>NW_027445436.1:8302605-9724271 GCF_035582795.1 Mycteria americana
GAAACAAACAAATTTTAAAATGTGCAGTCAACCTTTTGAAACTTCACAGAATCACAGAATCACAGAATCGTATAGGTTGGAAAAGACCTTTAAGATCATCGAGTCCAACCATAAACCTAACACTGCCAAGACCACCACTACACCATGTCCCTAAGCACCTCATCCAAACGTCCTTTAAATACCTCCAGGGATGGTGACTCAACCACTTCCCTGGGCAGCCTGTTCCAAGGCTTGATAACCCTTTCAGTGAAGTACAATTTCCTAATATCCAGTCTAAACCTCCCCTGGCACAACTTGAGGCCATTTCCTCTTGTCCTATCACTTGTTACCTGGGAGAAGAGACCGACCCCCACCTCTCTACAACCTCCTTTCAGGTAGCTGTAGAGAGCGATAAGGTCTCCCCTCAGCCTCCTTTTCTCCAGGCTAAACAGTCCCAGCTCCCTCAGCCGCTCCTCATAAGACTTGTGCTCCAGACCCTTCACCAGCTTCGTTGCCCTTCTCTGGACACACTCCAGCACCTCAACGTCTCTCTTGTAGTGGGGGGCCCAAAACTGAACACAGTATTCGAGGTGCGGCCTCACCAGTGCCTAGTACAGGGGCACGATCACTTCCCCAGTCCTGCTGGCCACGCTATTTTTGATACAAGCCAGGATGCCATTGGCTTTCTTGGCCGCCTGGGCACAGTGCTGGCTCATATTCAGGCGGCTGTCAACCAACACTCCCAGGTCCTTCTCTGCCAGGCAGCTTTCCAGCCACTCTTCCCCAAGCCTGTAGTGTTGCATGGGGTTGCTGTGGCCCAAGTGCAGGACCTTGCACTTGGCCTTGTTAAACCTCATCCAATTGACCTCGGCCCATCCATCCACCCTGTCCAGGTCCCTCTGCAGAGCCTTCCTCCCCTCAAGCAGATCAACACTCCCACACAACTTGGTGTCATCTGCAAACTTACTGAGGGTGCACTCGATCCCTTCGTCCAGATCATTGATAAAGATATTAAACAGAACTGGCCCCAACACAGAGCCCTGGGGAACACCACTTGTGACCGGCCGCCAACTGGAGTAAACTCCATTCACCACCACTCTTTGGGCCCGGCCATCCAGCCAGTTCTTTACCCAGCGAAGAGTACACCCGTCCAAGCCATGAGCAGCCAGTTTCTCCAGGAGAATGCTGTGGGAAACCGTGTCAAAGGATTTACTGAAGTCTAGGTAGACAACATCCACAGCCTTCCCCTCATCCATTAGGCAGGTAACCTTGTCATAGAAGGAGATCAGGTTGGTCAAGCAGGACCTGCCTTTCCTAAACCCATGCTGGCTGGGCTTGATCCCTTGGTTATCCTCCACATGCCATGTGATGGCACTCAGGATGATCTGCTCCATCAGCTTCCCCGGCACCGAGGTCAGGCTAACAGGCCTGTAGTTCCCCGGGTCCTCCTTCTGGCCCTTCTTGTAGATGGGTGTCACATTTGCTAATCTCCAGTCAGCTGGGACCTCCCCAGTTAGCCAGGACTGCTGGTAAATGATGGAAAGGGGCTTGGTGAGCACTTCTGCCAGCTCCTTCAGTACTCTCGGGTGGATCTCATCAGGCCCCATAAACTTGTAAGTGTCTAAGTGGTGCAGCAGGTCACTAACCATTTCCCCCTGGATAATGGGGGCTCCATTCTGGTCCCTGTCCCTGTCTTCCAACTCCAGGGGCTGGGTACCCAGAGAACAATTGGACCTGCTATTAAAGACTGAGGCAAAGAAGGCATTAAGTACCTCAGCCTTTTCCTCATCCTTGGTCACTGTGTTTCCTCCCCCGTCTACTAGGGGCTGGAGATTCTCCTTAGCTCTCCTTCTGCTGCTAATGTATTTGAAGAAGTATTTTTTGTTGTCTTTTACAGCAGCAGCCAGATTGAGCTCTAGCTTAGCTTTGGCCCTTCTAATTTTCTCCCTGCACAATCTTGCTACACGTTTGTAGTCCTCCTGCCTTGCCCGCCCCTTCTTCCAAAGGTCGTAGACTCTCCTCTTTTTCCTGAGTTCTAGCCAGAGCTCTCTATTCAGCCAGGCCGGTCTTCTTCCTTCCCGGCTCATCTTTCGGCACCTGGGGACAGCCTGCTCTTGTGCCTTTAGGACTTCCTCCTTAAAGAATGTCCAGCCTTCCTGGACTCCTTTGTGCTTTAGGGCTGCCTCCCAGGGTCTCTCTCGACCAGTCTCCTAAACAGGCCAAAGTCTGCCCTCCTGAAGTCTAAGGTGGCAGTTTTGCTGACCCCCCTCGCCGCTTCTCCAAGTATCAAAAACTCTATCATTTCATGATCACTCTGCCCAAGACGGCCTCCAACCATCACATGGCTCACAAGTCCTTCTCTGTTGGTGAACAACAGGTCCAGCAGGGCACCTTCCCTAGTTGGCTCACTCTCCAGCTGTGTCAGGAAGTTATCTGCCACACACTCCAGGAACCTCCTGGTCTGTTTCCTCTCTGCTGTATTGTATTTCCAGCAGACATCCGGCAGGTTGAAGTCCCCCACAAGAACAAGCGCTAGCAATCGTGAGCCTTCTCCCAGCTGCTTATAGAATAGATTGTCAGTCTCCTCATCCTGGTTGGGGGGTCTGTAACAGACTCCCACCACAATATCTGCCTTGTTGGCCTTCCCCCTGATTCTCACCCATAGACACTCCACCCTATCATCACCATCATCGAGCTCTAAAATATCCAGACACTCCCTGACATACAGGGCTACCCCACCACCTCTCCTGCCTCGCCTATCCCTCCTGAAGAGTTTATAGCCATCCATCGCCGCACTCCAGTTGTGCGAGTCATCCCACCATGTTTCCGTGATGGCCACCATATCATAGTTTTCCTGATGTGCAATGGCTTCCAACTCCTCCTGCTTGTTGCCCATGCTGCGTGCATTGGTGTAGAGGCACTTCAGCTGGGCTGTCATCCGTGTCTCCTTCATAGGAGAACACCCCTTGCGTGCTTTCAGGCATTTCACTGCCATTTCCCTCTTGGCTCCTTTTGCCTCAGTATGCCCTAGCTCAACTCCGGTCAACTTCGGCTGTGCCCCAGCGTACCCCGCACATCTCGGAGACACAGGCCTAGTGCCCTCGCTGGCACCCGCTCCCTTTAACCGTGGCACGTCGTCCCTCAGCTTCCCTCGGGCAAGCCTGATATTATCCCCCTCCCCCTTCAAGTCTAGTTTTAATCTCTGTCGATAAGCCCTGCAAGTTCCTGAGCAAAGATTCTCTTTCTCCTTTGAGAAAGATGAATCCCATCAGACGCCAGCAAACCTGGTGCTGTGTAGGCCATCACGTTGTCAAAAAAAACAAATCCGTGGCAATGACACCAGCCACGGAGCCATGCGTTAATAGATTGGGTGTCTCTGTTCCTTCTTGTGTCGCTGCCCACAACTGGAAGGAGAGAGGAGAAAATAACCTGCGCTCCAGAGTCCCTTACTAGCTGACCCAAGGCCCTGAAGTCTCTTTTGATTGCCCTGGGACTTCATGTTGCAGCCTCATCGCCCCCCACATGGAAGAGCAGTAGGGGGTAATAGTCCGAGGGCCGTACTAGGCTAGGGAGTACCCTCGTGACATCCTTCACGCGGGCCCCAGGGAGGCAGCAGACTTCCCTAAGAGGAGGGTCCGTCCGGCATATCGGACCCTCGGTTCCCTTCAGAAGGGAGTCACCCACAACTATAACCCGTCTTCTCTTCCTTGTGGAGGTGGTGTTAAGACGAGAGGTACGTTCTTCTGACCTGGGCGACACCTCTGGTGTAGATAGACTGTCATCCCCATCCTCCATTGACTGGCCTTCCACCTCCAGGGCCTCATACCTGTTGTGCAGAGGCACCTGGGGGGGCGAGGTGGGCAAGGAGGGCCTTCGCCTGCCACCACGAGCGTGGACTTGCCTCCAATCACTCTCCTCCTTTGAGCTGCTGCCTTCAGCCTGTTGGGGGTGGATACAGGATCCCCTTCATCGTGGGTTCTTACTGGTGGCTGCTGCTGCTCCTGTTCCTGTCTCAGGGGGGGCAGAGCATGGCACCACCAGTCTATCTCTTTCTCAGCCTCCCTGATGCTCCTTAACCTTTCTACCTCCTCCTGTAGCTCTACCACCATGCAGAGCAAATCATCCACCTGGTTGCACCTCACACAGCTGTCCGCACGGCTGCCATGCGTGAACAGTGAGAGGCCCAGGCACTCCCTGCAGCCAGAGACCTGGGTGGCTGCATGTTTTTGTGGGAGCTCCGTCTGGGTAGCCACATCCACTCTGGCGAGCACAGAGGGCATCGCTTTCTGCCGAGTGAATACCATAGCTGAGTTTCTTCTGGAAGGATGGGGACTACCGAATGAACTCACTTCTCTCAGTACCTCTTGAGCTGCTAGGGTGCCTTCACCTTCCCTACACGCCCTGCCTGCGTGAACTGCCGCGCAAACTGACGCGCCACGCCCTGTCACTCGCGCTCCCTGGGAGATGCTCTTGTATGGGAAGGGAATTGCCTCTTTCACTCTTGTCCCCGCCCACGCTGAGTCAGAGCCGGGCCCTCCTCAGGAGCTCCCGCCTTCCTGCTCAGGGGCCAGGGCTTGGCTGCGGTAGCCCTCTCCCTCCGTGACCCCCCCCCTTTTTTTTTTTTCCTTTTTCCTCCCTTCCCTGCGCAGTTTTGCCGCGGTTTTGCCGATCCAGCAGCGGTCCCCCGATGCAGTCCTCTATCTCAGAGCTGCTCGCCTCGGAGGCTTCACTGAAATGGCGTTCCAAGGGGTCTAGCCCTCCAGCCCAGTATGCCACCCTTTGAGTGAGGGACCAGGGGGCTCGAGTGTCGGGGACGGTTAGAAACATGTCTGGACACCAGTATCCCTGCGCCTCCTCCTCAGAAAGTTTAATTCTGTCCCGCCCCATGACGGAGACCCTCCACACATATTCCATCTCCGTTTCTCTAGGGAGCCTACTATATCTATCATGTAATTTCACCAATTCACTTGCACTATAGGGTATTTCTTTTGTTATGATTTCCGGCGCGGTATCGGCACCCCCTTCATATTGACATTCCGTTTTAATAAGTGGGCGAAGTTGGGGAGCAGTTCTCTTACCATGTTGGCACTTTTCCCGTTCCATTTCCTCCCAGGGGTAGTGGCCAGCTACCCCCCTGTCAACTAGCTCGCATTCCTTAGACAGACCGGAGTGTCCACACTCGCTCTCCAGATCCTCCCTCCGCGCCTCCGCTAGCTCCGACCGCAACTTGCGCTCCCTGACAAAAGCGTCGCGCAACTGATTCTGCAACCTATTCGCTGCTGTTTCCGCTCACACCCATTTTTTCTGCTCAGCTTCGAGCTCCACTTGCAAGCTTTCAACCAAACCCCCTTTTTTCTGCTCAGCTTCCAGCTCCGCTTGCAAGCTTTTATCCAAATCATGTAATGATTCCCTCGCCTCTCGCTCAGCCCATTTTACCGTGCACTTATACTTCTGCGCTGCCATCAGCGCAGCTACTAAAACACCCAAAACAACAGCTTTTAACAACTCTAACAACAAAGGGGAGCAGTCCAGATCAGGCTGAACCCGGGAAGCCATGATCATCTATCTGCCGGAGGACTTGGACTCAGCCGATTCACGTCCTCCCTTCTCGACTCAATCGATATCCCCTCCCTGTTCCTCTCACTGATCAAGTCAGGGAATCCCACTTCTGACACCAAATTAATGTCTCGTCCCACTCGGTGGGTTGCGAGAGGGGTGAATCTTTTCGATTCCCCGACGGTTTGTGTACTGACAAAAGCCAATCTCTGCTTGGCAGAGCCGTGTGGTCGGTAGAGTCACGACAATGACTCAGAGGAACAGGCTGGCCAGCAACTTTATTAACTGGCGAATTCCACAAATGGACAAACTTAACGAACTGGCAAGCTCAACGAACGAACGAAGGCGATTTGGCAATGGAGCTATTTTCTGGGCAACCCGTCACAATTTATCCCAAACATGCATATATATATTGGAAGAGCAGAGGAAGAGAGAAGCGAGAAAAGGAAAGGAAGAGAGAGGAGGAAAGAGAAAGAAAAAGTATCACCACCCTTTGATCCCTCGATGACGATGACAGACGTGGCAATCCTCCAGTGGTGGGCGCACACGCGCGCGCCTCCCTGGTGGGGGGGGGGGCATGTCTTTTATAAGCTAATCCCTGCCTCCAGGTACGCCCCTTCAGGACTTACATGGTTCTTGTTCTAGAAAGTTCTCAATCTTCTGTGCAGGCGCTGGGGGAGGGGGGTGGTCGTGAGGGGTCTCTCGGGCAGTTGCAAGCCCCCTTCCTCAGATCAACTCTGTGTGACCTCTGGCCATACATGGTAAGGTCCGGAAGAACCCGGAACTGCGCATCCTCCAACGTGCTCTCCACGTCCCGCACGTCCTGCTCCCACTCTCGCTGTCCCCCACCCCGTGCTCAAAGACCTGCCGTCGTCATACATTAACTCTTTCAGTCTCTCACAACCATTATACAGAATTTTATAAAAAATTGTATCCTTGCATTATATATTGGTTTTGAAAATCCTGTAGCAAGTTTATCATGCTCTGTTGTATTTTATAGGGGGTTTTTGTAAAACTATGTGTAACACAATCAAGACAGAATACCCTTGGGCGGAAAAAAAAAAAGTGGTGGACAAACAGCAATGCTTACAATGATATTGGTAATATTATTTATCTTCACCTTATAAAAATTGTGAGTCTTTGCAAAATTATGAATGATTCTGTAAAATTATGTCAGAGCATTGTCACTGGTCAGGATGGTTTTTCTACAGTAAAGACATATAAGTGATTCTGTTCTGCTGGTTTCTCACATTCCCCTCTTGCCTGATAACCTGCCAGCCAGTTTCAACCAAGTCTTATAAAAAGTTTAATGTTGCACAAAAAGTGCTAAAGTCTCATTGATTTCATCTTAATACATGCGTGAAGTGACAAATTCAAAATGCTGCCCCTTCTGAGAAATATTCACTTTTACTACAACCTCAATGTTACAAACCAGACAGTCTGTACCACAGACAGCTGTGGGGAACTTTTTTTTTTTTCATTTTTTTGTGGTTTCTGAGCTTGTGGTATATATTTGCATCACATTCCCAACCTTTTATCCAGAAAAACTTTTCTTTGTGAAGGCTGAGCTTTCCGGGATTCTCATGATTCCACCAGTTTTCAAACAAACAGAAAGAACAAAACCCCAACAACTAATGATAAATCAAAAGCGTTCATAACTTTATGTGTATTTGATGTAAAATTACATAATGCATTCATAGATCACATATTTTAAGAGTTGTTTCTACTAGGATCATCTATTTTGAAACTGTGATAGGCTATAGAACTTCAACCTAATAATACTTCATGCTCAGCAATTTTCACTGAAAAAGAACACATTTACAAAAAAGATACTCAATATTTATTCATTTTAAAATAAATGATTGAGAATTTGCCTTGTTTGATAAAATGAACTAAAGATTAATCATATAGACATATTTTCTGTTTAATTTTTCCCAACATAAACATCCAGCCGAGAAATCATTTAGATATAGGATGCTGATACATTACAGCTGATCTTGCAGCTGGTGGACCAAATTCACTGCTTGCATAAGAGAATGTAAAACTCCACTGGAGACAATTAAGCTATTCCTGAGCTACCAAGAACTAGAAGCATCAGAAATCAGAGGACCTGTTATAAAGACACTTCTAGTTCAACATCTAGATATATGCAGAATTGTGTTAGCCTTTTGTTTTAATGTGTCTACAAATCAGTCTAACTGACCAAAAATAGAATCTTCTGAGAAAAAAAGATATGGACATTAACTATAGATTCCTTGGAAGCTTATGATTTGGATTCACCTCTTGGTGTTAGAATATGTAATACACTACATGGGATGATTCTCCTGTACGCTAAAATATAGATTAGCCCATGGAATTTTGTTCAACTGTTTAGTAGAAAATAAATCTATACACACGTGTCAAGATTTTAAACAATTTATTAACACAGCTCCTGTTGCAGATTTCTGTAGCCTTATGCTAAACTACGATTCTAGAAATGTTGGTGGTTGTCAGGAATCAAAAATATATAAATTTTTAAGAGCTATTCAGTTACAGAGATCAGATGCTATCGGTCCCCCTTTCATGCTTCTGATCACTGTTGGATCCTCTCAGGGTCACAAGGCTTTTTTGGCTGGGGAAAGAGGCTACTTATAGTCAGGCTGACTGTCTCCCAGCACTCCCCATTGTTGTGGTTTAACTCCAGCTGGCAACTAAGCACCACACAGCTGCTCACTCACTTCGCCCCGGTGGGATGGGGGAGAGAATCAGAAGAGTAAAGGTGAGAAAACTCGTGGGTTGAGATAAAGACAGTTTAATAGGGAAAGCAAAAGCTGCGCACGCAAGCAAAGCAAAGCAAGGAATTCATTCACTACTTCCCATCAGCAGGCAGGTGTTCAGCCATCTCCAGGAAAGCAGGGCTCCATCACATGTAACGGTTACTTGGGAAGACAAATGCCATCACTCCAAATGTCCCCCCCTTCCTTCTTCTTCCCCAGCTTTATATGCTGCGTATGATGCCATATGGTATGGAATAGCCCTTTGGTCAGTTTGGATCAACTATCCTGGCTGTGTCCCCTCCCAGCTTCTTGGGCACCTGGCAGAGCATGGGAAGCTGAAAAGTCCTTGACTAGTGCAGCAACAACTAAAACATCTCTGTGTTATCAACACTGTTTTCAGCACAAATCCAAAGCATAGCCCCATACTAGGTACTATAAAGAAAATTAACTCTATCCCATTCAAAACCAGCACACCCATCAGCACTGAAAGTGCCCACTAATAGGTTTGAAATGACAGTATATTTGTCCTCTGGGGAAGATTAGGTAGAGCTGTGGAAGATTTCTGCTTCTCTTATACAGAAAGTTTTAAACCTGATGGTTTTCAGGAAGGAAGGAATTTTATGATCTTCTTATTGTCTGCAGAATGCCAGAAGCTTTTCAGAGTAATAGCAACCTGTGTAAAAGAGCATATGAACTAAACTGAGCTTTTATTGCATCCAACACAGTCACGTTCCCCTTAACTTTCTGTAGTGGCACATAAGCTTTCAAACTGCTTTGCTACTAAAAAATGTCATCAAGCAATGCTTTGCAAGAAGAAATTTATCTGCTGTATTGAACTGTCAGGAGCCCAATTAAATACATGTATGGGTGTGTGGTGGAGGAGGGTATAAGTGAGGAGTCAGGGTTAAGCTTTCCAAATTAGAAAAGTTTGTTTTGTATGCCACGGTCATTCTAAAAAAAACCCAAAACATGTTTTTAATGTCATTTTACTTTTAATACATTTTACTTTTAATTGACAGAGATTTTACTGAGACTACATTTCAAAGACAATGGATCTCCTTTTATGGGTCATTGCTAAGCCTTCTTTAAAAGGGAGCTCGTGGTCTGATTGCATCACTTCTGCAGAGCCTGGCTGAGGCTCAATTTTCTGCACTGCTGGGCTCTCCAGACTTCTGGTGGAGTTTATAAGAAGTGAACATAGGCAGCATTAATGAAAATTGAGCTCTTCAAATATCTCCAGTGGGGCTTGGGAAAAATATTCAGAATTCATGTCCACTTCTCAGAGATACTTTCAGGACCTGGGCTTCCTGATACAGGAAAGATTTTAATCCATCAGGCACTTTTTTGCTCCAAATGATGGTTTAATTCAGAAGGAACTGTGAATATGTTTTCAGATGAGGCTCAGGCTCAGAAGTGCTCTCTGTTCCTGATCACATTGTCTGGTGCAGAAACATTTGGAAATACTAAAGCAATCTCAAAATGGCCTGGCCTGTGAAAATGGCACAGTATATCCCAAAAAGAAAATAGCCCAGACCCTTGAAATGGTGAAGATTTGCTTGCCTGGCACAGGAAGCTACTGGCACATCCTTGCATCATCAGGCCACAGTATCTGCAGGTCCAAGCAATGCGGCTGGACCTGCAGCCATATCAGTATGTTGTTGTCACTACTAGCCCCAGGTTAAATATCAAGCTTGACAGTTGTGCTTAATTTCAATTTGAGGCTATAAATCAGCCCCTGGAGAAGACTGTGAATATCAGTGAACTTTGTTCAGAAAGCTGTCTGCACATGTGTTAAAAGAGTAACCATTGACTTGATTGTAGTTTTGTTATGTCAGTCTTTCCCCTGGAATCTCAAAGTAATGCTCCAGGTCCCTTGCTCTAATCACAACCTTATGAAATTTAGCAAATGTTTCTGAAATGGCTTCTCTGTGTATTGAATGTTACTACTTCACCGCAGAGGTTCCTGATTTATACATCGATGGAATTTATTATTGTTGTTGTTGTTATAGTGACCTTGTATGAATTTTTGATCCATTGTATTGAAAGGTAGGTTGCAAAATGCAATGACAAGTACCCCCTACTGCATAAAAAGTCAAATGTGTTCTTGAAAAGTACAATGTACAATGTACAATATATTTCTTATCAATGTGAGAAACAGAATTTGAATAAAAGAGTTTAGCAGACAAAATAAATGTAAGATTGAGTGTCTGTAAGTTAAAGCTAGAGTAATTTGAACTATAAATAAAACTAAGGTTTAACAGGAAATGTAATGAACAATGTGTGGGAATGACATGTCAAGGGTTATGTTGGATTTTTCATCACTAGAAATGTTTAAATCAAGGAGTTACTTCAACACTGGAAGAGGTTGTCACTGGAAGAGGTTGTCAAGAGAGGCTGCAGAATCTCCATCTTCAGAGATATTCAAAATGTGACTGGATATGACCCTGAACAACCTTATCTAACTCTGAAGTTGCCTATAACTTGAAAGTTGGCCTTGGTTTGAGTCAGAGGTGTTTTCCATCAGAGGAAATGTCTGATATTTGAAACTTCATACAAGCTTTAGCTTGATCTCTCTCTTCATATGTCAAAGGACTTGTAGGTCAACACAGGAATTACGACCTTCAGAAACAATGCCTGGGAAAAGAAACACCAAATCCTGTCTTTTATGATACCTCTACCTGGGTGGTTTTTTCCTCTTCTCCCCCCTTCATTGCTTTCACACCTAAGCAGCTCTGACTCTTTTGTACTGTCATTTGCTTTCTACACAGCATAAAATTGAAATAAAAGAAGTACTAATAAATACCAAAAGAACTACTCAGCTTAGCAAATTGGCTCTACATAAGGTCAAAGCAAAGGCCTTTCTGAAACCCCTTCAGTATTTGTTCCTGAACACTAGCAAATAGCATTACAAAAGGCCTGGGCTTAGACTGTTTCCCTGACTAACCTGGCTGAGCAGGGCATTAAAGAGCAATTTGTTCCCCTTCATCTTCCTACTTCACTTAAGGACACCTACCTCAACTTCTTATCCAGATCTTCAGCCTTCCAAATAGCCTGAGCTGCTTTCTGGGCTGAAAATTTCCCCTTTGCATCTATCAGACCTGAATGGTTAAAGAGTAAATTGGGGATCTATCTCATGTTGAGAGCCCAGTGTACATGCTGGGAAGTGGTGGTGTTTGCCTCTGAAATATTTGGTTGAGTGATTGGGGTGCCTTGTTCTGGAATTCCTCCCTTTAGGGTAAGTTCTCAGAAACTGAGGATAAATTACTCTAGAAATATTATTGGCTGGCTGAAGCTTGTAAATCAGCTTTTTCTAAAGCTCAAGTACTGAAATTACAGGCTCTGAGCAGTTCCAGTGGACAGATCATCAGGGTACATCATTACTTTTCTCCCATCCTGTGACTAAGCACATAACCTTTCCTTTGTGTCTTAAATCAGACTGGGAGCATACAGGCCTGCTTGACAGTGTACATTTTTGAGCAGCAGAGGCACAATGGAAGCAAAGCACTTGAAACGGTCCACTGCTTTCTGGCTGACAGCTCAGGTTCACTGTAGAGGCCTATTGTCTTAAAAGTGCTATGAAGAAGTTTTGGAAAGCTTTGTTCTTTACAGACATCTCCCAACGTAACAGAACTGTAAAGAAGCTGAGCTTTAAAGAAGTAACCACTTATGGCTCTTTTACTAATGACCTATTTTGTGTTGTTTCAGTACATTTCAAAAGTCTTTGGTGGGATCATTTAGCCATCTCAGTACTGCACAGTTCATACACATTGAATATTTCTACATTAAGAAGACATATTTCATTGTATTCAGACAAAGAAATATGTTAGGAACAAGCTTTTTTTTAAAAAATAAGACCCCTGCATATTTTGAGAGTTATATTTAAAGCTTCATTTTGTTTTGTTTCGTTTCTGAAGATAACCCTCTAGTTCAAGTAAAGCTGTTGGACTTGTAACAGTAATTAATTCAAGGAAAACCTATGGCAGTGTTTTGCATGAGGTCAGACTCGAAGATCAGAATGGTCCCTTCTGGACATTAGATCTCTGAATCTATGAAAAAATCAGATGAGAAGCCTGATTACATTCAGAGACTGTCTTGAACATCCCATCAATGATATGTCTGACACAAATCCACAAAAGCAGGGGAAAAAAATTTAATTTTTATATACACACACACATACATAGAGAGAGATATCTTCTTTGCTTCTCAAACAGAGCTAAAGGGTACAGTCTGTAACTATACCTCTATCCAGAAGGGACAGTACATATTTGCAACAAATTTCTGAAGTTTCTATATTTGTCTAAATGAAAAATAAAACAAAATCTTGCAAATATTGCTAGGTCTTCCTCCCCCGTATTTTCTCTTTCTCCCTCTCTCTCTCTTTCTCTCATCAAATGTAACTAGATAGCTTGAACCTCAGAGACTTTCCCAGCAAAAGCTTTTTAAAAATCAAGAAGCCTGTGTGAAACATTTTGCCTTCTGTCAAACACTGTACTTCAATGAAAATACACTTTAAGCTACTGTTTGCACCTCTTCTACCACTCTGGATAACACAGTATAATCTTAATGCTTCTTCCTTTGAAGCCATCATTTCCTATCACCATTCTCCCACTCTTTCCTATACAAGCCCAAGTTACTACATGTTTTTCTGCCCACATTATTTCCTGGGAATCTCCCCAGTCTGTCAGGTTTGTGTATGCCTGACATATTGTGGGATAATGGCTGAGGTGACTTAAAAATTAGAATTTATATTCACACTTTTAGGTAAGGCACAGCATTGAAGAAGCTCCCCAGGTGGAACGTGGCTGACATGTAAGGAATCCATTGCATGGGAGTTCCCTAGGCCTGCAACCTTAGATGTTGGTAACGCCAGGGGAACTTGGTGTGCTGACTCTAAGAGGTACTGCTCAGAGGGTGGAGCGGTGTGGAGATGCCGCGGCCAGGCTCTGCAATTATATGGGAACTTAAAGGTGTCATGGAACTGATAAGCTGCATATTTACTACCCTGGGCCAACAGCCTGCCACGTTTTTGACAAAATGCTGTCCTTTTGGTGAACTTTGCTCATTATAACATCATTATAATACCAAAACACACCTCCATCCCAAAAGCTACCCGCCTCCAAGGTGCGACCACCCCTCACTGAGCTTGCGCTCTGAATTTTTCTAGCCTATACCTTTAAAAGCGAAGCGAGAAAACTTTACACCAATCCTAAACAAAGGTATGTATGACTAGAGTCACTCAAGCTCCACCTGAAAGGTGAAAGATAGTATAAAATGGTTTAAGAGAGAGAGAATGTTAGGGAAGACATCATCGTGTACCATTCTGACCTCTGGGATCAGTCGACGGGCTGAGCCTCTCTTCCCCCTCATCAGGACACCTTTGGGTAAGAGTCGAACACTTGGTTATACCAAGTGCCTCCCCGGGAAACTTAGAAATCTCTATAGAGTTGCTTTATTATCTTTTAACGCGTTTGTAGCCGGCAGTGTTACTCATATTCTTGGTATTTGCATGTGCTTTGCAGACAGTGAATTTATCACCGGTATTCCAAAGAATCTGTGTGTCTGTTGCTCTAATAAACTGCACTCTTCATTAATCTAGCCATGGTAGTTCTCACAGAACATGACCAGACTCTTTAAGTGGGGCCATGATAGTTCATGCAACACGACTAGACTGGGGGTGCAGCACGTTTAAATTAACGCTGTCGCCTTAACTCTGATGAATGGCTGCATATACAGTCCTTAGAAAATAACCGTTGACTAATTCTGAGACTAAGACTGGACTTAGCCGCACCTAGACTCCTCTCTGAGAAGGAGTTTAGAAAGCAAGGGGGTCCTGTCTGAACCTCGTGACTCAACGGGAGCGTTCCCCCCCCCAGCCACTCCTCAGACTCCTATTTATAATGCAACAGTAACTCTTAACGCAACAGCATGCAAGCAAAGCAAAACAAGGAATTCATTCACTACTTCCCATCGGCAGGCAGATGTTCAGCCATCTCCAGGAAAGCAGGGCTCCATCACGCATAAACATTACTTGGGAAGACAAAACAGCATCACTCCAAACGTCCGCTTCTTCCTTCTTCTTCCCCCAGCCTTATATGCTGAGCATGATGTCATATGGTATGGAATAGCCCTTTGGTCAGTTGGAGTCAGCTGTCCCAGCTGTGTCCCCTTGCAACTTCTTGTGCAACCCCTAGCCTACTTGCTGGTGGGGTGGTGTGAGGACAGAAAAGGCCTTGACTCTGTGTAAGCACTGATCAGCAATAATGAAAACATCTCTGTATTATCACCACTGTTTTCAGCACAAATCCAAAACATAGTCCCATACTAGCTTCTATGAAGAGAATTAACTCTACCCCAGCCAAAACCAGCACACCGGGTCATGTTGAGCTTCTCATCAACCAACACCCCCAAGTCCTTCTCCTCAGGGCTGGTCTCAATCCATTCCCTGCCCAGCCTGTATTTGTGTTTGGGATTGCCCCGACCCATGTGCAGGACCTTGCACTTGGCCTTGTTTAACTTCATGAAGTTCGCACGGGCCCACCTCTCAATCCTGTTGAGGTCCCTCTGGATGGCATCCCTTCCCTCCAGTGTGTTGACTGCACGACACAGCTTGGTGTCATTGGCAAGCTTGCTGAGGGTGCGCTCGATCCCACTGTCTATGTCACCGACAAAGATGTTAAACAGCGCCTGTCCCAATACCGACCCCTGAGGAACGCCACTCATCATTGGTCTCCACTTGGACATCGAGCCATTGACCGCAACTCTTTGAGTGCGACCATCCAGCCAATTCCTTATCTGCTGAGTGGTCCATCTGTCAAATCCATGTCTCTCCAATTTAGAGACAAGGATGTCGTGCGGGACAGTGTCAAATGCTTTGCACAAGTCCAGTTAGATGACGTCATTTGCTCTTCCCTTATCCACCAACACTGTAACCCCATTGTAGAAGGCCACCAAATTCGTCAGGCACAATTTGCCCTTAGTGAAGCCATGTTGGCTGTCACCAGTCACCTCCTTATTTTCCATGTGCTTTAGCATAGTTTCCAGGAGGATCTGCTCCATGATCTTGCTGGGCACAGAGGTGAGACTGACTGGCTTGTAGTTCCCTGGGTCTTCCTTTTTTCCCTTTTTAAAAATGGGGGTTATGTTTCCCCTTTTCTAGTCAGTGGGAACTTTTCCAGTCAGTGAGAACACTGGACTGCCATGACTTCTCAAATATGATGGATGGTGGCTTAGCAACTTCATCCGCCAGTTCCCTCAGGACCCGCGGATGCATCTCATCAGGTCCGATGGACTTGTGCACCTTCAGGTTCCTTAGATAGTCTTGAACCTGATCTTCTCCTACAGTGGGTGGTTTTTCATTCTCCCAGTCCCTGCCTTTGCCTTCTGCAACTTGAGCGGTGTGGCTTGAGCACTTGCCAGTGAAGACTGAGGCAAAAAAGTTGTTGAGTACCTCAGCCTTCTCCATATCCTGGGTAACCAGGTCTCCTGTTTCCTTCCGGAGAGGGCCCACATCTTCCCTAGTCTTCCTTTTATCACCGACGTACCTATAGAAGCTTTTCTTGTTGCCCCTGGCCAGATTTAATTTTATCAGGACTTTAGCTTTCCTAACCTGATCCCTGGCTGCTCAGATAATTTCTCTGTATTCCTCCCAGGCTACCTGTCCTTGCTTCCACCCTCTGTAGGCTTCCTTTTTGTGTTTGAGTTTGTCCAGGAGCTCCTTGTTCATCCATACAGGCCTCCTGATGTTTTTGCCTGACTTCCTCTTTGTTGGGATGCATCTCTCCTGAGCTTGGAGGAGGTGATCCTTGAATATTAACCAGCTTTCTTGGGCCCCTCTTCCCTCCAGGGCTTTATCCCATGGTACTCTACCAAGCAGATCCCTGAAGAGGCCAAAGTCTTCTCTCCTGAAGTCCAGGGTAGTGAGCTTGCTATGCGCCCTCCTCGGTGCCCTAAGGATCTTGAACTCCACATTCTTGATCTTCACATTCTTGAGCTTCACATTCCCCACCAGCCCCTCCTTGTTGGTGAGAACAAGGTCCAGCATAGCACCTCTTCTCATTGGCTCCTCTATCTTGGATGATAACTTGGAAAAGGAAGTTATCATCAACACATTCCAGGAACCTCCTGGATTGCTTATGCCCTGCTGTGTTGTCCCTCCAACAGATATCAGGGTGGTTGAAGTCCCCCATGGAGACCAGGGCTTGTGAACGTGAGGCTGCTCCTATCTGTCTATTAGAGGGCCTCATCCGCTCGGTCTTCCTGGTCAGGTGGCCTGTAGCAGACCCCCACTATAATATCACCTGTCCCTGCCCTCCCTTTAATTCTGACCCATAAGCTCTTGGTCGGCTCCTCATCCATCCCCAGGTGGAGCTCCATGCATTCCAGCTGGTCATTCATTGACATAGAGGGCGACACCCCCTCCTCATCTCCCCTACCTGTCCTTCCTAAAGAGCCTGTATCCTTCCATTCCAACACTCCTGTCACAGGAGCCATCCCACCACATCTCCGTAATGCCAATAAGATCATAGCCCTGCAGGCATGTGCACATGTCTAACTCCTCTTGTTTATTCCCCATGCTACGTGCGTTTGCATAAAGGCATTTAAGTTGGGCCCCCGATGAAGCTGACTTACTGGCTGGAGTGGCTGGAATTCCTTTGTGCTGCTCTTCAGGTGCTCTCCTGCTGACCTGTGATCCTTCTCCAGGCTCTGGGCATCTATTGCTGGCACTGGCATCAAAATGGTAGGAGTGGGATGGATTGAGGTTCCCCTCCCCTGGCAACTTTAGTTTAAAGCCCTCTTCACCAGCTTGGCAAGCCTATGACCGAAGATGCTCTTCCCCTTCTCTGACAGATGGACCGCGTCAGCCCCTAGTAGACCAGGTTTCTCAAAGTGAGTCCCATGGTCTAAGTAGCCAAACCCCTGTCTGTGGCACCAGTCCTGTAACCATTTGTTGATTCGCCAGATTTGACTGGCCCTTTCAAACCCCTTCCCTTTGACTGGGAGGACTGATGAAAAAACTACCTGTGCTCCAGAGTCCCTTACCGCTGCTCCCAGGGCTCTGTAATCCTTCTTGATACTCCTCAGACTGCTCCTGGCTGTATCACTGGTGCCCACGTGAAACAACAGCAGCGGATAATAGTCAGTGGACTGTAACGAGGCTTGGTAGTCTCTCGGTGACATCCCTGATATGAGCCCCCAGTAAGCAGCACACCTTTTAGAGAGTGCGTCAGGTCGGCAAATGGGTACCTCCATACCTCTCAGAAGAGAGTCGCCTACTACTATCACCCATCGCCTTTTCTTAGTTGCACTGGTTGTTATATGGGGAGCAGATCAGGCTGCCTTACTCAGCTCCAGCATCTCTCCTGATGTGACGGGTCTTTCCTTTTCAGTCTGCAGAGCGGTGAAGTGGTTCTGCAAGGGCACCTCAGGCTTTGGGGGAAGTCTCTTCCTCCTGCTGGTCTTTGCTGTTGCAACCGTCTCCTGCATTATTGGCCCCCCTCCCTTCTGTGTGTGCCAGTGGGGGAGTTTTGGGCTGTTTGGCCATGGGCTGTGGGTCCACTGCAGATTGCACTTGGAACCAGCTATCTAACTCCTTCTCAGCCTCCCTGATGTTACGCAGCCTTCTCACTGCCTCCTGCAGCTCAGCCACCTGCTGCAGGAGGTCCTCCACCTGGGCACACCTTTTGCAGGCAGGTCTGCTGCCTGTCCCTGCCCCAGGAGAAAGTTCTAGGCACTTCCTGCAGTCAGGTCTGCACTGCAGCCTCTCCCTTCAGCAGCTCCGTCTGGGTGGAGGCATTGGCCACTGCTGGGGTAGATGGTGCAGACCCCCCCAGCCGGAGCTGCAGCCTTTGCTCTCGGATGAGTGCCCACCATTCTGCCTTGAGGGTCAGGTAGAATGAGTGCCCTTGACCTGTGCAGATGGTCACAGAACAGTGCCCAGTTATGGGTACACATAACCCAGTGCTGGGTTATGTGTACTTCAAGTCTCCTACTCGGCCAGTGGAATGTCCCTCCTTTGAAGCGGCACCCTGCCTGTGCGTCCTCCTGTGCGAACTGCCGCGCCACACCGTTTGCCGGTCCTGGTCACAGCACTGCCTGGGGCTGTCTTCTGTGGGGTGGGAGGTGGCTGCTGTTACTCCTGCCCCTGCCCACGCCTCGTCAGCCGCTCTCATGAGAACTGCCAGCTCCTGGTGGGTCTCTGAGCTCCCCTGATGTTTTCCAGGCTCAGGAACCCCCCCTGTACACCCTGTATAACTTGTCTTCCTATCACCTATCTATCTCACTCCTTGCTACCCAATACGTTAGGAATTTCTTATTTACTTTGCTCTTTCCCTGATCCACTGCATGAAAGAAAGCTTTCCTAAGAGCAAAGAAAGCTTTAAGAAATTCTTATATGTGAACTGGACATTTAATAATAGCATGTACACTAATTGAATAGGAGCTCATGCTAATTAGTGTTAACTTAAATGACCCAAGGTAAATTTCCACATATCACAAAGTTATGTCATTAAACAATTATTTAATATAGAAGATACTGAATGGACTTGGGTAATTTAGACAAGATTCTTTGACTTATTCCTCCCCACTTGCCCTAAACCAAACACAAATAAGATAGTTGAAATATTTAAAGTTATCCTACAACCCAAGTTTTTTGTTGTACAAACATCTACAAACCATATTTAGATGGTTGATCCCTTAATAGCTATGTATTCAGATACATGGTCAAGTTAGCTTGGCTTATTTTACGAACTGAGTCACAGTAAATCACGATTTGCACCTCCACATCCTGCAGCAAACACAAGGTTTATGCATTAACATAGACCCGAGGGAAGATGGTTTAAACTAATGTTCTTTACCTCATTAGCAATGTGTTCACTTCACTAATGGTCAGTTAGTGCAGCAATACACTGTAACAAATTAAACCTCAGTAACAAAGTTGAGATAGGATATGCATATTTGTTTTAACTATAGTTCAGAGCAGGAGCTGTAAATGGTTGTTTTGAACTCTCTAGGAGTCAACAAATATCAAGTGAAAATGGTTTTAAATTAATTTTTAATAAACTCATTTTATTTTGGTGTGCCTCTGTTTCTCCTTTTTGTGGGGACTTGGCAAACCAGGAAGTTTACTCTTAGAGGTTTGGTTGACTTTTTTGCTGTTTTTATATTTTAATCAAAAGCTAAATATGGTAAGATGAAATGGCCTTTATTTTAAGTTTTTGGCCTGAAAGTCCTTTATATTTTATCTTATGTGCATGGACAAGCCCAGAGGGTACTGACTTATCCACAGAACAATGTTTGCATAATAGTGGAAGGCATGCTATTTTTATTACATATCTGGCACGTGGTGAACCATACCAGAAATCTCAAGTGTAAACTTGAGTCCACAACCCACTAACAGTGGATTAATATGAACTAAATAATGAATAATTTTCTAAACAGGTGCCTGGATTTTCATCTGTAGCACTGATGGAGGAGTCACCAGGAGAAAATATTTTGGATTTTGGTTCATCCACAGACTCCCTAAGTGATGTTGAACAAGACTGAATCTTGATATAAAGCCGATTGAATTCAGTGGAAGCTCCAGCTTGAATTAGGTAGCCAGATATTTTTACCATGGCTGAACAAAGAAATGTGTACCAAAAAATGTGGGGTTTAGAAGTGAGAAAATTGAGCAGAGACTCAGCTGAGTTCGCCAGCATGCCAAGCTCTAAGCACTAACTCTTTCAAGCTCTTTCTCCACCTAATCTGTTGTGGATATTCTGCTTAGAGTATAATTTTTAAATGCTCAATGAGAAAGCAAACCAAAGGCTATATACTCTCAGGAAGAATGGAGCCTCAGGATAAAATTATTCTGTGTAGTTAAACAGAACAGAGATCTGCATCTCAGGATCCTACATGCCAGGAAATTATCTAATAAGGACATGTAATTCAGCAGTGCATTGTGGAAGGCATATGCTAATAGTTGTGTTACAAGATTTTCTTTCAGAATGGGTATAAATGGTGAGAAGTGGGGAGAAAACTGGGAATCTTCACAAATTTGCATGCAGAGCTGCTCACACATAGTATAATTCTGCTCATACTTGGAGATGTAGTCTTGGTCATCAATCAATTTCATTAATTCCTAAGAAATTTAAGCACCTCTGAGAAGCAATTTTGAGGGTCTATATTTTATATGTAGGAATCATTTGTGGCAACTAGATAAAGAAATATATTGTAGATAAAGCCTCTAATCTCTCTGTCACATTCTTTGCTCAGTGAGTTTGGTCTCAGTTTGTGGATGCTCTACAGCAAGGAATATTTTTGGGGGGTCTGTATTTGTATGGAGTCTAGAACAAGGCAGTCATGGTCCAAAGCATACCTCTTAGGGACTGTTACACAAACATATAAAGAATAATGACAGTAATAAAAATGTCTACTAACATGTTAAATTAAGGTGAGCCACCTGCAGGAAGCTGATAATCATATTAAAGAAACTTGTGAACATCTGTAATTCTTTGTCCCCTTTTATCATTTGGTGAAAGAACTAGGTCCTAAATCCAACCTTACTTCATTGTGTTTATTGTAATAGCAATCTAAAATAGGACTTAGTAAGCTGAGCAGGAGATCTCTGATAGCTGAGAACATGTAACACTGGTATATTCAGATTATGTCTGCTTTTTTCCACTACTTCTTCCAGGTAGTTTGTAGAATTTCTATGAAATACAGAAAAAAAAAAAAAAGAAAAAGAAAAAAAGGAAAAAAAAATCTTCAGACAGTTGTTGAAATATTTGCATTTCTTATTTCATGTTAATAAGAAATGTCACTAACAAATAATAAATACATACATACTTACATATATACATAATGAAAAACCACTCTGTAAGGTGAAGACAGTGGACTATTTTATTTATTTATTTCTGATCACTTGAAGACTATTAATGTTGACTGTGACATTTTAAGATAATAAATTGCTTTCTAGTAAGCAACACTCCTGCTTTTCATATTTACAGTTTTAAAATAAAAAATAAAAATACGTAATCCTTTTTCCCTTTTTAATGGTTAATTAGGTCACTAATCAAAAGAAATTCTTAAGAGGAAAATGAAATGTTGACATTTTGCAATTATTTGCTACTGTGAATAATACATAAACACACTACTTATGGTTAAAGTGGCTTTCAAACCCTTTTTCTGCCATTAGGGCATGAACTGACTGCAGAATCAGTGTATTTTACTTGATATATTGCCACATTATCTACTTCAGCGCTTCCATTTAGTTTGGGTCACTTACTTACATTTCATTATACTGTACCTTGGCTGAGTGCAATTAAAAAAAAGTTTATTGCAACTGCAAGCTCCTAATTAAACATCAGCTGTAAACTGAGCTACCCATTACAGATTATATATATAAAAAGATTATATTCTTGGGAATCACTCTATCATGCAACATGATTAATATATATGTGTCCTTGTAAATAGGAGTTGATGTGCTATATACATAATGGATATGATTAGCTTTTTATTGAGACCCAAGACATCAAAGATAAAGGGATACATAGATTTCTCATTCAGCAATCTTGTTAAATATGATATAAGCATGTATATCCATACACAGATAACACATGCAGAAATGTGTTTGGTGTATTATAGTGTCTTTAGTATCTTAGCTACTATCACTGTGGTCACAGACAGATTTGAACTTATAAATACATGTCCAGGGTAAAATTAACCTCATATCGGGGAGCAAAAAAGAAGTTATTTAAGTCAGTTAAAAATCTCTACTTCCTGCAAAGAGGAGGAAACCATGCTTCAGACCTTTCTCTTTCAGAAAACACTGTAAGCAGATTTCATACCTTGAAGCAGAAGCTTCAGACGGATCTCATGAAGGACACATTTGAAGATCAACTGGTATTTCATATAGAAAAGGCTCTTTATTAAATGGACCACTGAAAAATCAGTTTGGCCTTAATTTATACAATGAACATATTAGTTCTCTTGTTTTCCAGTTGAAGGAAATCTAGTCGGTGTGGAGAGGAAGTTAGAAAAGTTTCGACCAATGGAGCTGCATGCCCCAAGACCGCAATTTCATATATTAAGGAATTAAATGGAAAAAAAGTTTAATTTCCACCTTCCTTCCATCCTTCTTCCTATTTATGTACCCCTCTCAATTATGCCAGTATAAACTGTTTGTGGGATCATGCAGAGAACCATTTTCAGCAATTGATGTGATTTCAGAAAATATATTTATTTTTCGTGCTTTGTTGTTTGCAAGGATTTTTATATAGATTTCTCAGAGCTGTGAATATTTTATCATGTAATGGAACATAGATCAATTAAAGAACTACATACTGAGGAAAGAGTGATGAAAGAATCCAGACTGAGATCCATGAATCATCCTATTTAATTTTAGTTCTAGTTGGTGAGGCTGAGTGTTGCTGTCCACGAACCCACATATTTACAATGCAAAGAGAAAATTCTCCTTGGGGACCTTTCAAATCTGAGGTGGGAAAGTACTTGCCTAACACAAGTAGCACAAAGGTGACAGCCCTAAATTGTGTTACCTATACCAGGGCTCAGACTAACACAAAAAAATGTTAAATATTTGACCTCTGAAAATCAGATTTTCAGATACGTTCATTTTCAGAAAAAGTAGATATAGGGAATAATCACTAGTAAATACTCTTGTCCTGGAAGTTTGACATTAGATATCTGCTGTTGCTGCATTGTTCACAAAACTCAGGCATCTGAACCCAACCCGGGGTCTCTTCAGAGTCCTGTGCTGTCCCGTTTAGCTGGACAATTTTCCTTCCTTGTTTTCTGCCCTTAATCTTGGGTAAGAGAGAAAAAGATTTAAAAAGCATCCTTTTCCCTTTGTGTTTGGAAACATAGCCAGCCTTGCAAAAAATAATGCAAACAGGCCTAAACTGAATAAAGAGTAGATCAGTTATTGTTTATATGTTAACTACCTTTCTTACATTAGCTCAGTTAAAGCACCATTCAATATAATCCATACAGAGACTGTTGGTATAATTTCAACACCCCACAGTTTCAATTGGTGTAAATCAAATGAAGCTATTGCAGTTTCTCCAGCTGAGCATCTGGCTCTGTTCTTCTTCAGGAGTGGAATTTTTAAAAGAGAAATGAGGGTTAAAAAGAGAGGTTGCCTCCATTAAAATCTGTCTCAAACTAAAAACAAGCTGTCATATTTTAAAACAAAAAACCACCCCCACCCCCCCAAACCTGGGTTTGCAGTCTCTTTCACAAAAATGCTGTAGCAAAGACAACAGCTTGACAATGGCAGCTGCTCCATAGAGCAAAAAATAGAGGACAATGTCATTTTTAATTATTTTTTAAAATGAAAAATTAAATGAAAATAAACAAGATGTCTTAGGTATTCTTTTTTTTTTAAGAATCTGTCTCTCTGTCTTATTATTTATAAGTGGCAATGCAGACAGACAACAGGAACATATGCTAGGAAGGGTCTGAAATTAGACAAAGCAATAACGGAAGAGGGATTATTTTTTTTAAGTTTCATACAAAGGCTATGTTTTTTGCATCTTTGTATGAAACTTTAAAAAAATAGACACATACATATCCATCCACATATATAGACATATAGACATGCACACACACACAAAGAACACATTCATATATTTATATCCACACATAGTTTAATGTTTATAAATTAATATTCATAAAAATAAATACACATATGTAGATATTTTATTTATAAACTAATATATGTAGTTGTAAAATTGGCAGACAGGCACTCTCAGTTATTTTTAGAAAGAGAGAAAGCTGTAAAATAAAATGTCATACCAAGAAAAAATGGGATTCTATTTCGAGACATTATTCTCAGCTTTTTTTTTAAATTTATTTTATTTTTTTCTTCAGTAACTTATAAGAACAATTTAGATCATTTAGTTGCCGTCATACTGCCCTAAAGCCTTATGTTTCTATCTGTCCTACTGGAAGTACAGAAAGGTCTTTTTTATAACAACTCAGAGCTATTCAGTGCAATTTCTGCACTTAAGGGCAGAAAATGACCTTCAAGGAAAAAAGATTTTTTCTTAAATCTAATCTTTTTTCTCAACACTTCCAGTGACTTAAAGGTTGCCTGAAAGTTATTTATTTGAGACAGGTATAGTTTTTAGAACTACCATTAGTATTCTGCTCTAAATTAATGCAGAGTAATCCTGTTTGGATTTAAGTATTTAATGATAGTATTAAAGAGCTAATACTTAATTTTTAAAAATAGTTTTTAAAAAGATCAAAGGCTTTCTATTATATACTATTCATAATTTTATTACTTTAATGTATTTATTTTCCAAAACCCACAATAAGCTGGAGTTGATGGAGTTCAATTCTCTTATTTTCAAATCACCTACATTCATTTTGTGTATCATATGTGAATATGGGGGGGGTTGCATTAAAATTTTGTTGGTTAAATAAAATACTACTAGTCTTTTATTTATTATTCTTCATTAAGCATAAATGGTACTTCAAACAAAAAGTTATCAAAACTGATTTGAAACATCCCGTAAGTTATTGTCAGAGAAGCTCTTTGCCTAAAAGCCCAGCAAGAATTAGTTCTAATAGTAGGCTGATTTTTTGCTTTCAAAAGATTAATTAAATGAGTGTGCTGGTTTTGAATGGGATAGAGTTAATTTTTTCCATAGTAGCTAGTATGGGACTATGTTTTGGATTTGTGCTGAAAACAGTGTTGATAATACAGGGATGTTTTCGTTGTTGCTAAGTAGTGCTTACACAGAGTCAAGGCCTTTTCTACTTCTCACACCACCCCACCAGCGAGTAGGCTGGGGGGTGCACAAGAAGTTGGGAGGCGACACAGCTGGGACAGCTGACCCCAGCTGACCAAAGGGCTATTCCATACCATATGACATCATGCTCAGCATATAAAGCTGGGGGAAGAAGAAGGAAGAAGCGGACGTTTGGAGTGATGCTGTTTTGTCTTCCCAAGTAATGTTTATGCGTGATGGAGCCCTGCTTTCCTGGAGATGGCTGAACATCTGCCTGCCGATGGGAAGTAGTGAATGAATTCCTTATTTTGCTTTGCTTGCGTGTGCAGCTTTTGCTTTCCCTATTAAACTGTCTTTATCTCAACCCACGAGTTTTCTCACTTTTACTCTTCTGATTCTCTCTGCCATCCCACCGGGGGGGAGTGAGCGAGTGGCTGTGTGGTGCTTAGTTGCCGGCTGGGGTTAAACCACGACAATGAGGGAACAGTTGTGCCTCTTGTCTGTTAGTGCTCCCAGCACACTCTTGGTCATGCAGGGGAAACTGCTATGTACTTATATTGCAGTTGCATCTAGTCATAGTGTCATGTACAACTTCAGTCAAAAATACCAGAAGTCTTGATCTCTTCTGGATATGCTTGAAACAGGTTTGTGTTTTGGGGGGTTTTTTGTTTGTTTTGTTTATTTCAGTAGGACTACCCTGGTAATCAAAAATTGCAGGATGACAACCTATAAAGGTATGTTCTGCTTATTGCTACTGTTGCTATTGCTTAAAGCAGTGCTTTATCAGCAAGTGAGAGCACATCAGCAGCACAGTGTAAAAGAAGTCAAAAAAGTTCCCTCCTATTCTCAATCTCATTCTTTAAATCACTGGAAGCTGTTAATTTTTACACAAAATGTGTTTCATGTTTGCATTTTTACCTTTCCAGTTGTGAAGAACACGTCAGCACAAATCATTTCAGTCGGGTGGTATCTCTTATTGTGTCTAAGCAGAGTGTGTTGAGCATTACTGCAATATATATAATTATTCTTAGCAAAACCTGCAGTCTAGGCACGGAGAATGAGAGGAGCAAGCTGTGTGCCTGCTTGTGGGTTGTTTTCCTTATGCTGTTTTCTCATCAGTGGTGTCAGAGTCCTAGGGAAGGGTCTGCTCAAGAGGTTTGTTATGAGATAGATGCGCTTTCTGCCTAGATCCCAGTTTTGGTCTGAGCCAGTAAGGTGACACTGACTGAGAGTCAGTGGTTCAAGGATACCTGTGCAATAAATTTTCTTGTCTCAGGGGATTATAGTGAACCCACAGGCAAATGCTGCCTGTGCAGACAGCAGAGTGCTGAGCACAGCACCGTGGACAGAGAGAGGGGCTGGAGGCCATAGGGGATGCAGAGCATTTTGGGATGCTTCTATGGGAACGCTTCATTAAGGGATATGAGACAGGCTGAGAGATGCCAGTGAAGAAAAGACCTTTTCTGTCCATGTTATAACTTCTGTGGTCACACAGCTCTCTATCCAGTACCACCCAACCAGCGTTAAATTTACTGTCTCCCCCTGCTCCTTTTCTTTCTTTCTTTTTTTTTTTTAAGAGACAGCTAAGAGATTGAACAGTTTGAAAAAGACACAATTGCACCTAGACAAAATTCCCCCAGATAAAGGCCAAAATAAAAGCAAAGACATAGAGACAGGAAAACGTTTCCACACAGAATGACCTTTGCTGGGAGGAGGGGGGAGAGGGGAGCTGGGATTGTTCACACACTTCAATCTCAGCCTTGCTAGCTGGGTTTTAACTCTTCATTTTCCCCGCACCTTTACCCTCTTTTCTTCCGGTAACACCAAGGAACCTTTTCCTGTCTGGGGTTCTCCTCATTGCCCTTTTCCTTGACTTTGTCTTGTCACTCCAACCATAGTCTTGTTCTGCCAGATATGTTTCATTTTCTGCATGACTTCCCCTGGATGGGCATTTCAAGCTGTGATTTCTAAGCTTGATCTCACACTGTAGATCCTGTTATCTCAGTAAAAAGCTTTAAAATTCGAAGTGAGTTGGATAAACAATACTTTAAAAGCAGTGTAAAGTCTAAGCATCCTCTGGGTGGGAGCAGTTCAGCAAAAAAAATCAGATGTTTTCATGCTTTTATATGGAGAAAGAACAATTAAAAATCAAGATGCCAGTTTTGGGAAAAAAATGTTATAAAGAGTTATTAAAAGGTCTGAAGAAGTGCATGTAGTTATGGTTCTGTATCCACACAGAACTGCCATGGGCCTCTTGCCGCTCGTAGCCCCAAGGCTTCTCTTACCAGCCAAATTTATTCCAAAGCCATTGAACTCCATAGCAGTCTGCTAGACTTTAGACCAAACTCCTTAAGCAGAAAAAACAGGGATTAACGAGTACATTATTAGTAGCTACATGAAGCAATCAGATAACATCCCTGGCACAAGCCCTGGTACAAGAAACAAGATGGTGTTTCCTTATTTCCCACTGATGTCTGTTGTGCTCTCCTCCACATGGACCCCCTGGTGCAGCTGCATACTCTGCCTTGTTGCATGGGGATTTTTGACAGTCTTTCTAGGACAGATAGACCTGGAAGTGTGTACATTCAAGATCTGTGCTTGTTGTGATGGACTGCATTGTCATTCAAGATTTTCTGGCAATACACCCAAACAGGACCCAACCCCCTACATCCAGAAGCACAGGCTTTCCACTGTGTCCTGGTTTCGGCTGGGATAGAGTTAATTTTCTTCCTAGTAGCTGGTATAGTGCTGTGCTTTGGATTTTAGTATAAGAATAATATTGATAACACGCTGATGTTTTGGCTGTCGCTAAGCGGTGTTTACATTGGTCAAGGATTCTTTCCCCCCTTCAGCTCCCCATGCTCCTAGGTGGGACTAGGATCTAGCCGCACCTAGACTCCTCTCTGAGAAGGAGTTTAGAAAGCAAGGGGATCCTTTTCCAAACCTCATGACTCAACAGGAGGGTCTCCCTGACACTTTTGTCTGACCCTGTCCTCTATGCAGTAAATAATCAAGTGTGCCTTGCCATCGAATCTTGTTAAAACACTGTCACATTGAACTTTGTTCACTCCCTGTTCTATATCAATTTTTACTTCTCTCTTACGAGTGAAGTGCACTCTCACTCCATCCGCGACAGGGTATGATAAAATAGCCAGAGGAAAAATCTCTGAGTTTTCATAAAACTTTTGCTGGAGTAGGGGGCAATTTATTCTATCTAACATGAGCCATCTAAAAGTTATGAGAATGTTCTCATAAATAAGAGGAGATGTGACAGAATTTTTGGAAGTTTTTTTAGGCAGCCTTTCTCGAAATAGTGCACTGGTAGTACCACATATCCCACTAAACTACACATAAATTAACCTGGTTGTAAAACCTTTACACAAAGAATTGAACTCTTAGATAGAAGAAAGTTTATGCAGCAAAAATTGCAGAGGTGACAAGGAAAATTAAGATCTAGTTGTGTAATACACAACCTAGGTTGCAAACATTTTGTGGTATCCGTATGACTTATGAATAAGACATGTCAATAATCATTGCTCAAGAGGACTTGGATGGCAACTGGACATTCTAAAAACACATATTTTAAAAGCAGAGGGTTTGATTATTTATTTATTTGTTTATTTATGTTTTAAATAGAGGCATAAAGCAGAAGTAACTGCGTTGAAGGCTTCAGAACATAACGGTGCACAGCCAGGATTATGGTTGCTAGTGATTACAGACTCTGTGCAGCCTTTAGTAGATCCTTAAGCCCAGGCTCCAGGTGCTCCCCCTATCCATGACACGGTGGTGAAACAGTCTATCAAGCAGATGTACAATGCCCCCTTTTTCAGCCTTTCTTTCTTTTAACTTTTCTTTTTCTCTTTTTTCTTTTTTTCTTTTTTTCTTTCTTCTTCTTTCTTTTTTCTTTTTTCCAATAGGAGCCAAAGATATATAGGGGAATGTTGAGCTTTCCCTTCTTATCCTAGGAAAGAAGTGGGGAAAGAGCAAAGGGAGACAAGTTTGTTTATTAAAGTAACGATTCAAAATTGCATTATAGCTGTCTTCACTGGAGATATATGCAGTGCATGGCATTGCATTGCATTGCATTGCATTGCATTGCATTGCAGACTTAGTCCTGTGATTATTCTGCCTGGGAACTGGCTGGATTGAGTAAAGGCTCCTGTTTAGACCCTTGTATCACAGTTCCTTTTGCTGTGGAAAAAAAGGTTGATGGCAGAGAGTATGGTACATCATTATCTCTTTCTCAAATATATCTTGGATGTTCCTAGGACCATCCTATATTCTTCCCAGGGCATTCTGTGTTGCAATTGTCAGAGAGATATGCTACACATGGATATGGATATATAATGGATATAATATATCCATATGGATATAATATATAATGGATATAATATATAATTATATATATTATATAATTATATCTTAATTAAAATATATAATTGATATATAATGGATATAATATATAATGGATATAATATATCCATATATATCCAATGGATATGGATATATATGGATATAATAATGGATATTTCATCTGACTTGTTACAGCTATTCTTACATTGTTATACCAAAAGACCAGAGTAATAGACAACCAGTGTGCTTAGACTTGTTTGTGGAAGCTATTTGGTGATAATTTACCAAGAGTAAATATAATTCTCAGAAAGATACTAAATCACAAAAGGTGCAGAGGCAGCGGAGTTGCATATAGAAACAACAGCAACCTGAATTTGTAGCAAATATTGTTGGCAAAAGTAAACATGATTTGGACCAGTTGTGACTCAAGTCACTGCTTTCCTTTTGTAGAATTCTGTTCATTCAGCTCAGCCCCAAAAGTGACAAAGAAAAGAAAGCTTTTTACAGATTCCTCATCTTTTCAGTATGCTAAGCAACTCCCTTACCTGCAGAAAAATTGCAATGGCCCTGAAAGTACATACATATTTTTATCTGTTCAAATTGCCTTCATTTCTGTTCTTAAGTTACATTTTACAAGAGCGAAAGCAATTAAACCTTCATTGTCCAGGCTTTCAAGTCAGTATGGCAGTACTGTCATGCATCCATTTCATTTGGGAATAGACTCTCAGTCACACTGCTAAACAGATAAATGCAGCTCCTTAGGTTAATCTTGTTTTATTATTGACATTCAGATGTTTGCCTCAGTTCAGAACTGCAGACTCTTCCTTAGTTAAACAGCTTTTATATTCTTCCTTAGTTAAGCATCTTTTATATTATGAAAATAACCATTATTTGCAAAAGAGAAACACAGTTGGAAAATTCTAAGAAATAAAAAGAGGAACAAAATGGCAATCATTAATTTTTCTGTTACTGTGATTCAGAGGAAGAAAATCAGAATGTACTGCGTGCTGTTTAATTTGTAGTTAATTACATTCATTATAATGACACATTAGACATTCAGAGCTTTGTCTTCTATTGGGTTTTTTTGAATGTTGATATGTTCAGGTTTTGAAATGAAGTAGAGTTGCATTATATTATATTATATTATATTGGCAGAAGGGAAGTCTATTTCTATAAAAGCAAATTCCAAAACTCAGTGAGGGAAGGATCTTACCCTATATGGATCCATATTAGATAAAAATGGCTACCTCACTTACAGGGACACTACACAGGCAGGTGTTTTCCTTGTTTTGCATTAAATACTGAAGATGTGCCTAAGTCAGTGCCAAACAAAGGAGGAAAAAAAAAGGGGGATATAGGAAATTTAACCTTGATACTAACTTTGTCTCCTACAGACAATTCTGCCAGCGAAAAGGGAATGAGAGCCTTCTTAATAAGATCACTTCAGCAATCTATTTTAGAAAATATTATTTGCAGTGTTTCTTGTCTGGTTTGGGCACTGGTCTGATGGGAAAAGATGTTTCAAACTCATTTCTAAAGTAGAAAGGGGAGAAGTTCTGGTACTCGATATGATACTCCAGGAATTATAATGGAGTTGAATACTTTCTAAAAGTTGTTCTGCTAGTACAACTAACAGTGATTTTTCAGAAGAGCCACAACAGGAAAACCTAGAAGTAGCAGAAATTTAGCAAACTACTGTCATATTTGAGTAATGAAGCAAAGGTGGTAATCCCAGTGACTTTGTAAGTAGACTAGACAACCCAATAGAGCTTGCACACCACAAGAAAAAGAGAAACAAAGTGCATTGGAAGACCATGGTGTGGTGATATCTGAGAGGAATCTATCAAAACAGAGGTTTTCAGTAATTCAGTCACCATTTGTTTTACTGTATTTAGCATTGGTTTATTTTGCCTAGCAAGGGAGTTGAAAACAGAGAGACAAAGGAAGAATTGGAAATGGTTTACAAAGATTTTTTAACAAGTAATATTCTGTATGGGTGCTTCATCCTAGAACTGCACCTTCTTGTTTTCTCTACATTACTTGATCCACAAAAGTGTAATTTAGGTGAAAATTAGTATTTTTTATACCCTAAATACTCTAAAAATGGGTAAGTGGAAATCCAGTTATCTTAAACATGCAAAACACCCCAAATTTTCAAGCTTGTGTATGGAGTCATTCAGTGTAACAGGTTTACAACGCTGGGGTTCTGCTATAGTTTCCATTTTAATCATTTGACTTGCCTGTGACATCAGTCAGCAAATCAAATGCATCCAGAATGAAGCTCTGGTAGGGCCTGCCTATGATGGGAACCTCTGATTTCACTACAGCTAAAACTTTTTCAGCAATCCTAACTCTCAGCAACCTGCCCTGGCAGCTTCCACATGCAGAGATGAAGAAGTACATGCTAACACACTGACAACCTGAGAGGTCCATAAAATAAACAGCCTTTCTCCAATTCTCATTGCAGACCTCTTCTGGATACAGCTGCCCCATAAGGACTCTGGCAACATGTTCCTGAAACGAGTATCTCACCAACACCAGCCACTGCCACAGAATCTAGTGCCAATATGGCTCATGAAAGATAACAAACTTCCTCTGTTTATTTCTTCTTTTTTTTTTCCTTTTTCTTTAGGAAATCAAGGAGGAAACTACTTTGAGAAGCAGCAACTCCCATCTGGCACTCAGAAACCTAAATTAACATGGCAAACTGCCATGATTTTCAATATTGATTTACAACTACGTCCCAGTTCATAAACCTGCAGTGGTGACTTCTGCTGTCACATTGTATGTGTGTAGTCAAGAAATAGTGTTTTAAGTCATAAAACAATAATTCAGGAATTGGAAATGTTAGAAATCATCAGTGTGTTGAACTAAACCACATAAGCATTAAACTTTTGCCTGATGTATGCTATTCCATAGTATTGTCAGTACTAAAACAAAAACTGCACACCATGCAATTTTTATGAAGAAAATTTTTAAAAAATTAAAAAAAACAATTTTAATCCTGAATTTTTTGAAGTCAAGAGAATAAGTTCCATTCTCTTTGGATTAGGCCTTTTTCAAAGATTATGGTTTTATCAATCGATATGAAATGTAAAGCAAAGATCAGGAGTGATAGAGAGTTTTACCTGGACTATATGCATTTATAAAGCTACTGTTCTGACCTGGGAGCATTTTACACTTCTGTTCTCCTTGGATAAGGTCATAAGAGAGAAGGGAGAAATGGCTTCATCATTAACAAAACCAATTTCAAACTCTTCTCTTTGACCTAGTGATGAGGTCTGTCATGATTACTGAGAGATACATTAATTAATGTGCTGAAACTCAATAGAGTAAGTAAAGTAACTATTGATTAGCCTTTGTGAACACAAACACACTGGAGGGAAATCTAGACATAATGCTTATTAAAAACAAATACTGCAGTATTCCACAGCAATAGATATAATAATTTGGCTTCCAACAGCATTTAGAGCCATTACCATAGAATATTGTAGTGGGTTTTGTGAGCTACCTGACACGCTCAGAAACAAATCTTCAGCTGCTTCTGTGGAACTAATCTGGTATATCAGATGATCAACTGCCAGCTTTATCTATTATTTATTCTCTAGCCATATGTTTCAAAAGATTTTTTTGCTGGGACTTTTGTTGTTGTTTTGGTTTACAACTTGCAGTCTGACACTCTAACTTTAAAGACTACTTGCTTAAGAGAGAGATTTGTTCAAGGGAAGTGTGTGTGTGTGTGTGTGTGTATCCAGTTGAACTGAACATGGTTATTTCTCAACAGTCACTGATTTCATTTGTCACTTTATTGCTTGAGTCAGGGGAGTGGATTAAGGCACAGGATGTCACTGACACTTTAAGAGAGCATCCTTTTTGGAAAGCCAGTTTATTGTTTGGTGTTTATTTGAATAAAACGCTCTTCTTCAAAATGTGAGCTGTTTCCTGAGAGAAGGCAGAAGCTGAATAGTATTATTCATGGGAAAGGGAATGATTTAGTGCACCAAGTTACCCAAGGAATTTGCTACAATCCACCCATGCCTCTGCAGAAATGAAAGGATGTGGCCTCATCATAGTCAAACCCATAAAGCACATTGACAGCCAGTAGAGCAAGTCCTCAGCAGTGCTACCGGTCATATTGACCAGTGGAAGCTTTTACATACTAGAAAGTCTACTGTAGGTCACTCCAAGATTTACATGGGAATGACTAATGAATAGCAAGGAATGGATTATTTAAGGACAAAGTTGGCTGTTCCATCTTCCAGTTCTGTATTTATTCAAATTGCTGTTTGGCTAAGGTAATAATATGCTGTTGTCCCTGTCTTTTGTGTTAGCTGTAAAGAAGACATGTTGGGATTAAAGTAATTGCTTTTTGTCACAGGTATTTCCTGACTGTAAATCCACACACAAGTTTGTGTTGTGTGTTTTATTGCAATCACACGTTTTCCACTGATTGCTGGAATTAAAAGCACTTTGTTACAAAAGCCTAAATATTTTGTTCTGACACTGTGTTTTAAAATTTTATTTCTTTGCATAGCTTCATGTATTGTTTGATTAGTTTTTTCCATTATTTACTTTCACCTGGATGAGTTACATTTAGGATTTATCTGACAAAGCACCTATTTGAAGTACCTAAATTGGAGGTACCTAAAACTCTAGGGTCCCATATATTAGCACTGAAAAAACAGTGGAGCAGCCTCACAGTAAGCAGTATGTTTAATGTAAATTCTTAAACTGTTATAAAACCCACAGAAAGATATAATAGTCAAATTCTACAAACTTGTTGCATTTACTAAAAAAAAAAAGATTGGTCTCATTAATTAACTCTAAACTTCAGAAATATTTTACATAACTACAGGCCCCATGGTTACAACTTCCCATTAACTTCCCTAAGAATTTCAAAAGGGAAACTGAACATCTAGCAGAGAAAAGAGAAAATGAATGTAAAAGACATTTGGATGGTCCTGAGACAGGTTTTGCACGCGTTGTTCTTATGTTAGAAAAGCTTTTCTGTTAGAAGGGAAAGTCATCATAGAGAAACATTTGCAATTTTAATATCGTAGAGCAGGGTCAGGCAACAGAACTTTCTGTCTGGGGTCAATAACCTTAAAATAGGTGCAAATGTGCAGAGTGCAAAGATGAAAGCCTCAAAATGAATAAAAGACGGTAAGAGTCTTTGCAAGCACCTTTCTGTGGGATTGAGGTGATGTTTCTGGCATAAAGTCCTTGAATTTTAAATCAGCTCTTGTTTCAAACACATTGTGCAAGAGGTTCATGCAAACTAGAACCATTTGAATTTTGGACAATGGATTTGTGTTTTGGTTGTATTGCAGTTATATTGCAGTATCTTTAATTCAGCAGGAACAAAGAGATCTTAATTAAAAATAATAAGTGGAAAAAAAGCCCCAATTTTTCTTTCAGGCTGACTTCAAAATCCTTGATATTGCTTATTTCATTTCTGTATCCTGTGATGCCCCATACGTTGTAATGCTTATCTTTTTTTCTATTAAAAGAGTCTATTCTGTAGATTATAATGCCGTTTTCATCTCCATTGTATGCAAAGAAACTGCTTCCCATTTTGCAGTAAATACATCTGTTCCTCTGCCCCATAAAAGCACAATCTACTGACTCTAAGTAGTTCAAGAAGTCTATTAAATTCGATTTGAGAAATAATTTTATTTATTGCATTACCCTTTTTTTGTGTTTTCTGTTAAAAAAAAATAAAAATTTGACTGTTAACATAGGGATTGAAGTCTTTTGTCTACTTCCCAAGAGGAGAGTCATGAATAGTAATGGTCCGCCTCTACACTGCCTCCCACTGCTGAGTTAAGAGAACTATAGCAATACTCAGCTGTATCAGAAACTCAGTTCTTCTCTGTGCAGAAGCAAGTAAAACTGTTTTTGATATAATATTGATATTTTGAAGGTTAATTTTCCTTGAACATTTGTGGGTACCTATCTATGTATGAGATCGTTACTGGAAAATCAAGGTCAAGTTCTTCCATACATGGTAATGATGTTCACTTTCCTCATCCCATACAGGATTAGAAAGAACAACCTGAAGGTAAAAGATGTAGCTACATATAAATAATTATATTATATGGTAACACTGCTGTATCTGTACATGAAATAAGCAGCTGGGAGAAGCCTCATGATCGCTAGCCCTTGTTCTTGTGGGGGACTTCAACCTGCCGGATGTCTGCTGGAAATACAATACAGCAGAGAGGAAACAGTCCAGGAGGTTCCTGGAGCGTGTGGCAGATAACTTCCTGACGCAGCTGGTGAGTGAGCCAACTAGGGAAGGTGCCCCGCTGGACCTCTTGTTCACCAACAGAGAAGGACTTGTGAGCCATGTGATGGTTGGAGGCCGTCTTGGGCAGAGTGATCATGAAATGATAGTTTTTGATACTTGGAGAAGCGACGAGGGGGGTCAGCAGAACTGCCACCTTAGAGTTCCGGAGGGTGGACTTCAGCCTGTTTAGGAGACTGGTCGACAGAGTCCCCTGGGAGGCATCCCTTAAAGGGCAAAGGAGTCCAGGAAGGCTGGACATTCTTTAAGGAGGAAGTCCTAGAGGCACAAGAGCAGGCTGTCCCCAGGTGCCGAAAGATGAGCCGGCGGGGAAGAAGACCGGCCTGGCTGAATAGAGAGCTTTGGCTAGAACTCAGGAAAAAGAGGAGAGTCTAGGACCTCTGGAAGAAGGGGCAGGCAACTCAGGAGGACTACCAAGGTGTAGCAAGGCTGTGCAGGGAGAAAATTAGAAGGGCCAAAGCTGAGCTAGAGCTCAATCTGGCTGCTGCTGTAAAAGACAACAAAAAACACGTCTTCAGATACATTAGCAGAAGAAGGAGAGCTAAGGAGAATCTCCAGCCCCTAGTAGACGGGGGAGGGAACACAGTGACCAAGGATGAGGAAAAGGCTGAGGTACTTAATGCCTTCTTTGCCTCAGTCTTTAATAGCAGGTCCAATTGTTCTCTGGGTACCCAGCCCCTGGAATTGGAAGATAGGGACAGGGACCAGAATGGAGCCCCCATAATCCAGGGGGAAATGGTGAGTGACCTGCTGCACCACTTAGACACTCACAAGTCTATGGGGCCTGATGAGATCCACCCGAGAGTACTGAAGGAACTGGCAGAAGTGCTCACCAAGCCCCTTTCCATCATTTACCAGCAGTCCTGGCTAAACTGGGGAGGTCCCAGCTGACCGGAGATTAGCAAATGTGACACCCATCTACAAGAAGGGCCAGAAGGAGGACCCGGGGAACTACAGGCCTGTCAGCCTGACCTCGGTACCAGGAAAGCTGATGGAGCAGATCATCCTGAGTGCCATCACAGGGCATGTAGAGGATAACCAAGGGATCAAGCCCAGCCAGCATGGGTTTAGGAAAGGCAGGTCCTGCTTGACCAACCTGATCTCCTTCTACGACAAGGTTACCTGCCTAATGGATGAGGGGAAGGCTGTGGATGTTGTCTACCTAGACTTCAGTAAGTCCTTTGACACGGTTTCCCACAGCATTCTCCTGGAGAAACTGGCTGCTCATGGCTTGGACGGGTGTACTCTTCGCTGGGTAAAGAACTGGCTGGCTGGCCGGGCCCAAAGAGTGGTGGTGAATGGAGTTTACTCCAGTTGGCGGCCGGTCACAAGTGGTGTTCCCCAGGGCTCTGTGTTGGGGCCAGTTCTGTTTAATATCTTTATCAATGATCTGGACGAAGGGATTGAGTGCACCCCCAGTAAGTTTGCAGATGACACCAAGTTGTGTGGGAGTGTTGATCTGCTTGAGGGGAGGAAGGGTCTACAGAGGGACCTGGACAGGCTGGATTGATGGTCTGGGGCCAATTGTATGAGGTTCAACAAGGCCAAGTGCAAGGTCCTGCACTTGGCCCACAGCAACCCCATGCAACACTACAGGCTTGGGGAAGAGTGGCTGGAAAGCTGCCTGGCAGAGAAGGACCTGGGGGTGTTGGTTGACAGCCGCCTGAATATGAGCCAGCAGTGTGCCCAGGTGGCCAAGAAAGCCAATGGCATCCTGGCTTGTATCAAAAATAGCGTGGCCAGCAGGACTGGGGAAGTGATCGTGCCCCTGTACTAGGCACTGGTGAGGCCGCACCTCGAATACTGTGTTTAGTGTTGGGCCCCTCACTACAAGAGAGACATTGAGGTGCTGGAGCGTATCCAGAGAAGGGCAATGAAGCTGGTGAAGGTCATAGAGCACAAGTCTTATGAGGAGCGGCTGAGGGAAATGGGGTTGTTTAGCCTGGAGAAGTGGAGGCTGAGGGGAGACCTTATTGCTCTCTACAACTACCTGAAAGGAGGTTGTAGAGAGGTGGGGGTTGGTCTCTTCTCCCAAGTAGCAAGTGATAGGATGAGAGGAAATGGCCTCAAGTTGTGCCAGGGGAGGTTTAGACTGGATATTAGGAAATTGTACTTCACTGAAAGGGTTATCAAGCATTGGAACAGGCTGCCCAGGAAAGTGGTTGAGTGGCCATCCCTGGAGGTATTTAAAGGACGTTTGGATGAGGTGCTTATGGACATGGTATAGTGGTGGTCTTGGTAGTGTTAGGTTTACGGTTGGACTCGATGATCTTAAAGGTCTTTTCCAACCTATACGATTCTGTGATTCTGTGAAATTTTGGCAAAGGGTGAAACCTGTGAAATGAATAAACAAGTCAGTCAGGCATGAAGGTAAAATGCACTAAAAAATTACTGCATATCTGGTGCTTCAGAACTCAAGCAGCAACACAGAAGTAACTAATTTGTAGGGGAAATTGTATTTTTTTTTGGCTTTTGCGTGTGTGTGTTTGTACTCTCCTGATCTTTGGGAATCTCAGTGATATGACATCTGAAATCTAAATCATAGCCCCAGCTCTGCATCATTCTTGAGAGGTGTAAAGTTGTGGGAAATAGAATTCCTAAATATGCACATATCGAAGCTCCTCTTCACTAAAGAGAAATGATTCTCATATCTCAAAGCGACAGCCGTCTCTAGAAATACAGTGACCTATTCATTGAAGACCTGAGTCCCACGTGCATGGTAGAAATCATTAAGCGATGTTATTCTCTGAGCAAATGCTATAGAACTCTATGGTCTGACATTCATAAATATTTGTGTTGGGCAATTACCTGGTAAAACTTCAGCGTATTGGAAGAGAAATATTAAAATAAAGTCAGTGTTATTTTATTCTTTTTTTCAAGAAGATTTGACTTCTGTCACTCAGGTTTAGAGCCCTGCTTCTTTTGCATGAAGAATGGGATAAGTTCTCCACATCAGAAATATCATCTTGGCCAAGGTCATTTAATTCCATCGAATCAGAGCTGGGGCCCTGGTATGTGGAGACATTTATAGCCCGCTGTCATTCTGGCAAGTGATAGAAATAGAGGGTGGAGCAGGTGCCAAGAAGAATTGTCATATTTCCATAGCAAGGCCGGAGAGCTTTGTGATTTATGGATGCTCAATATACAACCGTGACACCCCACAAGTGAATATACAAGTTGCAAATCTGTAAACAGCTACAGTGGGAATTCGCTAATCTCTGCCTTCAGTATCTTATTCTGTACAGGTCCTTGAGCTTTGTATAAGAAAGTTTTGACATTGTGCTCTGTAAAAACACACACAGCAGCTTGCCAGGGCTTGTCAGCAAGAACAATAACACATTTTACTAAGTTTGTAAAACCTATAATTGTTCATAATTGTGGAAGAATGGTTAAGTGACAAAGGACACGACTTGATTGATGTGAGCAATCCAGCCTTTGATAGGGCTTAGGAACCAGAGGTCACGGTGAAACTTCCTTAAGAACAGGAAGTAAGCAGAAGGAGCACTTGGTAAACAAGATAAGCGGAACCAAGTCTGGCAAATGCCGATAGACCCCTCACGTGAGCAGCGCGTGAACGGCGACCTTGTACCAATCATATAACTGCTTTAAACGTGTGGACAAGCATAGTTATCCAAAGGAATAATTGTTGCTAGCGTGTGCTTTGCTTAGCTTCTATATAAACCTGTCAAGTAATCTGAATAAACGAGAACAATCATACTCACATTGAGACTCATCGTTACTCCGGGTCCGTCTCCCACTCCAACACATAATGTCACACTGTTGAGAATTGGAAAAACAGAACTAATAAGGCCTTTCTAGAACAATTTCTAATGTTCCTTGAAAAGCAAATGCGTGGTTTTACTTATTATGTTGAATCAAGGTAATCCAAAGCTCTGAATAAAACTAAGATGACCAAATATTTCTCCACATTTAAGAGACAATAAACTTCACAATATCCAGTTTAGTTGGGATCAGATCTTTTTTCTTTCTTTTTTAGTCCCCACCAACTATTACCTTTTGTTTGTATTTTAAAGGAAGCTATGGTCAGTGCCTTCCACTATTAATAGAAGCATGAAAAGGAAGGAAAATTGGTCTGAAATTTTTTTTCAAAAATCTGCTGTCTCTTAAAAGAAAATGTGATCACCTTTTTCACTCACAAATGGCTATTCAGACAGTAAGACCAATTGGTAAATGTGACTTTGAAGTGAGAAGCTTCCTAAAAATATGACTGTGACAGCACAGGCCTAGATGTGCATTTTAACATGACAGATTATAAAATGTTACAACGTAGTGTATCCTGGAGATTATAGGAGGTTCATCAGCACATTTAGAGGTTTAATTCCTGTTGTGGTTTAACCCCGGCCGGCAACTAAGCACCACACAATCGCTCGCTCACTCCCCCCTGGTGGGATGGGGAAGAGAATCGGAAGAGTTAAAAGTGAGAAAACTCGTGGGTTAAGATAAAGACAGTTTAATAGGGAAAGCAAAAGCCACGCACGCAAGCAAAGCAAAATAAGGAATTCATTCACTACTTCCCATCGGCAGGCAGGTGTTCAGCCATCTCCAGGAAAGCAGGGCTTCATCACGCGTTATGGTTACTTGGGAAGACAAATGCCATCACTCCTGGGAAGACAAATGCCATCACTCCTAATGTCCCCCCTTCCTTCTTCTTCTCCAGCTTTATTTACTGAGCATGATGTCATATGGTATGGAATAGCCCTTTGGTCAGTTTGGATCAACTATCTTGCCTGTGACCCCTCCCAGTTTCTCGTGCGCCCGGCAGAGCATGGGAAGCTGAAAAGTCCTTGACTAGTGAAAACATTACTTAGCAACAACTAAAACATCACTGTGTTATCAACGCTGTTTTCAGCACAAATCCAAAACATAGCCTCATACTAGCTACTATAAAGAAAATTAACTCTATCCCATTCAAAACCAGCATAATTCCTTCGTAATTGGGCCTAGAATCATTGCAACCCTTGAATCTTCAAAACTGCTTCCACTGCAGAAAAAGTTCTTCAAAATATTTCCAGAACATCTGTCAAAAATCCCAGAACTTCACAGGTTTTCATCATTTAAATACATCCATTAGCAGCTAAGGATAGCTTCCCAGTCTCTGGGTAGACCCAGAGCTGTCACCTGTAGACCCAGTGTTACTTAGTAAGACCAGAAAAATTTCATGTGGGTAGATTCCATCAACTTTCCAATCCATTGGCACTGTGAGATTGGAAACGTCATGATCAGATCTCTTCTTTGAGAGGGAGAAAAAAGAAAGAGAAAGCAGACAGAAAGGTGGCACTGTTTGGCTCATGTTCTTTCACAATGGAGCCCAACCCAGCTAATTTATGCGATTAGCTTAGATCCTGCCTCATGGAAACCCTTAGTGTCTCATTAATCCAGGGTACCTAAAGCTCCATAAATATCAAGTGGTGAGAAGAAAATGCCTTTGAAAACCATCACAGGCTTTTGGGCTACCTATTGTAGCTCCTCCCTGACTACGCTGACTATGTAAGAGATGGTTTTCCTTCACAGCATGATTCATTCAGCTCACATTAAGTATTAACCTTTCTCATCAGAGCTGTTCCTTTGAAGCTCTGCCACAATCTCCAGTTACCATTCTCTGCTCTTATAGGGGTGATGCTAATTCAATTGCTTTCATGCTGAGCAGTATCTGGCTCTCCAGATTCTTCAGTAAGAGTACCATGATTCAGAAGATGGGGCAAAACACCTTTAGGACAGGGCTGAATTTTTGCCCTCACTGAGGAATTCATTAGTTGCTGGTGCCTGTACACTTTATGTTGCATTGCAGTGAAGTTTCAGGTAGAAGAATACCACCTGTTGTTTAGGATGTTCATGTCCGAGAATGTTGAAGCATCTGGATCTGAGCACCTAAGGAACTCGAAGGTTGATTAGTGAAGCACCTATAGATTAACAAACCTGCAGGTTAGGCAGTTAAGAAAATAGACAGTCTGGATTGCTGTTTGGGATTTAGCTTGCATCTCAGTTAAAGAGGGTGATGAGAAAAAGAGATAGCATTCTTAGGGAACCATACAGTCTTTACATATGGCACAATTCTTTACATATGGATTTGTACGGGATAGCCATAGTTAATAGTTTCACAGCGATTGGATTTACAGGCCCCACTGACAATTACACAGTTTGGGTGTTATCCTTATGGGTATGTTTGCATTCAAAACTTTGTATGAAGGAAATTTTAAATGCAAATGTATTGTCATCTTGTTCTGAAATTTGGCCCTAAATGCAGGAGCCAACACCTCTAGAGGGATTCAATATATTTCACTTTGGGAAAAAACACTTCATATATTGATTTTATCTAAATTTCCTCTGATAATTCATATTCCTGCTACTCTTTGAGCAAACTTCATAGCTTACCAAATTGGTGGTGTGTGTTGATTTCTATCTAAAGCATATATGTTCACATGGAGTAAAACATGCTTTATTACACTAATGAACAAGTTATTCATTTGACCCTCAAACAGAAAGTTCTCTTGATAATATACCTTTGAAATATGCAGTAGTTTGGTCAAAAAATACTCTGATGATACTTTCATGGCTTCCATTTATCTTTTTTTTTTTTCCCTCTTCTCTATTTTAAAACGTATTGTCAGATTTATTTGCTGTAGTATTAAGTTTCAAAGCCTAACTGTTTCTAACCCAGCACTTCTAATGTGATTCAGTCCTTTGACTCAAAAGTCTCATTCTCAGATATTAAATCAACATATGCCTTTATGACTCAACATTTATCTGTGGGATGATGATTGAATTAATAATTTAGAAAGGCATCTGTATAACTAGATCTTTACTAATAACTGCAAAAGATAATCTTGCCATGCTCCTTTTTATAAAAAGGAAACAAAATTAAATCAAGAAAAAAGATCTTTACAAATCTGTTCTTCAAACAGCTAGTCTTGATATTGTAATAAATGTAAGTATACAATTCACATAATGTTGATGCTGCTATAGAAATCCCTTGTAGAGTCCTACCCTATCTCCATAGGAACTTAGACAATGTGCCTTTGTCTAATAAACAGGATGTGGCTGTCGAAAGCAGAAGTCTAACTGATTTATTACTAGTCTAGTTAGTAAACCAAGAAGAACCACTTAGATCTGCCAAAAAGGTAGGTAACTAGGGGAAAGGTAATTCCGACAGGGGGAGATCGCGACCACCGACTCATGGATCACCTACTCCAATTATACCACCAACTCAAATGATGAAGTTGAAGAAGAACAACTAAGCATGCGTACTAATTTACATGCTGGGCGAAGATATTTTAACCAATCATGTAATAGAAGAATGCTGCATATGTATTAGGAAGTTGAATATGTTAATGCTTTGTGTATAAATAACTGTTAATTTGAAAGCTTGGTGTGCTGTCTTGAGACAGGCACCCATATCTGTGCAAATATGCAATAAAATACCTCTGCTCTGTGTGTATATTGGCATTTTGCACACTGGGTAAACGAACCCCGATTTTTGGGACAACAATATGAACACCCCACACACATGCACACACAAATGTATTTATTTACATCTGCATGAAACTTCCATACATATCACTTTGTATACTTTACACGTAAAGGTAATTTACACTAGTTTTAAGTCTCCTTTGTATTCTAGCAGTGATGTAAAGAAATAAGCCCCAGAGGGTCTTACTATAAATGAAAGGTTATAGTTTGAGTGTTATTAATTAAATCACTCTTCAACCAGGTTATACTTGGAGCTACTCATGCTATGCATACATGAATAGACACTGTTAAAATCCACGTCAGTAACTAGATCCTGAATTCATTTCTCATTCTTTATAAACAGAGGAAGGCATTGCTAGATATTTCTGGCTTTGCCTTTTTCCCATTTCCTTTCTTGCAATTCCTTCTCAGAAACCCAAAGCTGACATTATTTTCTCATTATGATTTCTTGAACCTGTGAGTCATTCTGCAGTATCCATATATTGCACAATTGCCAGAAAAGACAAGGAACTGGGCATCTCTTCCAGTCCTGTGGTCCTGCGTATCTATAACAAATGTCTCCATGATGGTTATTATGGCTTCCACGTTCCATTTTGCAACTGCCACTCTTTGTGATGTTTGTCACTTCACTTCTGTGCATTCTTTTCTTGACCTAAAAAGTGGTTACTGCTTTTCCTATTTCCGTGAGAATTAGAGACTGACTGTGAAAGTGAATGCGTCTTTGCAAACATAGACCCATTATCAATGGGGAGGAACTAAAAAGAGAATGACTTGAGTGAGTTAAGATTCAGGAGACATGAGACTCAGATCTCATGGGAACTAAAATTGTTTTTTAGCTTACATTAAGTTCAAAAGAATAGAGATGAAACTCAAGTAAAAATTATCCTAAAAATGTGTGCCATATGCTACATGATTTTGAACAGTTTTTCTCTATTTGAAAGATACCTGCAGCATAATTTCTACAGACTCACTAGCTGCATCTAAAAGGTTTGGGGATTACCCAGCTGCATGGTCAAAGGATTACATCTGAGAAAAGGCCTTACCAGATTGTGGAATAATTGCTGGAGGTGACTTAGAAATTAAACTTATATTCACACTTTTAAGTAAGGCACAGCATTGAAGAAGCTTCCCAGGTGGAGTGCGGCTGACATGCAAGGAATCCATTCCACGGAAGTTCCCTAGGCCTGCAACCTTAGATATTGGTAACGCCAGGGGAACTTGGTGCGCTGACTCTAAGAGGTACTGCTCGGAGGGTGGAGCAGTGTGGAGACACCGCGGCCAGGCTCTGTGATAATATGGGAACTTGAAGGTATCATGGAACTGATAAGCTGCATATTTACTACCCTGGGCCAACAGCCTGTCATGTTTTTGACAAAATGCTGTCCTTTTGGTGAACTTTGCTCATTATAACATCGTTATAATACCTAAACACACCTCCATCCCAAAAGCTACCCGCCTCCAAGGTGCGACCACCCCTCACTGAGCTTGCGTTTTGAATTTTCCTAGCCTATACCTTTAAAAGCGAAGTGAGAAAACTTTACACCGATCCTAAACAAAGGTATGTATGACTAGAGTCACTCAAGCTCCACCCGAAAGGTGAAAGATAGTATAAAATGGTTTAAGAGAGAGAGAATGTTAGGGAAGACAGCATCGTGTACCACTCTGACCTCTGGGATCAGTCGACGGGCTGAGCCTCTCTTCCCCCTCATCGGGACGCCTTTGGGTAAGAGTTGAACACTTGGTTATTCCAAGTGCCTCCCCGGGAAACTTAGGAACCTCTATAGAGTCGCTTTATATCTTTTAACACGTTTGTAGCCGGCAGTGTTACTCATATTCTTGGTATTTGCATGTGCTTTGCAGACAGTGAATTTATCACCGGTAATCCAAAAGAACCTGTGTATCTGTTGCTCTAATAAACTGCACTCTTCATTAATCTAGCCGTGGTAGTTCTCATTGAACACAACCAGACTCTTTAAGTGTGGCCATGGTAGTTCATGGAATGCGACTAGACTGGGGGTGTATCGCGTTATTAGTGAATCCGTAATCGTGAAGTTCAGTATGCTGGACACGACCGGACTTATAATGCTGTCAAATTACTTTAACGCTGTCACCTTAATCAACTTTGCAAAGCTGTTTCAGTGAAAGCCCTGAGAGGGCTCTGACAGGCAAACGTTGACTCTGATGGGTGGCTACATATACCATCTTTAGAAAATAAACCATTGACCAAGTGTGAGACTAAGACTGGACTTAGCCACACCTATACTCCTCTGTGAGAAGGAGTTTAGAAAGCAAGGGGGTCCTGTCTGAATCTCGTGACTCAACGGGAGGGTTCCCCCCCCCCAGCCACTCCTCAGACTCCTACGCGACAGTAACTTTTAACGCAACACAGATTTACTTCAGACTGCCTCTGAAACTGGTATGAATAGAGGTGTAAGACTTACATATTCAGCTGCTCCAATGTTGGAAACTCCTTCTGGGAAAAGATGAATGCCAGCAACATGTATACAGTCTTTAAGAAGTACATTTACCATTTTTCCCCTTAGATTTCCACTTTAGAAAGATATTTGACTTATGGATATCTGCCCTGCTTCTATTGTACCATCAATTTACCAGGAGACATTGCTGCATCTTGAAGCTTTGATTTGGTTCTGGGTTGAGGCACCTCAGGCTTTCATCAGAAGGCACCAAAAGATGTTCTAGATGTTTGTCTCTTTGTCCTCACCTCACACTCCATGCTAAGGCTTACTATCTGTATGAATAATATCTCCAGCATAAATTTAAGGAGAGTTTCACACTCCAGCATCAGGCCTGAAAATGAGAGGAAACAAACCAAACTAGAACAGTGATAAACACTGACTATAAAATATAACCAAGGAAACAAGCCCTAAGCAGAGAGCAAGAAGGAGGGAAAAAATAGAGTGGGGAAGAAATGTGATTAATTTTAAAACTTAATTTAATAAATTGTGCTAAAGATGCTGAAAAATGCATTTAGCTCTCAACCTCCAGGACTGTACATTGTGAACTAGCATCTAGCCATAATGGGGTTTCTGCTCCATCAGCTGCAATAATTATTTTGCTTGATTTGCCTTGGTCATTTTATACAATGATTTCTCCATGCGTATATATGTGTGTATTTGTGTGTGCATGTGCTTTTGTGTGCATTTCCTTTGGTTCCATTTTCTTATTTATTTTTATTTTCTATCAAAAAACAAAACAAAACAAAACACACCAAGAAGGGAAATTAAAGATCATTGAAGACACATTTTGATCACTACCTTTGTTAATATTTCTTACAAGGAAGTGCAGCCTCCTGGTCAGTGCTCATTGCAGACCCTTTCTCTACCCAGTTTACAGAGAATAAGGGTGCCACCGAGCTCAAGGTCTTAGTCCTGCTTGTCCCCTAATATAGCTGTTAGTATATAATGCTTCACCTTCTACCACAGGTAGCTTACCTGCTATTGCTACACTCATTTTGCAAGGTTGAAACAAGGCCTCAGGGTCCTTAGTAGGGCTCAGCAGACTGCAGGATCAGATTTGTATACTTGGGACTTTAAAGGCATGTTGTGTCAAGCACTTAAAATCATCAGCTATGTTTTTCACTTGATTTGCTCAAGAACTGGGTGACACTGTTAGTTGGGAAGTGGATCTCAGTTTGCCCTCCTCCCTGTTCAGAATCTCAATAAGACCTTTCTCTCCATTTAAATGCTGGTAGTGTTCCATGAATCTCAGGTTTCTTACATTCTCCAACAAGACACGCTAACACACATGGTCTTGAGAATGTGCGAGCATATATGTATAAAAAAACCCGTTAAACAACACAAAACCACAACCTAACCACAACACTGGTTTGGATCACGCTGTTGTGTGTGTTTATATCTTTTTGATCTATATTTTCTTTTATTAACCATCCCTTGGCCTGTATCTGAGAGTGTTAGCTACTGTTTCTCAATTACACCCATTGGTAAAACCTGCCCTGCAGTGTTTCTCGCAGCGGTTGCCCTTCTAGCATCAGCTCAGCAGCTGAAAAGCAGATGGAAAATTCCAGGGGTTCAGGTCTGAATATTTCAAAGATAAGTTAGCATAACATGGACTGGTGAGAGCTGTGTTTTGAGTCTGCTATGCAAAATGAGACAGCTGCATTCTAGTGGAGCTGTTTGCATGGGAGACTTAACACTGGAAATCAGGAATAACAAATAAAGGATTCAAGGAATTCACACTCAAAGAAAGAGTAAAAATAAAAAAGGAAAAGGTGAGTACTGGGAAAGTGAGTAGCAGGGACAGTTCACCCCACCTAGGGCCCTTTTAGATCAGATTTGCTTCTGCGGAGAGACAAACTATGCCAATCCAGAGACAACCTTTAGCTGAGACACTTATGTTCAGCTTCTGCAGGCTCCTTCTCCAGTCAACAGAAGAAGACACAGCCCATTTAAGAATCATCCCGAATCATCTGAACTTTCCTCTCTCTCCCGCCACCCTCCCTCTTCACTGACTGGGTAGTCTGGGTCAATGGAGTTCCTGAATTAGATACCTCTGTTAGATTCCTTGAAAAAGTGAATTGGTTGCAATTTCAGCCAATAGTCAAAGCAAATCAAAAGAGACCCTGGACAGTGGATGGGAGTTATCTGAGTCTGAAATCGATCTCAGAAGAGGCATAAAGGTTCTGTTAAGGCTTCTTCTTTTCCATATTGGAGTCAACTTGGACCATACATTACCTCCAAAATGAAGACTGTCGTGTTTTAGCTTCAGTCGGCAACTAAGCACCACACAGCTGCTTGCTCACCTTCCCCCCCCCGGTGGGATGGGGGAGAGAATTGGAAGAGCAAAAGTAAGAAAACTCGTAGTTTGAGACAAGAACTGTTTAATAATTGGGAAAAAGAGGAAAAAATATAAAATAATAATAATAATAATAGTAATAATAGTAATAATAATACTGAATTGTAATGAAAAGGAAAACAACAAGAGAGAGAGAGAGGAACAAAACCCAGGGAAAAAAAAACAAGTGATGCAACTGCTCACTACCTGCCAACCAATGCACAGCCAGTCCCCAAGCAGCGATCGCTACCCCCCAGCCAACTCCCCCCATTTTATATACTGAGTATGACTTCATATGGTATGGAATAGCCCTTTGGCCAGTTTGGATCAACTATCTTGGCTGTGCCCCCTCCCAGCTTCTTGTGCACCTGGCAGAGCATGGGAAGCTGAGAAGTCGTTGACTAATGTAAATATTACTTAGCAACAACTAAAACATCAGTGTGTTATCAACATTATTCTCATACTAAATCCAAAACACAGCACTATATCAGCTACTGGGAAGAAAATTAACTCTATCCCAGCCAAAACCAGGACAAAGACCAAAGACAATTTTTATCCAAACTGAAGACTGGTGTTTATGAAGCCCTCAAATTACCTCCCACACGTTCCTCATTTCTATTCATTTTATTTATGTATTTAAATCGTTGCTTACTGGGATACTCTCATCAGATGCACATCTTGCTTTCGGGAGAGTTCCCAGGGGAGAGGCAGTCATATAGTATTACTACAGCCCTCTTCACTACAACACAAACAATATCCTGCAGTATAACTCAATCTAAGCTAGCAGGCAGCTGCACAGAACAGTGACCCTATCAATTAATTTTAATAATAATACTTAGCACTTACAAAGTATGGTTCAACTTCAAAGTGTTTTTCAAACAGAGGGGGCCAAATTTGGGCTGCCCCGGTGTGGCCGTATTTGACAGAGGAAGGATAGTAAGAAATATTGTATTGCAAACAGTTCTGCATCCCTATTGTATTGCAAACACAGTTCTGCACCTCTCTTGCCTTTTCTTTTCTCCATCCAGACTCACAGTAATTTCACTCCTGTTTTTCCCCTTCATTGTACAATATGCAGCTATTTCAACAAAACACCACTGTGCCTTTTTCAAGGGGGTTACAGTCAAAGCCTGAGACATGAGTTACTTTGTGTATCTGCACAACATGTAGGTTAGAGTTAAACTCTCCCCACTTTTTTTTTTTTTTTTGCTGGCTCAATGTGCTGGTTTCAGCTGAGATAGAGTTAATTTTCTTTATAGTGGCTGGTATGGGGCTATGCTTTGGATTTGTGCTGAAAACAGTGTTGATAACACAGAGATGTTTTTGTTGTTGCTGCACTAGTCAAGGACTTTTCAGCTTCCCATGCTCTGCCAGGTGCCCAAGAAGCTGGGAGGGGACACAGCCAGGATTGTTGATCCAAACTGACCAAAGGGCTATTCCATACCATATGACATCATGCTCAGTATATAAAGCTGGGGAAGAAGAAGGAAGGGGGGGACATTCGGAGTGATGGTGTTGGTCTTCCCAAGTAACCATTACGCGTGATGGAGCCCTGCTTTCCTGGAGATGGCTGAACACCTGCCTGCCCATGGGAAGTAGTGAATGAATTCCTTGCTTCACTTTGCTCACGCGCGTGGCTTTTGCGTTCCCTATTAAACTGTCTTTATCTTAACCCATGAGTTTTCTCACTTTTAACTCTTCCGATTCTCTTCCCCATCCCACCAGGGGGGAGTGAGCGAGCGGCTGTGTGGTGCTTAGTTGCCAGCTGGGGTTAAACCACGACACTCATGATCAGAAAAATGCCACCATGCAGACAGGAGCCTTTTCTTAGTACCCTGGTGTTGGAGTGAGGTGTATTGCAAAATTCACCATTTCTTTTCCTTTTGTTCCTAGTTTCTGATTCTGTTTTCCATGTAAGGATGCCAGTACACTGCACCACATATTTGTGGATTTAAGTGGAACAGCTTAAGAAGTTTGCTTCCTTTCCATCCTTTGCTTTCTCCTGCCCTATTTCATGGCAAATTAACTTAAAATGATCTAGCTAAAAAGGGTACTGATGTCAGAAACCACTTCTGTTTCCTTTGATATATCGTTCCCACAACTGGTCTATCTGCACCTACTGGACAAAAACATGCTGTAGGGAGAATGGAGTATGTCTAATGTGATACCTGCTAATGCCATGTTCATTAATGCTCCAGTTTTGCTGTTATTATGTAACATGATGCATAATGCATCCACATGATGCATTAATAGCAAACACTTTGACTACTAAGAAGATGATACTATAGGGGATTATTTAATATCAGATGAAAAATCTCAGCCACATGTATAAAGACAAATTAAATTTCTCTCTCACAGGATATTCTAGGGCTATCTCAGCCCTTGACATTGCTGTTCACCAAGTGCCAATTGGGGCTTCACTAATCTTTATTTCAAGTACTGACACAAGTTAGCTTTTAAAACAAGACCCTATAAGAGACCCACATAGAACAGTTCCTCTGTTCTTGCACACTGAGTAAAATTAGTTTTGGCTTAAAAACAGGAAAAAAAAGCTGGTTTTGTGGAAATTAGTTTGCTGCTATGCTTCTAGTCTCTTTCTCTCCCTCTCTTTTTTTCTTGCTTTTTTGAGATTTATTTTTTTATTGTTTTATGGATATAAAGCACATAAAGAAAAATACACTGTAGATCAGCTGCAATCATTTTGTCATTGCTGAAGGATATTATTATCTAAAAAGCATTTATGGAAGAGAATATATGATCCATATATTCATAAAATTTGTTCAAATTCATTTAATGTTCTCAACAATATATCACAGCTTTTTCTCTGTTAATCACATGTTTCTTGAAAACAGGACACATATATCTTTGTATTTTAACATTCTATTGTTTAGTTTCTATATTTTAAATATATGCTGACAAGATAATTTAACTCATTGTACCATTTTGTAGTATTAAATAATGAGGATTTTTATTATATCTATATCTTGTGGACCTGCTTTTGATCATTTAAAATCTAACAAGAATCCTAAAAAGATGCCTTTATGGAACACTGAAGATTTCAAATAGTTTTTGTATTCATGTTCTCTCTGGGAAGATGCTATAGTATGTCAGTGATTATTTATCTGTACAACTTTAATTCTGGAACTTTATCTGAATTTAAACCCTTCAATCCATAGTAAGAGATCTATAGTAAGATATGTTTTTCAAAACTTATATTCCCCAAAGTTGCACTGGTTGGGAAAAGAAAATGCTGACATTTGAAAACAATTTGTAAATGATTTGTTTGTGAGCTTTTGACATTCTTGGTTTTTCTCTTTAAGTTCTTCCTGTTCTAATTTTTACGCAATTTTGTTTATATCATTTTGAGAACTGCGCTGTGACTCTTGCCTCTAAATATTGATAAAGCAGAGAAGATTATTACAAGTGTGATAACACAGTGAGAAGTACAGAGGAGACTTCTACAGATACTTTTATTTCTACAGATACTTCTACCTCTACAGATACTTCTTTGTGGTGTTCTGGCTTCATGTGAGTTATTACACTGTTTACCCACATTTTTTTATGACATTTATTTTTAATTGGAATTTGATTACTATAATCACAACAGAGCATCAGGATTGGTAAGAGTTTCATCAGAACAAAACTTTATTGGATCACACAGAGAAACAGGATACGAACCACACATTCCAGGTGACAAAATCTTTAGGATAAAAGGAAAATGGTACAAGAACTATGCCCCACTCCTTTCCTCAACATTTGCTATTATGTAATTATATAACTCGTCAATAAACCTGTATTTTGGATCAGTTAATGCTATTCATTAATTTTAAAGGGAAAACAGGGTATTTGATGCAGGACTGGGCATTTTACAAAATGATAAGAAGCATGATTTGTGATATTACAAACTGGATTTAATCCAGAGTGATTTGCCTGAATAATGTTTCCTGGATCCCTTAATACCATATGATGCTCTTTTATCTTGGGTTGCTGTTACCTTCATACTTCTAGTTTCCCATATTTTTGATTGACTTGTTTATTCATCATATAGAGTATTTGGGAAAATCTTTTGTATCTCTGTATAACATAGCACAGAAGATAATAAACTGAAAACACCTTTAATCATTATTCCAAGTAACTTGAGGGAATTTCCATTAGATTTGGCCTTAGTGTTTTTCACAATTGAGGAATATGGTGTTAAAGACTATGACTTACTGGTTTTGGGTAACTTGTTCCTGTCTGTATGCCCTAGCTTTAAGAAGCTACAGGATGGCAAGCTTTCTTAAAAGTTGTGACTGTAACAACCAAGTAGTTATAGTCATCCCAACCATCTCAAGGATATGAGTAAAAGTTTAAATGAATAAATGCAAGAAAAGATCAAAGAAATATAAATTCAAATTTCTAGTAAGCATTTCTACACTTCAAACTGCTCCTAACTGCTTCAGAAAGCGTTAGTTTTTCAGAGTAGGGCAGTAACAATATAGCTCATTAAATGCTCACATTAATTCATTCCACCACCCCATGCCCGTCATACGCAGTTCAAATTTGCTCAAAAGTTACTTGCTTTCAAAATAAGTCATCCTATCAGGATCTGAAGTGTGCTCACCCCCACCCCAGCCCCCTTAGGGGCTATATGGCCATTGCATTTAATTTAATTTAGGAAAAAACTAAATTGAATCTTGTTGTACTCCCCCCTGGGGAAAACATGCTTCACAAATGAAGTACTGCAGACAAAAAGAGAGAGCACATGCAAGCTTGGGAGCCATGCATCCTCCCAGACATTCATCTGCATATATCCTCTCCTGCTCAGTGGGCACTGGAAACAGCACTTTATATTTATGCTGAAACTAACTGTTCCTCATTAAACATCAGGGGGACCTAGTGCATTTTGACAGGCTGCTTTTGAAGACTCCCTCATGGATAATTCACTTTCTTTTTCCCCTCCTTTTTCCTCTTGACAAAATAATAGATAAAAATTTATTACATAATGGTTCTGTAGACTTTAATAGCTAAGGTACTGAGGATTTGGAAGTGATTGGTGAGTAGGCAAGAGTGGCAGGTAAGGTGGTGATGGATGTGTGAGGTTGGATCTTGAGACCTGGTTTGGTGGCATGTGTTGCTGAATTTTGTGGTGAGCCATATTGAAAGTTTTCAGGACTCAAAGTAACCATAGAGGTGAAGATTTTTTGGTTTCTTTGACAGGGTCTGGAGTTAATAACCTGCCTTTTTTTGATGGTTAACTCAGTTATTCTGGGTTGCCTAATTGAATTAACATGGATCACCAGATGCCAAAACACACTGTAATTTCATCTGACCCAGGTAAAAACCTCCCTTGCTAACTTACATTTTAAAGTAATTCCTCAAGGGCCAACTTATGCCACCAGCAGAAGATGTTCCAAAACAGAATAAAAGCTATACTTTTTTCTATGAAAAGTAAATGAGGTGAAGGAACTCTGTTGCCAGGTCACGATCCACCAGCTCTGTATTTGCACTGTTTCTACTTCTTTGTGTTTTGCTGCATGAAGGGAATTATATCTTGCCTCCAAATAGTTGCAAATGTGCAAACATCTAGGAAAGTGTGTGGGCACCTTACCATGACTAGTTTCAGAGACTGAATGCATAAGGTTGAGACTAAGTTATAGCTAAGAGCGGTTATAGCTAAGAAGGAAAGCAACACAAAACACAAAACATCATCCTTTTCAGCTAAACCATTTTATCTGTTTGTTTATTTTTAGGTCCCCTTTCCCTGGAGAATAAAAAAAAAACATGAAAGTCCTTTCAATAAAAACTTCTCACCACTGTATTACTTTTCTATGTTATTTACCCCACCTCAGTTTTGGCATTTAGAAGTTGGGGGCATGGCTTATTTAATGAATGGGGCTGTCATTGTCAATGGAGACTGATAGTAGACACATACTTTTAATTTCTTCTATTTAATCTTTCTTCAGAAAAATACTGTGTGTCAAGAAAGAAAAAAAAGTGAAAAAAACAAACCCATGTCATTTCAGGTTTCATTGTCTCATGCGTCATCTTGTTAAAGTGTTGCATTTGGCTAGGACTTTCTTGTCAACTTTCACAGAATCACAGAATCATATAGGTTGGAAAAGACCTTTAAGATCATCGAGTCCAACCATAAACCTAACACTGCCAAAAACCACCACTACACCATGTCTCTAAGTACCTCATCCAAACGTCCTTTAAATACCTCCAGGGATGGCGACTCAACCACTTCCCTGGGCAGTCTGTTCCAATGCTTGATAACCCTCTCGGTGAAGAAAAATTTCCTAATATCCAGTCTAAACCTCCCCTGGCGCAACTTGAGGCCATTTCCTCTTGTCCTATCACTTGTTACCTGGGAGAAGAGACCGACCCCCACCTCTCTACAACCTCCTTTCAGGTAGTTGTAGAGAGCGATGAGGTCTCCCCTCAGCCTCCTTTTCTCCAGGCTAAACAGTCCCAGCTCCCTCAGCCGCTCCTCATAAGACTTCTGCTCCAGACCCTTCACCAGCTTCGTTGCCCTTCTCTGGACGCGCTCCAGTACCTCAATATCCCTCTTGTAGTGGGGGGCCCAAAACTGAACACAGTATTCGAGGTGCGGCCTCACCAGTGCCGAGTACAGGGGCACAATCACTTCCCTAGTCCTGCTGGCCACGCTATTTTTGATACAGGCCAGGATGCCATTGGCCTTCTTGGCCACCTGGGCACACTGCTGGCTCATATTCAGGCGGCTGTCAACCAACACCCCCAGGTCCTTCTCTGCCAGGCAGCTTTCCAGCCACTCTTCCCCAAGCCTGTAGCGTTGCATGGGGTTGCTGTGGCCCAAGTGCAGGACCTTGCACTTGGCCTTGTTAAACCTCATACAATTCACCCCAGCCCATCGATCCAGCCTGTCCAGGTCCCTCTGCAGAGCCTGCCTACCCTCCAGCAGATCAACACTCCCACACAACTTGGTGTCGTCTGCAAACTTACTGAGAGTGCACTCGATCCCTTCGTCCAGATCATTGATAAAGATGTTAAACAGAACTGGCCCCAACACCGAGCCCTGGGGAACACCACTTGTGACCGGCCGCCAACCGGAGTAAACTCCATTCACCACCACTCTCTGGGCCCGGCCGTCCAGCCAGTTCTTTACCCAGCAAAGAGTACACCCATCCAAGCCATGAGCAGCCAGTTTCTCCAGGAGAATGCTGTGGGAAACCGTGTCAAAGGCTTTACTGAAGTCTAGATAGACAACATCCACAGACTTCCCCTCATCCACTAGGCGGGTCACCTTGTCATAGAAGGAGATCAGGTTGGTCAAGCAGGACCTGCCTTTCCTGAACCCATGCTGGCTGGGCCTGATCCCCTGGTTATTCTCTACATGCCGTGTGATAGCACTCAGGATGATCTGCTCCATCAGCTTCCCCGGCACCGAGGTCAGGCTAACAGGCCTGTAGTTCCCCGGGTCCTCCTTCCGGCCCTTCTTGAAGATGGGTGTCACATTCGCTAATCTCCAGTCAGCAGGGACTTCCCCAGTTAGCCAGGACTGCTGGTAAATGATGGAAAGGGGCTTGGTGAGCACATCTGCCAGCTCCTTCAACACTCTCGGGTGGATCTCATCAGGCCCCATAGACTTGTGAGTGTCTAAGTGGTGCAGCAGGTCACTCACCATTTCCCCCTGGATAATGGGGGCTCCAGTCTGGTCCCCATCCCTATCTTCCAACTCCAGGGGCTGGGTACCCATAGAACATTCGGCCCTGCTAATAAAGACTGAGGCAAAGAAGGCATTAAGTACCTCAGCCTTTTCCTCATCCTTGGTCACTGTGTTTCCTCCCACATCTACTAGGGGCTGGAGATTCTCCTTAGCTCTCCTTTTGCTGCTAATGTATTTGAAGAAGTGTTTTTTGTTGTCTTTTATAGCAGCAGCCAGACTGAGCTCTAGCTCAGCTTTGGCCCTTCTAGTTTTCTCCCTGCACAGCCTCGCTACACCTTTGTAGTCCTCCTGAGTTGCCCGCCCCTTCTTCCAGAGGTCATAGACTCTCCTCTTTCTCCTCAGTTCGAGCCAGAGCTCTCTGGTCAGCCAGGCCGGTCTTCTTCCCCGTCGGCTCGTCTTTCGGCACCTGGGGACAGCCCGCTCTTGTGCCTTTAGGACTTCCTCCTTAAAGAATGTCCAGCCTTCCTGGACCCCTTTGCCCATAAGAGCTGCCTCCCAGGGGACTCTGTCGACCAGTCTCCTAAACAGGCTGAAGTCCGCCCTCCGGAACTCTAAGGTGGCAGTTTTGCCGACCCCCCTCGCCGCTTCTCCACGTATCAAAAACTCTATCATTTCATGATCACTCTGCCCAAGACAGCCTCCAACCATCACATGGCTCACAAGTCCTTCTCTGTTGGTGAACAAGAGGTCCAGCGGGGCACCTTCCCTAGTTGGCTCACTCACCAGCTGCGTCAGGAAGTTATCTGCCACACGCTCCAGGAACCTCCTGGACTGTTTCCTCTCTGCTGTATTGTATTTCCAGCAGACATCCGGCAGGTTGAAGTCCCCCACAAGAACAAGGGCTAGCGATCGTGAGGCTTCACCCAGCTGCTTATAGAATAGTTCATCTGTCTCCTCATCCTGGTTGGGTGGTCTGTAACAGACTCCCACCACAATATCTGCCTTGTTGGCCTTCCCCCTGATTCTGACCCATAGACACTCCACCCTATCATCACCATCATCGAGCTCTAAACTATCCAGACACTCCCTGACGTATAGGGCTACCCCACCACCTCTCCTGCCTCGCCTATCCCTCCTGAAGAGTTTATAGCCATCCATCGCCGCACTCCAGTTGTGCGAGTCACCCCACCACGTTTCCGTGATGGCCACCATATCATAGTTTTCCTGATGTACAATGGCTTCCAACTCCTCCTGCTTGTTGCCCATGCTGCGTGCATTGGTGTAGAGGCACTTCAGCTGGGCTGTCGTCCGTGCCTCCTTCATAGAAGAACTCCCCTTGCGTGCTTTGAGGCATTTCACTGGTGTTTCCCTCTTGGCTCCCGTTGCCTCAGTATCCCCTGGCTCAACTCCGCTCGACTTCGGCTGTGCCCAAGCGTACCCCGCGCATCTCGAGGACTCAGGCTGACTGTCCTCACTGTCAGCCGCTCCCTCCAACCATGGCACGTTGTCCCTCAGCTTCTCTCGGGCAAGCCTGATATTATCCCCCTCCCCCTTCAAGTCTAGTTTAAAGCTCTGTCAATGAGCCCTGCAAGTTCCTGTGCAAAGATTCTCTTTCCCCTTTGAGAAAGATGAATCCCATCAGATGCCAGCAAACCCGGTGCGGCGTAGGCCATCCCATTGTCAAAAAAACCAAATCCGTGGCGATGACACCAGCCACGGAGCCATGCATTAATAGATTGGGCATCTCTGTTCCTTCTGGTGTCACTGCCCACCACTGGAAGGAGAGAAGAGAAAATAACCTGTGCTCCTGAGTCCCTTACTAGCCGTCCCAAGGCCCTCAAGTCTCTTTTGATCACCCTAGGACTTCGCGTTGCAGTCTCATCGCCCCCCACATGGAAGAGCAGTAGGGGGTAATAGTCCGAGGGCCGTACCAGACTAGGGAGTACCCTCGTGACATCCTTCACGTGGGCTCCAGGGAGGCAGCAGACTTCCCTAAGAGGAGGGTCTGGCCGGCATATCGGACCCTCGGTTCCCTTCAGAAAGGAGTCACCCACAACTATAACCCTTCTTTTCTTCCTCGTGGAGGTGGTGGTAAGACGAGAGGTACGTTCTTCTGACCTGGGTGACACCTCTGGTGTAGATAGACTGTCGTCCCCATCCTCCACTGACTGTCCTTCCACCTCCAGGGCCTCATACCTGTTGTGTAGAGGCACCTGGGGGGGCGAGGCGGGCAAGGAGGGCCTTCGCCTGCCGCCACGAGCGCGGACTCGCCTCCATTCACTCTCCTCCTCTGAGCTGCTGCCTTCAGCCCGGCGGGGGGGGGACAGAGGATCCCCTTGATCGTGGGTTCTTACTGGCAGCTGCTGCTGCTCTTGTTCCCGTCTCAGGGGGGGCAGAGCCTGGCACCACCAGTCGATCTCCTTTTCAGCCTCCCTGATGCTCCTTAATCTTTCCACCTCCTCCCGTAGCTCTGTCACCATGCAAAGCAAGTCATCCACCTGGTCGCACCTCACGCAGCTGTCCACATGGCTGCCTCGTGTGAACAATGAGATGCTCAGGCACTCCCTGCAGCCGGAGACCTGGGTGGCGGCATGTTTTCCTGGCAGCTCCGTCTGGGTAGCCACATCCACTCTGGCGAGCACAGAGGGCATCACTTTCTGACGAGTGAGGACCATAGTTGAGTTCCTTCTGGAAGGATGGGGACTACCGAATGAACTCACTTCTCACAGATCCTCTTGAGCTGTAGGCTGCCTTCGCCTTCCCCACACGCCCTGCCTGCGCGAACTGCCGCGCAAACTGCCGCGCCACGCCCTTCTGACGCACCACGCCCTGTTTGCCCGCCATTTCAATTCAATGTAAATTGACAACTGCAGCCAGACACGGTGTGAGTTCTAAAAGGATGTGTCCATCAACAGAGCTTTAAAAATGATGGGAAAAAAAAGGTTCACAAAATAGAGTTTGTCATGGTTTAGCCCCAGCCGGCAGCCAAGCACCACGCAGCCACTCGCTCACCTCTCCCCCCACCGGTGGGATGGGGGAGAGAAGCGGAAGAGCAAAAGTAAGAAAACTCGTGGGTTGAGATAATAACAGTTTAATAATTGGAACAAAATAATAGTAATAATAATAATGAATTATAATGAGAGGGAAAAAACAATGAGAGAGAGAGAGGAACAAAACCCAAGGGAGGGGAAAAAAAGGAAAATATATATAAAAAAAAAAAATTACAACCGCTCACCACCCGCCAACCGACGCCCAGCCAGTCCCCGAGCAATGATCGCTACCCCCCGGCCAACTCCCCCCAGTTTATATACTAGGCAAGACATCATATGGTATGGAATAGCCCTTTGGTCAGTTTGGATCAACTATCCTGGCTGTGCCCACTCCCGTTTCTTGGGCACCTGGCAGAGCATGGGGAGCTGAAGGGGGGAAGAATCCTTGACCAATGTAAACACCGCTTAGCGACAGCCAAAACATCAGCGTGTTATCAATATTATTCTTATACTAAAATCCAAAGCACAGCACTATACCAGCTACTAGAAAGAAAATTAACTCTATCCCAGCCGAAACCAGGACAAGTTATAATACTTTTCCCCCTAAAGTAAACAATGAAACTTGAAATATGTTTACATTTCAAAACAATTTATACATTTTGAGGGTGGTTTTTTGTTGTTTTTTTTTTCAATTGATTTAAAAAAATTAATTAAAGCTGCATGCATCTAAAATGGCAAAACCTGACTCTTTGAAAGACCCTTCCTTTTGTATTTGGGACTTACCATTTTAGGAATGGATAACGCATCTTGAATTTCAATTAGACATCCAGAGGTAGCTCAAATAATTGTCCCCATTCTGTGCTCACAATGAGCTTTCTCATATAGAAAGGGATCTTCTTCACTCTGAAATGAATAAACTGAATTCATTAAAAAATGAGATTAAAAATGAAAATTATTTTTATTGATATTTCCCATTTCAAAAAGAACAATGTCAATTTGCTCTTAATGATCTGTTTTTTGACCAGACCTTCAAAATTTCATAGTATTCCAGATCAGAAAGCACCATTATCAGACCAAGCATCATCTATATCCTAAATTTTGCAAAACTAGTACTTACTGTACATTGATTCCAATTATTTGTTCTTTGTAAAACATTTGGTTAGAAAGGAATCTGGCACTGAGCTAGAAATTTCAGAAGACAGAGAACTCACCAATACTCTTGCAGCTTAGTTTTCCTGGTAAGCCAGTTCTTAAAAAAAATGAAAACAAACAAAAAAACCCCAAAGCTCAATCAATTTCTCCCAATTTTGATTAATATGAATACAGCATGTTTGGTATGCATTTTATCTCTGTGTTTCTCTGCAAGATAATAAAGTGGTTTCACATCGGGAGTTTTTCCAGGTACTTAAATGTTTAAGTAGAAACATCCCTCTATCTTCTTTCTGATAAAATAAACAGGTTGATCTCTTCAAATTTAACATTTTTCTCCAGACCTCAACTAATTTCAAAAGATATTGACTGATATTTTCCTCTCTTCACTGTCCTCTTACAATGGTCAACATCAAACACAAATTCAGTCTTTCCATCCTTGTCTCCCTGTGAGAGAATAAAAGAGTTAATGTCTCAAACACTGTGCCCCCCCTCCGGAACACCAGGGTACTGAAGCCAAGTCGGGAAACCTGTTCCGCCGTCCCTATTAAGTGAGCCGGGGGACAGCTTGTGGACTTATGTAAGACGGCTCACAATGAATCAACAGGGAGACTTGATGATTACCTTCCCTATAGGTCCCCACAAAACACCAGTCACCTTTTTAGTGGACACCGGGGCACAAATGTCAGCTCTGCGTGCAGACGTGGCTGCCCGCAATGACATCGTAACCGATAAAAGGAAAATATGGGTTACCGATGTGTTTGGAAATTCCCTGCCCCAAAACACGGTCACGGTGAAGTGTTGGTTGCCCGAGGAGGACAGCCCCATTTGGGTAGTCATGGTTGTTGGCCTGTACCCAGTGAACATTCTGGGACTTGACATATTAAAAGGGAGAGGGTGGGAGGACTCCAGCGGGAAGGAATGGAAATTTGGGTCCCCCACCACCACCTCAGTGCGACTGTTACAGATGGCCCCAACGCTTCCCCCATCTAAAATAGTAAACGTAAAACCTTACCCCCTACCGTTGGGAGCCAGAGAAGGAATTAGCCCGGTGATAAAAGAGCTACAAGAGCAGGGGGGGATTATCCAAACCCACTCCCCTTACAATTCCCCAGTATGGCCCGTGCGCAAGCCAAATGGGAAATGGCGATTGACGATTGACTATCGGCGCCTTAATGCGGGCACTGGCCCACTAACAGAAGCCGTTCCCAATATAGCTGAACTAGTCTCCACTGTCCAAGAACAGTCACATAATATTCTAGCCACTATTGACGTTAAAGACATGTTTTTCATGGTACCTCTGCAGGAAAATGATAGGGGCAGATTTGCATTCACCTGGGATGGTATTCAATACACCTTTACCCGCCTCCCACAAGGCTACAAACATTCACCTACCCTAGCACACCATGCTCTAGCCCAGGCACTAGCAGAAGCCCCTCCTCCCGAGGAGGGAGTAAGAACCTACCAGTACATCGACGATGTACTGATAGGGGGGCCTGATATCACCACCGTGGAGAAAACCCAGAAAAATATAATTACCCACTTGGAAGGACTGGGCCTTCAAATCCCTGTGGAGAAGGTACAATTACCTGCCCCTGAGGTGAAATTTTTGGGCATATGGTGGAAAGGTGGTACAGTTTGCATACCTCCTGAAACCCTGACTACCTTAGAGCAGGTAAGAGTCCCCGAGAACAAAAAGGAACTGCAACATGCTTTGGGCTTACTGGTCTTCTGGCGAAAACACATTCCAGATTTCTCTATTATAGCTCGCCCTCTGTACGACCTAACGCGCAAAAGAGCCGCCTGGGATTGGACTCCTGTTCACGAGGAGGCTCTAAAGCTGTTAGTTTTTGAGGCGGGAGTACATCAGGCCCTGGGTCCGATACACCCGACGGACCCGTTCCAGATTGAATGGGGTTTTGCAATCCATGGGGCATCCATACATATATGGCAAAAGGGACCAGAGGGCCCCACTCGCCCCCTTGGATTCTTCTCACGCAGTTTCAAAGATGCAGAGAAGCAGTATTTAACCTGGGAGAAGGGGTTATTTGTAGTAACCTTGGCCCTGCAGGAAGTGGGAAAGATTATACGGAAACAATGTATAATTTTGCGAGGGCCCTTTAAGGTTCTGAGGCCTGTCCTGGCGGGCACCCCACCTCCCATGGGAGTTGCGCAAAGGGAAACAGTCAGAAAATGGTATGCTCAATTAGAGCATTACAGCCACGCATATCAGGTGGAGGAAGGAACACCCAGAATACTTCAAATACAAGACAGATCATCTGTTCCCCTGGAAAAGGAGGCCCTCCCTACCTATATAAGGGAGGCTCCTCCCTATGAGCCCCAGCTAAAAAATGTATGGTTTACAGATGCCTCTTCAAAAAGGGAAGGTAGGGTTTGGAAGTATCGAGCAGTAGCTTTGTGTGTCGGCTCCGGAGGGCAGATCATAACCGAGGGTGAAGGCAGTGCACAGGTAGGGGAACTGGTGGCAGTCTGGAGTGTAGTTACTAGAGGAAAAGACAATACCGACCCTGTGTATATTTATACGGACTCATATGCTGTATTTAAAGGATGCACCGAGTGGCTCCCTTTTTGGGAGCAGAATCAATGGGAGGTAAACCGGGTGCCGGTATGGCAAAAGGAAAAATGGAAAGACATTCTGCAAGTAGCTAAGAGAACCCCCATATTAGTAGGCTGGGTGGCTGCCCACCACGGAGGGAACCACCCCGCACACTTTTTAAATAACCAAGTAGACTTACTTACCCGCTTGGCTGTGATGACAACAGAAGAAGAAGAGGAAAAATGGGAGCATCTGTTAGAGTGGCTGCATGTAAAACGTGGCCACTCAGGAATTAAAGACCTCCTCAAGGAAGCTGGGAGCAGAGGATGGCCTGTCAATAGGGAAATGTGTGGCACTGTGATTTCTACGTGTGGTCTATGTCGTACTCGGCTGGAAAAACACCCGCTACAAGATCCTCCACTCCACCTCCGGGATGGGAAGGGCTTATGGGAGACCTGGCAGGTCGACTTCATAGGGCCTTTCAGGAAATCGGAGGGGAAGCGATATGTGTTAGTAGGGGTAGAAGTTGTGTCCGGACTTGTTCAGGCCGAAGCTGTGGCACGAGCGACAGGAGAAAGTACGGTGAAGGGGTTAAAGTTCTGGTTTAGCGTCCTACCTGAGCCTCAGTCAATACAATCAGATAATGGCAGTCACTTCACCGCAGGGATGGTTCAAGAATGGGCAACAGCCAAAGGGATACAATGGATATTCCACACTCCCTATTACCCCCAAGCAAACAGGATAGTGGAAAGAACCAATGGACTTTTGAAACGCGCCCTAAAGCCGCACGATCCCGGTTGGCCGGGACGCCTGAGAGATGCAATAACCAAGGTCAATAGTCGATGGGGGGCAAATGGATGCCCTAGGCTCACTGCTTTCTGCCCAAAACCCCCGAGTCTTCTCCCAGGGACGAAGGAACTGAAGGGTTCCAAAGGAGTCCCATATTACCTGGGGCAACCGGTACTAGTAAACCTACCAATGATGGGAGACGTTCCGCTAATCCTAAAGACGCCACTGAACCTTTATGCTTGGGTGGCTACTGACACCCATGGGAAAGATCACAAAATTAACACCAGGTGGATAATCCCTTCCTTTTAAAGCCAGTCTGAAAAGGGACCGAGTTTTCTTTTTCTTTTGCAGGGGGAGAACCAGACCGTCGCCTGCTAAAGCATACCGATCTCGTCAGAGGAGCGTCGGACCTCGATGAATACTGCTAATGTTGTAATAATAGTCCTAATATGTATTTACAATTTCTCACGTGGACAGTGGTCCTCCTCTCCTCTGGGAAAGGAGGACACAGGGGGAGTGGAAACCATATTCCTTTGAACCTTGAGTGGGAACCAATTCGTTGGTTTACTAGAATCTGGAGTAGAACCAACCAAGGGATATGTGTCGCCCTTCCCCAGTCAACCGAACAAAGGATTGAGATTTGTTGTTGGTGGTGGTGGTGGTGGGTTTTGTTGCATTGCCCAATATTATGTATAACTTGGAAAAGTTCTTAACTATAACACTGGTCCTGGGGACCCCCCAAAACCTGGCTCTTGGAGAGAGTAAGGGTTCTGATAAGGGACATGTGTATTTGTTGGGGTTATCCTTCCCGTGGATATAGAAATGGGGATGTTCTGTGCAACAAGACTTATGGTAGAGTCAAGTATTGCAGCATACCCCATACACACTACCCTTTGCAGAGCCTGCTGCTCACTGCAAAACCTGACATACATTTCATGGACTACAATGATACCTGGACCTGTAAAATTAGCATATACCCGGCCCCCTTGGGATTAGTTTTGGGATGTTCTAATGGGAAATTTTATTCCTACTTAACATTGAAATATCACGCTGGTCTGAAATGTGGATTAGTCATCTCATCCTTATGCTCGTGTTTTCGATTTCACCGCCCCTCCCTGGCGAGTGCGCTGGGAAGTGGCAGAAGCCCCGAAAAACCCGATGTTGAATTTAAGTGATGGAGAATGTTGTATAACATTCTCCATCTCACGACTCCAGTACTACTGCACTCTACTACTGCACTCTACTACTACTACACTCACAACGTCAGTACTACTATAGAGGCAGCACGGACCAAAATGAAAGAAATTGCTGACCAAGCTGCCGAACTATTCCGATCGCTCCAACCAAATGACTGGTTTGACGGGCATGCACCCGGATCTTGGTTCGCTTCCCTCCTACAATCCTGGGGACTCACGGGGTGGGGGAAATGGTTAATGCAAATTGGAATAACCTTGTTGGTTGGATTTGTATTCCTAATGACTGGCATAGCTATTGTTCGATGTATGATTACCCGTCTGCTTGCTTCTGCTTTCTCTCTCTTTTCTCCTGCTGTTCGCTATGTTCATATCACCACCCTGGAAGACAAAATCAAGGACCCTCCGCCAACTCTTGTTGAAAATGTATGATTTCGCAAACTATGTCTTCTTGATCTTCTCTATGTGAAAATCGTCGCCCTGGATGAAGATTATATAGACAATGTTTGAGCCACAGGGTGGTGTGAGAGACTGAAAGAGTTAATGTCTCAAACATTGTGGCAACTTGAGGCGATATTTGCATGGTGATGGCAGGTCGGCGAGCAGGGGGTGGGGGAGAGCGGGAGTGGGATGTGCGGGACCTGGAAAGCGTGTCGGAGGACGCGCGGTTCCGGGTTCCGACAGACCTTACCATATATGGCCAGAGATCACACAGAGTTGATCTCAGGAAGGGGCTTGCAACTGCCCGAGAGACCCCTCGCGACCACCCCCCTCCCCCAGCGCCTGCACAGAAGATTGAGAACTTTCTAGAACAAGAACCATGTAAGTCCTGAAGGGGCGTACCTGGAGGCGGGGATAAGCCTATAAAAGGGAACCACGCGCACGCCCACCACTGGAGGATTGCCATGCCTGTCATCGTTATTGCGAGATCCAACGGTGGTGATACTTTTCTCTATCCTCCTCTCTTCTCCTTTGCTTTTCTCGCTTCTCTCTTCCTCTACTCTTCTAATATATGTAAGTTTGGGATAAATTGTGACGGGTTGCCCGGAAAATAGCTCCACTGCCAAATCGCCTCTGTTTGTCCATTGAGCTTGCCAGTTCATTAAGTTTGTCCGTTTGTTGAATTCGCCAGTTAATAAAGATGCTGGCCAGACTGTTCCTCTGAGTCATTGTCATGACTCTACCAACCACGCGGCTCTGCCGAGCAGAGATAGGCCTTCGTCGGTACACAAATCGTCGGGGAATCAAAAAGATTCACCCCTCTCGCAACCCACCGAGTGGGATGAGACACTCCCCACCACCATATACGAAGATACAAAACTTCTTTAGTCTTGCTTAGAACTCAAAAATTATTTAATCAAGGACAGTAAACATTCCTTATCTTTAGAAGCTGCTTCTGAATTTTTTAACCACTGAATCTTTCTTAAGGTTAAAGTTTTTGAGAAGACAATATTATATTCCATGATATGCAATATTCTTTTATTCATAAATATGTATCACCTTGCATGATCTTGTTCCTTGGTTCATAATCTTTCATTACCATACAGAAAATTTGGTCTACAGCATAGCTAAGCATCTTCTATGGGTATTAACCTAAATAACATAGTAACTGGTGAGAGACAGAGGAAGAGTGTGTGATTAGGAGCTGCTGCTTCTGCTGCCACTTTTTTCATCTAACAGTCACAGTCCCCCCTGACAAAACAGGTGGCTTCAAATGTTGATTGCATATAATTTTGCTCTTAGTGTTATACATTTGGAATGCCACTAATATAAACCTTTGATGACAAAGAAAAATATTTAAACAAACAAACAACCCATCAATTCTTACTAATCTAAGTAGGTCTATTAGTGCTTTCCAAAAAACAATTAGGTATAACTGGCAGCTATTGGTGCTAGACTATTCTGGTATTTTCATAAATGCACAGAAGCTGCTAATCTGTTATGGGTGTCACATAGTAAGTTTTGCTTGAGATATGCTGAGCAGCCAAAGCATATGTTCAAAAAGTTACTCAATATAGTATTATGAAGCATATGGAGTATATTTTTATACCCTCCACTATGTACTGAAGGGAAAAGTGTGCTATAAAAGACCTCATAACCACACAGTAGAGTGTGTCACCTGCTCCTGCACTCTACATTGTTATGTCAGTGAGTGACTTTATTAGCTAGACAAGAACTGCAGGCAGGCAGTAAGTGATGTATATTAACAACTTCTCTCAATTATATCAGGTCCTGACCCTGCTCCCATTGCATTTCATGGTAAAACTCCTACTGACACCAATTGTCTAGGCTCGGGATTGCATTTTTTAGCATTTGCACACTGTCTTTAATTTTAACTGTATTTTATAAAGACTGAGAGATAGGAGAACATTCACCTAATTTTACAAAAGGGAGAAGATAATCGATGGCTGAATTTAAGGTAGTTTCTGAAGGTCATAGCTGGAATTACCATAGACAGAGCTAAACTCACATTCTTGGCTTCTGCAGATGTTCAAAGACAGGCAGAGGTGAACTGGTTCAGGATGGAGGTTTAGGAAGGGTTAGAGGATGTGTTCTGTGGAAGGTGTTGTACGTGATCTGCACAGCTACCGCTGGGTTTGCAAGGGAGCTCCGAATGGAATGAAAAAAAATATATTAGTTTTTCAGTGCTCAAAATTTGTGAAGAAGCAGAATATTGGACAGTCTGACAAACTGATTAACTTATGCCCATTTTTAGGGGTATGAAACTACCTTGCACCTGGCAATTATGCACTGTGTACCCAAACCCGAGTGTGGGAAACCAGGTGATCGCAACTGATTGATAGTGCACAGAAACCTGACTGACAGCAGACAGGAGCACATAAACCTGCTTAACAAGGATGTTTAATGCAAAGTGGATGCATTTGGTTGCATATAAATACTGTCTCTAGAGTTACACTTTCCTGTCAGATTTTATACTACAGAAATAAAGGGTTCACATGCAGCTACTGGCACATAAGGCTTTCACAGCTGTTCCTGAAGGAAATAATTTCTATCACCAGCTGTACTTCTCCTCCCCAGGGATGTAACCTCTACAGTTCTGTCCCTTCTCTTCTATTCATTCCTTCTCAACTAAACATTAAAAAAATAAGGAAATTAATAAACACACATACAAAACTGAAAGTTGGGAGTAAGTGGAAAGCTAAGGCTCTTCACAGCATGGGTATCACACAGGACTTTGCTTGAGCCATAGCTCATAGCTATTGTATGCCACAAGTCCTACAGACCAGTGTTTATTCTATCCCATGTAGGTTTCTGTTTTCCACTTCATTCACCCTTCAAAAATGTTTTTTCATGAAGTCATGTGCAGTCCATAAAGTCAAGATGATGGACCTCAAATATTTACCATTATTAAAGATGGGGGATTGCAATGGTCTAGTAGAGAATTATATGAAAAAGGAAAAAGAAAGAGCAAATTTAAGGTGACAGTGTGTGCCTCATATAGTACACATACTGACCAGGTATATACCTGTGGACAGAGAAATAAGTGGTGTGTTATTTGCAGACACTTTATGTAATCCCATACATACATATCTGCTAGTTGTGGTATGTATATTATAGCCCTATTTGCTCCTGATGTCTGTTGGTATGCAGAAGAATATCTCTGAAGGAAGGTTGGTTTGGGAGGAAAACTAAACTAAAAAAAACCACAAAAGGATTTTGTAAAGAAGCCTTTATTCCTATGAAATGCCATATAGAATTCAATAGGAATGAAAACATCAAATTTCTGAAAAAAATAAACAGAGTAATTTTAAACTTCAATTAAATCCCACTGCATTGAAACCCCAGTACATGAAAGCATTTTATGTGTGTAACTAAATTCAATGGCATCAGCGGAACTTCAGCTTGTACTTAAAGTTAAGCACATGCTTAAGCAGTCCATTGAACTGGGGTCTTGATATGCAATGATATCCTTTCTGCAGTTTTTAAACTACATATTAATTAGCCATTTTACTTCATTCATCGTTATACTTCTGTTATAAAAGTATAAGAGTTATGCAGGAAAGTTCTTGTTCACTATTGAACTCTCTAACATTTTTCTATGAGGAGAATAATTTCAAGCCTTTTTTCCTCCCTCTGTTTGCTATGCTCCATAGCAAATCTCACATTTTAATCTTTGTCCTTTAAGTATATTATTTATCTCCAAATAGTTTCATCTGCACAATGTAGGTATCTTTATACATATATTTTTACGGTGTCACCTCTTTATCTTCCCTCTCCCTTTGCTTGTACTATTTATCAAACAAACTACTTTGTGTTAAACCTGTAAACTTCTTTTTTCAATAAAAAATTAATACCTTATCTTTATACATGAAGAAACTTCTGCGGGCTTAAGAGGCAGATAAGAGGCATTTTCTGTAGATGTTTTGTTTTCCTGACTTTCCTAAAATGGAACACATCATTATATCCTTGTTATAAAAGCCTGTCATCTGATATGTACACAATATAAATAACGCTACATTTTATTAATTTTTAAAATTCTGTAAGATTTTGTGAAATTGCTATATGAACAACTGTATTATTTGAGTCTGTAGCTCAAGCTCTACTCAGTTCTGCAGAGCATTTCTAAAGGACAGTGAAATGAATTATTCTTCTGGATACATCAGAGGTTTAATTAGCGGAATACTAAGGCTAGCTAAATTATCAGCTGTCTGATAATCATGTTTGAAAAAGAAAAAAATAGAGTATTTCTGTCTGTTTTCCCAAAAATTATTTGGTCCCCTTGAATTTGAGAAAAGTAATAATTAATTCTGAAGCTATGCCTCTGCAAAACATCCAAAAAATACCTTTAGTGAAGAACAGTATTTCAAATCTTGGTCAAATGCAAAAAATTTTCATTTTTGAGTGGAATTTTGAATTTTTGAATTCCAGACCAAAGGTTTCATCCAGTTGTAGTCCTTAAATATTTGTGGATGAATAAAGAAAATAAAAACCCTATATCTTAGTTCATGGTCTAAATCCCCAATGTACCTATCTTTACCTTCCCATTTATTATATTCTTCCCAATCTTTGCTGGCATATTTTTACATTATCATTTGATGATAATTAATAACAGAATATAATACATAGCTGATATAAAAAAATAAGTAGCTACTATGATTATCACAATTTTTGACCAAAATGGCTATTGTGACCTGCATGCTTATGACAGGAATAAAAGTCCCCCCCACCCCTTCTTCTTAGGTGGAAACAGCTTCACTATTGCACAGAAGATGAGTATCTATCTAGACTGGATTTGGGGCAGAGAGTAGATGGATTTAGTCATAATACTGTATAATATTAAGTAGACCAAATTACATTTAAACTTTTCTTGAATCTATTAATCTGAATATAACAATGAACAAAATTAGTTGAACCTGTTCAGTTTGCATGCACTTGAGTTTTGCATCAGTTACTGTAAATATACTAGCAAGAAATTACAACACAGCATTCTTTTTAACATAGTCAAGTCCTTGTCAAGTGTTAACAATGCAAGAGCAAAGGTATCCAATTGCTCTGAATGAAGCACCGGGGAACAGTGAACTTCAGATACAGGAGCTAGTGAATTGCAATCATCATCAGCTGCAGCTTTGTATTGATTCGTTAAAGCACAAGTCAGCTTGGAAGATCACTGTATTGCACAATTTAAGCCACTGTGATACAACGTAAGTAAAGCTGACATTCAGAAGGAATACTGTTTTCATTTCTTTGCTTTGAATTGCCCTCCTTACCTTGCCAAAAATGAGGTCTATATGGAGAAGCCAGCTATAAGAAACAGAAGCCATTTCATATTACTAACAACTTTGATTATAAGATAAAACTTGTCAAAGGTGGAAGGGAAAAGAAATGAAAAAAAACCAGAAGATATTACAGGTATTTGTTACATTTAATAGCAAATCATGGCATTAACCCAAACTGCAGATTTTCTTTTTTCCTGCTCCTAGTTTAAGATGATCTAGATAGTATCCTAAGGTTTGGCTATTCTTCAGGTACTTCTTAATTTATTTTATTTTTTCATTTTTTTGTGACAGTTTGAGAATCCAGACCAAAAAAATATGGAGATGAATTATCCATATTTTTAGGACTTTTTGCTCATTCACAAAGTTTAGAGAGTATTCTGTGAAATAAACTTGAGAATCATTACATTTAGAGAAACCTTCCATGATCAGATTTTCAGTTGGTGTAAAACAGTTGCAGATATGTGCCAATTTATATCAGGTGCAGATCTGAACTCTGCCTTTCTTTAGTTTTTATTCACATTACTATCCACAATACTACATTTATGTTTTGAGATTCATGCTTCGCTGATATCTGTACTTCAGACAACTTTCTCTGTCAATCAACTAGACATGTATGCAACACTCATCACTCCTATTTGAATACTTAGAGCTGTGCTGTCTAGGTGGATGTGGGAATTTCAAGTCATCATTATAACCTATGACTGAAAGGCTCACCTTTTAGGGGTTCTGCCTACAAATCCAAGTTGCCTAGCAATTTCATATGCAGAGACTTAGTTACATGGCAAAGGAATTCAGGGAAGCCCAGCAGGGAACCATTAAAGCAATCAAAAATCTAAGAAAGCTCAGCCCTGCCACTGAAATGCAGGTAAGGTGCTCATTGTGGGATGAAAGAAAACACCTCTCTCAGTTTAGGATTTAGAGTTGTGAACCCACCCTTGGAGAACAACATTCAGGCAAGATTAACTACTTTTTGAATGTAAGGGGGAAGGACAGATTCCAAGGGTCCATATCTTCTGGTTTACCAATTGTCAGAGTTGCTTAGAATTGGGAAGAGAGAATAAATATCCTTCTAGATAACGCCTACCAACCTAACTTCCAATTAGCTGTGTAGTATTCTGTCACTCATCTTTTAAAGCTATTGCACTTCCTTTAAAATAATGCAGTCTACAATCAGATTTAGGTGCATTTAACATGCAGAGAAGAGGGACATGTAAGTCAACCACTACCACCCAATATATATATATATATATCAAGACATATGTTTATCTGTCTATCAAGATCAAGGATCCACCAGGTGATCCCAGTGGGGTCTTGACCATAATTTAGGTGCTTAACAAGGTTTTTCTTCCTATTCCCTCTTCATTATAAGTGAGAAAGCCCTTAGATAAAATAAAAAATACTCCTCTCTGTCTTCAGCTCTGCCAAAAAAAGAAGAAAGTTTGTGCTGACTACTACTGAAATAACTTAGCTCATCCTTTTCCTTTACAATGCATTGCTTTTGTTGCTGTCCTCCATGTGTTCTACTGTAAGACACAGTGGACCTTAAGATAAGCAATTAAAAAACAAAGTAAATCAAAGATGGGCAATGATTATGACATTAATAACTCAGCTCTTCCTCTAAGACTAATTTGTAATTATATTTGTGTAATTTACTGGAAGTTTCAGCAGCCAGAGTATGCATGTCTTTGTATGTATGTGTGTGGGCAAGTTTGAGCTCATGTACAGTAATACTGCACCGTGCAAAGCTTTGATGGCTCTGAAATCTCCTGCTATTTACACTTGTTATCCCTTAAGAGTCTCTGAATAGTGATAGATTCTTCCAAGGATTCCCTCAGTTGTGTTTTGAGCTCCAGTCAGAGGAAAACAAAGGTACCATGTGACTCACAGGCCTAATTACAGCAAGAACAAGTCAAAATTTGCATACCAAATACTTCTGGAATCTAAAATACTTAAAATAAAACAAAATGTTGAAATATAGGTCTGTTTCTACTATGACTGAATCAAAAAAAAACAACCCACAACCAGATCCTGGGGTTTTGTGTGATTAAGAAAGGAAAAAGAATACACTGAGGAAGTTATTCCTTGAGAATTATTGGCTCAGCTTTAACAATTATTATTTCATTATATTGCCTATAATTCCTCCCAAGTTCTCTGAATTTCCTCTTGTTTACATTTTATTTTTCTCCTGTTGTGGTTTAGCCCCAGTTGGCAATTAAGTACCACACAGCTGCTCGCTCACCCTCCCCCCCCCGGGGGGATGGGGGAGAGAATCAGAAAAGCCAAAGTAAGAAAACTCGTGGGTTGAGATAAGAACAGTTTAATAATTGGGCAATAATAATAATAATAATAATAATAATAATAAAATTGTAATGAGAAGGAAAACAACAAGAGAGAGAGAGGAACAAAACCCAGGAGAAAAACCAAGTGATACAACCGCTCACCACTTGCCGACTGACACCCAGCCAGTCCCCAAGCAGCGATCACTACCCCCCCGGCCAACTCCCCTCAATTTATATACTGAGCATGACGTCATATGGTGTGGAATAGCCCTTTGGCCAGTTTGGATCAACTATCTTGGCTGTGCCCCCTCCCATTTCTTGTGTGCCCGGCAGAGCATGGGAAACTGAAAAGTCCTTGACCAGTGTAAACACTGCTTAGCAACAGCCAAAACATCAGTGTGTTATCAATATTATTCTCATACTAAAATCCAAAACACAGCACTATACCAGCTACTAGGAAGAAAATTAACTCTATCCCAGCCAAAACCAGGACACTTTCTTCTTTACTTTCATATAGAAATTCCCCTCCGTGTCAATCTATATTTAATGATTGTGGTTTAAGCTTCATTCTGAAATCACATTTGTTTTTTTATACCTGAGCTTCTATGTTAACTCTTTGGCATGTTTGTATGTCAGTAGCCTTCGAACAGCATGTGGACCCCTCAGAGTCCAATGGGAATTCAGCCAGTCATGCTCAGGTTTTCTCTCTTTCTCCCCAACCCTGTTTTTGGTGTTTTTTAATTTTTTTTTCTTTATGTTAATATTTTCTGTTAAATGATTTTGAAATAACTCACTGCTGGAATTAGCCTGTCAGTAGAAGGTACACAGGAATTAAAGAAATATGCATGGGTTAGAGCATGGACATGTTTGGCAGATGTAGATGTGTGATAATCCCTCCCACAACCAGATGTGTGCATTCAGATCTGTGGAAATCAAATAAGAAAATTTGGCACAAAATTCAACACCCTTGAAGTATACCAGGCATCTGCCAAAACTGTCAGACTAAGCCTGCAGATCTTCAAAAGGGCTGCATTTGGCTTCATGTTCAGAAGTAGTTTATAGAGGAGTCCCCTGCCAGCATAATGTTGGCACAGATAATATCTCTACCTTGAAATTAGTTTTAGGTAAAGACAATTTTATTTCAGCTCACAGAAATATAAAAATTGTCATAGCACACAAGAAATAGATGGATCTGGAATGAGCTTTTAACAATGGTTGGCACCAGATGCTTCAGAGAAATAGATGAATAGTACAATGATTTGCCCAAAGGGGAAGTTTCTTCCTAAGCCCTTATCGGTAGAAACTAGCTTATGCCCTGAAGCATATGAATTTATATCCCTTCCAAAATTATCTTTTTTTATTGTTGTTATCATGATTAATAATAATTGTTATAGTTCTTTCTTATGTTATCATTATAGTTATTTACATACGGTCTTGGAAATGTCCAGTTCTTTTTCCTCACTTTTTGTTTTCCCCCCCCCCACCCCAAGAGTTTGTTAATGGATGTAATACAGAAATAATGGTTATAATTTGCAGTTAGAGAGTTGCACCCATTTAGGGATATTAAAGCTGTTTTTCCAAAGACTATTAAATTTAGTTTCAAAATGTCTATTTTAGGTTGGGTAAATATCAACATTTAATCCATTAAGGAATTGGCATGAAACGGAGACAAGGTCAATTTTTGCAAAGTGGTATATCTAGTATTTGGAGACCTGAAGAGCCCATTTTGCAACTTAGTTTACTTCCCTACCAAAATCCCAAAGTTCTCTGAAATTTTAGCATGCAATGGAGTCTGAGAACCCCTGGAAGTCAGGTGTCTATTGCTGATTTCCATTGTTTTTTCCCCTAATATGGCAGTTCGTGATGTCTCTTCTCTTTCTGCTGACTTAGGTGTTGTACAAACATGTAAAGAAAAGTAGTTCCTGCTCTGAAGAGCTTACATTTTGAATAGACAAATGGAAAGGACTTTAGACAATAGTAAAAGACTGAAGCTGGAACAGAGGGTCTGAGAGCCATATAACTCTGGTAGCTGTCATTGAATCAGTAGGCTAACAATAGAGTCAAGGTCTCCTGAATTATTCTCTAGCGATGTAATAGCTGGCCCAAATATTAAAGTATGGACCTAATCATCCAGTCCAACATTGTTTGAATAATTTTTATGTCATTGTATAAAGTGGTCAGTGTTTGGGCTTCAATAAAATGTATTTCTTCAAATTCAATTCACCTTTAGTTTAAAAAGCAGTATTGAGAACACATCTCCACTCAATACAGGATTGTGTACAGTGTAAGTTTCTAGGAGGCAAGTTGCAATGACAAAGAAAGGAATTAGGAAAAAAAACATAAGCTTAAAAATCAAACAGCAAAACTGACTGCCTCATCACTTTTCTAATCAAATAAGTGAGTTTCTTCCTGTACTCCTGAGCAGAGGAGGGAGGAGAAAGAGAAAACAAATGAACAACAATGTCTACCTAATCCTGCGACTCATGAAGGGGGAGAAAGCATATTGTCTGTCCTGTCTCATTTATCACTGTCACCATCAAATCCATTCCTGGAGGAGGACAGGGTCCTCCAAAGATCTCTCCCTCACTTCTCACTGCCTGGTGCATATCATGCATTGTTTGCTGAGTGATTAGTGAGGCATCTATGGATATATTAATGTGGAAGGTTGGAAGTGTTTGACAAGAAGCCAATGATTCTTTCTGACATGACTAATAGACCCAAAGAGGTGGTCATGGGATGATACTTCTAACGGGATATAGATATGAACGACCCAAGTTTTATGACAAAGGTCAATGATCTTGATGATTAGTGTGGAGAAGATAATTTTGCTGGCCTGGTAGGAGGCAACTTGCATTATTCATGAATGCTTTCCCCATCCACACCATTATTTAGGGTAGCAAAAAGACCACAGCAACCAACAGTTATACAATTTATCACATAATAGTGCATGTGTTTAGATATACATTGGTGACTCTGTGCAGAAGATGAAGAACCTTTTCTTATCATGTGTGTGAATTAGGTCTTTTCTACCAGCATTTCATACCTGAGAAGGAAGACTCCAAAGAGGAAACTCAGTTAAAAAACAGCTGCTAAGGCATTGCATATCCTTGCCATCTAACCTTAATCTAGGTCACCGTATCACAAATCAAAGTATACATGAATCATCTAGCATTTAGTACTGAAGGGCAGAATGAACTGAACATGTTATGTATCAAGAGAAGTAGTGAAATACAATGTGAGAATCATCAGCTACCATAACAACTTAACCAGCTTTCGCTACGGAAACTCAGCAGTGATGGCAAATTCTGGGTGCCTTCAGTAAGAATATGTACATGGTCACAGACCAAAAAAAGGAAAAATTATGATAGTACATGCCATGTATGATGCTTTCAGAGAGAAGTGAAAACTGGCTCTGTGCTCTCAGCTCCAAAAATATGAAAGTTCAACAAAAGATTTCATCACTGAGGTGAAACTTATCAGTTTTATCAATTTGGGGACTGCCTAGAGATTCCTAATCGACAGCTGCATCACCCAGAAATGTTAAGCTCTGCTCACATAACTACTCTGTAATTCCCAACAAAAGAACTTTTGAACTTATTAGAGTGCCTAAGCTGTGATGAGCAAACCCCTTTTTGTTATCAGACTAGTGGTGACCGTACTACAGACTTATCACAATATCATCTTCACATGGACCAGATCTGTACAGCTAATGCAATGAGTATGCTCGGAAGTGTTTAAAAAAAAAAAAGAAGAAAGAAAAAAATCACACAGACCTCTTTTAACTCAAAAATGTATGCATGAGGGGACAAGAAGAATGAGAGAGACAATGGGAGTATTATCAAATGTATTTGTAAAACCTTTAAATACAGAGAATATTCCCAAAGCCTAGAAACAGTTCCTTCTCCTCACACTCTGCAAGATCTAATCATATATCTTAATACTAACACATTACTTCTAGGTTAATCCTCTCTTGTGATGAGCATCAAATTCAGAACATATTGTATGATCTTTGAAGTCATACTGTGTGTTCTTGGTAGGAAGCACATTTCTGATAGTCTCTCACAGCAACCAAGAAAATAAATTTATTTGCAGGAACTTGTAATGTTAGTTACAATTGGGGTGTTTCGTTAGCAAGAATTATTGTTGGTTAAGTTGTGTATTTTATAAAAAAAATCTACAGTGTGTGCAAAACAGAGGAATTTCTAGATGCACATTAATTAAAATAGTCTAATTTGATAAAATGCCTGATGGAAACAAGCTTCTTGATTACCCTCCTTAGGATGGTGTACATCTAGCATATTATTTGATAGGCTGCTGGTGTGAGCCAAGATGGCAGACAGTGAGGGATCTGGAGACCCACCTTTTTCAAATCTCCTCAAGAGATGGCCTTGTAACACTGTGGTGGGGCACCTTTAAGGCACTGCAAACAGTTTGTTTCATTCCCCCCTCTTTAGACTTAATGAAATATAAGAATATGACTGAGGTACTAAGAAATTCATTGCCCTTTCTTGCTTCCACTTCACAAACCAGCGCACACTCACCCTGACACCATCTTTGAGTCATACCCACTTAATAGCCTTAGCACTAGAGTGAGTAAATTTTATCTACCTCAGTTGATGTTGGAAAGAGATGGAAGCCCTATGGTCTTCTTATAACACCACTGAAACAGCAAGGGACAACCAGTGACTGCCAGCAGATTTTGCTAAAAATAGAAAAAATTATGAGGTAAAAAAGTTTACCTTCATCCCTTTTAACTCCTCTATTCAGCATGGGGAGAAGGGGGATAGAATTGGGGAATACATAACCAGTTTTAGAAATAATATGCAAGGATGACTGTATTATTAAATGAAACTTTATTAAAAGGGTGTCATGGATAGAGTGAGGGTGCACTTCACTCGCAAGAGAGAAGTAAAAATATAGTTTATTGATACAGAATAGGAAGTTAAAGTTCAATGCGACAGTGTTTTGACAAGATTCGATGGCGAGGTACGCTTGATTATTTACTGCATAGAGGACAGGGTCAGACAAAACTGTCAGGGAGACCCTCCCGTTGAGTCATGAGGTTCGGAAAAGGATCCCCTTGCTTTCTAAACTCCTTCTCAGAGAGGAGTCTAGGTGCGGCTAGATCCAGTCCTAGTCCCAGACTTGGTCAACGGTTTATGTCTAAAGGATTATATATGTGCACAATCAATCCTTTATATCACTTAGCTAAGATTTCAAAGTTTAGCATGCTATTAGTCACTTACCGAGGATCTGTTGCGGCAAGGAATCTCTCAACCTCCAGGAGTAACCTTGAGAGGCGTCCCTGCTCAAGGGGAGATCCTGGCGTGCAGCCCGCTGCCGTGCAGGAGAGCTCAAAGGGCCCTGGGCTGTCCACCATTTAAGGAGTAAGATGATTGACTTATGGTCATATTTGCATATCAGCAAGAGGTTTAGATCCCTTCTTCAGGCAGCCCTTGGCTACTTTGTTGCCATTCGTCCTCAAGGTCCAGCATAAGCTGGATGCAGCTATCAGGATGACTCCCACTGATGGTTACTGCTTGTGCAGGGAGCAGGGGCGGGGGGAGCACACCGTCACACTCCACCCCGTGACGATAGTCAATTCATCTTACCTTCACAGAGTGGTGGTACGGTCACCTCTTGCCTCTGTGCCATAAATAGTATATTGATAGTTTGTGCGCTTATAGATCCATGGTAAGTAGACAGTGAAGCACTGCTATTGGTTATGCGTTAATTTGTATGTTTTGGGTGGTTGAAGTTGGGTTATTTGTTTTATCATGTGCCAAACATTTTGTCCTGGTTTCGGCTGGGATAGAGTTAATTTCCTTCCTAGTGGCTGGTGTAGTGCTGTGTTTTGGGTTTTAGTATGAGAATAATATTGATAACACGCTGATGTTTTGGCTGTTGCTATGCGGTATTTACACTGGTCAAGGACTTTTTTTTCAGCTCCCCATGCTCTGCCAGGTGCCCAAGAAGCTAGGAGGGGACACAGCCAGGATTGTTGATCCAAAGTGACCAGAGAGCTATTCCATACCATATAACGTCATGCTCAGTATATAAAGCAGGGGAAGCAGAAGGAAGGGGGGGACATTCGGAGTGATGGTGTTTGTCTTCCCAAGTAACCGTTACGCGTGAGGGAGCCCTGCTTTCCTGGAGATGGCTGAACACCTGCCTGCCCATGGGAAGTAGTGAATGAATTCCTTGCTTCGCTTTGCTCGTGTGCGCGGCTTTTGCTTTCCCTATTAAACTGTCTTTATCTCAACCCACGAGTGTTCTCAATTTTACTCCTCCGATTCTCTCCCCCATCCCACCGTGGGGGGAGTGAGCAATCGGCTGCGTGGTGCTTAGTTGCCGTCTGGGGCTAAACCACGACAGTTCTTTTTGGCGCCCAACGTGGGACACGAAGGGTTTGAGATAACGGCAGATTTGATTGGAATGTGCTAGAAGATAGAATTTATAGCTGTTATTGCTGTTTAGCTATTAATCAGCAGGCTTCTGTGCTTGTCATAGGGCTTACTTGCTTTACTGTATATTAGAGTCTAGGGCTCGTTAGTGGCTGCTTTTTGCTTTCACTGCTTGCTGTGCTGCTGTGCTGCTTATCACCTTATTCTGCTGTGCCTAGGAACATTTTGATAACAGCAAAGGCGATGCACCTGGGCTGGCAGATGGTGAGGAGCTCACTGCTGTTTCTGTGTTCTGCTTTAATGAGTGATGTTTTGCCTGTGAAATTTGTTATTAAAACAGTGACCTTGGATTTATTTTGGTACTATCTAAGTGCTGTACTGAAACCGTTATTGTATGTCGGGTATTACCTTATGGAGGAAATGCAGAATTGTACCTTCACTACTTTCTTCTACAATGCTTCCTCGTTCATTGCAATAACTTTTCAGTATCTTGAACATCCTTGGGTAGTTAAGATACTTCTATTGGTATTGCTTGGGAATATTGTTTCGATCTTGTCCAAGATTAGTAAGCAATTTAAGAATATCATCCAGAGATCTGCCCCAAGGCCAGATAGTTATGAGTGGCAGGGTGTGTGGGATAGCATGGGCAAATGCCTAAGTTACTGGGCACCTCCAGTGTTTTGGAACTTCACCCCTGAACAAGTGCAGAATGCTGAAAAATTAGTAGAATATTTGGAAAAAGTACGTTGTCACCCTGCCAGTTCTAGGGAGACACAAATCACTGCAATGTGCTGGGGTGTGGCCCATGCCTACCGAGCCCTGTTCAACACTATTCAGAACCCTCAAGGATCTGGTGACAAAGTGACAGGCACGGCGGCTGCTCCAATTACCCCGGCAACAGGCACTGCGGCTGTTCCGATTACCCCTGCAACAGGCACTGCCCCTGCTCCTATAACCCCTGCGACAGGCACTGCGGCTGCTCCAGCCCCTGCTGCGACAGGCACTGCGGCTGCTACAGCCCTCCCTGCAACAGGCACTGCAGCTGCAGCTGCTCCGGACAACTCTGTTACAAGCATTGTGGTTCAGACAGAGAACCAACCCGTGTCAGTATCAGTTGCCCCTATACATAAAAACAAATCCTGGAAGCGAAAGTCAGCTCGTTTAGAAAGGGAAGATGAAGGAGCAGGGCCATCACAGGGAGAGGAAGAGGAAGAGGAAGAACTCGTAAATGAGATGGAAACCACCCGATCCCTATGCCTGAGTGAGCTGCGAGATATGCGAAAAGATTTCAGCTGTCGTCCAGGGGAGCACATTGTCACCTGGCTGCTCCGATGCTGGGAGAACAGGGACAGTAGCCTGGAATTAGAGGGTAAGGAAGCCAAGCAGCTGGGATCCCTTTCTAGGGAAGGGGGCATTGACAAAGCGATTGGAAAAGGGGAACCAGCCCGCAGCCTCTGGAGGCGACTCCTGTCAGCTATAAAGGAAAGGTATCCCTTCAAGGAAGATGTTGTATACCGCCCCGGAAAATGGACAACCATGGAGAAAGATATCCAGTACCTGAGGGAATTAGCTGTGCTGGAAGTGATTTATGGTGATCTGGACGATGTGCGGTCACCCACAGATCCAGATGAGGTCCAGTGCACAAGACCCATGTGGCGGAAGTTGGTACGGAATGCACCACCGTCGTGTGCCAACTCATTGGCAATACTGACCTGGAGAGACGAAGATGGTCCAACAGTGAATGAAGCTTGCTAGTAACCTCCGGGAATACGAAGAAAGTATCTCTTCCTCCCTTGTCTCAGCTGTGGAGAAACTGTCCCGGAAGGTCCAGCGACTCGAAGAAGATATGTCCTACTCCCTACCTATACGGACCAGTGTCTCAGCTATTAGGAGTCAGCGTTCCTCTGCTCAAGGGAGAGGATATAGAGGGTACACACCACGGGGCACCCTATGGTTTTACTTGCGTGACCACGGAGAGGACATGAGGAAGTGGGATGGAAAACCTACCTCGACCCTAGAGGGATGGGTACGTGAGTTGCAAGGAAAAACAATCACCAAAGGGAGTTCTTCCAGGAAAATTGCTGCTCTGGTTTCCAGTGGACAGTTCCCCAGACAGAGTAAAAGGGCTGATCTTACTCTTGATTATAATGAAGGAACTCCTGGCTCATATACACAAGAAATGCGTAATGAATATTGTGACCAGGATTAGGGGGGCCCTGCCTCCAGCCAGGTGGAGGAAAGGGACAACCGGGTTTACTGGACTGTGTGGATTCGATGGCCTGGCACATCAGACCCACAGGAGTATAAAGCTCTAGTAGACACCGGTGCACAGTGTACCCTAATGCCATCAAGCTATATAGGAGCAGAACCCATCTGTATTTGTGGAGTGACAGGGGGATCCCAACAGCTGACTGTATTGGAGGCCGAAGTGAGCCTAACTGGGAGTGAGTGGCAAAAGCACCCCATTGTGACTGGTCCAGAGGCTCCGTGCATCCTTGGCATAGACTACCTCAGGAGAAGGTATTTCAAGGACCCAAAAGGGTACCGGTGGGCTTTTGGTATAGCTGCCTTGGAGACGGAGGAAATTAAACAGCTGTCCACCTTGCCCAGTATCTCAGAGGACCCTTCTGTTGTGGGGTTGCTGAGGGTCAAAGAACAAGAGGTGCCAATTGCTATCACAACAGTGCACCAGAGGCAATATCGCACCAACTGAGACTCCCTGATTCCCATCCATGAGCTGATTCGTCGACAGGAGAGCCAAGGAGTGATCAGTAAGACTCGTTCACCTTTTAACAGTCCCATATGGCCAGTGAGAAAGTCTAATGGACAGTGGAGACTGACAGTAGACTATTGTGGCCTGAATGAAGTCACACCACCACTTGAGTGCTGCCGTGCCAGACATGCTGGAACTGCAATACGAACTGGAGTCAAAAGCAGCCAAATGGTATGCTACAATTGATATCGCTAATGCGTTTTTCTCAACCCCTTTGGCAGCAGAGTGCAGGCCACAGCAAAGCTTTCACTTGGAGGGGCGTTCAGTACACCTGGAATCGACTGCCCCAGGGGTGGAAACACAGCCCTACCATTTGCCATGGACTGATCCAGATGGCACTGGAACATGGTGAAGCTCCAGAACATCTGCAATATATTGATGACATCATCGTATGGGGCAATACAGCAGCAGAAGTTTTTGAGAAAGGCAAGCAAATAGTCCAGATCCTCCTGAAAGCCGGTTTTGCCATAAAACAAAGTAAGGTCAAGGGACCTGCACAGGAGATCCAGTTTTTAGGAATAAAATGGCAAGATGGACGTCGCCATCATCATCAGATCCTAATGGATGTGATTAACAAAATAACAGGCATGTCTCCACCAACTAGCAAAAAGGAAACACAAGCTTTCTTAGGCCTTGTGGGTTTTTGGAGAATGCATATTCCAAATTACAGACTGATCATAAGCCCTCTCTATCAAGTGACCCAGAAGAAGAACGATTTCAAATGGGGCCCTGAGCAGCGACAAGCCTTTGAACAAATTAAACAGGAGATAGTTCATGCAGTAGCCCTTGGGCCAGTCCGGGCAGGGCAAGACATAAAAAATGTGCTCTACACCGCAGCCGGGGAGAATGGCCCTACCTAAAGCCTCTGGCATAAAGCTCCAGGGGAGACTTGAGGTCGACCCCTAGGGTTTTGGAGTCGGGGATACAGAGGATCCGAGGCCCGCTATACTCCAACTGAAAAAGAGATATTGGCAGCATATGAAGGGGTTCGCGCTGCTTTGGAAGTGGTTGGTACAGAAGCACAATTCCTCTTGGCACCTCAACTGCCGGTGCTGGGTTGGATGTTCAAAGGGAGGGTCCCGTCTACACATCATGCAACTGATGCTACGTGGAGTAAGTGGGTTGCACTGATCACACAACAGGCTCGGATAGGAAACCCCAATGGCCCAGGAATCTTGGAAGTAATTATGGACTGGCCGGAAGGCAAAGATTTTGGAATATCGCCAGAGGAGGAGGTGACGCGTGCTGAGGAGGCCCCACTGTAAAATTAACTACCAGAAAATGAGAAGCAGTATGCCCTGTTCACTGATGGGTCCTGTCGTATTGTAGGAAAGCATCGGAGATGGAAAGCTGCTGTATGGAGTCCTATACGACAAGTGGTAGAAACTTGTCGTGGTTTAGCCCCAGCCGGCAACTAAGCACCACGCAGCCGCTCGCTCACTCCCCCTCGGTGGGATGGGGGAGAGAATCAGAAGAGCAAAAGTAAGAAAACTTGAGGGTTGAGATAAAAACAGTTTAATAGGTAAAGCAAAAGCCGCGCACACAAGCAAAGCAAAACAAGGAATTAATTCACTACTTCCCATGGTCAGGCAGGTGTTCAGCCATCTCCAGGAAAGCAGGGCTCCATCACGCGTAACGGTTACTTGGGAAGACAAACGCCATCACTCCAATGTCCCCCCTTCCTTCTTCTTCCCCAGCTTTATATACTGAGCATGACGTCATGTGGTATGGAATAGCCCTTTGGTCAGTTTGGATCAACTATCCTGGCTGTGTCCCCTCCCAGCTTCTTCTGCACCTGGCAGAGCACGGGAAGCTGAAAAGTCCTTGACTAGTACAGCAGCAACTAAAACATCTCTGTATTATCAACACTGTCTTCAGCACAAATCCAAAACATAGCCCCATACCAGCCGCTACGAAGAAAATTAACTCTGTCTCAGCTGAAACCAGGACAAAACTGCTGAAGGAGAAGGGGAATCGAGCCAATTTGCAGAAGTAAAGGCCATCAGATGGCTTTAGACATTGCTGAACGAGAAAAGTGGCCAGTGCTCTATCTCTGTACTGATTCATGGATGGTGGCAAATGCCCTGTGGGGGTGGTTACAGCAATGGAAGCAGAACTAATTGGCAGCGCAGAGGCAAACCCATCTGGGCTGCAGCACTGGGGCAAGATATTGCTGCCCGGGTAGAGAACCTGGTTGTAAAAGTACATCACGTAGATGCTCACGTACCCAAGAGTCAGGCCACTGAGGAACATCAAAACAACCAGCAGGTGGATCAGGCTGCCAAGATGGAAGTGGGTCAGGTGGATCTGGACTGGCAACATAAGGGTGAATTATTTATAGCTCAGTGGGCCCATGACACCTCAGGCCATCAAGGAAGAGATGCAACATAGAGATGGGCTCGTGATCGAGGGGAGGACTTGACCATGGACACTATTGCACAGGTTATCCATGAATGTGAAACATGCACTGCAATTAAACAAGCCAAGCGGTTAAAGCGTCTGTGGTATGGAGGGCGATGGCTGAAATATAAATATGGGGAGGCCTGGCAGATCAATTGTATCATGCTCCCACAAACCCACCAAGGCAGGCACTATGTGCTTACACTGGTGGAAGCAACCACCGGATGGCTGGAAACATATCCTGTGCCCCATGCCACCACCCGGAACACTATCCTGGTCCTTGACAAGCAAGTCCTATGGCGACATGGCACCCCAGAAAGAATTGAGTCAGACAACGGGACTCATTTTCGAAACAAGCTCATAGACACCTGGGCCAAAGAGCATGGCATTGAGTGGGTATATCACATCCCCTATCATGCACCAGCCTCCGGGAAAATTGAGCGATACAATGGACTGTTAAAGACTACACTGAGAGCAATGGGTGGTGGGACATTCAAACATTGGGATACACATTTAGCAAAGGCCACCTGGTTAGTCAACACTAGAGGATCTGTCAATCGAGCTGGCCCTGCTCAATCAAAACTTTTAAGCACTGTAGAAGGGGATAAGGTCCCTGTAGTACACCTTAAAAACATGCTGGGGAAGACAGTCTGGGTTACTCCTGCCTCAGGCAAAGGCAAGCCCATTCGTGGGATTGCTTTTGCTCAAGGACCCGGGTGCACTTGGTGGGTAATGCGAGAGGATGGGGAAGTCCGCTGTGTACCTCAAGGGGATTTGATTTTGGGTGAGAAAAGCCAATGAACTAAATGGTATAATATCAATTGCTATATAATACTGTGTGTCATCACTTTTATGGTTACTATACACCATATCAATGGTATTTCAGTAAGGATCACCCAGATTAATGAAGAATGAACTTTGATGAAAGCAAGCAAAGTGCAGTGGTGATGGAACCAGAACTGGCTTCAACATGCAGCAATCCAAAACAACAGACCATCTCTTCTGCCATGAAGGACTATTATGACAGATGGAGCCCAAAGCCATGGACTAAATGAACTTAATTGTATTAGAAGGGGTAGAACCTGGGCATGACGTAAATGGTATAGAATAAGGGGTGGATACTGTCCTGGTTTCGGCTGGCATACAGTTGATTTCCTTCCTAGTGGCTGGTGTAGTGCTGTGTTTCTGGTTTTAGTATGAGAATAATACTGATAACACGCTGATGTTTTGGCTGTTGCTATGCGGTATTTACACTGGTCAAGGACTTTTTTTTCAGCTCCCCATGCTCTGCCAGGTGCCCAAGAAGCTGGGAGGGGACACAGCCAGGATTGTTGATCCAAACTGACCAAAGGGCTATTCCATACCATATGACGTCATGCTCAGTATATAAAGCAGGGGAAGCAGAAGGAAGGGGGGGACATTCGGAGTGATGGTGTTTGTCTTCCCAAGTAACCATTACGCGTGATGGAGCCCTGCTTTCCTGGAGATGGCTGAACACCTGCCTGCCCATGGGAAGGAGTGAAGGAATTCCTTGCTTCGCTTTGCTCGTGTGCGCGGCTTTTGCTTTCCCTTTTAAACTGTCCTTATCTCAACCCACGAGTGTTCTCAATTTTACTCTTCCGATTCTCTTCCCCATTCCACCGTGGGGGGAGTGAGCGAGCGGCTGCGTGGTGCTTAGTTGCCATCTGGGGCTAAACCACGACACGTTTATATACAATATAATTATAAGCAATAGACACACTAATGTTAGAGTTAGTAAAATGACAACTGGGTGAAGCATAAGATTAAACACTCCCGTTGCTGTCGCTGACCATCCAAGAAGAGTTTCCCACCAATGGTGTTCTCCATCCTTCTTCACTCTTTCCAAGACATGGTGTATCTCTTCTACATCATGATGAACGGTGATCGGAGTTTTGTGTCCATTGTTTCGGATGCGTTCCAGCAGTTGACACAGGTCATCGTGTTGTAGTAGTTTCTTCACCAATGTAAGATTCATTCCAATGGGGGTAGGCAATAAATCTCGACTCAATGTATAGTTAGATTGTAACAGTTGATAAGACGTAACAGGAGCTGAATACTTGAAGTCACATCCCACAATTTTAGTAAAGTTACAAACACAAATATTTGAGCGATTGCTTGTATCTACAGTAATGTTATCTACAAATACAAAATCACAAAGGGTTCTCATACAAACACATCCTTTTCCAATATACACAAGTACAGTTTCAGGGGCTTCATCAGGTCATATTTCAAAATGACAAACATTTTGTTCAGTGTCAAGACAGATGTCTTGGGCTTTGAGGGTGTTACTCTCACAAATGAATCCTTGTTGTTCCCATACAACGCATGCGTTAACATCAACAGTTTGCCATTTGTTTCCATTTCGGTGGGCCCATATTCTATGTTCTAATGGATAGAGTACAGTTCCATTGTGATTTAATCCCAACGCAATGATTGGGTAGATGGTATATACCGAAGCATTGTGTATTGTTAAGACAAAAGCTGTGGCCTTATTGCTAATGGGGTCATAAGTGAAATTGACTAAATACCAACAGGACTGGAATCCTTTCTCAAATTTAGTTACATTATCCCAAATTACCCTTCGAATTTCAGTGGGTAATGTGCCCTCTTCACCTTCTCTTATAATTGCTGCTACCATAGATTGCATCCACAGTTGAGCTTGGATACAACTAAGAGCCAGAGAAACATTGGTCTGGGCTACACCAAGTGCATCCACAATCAGTTGGTGGTCCCTTTCATTAATTCTTTCCCACTGAGGTAATATATCAGACAAGAGCCATTAGTTAGTTCCCAATGCTAATAGAGAAGATCGTAATGGGTGTTCTAATTTGTTTAAATCGCTTGTTGTTGCACTCAGTTTGTTTATGAGTACTTCGGCATCTATACTATTTAAGACTCCCAATCCTGTCCCTATGATACCGGTCACATCTCTCCTTGTTCGTCTTGGAGAGGTGAGGGTTTGCCCATGTAACCATGCTAACCATCCTGCATAGGACGTACCTAGGAATGGTGAACAGGTCGGTTTGATTGCAGACATATTAATTTGCATCAGTAGTTCTACTCGTTTAAGAGACCATGATGGATTAAATAACACTTGTTGTTGGCCTGTATTTTTGATCACATACGGTCCAACTTCAGAAATCTGTGGGGATAGAATTTTCTCATCCTTTACAGTCAGGGCAGATGTTGTGCTAGGCTCAATAATGTCTATTTTAAATTTAAAGGATAATCCCACGCTATGGTGAGCCCAGAGGCAGACTACAAAACCAGGTTGTACTAAGGTAAAATTGTACCAACAGTCCAGTCTTTCAGAGGCGCAAAGTTTCGTATCTTTGGCTATTGGCTTTGATGTAATGTTGTACACAGAAATCTGAGATGCCTTCTCATGGGTAGACCCATTGATCATCCGGCATCCTATTTTAATTTCTTCCCCTGTTGTTCCTCGGAGTCGGGGAACTTTATCATCAGCTTCATCTTTATCCCAGCTCCATTTGTTTTCTAAGTATGTTTCAGTTCCGTGCATGACCACGGTGGAAAGCTTTAAATCTCCCTTACTAGAGTGTATTCCCATACTTCCAGTGTACTTAACACGAGCTTGGGACCATGGCCATTCTAGGGTTCTTTGACCACAGGCTAAGAAAAGCAGCATTGTTAGGGTTTGGAATAGTAAAATGAACACAGCATTTCCGTCTGCCATCCTGTGGGGTGCTGTAAGAGAAAATAGAGATTTGTTTCGGTGGGGAGAGTCCGAACAGGTTACCCCATTAAGAAGAAGGAAAAATCCATCGTGAACTAATTCTGTGTTTTGCACCACTGGTATCAGTAGCTTCCCAGGCAAGTGGGCCACGAGGTTTAGTTAAAGTCATAGGCACAGTACCGATGGATGGTAAATTGACCGTCACAGGCTGTCCTGGCTGTAATGCCATTGGATATTCTCTTTTCCTAGTAGGTGGAGCACTAAGCTCAGTTTTTACAAAGAATGCTCGGCTTACAGGGCTTCCAGTAGGCCCGTATCGATTATTTAATTGATGGAGTACTTTGGGAAGTCTCGTATCCCATTGAGCTTCCTGTGGTTTGAGATTCCTTTTCAACAAGCCATTAGCTCTTTCTACCATCCCATTTGATTGAGGGTAGTATGGGGTGTGGAATACCCATCTAATTCCCTCTTGTTTTGCCCAGTCTTGCACTTCCTTACACGAAAAGTGTGAGCCATTATCACTCTGGATAACATCAGGAGTAGGTAGATTTGAGAACCAAACTGATAGCCCTCGCACTGTATTTCGCCCATCGGCTTTCCGACATTTAGTTGCCATAAGCAAGCCGGAGACTACTTCCACTCCTGTAAGGATGTATCGATATCCTGCAGAGGATTTGAATGGTCCGATATAATCAATTTGCCATGTAGACCATAAAGTTTTCCCTTCATTGGTATGTAAAGGTGGTGCTTTAGCAGGATGATCTGCTTGTAATTTCAGTCTACACTGAGGACATTCTGTAAGAATAGTTTCACAAGTTTTCCTATTTATAGGCCAGCCTTTACTCTGTGCAGCAAAGTAAAGTGCTCCTTACCTGTGTGGCCTAGGCTTTGATGTAACCATTCTCCCAATCGATACCACTCAGGATTTAAGGTGATTTTCCTAATTTTAGTTAGCTCATCTACCTTTTGATTCCACTTTGTGGCTGGTTGATTATCTTTAGCATGAGCTTTTACCCATCCCATCTTGAAAGGTGTTTTCCTGGCTATATCTAGTAATAATTGCCAATCTTTGTTTCTCCAAACTGGGGATCTATTTACTTCCCAATTCAAGGTTTCCCATTGACAGAGCCACTGTGTGGCACCGGCCCACACAGCATAAGAGTCTACATATATGATTTTTGCTCCATTCTGTGCTGCCAAAACAACTGCTCTTATTTCTCCTACTTGTGCACTGCCTTCACCTTCTTCTACTACTTGCTTGCCAGTGGTAATATCTAATGCAACAGCCTTATATTGCCATTTACCATTTACCCTTTTTGCTGAAGCATCTGTAAACCAAATGTTTTCTGTTGGTGTACCCTCAGTGAGGGGTGGTGCATCCAGAATGGGTGAAGGTTTAAATGGTTGTTGTAACACTAAAGGGTCTGTGTTTATGGGCACCTGCAATTTGGAAACCTTTGTGTGTCCTTCAGTTAGTTGCATATTTTCTGCAACTCCTGTTAGGTAGGCATACCATTTTCGGACAGTGGGTTTTTGTGCAACTCCTTCTGGGGGAGCAGTCCCCTTTAGGATTGCTTCTAGTAAATTAAATGGTCCTCTAGTTTGCACAGGTTGTCCCTGATGTATTTTCTCAACTTGTTTAGCTGCTCGGACTAAAGATAAAAGTCCCTTTTCCCATTCAGAGTATCACAGAATCACAGAATCACAGAATCATATAGGTTGGAAAAGACCTTTAAGATCATCGAGTCCAACCATAAACGTAACACTGCCAAAACCACCACTACACCATGTCTCTAAGCACCTCATCCAAACATCCTTTAAATACCTCCAGGGATGGCGACTCAACCACTTACCTGGGCAGCCTGTTCCAATGCTTGATAACCCTTTCAGTGAAGAAAAATTTCCTAATATCCAGTCTAAACCTCCCCTGGCGCAACTTGAGGCCATTTCCTCTTGTCCTATCACTTGTTACTTGGGAGAAGAGACCGACCCCCACCTCTCTACAACCTCCTTTCAGGTAGTTGAAGAGAGCGATAAGGTCTCCCCTCAGCCTCCTTTTCTCCAGGCTAAACAGTCCCAGTTCCCTCAGCCGCTCCTCATAAGACTTCTGCTCCAGACCCTTCACCAGCTTTGTTGCCCTTCTCTGCACATGCTCCAGCACCTGAATATCGTTGTTCTGTTTCTTTAAATGCAGTTGAGCTAAACAATAAAGCTCCTTTTGGCCCATCGGGCCCAGTTTGGAACAGGTAACAGTAAGTAGCATGTTCGGCGAAACCCCATTGGGCTATAATAGTGTCGCGGGGGTGTACTGGTCCCAGTGACTGATATGTTTTTAACTCTTCAGTTAGAGTTTTGACTGCCTCTTTATGTTCTAATTTCCACTCCCAGGGTTTGCCTTTCCGCAAGAGTGAGTATAAGTGTCGTGGTTTAGCCCCATCCGGCAACTAAGCACCACGCAGCCGCTCACTCACTCCCCCTCGGTGGGATGGGGGAGAGAATCGGAAGAGCAAAAGTAAGAAAACTTGAGGGTTGAGATAAAAACAGTTTAATAGGTAAAGCAAAAGCCGTGCACGGAAGCAAAGCAAAGCAAGGAATTCATTCACTACTTCCCATGGACAGGCAGGTGTTCAGCCATCTCCAGGAAAGCAGGGCTCCATCACGCGTAACGGTTACTTGGGAAGACAAACGCCATCACTCCAAACGTCCCCCGCTTCTTTCTTCTTCCCCAGCTTTATATACTGAGCATGATGTCATGTGGTATGGAATAGCCCTTTGGTCAGTTTGGATCAACTATCCTGGCTGTGTCCCCTCCCAGCTTCTTCTGCACCTGGCAGAGCATGGGAAGCTGAAAAGTCCTTGACTAGTACAGCAACAACTAAAACATCTCTGTATTATCAACACTGTCTTCAGCACAAATCCAAAACATAGCCCCATACCAGCCACTATAAAGAAAATTAACTCTGTCTCAACTGAAACCAGGACAATAAGGGACGGGAAATGATAGAAAATCCAGGCACGTTTCCTCCAATATCCTAAAGTTCCCATTAATTGTTGTAACTCCTTCCTTGATTGGGGCATTTGCAGCTCTTCAATTTTTCTTAAGGTATCTGGAGGAATCATTGCACTGCCTGCTATCCACCAAGTACCTAAAAATTTTACTTCTTTACTTGGTCCCTGACATTTTCCAGGTGGAATCTCAATTTCTGCTTTATTTAGTGCTTGCCATACTGCTGCTGCTGCTTCCCCAACTTTTTCAGAGGAAGTTCCTCCAGTCAGAATATCATCTTGTAGCCAGATGTAACCAAAATGATTAGTTCGTTCTTTTGTAACTAAGCAACATAGAGATAGGAGCAGGGTAGACAATGCTTTAATATTGTGTTTGTACACCTATGGCTATGGATATGCTACTATGCCCAAAGACAATTGGACAAGGAGTAGTACGGACATGCTGCTATGTTCCCAGTACAGCCCCAGCCCATCTTGACAAAGAGTCAAGGGTGGTTAGAATAATTGGTTTGTGTTAAGGGTGCCAAATCATTGTTAGGGACCACGCACCGTGAAGAAGGAAAACGTGTTACATAAGCAAGGTGATATTGCGCATGTCCAGAAGAAGGGGTCAACTAAAGGACACACCTGTACGACCACCCAGGACCACCAGAGACCCCCACGGAAGCCCCTCGGAGTTCAAGGATGCATGCGCAATGACCACGCAAATATGATAATTAGTTCTGGGAAATAGAGTGAATATGCATGATCATTCCGGGAAATTTGATGCATATATATGTAACTGGACAATATAAGTTTCGGCTGATGTAACCTGTGGTATGCATGCTAGGTGGAACAATCCCCTGTGCATCCGTTGCTGTAATAAAGAATGCCTGCTTCTTAGTACTACATTGGTGTTAAGGAGTTTGATTCCCGATTTCGGTGACAATCTATATATTGGTACAGTTTCACTTCTTGGGGGAGTGAGACTGTCTGTAAAAGTTCAGCAAGCGTGGCATGAGCAATTGTGGGTGAATGTTTATACCCCTGTGGGAGTCTGTTAAAGGTGTATTGTATTCCCTCCCAACTGAAAGCAAACTTCTCTTTATCCTTCTCCTTTAAGGGAACCATAAAGAACATACCCTTTACATCTAGGGCTGCCATCCATGGGTGTGCAGCTGCTTGCAAAGTAGCTGTTAAGTTGGCAATGTTTGGCACAGCAGCTGTGAGCGGGGCTGTATTGGCGTTCAGGCGCCGATAATCGACTGTTAAACGCCACCTCCCGTCTGGTTTGAGGACGGGCCAGACAGGTGAGTTATATGGGGAGTGCGTTCTGGAGATAATTTGTCGCTTCTCCAAATCAGCTATGACTTCAGAAATTCCATTTCGTGCCGCAGCAGAAATGGGATATTGCGGTACGTTAGTGATTTTTGACTCGGGGAGCGCAGGGGCTGCGCGCAGTGCCTGCACTGCAGCCTCCTGGTTTCTGCTGGGGTTGGGATCGATGTTCGAGCCGAAGGACCACACGCTGCCATTCAGCAGGCGCCAGGTTCGTCCGTTCAAAACGTCGAAACCTAAAATATTTTCATGGTGATCTTTAATTGCAAAGCGAGTACTCGACATGCGCTTCTCGCCCAGGAGCCATAAATTGACCTTGGCAGTTTGGCACTGCACACTCGCTCCGTTCACGCCGGTAATTTTAACTCTTTGCCGTCTGGGTCGTACGCCCAGCTTCTCGGCATCTTGTTGTGTTAATAGTGAAATTTGTGCTCCCGTATCTATTAAAAACTTTACCAATTGTCCTTGAGGACCAACTGGAATTAAAATGTATGGGCCGTTATCATTTATCCACTGATAAGCCTCCACTTTCCAGACAGGCAGGCCCAATTGCCTTCCGGACACTACTCGTTTTTTGACTTCATGCCCTGCAGTTCCTCCCTAAGGGGGAGGAAGGGGTTATCTCCCCTTCTGGGGTCTGGTACAGGAGGAGTTGAAATATGGTCCTTCCTTTCACCGTTATCTCGTTTCTGGAATGCTTCAATGAGACTCAAAATAATGCCAGTAGGCTGAGCTTGAATCGCAGCTCTGGGAATGCCTAAAGCTAATGCATTCCTCCACAATTCATTCCTTTGTTCTCGAGATTCTGTTTGTGGGTTTTTAAATTTGTTTCCCTTCGATCTAGTTTCTGTTCCCCGTTTTATGGGTCTTACTTTGTGATCTCCTCCCCGGGGCTTCAGGTTTTGTTTTTCAGCTGGTGCATCATCCCAGCCCATCTCACGGCTGTAGTTCACAATGCCGTGCATCAAATCTGCCCATGTAGGGAGCTGCTTGTGGGCATTTTGAGCGTTGTCACCTAGTCCCTCATTGTGTTCTGTGTCTTTCTTGATCTCATCTCGTTTTGCAACTAAATGAGATTTAAGAATTGCCGGGGCTCCTCTAATCAGTGGTTTTAACATTGCGAAATCTACTGTAGCAGACAGTGGGACATCATGGGACCCTCGTTTGTGCATGGCTTGTATACAGGCGGCTTTTGTGACGGCTGTAGAGAGCTCACTTAAAGATTTAATGGGAATTATGGAGGGTTCACCTCGCTCCATGGTGTCTATTCCTCCAGCCCAATAAGCTACTCGGGTGGTGATAGAATGGGGTGTATTTGTTGGGTCGGGTCCTAAATTTAAGAAAACTCCCGGACCCCAATAGCCGCTTGCTTCGTCCTCACTCAACATTATTTGGTCACCGCCACTGAGGCATACTCGTGTGAGAGACTGAAAGAGTTAATGTCTCAAACACTGTAGAGAGATGAGGCGCGATTTGCATGGCGACGGCAGGTCGGCTAGCATGGGATGGGGAGAGCTTTTCGGAGGAGAGACTAAAAGATCGAGATAAGGTGCAGCAAGTCGGCTAGCACGTGATGAGAAGAGTGTGTTGGAGGATGCACAGTTACCATCTATAGCCAGAGGTCACACAGAGTTTTATCTAAGGAATGGACCTACAATCACCCGAAACTTGGAATGAAACTCTTCGCAAACCACCCCCTCCCCCCCTCCCCCCAGCGCCTGCAACGCTTTGAGGACCAGAGCAACATAAATCCTCCAGGGGTGTGACCTGAGGCAGGGATTAGAGTATAAAGAGACTCCTTCCCCAGGGAACGGCGCGCGCCCATCACCGGAGGATTGCCACGTCTGTCACCGTCATCGCGGGATCCAAGGGTGGTGATACCTTTCCTTTTCTTTATCTTCCTCTCTTCTCTTTTCCTTTTCTCACTTCTCTTTTCCTCTACTCTTCCACTATATATATATCTCGGCATATGAGTTTTGGATGAATTGTGACGGATTGCCCGGAAAATAGCTCCATTGCCAAATTGCCTCTGTTCGTTCGCTGAGCTTGCTAGTTCGTTAAGTTTGTAGTTTGCTAGTTAATAAAGTTGCTAGTCTGACTGTTCCTCTGAGTCATTGTCGTGACTCTACCGGCCTGCGGCTCTGCCGAGCAGAGATCGGCCTTTGTCGGTACACAAACCCCCGGGGAATCAAAAAGATTCACCCATCTCGCAACCCACCGAGTGGGACGAGACAACTCGCCACAAGTATTCTGTTTCAGTTTCACCTGGTTTTCTGCTATATCTCTCTTGCAAATTTGTCAGTTGCAACGGATCCCAGGGGATGGTTCGCGTAGTATGTCACGGATGACCACCCTGAGGGTCCACAGTTCTTTCTGTTTTAACAATGGGTCTGGCTTCATACTCAGGGGGATTGTCGTCTTCTGGCTCAAAGGGTTGTCGTCTTCTGGCTCGCTATCATCGGGATCACCCCGATGTCTCCATCCCAATCTTCAGGGGATACTATTAGTTTCCTAATCTGTAGGATGTCAGGGGGGCGGGGAGCCTGTATAAGCATCATCTCGACCTTTTCTCCCAACTTTTGTTTTTTTTCCTTTTCCTCCTGTAACTGTTTCTGCAGTTGTTCAATTTTTAAAGATAGTAACAACTCAGTTGCCTTTCTGCCTTCTATTTCTTTCTCTAGGTCCTGCTCCTTTTTATTTCTGTTGTCTCTTTCCTGATGTGCATCTTCTAAGCAGTCACCTAGCATCTTGCAGATAATTCCCTTCCCTTTTCCATCTTTTTTGTGGCCTCTAGTTACTTTTAGGTGTTCTTCAATGGCTTCCCAATTATGCCAATTGTCACGAGTCCATTCTGCTGAGAATGTGGGACTCGGATTCACTCCATGCCTCTGTAAATAATCAGTGATACTACTTGCCATCCTGACGACTACGCCAATTTGTCGGGTATGGAGTGAGGGTGCACTTCACTCACAAGAGAGAAGTAAAAATATAGTTTATTGATACAGAATAGGGAGTTAACAAAGTTCAATGCGACAGTGTTTTGACAAGATTCGATGGCAAGGCATACTTGATTATTTACTGCATAGAGGACAGGGTCAGACAAAACTGTCAGGGAGACCCTCCCGTTGAGTCATGAGGTTTGGAAAAGGATCCCCTTGCTTTCTAAACTCCTTCTCAGAGAGGAGTCTAGGTGCGGCTAGATCCAGTCCTAGTCCCAGACTTGGTCAACGGTTTATGTCTAAAGGATTATATATGTGCGCAATCAATCCTTTGTATCACTTAGCTAAGATTTCAAAGTTTAGCATGCTATTAGTCACTTACCAAGGATCTGTTGCGGCAAGGAATCTCTCAACCTCGAGGAGTAACCTTGAGAGGCGTCCCTGCTCAAGGGGAGATCCTGGCGTGCAGCCCGCTGCCATGCAGGAGAGCTCAAAGGGCCCTGGGCTGTCCACTATTTAAGGAGTAAGATGATTGACTTATGGTCATATTTGCATATCAGCAAGAGGTTTAGATCCCTGCTTCAGGCAGCCCTTGGCTACTTTGTTGCCATTCATCCTCAAGGTCCAGCATAAGCTGGATGCAGCTATCAGGATGACTCCCACTGATGGTTACTGCTTGTGCAGGGAGCAGGGGCAGGGAGGAGCACACTGCCACAAAGGGGGAATATAAAAAGTTAAAAGTGGTAAAGCCCAGATAGAGAAAACAGAATTATGTCTATACTGAATACTGTTTCATTAGTCTCCCCTCAAAAATGTGTAAGAAAATTATTTATTGCAGCACTAGACTATGAAAAAGGTTTTATGCATTATCATATTATCTGTAATAATAATTTAAAAAATCTATTCATCCCCTAAGATTTTTTCCTAATCTTTCCTTCTTCTTCCAAAACATTTTCTTCAGTATGAATGTGTGTGAAGTAGTGTACAGGTTGGAACCCTAAACACTCCTGAGTTATGATACTACAACACAGCATCTAGAAATTTGTCAAAATGCTTTGCTCCCTCTTGTCCATGCTTCCTTACATAAGCCCAACAGATATTGAATGTATCCATGCTAACATTCACCTGTCATCAAGGAATACAACATATGCAGACATAAGCACGAGGCCAGTGGTTTTATCCTTGCATATCATGAAATTCCTGTGTTGGAAGAGCATTTTCTTCTTTCCAAGATTCACATCCATTAAGAATACCAGACAAGGAGTGCGGTTGTAACACACATAACATACCTGGTTTTAATCTGCACTTTGAGCGTATGAGTTATAGCAGAACCTAAACTGCAGTTAGAAGCTATGAGTGATGGCAGAACCTAATACAACCCTATGTAAATAGATCCAAATCTACAAGCCTATTTCTTGAACTTCATTTGATATATTGTAGTATAGTTTCTTATAGACATACTGTAATGGAATTTTAATTTTTTTTTACTTGCAGAATACCTTTCATTTAAATGAATAAAAATAAATACAAACAAACGAAACAGATAAAATATAAACAAAGTACAGAGAAATAAAATGCTGAAACCATTAATTATGCTGTTGAAATTAGTGTGTAATATATTTTCAAATAGCCAAGTGTGCTAGATCCGCTATAGCATATGAAAGGACATCTTAAGAAAAATCTAATCTTTTCTCCAGATAAGCAAAGACCTGATCTGAAAAGGAAAATGGATCTTTCAAGGATGTGTCTTTCCTGCCATTTAACATACTGCCTCAGTAACAGGACTAAAATCCTTGTCATCTTCTTCTTTAAAGAAAAAAAACATGATCAAACTGAAAAAGTGATGTATTTTATGAATAATACATTGCTCAAGGGCTTCAATCTATGTTATATACTACATAACCATAATTTGTAACATTTACTTAAACAGTGGCTCTCAACAAAACACTTAGAATCACTTAGCATCTTGTCCCTGAGTTGTTTGCGTTAGATATCTGGACTGCTTAATTTCATTGTGCTAAAGGCATTAACACAAGAGAAAAAAAAAATAGTAATCATGGATTGAAAGAGGAGAAAAAAGTCTCTTCAACACAATTTCAAAAGCATATTCTGTCTGAAGTCACCATACCATATAGGATTAAATTCTCTTATGATTGTCCAAAACTAAACAATAGTATTGTTACATACATTAGGAAAACTCCAACCTGGGACAAGTCCTTTAACCTTCAGAACCTTGTTTTTTGTCTCCCTGTGATACAGTCTGTGAGTTGCCTTACCATTTAAAATTAATTAAGTGATACTAAACCTACTTTTAGGCTGTTTCATCAATGCAGTCTAAAGGTATATGAAGTAAGGAGGTTTTATTTGGCTGGAATCCAGATACTAATGGTGTTAAAATGCCTTCTTATTGCATTTAAGTCAGTAGTTAGGTCAAGTAGACAAACAGATTTCAGAGGATGTTTAAATAAATACTCTATTTAATGTTGCCTTGGAACCTGCATGTTTTAGTTGTCTAACCTCAAAATGCCAGCTAGTTAGGAGATATTAAAGCAATGGTGACTGTTTAGTTTGGAAAGGAACAAAAATAACATAGGGGTTATATACAGAGCAATACATTTTATAAAAATATATTAGGTATTCATGCATATTCTTCCACATGCCTCTGAAAATATGAAAAGGGTTTTTTAAAGACAAGAGATCAAAAATTATCAAAAGAAGAGCTATTTTAAACTAAACTTATTAATAGGCTGGTGGAACTCACTGGCACAAACTATCATTAAACTAAAAATGTATTAAACATGAGACAAGCTTTTCTAAAGAAATGCAGTTCTCCAAGACACAGCAGAGAAAATAAAAAAAAAAAAATATTAGCTCCATTGTTTCAGGATTTAAACTAGTAACTGATACAGTTAAGAGAAACTCTCCTAATGATCAGGATCTTTCATAATTTTCCAATTCTCACTTTTTTAATAGATTCAGAGACTAGTTGATAACATCATTCTGTTAGAGATATATTCTAATCAATAGTAATTGAAATGGTTTGGATAGCTGTAGTGATGTGTTCCCATGGAACATGCCTTATTAGAGTTGATAAAAAAATAGAATTTCTGCTCATCATAACTCCTTGTGTTTTGACAGCTCTGTTAATCTTGAAATGAAATGAAAGGTCAAAATAACCAAATCCTATGAAGGACAAAAATTTTCACAGTAATTTAATTTGAAATCACTGAACTGTTTTGTTTTGAAGTAGTGCTAACCTCTCTTTTGACTTGAATCCCCTGCTTTTTGGAAGTTTCCTGCCATTAAAGCTGTGACACATCAGCCACAACAACACAGGGCTTCATTGTGTCTTCCGTTGCAGTAAATGAAGTCTTCCTTGGAAATACACTTTTTGGAAATACACTACCTTGGAAATACACTTAGGAGAAATCCATTTTTCCTAAGAGAAGGGGGAGGAGGTTACTGTATATTTATTTATGTATCCATTCATTTAGTGGACCTTGTTTTATCCAATATTTCTAAAAGTTAAAGAAGACCTTTAGAATAATGGGTGTAACATCAAAATGGATGGCATTGGGTGGGTTCCTACAGGAACACTCTTCCTGTCCACCCCTTACATTTCTTTTACTCCAAACTTAGCCCTAACTTTTATTGAAAAATAAACTTGAACTTTTATTGTAGAATAAGTAAATCTGACAAACCATGTTTGTTGTGCTATGACTTAAGTTTATGGGTTTCTTCGGTTATTTTTTTCTTAGAGTTTTATCCAAAGAGGGTCCTGCTGAATCCAAAAAGTAGAAACATACTAAGCAAGATATAATTAATATTTGCCTTAAAAGCAAACATAAGCATAGCAAAATAGTGTAACCACGGATTGCGTATAAGCATTTTCTAATACTGTGATGCTGCTATATAACATCACTATAACACAGGAGAAAGCATTTTTTAAAAAAGCTAAGCATAAATATTTCAATAATATGTAATCACCAAGGGGCAAACAGAGACTTGTGGGATAGTTATACAAGCAGGGTAAAGGAAAACATGTTCAGGTAGTAAAATCTGCAAGAACAAAGGATATAGAATAATCGGGAAAGATGCCTGGTGGAACCAGGCCAAATCTTGTTCCTAAAAGTTAAGGGAATATGTTGGATGCAGATGAGATCCCCCTTTCTATTTGGGTAAGGAGTGAGGAGAATAAAACACCAACAACAAGGAAGGAAAGAATGGGAAGAATAAGCCACCCACTCCACTTCTGGCTTCTCCTATCAACGAGCTCTTGAGCTTGATCACCTCAATCCCAGTGGCTATGACTATCAAGGAGCACAGTGCTAATTGAAAGGCATCAGGCACGAATTCCAAGAGCACTGAACTGTTTAAGTGTCTGGGATCCAATGGCAAATTAAGTGACCACTGTCACAACTGCTTAAAGATTTGAAATATCACTACCCAGAAAAAAAATGAATAGTGAGGCAATAGAATTTAAAAATACAGTGGAAAGCAATAACATGATTAATATTTTAAGTCTTTTTGTAACCAGATGTAACCAAAATGATGAGTATATGTTTGATTGTGTATGGCAGATGTCAAAGACTAAACCAGACCAAAACCTGCAAATTCAGTCTGAAAAGTCGATGTGCCCTAACCTCTAATCTTAGCTTTCCACATAGACCAATAGTGATTGTATTGTAGCTCTGTTACTTTATGGGCTGGTCTATGTCACCTACAAAAACCAGAGTGACCTAAAGGCTGCTCTAACTTGTGCCATAGTGGTATGGCCCGCTACAAGAGGAGAATGATTGGTATAAGAAAACTCCAGCACATCCAAAACAGGGGCTGCCTTTACCAACGTAATGCTAAAAGAGACTGAGGCAAAGTGGCCAAACTGTAATTGACTTTTTGGGCTCAAGATTTAAAAAGTGCATGCCTTGACATAGACTTTGAAATGGACTGATTTTTTAAAGTATTTAAAGCCCAACATTTTCCACTCATGTTTAAGTAATTTTCCCATATTGGTATTTTTTTATATTTTGCTTTCTCTGGGTATCCCTGTAATCAGATGTAACCAAAATGATGAGTTTGTTCTTTTGTAACTAAGCAACATAGAGATAGAAGCCGGGTAGACAATACTTTAATGTTGTGTTTGTACACCTATGGCTATGGATATGCTACTATGCCCAAAGACAATTGGACGAGGAGTAGTACGGACATGCTGCTATGTTCCCAGTACAGCCCCAGCCCATCTTGACAATGAGTTGAGGAGTAGTTAGAATAATTGGTTTGTGTTAGAATAGGAATAAGGGTGCCAAATCATTGTTAGGGACCATGCACCATGAAGAAGGGAAGCAAGTTACATAAGCAAGGTGATATTGTGCATGTCCAGAAGAAGGGGTCAACTAAAGGACACACCTGTACGACCACCAAGGACCACCAGAGACCCCCACGGAAGCCCCTCGGAGTTTAAGGATGCATGTGTAATGACCATGCAAATATGATAATTAGTTCTGGGAAACAGAATGAATATGTATGATCATTCCGGGAAATTTGATGCATATGTATGTAATCAGACAATATAAGCTTTGGTTGATGTAACCTGCGGTATGCACACTAGGTGGAATGATCCCCCGTGCATCCGTCGCCATAATAAAGAATGCCTGCTTCTTAATGCTACATTGGTGTTAAGGAGTTTGATTCCCGATTTCGGTGACATCCCTACCAACAAAACACAATTGCTAAAATCCTTACTGACAGCAAACTCGGTTAAAGTTTAAACACAAATTCATTTGAAGATCTGAATAGATAGAAAAACTACTTAGTCTTGTGATTGGGTCTGACAAATGCCAAAGCAGTGAGAAAGAGAATTGCCTTTCTAGTGATGTTGTATAAGAAGCTAGTCTCCACTATTCCAAAATTCTTAGGCACCATTATCTTCCCAGGTGCTCTTCTAACTTAATTTAATATAATCTTAGAACAGAATCTTCACCATTCATCATATTTTCTTGGATACATTTCTCTGCTTTATTCCACCAATTTCTATGAATTCTCAAGCTGCAGGAGCAGCAGACTTAATTTAACATCAAGGATGTTTTTAAAACAGAAACATAGACACACACAAATTCAAACCTTTGGGAAACTTGGGAAAAGTTTCCTTTGATAGGCAATCAGAAGGAATAAAGTCGGTGCAGATCCCAGCCTAATGCCACTGAATTTACTGAAGGATAGCTTGAGGGCATGGTAAATTTTGTTGATCAAGACCATGAGATACTCCAGACTTAGAGGAATCTGAATATGAATAGAGATGAACTTTCCAGCTGCCACCATCCCTAATTAATAGACCAAAGCAATCACTAGTTATCCCCATGCTTTATGGCAATTTGTAGGTAGATTCACATCTGAACTGTGCTGAGATGACCTCTATCAAGAACTTCAACATAGTAAAATCCAGTTGTACCAGTCGACTTCTTGCCTGACTAATGGAATGTTGCAAATGTATTGCTAGCAGGACAAAAGCTATGTGGCCACCTACAACTTCCTGTCAAGACTTTAAAAAGAAATACCAACTGTGCGATAATAAGAAATCAGCTTGCCAAAACATTACAAAAAGCAAGAGCTTCCAACTCACTGAAACTCTACTTAAGTTATTATATGCTTGAATGGCCCCTGGAACAACAGATAGCTGTGCAATTAATGCAAACCTTGTCATCCTTCTCCACCTCCCTTGTCTCTGTACAGGCCAGTAATGAGTCTCTTTTAGACACAGAATGTGTGCAAAGCCCTGACAAACCACCTCAGTATGCAAAAAAAAGCTGAGGGGAACTGCAGGAAACATGACCGCAGTTACAAATAATGTCAGCCCTGTCTATGTTCACAACTTTGGCTTTTAGAGTCAGTTTGCACTGAGGTGGAAGGATGTACACTCGACTACTGTTAAGTATCTATCTCCAAGGGAAATATTTTCACTTTTCAGGAACAAAGCAACAAAGTCACAAGGGGAAAGCTTGCTCTTTTTCATGGACTAGCCATTTCCCTGGTAGGATCTATTGTATGTCAGGTGGAATAATTACTGTCTGAAGTTTCCTGTTCAGATGAGAAAGCATTGGCTAGTAAACCACTTTCTAATCAATTCTAAAAAAAATTAAAAAGAAAGCACACATGTTTGTAAAAATCACCAAATAAAACACAGTGCTGGACTTTCTGAACAACTTTGTTTTGAATTACCCAGCTTTAGAACAGACTTGTTTCATAGACTAATCACATGCTTTATTCACTCTCTTCTTGCACAGCTCTTTTTATAGAGCTCAGTTTTGCAAATTACTCCACTGTGCAATTGACCTCACTTCTAGAAAATACTGTCTGTCTTAAATATTCTACCTTGGTCTTTTCAGTTTGAGGACATTATTCCCTATAATACCATCATTAACCACCTTAAATAGTTCCTCCAGCAATTTCATGTTATCAAGTATTTACAGACAGTTACCATCATCTTTACTTCTTGAAAGAGGTTCATATATCTTCATAGCTTCATAGATTATGAAGCCAGAAGGGACCATTGTGAACATCTCATCTGACCTCCCTCATAACAGAAGTCCAATGACTTTCCTGAATTAATTCTGTTTAAACTAAAACATATCTCTCAGAATATTTTGCCTTAAACATTTCCAGCATTAGTTAATCTACCAAAACCCTAAGTAAGTTGCTCTGGTGGTTAATTACCCTTCCTGTTAAAAGAAAAGTATGGCTTCTTTCTGGTCTTAATTTCTGCAACACTGAATCTAGGTAAGCACAGTACGTTTCCATTACACAGATAAGCAACCAAATGATAACACAAGAGGTGAGAGGGGAAGGTCTCCCAGTTTTGATTTCTGGGTGCTTTTCCAATCCAGTTTGGGAAGACAGTCTTGTAGCTATGCAAGGGGAAAAGGGTATTCAGAAGTCCATTCTAAATATCTGTGTGTTCCTGATTCTGTGGCCTAATTCACTTCATTAGTACTGCTGTGCTAAAAAAATATATTACTGATTTTGGGATTCTTGCCTCTCACTGCAAAAAGAGACAGAAGCATACATGAATATTTAATGCAAAGCAATACATTTTAGGAGTCTGAGTAGGGCACTCAGAGATTTCCATTTTGGCCTTCTCAGCACTCCCTTTCAGCAAGTCACCCAACCTCCTATGCATCAACTCACTTGCCTCCAGTCAGACTCACTAACAAGACAGATGTGCCTCAAAGACGGAGTAATTCATATCTATGAAGTATTTAGAGAACTTTTAGTGAAAGATGTAATGCATTATTATCATTACAGATGGTGAGTTTTCCTCTCCTGTTTCTCATGCTTGTTGAGCCAATTTTCAATTGGTGTTTCTTGATTTCCTGTGTGTGAAAAGTTCACAAAGCATCAAGAGTAATTACTTTTTTTGTTCTTATTTGCAGCCCTTATCACTCCCCCTAGAATTACAGTACCTGCTTGCAATCATTGTCGTGGTTTAACCCCAGCCAGCAAGTGAGCACCACACAGCTGCTCACTCACTCCCCCCCGGTGGGATGGGGGAGAGAATCAGAAGAGTAAAAGTGAGAAAACTCGTGGGTTGAGATAAAGACAGTTTAATAGCAAAGCAAAGAATTCATTCACTACTTCCCATCGGCAGGCAGGCATTCAGCCATCTCCAGGAAAGCAAGAATCCATCACGCGTAATGGTTACTTGGGAAGACAAATGCCATCATTCCTAATGTCCCCCCCTTCCTTCTTCTTCCCCAGCTTTATATACTGAGCATGACATCATATGGTATGAATAGCTCTTTGGTCAGTTGGGGTCATCTGTCCCAGCCGTACTCCCTCCCAACTTCTTGTGCACCTGGCAGAGCATGGGAAGCTGAAAAGTCCTTGACTAGTGTAAACATTACTTAGCAACAACTAAACCATCAGTGTGTTATCAACATTATTCTCATCCTAAATCCAAAACACAGCACTATATCAGTGTGACGGTGTGCTCCCCCCCCCCGCCCCTGCTCCCTGCACAAGCGGTAACCATCAGTGGGAGTCATCCTGATAGCTGCATCCAGCTTATGCTGGACCTTGAGGACGAATGGCAACAAAGTAGCCAAGGGCTGCCTGAAGAAGGGATCTAAACCTCTTGCTGATATGCAAATATGACCATAAGTCAATCATCTTACTCCTTAAATAGTGGACAGCCCAGGGCCCTTTGAGCTCTCCTGCATGGCAGCGGGCTGCACGCCAGGATCTCCCCTTGAGCAGGGACGCCTCTCAAGGTTACTCCTCGAGGTTGAGAGATTCCTTGCCGCAACAGATCCTCGGTAAGTGACTAATAGCATGCTAAACTTTGAAATCTTAGCTAAGTGATATAAAGGATTGATTGCGCACATATATAATCCTTTAGATATAAACCGTTGACCAAGTCTGGGACTAGGACTGGATCTAGCCGCACCTAGACTCCTCTCTGAGAAGGAGTTTAGAAAGCAAGGGGATCCTTTTCCAAACCTCATGACTCAACGGGAGGGTCTCCCTGACAGTTTTGTCTGACCCTGTCCTCTATGCAGTAAATAATCAAGCGTACCTCGCCATCGAGTCTTGTTAAAACACCGTCGCATTGAACTTTGTTAACTCCCTATTCTGTATCAATAAACTATATTTTTACTTCTCTCTTGCGAGTGAAGTGCACGCTCACTCCATCTGCGACAATCAGCTACTAGGAAGAAAATTATGTCAGCCGAAACCAGGACAATCATGTAGCATTACCTATTGAGAAGCATCTAACTGCTGTAAGAATGGACTAAAAATAAAGATGTCACTGCAGCTGTAGCTGCAGAATGGCACATTTTGAAGCAGTTTACGCTTGTTTTGTGCAACCTGAGATCAGGAATTTAATCCATTACAGAACATCAACTTGCTAAACACAAAACTTTCCTAGCCAAAAAAGTCACTAACTATGTGAAGCTGTAATCTTGAACAAGCTGATATAAATAGAATGGAAGTGAGCCTAATGAAGATACTGGATCTCACAGAGATGTAGCTGTATTAGAAATGAGGGATGTTAGGAAAGGCATGCTCAACAGTGGAGCCAAATTCAACATTTCACTCTGTGCATGACTATGAGATAAGGAAGAGCTTGGGGTGCTACAAGGAATATTTTGGAATGAAACAAACTCTTATTTCTCTCATTGGACCACTTTAGACCCATTGCCTAAGAGGGCTCTATGCTGGGGGAAAAAAAAAAGCTTCTAAATGAATGCATTTGCAACTAAAAGCTCTCAGCCTCCTTTCAGGGAGTAACTAAGGGTGTGATTCATCTGCCTCAAACTAACCTTCTGAGTCTGGATCTGAGATGGTCATCATCAGTTTCTTGATATCAGTATAAGGAAATGGGCAACATCTGGATATCATTCATCCCATCCTAATATAGGCCTACGATAGATGTATTGCCTCTAGTCATGCCTTTCTCTCAACTGATTATAGACAGATTTTCAAACAACTGGCTCAGACTTAGACATCACATTTTTTATATATAATACCAACCCTAAACCCCTCTAAATAATCTTTATGTAGGAATAGAGTAAGAGTTCCCCCAAATTAGAAGAAATGAAAGGCAAAATCTGATCTGTTGCATTTAGCCTCCTAGTTTCATACCACTGATTTTACCTGGGAGAAAAAAAGAAGCAAAAGCAAAACCAAAAAAACATCCACTCTTCACTTTCAGTGTTAAGCACTGGTGTGGTTTGTGCACATTAAATATTTACTCCTTTCGATCTAATAAATTACAGGTGTGTAAAATCATCCCCCTCTTCACTCGATTCATACACATGTTGAAACAAACTAACACTCTGTATGAAAAGGACTGTGATTTTTCAGTTATATTGATTGGATTGCATATAAAAAAAGTGTGCAATAGACTCAGTGCAAGGCAGGGCATACTAATTTCTAAAATTTGTCATATATGTTAGAAACCTTAAATTTTTTTTGTTCTTGTTATGAATCAGTATGTGCATCACTTATCTACTTTGAAAATCCAAATATGATGCTATTAAGGAAAACTAACTACTCATAGTTATTAACCTCATTCACAAAAATTTAATTCTTTTCCTTTTTCATTCACAAATATTTTGTGATAATTCTCCAAGAATATGTAACAAATGTTTCTCTTGAATACCTCCCTACATTCAGAATACTTACTAAATGAGTTTGTTAAATGGGTATATATTGTGTCTGGTCATTTTAATCTCCTTATAATTAGCATTCATCGACTGGGCCAAGATAATTGCAATAAAAAAGAAGAAACATATCAACAAACCATCCAACTATCAGTTCTTAGATAGATATTGACAATCAAAAAATAAGGTCATCAGCTTTGGGAGAAATGCAGGGCATCTTCCTTATAACTTCAGCATTGTCTGAGACATTGCTAACACAAAACATGATGATTTGTAATGTTGTTTCAGACTACATTTCATCATCTTCCAAGAGATTTAGATTACAACTTCATCATATTTAATATCTGTACTAGAGTTTCATGGAAGATACTTCCCAGGAGGAATCTGGAAATGATACGCCATAGCCACACAGAATTACTTTGGATTGCATGGACCTGCTGAACCCTAGCTGAAAATGGTAAACCCAGGACTTTGTGAAGCATCCCTGGGTTTCAAAAATTGTTCAGTCATTTTAGGATGTGGAGGAATAAAAGATTACCTCTGCTCAGATTCTGAAATGTTATTGTCGTGGTTTAGCCCCAGCCGGCAACTAAGCACCACGCAGCCGCTCGCTCACTCCCCCTCGGTGGGATGGGGGAGAGAATCGGAAGAGCAAAAGTAAGAAAACTCGAGGGTTGAGATAAAAACAGTTTAATAGGTAAAGCAAAAGCCACGCACACAAGCAAAGCAAAGCAAGGAATTCATTCACTCCTTCCCATGGGCAGGCAGGTGTTCAGCCATCTCCAGGAAAGCATGGCTCCATCATGCGTAATGGTTACTTGGGAAGACAAACACCATCACTCCGAATGTCCCCCCTTCCTTCCTCTTCCCCAGCTTTATATACTGGGCATGACGTCATATGGTATGGAATAGCCCTTTGGTCAGTTTGGATCAACTATCCTGGCTGTGTCCCCTCCCAGCTTCTTGTGCACCTGGCAGAGCATGGGAAGCTGAAAATTCCTTGACTAGTACAGCAACAACTAAAACATCCTTGTATTATCAACACTGTTTTCAGCACAAATCCAAAACATAGCTCCATACTAGCTACTATAAAGAAAATTAACTCTATCTCAACTGAAACCAGGACAGTCATCTTTAAACAGAAGTTACTGGTTTTACAGAGGTAACACTGAGAAGTAAATGCTTCTGTCTGGGAAAAAAAAAAAGAGTTTAAAAATGACATTTTTTCTTTAGTATGTACTGGGCATCTTGGGTGCTATGAATACCAATCTAGCTGTAGGAAAGTTTTCAGTTCCCTCTCAAAATCAGCAAAATTAAGCTCAGCACTATAAATGACATTCTTGGTACTGGGCAAACTTAGTCATTGCCATGCTGACCATTACCAAGTCCATTTGCAGTATGTGCCCTTACTCTTTCTAAGTCTCTTTTTTTTTTTTCAGATGTGAAATAGAAATAATAAAATTTAGCTACCTCATGACATGTTGTTAGGTGCTGAGATAAGTAATTTCACCCTCTCACAATTACAAAAATAAATTATTTTAATTTCTTGATTTTACATAGAGATTTCCCTCTTATTTGGCTCTTAATCTGTTGAGAGTGTGGCAATTAACCTTGTATCCCAGAGAAATAAGGAGAGGGATTCAAAACTCTCAGTCCCCAAATCTCACGCCTTCCCTGTTAGTGCCCCATGTCCAAACAGTATTAGATATGTTCTTCCATCCCAGCCAAATGGATTTTGCCAGGACCTCAAGGGCAGGAAATTCCAGATAATATTTACTGCGAAGAACATGTGTAAGAGGGGAGGGATGGTGAGGGACAGAGTATATTTATTTAAGCTCTAGCACATTTTCATTTCCAGGATTTTGTCTACATGCTTTACTGAGCCTCTGCTCAGAAATTAGACTGCTCTCTTTAAATCTTATGTCCTGCTTTGGCTTTGAAGCTGTTTCAAAAGCTGGCAGCTTGGATGTGGCACAGACATGTGGGCATATTTTAAAGTGTCAGATCTAATACTAAGCTTTTCAGTGTTGGAAAAGAAATGTAATTTGCTTTGAGGGCTGGACTTATTATTGAGAAACATTGTTGTAATCCAAATTTTTCATTAAATCTCTCTCTCTCCCTCTTTCTTTCTATTGCTCCCTCTCTTTCCCTCTCCCCCACACATGAACTCATACATGCTTATACTTACAGACACACTTGTACCTCGTTCTTTTTCTCTCCCAGTCCCTCTTATACCAGAAAAAGAATTGAGCCTTGTGATTTCAGAGGGAAGTGGCAGCTTGATTTATTTATGTCATTAAAAAGGAGAAGATAGCAATTCTGAAATCTTCTAGATATTATTTCATTATTTGCTAGCTTTCCAAAAGAAAACATCCCATTTTACTGCTTGAGCATAAGCCAGGTTGTGTTAAAATACTGAACTGATAATCCAAATGCATGAAACTTTGCATTTTGCACAAAACAAAATATTGATTATGCATACTGTGCCACACCTTTATGCTGTCAGAAAATGAGATGAAATATCATTAGTTTACAATGCTCATTGAAGATGAAGGATGAGAGAGGGAGAAAAAGATAAAGGAAATTTTCCCTGTAGTCAAAATAATTTGTTTTTCAGAACTCCGGTTCTGTGATTTGTTCTTTCACTTCAGCATTTTAGGACCCTTAGCAGAAAGGATAGAGTTAAAAGAGACGTGGCAAATTTCCACCACTAGCATTACAGAATGCACAGCTAAACATTTCCCCAAAGTAGTTACTCCAGCCACTGGCATGACATTCATTCAGCTCTGTCTTGTAATCACGTACTGTGTCAATGTTAAATCAATAAGATCTTTAACACATCTGTCTGCTTAGCTCCAGGACCTCGTATTAGGGACCTCCAATACAATGCTATTGATGAACAGCTGGTGGCAGGAAGATCGTGCTTTTCAAATGAGTCTATAATGATCTGCATTTCAGATGAGTTTGGATGTCATGTCAACAGCTGTAGAGTGGACCATACCCACCAGGCAAAGATCACTAACCACATAGTTCCTTGTCCAAATGTGCGGTATAGGAATATATATACACATATATATATTTCTCCATTATCGCTTGATTTGCTAATACCAAGCTAACACACTCCTTTTTAGTATGTCATTTGGCACAAAGTTGGCACCTTTGCCCATTATCATGGAGAAAAGCCAGACAAGTAGAAATGCCATTCTCTTAGGTCTGATATCTTTTTTGAATGCCAAGATAAAAAGTACTCCCTTTTACTAATTTGTGAAAGAAGTTGGTGACTACCGAATCCCTAAGAAAGCAAAGAGAAAAACCAGCCCTGAGCACATGACTATTTCACCAGTCTTGTTCATGCTTTACTTTTAACAAATGACTATAAGTGCAGCTGTAAGAGTAAGGCTGGACATCATAATTGTTTGAGGTAATCACTGATATAAATAAATACATAAGCAGCTTTCCAAAGTGGGGGAGGAGGGTAAATGTCTTGAAGCTCTCTTTTCTCTAAAAGTTAAATTAATTCTATTTAGTATGATTATAATGTTTTAACCAGACTGAGTTCCTGTTCCTTTGTTTTATTGTCTTGCTTTTCTTATAACTAAACCAAAAGAGCTAGGTGATTTAATTCTGTCTTAAGACTTCAAAATGATGAGTACTAGTTTTATTAATTACTGATTTTTATTAATCATACAATTAACACTCATTAATCAATGCATATTTTAAAGCTATGGGAACAGGGTTTTTTTCAAGTGTAAATTTAATTCTTAGAGAAAAGCAGAAGCACTGAAAAGAAAACTCTAAATCAGTTTGTCTGTAGATAATAGTAGTAAGAAAAACATCTTCTTGCTAGCAGCATCTGTCTTGGCAAAATTTAATAACAAATTCAGTGGCCATGGATGCTGACACTTTATAGTTTGTTAATGAGAGAAGAAATTATAATTTGTCTGTATTTCAAATTCTCATCAGGTATCTTCTTGAACAATCAATGCGTTTTAATACTTGTTCCCAGGGAGAAATGCATTTGTCTTCCAAGGATATGAAAATTAGCTAAGAAATCTATGAGATAAGGTCATATTGTGGTTTTGATATATTTTGCTTATTCTTTCTCTCTCTGTCTCTCTCCTTATGTACATATGTGTTTATAGATACATATACACAGATGCATTCTGTATATTTATATATGCATATGTGTATATGCATACATTTTTTTTTTATATATGTATTTGGATACACACACGGACAGAGCAAATCTGGGTCAGCAATAACTATTATAGTCTGAGTATTGCTCAGAATAAAGTTACCACACAATTTCATTTCTTGTTTCTATCTCCACGTGCATATCTGTGTACATTTGCATGTGTACATATGTGTATAAACAAGAATCTGGTTAGAGCTGTCTTTGTTCACTCTTGCTTACAGCTGAATTGGATGGGTCCCAGTGTAAAAAGAGCAGTGACTAATCCAGGGGCCACGCACGGCCCTTGAGATTGTTGAACATCAATAGGATTATGTTGAAAAGCATAAAGAAGAGAAAAAAATATTCTTTGGTTTCCATGCAGACAAGGTCTTTTTCTTTGTTTTTAAATAAATGCTCTTTGTTTTGCATTGGTTTTCACCTTGTCCTTCCTATTCTGTCTACATTGTCTGCACTCTGCTTAGGCCATCATGTACAAATTTTAGCCAATGTTGTAACTAAACATGCCACATAAATCATGCTCCTGTTTAACCGAAGGCATCCCTTCATCTTTGGACCAAATTCCTCATCAGATACAAATCAGAAGAGTTTCCCATTTTAGCTATACCTGTGTACACTAGTCATATGTCTGTTTCTTGCATTGATATTACAATATTATTATGATATTAATGTGTATGCAACATTGTATATAAGTAGTTTTTAAAAAATAGAGAAACTGAGTTGTACCCAAATTTCCAAGCTCAGTTGCAGATTTATATCTGAAAGCCATGTGTAAGAGTTAAATAAAGCAGCAACAGTAATAATTATTATTCTAAATTGCACCATTTGGCTTGGGTAAGATTTGGGTTTGCCATTCAGTCTTTTTGCCAAAGCAAGTGCATTCTGACTTGACTTTAAAACTACCATTAAGCAATTATTCCTAAGCTTTTGCAAAGATCTCCCTTTTAGAAGGACTAACACAAATATTTAGGTTTGTTGAGGGCTGTAAATATAAACATGGTCATTTTTACATTTTAACAGATAGACTTGAGATAAGAAAGTCTTGGAAATGGCTTCTGCACAAATATAAGCATTTCCTCTCTTCCCATCCCTGTCCCATTTGAGAATAAGTAGCAACAAAAAATGTTTCTTAACACCCAATGGCGTACTTAACGCTGGCAGAAGTATGTGTCTCCTATGGATTTATGGTGAGAAATGTCAATATCAAAGTGTTTGTGACAGCTCTTATCTCTGCTCTGTTGGGCTGCATGTGTATTAAAAGCTGAAAGCTAACTTGCTTTTTCTTATTTTATGTCTGTTTTTGCAGCTCAGACTGTTCAACCATCACAACAAGGTCGCACGGACACATGGTGGATGTTATAAGTGGAATCATAAAAGTTTGGCCGCTTACCTGAAATGAACCAACACATTAGCATTGACTGTTTAAAAAACTCATAGCAAAAATAAAAAACATAAGAATAGCAGCACTGGTTCAGATCAGGGATTCTTCTTGCCTGTATTGCTTCTCTAATGGTGACCATGAAAGATGCCTAAGGAAGAGCAAAAGGAGGGCTAGCTAGCAATAATATATTGTATACTTAAACTGCATGGAAGGTGCCACTACCCTGAGAAATATCTGTGAATGTGGGTGGTCCTATATAAGGGTTAAACTCAGCCTGCAAGTTAGACTGTCATTCGCTGCCTTAGCAATGACTGCTTCAGTGGTAACATATTCTGGAAAATAAAATCATTTAATCAAAATAAAAATGTCTTTGAAAACATTTCTGACCAATGCCACCAATGGATCAGATCTTCTGCACACCCTAAGAAAGACCATTATAAACAAGATTCTTATGATGTAACTTCAGAGGTGCTAAGTCAAAATCTGCCATCCTAAAGCAGAGTTGTGGTAATAATTCAGGAATCCAAAGCCATGTTTGCCAGTATGGATGTGTGGGGCTGCTTCTCTATACATTCATAGATGTCCATAAGTATCAGAAGCAACAGCTTCTGGTGAATGTGAACTGAGAAGGGATGACATCCATGTGGTCCTCTGTTGTCACCATGTACTGATTATAGCAATAACAGTCATTTCCACTTCTACAGCCCTTTTATCCAAGGGCTTTTGCAAGCTTTAATTCATTAACCTGTACAACAGCTCTGTGAGGGTGCCTATGTAATAACAAGTCTGGATCAAGCTCTGTCACCATCGTCATTCTCACTCTTCCTCTTTCTCTATCCCTTGCTGTTGATGCCTAATTTAAAGTGTGGTTCTGCAACACTTACTCTGACTAAGCAATATTTAGTCATACAGGTATTAATCTTTAGGTAACATCAAGGATATCTGTGTCTGGCAGGCACTGAGCTTCTATTCTGAAGGGCTAAACTAGCTTCCCTGGGGCAGAAACCTCATCTAGGTCCTCTGCTCCCCTGAACCCCACCAGCCAAGCACAGATAAAACAGCTCCCTTCTGCTTTCTCTGTGAAGTACTTATGTTAAGAACTTGTTTACTTTTATTCTGTTTCTATATCTGCCTGGGAACACTATGTGATACTACAATACAGAAAATAAAAACAATGCTACAGAATTGATATCACTGTCATTTCTTCAAGAGACTTTTCAATGCAATTCATGGTAAAGTATTATGCAAAACAATAGAGCCATATCTATAACATTAAAATAAGGGTGATGTTTTCAACATTGCTCTGTTGTTATGCAACAAATAAAATAGGAGCTGATTTATTATAGTGCATTGAGTGGGGCTTGTATCCCACTCATTAGTACCACTTCATTGCCTTCAGCAATGACTTCCTAGCTCCCTCCTCTCCGTCTTCCCTAATTCAGGACAAGGATGTACTCATCCCTGACAGCATCCCTAAAAAAAAAAAAATTTTATAGATTTTTGAGGCTGAAAAGGATCATTCTACTATTTAATATCAGACAGCTAGGATTTCATTTAGGCTAGTGCTTGCTAGGCTAGTACTTGCTAGAGATCCTCACCCTCAGAAAACATGTAAACACAGATGAAAAAACAAAGGAAGTTTCTGGAAAGAGCCATTTGTAATCTGTACTGCTGGAATAAAAACTCTATTCAGTTATTTAAATAGATCTACAGTCCTTCCCACTATCTAAACAACTTCCAGGGACAAAATTTTATCCCAAGAACAAAAGGAATGGAATCAGAAAACCACTATTATTATTAGAGGTTGTGTACAATTAAAATCCTCTGCTTGGTAAGGATGTACTCTCTTCATTGAACAGATTAAGATGGTTTGGGGCAGAAACTGCAATCCTTCAGTTTTGACAACTCAGAAGATTTAGTTAAAAAAAAAAAAATTACTCTTTTGCATTAGTTGTCTGTGAACTCTTCCCCAGTTGTCTTTGAGTGGGATTTCTACAAGTAAATTAGCATGCCCGGATGTTTGTGTGTATAAAGGAGAGAACCACTAAACCAGTATATCACTTGCAACTTCTGCTCAAACAAGGCTTGTGCCTAGCACAAGTAGATCAGCCTTTACATATATTGAGTAACTGAAGATATGGGATGGCTTCTGCCTGCGCAAATCCTCACTGGCACATTAGGCTGTGATGTTCACATAAGGTTGGTGCATAAGAATGAAGGGTCTTCTGATTGCTCATGGCCATCTACATGGACTTCCTGTCTGTTGAATGACTGAATGTCTGACCCTTCTTTCCAGTGGTCAGTGGATGTCAGTACCATAGCAAGGAATGACAATTTCTAAGGACCTTGTGCTGTCTGAGCAAGTCATTTATATTGTACATAATTTGAGTGGTTCTGGCCATCAAGCAGGTAAAGCTGTGCACCTACCTAAGGAAACTTAAAGGATGAATTAGTATTTGCAAGGTATTATGAGATGAAGATCACAAGATAAATGCTAAATATCATACTATTATTATGACTCATGGTATTGCTTACATCACTGAGTCATACTGCATTTCTGATAGGATTAAATGATACATCAGATGTAGATGGTGAAGTACTGTAAAAAAAGAAGAGTGCCATAACACCATAATCATGGACCTTACAGTATTTTCTGTATTTGTGGAGAATCACAAAATAACAGCAACTGGAAAAAAATTTAGATAGGTTGGCACATCTATATACCTACAGAATTTCATTTCCTTTCCTTTCCTTTCCTTTCCTTTCCTTTCCTTTCCTTTCCTTTCCTTTCCTTTCCTTTCCTTTCCTTTCCTTTCCTTTCCTTTCCTTTCCTTTCCTTTCCTTTCCTTCCCTTCCCTTCCCTTCCCTTCCCTTCCCTTCCCTTCCCTTCCCTTCCCTTCCCTTCCCTTCCCTTCCCTTCCCTTCCCTTCCCTTCCCTTCCCTTCCCCTTTCCCTTTCCCTTTCCCTTTCCCTTTCCCTTTCCCTTTCCCTTCCCTTCCCTTCCTCTCCTCTCCTCGTCTGTGTATCAAAGAAATCTCACATTTGTCACCACTTGCGTGCACGCACACACACACACAACTCCTGCACACACACAAATAAATAGACTTGCTTATACAAAAAGTGTTCAAGGAAAAGGCTGTGCTTGCCTGAAGCAGAGGCCAGATGCTTTGACTTCCAGCTTTCTTCCATCAAAGCTGTGCAGTTTCAAAATTAAAATCTACAGCAATAATGAAACATATTAAAATGCATGCAAAGTCTTGAGGGCTTATAATATGCTAAAAACTGGCAATGCATGTTTACATCCATATATCAACTTGGATGTGCTGAAAAGATTTAAAGTGTAAAATATGCAAATATGTGTCATATTGTCACACTTGGTCTCCCTAATGGAACTCCCTTTCATCTCAACTCTGCTTAATTTCATGAATATTGCATGCCCCTCACACCTTTTACTCCTGCTGTTGCTAGGCTGAGAAGATTATGAAAATATGTTAATAGTAACTTTCATCAAATAAAAGTTGCAATATTCTAAATAATAAAAAAGTCTCTTAAAATACAAATTGTTGAGTTTTTTTAAGCTATTTTATTTTCCACTGGAATCTCAAACAACTACTGGTCAATTATATTAATAAGGAAATAGTGGGGAAATGATAAAAACCTTTGCATGTAGATTGGTGAATTCAGCAAATATTTGTGTGCATGTGTGCACATAAACATGGTACATATCTTGGGTAGATCTATCTGGACAAAGAACCTGGGGAGGATTTCAGTTTTGCCATACTTTCAGTTATGCACCAGACTCTTTCCTTATTTTCTTTGATTTACAAGGTCTGCTAAGCAAGTAAAAGTAATTTTAAAAATTTCCTCACATTCACTAAACAGCCCAATTCTTCTAAAGTTTTCAGAAACCAGCACTTCTTTGATGAACAGAGGTCTTCTGACATTTGGGGCCAAAAAAATTGAGCTAAAATATAATTTTAAAAAGGAATTTAAAAATAAATCTATATATTTTTAAACTGTATGCATTATTTCTAGTGGATTGTCAGTTTGTTCTTGGCATTTGAGTTAAGTTCTTCAGCTTAATTCAAAATTTTTCCTGTGTATTACACTTTTGTTGTTAGAAACATTCATTAAATTAAACCCTTTTTTTCTATTTTCAGGTTTTAAAGGAAAAGGTTTAAAGAGAGAAAGAAGAGAAAAGAGAAGAGAAGAGAAGAGAAGAGAAGAGAAGAGAAGAGAAGAGAAGAGAAGAGAAGAGAAGAGGTCACAAGAAAACAGGTAATGTAGACATCATACAGGCAATTAGTACCATTTTAACAAAGTCACAGGATGGCTTAAACAACTGTGTACTGTCTGTGGGTGTAGCGTGGCCTTAAAGATACATGGGGAGTCATATCTTTGTTGGAAAAATCACTGTGGGTGGAAAGAGACAACTACAGCTGGCCACAGAGAGAAACATGGTCACTACTGGGGGGAAAGAGGGAAGGAGAGATGCAGAAGCAGATGTCGACACAGGTTGCTGATGCGACACTTATTAGGCTGTCATGGGCATGTCTCTGCAGGGTGCCCCTTGCAGCAGAAGTGCTGAAGAAAAGGCCAGGATCCCAGCTGGCTTTGGTGATGGTGTATGTCCACCCCCATGGAAGGAGATGAGCTCCTGAGAACATCTCTCCTTGTAAAACCAGAGTGACACACTAGACATCTTCCCCTTTGTAGCATTCATCGGGATACACTTTTGAAATCCAACAATTCATAGCAGTGTCAGCTGCAATGGGCTAATATTGTAAAGAGTAAGAGGTCTGTCTGATTACTGTTTCCTTTATTTAAAATCAAGGAAAAAAAACAAGCAAAGTTTTCTAAGTGTGTCTGCTGCAGCTTTCCTACAGAGGCAGAGCTCTCACATGAAATGGGCCTTTTTTCACAGAAGAAATTGCAGCTCCATCTCAGTTCATGTGTCTAGATGTTAGGCTGGGGCAAACTCTGACAGAAAAACAGGTAGAGGTTTAATTGTAACAAACACCTTTCAAAAACATCTCCCTACTTCACCACAGCACTACCATGGTTGCTGTCGACAGATGGCATGGTGAAACCTCTCTGTAATAATCATGTAATTTTCTAAAACTGTTCCTTTTATTATCTGTCCTAAGCTCATCTATTTTTAACTGCTGAGATTTATTATAAATGGAATAGCACACATTATAAGGTCCAGTAACCCTTGATTACAGCTACTGTAAATCAACCTAGATTCATTTTAATGAGACACATAATTTTTTTTTTTTTTTCATTTTAAAGAGTTTCTCAAAGAACAAAATTTTTCATTGATTAGTGTATGGTCATTTTTTGGTTTATTTTCCCACAGATTTCAGTGAATTTTCATTTCTTATTTCCAGAAACTCTGAGAGTTTTAGTTTTGCTCTATTTTAACAGAACCACTGGAAATCCAAATGGAGCTGTGGCTGTTAAAAATGAAACTTTACATTAAACAACAGAATACATCCTTCTGATAGATCTGTAATTCTCCTACAGGTTTGGGATACACAGATTAGCTTACATAAATAAAGCCATATGGATTAGATGCTGAAAGCATTTCTGTTACACTTAAAATGGTGTTTACACTGCATCAATTCATAAAAATCCCACCTAGTAATGGGTTAGGTATCTCAGACTGCAGATGTTAGTTGAACTAAAGGTCCTCAAAACACGTGCCCAGAGACAGTATTGCCCAAGCACTGTACATATAACTCACTATTGGGCTCTGACAAAAGACCAGAGGTTCACAGTCACTATGTCTGCTCTTAAGTTCCCTTAAGATCCATCACTCACTTGCCAGCAGGGACCCAGCGGTGACACTGCCTACTGGAATAACACAGCTGGACAAGGACTTAACCCCAGGACCCCACATTCAAATGGAATCTTTCTTTCTGTCCAGTAGGACCATGTCTGCTTGCTCAAGCTATCTTTGGTCCTATGTATCTTATAGTTATGGCTAAAAAGCAGGCCTGTGTCAACTGAAGGGACAAAGAGTAGCCTTTCTCCCTCACTGATCTACCATTTCGCATCCATCCTTTTGAGCGTTAGCACTGCCGGATTGAATCTCCCTGTGTTGCTGTAAACTGCAGTCCATTTCTGATGTTCTAGTTGAATGCAAACTACTGACACAGTAATCAAAAAGTGCCTGCCTCTTTCCCCATTAATGCAATCTTCTGTTTATCTGTATGCAGCAAATTCGACATTTGAAAATATGTGTGATTAGATGGCATGTGTATTCCTTTAAGAGACTTTATTTCTTAACAAGGCTTCTGAAGAGTCTATTTCTTTTAATTTTTCATAAAGTGTAGCTTATGAAAAATTTACATGAAATCATTTAGTAGTGATTGCTCCATAAACACAACATGAACTCCTTTAAAATTCCAATTATATAGGAGCTCACCTTTTTAAGTGGTTCTGAATGAAAATAGCTAAGTACAACCACAGTCCTTTCAGATGGATGGGATATAAAACCAAGGGCTTGACCATTTTTGGCCACTAGAAATCTATGGCTTCCCCCCCGCCATGCAAGTACAGGGTGGATAGCCCGATGATCTGGCTAAATTCCAAATGGAATAATTACATTCTAGCTACTTAAAATGCTCCCTTCAGTTTCAGTTGCAGAAAATACTCTTCTTCGCTTCCTCCCCTCTGACGATATGCTTCGCTGCTGCCCACTTTTAAGCAGCTGCCATGTTCCACCCCAGAGTTAGTGGCATTTTACTGGTTGTTATTTTAACAATTCAGGCAGCTGTCAACCAACACTCCCAGGTCCTTCTCTGCTGGGAAGCTTTCCAGCCACTCTTCCCCAAGCCTGTAGTGTTGCATGGGGTTGTTGTGGCCCAAGTGCAGGACCTTGCACTTAGCCTTGTTGAACCTCATACAATTGGCCCCAGCCCATCGATCCAGCCTGTCCAGGTCCCTCTGCAGACCCTTCCTCCCCTCAAGCAGATCAACACTCCCACACAACTTGGTGTCATCTGCAAACTTACTGAGGGTGCACTCGATCCCTTCGTCCAGATCATTGATAAAGATATTAAACAGGACTGGCCCCAACACAGAGCCCTGGGGGACACCACTTGTGACCGGCCGCCAACTGGAGTAAACTCCATTCACCACCACTCTTTGGGCCCGGCCATCCAGCCAGTTCTTTACCCAGCAAAGAGTACACCCGTCCAAGCCATGAGCAGCCAGTTTCTCCAGGAGAATGCTGTGGGAAACCGTGTCAAAGGCTTTACTGAAGTCTAGATAGACAACATCCACAGCCTTCCCCTCATCCATTAGTCGGGTCACCTTGTCGTAGAAGGAGATCAGGTTGGTCAAGCAGGACCTGCCTTTCCTAACCCCATACTGGCTGGGCTTGATCCCTTGGTTATCCTCTACATGCCATGTGATGGCACTCAAGATGATCTGCTCCATCAGCTTCCCTGGTACCGAGGTCAGGCTGACAGGCCTGTAGTTCCCCGGGTCCTCCTTCTGGCCCTTCTTGTAGATGGGTGTCACATTTGCTAATCTCCGGTCAGCAGGGACCTCCCCAGTTAGCCAGGACTGCTGGTAAATGATGGAAAGGGGCTTGGTGAGCACATCTGCCAGTTCCTTCAGTACTCTCGGGTGGATCTCATCAGGCCCCATAGACTTGTGAGTGTCTAAGTGGTGCAGCAGGTCACTAACCATTTCCCCCTGGATTATGGGGGCTCCATTCTGGTCCCTGTCCCTATCTTCCAATTCCAGGGGCTGGGTACCCAGAGAACAACTGGCCCTACTATTAAAGACTGAGGCAAAGAAGGCATTAAGTACCTCAGCCTTTTCCTCATCCTTTGTCACTATGTTCCCTCCCCCATCTACTAGGGGCTGGAGATTCTCCTTAGCTCTCCTTTTGCTGCTAATGTATCTGAAGAAGTATTTTTTGTTGTCTTTTACGGCAGTAGCCAGATTGAGCTCTAGCTCAGCTTTGGCCCTTCTAATTTTCTCCCTGCACAACCTCGCTACACCTTGGTAGTCCTCCTGACTTGCCTGCCCCTTCTTCCATACGTCGTAGACTCTCCTCTTTTTCCTGAGTTCTAGCCAAAGCTCTCTATTCAGCCAGGCTGGTCTTCTTCCCCGCCGGCTCGTCTTTCGGCACCTGGGGACAGCCTGCTCTTGTGCCTTTAGGACTTCCTCCTTGAAGAATGTCCAGCCTTCCTGGACATTCCTACTTAACTCCTACTCTTAAGACTCTCCTACTTAAGACTAAGTAGGACTAAGTAGGTCTAAGACTCTCCTACTTAACTTTAGGCATGCGCTTAATTTTGGTTTTATGTGAAAGGAGAAACTTGCTGGAATAGAGAAGCTAGTTTCAACTTTTGTGTGAGAGCCAAACCCATTTTAATAGTATTGAACATCTCAAATAAGAAGTGATGTGCTTTTAAACACAAACTTGCGGCAAAGTTTCAACATAAATATTTCTGAATTTGAACACCAATTCATGCTTTCTATCGGTCTGATAGTGTACTCAGCAGCACATCCTTTATCATGCTTTTTGAGTGCATTCTGTGTTCCTGGGAATAATTGCTCTATTACTAACATGTATATACAGAGAACATGCTTGTCAGAATTTCTTACTAAACCAAACAAAAAGGAGATAAATAATGCCATCTCAGATTTAGCAAACATACTTGCAAACAAAGTTTTCTGTTATTCAACGAGCTTGATATTTAACATATATTTCCTTCTGTAACATAAGCCTCTTACCTCTTGCTCCTCATGGACGGGGGAGAATAATTAATTCCTCCTCCCTTTACAATGTCCCTTTACATATTTGTAGACAGATATTTTATGTGTCCCCTCAATCTCCTTTTTGCCAGAATGAACATGACCAGCTCTGTTAACCTTTCCTCAAACTGGCAGCGTTGTTTTCCAGTCCTTTTTATAATTCTCTTGCTCTTCTCTGAATCCATTCCAATCAGTCTTTTCTTTTTGAAATATAGTGCACAATATTCCAGCATGGCATTGGTTTGCTAGAAAATAGAGAAGGAGAAAGAAAGAGAAAGAGAGGGCCATGTCAACATTTGCAAGTTCAAAAGTGAAGTTCATTGCAATTTAACTGCATATGCTCAACGTGTCCAACAAGTTCAGGACTTACTGTTTATGAAAATTGAATAGATGTGATTGAAATCAGCATGGTGGCAAGTGGCAATGATTATCCAAATGGATTAAAAATATGCAGATATATTTTAACTATGTCACTTTTTTTTTTTCACTACCCAATCTACATAATGCTTCTAATAAGGCATGTGAAGTTTTGATCTTACAAAGCCTTACACACATGATTAAGTAGCCATGTTCATCTTCCTGGGACTGTTTCCTCCACCATGTGAGAAAGCCTGTGAATGTGGTTTTCACATTTCACATTTTCACCTGAATGTCGTGGTTTAAGCTCAGCTGGCAACTAAGCACCACACAGCTGCTCACTCACTCCAACCCTGGTGGGATGGGGGAGAGAATCAGAAGGGTAAAAGTGAGAAAACTCGTGGGTTGAGATAAAGACAGTTTAAATAAGTAAAGCAAAAGCCGCGCATGCAAAGCAAAGCAAAACAAGGAATTCATTCACCACTTCCCATGGACAGGCAGGTGTTCAGCCATCTCCAGGAAAGCAGGGCTCCATCACGCATAACGGTTACTTGGGAAGACAAACACCATCACTCTGAATGTCCCCCCCTTCCTTCTTCTTCCCCAGATTTATATACTGAGCATGATGTCATATGGTATGGAATAGACCTTTGGTCAGTTTGGATCAACTATCCTGGCTGTGTCCCCTCCCAACCTCTTGTGCACCTGGCAGAGCATGGGAAGCTGAAAAGTCCTTGACTAGTGCAGCAACAACTAAAACATCTCTGTATTATAAACATTGTTTTCAGCACAAATCCAAAGCATAGCCCCATACCAGCCACTATAAAGAAAATTAACTCTATCTCAGCTGAAACCAGGACATTCCCAGACCAATATAACATCCAAGATAATATTGTAGTGAAAATGTTATTTTCCTTGTATCCTCCTGATGACTTGTTGCTGTACTGCTCCATACACAGTACTCCCTGAACTTGTATTTACATAGTGTGGTTAATGCTTTTATGTCTTATTTATCTTTAAGGGTTATTTTATTGATTTCATGCCATTCCTCCACATATCAAGACTATTGTATTTTCTTTGCAGCTCAGATCCTTGGAAGATATTATCTCTAGAGAAAGTTAGATATATCAGACCACAAAGGATTGGTGAAAATAAGTTGAAGCTGATTACTACAACAGGTGGAAATGATCCCCTACTCCCAAGCATCTACACCTCTATGCTTGATTGTAGAGGTGTGGAAATATAGCAAGAAAAAGCTGATATCATTGGCTCAGGTTAAGTCATTGCTAACCAAAGGGTAATATAGCTTGTAGTGTAAAAGGAAAAGGCTGTTGCACTCATTGCTCTTGATTTTCAAAGGCCTGCAAACCAAGTCTTTGAAGAGAAAATTACTTATTTCCCTGTAGAACTCTGGGGAACTGTTTGTTTCTGATTTCTGTTTTCTTTTTTTTTCAGTAGAAAATGATCTTTTTATTTAAATAATGTTCTGCAGAAAAATATTGGGATTTTAAATATGACAGTCTAGCCCTAAAAAAAACCCCACACAACATTTTATCTCTCTCCCTGAAGTGGAAATCACAACTTTTTTTAGCAGCCAAAGCCTCTCCAAATTGTATTTATCAATTTTTGAAGTTTTCAGTATCTCAACAGAAGCTGTAAAAATCCAATTAAAAATGGTGAGAATCAAAAAATAGGAATTAATTTATTTGTATGCTCTTTTCAACCACATTATTTTAATAGAAAAATAAACCAAAATGACTTTTTTTTATTTATTAAAGAGCAGAAAAGCTGGCACTAAAGCTGTCAGTAGAGAAAAGCAAAGAGAAAAAGAAAAGTAAGAAAATCTTCAATAAAGTACAATGTCTTCATTTTGAAAAGGTTTAGGTCCCAATGCAATTTACCTGAGACTGTAAGTCAGAGGACCCTTCTATTCCCTGAACACTTACTCTGGCTATCACTTAATACTGATTTAACAACCAGAAGAACTTTGCTGTTTAAATATTTAACATTCCATTCAAATGTGAAACAGCACAGTGGAAACTGGTTCACATTCTCTGACACAGGATCCCTTATAGGAGAAAAGTAAGGACATGTAAGAGCAGAAGTCAAAAAGTCAAAGGCACAAAATGAGGTACTATTAGCAAAGGACATAAAATGGATCAAGGAAAAGTTTTCAAAGGGTTTAAGAAATGAAGGGTGGACAAAAAAAAAATGTTAAGTCTGCTACTTAGCAGAGGGGGAAGAAGCAGTTAATAGATGATAAGGAGAAGGCTGAAATGCTTAATGGGTGTGTTGCTTTAGCTTTCACTGAAAAGGCTGATAGTAACAAGGTGCTTAAGGCAGTGATAGTTAACAAGGGTAGAAAGAGGTCACAAGGCAGAATTAGGATAGCTCAGGTTAAAGAATATTGGGATAACCTGAACGTTGTCAAATCAACAAGGCCTGATGAAATTTAATCTACACTGTTAAAGTGTCTGCCAGAAGAAGTGTAAGGGAACCTTTAGCAACTATTTTTGAGAACTCATCGAGAAGGTCCAAATGAATGTGGAAAGAGCAGTTATATTCTGGGATTTGAAGGAAGCATATCAATGAGACTGCAGGTCAGCAATTTTGTCTTCTTTAGCACTATGTTAATTAGCATTAGACCTCAAATGCATTGGATCCCTCATCTGCCCCAAAAGCAAATACAAAACTATTTTTCCATCTTTCAGGAGAAGGAGAATGAATGAATCCCTGGCAGTATGGGGAACTTATGTCCTGATGCAAAGATCACTGGTGTCAAAGCAAATTTTTCTGTGGACTTTGATGGGCATTCCATCAGCATGTCTGTGAGTGCTCTGAATGAGAAGGGGATTATGAGTGTAAACAGAAGCTGAAATGTTCTAGTCTATTTTCATAGGCCCAGCAGAGAGGATTACAGAAAGCAAAGAAAAAAGTACAAATACATTGATTTGAGGGGTTTAATAACTTGAAGCTCAGCACATAGCATAAATATATATTTTAATTTTCTTCTGGCTTAGGCCAGACAATACAGAAAGAAGCAACTAGTTTAACAGGGGATGGTTTCAATTACATCTTAAACAGTATTTCACTTGCTGTTCTCATACTGCATCTAAAATGCAGAGAAAGAAACTAAAGACAGAGCACCTGATTCTACTCAAACTTAAAAGACATCTGTACAGTTTGTGAGAACTGTCATTAAATGAAAATGTGCAATCTAGACTCTTACAAGCGAGAGTAGAATCATAGCAACAGTATAATTATTACAGTTTGGATGCCTGACTTTTTAGCTAGATGAGTGTGAAAACACATTCAGCTAACTTGTAGATGAAGTTGCATGCCTAATTTGCAAGCATTAAGAGGGTTACATGTGCAAATTGAATAATTATGTACATGCACAGTTATCGTTTGACATTTGCCCCCACAATTATCTAATCTGTGCCTAGAATTGTGGACCCAACTTGACTGTGTCTGATGCTGTCAAACAGTGTGAAGTTCACAGGCAACTTCCCTGAGGTCCTGTGCTTTAGCTAGCAACTTGGGGAACAGAACACATAAGTATGGACAGCTTACTGAAGAGAGAAACAGCTTCTTATGGACAGCAGCAGCATACCTGGTTCCTAAAACTGCACAGAGATTTTATAACCTCCAGGAAAGTTGTATGCTTAATCAAAGCATAACGGGCAGATAATCAGTCACAGAAGAATAGATCTATATGTATAATCTTTATTTATCATTCCAATTATTGTTAAAGTATGAGGATAAAATGCATGTAACTTTAATTTTGTCATTCTCTTATCACAGAGAAAGGAGAAGAGTATGATTCCTAGAAAAAATCCCAGACCAGGAGTTGTTCAAGTCAGTCAGAATCTTTTACTCAATTACCAGGTAGGTAGGGGAGATTGACAGCCAGGATGAGCCACAGTAAATGCAAAAAACCCCCCATTTAAATGCAAGAACTTAATAGTGTGAATGGTGGTGTTCCTAAATAAATGAAACATTAGAAACTTGGAGTAAAGGTGGGCAAGGATAAAAACATCATGACATAACATTTTTTTTTTAAAGTAAGGGCAAAGCACCCAGGATCATATTTAGATTGCTTATTTTAGTCCACTGATTTACAAACTGCACTGTATAGAAGACAAATTTCTTTTAATCCACTGACTGTGAAATGCAAAATTCATAAACTGAACAAAGAAGAAGGATCTAGTCCTCTGTATAGCCTAATATTTAGGACAGTCTTCTAGAAAATAAGGAACACGAACTGGGAGTTCAGATTAGTCTTCCATTCTCTGAAAGAGCATTTTATTTACAAGAGAATTGCAAAAAAAGGAGTACTTAATATAACCAGGATGTGCTGAGACATGTGTTACTAGTTCTATATGTGAATGTAGCGCTAAGGATTGCTCAGTCTCAGGTAGATTGATGCTTTATCCTAAGAGGGACTAAGTGCTGCCAGGAGCAGGTGGAACAGAGAGCAAGTGTTCCTAATTGCTTTCTTAGAAAAGACCCCCTAAATTTCAACCAAATTCCAATTTAAGTAGAATATACTCAGTGTGACTCTTGTTTTCATCCTAGAAACCAAAACTTTCCAGGAAACAGTATCTGCAGTTCTCTGTGTGGGCTTTTGTGTGGGCAAAGGAGGGGAAGGGGGAGTATAACATTTTGGATCTGAGTAATTTCTTGTTACTTTTTCTTTAGATAAATAGGAGAAGTTGAGTCTCTAGGGACCACAGTCTGGTACATTTCCCAGAACTCACTTGGACTTGTAGAAGTAATTTAAATAAATAAATGAATGGTAAGTAAAATCTCTTGCAGGGCAGCACTTTCACACTGAAACAGGGACAACTGTGATGGGTGAGCAGTCAAACATTGCAGTATTTAACAACTCTAGGCAGGTTTTCATTGCTCAGTAAATTTCAGTTGTATGAGGGCTCCAAGACTTGGATGAGACACATATTCTAGCAATAATACAAAATTTTTCTTCTAATATATAAAGTATATTCCTAATCTCTGTGTTAAATTCATATATAGATATTACTTTCTAAAAGTTTTTGTCTCCCTTTTTTATTTTTACAGCCTGTCCATTTTATTTTTACATTGGTCACTTCCTTTAAGAAATACTTGTTCTAAATTTCCACTGGAAGCCTTTTGAAGCTTCTTATTCAGACAAAGGAATATATTCAAGTTATCCATATTCATAGGTAAGAACTAAATATGATAGTAACTAAAAGCAGAATCCTGTGGGAGTTGTTGTCCATGGCAGTATTTGGAGTTATAACATTTATCTGTAAATGATTTCCAGAGATGGAAAAAAACTGGGAACCATTTCTTTACAGGTTTGGGTGTACCATCTCTGTTTTTCAGCTTTGAAAACCTAGGATATGGGAGCCTTTGTCTGCTGTGTTGATATAAGACTCCTACGTTCAGAAATTTCGGTGGAAGGGGAATCTTCTGACATCCAACCTCCTGACTATGGCCCTTCTTTGCACAAAGTGAGGGTCTTTCATTGTGCTCAGAAATGCAGCGAGGCAGGCATGAGAACAGAGAACAGGACCCAGTTCACGTGACGGCCAATGTGGAGGTCATTCTAGGTGATGGTGAAACTGTTCCCTCCTCCCAGTCAGGATTTCTCTATGTACTTCCTGATTTGGTCAAGCAACAGTTTCAGCAAAACGCATAAGAGAGTTCAAATTACCTCATTAAAATCTTAGCGCTTTAGTTTTTCTTTCCATCGCAACCCAAAATGTCCCATGAAAATTTTCAGAGCGCTAATTTTCTGCCCCTTCTGAGAACAATCATATTAGAAGACCTAACCTGAACTGTCATCACCTGGTAGTAATTCTGCTGTTGACTTCAGCTAGGGGAGGATTTGTGTCTTCCTTCAGTAACACAGTACACTAGAAATGAGAACTCTAGTGCCATCTCATCCTTACATGATCCTTGTTTGCAAGTAAAAGGTGTTTTCTTCCTCCTTCTCATATCCATCACATTTGCCATTTGGCATATAACTTTCTGTGACAAGCTTGGAAAATATTTGCTTATTAGTAGATAAGAGGTATATTTTTTTTTTCCCCAAGAACTGAGATAAAGTCACCAGGAGGAAGACAACTGAAAGACAGTCTAACTGGTGGAATCAAGGGCAGTGTTTCCTAGTTATGTCTCACCTCCTCACCAGAAGAAGAGAAAGGCCTGAAGTCTTTTGCCACAGTTTTCCTTCCTGGATCTTCTGGGAAGTAAACTCTGGTGTGCAAGCCACTGGGGTCCGGGGCATGCTCATGGATGGCCTGGGACAGGCGAGATGCAGCCTTTGTCTCCCTTCACACAGAGCTGTCCTAATTATTGAAAGCACTTTTGTGCATATATAACTTACAAGGCTCCTTTGCTGTGTTCCTATCATTGGGCTTAAAATGTGCCGCCCTGAAACATTGATATTTCCTAAGGACTAGGGTTAAAACTAGAGCCAATGCTGTCTGCAATGCAATTAAGACCTCAGAGCTGCAATGGTAACCTGATCTGACAACATCAGAAAAAGTCAGCACTGGCTTTAGAACAAGTAACTACCCACACTCTCCCTCCTGCTGCTCCCTGAAAGCCAGCAGCATCTGGGAGAATGCCACATGAGAGCAATTTGATATAATAACAAAGGTGTGCAAAGTCATATAAATCCGAGAACAACTTTCAGTCATGACCACCCCTCCAAAGCAAGGGCAAGCATCAGGAATTTTTATTACAGAATCACAGAATTGTATAGGTTGGAAAAGACCTTTAAGATCATCGAGTCCAACCGTAAACCTAACACTATACCACCTAGACCACTAGACCACCACTATACCATGTCCATAAGCACCTCATCCAAACGTCTTTTAAATACCTCCAGGGATGGCGACTCAACCACTTCCCTGGGCAGCCTGTTCCAAGGCTTGATAACCCTTTCAGTGAAGAAAAATTTCCTAATATCCAGTCTAAACCTCCCCTGGCTCAACTTGAGGCCATTTCCTCTTGTCCTATCACTTGTTACATGGGAGAAGAGACCAACCCCCACCTCTCTACAACCTCCTTTCAGGTAGTTGTAGAGAACAATAAGGTCTCCCCTCAGCCTCCTTTTCTCCAGGCTAAACAACCCCATTTCCCTCAGCCGCTCCTCATAAGACTTCTGCTCCAGACCCTTCACCAGCTTCGTTGCCCTTCTCTGGACACACTCCAGCACCTCAATGTCCCTCTTGTAGTGGGGGGCCCAAAACTGAGCACAGTATTCGAGGTGCGGCCTCACCAGTGCCGAGTACAGGGGCACGATCACTTCCCTAGTCCTGCTGGCCACACTATTTTTGTACAAGCCAGGATGCCATTGGCTTTCTTGGCCGCCTGGGCACACTGCTGGCTCGTATTCAGGCGGCTGTCAACCAACACTCCCAGGTCCTTCTCTGCCAGGCAGCTTTCCATCCACTCTTCCCCAAGCCTGTAGCGTTGCATGGGGTTGCTGTGGCCCAAGTGCTGGACCTTGCACTTTGGAGGAAATAATAATAATAACAACAACAACAACAGTAAAAAATGTTTTGACTTTCCAAATGTAGCTATGCTTGTGCTTTTTTTTTTTTTAATAAGAAAACCACACTCCCCAATGGCAGACCTGCTTAATATTTCTTTCCTTTAGCAAAATCCTGATGAACTGACATTTCAGGTGCATGCGAACAAATTCCCTATAGGATGAATTTATGATTTGTATCATTATTAAATTGCATTTAGACATGGAATTGCTACTTCAAAGGATTTCACCTCGTTTTGGTGAGCATGTGTTTGTCTGCAAATCAACTGCAACTCCCCTAACTTTCTTCCCCTTTTTTTGTAAGATGAAGCAGTTAGTTAGAAAAATTAAAATAAAATCTATTAACTGCTTGTTACTTGGGGGAGAAATAGCATTGCATCCAAGCTCATATCTGCAACCATTGATTCTGAAGTAGTGACTGACAGCACCCAACTGACTAAGTAGGTTATAACAAACTAGCTCCAGGCTGGAACAGCCAGTGGAGTGCAGAGGAGAAACACTGGCCTCTAAATTTGTCTTAAGCCAAAAGAAAGGCAGGAGAAAAAGAAAGAAAAAAAGAAAGATAGAAGAAAGAACCCTCTGCCAACAGTCACTGTCCCTGTTCTCTTGTTCAGCAGCAGCAGCTTGTAATTGCCAGAATGTACTCTGCCAAGCTGGACATAGGACTGGAGCACATTCAAATGCAAATAACATATATTTTCTATAAGAAATTTGCCCTTCTGAGACTTTGTTTCTTCCTTTTGGGTCACTCCTTTCCCCAGCTCTCTGCAACCGCCATGAAATGCTTTTTCTCCCACCCAAAATCCACATGCTTTACACTTTCACTGTCATACAGACAAATTATATTGCTCCTTCATGTCTAAGCACTCAGTGTAAATGCAAATATATAATATCACAACATGAGGCAAAAACACACTTCAGGACACTTAAAATGTCATTTCAAAACCAAAGTCCTGATGACTCTCAGGCAATGATTTCTATTATTGCACTGCTGCATTGTGGTGATTATAATTTCACTATAGGTCAGGCTGCAGGAGACGCACACAAGCAGAAAAACTGTCCATACAGCATAATTCCCCAAATGCTGGCAAGTCTCTGTGAGCTGAAAATGTTCTTCAATTTGTCTCAGTTTGTCCCAAATTTTCTGAAATCTGGAAAATGTGCAAGGGTAGCAAATTATATTTCCCACTTTCTTTTACTTAAAAATGAAGATCCTTGATAGACCAGTTAATTCTACTTCAGTGGACTTAGGTTCCCAGCTGGAGATCTACTGTATTCAATAAAGCTCTGGCTGAGGCCAGGCTGTGGGATAATAGCTGGAGGTGACTTAGAAATTAAACTTATATTCACACTTTTAGGTAAGGTACAGCATTGAAGAAGATTCCCGGGTGGAATGCGGCTGACATGCAAGGCCATTCCATGGAAGTTCCCTAGTCCTGTAACCTTAGATGTCGGTGATGCCAGGGGAGCTTGGTGTACTGACTCTAAGAAGGTACTGTTCGGAGGGTGGAGCGGTGTGGAGATGCCGTGGCCAGGCCCTGCAATTAAATGGGAACTCAAAGGTATTGTGTGTGACCAGTAAGCTGCACATTTGCTACCCTGGGCCAACAGTCTGTCATGTTTCTGACAAAATGCTGTCCTTTGATGAACTTTGCTCATTATAACATCATTATAATACCAAAACACACCTCCATCCCAAAAGCTACCCGCCTCCAAGGTGCGACCACCCCTCACTGAGCTTGCGCTTTGAATTTTTCCTATCCTATACCTTTAAAAGCAAAGCGAGAAAACTGTACACCAATCCTAAACAAAGATGTATGACTAGAGTCACTCAAGCTCCACCTGAAAGGTGAAAGATAGTATAAAATGGCTTAAGAGAAAGAGAATGTTAGGGAAGACACCATCGTGTACCATTCTGACCTCTGGGATCAGTCGACGGGCTGAGCCTCTCTTCCCCCTCATCGGGACGCCTTTGGGTAAGATTTGAACACTTGGTTATTCCAAGTGCCTCCCCAGGAAACTTAGAAATCTCTCTAGAGTTGCTTTATCATCTTTAACGCGTTTGTAGCCAGCAGTGTTACTCATATTCTTGGTATTTGCACGTGCTTTGCAGACAGTGAATTTATCACCGGTAACCCAAAGAATCTGTGTGTCTGTTGCTCTAATAAACTGCACTCTTTATTAATGTGGCCGTGATAGTTCATGCAACACAACTAGACTGGGGGTGCAGCGCGTTTAAATTAATGCTGTCGCCTTTACTCTGATGAATGGCTGCATATACAGTCCTTAGAAAATAACCGTTGACCAAGTCTGAGACTAGGACTGGACCTAGCCGCACCTATACTCCTCTGTGAGAAGGAGTTTAGAAAGCAAGGGGGTCCTGTCTGAACCTCGTGACTCAACGGGAGGGTTCCCCCCCCCTCTCAGCCACTCCTCAGACTCCTACACGCCAGTAACTTTTAACGCAACACAGGCTTTGCTTACAATTTGCATGATTCACAGATTTTAAAGGCAGAGGGCACAATGAGATCATTAAAACTGTCTTCCTGAATACTGTAAGTCCTTGTTTCCAATGGAATATCTCCACATCAAGCCCACTAAAAGATCTTCCTGTGCTTATGTAAACATTCCTCTTCTCTTTCAAGACTCGCTCAAATTTAGCTACTTCAAGAGATGCTTAATCTTCCAGAAAGGCATCCAAGCTTGATTTAAAGGCATCAAGACTTTTTCCCTTAGCAGTTTGTTCCAGTGGTTAATCACCCACACTGTTAAAAAATATTGTGCTTTATTTCTAATTTGTCTGGCTTCAGCTTCAGACATCGTCTCTTGTTATGCCTTGCTCTGCTAGATTAAAGAGCTTTTTAGTAGTTACTCTTTTCTCCCTGTTAAGGTACTTAGACACTCTTATCAAATCACCTCGCAATCTTCTTCTTGATAAGGTAAATAGGTAGAGCTCTTTAAGTGTCTCACTATAAGGCATTTTTCATGGCTCTTAAATAATTTTTGTAGTTCTTTTCTGCATCTTCCCTGATTTTTCATCATTGTTTTTGAAAGATGAGCATTAAGAGTATTAAAAAAAAAGAAATTCTACAATGTGTTTTATCTTTGTCATATATAAATGTTAAACCAGTCCCTATTCCTACTCATCTGTTTAGACAGTCAGGGATTGCATTAGCTTTTTCTCATTATAACCGCAGCTTGGAGGATTTGCACTGGCTTGTTTGCCCACTATTAGCCCCTATAAGCAGAGCTACTACTTCTCACAGTACAGTACAGTCCTCTGTTTCTTAGGTCTGCCCTTCATTTGTTTGACTTACATTTATTTCTTTACATTACACCAGAAAGAAGGCAAATATTTTCATGCACACTTAGCAATCCTGTTGGAGGAATGGTGTTTGAGTGGCGCTCTCCTCAGTAAAAAATCACTCCTCAGTTAAAAACCAAAGCTTTAACAACAACAACAACAAAGTTGGTGTAAAACCACTGCATTAAATGAATGAGAATGTGTGAAATATAATAATAATGAAGAGTACAAGAATGGTGACCAAATTCAAGTGGTTTGATTATATTTAATTTTCTCCTTGCTGTTCAGTGGCATGTAGGGTAGGACTTATTTACCCACATTTAGGAAATTTAAGTAAGCATCTTGTCTATAGTAGTCATCATACCACCCTCTAAATTAATGGCGAGACACAAACCTCTACCTGGAAAAGTCATCCTACCATCTTAAGCACTATTTTAGGATGGGATGAATGGCCCTCTAAAGATGCTTACCCTTTCCTATTTGCAACAAAATTGTTTTACATGATTACCTTACATTAATCACCTAATTTTTAGATGGCTAAAGTTAGGTGAGGTGAATCCCATCTTTATTGTCTTGTGGTTTAATGTTTCTGTGAACTGTTAAAAGTACTATTTATCAGTACAGAGATGGTTGCTATGTAGTAATGGGTGACATGAAGCATGAAATGTGTTTAAAGTGTTCTGACAATTGAAAGGAGCAATATTACTCTGTGAACTCAGTAGTAGTTTGTGTTTTTAAGGCAAAAAAAGCAGTTGTATTTAATTCCAGAACTGGAAAATCTTTTGTTACATTACCAAAGGTTCAGTTACCTGAAACACTGTAAAATCAGTGGTCATCATACCTGTAGAGAAGTGCAAGGTATTCACTATAGGTCCTTCTGGCAAATTAAGGAATACTAATGGATGGTCTGATGGTAACTTACAGATGAGACAATGAATAGTCTAGTAGTTAGCTAGAAGGTAAGTTTACAATGTAGGGAAAGAAAATGTGTACAAAAGAAATGATAGTTTGAAGCTACTAAGCAAACTATTATGTAAACTGATGTATAAATCGAGTCATAAGAAACATTTTAGGGGAAAATAGAGGCTGCTTCCTACATTGACTGGTATGTCATGGCTTGGCTAAAAGGAAATTTGTGCAAAAGATTTGTCCTATGAAAAGTGAAAATTTTCAGTCCTAGGTGAGATGAAGAGAAATAGCTAAATGTTATGAACAGCTTGCAGAGCACTTTTTCAAATGCTTGAAGGAAGTCAATATTTCACTTCCAAAAAATTGTGATTGGCTCTCAGATTAATTTAGGCCTTTTGTATTTTTATTAGCTTCAAATCCATACCTTTGATTAGTTGCCAGTCACAACTTGCTTTGCTTTCTTGTCCTCTAAACTTTCTATGGTGTACCACAACTAGACATGTACATTTTCTGGAAGTTCTGATGATATGAAGAAATAATTAAAAAAACTCTCACATCCTTTTTCTTGAAAAAATCGAGATGGACAAATTGGAACTATTAGCAACAGTCAGTTGTTCATTGAAACTACCGTGTAGTTATTCCTTCAAGAAATGGAAGTTCATTGTTTGTAATTCAGCAACTTCATAGAAAGGGTAAGCAGGATACTTAGTGAATGAGTAAATATAAAATAATTTACCTTTGAATAACAAAAAATGTACCTAATATTAGAGATGGAGTTGTTCTGCACACAGGAGTAGTATTCATTACACCTTGTTTCAGACATTGAAAAGGGTTAGGTGTCTAATCTAAGATGATTTTCTAGACTATGAGCATCAAATAAGGGGAATTTTTCCCATCTCTTCATACTTTTATAACCAATACAGTAATATGATACAGATTTAGTATGTTGTTACTTGCCACCCCTCCCAAAGTCAGGAAAACTAATATGATATTTATTTGTGTAGCACATACATATCACTATATATCTATAGTAGAATCATATCAAGAGTCTGCCATGATATGGAGTGCTGTAATATACAGGAGCTGTAATAGAAAATATTGCCAGTTTTGAAATAGAGCTGAAGTGCAACTTCAGTATTACCATTACGGATGCTGTCCTAAAAAAAGTCTTTTCCATTCTGAATGGAAATAACCTTTTTCATTGTTACTGTTTTCATTTTAGACTATGAAACATATTGGAAAAACAAATGAGGCTTTCATATGTTTTAATTCTTCTCCTGTTTTGTTTATGTTTTTGTTTTTGTTTTCTTTTTAATATCATTTCCCCTGCATCCTATCCCTGAACAAAAACTCACTTATGAAAGTTTATCTTATTCTTCCACAGCTTTTTGAGACACATACAGTCTTTACAGGCAGCAAGAACAAAATACAAATAAGCAAACAAAAAAGAGATAGGTAGTTGAAAGTACGTTATATTGACTAAAATCTAAATTCTTTTAGTAGCAAACAAGTCATATAACCTACCAATCTCTGTAGTGTCTGTTTCAGAGTACTGTTCATCTAACCAGTGGATTGCTTCACCACACATTTTATTTTTGTTGAACTTCAGCTTTCCATATCTTGCAGGATCCAGCCTCATTCCATTTTTGGTGCATGCATCTTTCATGTATTTGTGCATGGTTATTATAAATAAGCAGCAGGGCTTTAGGAGAATGAATTTTGTCAGATGAACTTTATTGCTTGTTTATGACAGAATTACAAAATTAGTGGCTGAAGGGAATGCATTTGGCATAATATATTTGGATTTTAGTAAATCATTTGATACGGTGTCTCAAAAAATTAGTTCAAATTGGCTGAGATATGAACTCAGCTTCATGTACTGAAAACTAACTGAATGCCCATAAAGCAGGAGTAATAGTAAGTGGCACTGAATGGAGATGTCTGGGATTCAGAAGGACAGCCAATATTGAACTTCTTCATTAATTGTGCATGATGCTGTGATGGAAGGTTGTACAAAGACAAAGAAAAAGCACATGGTCTAATATGAGTAAAAATGTTTGGGAGAGAATGACTACTCATTTATAAGGAATTGTAATTGATTTCTCTCTTTATTTTCATGAAAATATTTGGAATATATATTATTGTTGAAGGAGCCAGAATATAATCACTATAATAAACTCTCCTTTTTCCCTCTTTTTCTAAATATATCTGGCATTATACACTTTATATTTTACGTTATGCATTATCTATTGAATATTACTGTGACAGGATCTTCCTAAATCTTTGCTTAAGTTTTTAATCCTCAAAGAAAATAAAAATAACTTTAACTGTGAAAAAGTTAGAGTTAATTAGAATAAAGACTAGCTCTATGATTTTCCCCGGGATCAAAGTAAGGCCAACCAACCTGTAAATATCTAGGTCATCCTTTTGGCCTTTTTTAAAGATGGATTCCATATTTACTTTTCTCCAGTCATTGAGAACTTCACCTGATCACTACAGCCTTCCACAGATGATACAGAGGTTCCTGCAAGGATATCAACCAACTGTCTCAGCAGCCTTAGAGGCAGCACATCTGGTCCCATGTTGCTGTGTGGGTCAAGATCCCTCTCTCTCAAGTTGCTGCAGCACTTAAATTCATTTGTGTTATATGCCTAAATGTTTGCCTGGGTGAATGAGGAAGGCAGATAATCTGACTTATTATGATATAGTATATCACTATCTGGGACAAAATTAGTACTTCAGAATTTACAAAATTTTACAGATGTAACATTATCGTTATATCATATTATTATATCCTATTACTGTATCATATATATGTGTAATGATCTTAAGCCAATCTAGAGTTTTGCAGTGTGTGAGAAGTGATTTGCAAATGCTTAGCAATATTTCTCTTCTCTTAGCTCTCTTTACACCCCACCTTGCTGCTCTTTCTCTCTGTCCTTCATATTAGATTGTAAGCTCTTTGCAACAGGGCCTGTTCATTTGCATTTGCTCTATAATGTGCATGTCATGCTTTAGAGATACTGACTGTTCTGGTATACATGAGTGCTAGCTACAAGCACTGCCTCTGTTAGATGTACCTGAACTGAACTATCAAATGGTAAATAATGTCTGTGGCAAGTACGCTAACTGTGAGTGGCAAAGAAGACCTGGAGATTGATGAATAATAAATAACAGCTCCCCTTTCTTTGTTAGCAGTATGTCCTTGTTCACCTGTGCTCATGCTGGGCAGATGGTAAGCGCTGAGGGTGAATTCCACAATGCTGGCATGTGGGTGGAGGGGATGTCTTCACATGGAGAGACTTAATGTTAGCTTAGTCTTTATGTCAGTGCAGGGTACACCTTCAAAAGGATTGAGGCTCAGTCTCTTTTTCCCTTTGCTATGTTTTTGCACTGACAGAGAAAAATAAAATGAGGACTGATCAGAGCATGGGGTCATTTCACTACAGATTCTGCACTGCTAATTCCAGACATCACTGAAATTTCATAAAAAAAAAAAAAAAAAGAATGGGAGTTACTGCTGATATTGGTAAAATGTAAACTGTTCTCTCTTTCACTTCTTTCCATATATTCCATTACCTCTTTCATGAAGTTGCTGCTGAGATTCTTAATGGCTATGTTTTGAGCTTCTTATTTGTACATGTGTTTATGTTTATCAATAATCAATAGGGAAGACACCCTATCCAAAAAGTCCACTACCAATGAGTGATTCAGGTGGTTTTTAGTCTATTTAAGTTTGTTTAAATTGTCAGTAGTAAACTGAACAGTAACTTGAACAAAATAAGGAAGGCTATTGCTCTGGATGAAATTCTGACATCTGGATGGTCGTCATTGGGTTTTGTATCTACACAAATGTTATGCATGACCATATAAAATTTACATAATCACCAAAGTTTTCCACCTATCCAAGTGTAATCTTTTAACTAGTACAACCAATGTCTGATTTTCTGAGTCTGTGGGTCACTCACTCTCATCTATTTTATTTACTTGCTCTTTCATTGGCAATGAACCATGATGCTATAATGGAATTCATGAAAAAGAAATTGAATGTTGTGATTGAAAAATGGTCTCCAGCTTTGAAAATAAACGTCTGCTTTGCTTGAGTACTTATATTCGCTATCTGTTGGAGACCATTATTAAGTCACAACATTCAATTCCAATGACATTATGAGGTAAATTCTCATCTTAATTTCCAGCAACTTACAAACATTTGTGCTTAAGTTGTTTGAAACAAAGACAGGCATGTGAAAAGCAAGGGCCAATGAAGTGAAAAGAGTTGGAATTTTGGCCACAGCTCTAGAATAAGTTTTACTGCAATGTAGACGATTCCTTATAGCAATTTAGGCTTTGACACTCAATAGTGATCATGGTGGAAACCTACTATAACCCAAAATATCAGCTCCTCTCCTTTTGCAGATCTACAAGTCCTTCAATTTTATGACACATCCACTTGTACGAAACATATTTCTATGGACCTGAAAGGTCTACAGCTCTGTAGACTTGCAGGTAACATCACACCCCTGAAGTCTGATTAGTCCTTGACACCAGTGGCAGCTTTATAAAAAAGGGCTACAGTCTAGCCCCAAATGCAGTGTAATGTCACTGTGATTCTTTCATTTTAAGGCAGTTAATATTAGCTTCTTAGAATATCTTAGTGCAAGAGGACTGAGGTACTTGATAGAGATGTGGTAACTACAGTTTGGATGTCTTGAGGAAGAGCAGGAAAGACAGGCTGATTTCCCCACATAAAAGGTAAATATACTAGCTCCTCAAGATTGTATAAAGGCATTTTCTGATTATTCAGTTAAAACAAAATTGTGGTCATGATTCCATAGTACATAAAGTCCAATTACACAATTTTATGAATAGCTTTAGTGAGCTTCACCAAGGTTCATATGTAGGACAGTGTCTGATTTATGAATCTTGATGGGGACTGACATCAAATAAATGCAGTTGGTCAGCACAGACAAGACAGACACTCCCTGCCACATAAAGTAGACAAAGTCCTGGTCAACATGTGATCTTTCATTGGAAAAGCAAAGGCACTGTTACGCTGAAAATATTGCTTACAGGCAAAGGGGAAAAACACATTATATATAAGTAAAGCCAAGAATTTATTGTTACTACAGTTGAAATCTTTGAAGTCTAATCATTATTAGTCCAGACCTAATTGTACAGAAAAAGAAAGAATGATGCAGTTAAAATTGTTATACACACTTCTGAGTTTCCACCCCTTTTCCTGGTGTTATACTTACCCTCTTCCTCAGGGTCCCAAGGTCAGTGGTTTCATTCTGGTGGTGATGGTGGTGATAGCAGCAGGGGTTATGGTGAGTTTTCTGTATCCAGAGTCCTTAGCTGGGAAGAATATCATGCTGATGTTGATAGTTTCTTCTTCCTCACTCTAGGATCCATGTGGGGTCATTTTTACATATTTCCAAACACGTTTTTACACCTTGCTCTTTCTTCATTGATCTACACCTCCACGTTACATCCGAATGTACTATATATGTTCCCTTTTATGAAATTACATATTATTTCTTTGTTCTCTTTGTTACCCCTAAAACTAGTTTTGCCCAGCTCCAGGTCTGTTTGTCATTAACTGACCATGGATGAGCTATTAATAGCCATGGGGTCTCCAGTGGCAATGTGTGCCCTATCTTTTATCAATCCATGCCTGTACTTCTCTACAGCACATCCCATGTCCCCACTTCTCAAGTCCTCCGCTGTGATACCAGGTCTGTATTTCTCTACAATATGTCATTGTGTTAGTCATAAATACCTCATTCTACATAGAATAACTGCTTATTACTGCGATCTATATATAACTGTGGTTGTACCATACAAAGATAAACAAAAGAATGGATATTAGGAAATTTTTCTTCACCGAGAGGGTTATCAAGCATTGGAACAGACTGCCCAGGGAAGTGGTTGAGTCGCCATCCCTGGAGGTATTTAAAGGACGTTTGGATGAGGTGCTTAGAGACATGGTGTAGTGGTGGTTTTTGGCAGTGTTAGGTTTATGGTTGGACTCGATGATCTTAAAGGTCTTTTCCAACCTATATGATTCTGTGATTCTGTGATTCTGTGATTCTGTGAAAAGCAAAGCAAATCAGCCATAGACACCTGGTCAATTAGAAAAAAAATGCATTTACAGCTAAACCAAGTAAAACAGAGCTGCAGGCAGGTCAAGAAAAGATCAGACAGTGCAGGCCTTGCTAACCCCAGACTTCAGGCCTTGCAAACTCAGGAAAAACCATATGGCCTGCTATCAGCAATGTCAATACAATATTACAGGGCTACCACTGTTAGAGCACCAAGACTGGATTTAATGCTGCGTCAAAGGTAGGCATGTAATTTCAAGTAGTTGTGTAGACTTACTCAGCAGTTAATGGAGAGGAGTACGGATGTCCAGGAGGGAGTTCATCCAGTTCTGAGGTAATGCATTAGTAACTAAGAAGCTGAGATGAACCAGACTGTGGAGCTGTTTGTCTGTCTCTACTGACCATAGCAGGAACTTATATTCCTAGCTTAGATATTTAGATACTGGATGCAACTTGTCTGGATGTCTGCAATTAGATGAGGTAACTCATATCCAAATTTTAGGTAAGCAAGTTGTTAGGATAGGATCTGGAGAAACATTAACATCCTGCTTTATTGCCTCCATTTGTTTCTAGATTTGGCAGACTAATTCTATTCTAAATAAGACTTCTGTCCTGGTTTCAGCTGAGACAGAGTTAATTTTCTTCGTAGCGGCTGGTATGGGGCTATGTTTTGGATTTGTGCTGAAGACAGTGTTGATAATACAGAGATGTTTTGGTTGTTGCTGTACTAGTCAAGGACTTTTCAGCTTCCCGTGCTCTGCCAGGTGCAGAAGAAGCTGGGAGGGGACACAGCCAGGATAGTTGATCCAAACTGACCAAAGGGCTATTCCATACCACATGACGTCATGCTCAGTATATAAAGCTGGGGAAGAAGAAGGAAGGGGGGACATCGGAGTGATGGCGTTTGTCTTTCCCAAGTAACCGTTACGCATGATGGAGCCCTGCTTTCCTGGAGATGGCTGAACACCTGCCTGCCCATGGGAAGCAGTGAATTAATTCCTTGCCTTGCTTTGCTTGCGTGCGCGGCTTTTGCTTTACCTATTAAACTGTTTTTATCTCAACCCTCAAGTTTTCTTACTTTTGCTCTTCTGATTCTCTCCCCCATCCCACCGAAGGGGAGTGAGCGAGCGGCTGCGTGGTGCTTAGTTGCCGGCTGGGGCTAAACCACGACAGTCCTTTTTGGCGCCCAACGTGGGGCACGAAGGGTTTGAGATAATGACAGATTTGATTGGAATGTGCCAGATAGAATTTATAGCTGTTATTGCTGTTTAGCTATTAATCAGCAGGCTTCTCTGCTTGCCATAGGCTTGCTTGCCTTACTGTATGTCAGAGTCTAGGGCTCGTTAGTGGCTGCTTTTTGCTTTCACTGCTTGCCGTGCTGCTGTACTGCTGATCACCTTACTCTGCTGTGCCTGGGAACATTTTGATAACAGCAATGGCCTTGCGCCTGGGCTGGCAGATGGCCAGGGCATTGCTGCTGTTTCTGTGCTGCTGTACTGGACAGGCTGGAACTCCAGTGTGAACTCGAGTCGAAGGGACTGTGACCTGTGGATGAATCCACGTGGGAGCAGGACACCCCAAAGCGTCTGTGCCCATGGATAAGCCCATGCCAGAGCAGGTATATCTTGAAACGTCTGTGGCCATGGTTATGTCTGTGCCACAGCAGGTATACCTCTGAAGGGATTGTGGCCCAAGGATAAGTCCACGCTGGATAAGGTGCACCTCGAAGCATCTGTGGCTGTGGATAAAGTCCATGCTGCAGCAGGTACACCTCGAAGCATCTGTGGCTGTGGATAAAGTCCATGCTGCAGCAGGTATACCTCGAAGCATCTGTGGCTGTGGACGAAGTCCATGCTGCAGCAGGTACACCTTGAAGCATCAGTGGCTGTGCATGAGGCCATGTTGGAGCAAGTTTACTTCTGAAGGTACTACATTCTGTTGATAAGTCCAAGCTGGAGCAGGGGCAAGGGGAGGACTTCATTGCAATGTTAAACCTGATGGTCTGGTCCAAAGAGACCAGGAGTGGAGATTGTAATGGAAATACCTTTAAATTGTTGTATCCCGGGATTTGAGTTGCATGTTGTGGGAATTACTATAGCAGGAACCCCTTGTTGCTAGCCAGGCTAGGAGCAAGGGAAGGAGTTCATTGCAATGTTAAACCCTATATCCTGGTCCAAAAGGTGGACATTGTAATAGATATACCTTTAAATTGTTGTAACCCATGATTTGAGTTGCATGTTATAGGAATTACTACAGCCGGAACCACCTGAACCAATGCAGGACAAGCCTTACAAGAAGCAGTGCAAGTGCAGCAGTGACCTGACCTGAGCTGGCTTTGGTGCCCAATAACTCCAAGCAACACACCACCTCTCCTGTCCTGAGTAACAACCATAAGAGATGAAGCCCAAAGTCATGGACTAAATGAACTCAGTGGACATTTTGTGGACATTTATGGTCATTTTACAAATATTTTGTAGGGGTGGTCCATGGACTAGGGGAATGATATGTGTGTGTTGTATCGAAGGATGGGAAGGGTGATGGTGGGTAATGAGAATGTATTGGATAGTGTGAGACCTGAGCATGACGTAAATGGTATGGAATAAGGGGTGGATACTGTCCTGGTTTCAGCTGAGACAGAGTTAATTTTCTTCGTAGCGGCTGGTATGGGGCTATGTTTTGGATTTGTGCTGAAGACAGTGTTGATAATACAGAGATGTTTTAGTTGTTGCTGTACTAGTCAAGGACTTTTCAGCTTCCCGTGCTCTGCCAGGTGCAGAAGAAGCTGGGAGGGGGCACAGCCAGGATAGTTGATCCAAACTGACCAAAGGGCTATTCCATACCACATGACGTCATGCTCAGTATATAAAGCTGGGGAAGAAGAAGGAAGGGGGGACATCGGAGTGATGGCGTTTGTCTTTCCCAAGTTACCGTTACACGTGATGGAGCCCTGCTTTCCTGGAGATGGCTGAACACCTGCCTGCCCATGGGAAGTAGTGAATGAATTCCTTGCTTTGCTTTGCTTGCGTGCGCGGCTTTTGCTTTACCTATTAAACTGTTTTTATCTCAACCCTCAAGTTTTCTTACTTTTGCTCTTCTGATTCTCTCCCCCATCCCACCGAAGGGGAGTGAGCGAGCGGCTGCGTGGTGCTTAGTTGCCGGCTGGGGCTAAACCACGACAACTTCCCTTCTTGAGATGTGTTTTGTGATGGTATTTTGTCATAGGTATATATCTGACAAATAAATAATGGAAGTAATGTCAGTATTTAATGGAATCAGAAAGCTTTTAATAAGTTGATTTTTTTCCATTACATTTTCTACCCATTGTTTCCTTTTTTATATTTTATTTTGTTTATTTGTATAAATGATAAGGTCTTCTGGGAAAAAGTCTTTATTCGTTTGCATGGAATTGTATTATTGGATCCTGTTTCTGGTTTAGAACCCTAAATGCTACCATAATAAGGACAACTATTGTTATCATATCATCATGCTTTCTAAAATTGCTCCATTTAAAAATTCATAACAAAAATGTTGGCTGAAATGGCTCCATACCCAGTGCTATTGTATCCTAGTGTTTCAGACACTTTTACTGCAACTTTCAGAATGCAGAACGAAACTACAATTCATATTCTGAGATTTCTACCAGATGTATACTAGTGACTATCAATTTTGATCACATGTCCTACAAAGATTCATTTGCAAAAAAATTCACAGGGTCACTTTTAGCAAATGCTGTAGGATCTCTAAAGAGAACAAGGGAATCAGACCTCTGTTTTGTATCTCAGCTGGATATGTAGTTTGTTATCATCATTCTGTTTTATCCCAGATGTTATCTTTTCCAGAAAAAGTATATTCACTTCTCACCTGTGTTTTATCAAGGACTACCTCTGTAAAAATGTGTGACTGGGATTTCCAATAGAGTTTACAAAAAAAGTTCCTAATTCCCTTTGAAGAGGACCAAGAGCTTTGAGTAAAATTCACATACATGAAGACAGCCAGAATAAGCCACTGTAATTCTCAAAATACAGTTATATGATATTCCTTTGGCCCATCTTGGGTACATGGCTGAATTTCACTCTTAAAAAATTCTCAAGCCACAGCAAATAATAACTAACAAATGCATCCCATTTACACTAACAAATGAACAGATCATTCATCTCTGGGAGCTTGTGCATATGGACTATTTAAATTGTCTTCACTTGATATTATAAGAAATATCATTCTTAATTCGTTTGGCATTTCATTATTTTAGTTCTCCTAAATAAATGAATTCTGAAAGGTTACAGTAAAGATTCCTATCAAATATCTTATCTGGCAATGAAGAAAGAATGAAAAAAAAGCTGCCTATGTACGTTGCAAACTCTAATCTAAATGTGTCATTAGATTGTGAACAAGTTGTTAATGTTGTCCTTGAAAGCGACTTTGTGCTGAAGACATGTAGAAGGTTGCATGGCAGTCTTTATCTATCTGAGCTGGCCTCCAAGCTTACTCATTCTCTGCCTACACATGGAGAAATGTATCATTTAGATATTAATATTCAAATCAATCTAAGGATAAGAAAATGCTTTCAAACAGCTTTGGTAGAAGGGCTTGAAAACACAGAAAATACTTTTTGCAATAGTTTATAAAAACATGCATGCAGAAGAATCTGGTGATAATTCAGGTGGAGAGAGAGGGTTGTTAATTCAGGTGGAGAGAGAGATACCAGCCTACCCTGGTTGGAAAGGTAGAGTAATTTAGCCCGGAGTCTATCAGCCACCACCTTTCCTTAAGCAAGTTCTGACAGTTCAGCATGGGCTGTATACAGAAGCAATAGCTTTAAACAACAAATTTCCAGTGCCCAAAATATTCATCTGCAATGTGGATCTTCCACATGAAAACAGTAAAAGGGAAGACAAAAGAAATGTCACCATTCAGTTACACTTACTCAGTGATACAATAGACAAACCACATTTTTTTAATATTGCATGTCATCAGTCTCCATCATTATCAAATTCCTTGTGTAAGAATAAAACGGGTCGATGAGAGAATTGATCATACGTGAAAGTTATGCATTTTAAGGAGCCTCTACCACATTTGTATTTTATCAAATAGTTCCTAATGATGTTCTATAATACAAAATTAAATATTTCTGTCTCCATTGTGTGTTCTTATACATGAGTTGAGCATTAATCATTCAACAATGTACCTGCTTGTTTATTTATACTAGATGTGATTGTTTATATTCTGAGTAGTCTGCAAGGTCTTTAACTGCATTGCCTAACCATTTTTATGAGTTTAAGATTGTGTGGGAAGGGAAAGGTTAAGTTATTGAACTCATTTCCCTCCTCTTGTAATGGAAACCATTTTCTTTATTATTTTATTAAAAATAAATTTATTTTTTAAAAAGACAAGAAAAAGAGAGCTATAAAAATATATGTTTACACCTACTACTCTTTTGGTTATACCGGAAAGTGTCTAGAGCAACTCCACTTTGATATGAATGATATACGTGTATTTAAAACATGTCCATATTCCTATTGATGACTATTTGAGTTGTGGAATTTTAACACATTTTAGGTGCTTCGCTAAATCTGGTTTTTGTTAAGGAGTGAAATTTATATGACCGGTTATATGCATTATCTATCTCACTGAGAGATGTCTAGATTTTCCTTATACTTACTGAAAAGAACTAGATAAATTTAGATAATAATTCATATCATCTTATCTTCAAGGAAATGCCTGAGATAAATCAGATAAACAATGCACTAAAATACTTAACACTTTTCATTAATTAGATTTCCCTCAGACACACTTTGTAAAACTGTGGAGTTTGGTAAGAGGAATTTTCTCCTCTCCAAACTTCTATCCATTGTCCTTGGATCAGGCCCTATGAGCAATATCAAGTGTCACTTTACTAATTATAATGACAGGATATAATAAGAGTATTAAGGTTACTTTGAGTATACTTGTGTTTAGCTTTTAGCAAATGTCACATTCGTTGTGAACTACATGTTTACAGAAGCTTGAACGAGCATAGGCAGAGCAAAGAACTTTACAGTTAATACAGCTTTTAAGGCTCCATAGAAAATAGACTTTACCTGAGTGCTTACTAAGCAATCTGTTGTGCTTTTGCAAATACTTTTGGTTTGGGGGTTTTAGTGTGGATTTTTTTTTTTTTATGTGGATATTTTAACTTAAAATTTACTACTGCAGACTGTCATATACTAACAGAAATTTTCTTTGCTTATTTGTATTAGCTCAAGGTCTTAGATCAAATCTGCGATTAAAAAATGATTCCCCCCCCCCATGGTGTAAGGATCTTTATTTGAATCAGATATTAGAATACCTGGTTGAATAACCAAAGTAATTTTTTATATTTGCCATAAGATAACTATAGATATAGCTAGGCAATGCATTAACTGATCCTAACCAGTTTATTCATCCATCTCTGTCTCCCTCTGATATTTTCAATGATTCTTGATTCCACCCATGTATTACATATATGTAATAAGCTTCAAGATATTTCTGTAAAAGACATTATAGTAGTTCATCTATATTCTCTTTTTTTGCTGCACTCCCCACACGGAAAAGTAAAAAGTTTATTGGCAAATTACCTAGGAATGACACTCAAAGAGGGATTCATTTTTCCTTATTTTATATGTCTACAGTGTAGAAATCTGCAGGTCATCTCCTTCATCTAAACACCTTAGGAATTAATTACTCTGAATTCTCACATATCGTCTATTTTAGAGGCCTACTTAAGAATAGAGAAATTTTGTCTGAGCTGTAGCTATTTCTCTACATTGATTAAACAGGGATGTTTTGTAAGTCAGTAGTTCCAATAAAGTTGTTTATAACTTTGTTGTGGTTTAACCCCAGCTGGCAACTAATCACCACACAGCTGCTCGCTCACTCCCCCCTGGTGGGATGGCAGAGAGAATCAGAAGAGCAAAAGTGAGAAAACTCATGGGTTGAGAGAAAGACAGTTTAATAGGGAAAGCAAAAGCCACACACGCCAGCAAAGCAAAGCAAGGAATTCATTCACTCCTTCCCATCGGCAGGCAGGTGTTCAGCCATCTCCAGGAAAGCAGGGCTCCATCACACATAACAGTTACTTGGGAAGACAAATGCCATCACTCCGAATGTCCCCCCCTTCCTTCTTCTTCCCCCAGCTTTATATGCTGAGCATGACATCATATGGTATGGAATATCCCTTTGGTCAGTTGGGGTCAGCTGTCCCAGCTGTGTCCCTTCCCAACTTCTTGTGCACCCCCAGCCTACTTGCTGGTGGGGTGGTCAGCACTGCTCAGTAGTAACAAAACATCCCTGTATTATCAACACTGTTTCCAGCATAAATCCAAAACATAGCCCCATACCAGCCACTATAAAGAAAATTAACTCTATCCCAGCCAAAACCAGCACATTCTCCACCCCTTATTCTATACCATCTACGTCATGCTCAGGTCTCACACTATCCAATACATTCTCATTAACCACCGTCACCCTTCCCATCCTTTGATATAATACACACATATCATTCCCTTAGTCTATGGACCACCCCTGTGAAATGCCTGTAAAATGTCCACAAAATGTCCACTGAGTTAATTTAGTCCATGACTTTGGGCTCTATCTGTTATGGTGGTCACTCAGGACAGGAGAGGTGGTGTGTTGCTTGGAGTTACTGGGCACCAAAGCCAGCTCAGGTTGGGTCACTGCTGCACTTGCACTGCTTCTTGTAAGGCTTCTCCTCCATTGGTTCAGGTGGTTCCTTCTATAGTAATTCCCACAACATGCAACTCAAATCATGGGTTACAACAATTTAAAGGTATTTCCATTACAATCTCCACCCCTGGTCCCTTTGGGCCAGACCATCAGGTTTAACATTGCAATGAAGTCCTCCCCTTGCCCCTGCTCCAGCTTGGACTTATCCACAGACTGCAGTCCCTTAGGGGTGTACCTGTTCCGAGTGGAGCCTTATTTATGAGCCACAGTCTCTCCAGGGGTATACCTGCTGTGGCATAGACTTATCCACAGGCACAGTTGCTTTGAGATGCACCTGTTCCAACGTAGCCTTCTGCATGGGCCACAATGCCTTCAGAGATATACTTGCTCCAGCGTGGCCTTACCCACAGCCACAGTCCCTTCAGAAGTAAACCTGCTCCAACATGGCCTTACCCACAGCTGCAGTCACTCCAGGGGAGTACCTGCTCTGTCATGGGCTTATCCATGGCCACACGCTTTGAGGTGCTCCAGCATGACCTCATGCACAGCCACTGATGCTTCAAGGTGTACCTTCTCCAGCGTGGACTTATCCTTGGGCCACCATCCCTTCAGAGGTATACCTGCTGCAGCACAGACATAACCATGGCCACAGACGTTTCTAGATGTACCTGCTCTGGTGTGGACTTATTCACGGCCACAGACGCTTCAGGGTGTCCTGCTCCCATGTGGACTCATCCACAGGTCACAGTCGCTTTGACTCGAGTTCATACTGGAGTTCAAACCTGTCCAGTTGTGCTGGTTTTGGCTGGGATAGAGTTAATTTTCTTCCTAGTAGCTGGTATAGTGCTGTGTTTTGGATTTTAGTATGAGAATAACGTTGATAACACACTGATGTTTTGGCTGTTGCTAAGTAGTGCTTATACTAGTCAAGGACTTTTCAGCTTCCCATGCTCTGCCAGGCGCACAAGAAGCTGGGCGGGGGCACAGCCAGGATAGTTGATCCAAACTGGCCAAAGGGCTATTCCATACCATATGACATCATACTCAGTATATAAACTGGGGGGAGTTGGCTGGGGGGTAGCAATCGCTGCTGGGGGACTGGCTGGGCATCGCTCGGCGGGTGGTGAGCAGTTGTATCACTTGTTTTTTTCCTGGGTTTTGTTCCTCTCTCGCTCTCTTGTTGTTTTCCTTCTCATTACAATGTATTATTATTATTATTGTTCCAATTATTAAACTGTTCTTATCTCCACCCACGAGTTTTCTTACTTTTGCTCTTCCGATTCTCTCCTCCATCCCACCAGGGAGGGTGGAGGGTGAGGGAGCAGCTGTGTTGTACTTAATTGCTGACAGGGCTAAACCACACCAGTACAGCAGCACAGAAACAGCAGCGATGCCCTGGCCATCTGCCAGCCCAGGCACATGGCCATTGCTGTTATCAAAATGTTTCCAGGCACAGCAGAGTAAGGTGATCAGCAGTACAGCAGCACAGCAAGCAGCAAAAGGAAAAAGCAGCCACTAATGAGCACTACTCTCTAATATACAGTAAGGCAAGCAAGCCCCATGGCAAGCACAGAAGCCTGCTGATTAATAGTTAAACAGAAATAACAGCTATAAATTCGATCGAGCACATTCCAATCAAACCTGTCACTATCTTAAATCCTTCAAGCCCCACGTTGGGCGCCGAAAAGGACTGTCGTGGTTTAACCCCAGCCGGCAACTAAGCACCACACAGCCACTTGCTCACTCCCCCCCGGTGGGATGGCAGAGAGAATCAGAAGAGCAAAAGTGAGAAAACTCATGGGCTGAGAGAAAGACAGTTTAATAGGTAAAGCAAAAGCCGCGCACGCAAGCAAAGCAAAGCAAGGAATTCATTCACTACTTCCCATGGGCAGGCAGGTGTTCAGCCATCTCCAGGAAAGCAGGGCTCCATCACACGTAATGGTTAATTAGGAAGACAAATGCCATCACTCCAAATGTCCCCCCCTTCCTTCTTCTTCCCCCAGCTTTATATGCTGAGCATGATGTCATATGGTATGGAATAGCCCTTTGGTCAGTTGGGGTCAGCTGTCCCAGCTGTGTCCCCTCCCAACTTCTTGTGCACCCCTAGCCTACTCGCTGGTGGGGTGGTGTGAGAAGCAGAAAAGGCCTTGATTCTGTGTAAGCACTGCTCAGTAGTAACAAAACATCCCTGTATTATCAACACTGTTTTCAGCACAGATCCAAAACATAGCCCCATACTAGCTTCTATGAAGAAAATTAACTCTATCCCAGCCAAAATCAGCACAGACTTATACCTAAATAGGTAAATCCTTATTTGAAGTAGCTTCTTTTATTTTTTCCATGTCATATATCACAATCGCCTCAGACCAGTAAAGTAGGATAATTTAATTCAAGATTCAGAGATATCAGACTAAGAGTTATCAGTACAAGCAATTTTACTTCAAATCAGTAGTGTGCGAACTAGCTGGTTCCTTGCTGTATTATAGTCATAAGAGAACTGTGTAACCTGTTCAATTACCATAATCATTTCCTAACAGCCCTGAGGGTTTCTTTTTGGAATTTTCTACCCCAGTGCTGTCTGCATTTAGACAATGCACAAGTCCTCATGAGTTTCAGACAATACAGGTGATCTGGGAGAATACAGAAAATACAGACAAGATGGAGAATTCATTCTAGGGAATGATAGAGCTAGAATCATGCAACAATAATAATAATGCAAGGCTCAGTGACAGTAAAAGTAGCACAATAATAAAAACAATAACTATCATCTTTAGAGGAGAGAATTTATTGGATCTCTAAGTCCCTGGTCTGAATCCAGATCTAATGAGTGTCACCAAATGTCACTCTAATTAGACAGCGATAAATGTTCCAGAGTAAAATGAATTCCACAGTCGGAACTCAGCTCCAAGTGGGCATTTGTCTTCATTATGAGCCCAGCATATATTTGACACAGTCTGTACTCCTGTCTTTAAAAGAGGTTCATAAGTTAATGAACAGGAAGATTGAAATATTCGCCTCGTGCCTAGTACCACATATCTGGGACTGGGGTAGGGGACAGAGTGAAGGACTTCATCTTCAACATCCTTTCCTCTCCCTTCTTCACATACATAATGGATTTGCTTCTTGTAGATCTTTCAGTTGTTAAAAAAAAAAGAAAACATTTTCACAGGATAAAATGTGCAAGTGATAAAGTTACTCTCTTCCTGCCCCTCCCATGCCTTCCCCTCCCCTCCCTTCCTCTTGAGTATCCTTGAGTGGCACTCAAGGACACTCCACAAACATGCCACAAAGATTCAGAAGTTTTAGATTTTCACTGTTCTTCCATAACTCAGTGTTCCATCTTTTAAGTGTGATTACTGCTGAAAAAAAAAAAAAAAAGAAGAGAAGATGGAAACATTTCAAGATCAGGCAGGAAAGAGTCTTTCTGCTCTCTTACTTAATTCCTTCTTTCCCATCAGAAAGCCCTCCAAACTTTGGTTGATGGATCCACAGAGTAGTAAGTACATTGGTCTGTACCATAGATTTTGTATTTCCTTCTATTTCTCATTCTGGGTTTTTTTGTTGTTGTTTTTTTTTTTTACATAATAATTTGATTTTCTGATGGACAACATAGACAACATAAAAACACTTTAGTCTTCTACTCAAATTCTGCCCATGCATGTCAGAACAAATGATTCATATCATCCAAGGCTTTTGCTGATGCTGTGTATCTGGAAAGCAACATTAGTATTGTAAGGAAGAGTAATAGTTTGCTTATGAGTTTGACAATCTGAAACAAGGAGGGAGCTGATTAGGCAGTGATTTGAAAATGTTTGGAATGATAGTACTAGCAGGAACCCAATCTTTAATTTTTTTTCCTCATTTTGACTGTAATATGGAGTAGGGTGGATGGAGACGTTAATGTTTTAGAATCATAGGCATTAGAGTTGAGGAATGCTCTTTGGCCAGGACGGGGGCAATGCCATCAACTAGTCATATTCTCAAGTGCACTGTGAATTCAAAGCAACTCAGCTGAGTCCTGTAGTATTACCTTGCATATGCACAAATAGAACTAAGAGCTTGTTTATGTCCTCCTCACTGCTTAAACTGAACTTGTCACGTCCAAATTTTATTGTTCAGAGTGTGTATGATTAATTTAAAACTCATTTGATCCTATACCTTGAGCAAGCTTGCAGTATTACTAGAATGTAATCATTTACTAGAATGTAGTCAGAATCAATGACAAGCTTGCATCAATTACTAGAATGTAGTCAGAAAAAAAGGAGCATCCATCTCTTGAGAAAAGACTGAAGGAATTTCTTTTGTTGAAGCAAGCAAAATTAAAGCTGATATGGAATAGGGAGGGAGAGAATAAAAGCAGCTACTTGAGCTAAAGGCAATTTTAACACAGAATAAATCAGTATAAATGACCATGAATAAATTATATTTAGTCCATTAATAGACTTTTATCCACTGGGATCTAGAAACCTTTCTGGAGAACCACTCCTATAGCAACAGTGGGGGAAAAATAATAACTGGTTTTAAAATGATTGCTCTAAGTTTACAGTAATGGTTATATGCCGTTGTGCCAATGGCAGCAGAGATGGGTTTGGATGGACAAGGACACCCATTACACTTTGTATCTGTAGGTTAGCATATAGCCTGCAGTAGATATCGCCTATCTCTTCTATTTATGCTATTCCATGTCCTAATCAAAAAATAAAATGCTTCGGAAATTGAACAAGGAGAAAGATCTAGAAATTTCTTGCAACAAGCTTCCAGTTTCTGCTTCATTAAGCTGACCCACAAGCATGCTCTGACTATGAAGTTAGCAGGCAGCAGCTCCTCTTGACGCTTGATGGCTTTGAATACCATATTCTTAACTCTCTCTATGCCTTGCATCAACCCTCTCACAACCTAAGAGCTCTGACTCATTCTGCCAACAGAGCACTTAAAATGAGGTGTTAATGCTGAGATTTGCCACATGGCTAGATCATAAGTAACTTTGCAAGTCTTGGACTTGCAAAGTCCAAGTCAAGACTTGCAAGTCAAAGTCAAGACTTGGACTCTGAGTCAGAAGTAACTTACAGGATTTAAGAGCATCCATATATTTAACTGCTCTCTTTTTACCACTTTCTCTTATACAGCAGACAGCACCTTTATTAAAAAGCCTTACAATGCTTTTTTTTACCTAGGTGTGGTGGTGTGCTCCCCCCACCCTGCTCCCTGCACAAGCAGTAACCATCAGTGGGAGTCATCCTGATAGCTGCATCCAGCTTATGCTGGACCTTGAGGACGAATGGCAACAAAGTAGCCAAGGGCTGCCTGAAGAAGGGATCTAAACGTCTTGCTGATTTGCAAATATGACCATAAGTCAATCATCTTACTCCTTAAATAGTGGACAGACCAGGGCCCTTTGAGCTCTCCTGCACAGCAGCGGGCTGCAAAGCCAGGATCTCCCCTTGAGCAGGGACGCCTCTCAAGGTTACTCCTCGAGGTTGAGAGATTCCTTGCCGCAACAGATCCTCGGTAAGTGACTAATAGCATGCTAAACTTTGAAATCTTAGCTAAGTGATATAAAGGATTGATTGCGCACATATATAATCCTTTAGACATAAACCGTTGACCAAGTCTGGGACTAGGACTGGATCTAGCCGCACCTAGACTCCTCTCTGAGAAGGAGTTTAGAAAGCAAGGGGATCCTTTTCCGAACCTCATGACTCAACGGGAGGGTCTCCCTGACAGTTTTGTCTGACCCTGTCCTCTATGCAGTAAATAATCAAGTGCGCCTTGCCATCGAATCTTGTTAAAACACTGTTGCATTGAACTTTGTTAACTCCCTATTCTGTATCAATAAACTACATTTTTACTTCTCTCTAACGAGTGAAGTGCACCCTCACTCCATCCGCGACACTAGGACATTTTATTTATTCTTCAGGCTGTCTCAGGTAGCCTGTAAACTCCATTGCCAAAGACTATCTCTTAAAAACATGCAAAAATGATCCTGACATATTAGCACTTACAATTTAATTAATTTCTTTTTTTTTCTTTTTTCTTTTTTTTTCCTCTTCTTTTTTTTTTCTTATGTTAAACATTTACTCTTTTTACTTTTTGTTTAATTCAGGTAAACCGCCTTTTTAATTAAATAACTCTCTTGACTCTAGGAGAGAAGAAAAAAAAAAGCAAAACAAACAAGTAACAGGAACATGAACAAATAGATGTAGATATAGTGATGATATGGAGGTAAGGAGAAAGAGTTCTACCACTGACCTTTTGATCACTGATGTAATAGAGATGCAGGCATCAAACTGTTTCTTCCCACTTGAAGCCAACACTTGTGGCTTATTTGTAGACAACAAAGCATAAATGATCTCACATGGGCTCTCCCAGAGACAGGTACAAATCAGAAGAGTTGAAGGTAATACCATGTACCATTTGAACTTTCTTAAGAGTGACAGTTAGCTGTGTAACCGGAACATGGCAAAGAGCACTGGAACATTAACCATGGTCCTTTGGTTGGCTTCTCTTCTCCTGTGGGAAGATATTTCCAGGACCTTGCTCTGCTGGTAAATGTCAGACTTTGCATTTCTATAAGTTTGGGGGTTTTTTTTGTATGATTTTAATTTTCTTAATTAGACCAACAGTATTCTTTTGCCCTCCTTACCAGTGTTAAACTGGGCACGCAACTCACCGGATGAGGAAGATCCCCAAAAACTTTTCAGATAAATAGATCTGGTGATTTTACCCAGATTATGTGACTACTTTTTAAGAGTAAATATTTGCAGAATTGTATTTTACTTTACAAGGGATTTAGGGCAGGATCTGTCTTGATGTTTGTGCCTGTACAATGCCAACCTGTTGTCAGCATTAAAAAAGGAGACTTTCATTACAATTATAAGTAATTAACTGTTCTGATAGCTTTATATGGGTATCTATTCTTAAGGAACTATTCCGACAGTTTTAGTTCATTTTATGTAATCCAACTACACAATAATAAACCAGCCGCCTTGTCATCTCAATTTCTTGTGCCTCTTCTACCTCAGATTTGTAATATGAGATACCTTTTACCCTACAATTATTTTGAAAAATTATATATATTTTTCCAAGCAACTTTATTCCAAGAAATGCATCAATTCAGTATATTTCCTAATTTATTTGGGTCCTTGTAAAGTTTCATCTGATAGACATAAAACTGTAAGATGATAGCATTGAAATGCAAGTCACAAGCTTCAATTAGGTACAATTAGAAATCATGTGGTGACTTCATTAAGTATCATTAAGAATGATCAAAATATTGCTTTTAGGAAAAATACATCAAAAGCATGCATTTACACATTGATTAAACAGGATCTGCAATTTCTAAAATCTGGTACAAGAAAAAAGAATGTAGTAAATTAAGTGCTCAAACCCTACTTAGCAACAAGGGACTGCTTAGCAACCAACAAAGTGAAAAAAAAAAGGATATGGCAGAGCACAAACTCTCAGCTCCCTTCAAAATGGAAGTATTGGGCAGCCATACACAGAAACTGAAAGAAATTGCTAGAAAAAGTAAAAAGAAAAAAAAGTGTTTATTCTCTCAATAAATTGCACTTGTATCAAAGGTAGCTAATCTGACCTAAGAGAGAAACAGCTGGCAACCATAAGCCACTGAATAACTGTTACAGTCACAATTCCTCAGTCAACTGATCTCCTAGTCCACGTTCACCCCCTTCAGTTATACATCCGCAAAGTCTTTGTCCACTATGCCCGAGTATGGGTTCAGCATTCCCTCTTCATGTGGTTTCAGACAGTTCAAGCTAGAGCATCTGTACAGAAAGAGTCCATTTCTTAACTGGTCCTTATCATTTGCTTATGTTTCCCTGCCAGATATAAGCAAGGTTCATGTCAGTTGTCCAGATACAACAGAAAGCAAGAGGTATGAAGTTTTGCAACTGGAGATTCTGAGCTTAATTACTTGAAATAACATGAGTTTATAGATATACCCTTCAAGAAAAGTTCTCTTAGGTCTCAGTTTCCTAGCTGTCATCTTCCTCCAAATGAAATCCTTCAAATCTTTCTCAGAGTAAAATCTTACAGTCCTTTGACTTGAACTTTTTAGCACTTTTGAACAGAAGTGAATTATTCTTTCTCTTAGAGAGGTGAATTGCAAAAAAACTTGTTAGTTGCTGTCCTGGTTTCAGCTGAGATAGAGTTAATTTTCTTTATAGTGGCTGGTATGGGGCTATGTTTTGGATTTGCGCTGAAGACAGTGTTGATAATACAGAGATGTTTTAGTTGTTGCTGTACTAGTCAAGGACTTTTCAGCTTCTTGTGCTCTGCCAGGTGCAGAAGAAGCTGGGAGGGGACACAGCCAGGATAGTTGATCCAAACTGACCAAAGGGCTATTCCATACCACATGACGTCATGCTCAGTATATAAAGCTGGGGAAGAAGAAGGAAGGGGGGACATTGGAGTGATGGCGTTTGTCTTCCCAAGTAACCATTACACGTGATGGAGCCCTGCTTTCTTGGAGATGGCTGAACACCTGCCTGACCATGGGAAGTAGCGAAGGAATTCCTTGCTTTGCTTTGCTTGCGTGCGCGGCTTTTGCTTTCCCTATTAAACTGTTTTTATCTCAACCCTCAAGTTTTCTTACTTTTGCTCTTCCGATTCTCTCCCCCATCCCACCGAAGGGGAGTGAGCTGCATGATGCTTAGCTGCCAGCTGGGGCTAAACCACGACAGTCCAATTAACTCTATCTCAGCTGAAACCAGGACAGTTGCCTTGCTTGTTTTCTCAGAAGCCTGCTGAACCAGGATTATATATTTGAACCACTGACAAGAAAATACTTAAAGATTATGGAAGTGTACACAATCGTCAGTGGATACTCTGATTCCATGCGGTCTGTCCCAGACAAAATGATGAAGATGCTATAGTGAGATAGATAGAAGGGAAATCCCTTCCAGCACACAGTCCTGCAAATGGTTCAGGTTGAACCTAATGGGGTTCATCTGCATTTTCAATATAAGCATAGATTAGAGCATGCTAATAACACAGTAATTATTATATAGGCTAAGACCCATAAATCCCTCAAAACCGGTGTTTTTTATTTGATGGAACATTTTTCCACATGGTCACTTGCCTACATTGTGATCACTAATGTTAGAGACTACCTTACTCCCTGAATATATGAATCTTTAGATCCCTTCCAAATTTGTATTGCTGTTACTTAGGATAACAAGGGATATTTATGATGTGTATATACATATCAACTTGTATTCTGTAGCTGTGTAAAATCTTGTCTTAGGAACTTCCAGTGACTATGAATTCTACCATGTAAACAAACATAATCCAAAAAGATATATATCTTTTCCACCACTCTTTATAATTTTCTCTTTTTTCTAATTCAGTTATGACCCCTTTATAACAGAAGAACAAGATCTCAGTCTTTCTTCTCTGGATTCAACACTTGGTCCTGACAAAACCTGTTTTATTCAAAGATCTCAAAGCAGATAGCAAATATTAAAAGCAATATTTTCTAAAGTGACCTCAGATTTTTACTTGACTCCTGTAAGGGAATTACAAATATGAGTAGGCATGAATGGATATGCATTGCCTAAGGTTTACAAATTACATTTCTCAAGACCTTTGTGCAGTATGCAAATGCTGTTACATTTGCTTACAGGTGAATAAACTCAGGCACCAAGAGGTTAAGTGGCTGGCTCAAGGTTGTAGAGCAAAGTGATGCCAACACCATGAGCAGACCCCCCAGGGTCCTAGTTTCCAGAGTTGTGCTGTACCTGCTGTATTGATTCTCCCTTTACAACCACTCCAACATGTTAATGGGCTACAAAGCTAATGGAATATTAAAAGAAGCTTAAGAATTTTATCTATGGAGGTTGGCTGGCCACTTAATTCTAAAAAAGGAGGTTTACAAAAGAGAGAGAGAAAAAAAGAAAGGAATAAAAGGGAAAAGGAAAAATGTCAGAACTGATTGATTAAGGGAAGAAGTAGGTACCTGAGAAACGCCTGGTCCGATGCTAGTACTGGTTCAGGTCAGACAGGGCTATTTTTAAATTACTTGGTATTTTCAGAAATTGATTACTTGGCTAACACATTAAGAAGTAGCTCTACACATCCATTTAATGGGCCAGTGCCTCTTGTACAGGTCTGGAACAGTCACATTCAATCTTATCTACTCCGTGTTAAGTAGTGTTTTCTTCTTCAGTATGTTTATTTACTGCCAATGCTGTAGGCATAAAATATATAACAAAAAATAAACAATACCTTAAATAGTCTTTCAGCCATATGGGCCTTCAGGACAAGTGACTTCACTTCAGGCCTTGTGAGCTGAGTGAGGGCTCAGACATCAATTCTCATTCTTTCATATACCTGCAAATTGCACAATACTTTCTTTTCATACTGTTAGCTTTTTAATATATAGCCACCTCAGTCTAAAGCCTCCCTGAAACAAAACATGGTAGGTTCTTACAATAAGCGAAGACAAATGAATAATGAGTCATTTTAATTTGATGACACTGTATGCACTAGACTAAGAGCAGAGTATTTTAGGTGAGGCAAAACCAGTAAACACTTTTGGAAAATAACTAAGTGTCTGCTGATGTATTGATTAATGTGCAGGTAGGGGTTGGCTATTGGACTATTTCAGTTTTTTCACTGACTTTCCCAAACAAGATGATACTCAGAGCTACATTTCTAAGTAATGGCATCTCCATTTTTCTAAAAAATGTTTCTAATAAAGGCACCCCTAACCATAATAAAGATTTTTCTTAACCAAATCGTCAACAATTACATGCTCATGGCATTATCCTCTGTGATGCTGGGAATAGCCAGTTGACTGGAATTAGGTAAAACATTTCAGTTACAGGAGTACCCTACTTTGATGTCACATCAGAGTTTCAGGAAAATGCACAGAGGAAGGCTGTAATAATAATAATAATAATAATAATAATAAATACATCCTGACCATGAGAAACTGCATTCTCAGCATGAATAATACTGATCTCTTACCTACACTTAGGCCTGCCTTCCACCTTACTTATTGTTAATAAAACAGCATGGCAGAAAAACTCAAGTATCCCAGCCAGTGAGGGAGAAACAGATTTTCAGTCTCTCAAGTTAGATGGTTAATTTTTAATGCGGGTATTTGACTTATGCTCCCAGATTTAGAAAGGTTCTCCTTAGTCTTTAATTTCTCTAAAAGGGTGATCTTGCAAGGCTTGGTATGCCTTTGTCTGCTATTGCCCTCAATGAAAGCCAAGACTGATGCAAACCATGAAATAGGCAGTCTTCTGTTGTTGATATGGCATCTTAAATTATTTTTCTGTAGAAGCTCTTCACTGATTCTCTATACAAAGTGTATATAAATAACCATACAGAACAGTTCTACTTGAGCAGGTTTGTACTACAAAAAGATAGCCCACTCTCTGGGATATGCCATCCCATACCTCACTCCTCATTGCTCATAATGTATGCTGATCCTGTCTCAGAAGTAATCTGAACCTATAACAAAGCTGAGATCTATTCTGAAAATAAGTTTTCCCTGCATGCTTGGGTTCAAAATCCAGGCTTGAAAGTACATTTTACATTTCTAAAAAGATTCTCTAAAACTCCTCTAATTCCATATGACTGTAAAACACAATGAAAAATCAATTGATTAATGGTTTTACTACTTTATTATCTTGAATATTATAATGATGATGATGGAGAATAAAACTATCATCAGCTTCAATGATACCTCATGAGTTACCTTTCTATTTAATTTCCTCAGCAGAATGCATATAATTTTATTTTTCACTGGAACTGTTAATAATTTTTTATAAATGTCAAATATTGACTTTTTGATAAATAAGTAATCAATTATTACAGAAAATTGAATGAAAAATCAATGTTGCAGAATTAGACAGAGTTGAGGGAACAGTCTTTACTCCTTTGTGTTAAGGGGATGTGCAGAAGATGTTGGATCTTCTAATCAAGTTCTATGACTTATAGTCATCCAGTTTTTGGATACTCACTAAATGCCTGCTCTGAAGTATATTTCTATACCAAGTTATGTTTCAGTAGTTTATTTCAGTTTTATTGTCCATTGGCTATGACTCTGCAGTTCCCTAAGTCTTTTAAAAGAAAAAACATAGTTAAGCTTTTCTTTTTTCTTCTGTTGTACATATCTGGCCCTTGCAGGACCTCATTGCTTGCCAAAGGGACTGTACAGATGGAGAATCAGAAAAGAGCTTTCAGGTCATATTGTTCACACCCAATGTTCAGGCTCAGCATAGACCTCATTATTCATTGCTTGGTAGACCCAGAGGTTTATCCATTCCAGCAATAAATATTTCCATAATCTAACAGATCTCACAGTAAGGTGCATGCTGTAATATTTTAACACATTTTTGTTTCCTTGATTTCATCCCATCATTCCTAATTATACCCCCTATGAATCTCTTGCTAAATCTCTTCAATTGCACAATTGTATATTTTCTTTCAACTCAGTCAAATGATATGTACTTAATTCAGCTCATCAGGCTTTACATTTTCTTCAACATGGAAGAAACTACTCACCCTTCCTTCCGCAAGAACTAAAAAGTCCTCCAGCATACCCCCAAAGGATGTTTTTGGATTAGAGGAGTTCACAATACATTCTCAGGGCAGGGGGCTGTGGCATTTGCTACAAAGCATTAAAAACCTTGTTCCCTCACATTTAATATCTGCAATTACATATTATTTAACTTTCTGAAAAAGTTTAAGAACAAAATTGCTTTATATGCCACTTCAGAAATAACTGGATTTGTTACTCATCGCAATGATAATAATTTGCACGTCTACTCACCAAGAATTTTGAACCCATCTTTATAGGTGGGGATCCTAAGGCACAGAAACTGGAACTCACCAGAGGTCAAACAAATTACTGCTGGGAACAGAAACAACATTGCTTCTATTTCACTGAAAATATAGCATTTCACTGTCATAATCTTCATTCACAAAGCCACATCCTGTTGTTGTCATTGAAAAACTTATTCATTTATTGTTTCCAGAGATTAATAAGGAGAAGCTCTTGTATCAGGCATTTTTGGGGCATGAATTTTCAAACATGCATACATTTATATCTAACTCATGAAACTCAGGGATCATTGAATATTTTTGTCAATGTCTAGTGGTCATCCATATGTCCTGGTATAAAAAAGACTGCAAACCCAATAACAACTTCAATATGAATGTCTTCATTAAAATATTCCTCAAAGAATATTTTGCACCATTATCTGAACAATTGTCATTATAAAACTAGAAAGTCTGTGTATCAATACCTAGGTCTTTAATAATAAGAAAATACATATAAGCAGCATTATTTTTTTCTTTGTAAAGCTAAATAAACTTCATTGTTACTTTCATTCTCAAATGTATTAATTTATAGTTAATTCTCTTACTGTCATTATTAAAAACACATAGAAAATGCAGACTTTTCTAAAAAACAGAGTGGTGGTTAATTATTTAAAGGTTCCATTTCATAGCTTCAGAAAAAGAAAATAAACAAATTAATTATTATTAATTGACAATATTTTACCAGTGTGTAGGGGCCCCAGTGAACTAAACATTATGCAAGCCACAAAACACAGAATTAAACCTTGACTGGTAAAATGAGTACAATAATTCTATCAAGTTCACTGAAAATTTCATCCCTGGCTAGAGACAGTCCCTCTTCTGAAGAGTATGCAAAATTTAGTCCCCAGTTTTGCACGCACACAATATGCATAACTTTTCTCAGGTGATTAGTAAAGCTCCTTTTTTATTCATCCCCAGCACCAGAACAAATTACAAAGATAAAAGCATTGCAGGGACTGAAGCAAAGTTGGATTAGTTGTCTGTGATGCCTTTATCATCTGTGATAACTTTACTCAAGGTTACACAGGTTTTTAAGAACCAGATTGGGGGTTAATAGATGATGCAACCAGTGGGTGTAATAAACAAATCTGAGGAAAAGGGGAAAGAAGTCTCACACTAATGTGAACGGATATTTAAGAGGGACAGATTGGTGCTTTATTTATTTGTGAATGTTTTATGTTAGAAATAAACTGCATGTAGATCAGACCAGAATGAGCTCATGGCATGGCACTCTTTCTTCAGGATATGTCTTGCCAGCTTCTTTTTCTGGCTTGCTGTTGTGCTGTGAATGCTGCAGGAAACTCTTACTTCTCTGTGCTCTTCTCATCAAGATCACCTTTTCATTTTAACTCCTAAAAAATCTACAGAACTGAGTTTCATTTCTAAAGTTTAAAAGGCTTGTACTTTCTTGAATGCGAAGCTTAAATAAGGACAGTGGGTTTCCTGTGTGAGGCATTCCCCAGCACGAGAGTCTTTTCTATGTACTGTTGCAGGGCAGTCACTAGACATACCGAAGTGCCAGGATGAATCCATGTGCTTTCGCTGTCTGCCAGCATTGGCATCATGGCAGATCACACAGCTTTACTTCACTCTGTCTGGAAAGATTTTGTTTCTGCAGTCGACTTAAGAACTGAATCAACTGAAGTTGGAAACAGGAGTTTCAATTGATGACTTACTTTCCAGTATTCAGTATATATTTATTCCATTTATTCTCATGACATTCTCAGCTTTAACCTATGACTGAACTGAGTATATTCTGGATATCCAAGGTCCCACTTAGCCTCTATTTCAGAAAGGGGCTTGAACATTTTGTTTAATTTAATTGTATAAATTTTCCCTGCTGATACAAATTTCTGACTTACAAGAATTAGCATGAATAATGAGTAACTTAGAAATAAAACCCAAAACAACAGCAACATCCTGAAACACATTTTTCTTCAAAGTTCAGGGGTTGATCACTGCTGAAGTTCTATGAGGATTTTCAACAAACATCCAGAGGGGCTTAAAAGTGGCTGGAGCTTGTGTTGGCCATCTGGATGGAGGTCTTTACACACTGAACACATTTCACCATTAGTGCTATCGTCAGGAGAAAAATACCTAGATCACTTGTTACCCTAGAAAGATGAAAATGCACCCACCTGGTGCAAACCCATTACAGTTAAATACAGACTAATGGCATCAACTTTTATTTCCCCTCCATCTCTCCATTTTCCATCATTAAGGCAAACAAATAACTAAAACCCATGTATGTGGTATCTGATTTATCCTTGTACTTGTAATTTATTAGTACTGTCCATTTACTTTTTAATGCCTCTGCAGCAATTATGGTGATTTTCACTTCTCTCATCTGACTGTTAAAATAAATCTTCAACAAAACCTGAGGAATGGGAAATAGCTTAAGAGGTGCTATTGTTCAAAGTTAGTCGTCTTTACTTAGTCTGGTGTTGTATCATTCATCCATGCTTTGAAATCTGAAATTAGGGAAGGTAGGGCTGGAAAGAGAATAACAGACCAGTGACAAGACCACTCTAAATCTCCATTATTAAGAGATAAGGGGGAAAAAGCACACCTAAAACCATATTTTTTCCTTTTCTGGTTATAACAATAGCATAGAAAACTGGCACTTAAAGCTGGATTGATCGCTGGGTAGATGACATATAGCCTTTATGAGTGGGGGAAAGAAACTGATAAACGGGTTTTTTTTCCCTTCACAACCTTTTTCTAAAGCTGCAGAAAATGTGTCATGCATAAAAAGTATGCAATTTTCATGTAATTAGAGGAACAGGAGATGAAAATGAGTTCCATCAGAGCAATCAAGGATGGTAATGTGGCATGGATTTGTCAGTGCCTATTTGTCATGAAAGCAAAACCCAACAAGTGTTCTATATTTTATTTCATTATTATCATTACTATACCTTAAAAAAACACTTTTAAAACATCAACAAAATATAATTTTATAATTGTGGTATAAAAACAACAACCAACAACCCACTGAATAAACTAAAATAATCTCAATTTTTTTATGAAACTTGTTCATTTTTTTTTAATATTAGAGACTAGGTTAGCTTTGTTCCTTCAAAGAGAGTAAAAAGTGTGATTTATTCTTATGTTATTGTAGTTTTGCTCCAGTACCATCTCTGGGTTAGCTGTTTCCATTCTGCAAATTCATATAGCAATCTCTGGTCTGTTAAAGACTCCTCCATTCATGCCACTAAGTAATAACTAAGGCATCCAAATTAGGAGTGCAATCATCCTAAATTGCCCTATAATCTGACAGAAAAAGAAGTGCATCCCACTATGCCTGAGAAACGTGTTAATTCCTGACCTGTCTCCAGCTGCCTGTAGAGGTCAAGTGAGTAGTCTCCTAAATTGTGCAACTCAGGTAAGCACCTAAAGCTAGCCAGGGTGAATCTGAGCCTTGTACAGAAACCTCAGCAATGTCACTCTCCATCGGTCCTGTTACACCTTCACTTCTCCCCGTGAACCTCAGGTAGCAAATAAAAATATAGCTCCCTTTCACATTAGTAGCCAGGCCTCTGCGTTTTATCAACAGCAATTAAATGACCAAAGGGATGAAAATGTTAAATTATGTTGTCTGTTTTCTCGACACTTCCACGGAGAGTGTAAATTCACTATAACTGTGGCTGTATGTTTGCATAATGCCTGGGCACTGTGGGATAATAGCTGGAGGTGACTTAGAAATTAAACTTATATTCACACTTTTAGGTAAGGTACAGCATTGAAGAAGATTCCCGGGTGGAATGTGGCTGACATGCAAGGCCATTCCATGGAAGTTCCCTAGGCCTGTAACCTTAGATGTCGGTGATGCCAGGGGAGCTTGGTGTACTGACTCTAAGAAGGTACTGTTCGGAGGGTGGAGCGGTGTGGAGATGCCGCGGCCAGGCCCTGCAATTAAATGGGAACTCAAAGGTATTGTGTGTGACCAGTAAGCTGCACATTTGCTACCCTGGGCCAACAGTCTGTCATGTTTCTGACAAAATGCTGTCCTTTGATGAACTTTGCTCATTATAACATCATTATAATACCAAAACACACCTCCATCCCAAAAGCTACCCGCCTCCAAGGTGCGACCACCCCTCACTGAGCTTGCGCTTTGAATTTTTCCTATCCTATACCTTTAAAAGCAAAGCGAGAAAACTGTACACCAATCCTAAACAAAGATGTATGACTAGAGTCACTCAAGCTCCACCCGAAAGGTGAAAGATAGTATAAAATGGCTTAAGAGAGAGAGAATGTTAGGGAAGACACCATCGTGTACCATTCTGACCTCTGGGATCAGTCGACGGGCTGAGCCTCTCTTCCCCCTCATCGGGACGCCTTTGGGTAAGATTTGAACACTTGGTTATTCCAAGTGCCTCCCCAGGAAACTTAGAAATCTCTCTAGAGTTGCTTTATCATCTTTAACGTGTTTATAGCCGGCAGCATCACTCATACTCTTGGTATTTGCACGTGCTTTGCAGACAGTGAATTTATCACCGGTAACCCAAAGAATCTGCGTATCTGTTGCTCTAATAAACTGCACTCTTTATTAATGTGGCCGTGGTAGTTCATGCAACACAACTAGACTGGGGGTGCAGCGCATTTAAATTAATGCTGTCGCCTTTACTCTGATGAATGGCTGCATATACAGTCCTTAGAAAATAAACCGTTGACCAGGTCTGAGACTAGGACTGGACCTAGCCGCACCTATACTCCTCTGTGAGAAGGAGTTTAGAAAGCAAGGGGGTCCTGTCTGAACCTCGTGACTCAACGGGAGGGTTCCCCCCCCCCCAACCACTCCTCAGACTCCTACACGACAGTAACTCTTAAAGCAACAGGGACAAAACTTATAATAAAACAATAAAAGCAAGAGCGCTGTAAATCAGTGTCGGTAATAATTCAGGATGATAAGATCTGCCTTGCAGGGTCAGATCAAAGGTCTATCTAGCCTAATATTCTGTTGATGACAGCGGTCAAAGACAAATACTTAAGGAAAAAAAAAAACAGTCAAATATGCAATGGTTGTTCCCCTGGTTTATTCTCTCAGCTTCTGGAAAATCTGTGGTTTAGAGGCTGATGACTCAAACAATGATATACATGGTTAATATGGTTCAATTTATTTCCGGAAGGAAGCACTAAACATTTACAACAGTTAGTGACAGCTTTAAAAATTGTTGCTCAGGAAATATCCCTTCATTTATTTCCTATAAATATTTTATTTTATTATAGTTTAGTTATGCACCAAAAAATATAGGCATTATACACAGATGGACACACTCCCCAATTTGATATACAGGCTACTCTGATTATAAATGCAGAGCCCTTTAGTTAATGGTTGCTGACGGTTAATATATTCCCTGTTTTCTCCCTTTGGGCTGAAGGTGGGAGACAGTTGCTCTCAAGTTGTATATGGCTCTCTCGAGCCATCCATGATAGGTCTCTTCTCAGTCTTTCAAGCTGGCATATGCACAGATTTCCTGCTAATGCAATGGGAATAACAAAAGCAAGAACCTGAGAAGACAGAGAGTAGAAAACTTATAAATGGTTATTTGAGTATTCTGAATGAAGGGTTTCTCCTAATGGTACTTGCTGAGAGAGTACATCTGAGCTTGCAGCAGGGGAGGAATTGCTGAGGTCCCCCCAGATGAGCTGAATGGCGATTGTGTGTCTTCATGGATGGTCTTCATTGTCAAAGAGCAGACTATACACTGCTGAACCACGCAGTCCTCTGACCTAAAAATCTCTGCTGCATTCAGTGTACCTGCTGTACACCGGTACTGGAGGAGACGGTATTTTTCCACTGGTGTTTTCATTTTAGAAACATAAGACACAAAGTTAAAATACTTATTCAAGGAAAAACAATATTTTGCTTTGCTGGGAAAGGAGTTTGGCAGGCACTTCTTAAGACAAAGACTTTGGGAACTACAAAAGCTCATGTCTGCCATCTTATGTCCATGGGAAGAACCAAGAGATTCAATAATTGTTTGCTTCTCATAAAAGCAAGACAAAGCCCTGAAACAGAGCAATCTCACATTGAGGGCTCAGTTTGTGTTGGAAAATATGGGAGTATTTTGGGGGCTGAAAGTAAGTCAAAGAACATAAGTCAAAATTCCTGGAGGAATATGACTGAGAGAGTAGGTATTTGTGGTTGTTGTTTGTTTGGGTTGCTGTTGGGTGTTTTTTTAGGGACACACACACTCACACACACACACACACCCCTAGTCTTTCATGAGAGGAACTAGCATGTGATATCTGCCATTACTTTAAAGCACACCATTCTGCCATACCTGGCCAGCTCCAGTGGCAAATGAGAAGAGGAGCCATGGCCTCACTTCCTTTTCCATTTGAAGCATCTAGGACTGGCAGTGCCCGACTGACTCAATGCTCAAGCTCCTTGCTTAAACTGTGATGAAACTGAGATGATAGTTCTTCTAAAATTGTCCTCCATGTGCCAAGAACCATCATGATCTAGTCCTAAACAGGGGAAAATTCATTTCTCCCATGGGAGCCCACTCAGGTGCTGGTCCCATCTCTGCCTGTGGAAGCTGGGTCTACACGCTGCAGTGGCTCATTGCAGGGTCTCTGGGGCAGAAGTGAATTTCATACCTCCTTAGCTTTCAGTCAATCTTGCATTTTGGATAAATATACACTTGACTTCAAATGGTCTCAGTAAAATAAAATTACTGACACTTATCATTTTATTATCATCATTCATCATTATTATTATCATTCATCATTATTATATCATTTTATTACTGACATTTAATAATGATATTATTAGCTAATAATATCATTATCTAGACTAGTTAAAAAATAATCATGAGAAGGAAAAAATATCTGGGGAAGAATTATTTGATTTAGTAAACTTTTTTTTTAATTGAGTAATTATTCTTCTAAAGCCAAGATTTGCTGGGAGGAAAAAAAGCCCTTCAAGCATTTTTTCCATTACTTCAGCTCTGCATAAGGTTGGGATAAAATATTAACTATACCATGACAGAAGAAATGTTTTACAGTTAAAATAAACAAAGTGGGTTTATTTTTTTTTTATCTTTTTTCTAAGAAAACAAAATTATGCAGGCCTATTTAACCCCTACAGCAAGGTAGGAACCATGAGTAGTTCTCACTTCTCTGTAAAAACCAGTCCTATAGTAGAGGAAGTGAGAGAAAATGTAACAAGGGAAATGAGGTCAGTCAATGCCTTGACTTTCCAGACACATGGTTCTGAAGGTCAAACCCATATGGTCATTGGGGTGTCAAAAATGGAAGAACCAGATCAACATAAAATGGTGAACATCACCACAGAGCATCTGGTGGACATCAAGAAGGGGCACAGAAGAAGGAAACCTGGAGAAGTAATTTTCCATCCAACCTGAAGAGGTAGCAATTGCTTTTTTTGGTAAGTTTCCAGTTCCTTGTAGTCCAAACTCAGCTGTGAAAATTGGTGAGCTCTCACAGTCCATTGGGGCCAGATATGAGGGTTTGGGACCTTGTTTCTTTTCTTCCATGGGCACACATGCCTTCTATTTTGATGTGAATTATTAGAAAAAGGACAGTTCACTTGGTTAGCGTCTTTTTGCATGATCTCTTACAAACAGAAACATCCACGTTTTTCTAGGCAAAAATAACATGTGTATGTGCATATGTAGTAAGCATATTACATTCTGGGAAGTGTCTACACAGTTGATCCATCCAGTGTTCCCTAGGCATTTCAGATTTGCGGGGTCAAAATGCAGCAATTAATATGTATAGTATTTCTGGAGTTTCTCAAAAGTATGTGCTAGGTGGCTACAGTGTACATGTTTTGTGGGATTTCTGGAGTTTGGCATACAAATTGAAGGTACTACATGTGTTTAAAAGCATCTGATCTGCTGGGACTGTGAGACACCTGGAAGTTTTAGATAAATATAGAATATAGCTATATAGAATATAGCTTCAGGTGAAAAAGAGAACAAGCACCTATTGCAGCTGTGACTCTGACAGGGTGGCTTTCTCTGCAAACCTAGGGTTTTCCTCTCTGCAGACGTGCCAGGACATTAGAAGTGAGGGGGAAATGAAAAAGAGGTAATTCATTGCTAAATAGAATGAGCTCTCCATAGTGAAACACAGTACTGCTGGTTCTGGTGTCCAGTGAAATCTGAATCCAGACATTTTTCTCATGGGGGATGGGGAGGAAAAGGAAGGCTCTACAATTTACAGCCTCCGAAGGAGAGATATAAAAGTGACAGGACAGAAATACCAAGAAGGATCAAGTTATCTTCAGGACTAGCTCCTGACTCTCAAACAGTAAGAGATGTAGAAATGCATTTTACCATTATCTGAAACGTTGTCTCTATGTCTCTGATTCCCCTTAATGTGAGTCATTCAGCTTCCTGATCACCACATCAGACATTTAGAAGGAAGAAAGTATCCATTTTAAGGCAGATTTGACTCTGTCATGTTATGCAGCTCTTACTGATACCAGGGGAAGTTGAGTATGAATGATGCAAAGACATGCTATAGCCATAAAATTTCGAGAATCCTCACTTGTTGCTTTAACATGTCAATATTCTGCTTGGTATATGGCTTTGGCACCTTATTCTTTCTTGTTAGGGGAGATGGGGGAATAACAGAATGTGGACACAGCACTGAACACAAAGGTGGCACAATCTCATTTTCTTCCCTGGCATGATGTGTTTTTTTTTTTTTAAATTATTATCTTTTCTGGTCATGACTGTTGTTCAGCCCCCTCCTCCCTGCCTTCCCCCTTCCCACCCTCCTTCTGCTTCCCAGAGATGAGAAACTTTGCCATCCTTGTTGAGTAAATAAATAAATAAATAAATTACTGTGAGACAGCTTGGAAGAATGTTTGATCATCTGAACCATTACAGAGGTGAAATTTCATTACACAGATGGTGACATCCCAATGTCTATCATCAAAACACAGCAGGTAGAAATGATCAGCTAGACCCATTCCCCACTATAAAATTACACTTACATTAATGTCACTCTAGATTTCATTATGCGGAAAATGATATTGCACAGGTCTCTAGCATGAGGGAGACTGGGAGAGGAGAAAAAAAAGAGAGATGAGAATCGAGTTGAGGGAGTGGGGGGAGGACAGGTGGGCACGGCGAAGCAGAACATGGGCTAGGAACAATCAGCAATCAGAAATAAATACACAACCACATCAAAACCTTGCAGTCTTTGCCGCAGTGTCATGTCATTTCCTGATCATCTCCAACCCCAGCTCCCACTTCAGATTCTGATGGAGTGCTTAGAAGCCTTCCTGCGGGAATGAGGGAGCTTCACAATTAATTTCTATTAATAAGGCCTGACAGTCTTACTTTAGTGAAGAAGGTACTACACCATTTCAGGAAGTCTCTTCTGTATGCTGAATGTACAGGCAGAGGTAAACCCTCATACACACATGAACACATATACGTGATTTCACATGTGTGGTGAGCAACCTCCCCTGTGAGTGAGGATTTTGAGCAATTACTAATAGCAATTGCTAGAGGCAACGTAGAAGGTCTGAATGAGTCCTGTGGTGTCATTGTTGCCATGGCCAAATCTGAGTTTCCTTCTATGTAGCTGAACATGCTGTCCATTAGAGAGATGCATTTGTAATAACAATAATAAATAGGTATCAAACAGTTTGGGACCTGTCAGTCAAACTAGGGAAAACATCCCCTAGGGGTTTTTTTCTTTTTTCTTTTCTTTTCTTTTCTTTTCTTTTCTTTTCTTTTCTTTTCTTTTCTTTTCTTTTCTTTTCTTTTCTTTTCTTTTCTTTTCTTTTCTTTTCTTTTCTTTTCTTTTCTTTTCTTTCCTTTCCTTTCCTTTCCTTTCCTTTCCTTTCCTTTCCTTTCCTTTCCTTTCCTTTCCTTTCCTTTCCTTTTCCTTTCCTTTCCTTTTCTTTTCCTTTCCTTTCCTTTTCTTCTTTCTTCTTTCTTCTTTCTTTTTTTCCCCTTCCTCTTCCTTTTCATCTTATGTACAGGGAAGCTCAGCTTTTGAGTTAATATGAGATTGACATTCAAAAAATACCCATGCAGAATTATCAAGCTCAAAGCCTTTTTATTTCCCAGATTTAGACTTTTGGGTAAAAATCCCAGTCATCTTCATCTGTCTGTCTCTCTGTCTCTGTCTCTCTCTCTCTAGCTAAATTTTTTGTAAATTTTTTTTTGGAGGGTGGTTTTGGAATGTGAAACCTACTTTTCAACAAAAAAGCCAAATACTTTGGAAGTGTTATTCTTCTTTGAAAGTGTTATCCTGCTACAAGTTTGACAATTCATGTTTAAAAAAATTCCCTAAAAGCTAATGATGTTCTTTTTCAGGCTTAATTGACCACAGTCAGAATATTTCTGTCTGAAATATTTCTGTTGACACTTGTCTATGCTTGCCTTAGCTCTCATGAAGACTCCTGAATATTGTAATTCAGGTAACTCAGCAGCCATTCACCAATAGGGTCCAAACATCATGGCTTGATTAAATGTCCCATGATGCAATCTACACTCTGGTTGCACCACCACAATTATCACTGGAACATTGTTGCTGTGGTACATGCTAGAGGACATCATTCAGCGAGGACATCATTCAGCAAGGACACATATGAAATAGAGTGATGAGTTAGCACAGCAGCTCTTAGGAATATGGGTTAATGCTAAGGAAAACTGACACAAAATATCTGATAAGGTTTCACGCATGAAAACAAAATAGCGTGGGATGCCAGAAATAGTTAATTTTGATTTAAAAATGTCATCAGGAAATATTTTGTTATTTCTGAGTTTAATGTTTTTACAGAATCTACCACTATTTCTACTTTTTGCCCTAATATGGAATAAGAACAAGTCCTGATACTGGAAAACAAACTCACAGGAAATTCACATTTAGGGTGCTCATCTGTCTTTCTCTCAGCAATCCCACATTTGTTCACTTAGAAGCCAGGTTAATTTTTAAATCACTCTACCCTATATGTTAAGTGATGAGACATGACAGAATTTCCTTGTCTTATCAATGAGCTCTATGATGCTTCGATCTTATATTTCCAAACAGACTAAGGCACAGAGTCATACTATAGTAGAAAACTTAGTATTCAAATTACCCTGGGTTCTCATTATACTTAAGGGAGAGTGAGTAGTACTTTGAAAGAATAACTTTCATAGTAAATAAATATTATATAGCTTTAGAAGTTCAAATTGAAGGTGTCTACATGTTATCTAGATCAGGCTGATTTTATAATCAGTAGGAATCTGATCAATAGAGTAGAGTTTAGGGTGCAATACATCTAAGCAAATCTAGGTGTCTACTTTAGGATGACCTGAACCTCAACTGAATTTTACTACACTTATCTGTAGATTATATAAGAACTATTTCTGATCTCAAATTACAAAGTTAGTGTCTATAAAAATTTGTCTCCATATTAGACTAGGGATTGATAGTAATATACTAAAATATATCTAAAAAAAAAAGAGAGGGGGGATTCTGAAAGTGTTAATCTCCATTAAATACTGAGAAATCTGAGACCCTAATTTAAATGAGACAATAAGATGATGTGACTCTCACCAAAAACCTGAGGAATTTTGATTCTGGGGTTCAAAATCCTTAGAACTGATAAAAACTTTGTGTGTGTATACACACACACACACACACACACACACACACAGAGACACCTGCACACACTAACATATATATATGCAAGCATTCTGACTAGAAGAATGGCTTTAATAAGTAGTCATCTGGCAAAGGATCTTCCAATGAAATTTTATGTCTGGTTTTGTAAACTGAAAGGTGTGAATATTTTAGACAAACATTTGAAGACTAATTCAAACAGAATAAGAACCCATATGTTTTAACCACTGCTATGTTACATCCTTTATTAAGCAACAGTATCCAGGGTACAAATAATGGGTCTTCTTTGCATTTCATTTAACAAATATATTGATTGAAGTCCCTTTTCAAACCTCAGCAGATGGGTTGCTTTAGGGGTAATTTTTTCAAAGGAAGTTTGCATGGGGATTTAACCAGCCAACTTCCCTTGATGTTAGCAGGAACTATGTGACTAAACCGATACACTACTTTGAAAAGACACCCCTAAACGCCTCATGTTGAATTGCTGGAAGTCTTTGAACTCAGCAGGATCATTGCTTGAATAAGAAGTGGTGGTTCAGATCCAACATATCCATCAGTTATAATAAACAGTGCTATAAATGGGACAAAGAGTGCATTTGTCCAAAGAGAAAGGGAAGGTTTGGGTAGCATACAGCCAGTAGATTTGGCATTAAATCTTTTCTTCCTCCTAATTCCATCTTGGAGAACACTTCTGGGAACATCATAGATGAAGTGGTTTCATTAAAATAATTTTCTTCAGTCAGTTACTAGTAAGGTGGTCCCTAATGGATTTTACTGTAGTACATTTTAAAGCAGACCTTCACTTGTTCTAAGAAGTCATTTATAGATAGCAAGATGATGACCAATCTGAAGCTAAGGGCAAAGACATACAACAAGGAGAAGATTCTGTCTGGAGACAGGTCTGACCTAAGACATTATTACTTTAAGATTACTCAGAATTTGATTCAAGCAGTTCACTGTACAACTATATCATAATTTTCCTCCTGACTTGTTTATCATCCTAGACAGGAACTAATACATGATTAGGTTGAGCCAAGAAGGAATCACTTCCTATTCTTTGACATCACACGCTGTCTCTGCAGGAGCTCTGTCCCCCCTCCATCTCCCATGGAGAAGAAATAGACGTCTCATAGATGGCTTTTATAGGTCATGCTGAGCAGGAATGTACAGCAAAGGTCAAATTCAGCCCAAATTATTTCAGACCATAATGTCATTCCCTGAATAAGCCTTTCTTTGTACTTTATAAAATCTTTAAAGGAAAGTGCTTTGAAACATTCAACTGGAGAATTCTGATTTCACTTAGTTTATGCTCCTGATATAAAAGAAACATATTATTTCAGGAGGAAAATAAAAGGGAAATACAAAACATTCCTACAAAATATCTAAATTAAAATTAAAAATACGTAGCATGGTTATAGGAAATGTTAGTCTGGCAGCATTAGTTTGATAGAAATGTTATGCCCAGGAATACATTGTCATTAGATGTGATTAAGGTAATCTTCCTAAAATTAGACAGACAGAGATGTACTATTGTTATCTCCTGAAGCTGCCTGCCTACCAGATTTGTGACATTTTGGGCGTATCTTTTCAAAGCAGCATACAGAGTTTTAGCTGCATGACTCTCAGAAACATCAACAGGAGCCGATGATTGATTAAATCCCACACTTGCCCTTGCTTTGAAAAATTTTCCCCTAAGCATCCTGTCTGTTGGGCTTTTGGAAAGAACTTCACTGTTTACATGTAGACAGATGTAGAAAATATTCAATCTATATTAAAAGTTAAATTAAATTAAATTAAAATTTAATAAGACTAAAATAAAATAAAATAAAATAAAATAAAATAAAATAAAATAAAATAAAGATCAGTATTTCCACTTGTTCTCTGCTCCCTTGATTTCCGCTCTGGTACTGTGAATGTATTCCAAGCTTTGTTACATCAACCAGGAATGATACAGATGGACATTTTGCCTGTCCAACCTGACTCAACTGCTTGAAGATTCATCAGAGAGAATCTGTTGGCAATTGCAAATGGATCCAATCCAGAGACAGCAGATTTTGTCTCTCTAGAGGAAAGCAGGACTGTAAAGGGCAGACTAGATAGGCAAAAATATTTACTTTTATATTTCATCACTTCAAATTTATAATGGGACAAACTGCCTTTAAAACTTCACCTTTTTAATAGGATACTAACAGAGATTTTCAGTGCAATTCATTTGCTGGCAAGTCAGATGCTTGAGAGCAGGAAGCATTTTAAGCTAAAAACAAAGGAAAGAAGAAAGGAAAAAGGAAAAAGGAAAAAGGAAAGAAAAGAAAAAAGAAAAGAAAAGAAAAGAAAAGAAAAGAAAAGAAAAGAAAAGAAAAGAAAAGAAAAGAAAAGAAAAGAAAAGAAAAGAAAAGAAAAGAAAAGAAAAGAAAAGAAAAGAAAAGAAAAGAAAAGAAAAGAAAAAAGAAAAAGCAATCAGCAGGGTGACATATACTTTATTAGTCCTCTTCAAAATCACTTCCTCTCCTTTCTCCCTTTTATATTTCTTGTTTTTCTATGTGATCTCCTTGTTACATTACATCCTTCATTTTAGGCATTTTAATCTGTCCTGGTTTCAGCTGAGATGGAGTTAATTTTCATTATAGTGGCTGATATAGGGCTATGTTTTGGATTTGTGCTGAAAACAGTGTTGATAATACAGAGATGTTTTAGTTGTTGCTGTACTAGTCAAGGACTTTTCAGATTCCCATGCTCTGCCAGGTGCAGAAGAGGTTGGGAGGGGACGCAGCCAGGATAGTTGATCCAAACTGACCAAAGAGCTATTCCATACCATATGACATAATGCTCAGTATATAAAGCTGGGGAAGAAGAAGGAAGGGGGGACGTTCGGAGTGATGGCGTTTGTCTTCCCAAGTAACCATTACGCATGATGGAGCCATGCTTTCCTGGAGATGGCTGAACATCTGCCTGCCGATGGCAAGTAGTGAATGAATTCCTTGTTTTGCTTTGCTTGCATGTGCATGGCTTTTGCTTTACCTATTAAACTGTCTTTATCTCAACCCACGAGTTTTCTTACTTTTGCTCTTCTGATTCTCTCCCCCATCCCATCAGGGGGGAGTGAGTGAGTGGCTGTGTGGTGCTTAGTTGCTGGCTGGGGCTAAACCACGACATAATCCCTCCAAAGGGATGCATCCCAGTGGCACAGACAGTTGTAAGGCACAATTCTCAGCTACACCATGGCTCTTTTATGGTGCTGTGGCAGTGAAAGTGGCCTTATAGCCCATGGAACTGGCCACTGTGGAATATCCTCCCCACTATGCACAAAACAGGGTTTCAGAAAGCGAGTAAAGTCAGGACATTGGCTATATAATGGCCTCTGTCACATCTCCCAGTGTAAAAGACCCCATTCCTAGGGTAAGCATGGGGAATGAAGAAAGCAGCGCTTGCTTGGAGTCTTATCACAGCCTCAAGAGAAAAATTCCACAAAATTCAGTTTGTGATAAAAATCAGGCTACTGAAAATCCCTAAAGGGTACCTCTTTCCTCCAATATGAGACATGGTGCAATGAGGAGAATCAGTCATTTATTACCTCTTCTAGAAATGTAGGGAAGTCCTCAGAGGTTTTTCTGGGGTAAATATGAATATGTGGAATTTACTTACTTCACACCTGAGGAACTGTCAAACATAAATATTCTCCTTCCTTCTCATATTCAGCAGCTGTGGGGCGTTAATCTAGCTTTGTATTTACAGGTGAAAGTCTTGTTTGCAGCATAGTCAAAAAGAATTTTTTGTGTTTTCTATTTTTTTGTAATTGAAGCTTTAGATGGTCACCACAGTCTCTTTCTAGGTCCGAAAGGGATGTATAACTTGCCTTCTCCTTTTCTTCTGGGCCCTGTTTGGTCAGTTGTTAAACACTGGAGTTGGTCAGAACATTTTTCTTCCCAGGTTTCATATGTTTGCTTCATCTCATCTGTGCTTCATCTACTAGGGGTACTCTAGGTACTCATACGAAATGAGCTCTGAGTTTCCTTCTTGCTCACGTCATGGAGTGTATGTAGTCTGCAATCCTTTGTAGAGATTCAACTAATGAAGCCATGCAGAAACTGCGGAATCAGGATGTTGTGGTATAGCCCCAATCGGCAATTAAGTACCACAGAGCCTCTCACTCACCCTCCCCCCCTGGTGGGATGGGGGAGAGAATCGGAAGAGCACAAGTAAGGAAACTCGTGGGTTGAGATAAGAACAGTTTAATAATTGGAACATAATAATAATAATAAAATAAATTTTAATGAAAAGGAAAACAACAAGATAGTGAGAGAAGAACAAAACCCAGGGAAAAATAAGTGGTACAACGACTCACCACCCACCGATCGACACCCAGCCAGTCCCCGAGCAGCGATCGCTACTCCCGGGCTACTCCTCCCAGTTTATATGCTGAGCATGATGTCATATGGTATGGAATAGTCCTTTGGCCAGTTTGGATCAATTATCTTGGCTGTGCCCCCTCCCAGTTTCTTGTGCACCCGGGCAGAGCATGGGAAGCCGAAAAGTCCTTGACCAGTGTAAACATTACTTAGCAACAACTAAAACATCAGCGTGTTATCAATATTATTCTCATACTAAAATCCAAAACACAGCACTATACCAGCTACTAGGAAGAAAATTAACTATCCCAGCCGAAACCAGGACAGTATCCACCCCTTATTCTATACCATCTACGTAGTGCCCAGGTCCTACCCTTTCTAATACATTCCAAATAATCACCACCACTTTCCCTGTCTTTTGATATATACACACAGATATCATTCCCTTGGTCTATGGGCCATCCCTCCAAAATGTCCAGTGAGTTCATTTAGTCCATGACTTTGGGCTCCATCTCTCATAACAGTCTTTCAGGGCAGGAGAGATGCTGTGTGGTGTTGGATTGTTGCATGTTCTGGTTCCATTACTGCTGCACTTTGCTTGGTTTCATCAAAGTTTATTCTTCATTAATCTGGGTGATTCTCACTGTAATACTGTTGATATGGTGTATAGCAACCATAAAAGTGATGACATACAGTATTATATAGCAATTAACATCATACCGTTTAGTTCATTGGCTATTGTCACCCAAAATCAAATCCCCTTGAGGTACACAGCGGACTTCCCCATCCTCTCGCATTACCCACCAAGTGCACCCGGGTCCTTGAGCAAAAGCAATCCCACGAATGGGCTTGCCTTTGCCTGAGGCAGGAGTAACCCAGACTGTCTTCCCCAGCATGATTTAATGTGCCCTACAAGGATTTTATCTCCTTTGACAGTAAGTAAAAGTTTTGATTGGGCAGGGCCAGGTCAATTGATGGATCCCCTAGTGTTGACTAACCAGGTGGCCTTTGCTAAATATGTATCCCAATGTTTGAATGTCCCACCACCCATTGCTCTCAGTGTAGTCTTTAACAATCCATTGTATCATTCAATTTTCCTGGAGGCTGGTGCATGACAGGGGATGTGATATACCCACTCAATGCCATGCTCTTTGGCCCAGGTGTCTATGAGGTTGTTTTGAAAATGAGTCCCACTGAATTGAGTGGGCACCCCACTCAATTCTTTCTGGGGTGCCATGTCGCCATAGACCTTGCTTTTCAAGGCCCAGGAGAGTGTTCCGGGCAGTGGCATGGGGCACAGCATATGTTTCCAGCCATACGGTGGTTGCTTCCACCATTGTAAAGCACATAGCACTTGCCTTGGCGGGTTTGTGGGAGCGTGATATAATCGATCTGTCAGGCCTCCACATATGCAGTCTTGGCTAACTGGGGAGGTCCCAGTTGACTGGAGATTAGCAAATGTGACACCCATCTACAAGAAGGGCCGGAAGGAGGACCCAGGGAACCACAGGCCTGACAGCCTGACCTCGGTACCAGGGAATCTGATGGAGCAGATCATCCTGAGAGCCATCACACAGCATGTAGAGGATAACCAAGGGATCAAGCCCAGCCAGCATGGGTTCAGGAAAGGCAGGTCCTGCTTGACCAACCTGATCTCCTTCTATGACAAGGTGACCCGCCTAGTGGATGAGGGGAAGGCTGTGGATGTTGTCTATCTAGACTTCAGTAAAGCCTTTGACATGGTTTCCCACAGCATTCTCCTGGAGAAACTGGCTGCTCATGGCTTGGACGGGTGTACTCTACGCTGGGTAAAGAACTGGCTGGATGGCCGGGCCCAAAGAGTGGTGGTGAATGGAGTTTACTCCGGTTGGCGGCCGGTCAAAAGTGGTGTTCCCCAGGGCTCTGTGTTGGGGCCAGTTCTGTTTAATATCTTTATCAATGATCTGGACGAAGGGATTGAGTGCAGTCTCAGTAAGTTTGCAGACGACACCAAGTTGTGTAGGAGTGTTGATCTGCTTGAGGGGAGGAAGGGTCTACAGAGGGACCTGGACAGGCTGGATCGATGGGCTGGGGCCAATTGTATGAGGTTCAACAAGGCTAAGTGCAAGGTCCTGCACTTGGGCCACAGCAACCCCATGCAACGCTACAGGCTTGGGGAAGAGTGGCTGGAAAGCTGCCTGGCAGAGAAGGACCTGGGGGTGTTGGTTGACAGCCGCCTGAATATGAGCCAGCAGTGTGCCCAGGTGGCCAAGAAAGCCAATGGCATCCTGGCTTGTATCAGAAATAGTGTGGCCAGCAGGACTAGGGAAGTGATTCTCCCCCTGTACTTGGCACTAGTGAGGCCGCACCTTGAATACTGTGTTCCGTTTTGGGCCCCTGTTGCGTTAAGAGTTACTGTCGCATACAAATAGGAGTCTGAGGAGTGGCTGAGGGGAACCCTCCTGTGGAGTCACGAGGTTCAGACAGGACCCCCTTGCTTTCTAAACTCCTTCCAGAGAGGAGTCTAGGTGCGGCTAGGTCCAGTCTTAGTCTCAGACCTGGTCAACGGTTTATTTTCTAAGGACTGTATGTGTAGCCACTTATTGGTTGAGGGCTTTCACTAAGGTGACAGCATTAACTTTTACACCCCCCCAGTCTGGGCGTGTTGAAGGAACTATCACGGCCAGAGCAGTGAAGAGTGCAGTTTATTAGAGCAACAGACACACAGATTCTTTGGATTACCGGTGATAAATTCACTGTCTGCAAAGCACATACAAATACCAAGAATATGAGTAGGAATAACACGGCCAGACACAAACATGTATATAACACGGCCGGACACAACGCGTATATCAAAAAATATGAGTAACACGGCCGGACACAAATGCGTTAAAAGAAAATAATAAAGCGACTCTATAGAGATTTCTAAGTTTCCCGGGGAGGCACTTGGTATAACCAAGTGTTCGACTCTTACCCAAAGGCGTCCCAATGGGGGGGAAGAGAGGCTCAGCCCGTCGACTGATCCCAAACGTCAGAGTGATACACGATGGTGTCTTCCCTAACATTCTCTTTCTCTTAAACCATTTTATACTATCTTTCACCTTTCGGGTGGAGCTTGAGTGACTCTAGTCATACATACCTTTGTTTAGGATTGGTGTAAAGTTTTCTCACTTCGCTTTTAAAGGTATAAGCTAGAAAAATTCAGTGCGCAATCTCAGTGAGGGGTGGTCGCACCTTGGAGGCGGGTAGCTTTTGGGATGGAGGTGTGTTTTGGTATTATAATGATGTTATAATGAGCAAATTTCACCAAAAGGACAGCATTTTGTCAAAAACGTGGCAGGCTGTTGGCCCAGGGTAGTAAATATGCAGCTTATCAGTTCCATGACACCTTTAAGTTCCCCTATTATTGCAGAGCCTGGCCGCGGCATCTCCACACCGCTCCACCCTCTGGGCAGCGCCTCTTAGAGTCAGCGCACCAAGTTCCCCTGGCGTTACCAACATCTAAGGTTGTAGGCCTAGGGAACTCCCATGGAATGGATTCCTTACATGTCAGCCGCATTCCACCTGGGAAGCTTCTTCAATGCTGTGCCTTACCTAAAAGTGTGAATATAAGTTCTAATTTTTAAATCACCTCAGCCATTATCCCACAGCCCCTCACTACAAGAGAGACATTGAGTTTCTGGAGTGTGTCCAGAAAAGGGCAACGAAGCTGGTGAAGGGTCTAGAGCATAAGTCTTATAAGGAGCAGCTGAGGGAAATGGGGTTCTTCAGCCTGGAGAAAAGGAGGCTGAGGGGAGACCTTATTGCTCTCTACAACTACCTGATAGGAGGTTGTAGAGAGGTGGGGGTCGGTCTCTTCTCCCAGGTAACAAGTGATAGGACAAGAGGAAATGGCCTCAAGTTGCGCCAGGGGAGGTTTAGACTGGATATTAGGAAATTGTACTTCACTGAAAGGGTTATCAAGCATTGGAACAGGCTGCCCAGGAAAGTGGTTGAGTCGCCATCCCTGGAAGCATTTAAAAGACGTTTGGATGAGATGCTTAGGGACATGGTATAGTGGTGGTCTTGGTAGTGTTATTTTTATGGTTGGACTCGATGATCTTAAAGGTCTTTACCAACCTATACGATTCCGTGATTCTGTGATATTAACATCTCAGCCATCACCCTCCATACCACAGAGGCTTTAACCGCTTGGGTTGTTTAATTGCAGCGCATGTTTCACATTCATGGATAACCTGTGCAATAGTGTCCATGGTCAAGTCCACCCCTCAGTTATGAGCCCATCTTTATGTTGCATCTCCTCCTTGATGGTCTGAGGTGTCATGGGCCCACTGAGCTATAAATAATTCACCCTTATGTTGCCAGTCCAGATCCACCTGGGCCACTTCCATCTTAGCAGCCTGATCCACCTGCTGGTTGTTTTGATGTTCCTCAGTGGCCTGACTCTTGGGTACGTGAGCATCTACGTGACGTACTTTTACAACCAGGTTCTCTACCCGGGCAGCAATATTTTGCCACAATGCTGCAGCCCAGATGGGTTTGCCTCTGTGCTGCCAATTGTTCTGCTTCATTGCTGCAACCACCCCCACAGGGCATTTGCCACCATCCATGAGTCAGTATAGAGATAGAGCACTGGCCACTTTTCTCGTTCAGCAATGTCTAAAGCCAAATGGATGGCCTTTACTTCTGCAAATTGTCTCGATTCACCTTCTCCTTCAGCAGTTTCTACCACTTGTCGTATAGGACTCCATACAGCAGCCTTCCATCTCCGATGCTTTCCTACAATACGACAGGACCCATCAGTGAACAGGGCATATTGCTTCTCATTTTCTGGTAGGTGATTGTACAGTGGGGCCTCCTCAGCACACGTCACCTCCTCCTCTGGCGATATTCCAAAATCTTTGCTTTCTGGCCAGTCCATAATTACTTCCAAGATCCCTGGGCCATTGGGGTTTCCTATCCGAGCCCGTTGTGTGATCAGTGCAACCCACTTACTCCACGTAGCATCAGTTGCATGATGTGTAGAGGGGACCCTCCCTTTGAACATCCAGCCCAGCACCGGCAGCCAGGGTGCCAGGAGGAGTTGTGCTTCAGTACCAACCACTTCTGAAGCAGCTCGAACCCCTTCATATGCTGCCAAGATCTCTTTTTCAGTTGGAGTATAGCGGGCCTTGGATCCTCTGTATCCCCAACTCCAAAACCCAAGGGGTCGACCTCGAGTCTCCCCAGGTGCTTTCTGCCAGAGGCTTTAGGTCTGGCAGCAGGGCCATTCTCCCCGGCTGCGGTGTAGAGCACATTTTTTATGTCTTGCCCTGCCCGGACTGGCCCAAGGGCTACTGCATGAACTATCTCCCGTTTAATTTGTTCAAAGCCTTGTCGCTGCTCAGGGCCCCATTTGAAATCGTACTTCTTCCGGGTCACTTGATAGAGAGGGCTTATGATCAGACTGTAATTTGGGATATGCATTCTCCAAAAACCCACAACGCCTAAGAAAGCTTGTCTTTCCTTTTTGCTAGTTGGTGGAGACATGGCTGTTATTTTGTTAACCACATCCATTGGGATCTGATGACGTCCATCTTGCCATCTTATTCCTAAAAACTGGATCTCCTGTGCAGGTCCCTTGACCTTACTTTTTTTTATGGCAAAACCGGCTTTTAGAAGGATTTGGACTATTTTCTTCCCTTTCTCAAAAACTTCCTCTGCTGTATTGCCCCACACGATGATGTCATCAATGTATTGCAGATGCTCTGGAGCTTCACCCTGTTCCAGTGCCGTCTGGATCAGTCCATGGCAACTGGTAGGGCTGTGTTTCCACCCCTGGGGCAATCAATTCCAAGTGTACTGAACGCCCCTCCAAGTGAAAGCAAACTGTGGCCTGCACAGGGCTTGAGAAAGCCTGCTGCCAAAGGGCTTGAGAAAAACGCATTAGCAATAACAATTGTAGCATACCATTTGGCTGCTTTTGACTCCAGTTCGTATTGCAGTTCCAGCATGTCCGGCACGGCAGCACTCAGGGGTGGCGTGACTTCATTCAGGCCACGATAGTCTACTGTTAGTCTCCACTCTCCATTAGACTTTCTCACTGGCCATATAGGACTGTTAAAAGGTGAACGAGTCTTACTGATCACTCCTTGGCTCTCCAGTCGACGAATCAGCTCATGGATGGGAATCAGGGAGTCTCTGTTGGTGGGATATTGCCTCCGGTGCAATGTTGTGGTAGCGATTGGCACCTGTTGTTCTTTGACCCTCAGCAACCCCACAACAGAAGGGTCCTCTGAGAGACCAGGCAAGGTGGACAGCTGTTTAATTTCCTCCATCTCCAAGGCAGCTATACCAAAAGCCCACCGGTACCCTTTTGGGTCCTTGAAATACCCTCTCCTGAGGTAGTCTATGCCAAGGATGCACGGAGCCTCTGGGCCAGTCCCAATGGGGTGCTTTTGCCACTCACTCCCAGTTAGGCTCACTTTGGCCTCCAATACAGTCAGTTGTTGGGATCCCCCTGTCACTCCACAAATACAGATGGGTTCTGCCCCTATATAGCTTGATGGCATCAGGGTACACTGTGCATCGGTGTCTACTAGAGCCTTATACTCCTGTGGGTCTGATGTGCCAGGCCATCGAATCCACACAGTCCAGTAAACCCGCTTGTCCCTTTCCTCCACCTGGCTGGAGGCAGGGCCGCCCTAATCCTGGTCATAATATTCATTACCCTTTTCTTGTGTATATGAGTCAGGAATTTCTTCATTAAAATCAGGAGTAAAATCAGCCCTTTTACTCTGTCTGGGGAACTGTCCACTGGAAACCGGAGCAGCAATTTTCCTGGAAGAACTCCCTTTGGTGATTGTTTTTCCTTGCAACTCACGTACCCGTCCCTCTAGGGTGGAGGTAGGTTTTCCATCCCACTTCCTCATGTCCTCTCCGTGGTCACGCAAGTAAAACCATAGGGTGCCCTGTGGTGTGTACCCTCTATATCCTCTCTCTTGAGCAGAAGAACGCTTACTCCTAATAGCTGAGACACTGGTCTGTATAGGTAGGGAGTAGGACAAATCCTCTTTGAATCGTTTGAACTCCTGGGACAGTTCCCGCACAGCTGAGACAAAGGAGGAAGAGATACTTTCTTCGTATTCTCGGAGGTTACTAGCAGCTTCATTCACTGTTGGACCGTCTCGGTCTTTCCAGGTCAGTATTGCCAGTGAGTTGGCACACGACGGTGGTGCGTTTCGTACCAACTTCCGCCACATGGGTCTTGTGTACTGGACCTCGTCTGGATCTATGGGTGACCGCACGTCGTTCAGGTCACCATAAATCACTTCCAGCACAGCTAATTCCCTCAGGTACTGGATACCTTTCTCCATGGTGGTCCATTTCCCGGAGCGGTATACAACATCTTCCTTGAAGGGATATCTTTCTCTTATAGCTGACAGGAGTCGCCTCCAGAGGCTGCGGGCTGGTTCCCCTTTTCCAGTCGCTTTGTCAATGCCCCCTTCCCTAGAAAGGGATCCCAGCTGCTTGGCTTCCTTACCCTCTAATTCCAGGCTATTGGCCCTGCTATCCCAGCATCGGAGCAGCCAGGTGGCAATGTGCTCCCCTGGATGACGGCTGAAATCTTTTTGCATATCTCGCAGCTCACTCAGGGATAGGGATCGGGTGGTTTCCGTCTCATTTACGAGTTCTTCCTCTTCCTCTTCCTCTCCCTGTGATGGCCCTGCTCCTTCATCTTCCCTTTCTAAACGAGCTGACTTTCGCTTCCAGGATTTCTTTTTATGTATAGGGTCGACTGATACTGACACGGGTTCGTTCCCTGTTTGAACCGCAATGCTTGTAACAGAGTTGTTCGGTGCAGCTGCAGCCGCAGTGCCTGTCGCAGGGGGAATCGGAATAGCCGCAGTGCCTGTCGCAGGGGGAATCGGAACAGCCGCAGTGCCTGTCGCAGGGGGGGCTGGAGCAGCCGCAGTGCCTGTTGTTTTGTCACCAGATCCTTGAGGGTTCTGAGTAGCGTTGAACAGGGCTCGGTAGGCATGGGCCAGACCCCAGCACATTGCAGTGATTTGTATCTCCTTAAAATTGCCAGAGTCACAGCATACTTTTTCCAAATATTCTACTAATTTTTGAGGATTCAGCACTTGTTCAGGGGTGAAGTTCCAAAACACTGGAGGTGCCCAACGCCCTAGGCATTTGCCCATGCTATTCCACACACCCTGCCACTCATAACTATCCAGCCTTGGGGCAGATCTCTGGATGATATTCTTAAATTGCTTACTAACCCTGGACAAGATCGAAACAATATTCCCAAACAATACCAATACAAGTATCTTAACTACGCAAGGTTGTTCAAAATACTGAAAAGTTACTGTAATGAAGGAGGAAGCATTGTAGAAGAAAGTAGTGAAGGTACAATTCTGCATTTCCTCCATAAAAAACCTCTCAGAGGAAGAAGTATAATTGCAAATTGTCTCCATAAGATGATACCCGACATACAGTAACGGTTTCAGTACAGCACTTAGATACCAAAATAAACCCAAGGTCACTGTTTTAATAACAAATCTCACAGGCAAAACATCACCAATTAAAGCAGACCACAGCAAACTGCAAAAACCAACAGCGATCTTTAACGTGTACGGCAAAGAAATGAGCATGGTGCAGATCAGGTAAACCGATGCTAGGAACAAATGGATCAATATCACGTCCCACAACTACTAACAGATCTAAATTCCTTAATACGCTCTGGTTAATCTGTTATTATCTCAAACCCTTCGGGCCCCACGTTGGGCGCCAAAAAGGACTGTCGTGGTTTAACCCCAGCCGGCAGCCAAGCACCACGCAGCCGCTCGCTCACTTCCCCCCACCCCCGATGGGATGGGGGAGAGAATCGAAAGAGCAAAAGTAAGAAAACTCGTGGGTTAAGAACAGTTTAATAATTGGAACAAAATAATAGTAATAATAATAATGAATTGTAATGAGAGGGAAAAAAACAACGAGAGAGAGAGAGAGGAACAACACCCAAGGGAAGGGAAAAAAAAGGAAAAAAAAATATATAAAAAAAAAATACAACCGCTCACCACCCGCCGACCGACGCCCAGCCAGTCCCCGAGCATTGATCGCTACCCCCCGGCCAACTCCCCCCAGTTTATATACTGGGCATGACATCATATGGTATGGAATAGCCCTTTGGTCAGTTTGGATCCACTATCCTGGCTGTGCCCCCTCCCATTTCTTGTGCACCTGGCAGAGCATGGGGAGCTGAAGGGGGGGAAAATCCTTGACCAATGTAAACACCGCTTAGCAACAGCCAAAACATCAGCGTGTTATCAATATTATTCTTATACTAAAATCCAAAGCACAGCACTATACTGGCTACTAGGAAGAAAATTAACTCTATCCCAGCCGAAACCAGGACATCAGGTAAACCAATATCGAGAACAGATGGATCAATATTGTGGCCTGCAACTACTAACAGCGATCTAAATTTCTTAATACGCTCTGGTGAATCTGTTATTATCTCAAACCCTTCGTGCCCCACATTGGGCGCCAAAAAAGGATTGTTATGGTTTAGCCCCAGTCAGCAATTAAGTACCGCAGAACCGCTCACTCACCCTCCCCCCACGGTGGGATGGGGGAGAGAATCAGAAAAGCCAAAGTAAGAAAACTCGTGGATTGAGATAAGAACAGTTTAATAATTGGAACAATAATAATAATAATAATAATACATTGTAATGAGAAGGGAAACAGCAAGAGAGTGAGAGAGGAACAAAACCCAGGAAAAACCAAGGTATAGAACCGCTCACCACCTGCCGATCGACACCCAGCCAGTCCCCGAGCAGCGATCGCTACCCCCTGGCCAACTCCCCCCAGTTTATATACTGAGCATGACATCATATGGTATGGAATAGCCCTTTGGTCAGATTGGATCAATTATCTTGGCTGTGCCCCCTCCCAGTTTCTTGTGCACCTGGCAGAGCATGGGAAGCTGAAAAGTCCTTGACTAGTGTCAATATTAGTTAGCAACAACTAAAACATCAGTGTATTATCAGTATTATTCTCATACTAAAATCAAAAACACAGCACTATACCAGCTACTAGGAAGAAAATTAACTCTATCCCAGCCGAAACCAGGACATAGGATAACCTTTCTGCTGGTTCTGCTCTCCACTAGTGTCCTCATTGAAACAGTGAGTCATCCCACAGCTATGCCAATCCATTTGGGCATACTAAATAATCGTGATGTACATGTTCACAGCCACATAAAGTTGAGTGCTCAGTAGTAGGCACACTTCACTGCATATTGTCAGTAGACTCTGTTTATGTAATTTATTCCTGTCAGAAATAACACTCTGAAAACATAACTAACTACAGTACAATTTCTCAGGAATTGCTCTGTGACGAAGGTGTGGAGTGGACCTTTACCACATTAATGGCTGCTGGGAATCCAAGTGGATTTCTCAGCCACGGAATGGAAAGGAACTTCAGGCTCATCTGGCTTGATGCTAAGCACCAGCCGCAAGATGTTGCATGTTCTCATGCCCCATCAATTTCAATTGAGTTGAAAGGCCCTGTTTCCCATTTTTCTCTTCCTCTTAGTAAAAAGATTCCTATTAGCTCCACTGAGTTTTGGGTCAGTACTCCCTAACTACAGAAACCAAAATGGAGAGGGATTAAAATGGCTTTACGTACCTTTGTGCCTCCTGCATTTCAGCCCTGACCAGCCCCTGAAGGAAGGTAAGGAAGGCAGCCTCAGGGTGGCTAGAATTTATATTCTGCACACAATATTGCATACCTTTTAAATGCTGCTTTGTAAAAGTGGGTGGTTATTTTTATCCTTTTACATTTCCAGATTTTTTTGTATTCTGGCAATTAGAAAAGTAACAATATAGACCATTTGCAGCTCCTAAGAATTTACCACTATACTTTCCTACTTCTCCCACACCCTCCAAGAGTACCTTTAGTAAGCTGTTTTCAGGTCTATTTACTTTAGTACATTATTTAAATTGAACTGGAAAAATGATATTGCAAACATTAGTTGATTCCACAGTGGGTGCTCAGTACATTATTTAATTAGAACCTTTGGTTCCTTTAGAAAAAAGTTCCTGTGCAAATGTAAGCTTTAACTGTATAAAGGTACATATATATATATATGTATGTACATATATATGTATGTGTGCATGTAACTACTGTTAATATTGTTTTTATTATTTTATTATTTCACTATTTATTGTCTGTGGTTATTTCTTCTTTTGTTTTTGCTTTTTCCTACTCTTTCCTCCAGAAAAAAAGTCATGCCACTTACTGTTAGAAAACATAACAGCTTTGAAATCTATTTTCTTCTCTTTTTAATCCTATTTTATTCCTTTGGAGCTATAAACCAAGGAAAATGCCTATTTTCTACTGTATATATTTACAGCTTCTATTCTAAATAACTTTAGTGCTTTAGCATTTGCAATCACCATAATTTTCTCTACAGAGGAAAAAAAGAAAATCAAACTTTTAAGCCCCACAGGGAACAATTCAGCTCCACTGAGTTCTTTAATGTAGGATCCATATAAAAGCAATCAGAGCTGTTCTTTCTCCACTCCAGCTATTTGGCTCCTTTCTGCTATTGTCTGGCATATTCTGACCTTCAGTTCTCGGGCATCGTTGCATTTAATAACTAAATGCACTGAGCCAGTTATTAAATTCACCATCATGATCCTCCCAATACATGCAAAGGATGGACAAAGCTTAGAATTGTCTTACAAATATGATAATTCTGTAATTCATGTGCATGTAAGAATTTGCCTTACACAATCTTTAGTTGTGTTATAAAGAAAATTGTTGAATGAGTATAACCAAAAAGTGACCATGAGCTCATAAACCAGTTTCATCATATGAGCTTCAGAGATATAACTGTTCATGCCCCTATCTTTCTGTTTGATACTTGTATGCCCATTAAATAAAATGTACACAAGAAGAATAGGGAACAGAGATGAAAAGAGTCATTAAGCCATCATATTTTTGTGTCATTACAGCATTGTTCTGTATATGTTCTCATTCTTCCTAGGAGAATAAAAAGAGAAAGGAAAACATTTCCTAATGTATGATTTCATAATGAGTATGTTGGGTATGAACTGTGGGACATTTCATCTCTGGTTTACCTAGTCAAAAAGTGGCCATGTTTATGAAACATCTTGAAAGTTAATCCATTAATGCATAGGCCTAAAGCTACAGAAGTGTTCACTTAGTAACTCTCATTGAACTCGAAGCATAGCACCTACACAGCATTCAAAATCAATCCTTAAAGGAAGAAAGACTGGAAGGGACTATTGGTTATTAAATTTATTTCCTTAGTGTCATATGTAGTTATTAATTTAATGACCCTGGAAGCTTCTTTTTTAGAATGAGTTAAATTCTTGAATCCTTCTGCTCTCAAAGATGGCTCTTTGCCTGTTGTGGTCCTATCTGGGGCATACATTGTCCTTCAGAATAGGGAGTTGTCCTCAATGTTTAAGCTCTGACGTGTTTGTACCAGTCAGCTGTTGATCTGCTGGCTAGCTGTTTTCTATTTTTTTCAGACTGCCAGTCCTCTATAGTTTTGCACTGGAAGATTGAACATTTGTTCAGAAGTTTGAAGCCTATTGACAGTAGACTTGTTCTTTTTAGTTGCCTGTCATGGACTGCTGAGAACAGCTCCCTCAGGGCTAAACAAATGAAGCAACTTTACTTCTTGCTAATATAAAATATGTTTCTACACTCTTGATCATCATAGTCACCCTCTTCTATGCCTGCTACCATTCAAAGTCAAACTTATTTAGTTCTAATTTCCTTCCTGATTCTGAAATGGGAGTGATGATGGCTGGTCAGTGTGGAGAAACATCTCTGCTGCTTCTAGATCACAGCCGAGAGTCATCAAGGATAAGCACCACATGGAAACCAAAATGACAGCACTGACCTATAACTGGTTACTCTACAAGAGAAATAAGGTCCATCATTTGATGGAATGTTGATGGAAACAAAAATCTGTGACTAAATACTGTGATTCACAGGATTATAATGCAAACTCTTAAGAACACAAAGAGGAAGGCCTCCTTTTCAAAAAGGAAACTTAGCAAACCGCATGAGAAATCAAGATAATTGCCTTTATCTTAACAACAGTTGTTTTTAGTAGAGAATCATGTTTTGCTTTTCATATTTTAAATAAAATTTCTCAAGTTAGGAAAACCAGCAAAAATAACTGAGTGGAGCAAAGCCAATGAACTCCTGTGTGGATTCTCTGATAGCTAATGCAGAATGGTTTTGGTCAGGATGCAAAATTGTATCTAAGTTTCCATGTATAAAAGATTTCTCTCTTCTTTAAACAACCATAAATTTTTGTGGTTGTTGGAAGAACTTAATATCGCATTATTCTTCATATTTTCTTATATTTGGATGCAAAACATAGAAAAGGACACATGTAAATATACAGGCATGCGTCAAAACAGTATATACTCCATATTCTCAGGAAACTAGGCTAAAAATGTATTTGACTTTGAACAAATGAGAATAAAGTAGCCTTGACATTTAAAAAATACTGTGAAAATAGTTTTTCATTTTCCCAACCAATTCTAAAAACCACAAGAGTTAGAAATTTAAAATCAAAATGCCCCAAATGAACATACAATATAACCTGAAAAACTTTATTTTTGGGTTCATAACACACCAGTTCATTTTGGCTTCATTCTTTTAGCACATGCTGTCATGCTTTTGGGTTTCATCTGTTAACAGAAAAACAACAAAATGTGATGAGAAAATGCTGTAAAAAGAGTATTAGCAAATTGGCTGAATGCACCGAGTCCTTGAAAGCCCATAAGAAAGCTTCTTTTGGTCATCCTAATGTCAAGAACAAAGTTACAATGATATTTGGAGACCAGTTCTCAGCTGGCATCAATTGGCATAGCTGCACAATGGAGCTATTCTGGATGGAGCTTTGCTGATTTCCATCTGTAAGGGATTTGGTTTTAATCTTCTGATACTGACTACCATTATAGTCTTCTCCAACTGACTCAAAATAAAAGACCTACTTTTTTCCTTTGGGTAATGCAGAATGTTTCCCTAATGTTTATATCAAGTATTAAATGACTAACACCATAGAGAGAGTGGTTCTGGCTTCACTGATCTTCTTAAACTCTCCTATATCTGTTGGAATCATGAAACTGAGTGAGGATAACTGATTAAAATGAGATGCTTTCCAACATTTCCTTTCCGTAACCTTGTCATGAACAAAATTTTTATTTCTATTCATCTACCATTTCATAGCTCAGAAAATCTGGCACTTTATTTTCTTGTTTTAACAGTTATTTGTGTATTACCCTTTGGCTATATTTATTTATTTTATTATAAATCCTCTCTTTGCTTCTAGTCTTTATTTCTTTTATTTTTTATTTACCCGTAGGGTGACTTAGATAGGCTCAGTTTTCTTATTCCTCTTTATAGATTTAAAAAACCCAATTAAGTCTGCACAAAGTCTTGTTTTTCTGATGGAAAAGAAAATCAGGCTTCCTGCAACATAATAATGCTTTGCACTTCTATAGACCCTTTTATCTGAGGTTCTCAACTAGCTGTAAAACATGCATTCATTAATTAAGCCTTGAAAGAGCCATGAGACTAAACATTATGCCTAGACTGCAGATAGGCAAACTGAGAAACAGAAATTCCATGTTTTGCTGAAAGTAATCCAGATTGTCAGAACTGGGACCAGGACTAAGAAGTCCTAATTTCTAAATGACAGCTTTCAGTTCCACATGAAGTCCAGTCCAGTACCGACTGTTTTAATACACACAATTCAACGTTTCTTCTAGAGTTAACAACAACAACAACAAACCCCCTTATTTTGTTGTTATCCAGAATGTTCCTAAATCACAGCCTCCTTTCTCAATGAAAAGAGTGGCATGCAGGTTCTCAGTAGGTATAAACTGCTGTAATTCGACTTTAGCCTATGAGATCTGACAGTGTCCTAGGTAAGATGAGTCTGTCCTTAAGAGAGTCCACATACATGATGGACAACAGTAGTACTAAGAAGAGCATGACCCTGCATAGCGACTACTGAAAACTCAATGGCTATGCCTCTTACAGCTATCCTGAAAACAGAATGCAAGCAAAAATGTCTTTGCCATCTAAGAATAATGTCGAAAGACAAAGTGAATCACATGTTCTAACAACTGGGCATAACTTTGTAGTTAGCATCAGGAGAGAGAGAGGATGAGAGGAGAATTAAGGTTTACTTGTCTGTCTTAAGAGAACAATAAAGAGACAAAGGCAAAAAAAAAGCTACTTGCTCATTTTCATGGCCATTGTCTCTTCCTGATAGTATAAAACAGGGAGAAATAACTGTAGATTGTATATTAAAGTAAGAACAAAATTCATCAGACAGATGTCATTTCAGCATCATGCTATAGATGGTTCAAGGGAACACAGCATCATAGTATATTTGATCTGAGGGAACATGCTTTCAAGACATTACAAAGGAAAAAAGGTGATTTGTTTCATGTGCAGCTTTTTTATATTCACTCCAAAGGATCCGTACAGTAGGATTCAAAAGAATATTTATACAGTTTCTTAAATTTAACTGTGGATTGAAGTCCATTAGAACTGACTTCATTACAGTTTTGAAAGGGTTTGATTCATTGGTAACAGGATTTACTTCATCTAACTATAGGTGTCTAAAATTTAGAAATCTTAATTATTCAGTCTCAACCCCTTCAGAGTCCAATAGAGAAACAGGTACTTCAAGGAGGAACTGTACCTGAACAGGTGCTTCCATCTGAAAGTGCCTATTTCTCACCACTGAGAATAAAAGAAGCCTTGGTTGGTTAGCTCAGCCATACGTAGCCAAATTAAAAACAGTTTAAGGAAGATAAACCTCAGCCTCAACTGGTTTCCATAATAGACATTCATGTACACACGTAACAACCAGCCTTTGCTGGTGGAATGAAACTTCCACCATCCCACAGACAAGTTGAGGATAATTCATTTCTATGCAGAGGCTGTTAATTGAATCTTCTCATCCAAAATGAGGAACCAATTAACAATCTAGAAGACAAATAGCACCACAAAAAGATAGAGCTCATGATAGTTAAGAAGGAGGAATAGGAAATAAAATAATTCATAAATAAGGATTCAGAAAGGTATATTTCAATAGATTTAGAGAATTGGTCGACAATATGTCATGAAAGAAAAGTAATGGAGAGGCAGTATTTCTTTAAATAAGCAATATTAAAAGAAAAAGTTATCCTAATATGAAGGAAAAGTATAAACTGTAGTAAGGGATAAATATTAGCTACATCAATACACCTTTACTGATCTTAAATACAGAAAGGAAGAAAATGGAAATGAGAAGAAATTTCAAAGCCAGCTTACGTTGATCTCTATCTGTGCTACTGATGAATTGAAGGTATGACAAACCTTCCCTCATGCTTTTCAACTTCACTTATGCTTTCCATACGAATCGTTTTGAGCTGATCCAAACCAGCCCCTGAGAAAAACTGATTACTCTTCTGTCAGATCAACGGGTTGATCTGGTTCACTGAGCAGCTGCACCATTATTTAGTGCAATATAAGGGATAGAGTGGAAATGTGAGGAAGGACTGCAGAACCTGGCTGTCTATTTCATCAGTAGCATGGTCCTGTCTTGGCATGTGTTGACCATACAGCTGCACTCTATAAAGTGTATAAAGATAATAGCGTAAGAATATAAAGACAAAATGAAAAAGGAACAATGCACAAAATGTAATCATACTACAAAAGTTCATAAAATATGCTAATACTAAAAGAGGGCCAAGAAAGGATCATGATCTTTCTGCAACAAAGAGAGAGTTTGTTCAACAAAAATCTACGAAAGTGCTTTTTTCATAATTTTTTAGATAATTTATTATAGGGTGCAGCTGCCCTCAGACAATTAACAAAATTGATGTTATTGAATGACGGGCAGGTGATCACCTGAAAACAGTGAAAGTCAGAGGTCACTAGAATAAGTATACTTATATGTATATCCATATGTGTTCTGTGTTTATGTTGGTTGCATTTCACATCAGGATCTGTAAAGGACTTCGAAGCAGTCTCAGGGTTGCTAGTGGTTTTCTTTGAAAATTTGGGGATGAGTGTACCAGAAAAATGGAAGAGAGCAAACATTGCCCCTGTGTTTAAAAAGGGGGAAAGGAAGAGAGATGATAAACAGGTCATATATATTTCTGCTGGGTATTATATAAATCCTCATTTGAAGTGCATTTATCTAAAATATATATATGTGCATATTATGTGCATGAGTTATCTGCATTGTATAATGAATACATGTTTTCTCAATAAACTGATATTACATAAAGATATAAATATATTTGTGTTTATGTTTATCCTTATATATTATAACCTAAAAAAACTGATGATTCAACTGTTCTAATATTCTACAAATATTTTGTTTGATTGATTTTTGAATTCTCTGTCATTTAATATTTAATGGGATAAAGAAAAAATCTGCTTTGTTTCAGGGGACTTAAATATATGTGTGCGTGTGTGTGTGTATATACATCTCACAACAGTAAAGAATTCACATTGTTCATGGACCAGTGACTGCCCCAGTTTGTCAGTAATTGAAAGGCTTTTGGCACATTTCTATTAAAAAAACTTCCTCTTCATGAATTTTTAAGCAAATTAGTTTAAACAACAAGTGGCATATAAATAAAAAAATAATTCTGTAACATAAAAGCACCCTCTTGGTGCACCTGCCAAGATTATTCTCAGCTCTGAGGTATCTCTCAACGCAGCGAAACAGAAACCCCTATGAGGATCTCCCAGAGAAGCAACAAGCTCTAGATTCAGAAGCTGGTTAGACCCATCAGTGTGATGCTTTAGTAAAGGCTTCTTAGTAATCCTAGTTAGCACACTGGCATAATGCTCTCTTATCATTCCTACATTGTTTTTAAGGCTCCAAATTTCATCTCTGCATAGGACCACATCATTCTTTTCCCTTGTATAATCTTCCAGTGGTGCAGATTTACTTACTGCACTATACTGCATTGCCTAGGGTAGATGTCCCTTAAAGAAACAAGGACAAAAAGGAATATTATTATTCCTATCTACTCAGGAGAAAATCAAGGCCCAGGCAGAGGGCAGCACATTTCTGTCTCCTAAAAAATCAATAGCAGTCTTGGAAATGGAGGCTGCACAACACCTGAGTCTCAGTCCAAAGTCTAAAGGAAAATAAAACAATAACAAACTCTAGTTTTCCTCCCTGCCATTTTTCTATGACACAAAGAAATTACTCCCATTTAGTGCCACTCTGATGTTGACCTTGGAGGTGAACCTGGTTGCTACGCAAAAGCCCCTGAATCTTCCCCTTGTACGTACCCTCAGCATGCACTTCTACTTCATGCTTTGACACTAATTTCTCTTTACTGATGTGTTGACTTGTCTTTTCTGATTTGTTTGAATTTGAATCGTCACTTACTCCTCAAACCTGCCTTATGTTGCCACTAAATTTGACCTATTGCTCAGATTCTGACACATTTATGCAATGAAGGGTTGTAGATACACAGTGGAAATGTGTTTTAAATTTCAGTAGCAATCCTACCAACACTCCCAGGTGCTGGATGCAAAGGGAGTGACTACTTCTGTGTTTTATTTCATTTTTTACTTTGAGAAAACAAAATCCCTGTTAAATTAGTAGCTGGGATGACTGTTCTGTGCGTTTTCTCTCCCCATCCTTCCTTCTTCCCTCCGTCCTTCACATTTTCCCATTTTCTTTTTATTTTTTTTTCTGCAGTCTGTTGTTTACTTTTACTTCTAGAGATAACTATGGTAAATACATACAGATTTAATCTTCAAATCCCCCATCAAGAGAAAATGCACAGTCCAGGTGAATGGGGGAAAGATAGGCAAGAAAGGGAGTGGGAAATATAAAGAAAAGAAAAATCACTCTGCTGATCAAATCTTTCATTTCCAAACAGAAATAATTACAGTGATGGTCAGTGGGGAGATTTTAGCAATTTACAGTGGTATAGCAGCAAGTTCCTATCAACAAGATTTGATAATCAAGGCAAGCCATAGAACTACAGGTCCTGAAGCGTTGCCTATAATCTTTATTTCATTTTTAGTTGTTATGCTGTAATAAAATGTAAAAAGTGAATACATAAAAAGTTACAGAGATGGGAAAAAATATGGTTTGAAGTTGTATGGCATTTCTTGACAGGGCATATTCCTAAGGATATGCAGAGAATAACAAATGCTATTTGAAATAAGTACAATAGAGATCTGAAACCAGATTGAAAACCCAAGTAAATTTTCCTGAGTGTCATTTGATTAGCTTTCTTATATAGAACTGAAGCTTAAACAATGCTGGGAATTCAGAGTGGAGAGGTGCTTGGGAACACAGTGAGAAATGGGTTACTCCTACCAATTTCATTTCTGTAGCTTTACAACATTATCATTGCACATTGTTTCAGTGTTTTTGCAATAATCCATAAATGAAGCAATGTCAGAGGGAATTTGATTGATAGCTGGGAAAACACAAAAACTGTGAAAGTTATTTCTTTGCTCTCTCTCTGTCTGTCACTGCCTTCTGGGCAAGAGATGTTACCAGTAGCTGTATAAAATACCTAGAGCTTATTGCCTAGCTGTGTATAAGGGAAAACACTGACGAGTTTGTAGATATTGCTTTGGACAACTAAAAGGTGACAAATATGCATGTAATATATTTGACCTGTGGATTGGTTTGAGTGGTTTATGTTGGTGGTGCTTTTTTCACCAGATATTGCTTGCTTTTTATCTCTGAATTTAGCAAAAGGAGAAACAGCTGTCTTGCAACAAAATTAACCTTGAACTTGGTTTTCACCTTTGGGGAACTCTAGATTGAGAATGAGTGCACAGATAGTGTTTTGATCTGAATCTAAAATAAAGAGGTCCTTCAGAGCTCAGATTTGAGCTTTGCATATTTATACATACATGTATAGCTCTCCCAAAAGGACTGAGATACACAGCAAATTCATACTGATACTAAAATATGCTCTTTGCTGTTTCATCTGTACTCTCTCCATTTCTCTCTTGTTCTTATTATTTTAACATTCAAATCCTCTAACTGTTCTTCAAAGTTAGATTACTTTAAAAGGGCAATTTGTCAGGAACCCTTTTTTTTTTTTTTTTTTTTTAACCCATAGCAGAACATCTCCTTTAAAGTTCTGGCAAGGAAGTGCTCGCAAAGCCTGTGTTACGTGTAAGAATTAACATCCAGGGACCAGGGACTCAATGGAGATAGTAATGGAGATGGTTCTAAGTGGGCCAGGGTGATTCCAGCTTTCCTTTGGGGATACTGCACTTTGAATCTTGCACAAGTGATCTTTGAAACCATAACATTTCTCATTGCTTTAGGAAAAAAAATGCTATTTTAAGAGGTGTTCTATATTACTAATGTTATTTCCCTCTATTTTTCTCTCTCTCAATTCTCTGTCAATCTGTCTGTCTCTACTTAACCTTGTAGTAATGGAGTGCAAAACAGCCTCTGAAAGGTATTTGAATTCTCAGTGAAGTTCCTAAAATATGTACTTGTCCTGGTTTCGGCTGGGATAGAGTTAGTTTTCTTTCTAGTAGCCAGTATAGTGCTGTGCTTTGGATTTTAGTATAAGAATAATATTGATAACACGCTGATGTTTTGGCTGTCGCTAAGCGGTGTTTACATTGGTCAAGGATTCTTTCCCCTTCAGCTCCCCATGCTCTGCCAGGTGCCCAAGAAATGGGAGGGGGCACAGCCAGGATAGTTGATCCAAACTGACCAAAGGGCTATTCCATACCATCTGATGTCATGGCCAGTATATAAACTGGGGGGAGTTGGCCGGGGGGTAGCGATCATTGCTCGGGGACTGGCTGGGTGTCGGTCGGCGGGTGGTGAGCGGTTGTAATTTTTTTTTATATATATATATTTTTTTTTTTTTTCTTCCCTCTTTTTTCCCTCCCTTGGGTTTTGTTCCTCTCTCTCTCTCTCATTGTTTTTTTTTCCCTCTCATTATAATTCATTATTATTATTACTATTATTTTGTTCCAATTATTAAACTGTTATTATCTCAACCCACGAGTTTTCTTACTTTTGCTCTTTCGATTCTCTCCCCCATCCCATCGGGGGGGGAGTGAGCGAGCGGCTGCGTGGTGCTTGGCTGCCGGCTGGGGCTAAACCACGACAGTACTCTGAAAGTAGTGCAATGTACTTAACTTATGATCATGAGAAGAGATACAGCATGCATAAGTTATAATTGTTCCTTTTCAGGTTGATCCACTTCTGTTCTACCATTTGTGTATACCATGGCCTCCTCTAATCACAGAATCACAGAATCGTATAGGTTGGAAAAGACCTTTAAGATCATCGAGTCCAACCGTAGCATCCTAATGGATGTTAATAAAAATTTCAATTCATAGTGTGCATTATGGCACACATTGTGTTTGAGTACCGAATGACAGACTTGGTGGACTTCCATAGCAAATATTGCCCACGGGGAAAAGTTGCTTCTGAGGCTGTGGTAAGCTGTCTCAAAATACTATTTACTTTCCTTTTCTTTAGGATTTATTGCATTTTATCATGTATTATATATTTTATTCACAGAAGTCTTTCTAGGGATAAGGACTTCAGTGTCGGAGTGGGAGACGGACCCGGAGTAACGATGAATCTCAATATGAGTATGGTCGTTCTCGTTTATTCAGATTACTTGACAGGTTTATATAGAAGCTAAGCAAAGCACGCGCTAACAGCGACTATTCCATTGGATAACTATACTTGTCCACGCGCTTAAAACAGTTATATGATTGGTACAAAGTTGCCGTTCACGCACTGTTCACAAAGGGGGGTTTATCAGCATTTTCCCAGACTTAGTCCCGCTTATCTTGTTTTACCAAGTACTCCTTCTGCTGTTCTCAAGGGAATTTTACCTTGATCTCTGGCTCCCAGGCCCCATCAAAGGCTGGATTGCTCACATCAATCAAGTCGTGTCCTTTTTCACTTAACCATTCTTCCACACTTCAGTACATAACAACAGCTCCCTTGAGCGGGAGATTTCAGGGTGACCTGCCAGCTCTTCTTGCTGCAGATGTCAGGCCATCTGGCTGCCATCTCTGGGGCAGGACACATCAAGGGAGTTGGCTGGCGCATCTCCCCAGCAGGAGTTACTTGGTAGGGTGGAGAGGGGAGGGGAGTGTGTGAGGAAAAGATATAGCTAGCTACCATTATGGGAAGTTTGTGACTGCAACTGTTTTTATGTATATATGTATGTAAACAGATAGACAGGTACTGAGAGACATTACTTCCAGCAAAGATAATTCAGGGTTAAAACTGAGCTTGGGTAACTTGGATATGAAAGACATCTCATTCATGGTATTCAACATTTCTAACATTTTTATTCCATCCTGTTTGTTTGTTTGTTTTAATTGTTTCTTATGGCAATGCAGATAATGTGTGCAAGCATGATGTATGAATTCTGGTATGTTTTATGAAAGTATTGTATCACTCCATTTGTTTGAGTGGACAGCCGTCTGTTGTCAAGAGAGGTACAAATCTTTCTCTGACCTGGAACACTGGATAATAATTAACTTAGGTAATCTTCCATCCAGATAGGTGTACCTTGAAACAAGAGGTCAATTGTATGAGGTTTAACAAGGCCAAGTGCAAGGTCCTGCACTTGGGCCACAGCAACCCCATGCAACGCTATAGGCTTGGGGAAGAGTGGCTGGAAAGCTGCCTGGCAGAGAAGGACCTGGGGGTGCTGGTTGACAGCCGCCTGAATATGAGCCAGCAGTGTGCCCAGGTGGCCAAGAAGGCCAATGGCATCCTGGCTTGTATCAAAAATAGTGTGGCCAGCAGGAGTAGGGAAGTGATTGTGCCCCTGTACTCGGCACTGGTGAGGCCCCACCTCGAATACTGTGTTCAGTTTTGGGCCCCCCACTACAAGAGGGATATTGAGGTACTGGAGCGTGTCCAGAGAAGGGCAACAAAGCTGGTGAAGGGTCTGGAGCAGAAGTCTTATGAGGAGCGGCTGAGGGAGCTGGGACTGTTTAGCCTGGAGAAAAGGAGGCTGAGGGGAGACCTTATTGCTCTCTACAACTACCTGAAAGGAGGTTGTAGAGAGGTGGGGGTCGGTCTCTTCTCCCAGGTAACAAGTGATAGGACAAGAGGAAATGGCCTCAAGTTGCGCCAGGGGAGGTTTAGACTGGATATTAGGAAATTTTTCTTCACCGAGAGGGTTATCAAGCATTGGAACAGGCTGCCCAGGGAAGTGGTTGAGTCGCCATCCCTGGAGGTATTTAAAGGACGTTTGGATGAGGTGCTTAGAGACATGGTGTAGTGGTGGTTTTGGCAGTGTTAGGTTTATGGTTGGACTCGATGATCTTAAAGGTCTTTTCCAACCTATATGATTCTGTGATTCTGTGATTCTGTGAAGAGGATGGTGCAACCTCAGGAATCAGACCCTTCTGGTTTTTCTACAAGGATGATGATTTGACACAGTAGATATTCCTAAACAGACCTGAAAACCAAAGACAGTGGTAAAGACATAATTTTATAAATGGAGAGATGGTCACCAAAAACTGAATCTTTGATGTTTGGAAGCTTGTCGGAGTGGGAGACGGACCCGGAGTAACGATGAATCTCAATATGAGTATTGGTCGTTCTCGTTTATTCAGATTACTTGACAGGTTTATATAGAAGCTAAGCAAAGCACGCGCTAACAGCGACTATTCTATTGGATAACTATACTTGTCCACGCGCTTAAAACAATTATATGATTGGTACAAAGTTGCCGTTCACGCACTGTTCACAAAGGGGGGTTTATCAGCACTTTCCCAGGCTTAGTCCCGCTTATCTTGCTTTACCAAGTACTCCTTCTGCTGTTCTCAAGGGAATTTCACCTTGATCTATGGCTCCCAGGCCCCATCAAAGGCTGGATTGCTCACATCAATTAAGCTGTGTCCTTTTTCACTTAACCATTCTTCCACAATTCCCCCTTCTTGTTTTTGAGCGATCCAGGCATGATTTATCATGGTTCTAAAAGCTTTTTCTACACAGCTACATGCTACACAAAAACACAGACCTATGATAACTAAAATTATTAAAAGTCGTAATCCCTCAGCTAACAAACCCTTCAGCCATGATGGTAAGGACCCAAACAAACTGGTTAACCACTCATCAAAAAACCCCTGATTTTGTCGAATTTTGTTGGCATGCTCTTTCAGCCATCGTAGTTGTTTGTGAATTGATTCACTGTGATCAGACAGGTTCATACAACACATGCCTTCAAAATCCTCACAACCATGACCTTGGGCTAATAACAAAAAATCAATTGCTGCTCTATTTTGCAAAATTGCGTGGCGTAAGCTATTTTGATCCTCTAATAATGTTTCTATTACCTGGGTGGTGACATTTGCTTGTTTCTCAGCCCAACAGGCTAATTGCCCAACCTGTTTCAGGGCTCGTCCTGCTGCCCCCCCAGGTATGAGCAGGGACAGGAACACTCTCTCAGTGGTACTGAGGAGGGCAAGTTCATCATCACAATCCGGGGAAAGACCCGTGACTTCTCGTTTTGTTCGGTTTGATTTCTATTGTTTTATTTCTTACATTTTTCCACCAATTTTGATCTAGGGCTAATAGCGTTAATTTTCCAAGATAGCACGGCCCACCAAACACGTTCTGTGGAACTCCTTGCCACGCTCTATCACCACATATTAAAAAGACATCTGGAGGCAAGGCCTTTGGAGTGCCATTGTTCCAGATTGGTACTCCTCCCCTAGTCTCGGCTCCTAGGGCCGCCTGGTCCCCACAATAACCAGCGGGATCGTAATAATCGTTATAGCGCCTTTCTTTTGACGTGACATTTGTCCATTCAATCCAGTTAAATGTTCTATAATAATTGGTGCCAGTAAAAGCGTGTCCTCCAAATATAAAACAAGTTTGAGTCCAATTTTTTGTTTTATTGCCAATCCTCATTGATCCTAACAAGCTTAACTCTTGGGGGTCCCACGGCAACGTAACATTTAGACTATTAATGAGTGTGGCACTGCAGCCGCTAACATTGGTAGCTCGACTACAGTTTTTTGTAGCAAAACTACTAAATTCAGTTGCCTTAAAACCTGGTACCCCTAGTAGACACGTCCGGAAAGGCTCTGTAGCAGATGCAAGTGAGAGGCAAAACGCTTGTTGACCTGTTTTGTTCGCCCAGGTAACCCACATACTTTCTCTGAGCTCAATTTTGTGAAGACTCATCACCACCGGGAGTACTATCCCGATGATCAGGGGTAGGTTCATCTTGCTCGTCGGATGAGCCATGAGGGGTTAGAACAGGCTTCACGTTTCTGCTCGGCACCCACACTGGACCGCGACCTGTGGAAACACACATATATCCTCGACCATTAAATATAACTGGGACTGGCCCTAGCCACATTCCAGAGGCAGGATCCTTGTAATTTACTTTAAATTGTGGTAGTGTCATTGTATCATTAAATTTAAGGTGCTGATGATGGATTACTACCGGCGGTTCTTCTCTATCTCCCATAAGACAGAGAAAGTTCAGTGTAAACAGTACACGATGCACTCTCTGTTGAGGATCTACCTCTATATCCTTTTGCTTATTTAGATAGTCCTTCAAAATTTGATGCGTGCGCTCCACTAGTCCTTGACCAGTAGGCGAATGTGGGATCCCTGTAACATGATTGACTCCCCATTTTGCTAAAAATGCTCTAACTTTTTGGCTAATATAAGCAGGCCCATTATCTGTTTTGATACGCTCAGGCACACCTAGCACCGCAAAACAAGCGAGCAAATGTTTACATACATGATGCGCCTTTTCTCCAGGCAACGCAGTTGCCCATATCATTTTTGAAAAGGTGTCTATGGTGACATGCAAATATTTCAATCGACCAAATTCGGGAACATGTGTGACATCCATCTGCCATAATTCTAATGCTTGTAATCCTTTTGGATTCACTCCAGACCCTATGCCTGGACCGTGATTTCCACATTTTGGACAGGCCTGGATTATACCTCTTGCTTCATTTTCCGTTAAATTAAATTGTCTTTTTAGACCTTTAGCATTTTGATGGAAATTTTCATGACTTTGTCTAGCTTGTTGAAATTTGTCCATAGGAGGTGCGTGGCACACGGGACTAACCAGACTGTCAGCCAGCTGGTTACCTTGACCAAGACCAAGGTCCAATTGATGGCTACGAATATGGATGATACAGCAGGCTGCTGTACGTTGACCTAATACAGACCGCAGTCTGATAAACAAACTCCCCAATCTAGGATTCGTTGTTTCCCGTAATAGGGCATCTTCTAGACGTGGCACTATTCCAGCCACATACATTGAATCAGTTACCACATTTAAGGGAATATTTATCCAGTTAGTCAAAGCCCAAATTACTGCAGTCAGTTCCAAAGTCTGGAGGGAATCTTGAGGCTGCCCCTCCATGATATACTGCTTCCAATTGTCGCCTTCCTTCCACACACAGGCTGCACGCCGCAGGCGCTTGCCTGCATCTGTATACACAGTGACACCACCTGGCAATGGGTTGTTGCTTACTTTGGATCTCTGTATCCACTGATTCCGTCTTAACATCTGCCATAATTTTCCTTGTGGCTGTTGAGAGTGTATTTTACCATCATAGCCTAATAGGGCATTCTGTATGGCCTCAGCATTACGAAGCCACCACTCTACCTCCACGGCACTAACAGGTATACTAATGTCCCCTGGTTCCTGGCCACTAATTTCTATAACTCGTGACCGTCCTTTCCGTATTAATTCGCCTACTGCTTCAGTTCGTGTTTGGATACTCCTTTTTGGTTGTACGCTTAAAAATACCCATTCTAAAATATTGAACATATATCCTCGTCCTTTGCATTTGGCAGTGGCAGTGGCATTTAATTGAAGGGTTGAGGTAAATTCCCCTTTCTTATTTTGCCACTGACAAATGACTGCATAAGGTGAGTCTTTTCCATTACAGACGATTAACGATATTGGCAGTGGCAAGATGCGGCGCGATGACCAAGCTGCGTGCATTTTTTGAATGATTTGTTGCAGCACCGTGTGGTGCTCCATTGTCAATGTCACTTTGTCCGCAGGATTTGTCCCGCACAATAACGCAGTCAGGGGTGCAATGTCAGTATTAGAAATACCAACACAATTGCGAACCCATTGAATGTCCCCAAGCAAGGTTTGGATGTCATGTAAGGTATGCAGTTGAGTGACAAGCTCTGTTTTTTGTGGTCGGATTTTTGAGTCTGTAATAGACCACCCAAGATATTTCCAAGGGGCAGTATGCTGCACCTTCTCTGGTGCAATGACAAGCCCCTTTTTCGCTAATATGGTGATGAGCTGGCGCAATGACTCGTCTGAGAATGGCTGTTCTTGACAGCAAAGAATATCGTCCATATAATGATAAATTATCGTATTTGACCATTGGGCTCGAAGTGGTCGTAGCGCCCATGCTACATACAATTGACACAATGTGGGTGAATTTTTCATTCCTTGTGGTAAGACAACCCATTCGTATCGCTCTGCCGGTGCGGCCTTGTTCACCGTCGGCACAGAGAAGGCGAAACGTTGAGTGTCTTGTGGGTGCAGTAGAATGGTAAAAAACAGTCTTTTAAGTCGACTATCAAGATGTGCCATCCGTGTGGTAACATACTGAGAGATGGCATTCCGGGCTGCAACGCACCCATAGATTGCATTTGGTCATTGACCTTACGCAAGTCATGCAAAAGTCGCCATTTTCCACTTTTCTTCGGGATTACAAAAATGGGAGTGTTCCAGGGACTAACAGAAGGTTTAATGTGTCCAGCTGCCAGTTGTTCAGCAACCAATTGTTTGGCAATTTGCAGTCGCTCTTTAGTCATGGGCCACTGGTCAACCCACACAGGCTCATTTGTAAGCCATGTAAGTGACGGGTTGGGCGGCTGCTCCCCAGTGCCCATGACTAAAAATGCTTTGTTGTCAGAACGGCTCCAATTTGACTTAGCACATCTCGCCCGATTAGTGCTTCTAATGTCCCAGGCAAGGGCAACACATACACCTTAAGAGTGGCATGCTGCCCCTCCGGAAACTGTAAATGTATTGGTTGTTTGCTAATATAGGGTACTGATTGTCCACCAACTCCTGCAATACTTGATGTTGGTAGTTCTACTGGCCAACTTGAAGGCCATATGTTGCGGCTGATGATTGTAACATCCGCCCCAGTATCTAACATCGCATCAAATTGTTGCGATGTGCCCTGTTGAGTAATAGTAATTTTCATTGTTGGCCGCTGATTTAATTTTGTTGTAAAACAAATGGCAGGGCCAGTGGACCCGAAACCTTGATTGCCCCGTTGAACATTTGATTGAGGCATACGGGTCAATGGGTTGCTAATAGCAACTATTTGTGCGATTTTACTACCTTTAGGGATAAACACTGGTGGACAAACAGTATAGACCATGATGTAGATACGACCCGTGTAATCTGCGTCGATTACTCCAGGTAACACGATGAGACCTTGTATACCGGCGGAGGACCGGCCTAGTAACAATCCTCCAACGTTGCTTTCTTGATGAACAAGAGGTCCTATAACATTGCTGGGAACTTTCTGGACATTAGAGTCAATGAGGGTGACATCTACTGTGGTTTCCACGTCGACTCCCAGGCTTCCTCGGGTGGCTGGTAGGCACTGTTGTAGAAAACCCGTGTTCCGTTTTGGGGGTTCATTTGTGTCTGCGCGCGACCTCTCTCCGCGCTCGGCTTCCAGTTTCCCGAGCATGCCTTGGTAGCATGATTGTTTTTCTGGCAGCGGTCACACCAAACTGCAGCACGACAATTCGTTTTCACGTGGCCTGATTCCCCACAGCGAAAGCAGCTGCCACGAAAAGGTTGTCCTGGCGGTCGGCGAGGTTTTCCTTTGGGAGCAGGGCCTTGTTTTTTCTGCACCACTGCAGCTAGTGGCTGCATTATTTCTCGAACTGCTCCTTGGACCGCAGCAGCAACGGTATTTCCCTGTCGTTGTGTTTCGGCTCTTTCTACTCGTAGAAGCATTTCCTCTACTCCAGCTCCTTTGGGCAAACTGGCTAGCATTTGTCTTGTTGTCTTATTAGCATTATCAAAAGCTAATATTTTGAACATTTGTTGTCTGTTGTCTTCTGATAAATCAGGATGATTCATGATAGCTTCCCAGAGCCGATCTACAAAATTACTGTATTTCTCGGTTGCTCCTTGTTGGAGATTACTAAAAGAGGGAACGTTGGATCCCGGTAGGCTAAGGAATGCCTCAAGTGCTAGCTGAGCAGACAATTGTAGCATATTCGCTGGAAAAGTTATCTGCACTTGATAGTCGCTGTATGGTCCTTGCCCTACGAGCATATCCGCAGTGATTCCACGAAGTGGGTCCCTGTCTCTTTGTCTTTGAGCGGCAGCATTAATGGCTCGCTGTTGCCAGGATGACATCCATAGTAAATATTGTGTTGGGGTAAGTAACAGTCTCATCAGGTTTTGACAATCATATGGACACATGAGGTCGGCAGAAAAGATCCAACTAACAATTTGTCTTGTACCCTCAGATTTTAATCCATATGTGGAGACGGTGGTTCAGGCTTGTTGCAGTATTTTCCAATCATGAGGTTCCCACTTTCCTTGCCCGTCTCTCTGCACAACTGGAAACGCTAGTGTCATAGGGCCTCCAGCCCCCCCCACAGGCTTCCACTGTCCTTCTACAATTGCATCTTTGATGACACCGCTCCAGCGTGTGGGTTTAGGGAGCGCTGGAAGGTTCATTAAACATGGAGGCACAGCTTCTCCTTTCCTTTTTGTTTGTAATTCCAGAGTATCAAGACGTTTTAAAACTGCTTGCAACATTTTTGCAGTGGCATCAGAGGATTGTGGCAGCTCCTCCCCGCTAGATGGTGTGGTAGTTCCAGAGGATTCCGTAGAGGGAGGTAGAGGCAGATAGAATGAGGTTGAGGGCGGCAACGGAGGCGCGGAGGGTGGTTCACTGGGCGGAGCTGCAGGGGGAAGTCGGCAGGCTGTTCCGCCCAAGTCGTTAGGTTTTGTCGCTCCCGCCCCTCCAGGGGGTTTTGGCGGAGCTACTTCCGCATTCGCTTCACAGTTTGCATTAACTCTGCTAACAGGAACTTCCGCCTTTTCTGGCTCCTGCACTGATTCTGCCATAACACGCAGTTCAGAAACATTTTTACAGACAGTTCCAGACACGCCTCTCACGGCAGGCAGCCCAAAAAATCGCGCAATAGGTCCCGGTTTGTTTTCAGGCTTATCTTTAGACACTCCCGGACCTAACATTTGGGCAGCAGCGCAAGCTACTTCCCTCTCCGCCTTCATCGCTTTCAAAGTTTCCAAGACAGTGTTCCAGAGTCCACGAACCGCCTTTATTTCCTTTTCTTCCTTTTTATCCCCCTCTATTGTTTTCTGCCACATTGTTCCTCCAAAATCTCGCCATTCCGATACGGAAAATAACATGCAGGTATCAGAAAAGTGACCCCAACATTGTCCCAACTTAATCAACCTTATTAACTGCTTCACTGGTGCTTCTATCCCTCTCTTAGAGAGGATTCCAGTGAGCAACGTGGCCGCAGCTTCTGTTTCCATCACTGCGCCTGAGAGGTGAGGAGCGACCTCACACCGGCGTCTGCCCTGCTTCTTGCCCCAGGCAGCGCTTCTCTCAGCCGTGGTTTCCCACTCCCCTCCTCTAGCTGCTTACCGCAGTCACGAGATTTCATCGGTGCGTAACCGTCCTCTGCTACCAGATGTCGGAGTGGGAGACGGACCCGGAGTAACGATGAATCTCAATATGAGTATGGTCGTTCTCGTTTATTCAGATTACTTAACAGGTTTATATAGAAGCTAAGCAAAGCACGCGCTAACAGTGACTATTCTATTGGATAACTATACTTGTCCACGCGCTTAAAACAATTATATGATTGGTACAAAGTTGCCGTTCACGCACTGTTCACAAAGGGGGGTTTATCAGCACTTTCCCAGGCTTAGTCCCGCTTATCTTGCTTTACCAAGTACTCCTTCTGCTGTTCTCAAGGGAATTTCACCTTGATCTCTGGCTCCCAGGCCCCATCAAAGGCTGGATTGCTCACATCAATTAAGCTGTGTCCTTTTTCACTTAACCATTCTTCCACAGAAGCTGGCTAGAGTGTGCTGCAGGAGTTAACAAAAAAAAAACCCAAAATGAAAAACCAAACCCAAAACCTGGTTAGGAAGGGACGGGAAAGTGATGTTAGTGGATGATTTCTGAGAAGACCCTAGCAAACTTCAAGCAATGGTCACATGTTGTAAGGTTTCTGAAGAATGGCATATGAATCCCATACTGGGGCAGACAGGTCTAGGAGAGGACAGATGTGTATGGCACAGGTCTCAAGAATGAAAAAGGGGTCAAACCAGTAACTCCATATTGAAATTTAAGACTTCTACTCATAGAAGACTTATGTCTGAGTCTTGGTACTAAGTACTGACATTGATCTCTAAGTAATTATTCTGTAAGCAAGTAGATGGCAGGAGGATGGAAAAGCTGCCATAGCCTGCCAAGCTGTTTATTCAGAAATGAGCTGTTGCACTATCTTAAGTTGATTTTTCGATGGGAATGACTGTATGGAAAGTGCTTACTTTTCCTGACATGGAAATGCTGATTGTACCACAAAGACATAACCTCAGCATGTTCTTCAAGAACTGGTATTGCCTAATGAACTCCTGGGAATGCAGTTGGCATGATTTGGGAGTGCCCCTTTGGTGATTAGGATAGGCTCATGACTTTTACCCCTCTGCCACTGTTTGACTTCCTTGTCAGCAGTGGGAAGGGACAGATATCCCATCTCCCTGAGTGTCATTACACTCAGGTAGACAACAAGGTTAAGATCAGAATTTGCCATAAGTTTTTCCCATGGAAATCTCTCCTGCATGGAATAATTGGAGAAAACAGGAACACAGTCCTGAAAGGGATCCCTGCAGTCAGTACCTTCTGAGGCCAGTCCTTTGTTCTCACAGGCAGCTATGTAATCAGGCAATTTTACTTCTCATATATATCTCTTATATAAACTTCTTAACAGGGCTAGTTAACCAAAGGATCTGATGAGATTTCAGGTATCATGTGTTAGTCAAAAGGAGGGAAAATAATGTGTTAAGATGCTGCATGAGTAATGAACTTGGCCTCTAAATATAAAGAGTGAACAACGGGAAATCAACAAACCTTACACTTTCCATTAAAGACAATAGAAATTACAAGTATTCACTGGTCAACAGGATACTTGAGTGTTTTTTTTTAATTTAAATGTTGCCCTTATGTGATCTCTCAAGCAGGGTTTGGGGGCTTTGTTTTCCTACATTTCATTTTTTAATACCATTGAAAAGTTCTCTTCTCTTCTCCTCCTTTCCTCTTTTTTCTTCTACTTTATCTCTCTAAAAGTTTCTGCCCTTGTTTAAAATACAGCAAACCACAAATGATAGCTAGAATTAGTCAAGTGTGCTTTAAGACCATGAGGCACTATCAGTAAATGCAGTCTGTCTTCTATAGACCTAATATCTGTGGAGATGAAACAAAATGTTGTTTACTGAATCAACACTAACCACAGCATGGCCTGCATGGGGGAACCAGGCACACATTATTGCAGAGGCTAAAGAGCATAAACCCACTGATCCTGCAGTTACAGGGCCATAAAATCCTGCTTTCTATGTGAAAAGCATTTAATAGTGGACATTTTTAATACCTCCTCTCCGGGAGACACAAAATACAAGGGACCTTGAATAACTACTCAGTATAAAATATTGGGAGTAAACTGTCAACAAACCAGATGGTCCTCCCCCTCCCTCCGACACCCCCTGAATCCTCCAGCCTTGAACATACAAGGTGTGTTCTGACAATTTGACAGTTGATAAGGAAAAGACATTTACCATTAACTCTAAATAGAAAGAAGGAGCACAAAATGAGAATACGGCCCTTTGATGAACATAAGTGTGAGTTCCAGTCAGCTGATCTCGGTTGTGCTTTGTGAAACGGGACTGTTTTGGCCGTCCCTGTGTGTGCTATTTTTGATGGTAATAAATAGAGCTTAACTGAATAATATTTCAAATGGGTTGCAAGCTGCAGTTTTATTTGAGGTTGTGGTTGCTTTTAGTGCTAGGCAAAGGGATAAGCTCTGTGCAATCTTCACATCTATTTGTTGAGTTTGTACAGCACTTTCTGGATTTGTGTGTGGTACAGAAGAGGGTTATCATTTGCCTTTATTTTAATGAAGTACTTGTGGTTGGAGATCATGCATACACAGGTAGGATTCTTCTCTCAGCATTTACAAACAGCGTAATTCATTTCGTTTAACAGAAGACAGGTTGGATTTATGATGGTAGGTGTGAGAGGGGTGAAACCCACAGTGTCCCTACTGGCTCAGCATTTTTAATGTTTATAACATTGTTCCTGTGTATTTACTAAAATAATTTTAAATGTAAAAAGAACATTCTCACACTTGCTAGACAAGGCTACACTGGTGCAAATGCAAGCAATAAGTGGATATCAGGTTTTCATATTTATCTCAGCCCATGAGAGATATGAGGCAGTTATAATCACCTACAATATTAAGTTTATATTCCAGAGTTGGGTGGAAAATGCTTCCCCTAACAAAGTAAAATCCTCTTTTAAGCATTCATTCCCACTCACCTGCTCCAGTTCTGCCATCAGATGAAACTACCCTTCAAAAATTTAATGAATAATCATAAGAAATAAAATTCCACTCTTTTCTTCCCCCGTATCAGCTAGTGCCATGTTTCTTTTTCTTCATAGCATGGATTTATTCCATCTATGTAGATTCCAGCATTAGGATCCTGCTGTGTCGGTGATAACGGTTATGTTTCTGAAGGCTGGCTGAGTCACTGTTCAGCTCAACCTACGGAAGTGCATGGTTTTAGAGCGGGGGATCACTGGCTCCATGTTTCTATGTTAATGCAAGATGATTCCCACCTTTGCTGGTTCCAGTGAGTTCAGTATCATTATGCACTAGATAATCATCTCTGAGTCAAAAGGCCTGTAGATGTTAAGAGGGTGTGTCCTAATTTTTTAGCAGATCTGTATTAATATAAACCCCTGCATTTTAGATGTCTATTTATGTTTCAGTCGGGAGTAAAGGGAAACCTCTGTTTGGTCCTGTTTTATAAGAACGTTGCATGAAACTGAAAGGGCAGTTCTGACTTCCTAAGAGTTTTGAATCATTTGGGTTCTGACTCAGATTTCAGATCCTGTATCTGTGGTTTGAGACTTTCTGCAGAACTTGAAAAAAGAGAAAGATATTATCACTCTAATGGTATTCAAACATTAAGTCAGAAAAAACAATGTGAATCCAAGATTCATCTTTGATTTCTGAAGAATTACTCAAGTGTTGCAGGATGTAATGGAGACACAGATTTCATCCTTTGTATACAACAGCACAATAATGGAGCAGAAATAAGGCCAGGACCTCAACTCCACTAACTGTAATGTTGTTATACCAATGCACAAAAGCTGAGACTCTTCCCTGTTGACTGCAGTGTATGTGCAATGATTTTAAGATTAACCATTTTTAATAATCTGCATACATACAAAAGTACAGTATTACAGGGATAGTATTTTGTAATTATGCTCTGCATAATATAGCATTCCTGTCTGAACTACATGTTGTGAGAGAAGAACTGTGACACTGCTGTGGAAATATGATGCATACAAACCCACTGGTGGCAGTATCACTTGACTTGAATGTAACGTAGCTGTGGCTTGAATAATGGCCTGTTCTCCTTTTCTACTCAGGAAAGTCAAGAGCAGTGCTATGAAGTCAGTGGAGTTACAGTTGCATAAGAAGCACAAGGATTATGTCCATTATAGACAGCTCTGTTTTTCACTATTCAGAGGAGCAGTGAGGAAGTTTTTCAGAGCACAAAAGAAATTATAAAAGAATGAAAAAAAAAAAAAAGGAAAACAATAGTAGAAAGACCTTTCATTTGAAATACCAAGGCATTTTGCCATTAACTGCAATTATACCAGCACCTTACTCATAGTTTCAAGATGTAGCTGGGACGTCATCATAACTGCACCTACTGTTAACTATCTATAAGCGGTACATAAAGACAAGAAATTCAGAAGTATTTAACTGTCTAAATCCCAAAGATCTAGAAATCCAGGAAAAAAAAAAAAAAGAAAAAAAAGTACAGCTCAAAGCGGATGGAAGGAAAGACACAAGGAAGGGAAATGATAATTTCAAACACACACGCACAAAACAAAACTTAAAAGCCATTACCAGGAAAAATTAATTGAGCACACAAGAATACAGAGATGCTGAAGAGGAGCACTGTTATCCTGAGAGGTAGCAACTGAACACCCAGTTCTGTCTCCTGTTTAATCAAACAGAAATCACTTGTCATTTTGATCTTATACCCCAAGGGCCACAGGACGAGAATCTGGAGTGATATCTGCATATGAATTCTTACACTGATAGCATGTGGTAGCCTTGTGATTCATTTATAGTACATGAAGACATTCATCCTAGAAGCTTGATTCTTAGCAACCTTGAATTGTCTGGGAGTCATTTTTGGCCAGAATATAACTTAGGGACAACAGGCACTTAGAGTCTCTTGAGGACACTAACACTAAAATATCCATGATTAGATCACACCTCTTTCTTCCTGAGATTTCTATGTGTTTAAAGGAGGATGCAAAGGACTGGGTATTCTCAGCTATGTCAACCTTACACTACCAAGTGATCCCGCTCTCCTATGGAGTCCCTACCTTGTCCCTTCACCTCATTCTCGTGATGTTCTGCACTGCCTGACCAGAATAAAGCTGCACTAGGGTCCTGTCTGTTTCTGTATATAAATTGTCTTATTTCTTCCTAACGAAAAGTTTGATATAAAACAAGACATAAGGCAGGCAAGTAAGATGATTTGTAAAAATTGCAGCAATGCCTAAGATGGCAGTGGTCTCCACATGCACATTTCTGTGGTTATAGACTGATAACAAAATGACTAAAATTGACCAAGTGGTTCTATAAATCTCTTTACCAAAACAGCAGTGCAGGAGCCTCCCAAGAACTGTAATGCTACAGATGCAAAAGCTTAATCTCTCCCCGTACTAGCCTGCAGCTAGACCACCACTGTAGGTGGTGCTGTGGGAAGAGTCCATTACAATGCTTCATTCCCCTGCCCCCACCACCTCTCAAAAGTAGTTTTTAGAGCTACTGAAATGTTCAAAATAAAAATATCTTATTTCTACCTCCCAGCATCTCCTAAGAAGGAAATCTATAATGGAATTATTTAGTTCCCAGTACAGATTTCAAGTTTTCACTGTGAAAGCACGAAAGGAAAAACAAGGAGGAGAAAAAAAAAAGAGAGGAAAAAAAAGCCTTAGGGAAAAAAAGAAAAAAAAAATGTGGACTTATTTTAAAGAAAGAGACAAGCATTTCAGCTGAGAGATTGCAACTGTCTACAAAATGTAGACAAAAGAAAGGTACACAAGCAAGGGAAGATAGACTAATTCTAATTATTCTAGATCTTCAAGGAGAGATAAAGATGTAATGATTAGATGTAATGGATTTAAACTGCAGCAGGGAAAACAGGGTTAATAGAGGATATGATGGAATTAGATACAGGAAATCATTGAAAATATCAGATGGTTGGGGTTTTTTTGTGGAAAGCTATGAATAACTTTTATTTTTTTTACTGTACCCTACTATTTTTTTTAAATTAATATATATATATTTCTTCCCACAGGAGCAAATCTTTTTTGAACTATAATTACATATGGATAAATCCTAACTACATTTCCACATGGACACCAATTGGTTTCTGAATGGCTTCTGAAGGGGCTTCTAGAGACAGAATTAGCTTCTACCCCCCTCAGAAAGAGTTCTGGCATCGGAACAGTCTGGCAAAGAATGGGCCAGAATTGTCTTGAATGAAGAAATTCCTTGCTGTGAAATCCACTCCCTGATCGAAAGGATTACCTACCGGCATAAACTAGATCTCTCTGTAATGATGTTTTGATTTCATATAGTACTCTCTATCAAGAAATCCTAAGACCTGCCTAGACAAATCACTTAGAGTGCTCAAAACCAAAAACATGTATATGTACAAGTAATTAATAGCATCTTCTTGTTTTCATTGTCTGTTTTTTATTGTCTCATTTTGTCTTTTATTTAAAAGAAAAGAGAATGTATTTTATATTTATTGGTCTTATACAGAGTATAAACCCTTCCTCACTGTGTACCCATTATCATCCATTAATTACTTTCCCATCTGACCTCTCATATTTTGTTTCCTTAAGTGGTGGTTACTTGTGTCATGCCATACCCTTATGAGGAGCTCCACACGAGTGAATGATTTGAACCTTGATCGAACCTCATTGACTTCAATCATATCCTGTCCAGAAACCATTCATATATTTCTCATATTTGTTTGCAGACGACACCAAGTTGTGCAGAAGTGTTGATCTGCTTGAGGGGAGGAAGGGTCTACAGAGGGACCTGGACAGGCTGGATCAATGGGCTGGGGCCAATTGTATGAGGTTCAACAAGGCTAAGTGCAAGGTCCTGCACTTGGGCCACAGCAACCCCATGCAACGCTACAGGCTTGGGGAAGAGTGGCTGGAAAGCTGCCTGGCAGAAAAGGACCTGGGGGTGTTGGTTGACAGCTGGCTGAATATGAGCCAGCACTGTGCCCAGGTGGCCAAGAAAGCCAATGGCATCCTGGCTTGTATCAAAAATAGCGTGGCCAGCAGGACTAGGGAAGTGATCGTGCCCCTGTACTAGGCACTGGTGAGGCCGCACCTCGAATACTGTGTTTAGTGTTGGGCCCCTCACTACAAGAGAGACATTGAGGTGCTGGAGCATGTCCAAAGAAGGGCAACGAAGCTGGTGAAGGGTCTGGAGCAGAAGTCTTATGAGGAGCGGCTGAGGGAACTGGGGTTGTTTAGCCTGGAGAAAAGGACGCTGAGGGGAGACCTTATTGCTCTCTTCAACTACCTGAAAGGAGGTTGTAGAGAGGTGGGGGTCGGTCTCTTCTCCCATGTAACAAGTGATAGGATGAGAGGAAATGGCCTCAAGTTGCGCCAGGGGAGGTTTAGACTGGATATTAGGAAATTGTACTTCACTGAAAGGGTTATCAAGCATTGGAACAGGTGTCCTGGTTTCAGTTGAGATAGAGTTAATTTTCTTCGTAGTGGCTGGTATGGGGCTATGTTTTGGATTTGTGCTGAAGACAGTGTTGATAATACAGAGATGTTTTAGTTGTTGCTGTACTAGTCAAGGACTTTTCAGCTTCCCATGCTCTGCCAGGTGCAGAAGAAGCTGGGAGGGGACACAGCCAGGATAGTTGATCCAAACTGACCAAAGGGCTATTCCATACCACATGACGTCATGCTCAGTATATAAAGCTGGGGAAGAAGAGGGAAGGGGGGACATTTGGAGTGATAGCGTTTGTCTTCCCAAGTAACCGTTATGCGTGATGGAGCCCTGCTTTCCTGGAGATGGCTGAACACCTGCCTGCCCATGGGAAGTAGTGAATGAATTCCTTGCCTTGCTTTGCTTGTGTGCGCGGCTTTTGCTTTACCTATTAAACTGTTTTTATCTCAACCCTCAAGTTTTCTTACTTTTGCTCTTCCGATTCTCTCCCCCATCCCACCGGGGGGGAGTGAGCGAGCAGCTGCGTGGTGCTTAGTTGCCGGCTGGGGCTAAACCACGACAACAGGCTGCCCATGGAAGTGGTTGAGTGGCCATCCCTGGAGGCATTTAAAAGACGTTTGGATGAGGTGCTTAGGGACATGGTATAGTGGTGGTCTTGGTAGTGTTAGGTTTACGGTTGGACTCGATGAACTTACAGGTCTTTTCCAACCTATACAATTCTGTGATTCTGTGATATAAAAACTTGAAAATTTACAGTGTCTGCATTCTGAGGCAGGCTCTTTATATCTGATAGTGCTCTTTGGTGCTGCGAAATGAGTTTTTCAATCATTGACATAATAAATGAATTGCAATGGCAAAGGAACTACAAAGAAATTTAAAAGCCATTTTCCATCCTTCTCTCTTCACCAACGCTGTCCAAAGAGTCAAGAATCAGATTTGGAGTGTTTTCCTTACATATATTTCAGAGGTATATTTGAAAAGCTTATGAAGAAACTCAGAGCCAGACAAGCTGGTTGACAATCTGAAGAATGCTTTCCTCAGTCTTCGCTTGACGTGTGCTTAATTTCTCCACAGGAGCACATTTGCTTATGGAGACTAACATTCTTCAGAGGAAATTCTAAAAGAAGATAAATTAAATAATAAAATTAAGAGTCTTTGACTATATCATCTAATTGCAGATATGAGAACATTTACAAGGTATAAATTTGACTTTGGTTGTGTTTGAGGTCTTCTGAATCTTGTCTATGAAACCATGAAAGGCCAGGCAGACATGGCCATGAGGAAAGCTCTCCATTGTGTGAAAGATAATATACCATGCAGTACTAGATTGTGGAAATGGCCTATGGATCCCACTTCAAGTAGTAACAGAAGGAAATTAATCCGAATTCATGGATTAATGCATTCTAACACAATTGCATTTGGGAAGGGTTAGATATTAGAATTGGTACCAAAAGTACTGATGCAAACAACCAGATGTTGTTGTTCTCAGGCACTAAGCTTGGAGAATTTAGAAAGACCTGATATTTCCTAGCTCCTAGCCAGTAGTATGCATCTTAATAATACAGGCTGCCACAGTGTCATGTAACCTGTTTTCTGATGCGTAAGTAGAACACTGTGTCATATACAAAATGTCAGCCCTTATCTTGAATATCCTATACCCTAAGGGGGTATAGCTTCCAGAATTATATAGCTTCTAAGCTTCCAGAATGAAAATCTGTAATTAAAATGCTGAACAATATTTGATTTATTTTGTTCATTCCCCAACTCTGTGTCATACACTATTAGACCACAATATTTAGTGCACTCAGGTTTCTCTTTCAGGAGATGATAAGAGAAAAAACAAACAAACAAACAAAAACCAGAATATCTGCTCATGACAAAGAGTAGCAACTATTAGTAACAAAATTTAGTAACAACTCTTTTCTCACCTCCGGATGTGGGTAAGACGCATTTTGGCTGCAATTTTTTTCTTTATTTTATCATAATACATACAAATAAAAGGCACACTCAAACTTGAGATAAATGGTGCAACTCTTTTGTCTTCAGTGAGGTTTATAATGATTTGGAAAATAGTCAGAATCATGGTAGTTTAGCAGAATGGATATGTCAGAATTCAAATAATCTCAGTTATTAAATTACACCCTTAGAGCCCTTAAAACAACCCTTAAAATAGCCCCAAAGCCTATGATTGTATTTTAGCGTGGTTGATGCTGGGATGAACAGATTTAGGGACATATTCTTAAAGTATTTGATGTCTATGTTAATTAATATATTTTATCAAAGAGCATAAGCCAAATTCAGCAGAGTGTTTATGATCTCATCTGCCCAGTGTGGTGCTAGCACATACCCTGACCTTCTACAACTTGGGTTCTCTAGTCAGATCCCAATGCTGCTGTAAATGCTAATATGAAGCACAAGATCACCACTGTGAAATTTGTTGCTGTCCTTGTTTTAAGGTAGCCATTTTTCACAATGATTGGACATCAGGGAGAACATGGAGACAGCTGGGGTAGACCTTTTACAGCAAGTTCTCTGAACTGAGCATATTTACTATACATATCAGTCATAAAGACACGTGCTCCTGGAGTGTCACAGATGTCCTGGCCAGAGAGAGTTGAACAAAGAATGTGTATATAAAATGGGAAAAGGCATATATAAAAAAGAAAGAGACAGTAGTAACGCAAAATTCGTTACTGAGAGGGCAGTAAGATACACAGTAATAGGAGCAGTGATGATCAAATGACCCTCCCCCCATTTAAAAGTTTGATGGGACCCCTACTAACTCTCGTTTCATAGACTTTCCACTTTGACCTGTCCCTGGAAAAATAAAGAATTAATTTTACAAACTGAATTTCCAGGACCTACTTTTCAAAATTACTTTCATGGTCTTTTAACTGTTGATAATGATCACTCTATGCACATGAGGAGAGATTTTCCTCTTTTGGTTTTTTTGTTTGCTTGCTTCTTTTCTGGGATGGACAGGCTGACAGATCTTTCCCTGGTTCGTCCTTTGCTCATTTGTGTAAACCTTTTTTCTGTAGCACCTTTCACTTGTTGTTGCTAAATAATGAGAACCAAAATGTGCAGATAGCTGGTCTGTTCTGAAAGGGCTCCCCTTAACTCTATTTGTATCACTTCAAATGAAAGATATATATGATTTTCTTGGATGGCTTCATAAGTTGATGGCACTTGGGGTATTTTTCCTGTTACTCTCAGGGTGGAAAGCACAATGTTGGTGATATGCTGTGTTGCATAGGAACATCAGTGTGCTTTCTTGCTGCTATTGGGGAACTTGGGAGTAGTGACATAATTGGCTGACCTTTTGACTGAAGTAAAAAGTGATTCATGTACAGATGATATACTGATGGCATTACAGTATATATCACATACCTAGTGCACGCCGACCAATAAGAAGGCACAGATCTGGAATGCAAAGAATGGGCTTCCAAGAAAGTGAAGATCAGGTGCCAAGATCTCCAAAGCTTCTCATATATTATTTAAACAACAAGGTCTGGGCATGTGTTATATAAGGGTAGTGCAATGTCATAAGATTTTGAGGTATATGTCTAAATAGTTCACTAAAAATCTTTGAAGACCTAAATCTCGAAAAGACATGAAACAAGGTTTGGGCATTACAGTGGTGGCTACATTCTGTGACACAACGAGGACAGGGACGGATGTTAAATTTAGATACGTCTTTTAGGCCAAAAACCTCTATAGGCAGAATCATACTCCAAGATACAAAATTAAACATAAATAATCAAAAAATAACCTCAGATGCCTCACACAGGGTCAGATGAATGACCCTTTGGAGTTGCCTGTTTTGTCTTTGACTCAAAAGTCAGACTAGGACAGGCTTAAAGAGTATTTAAACAGCTAGTCTGAAATAGTCTAGAGAAATCTAATATAAATGGTTCAGAGCTTATAGAAAAAAACCCCAATTATTTATGTTGTGATTCATCATCTTTACTTTTAGATATCTATACTGGACATCTACCTCTGAGCCATTCATGTAGGCTCCATTATAGTCTAGGGAGAGGAATACTAATTCATCTGATATATTCTGAATATTTTCTTAAGGACAAGATGAATTATGACCTTGTTTCCCTCATTTGCTGGGGTGACAAGATAAAAAATACGTGGCTACCTCACCGATTGTCGTGGTTTAGCCCCAGACGGCAACTAAGCACCACGCAGCCGCTCACTCACTCCCCCCTGGTGGGATGGAGGAGAGAATCGGAAGAGCAAAAGTAAGAAAACTTGAGGGTTGAGATAAAGACAGTTTAATAATTGGAACAAAATAATAGTAATAATAATAATGAATTGTAATGAGAAGCAAAACAACAAGAGAGCAAGAGAGGAACAAAACCCAAGGGAGGAAAAAAAGTGATATAACCGCTCACCACTCGCCGACCGACACCCAGCTAGTCCCCAAGCAGCGATCACTACCCCCCGGCCAACTCCCCCCCAGTTTATATACTGGGCATGACGTCATATAGTATGGAATAGCCCTTTGGTCAGTTTGGATCAACTATCCTGGCTGTGCCCCCTCCCATTTCTTGTGCACCTGGCAGAGCATGGGAAGCTGAAAAAGTCCTTGACGAGTGTAAACACTGCTTAGCAACAGCCAAAACATCAGTGTGTTATCAATATTATTCTCATACTAAAATCCAAACCACAGCACTATACCAGCTACTAGGAAGAAAATTAACTCTATCCATCCCTGCCAAAACCAGGACAACGTGTTATCAATATTATTCTCATACTAAAATCCAAACCACAGCACTATACCAGCTACTAGGAAGAAAATTAACTCTATCCCAGCCAAAACCAGGACACTGATGTATACATTTAGTCAGATGAATCCCAGCCTTAATGACCAAGTAGAAGCTAACACTCTCTCTAATAGCTATTTGGAAGTGTCCACATTATCTGAATTGTCTTGATGAAATCTAGGAATCTAGACAGTCTAGGAGGTTCCTGGAGTGTGTGGCAGATAACTTCCTGACACAGCTGGTGAGTGAGCCAACTAGGGAAGGTGCCCCGCTGGACCTCTTGACACGAACAGAGAAGGACTTTTGAGCCATGTGATGGTTGGAGGCCATCTTGGGCAGAGTGATCACGAAATGATAGGGTTTTTGATATGTGGAGAAGCGACGAGGGGGGTCAGCAAAACTGCCACCTTGGACTTCCGGAGGGCAGACTTTGGCTTGTTTAGGAGACTGGTCGACAGAGTCCCCTGGGAGGCACCCCTAAAGGGCAAAGGAGTCCAGGAAGGCTGGACATTCTGTAAGGAGGAAGTCCTAAAGGCACAAGAGCAGGCTGTCCCCAGGTGCCGAAAGACGAGCCGGCGGGGAACAAGACCAGCCTGGCTGAATAGAGCTTTGGCTAGAACTCAGGAAAAAGAGGAGAGTCTACGACCTCTGGAAGAAGGGGCAGGCAAGTCAGGAGGACTACCAAGGTGTAGTGAGGTTGTGCAGGGAGAAAATTAGAAGGGCCAAAGCTGAGCTAGAGCTCAATCTGGCTATTGCCATAAAAGACAACAGAAAATACTTCTTCAAATACATTACCAGCAAAAGGAGAGCTAAGGAGAATCTCCAGCCTCTAGTAGACGGGGGAGGGAACACAGTGACCAAGGATGAGGAAAAGGCTGAGGTACTTAATGCCTTCTTTGCCTCAGTCTTTAATAGCAGGGCCAGTTGTTCTCTGGGTACCCAGCCCCCGAGTCAGAAGATAGGGACAGGGATCAGAATGGAGCCCCCATAATCCAGGGGGAAATGGTGAGTGACCTGCTGCACCACTTAGACACTCACAAGTCTATGGGGCCTGATGAGATCCCACCCGAGAGTACTGAGGGAACTGGCAGAAGTGCTCACCAAGCCCCTTTCCATCATTTACCAGCAGTCCTGGCTAACTGGGGAGGTCCATGCTGACTGGAGATTAGCAAATGTGACACCCATCTACAAGAAGGGCCAGAAGGAGGACCCGGGGAACTACAGGCCTGTCAGCCTGACCTCAGTGCCAGGGAAGCTGATGGAGCAGATCATCCTGAGTGCCATCACACGGCATGTAGAGGATAACCAAGGGATCAAGCCCAGATAGCATGGGTTCAGGAAAGGCAGGTCCTGTTTGACCAACCTGATCTCCTTCTACAACAGGGTGACCCACCTAGTGGATGAGGGGAAGGCTGTGGATGTTGTCTATCTAGACTTCAGTAAAGCCTTTGACACGGTTTCCCACAGCATTCTCCTGGAGAAACTGGCTGCTCATGGCTTGGACGGGTGTACTCTTTGCTGGGTAAAGAACTGGCTGGATGGCCGGGCCCAAAGAATGGTGGTGAATGGAGTTTACTCCAGTTGGCGGCTGGTCACAAGCGGTGTTCCCCAGGGCTCGGTGTTGGGGCCAGTCCTGTTTAATATCTTTATCAATGATCTGGACGAAGGGATCGAGTGCACCCTCAGTAAGTTTGCAGATGACACCAAGTTGTGTGGGAGTGTTGATCTGCTGGAGGGTAGGAAGGGTCTGCAGAGGGACCTGGACAGGCTGGATCAATGGGCTGGGGCCAATTGTATGAGGTTCAACAAGGCTAAGTGCAAGGTCCTGCACTTGGGCCACAACAACCCCATGCAACACTACAGGCTTGGGGAAGAGTGGCTGGAAAGCTGCCTGGCAGAGAAGGACCTGGGGGTGTTGGTTGACAGCTGGCTGAATATGAGCCAGCACTGTGCCCAGGCGGCCAAGAAAGCCAATGGCATCCTGGCTTGTATCAAAAATAGCGTGGCCAGCAGGACTAGGGAAGTGATCGTGCCCCTGTACTCGGCACTGGTGAGGCCGCACCTCAAATACTGTGTTTAGTTTTGGGCCCCCCACTACAAGAGAGACATTGAGGTGCTGGAGTGTGTCCAGAGAAGGGCAACAAAGCTGGTGAAGGGTCTGGAGCAGAAGTCTTATGAGGAGCGGCTGAGGGAGCTGGGACTACCTGAAAGGAGGTTGTAGAGAGGTGGGGGTTGGTCTCTTCTCCCATGTAACAAGTGATAGGATGAGAGGAAATGGCCTCAAGTTGCACCAGGCGAGGTTTAGACTGGATATTAGGAAATTGTACTTCACTGAAAGGGTTATCAAGCCTTGGAACAGGCTGCCCAGGGAAGTGGTTGAGTGGCCATCCCTGGAGGCATTTAAAAGACGTTTGGATGAGGTGCTTAGGGACATGGTATAGTGGTGGTCTTGGTAGTGTTAGGTTTATGGTTGGACTCGATGATCTTAAAGGTCTTTTCCAACCTATACAATTCTGTGATTCTGTCATTCTGTCATATAAAAGTAGACTAGTGCCTAGATTTCCAAATCCTTAACCAAGTGACAGCTGGCTCCCTCAGGAAGGATGCTAAAATTTGACTGAAGATGGAGAATGAAAACCATAACTTTTCAGTAGGAGGCCTCTCTAGGTAATTTGTAAGGCAAGCCAAAAGTATTTTATTGAACACAGATTGCAGAATAAGATTCCAGTCTTCAAAGTTCATAATTTTTTTGTTGAAAATATACATTTTTATGGTGAGTAACCATTGGTGAGTGACAGGAGGAAATTCATATTGAAATATGTAAAACATGTTTTGTATTGATTGATTTTCCAGACCACTGAGTAGATTGCACAATTAGATTGACGTTAACAGATTTATTCCATTTCCATGATTCTGTCCAAGCTTTTCAAGCTGTGTTACATAAAACACAAAAATACCCCTCCAAACTAATTGAAATAACATTAGGCAGAACACTAATGAAATGAAACATTAAGCATGAATTTAAGCAAATATTAATAAAACAAAAAATAAACCCATTATGAAATAACATTCTATCTAATCTTTCTACCCATCTAATCCATCCATCTAATTTATACATAACATGTGGAAGCAGATTTTCTTTCAGTGTGTTCTCACCAAAACCTGATACTCTTTGGAAGACATGTATGCATATTAATTGTAATATGTGTTACAAATAGAAAAAGCTCATGCTTTTAGATCTATTTAGTTACCACCAAGGTTATCAAATAGCTGAAATGTTCTTTGCACAACACTTACATTTTCAGATCATATGTTCTCTATAAATATGGGGAAACACAGGAAAACATATTGCTTTGGCTTATTAATCAAGAGTCTTTATTCAGAAGTGCCCTGTCTGTCCTTGCTGTAAAGGTACAGATTAGGGATTCACAAGCTTAGCCAAATATTAAAACTTTCTGGTAATTTTTCATCTCATATGTCAAGTTGCCAGAGGAAGAAAAGTGGAAGCAAGCAATCATTTTAACTTAGGATTCAAAGTTCTCAATTCATACACAGAGTGTCCACATACACTGCTTATACAATTAGTAGTCCCCAAGAAACAAGTATTAGTAAAGGAGCAGTGAGTGTTCACAATGTTCTTAAAGCTTTTCTTTGTACAAAAGAACTACAAATCCATGTGAGGAAAAAGAATATTTAAAAAAAATAAATACAGAAAAGAGACATTTTGTCGAAAGGAAAGCAGCTGAGAAAATGGAAGATAAAATGAAAAATAGAGGGAAAAGGAATTACAGAGGGAAAAGGAATTACAGAAGGAAAAGGAAGGTGTGAAGTGGCACAAGGCAGAGAACAAGAGGAGGGAAAGTCAATACACCAAACCATAGGAAGCAGGACCAGCTCATTGCAGGTGCTCACACAACTATTTATTTGCAACTATGCTAAAATATTGTTGCATTTGGCAGCTACATTTCTCCAGATTTATTGTGTAAATGGTAACCTTCCACATCCTCATTTCAGCTTCTGTTCCAAAGGGCATGATTTTCATATATTCTGGATAATCAAGACATCTGACAATGCCAACTGAAACTGCAGATGTTCATCCCCTCTTAAAGTTTTATCAACACAGATGCCCACATGCAGAAGGACAGCCAGGAGCTTCTGCCTCACTTTCACATCCTTTGTGGAAAAAAAATTTGGACAAGTTAGAGATTATTTTTCTATCCACTGATACACTGGTTTTTACAGGGGAAAGTTCCCTTCAAAAGAAAGTGAACTTAATTGTGTAGCGGGTGGAATTTCAGATCTCCAGTTCCTCTCTGTTATCTCACCACACACACACACCCCCGCCCCAAACTTCAAAACAAAAGAAAAAAGAAACAATTATTTATTCTCCCTTCCCTAAAGCCATTCCAATTTATGTCAGAGTGAGTGTACAATAAGTAAGAAAGGAATCCAGCCCCAAACATTTTTAGCTGCTTCCTTGTGCTGGTTTTAGCTGGGATAGAGTTAATTTTTTCCATAGTAGCTAGTATGGGGCTATGTTTTGGATCTGTGCTGAAAACAGTGCTGATAATACAGAGATGTTTTAGTTGCTGCTAAGCAGTGCTTATACTAAATCAAGGAGTTTTCAGCTTCCCATGCTCTGCCAGGTGCACAAGAAGTTGGGAGGAGGCACGGCTGGGACAGCTGACCCCAACTGACCAAAGGGATATTCCATACCATATGATGTCATGCTCAGTATATAAAGCTGGGGAAGAAGAAGGAAGGGGGGACATTCAGAGCGATGGCGTTTGTCTTCCCAAGTAACCGTTATGCGTGATGGAGCCCTGCTGTCCTGGAGATGGCTGAACACCTGCCTGCCCATGGGAAGTAGTGAATGAATTCCTTGCTTTGCTTTGCTGGCGTGCACGGCTTTTGCTTTCCCTATTAAACTGTCTTTCTCTCAACCCACGAGTTTTCTTACTTTTACCCTTCCGATTCTCTCCCCCATCCCACCAGGGAGGAGTGAGTGACCGGCTGTGTGGTGCTTAGTTGCCGGCTGGGGTTAAACCACAACATTCCTTCATAAGATTCATTAATAGTATTCAAGTGAATATTTCTATGTGTATATAAATATTTTTAAAAATTGCTCTTGTATGACTTCTAAGTGTTTAAAACTCTTATTTTTATGGGAACACGTACAATGAAAAATTTGTTACCAGAGGTCATTATTGAATTTCATCTACATTCATTTGTGGTTCTTAGTAAATACTATAATATTTATGGTTCTTAGTAAATACTATAACATAGCAAAACCAAATCAAACCAAACCAATGAGATGGTTGTCCAATATAACCCTTTCATAGGAGGAACTAACAGCATAATTTTACTGCCTTTTACAGTATTCAAACTTGGGCAATTTCAATGGCATTGCTTTTCTCACCTCTTAGAAATAATTTGAAGACAAAGTTCTCATGCAAGCCATGAGACCCCAAGATATGTAAAGCAACACCAAATAGCAAAGTATTTTGATGCAAATTGAGTTTTCTGTGAAAATTAATGAATCTGAGACAGATATACAATACGCAGCAAAATTCCCCCAAACAAAATAAAATAGCAATAAAAATGCCAAGAAATGGTAAGGCAGCAATAACACATGAGAGATTTTATGTATTGCTTGGAAAAAAATAATTACTGTAAATGAGTGGGTGTTCTTCTCGTGCTGTATTTTCCCTCCTTCTTTCCTTTTTTGTTTGTTTGTTTCATTTTCCTTGATTGCTGAACAGAAACGTGTCTGAAAAATGATGGATTAATTAGAAGAAACATAGAGTTCTCGTTCCCACCACTACTCTCTCTTTAAAAAAGGGAATAACTTCATCTCTATAAGATCCCTTCCAAAGTCCTCATTATTACAGTGTGGTGGGCTTTGAAAGTCATTTACATAATAGCTAACAAAAAAGTACTCAGCAATACACCGGGCCCACTAAACACAGGAGATAATTACACTGGGAGAATGATATTCCACTGCCAGCTCCATTTTCAAGATACATTTATTTGCCCTGTACACAGCCCTGAACAACCAAACATGTATTAACATATCGCGTAGGTATGCACTATTGCAATCTACATGATGGGGGAAGGGAAGAAATACAACACACTATTCTTGGCACATATGTACCACCTGAATGGTATTGTTCATTATCTCCTGCACTGGGAACATTATATTATTCCACTGGGAAGTCATAGCGAAGAGGATATAATTGTCAGCAAAGTAATGGGGATCCTCTTGCTAATGGCCAGCTATTCAAATATCTCAATATAATCGCCTTGCCCATTCTCTCCCCATTGCCTACTCTTCTGGAGAAACTCATCATTTTTTCCACTTACTCCAGCATAATGAATTCATTTTGCATTTTCTTTGTGAGAAATTAAGAGGAATAGCAATGTAATGTGTTGACATTTGAAATGCAGCATAGAAAAGTTTAGACTGGCAATTTAGTTTAATCGCCGACTAGCAGGGAGAGGTTACTTATTAAATTAGTTCTTGGTGTACAGGACATGTATTTCTCAGTTGATCTCTCTTGTCTTTTTTTTTTCTTTCATCCATGACTCAGTTCACTAGAAAGCAAGCAGGAAAAAACCACACTCACCTCAAGTATTTTAATCTATATATTTCCCTTTGTGATCATTGATGTTGACAAAGAGCATGAGCGATGATGGGTGAAGACACATCACATGAAGACAAGAAAACACAACTGAAAAACAGTAGAAGTTACTATTAAAAGCTCCTTTAAGATAAGTCCACATAGAATAGTACTGATCATTCATTGTTATAAAAGCTCTGATGGTTCTTTTCCAAACAGCCTGAGTTCATCCCTTGCTTCCTGATGAAATTTCAACACAGGCATTAACACTCTACTCCTGCTTATGCTTACTTTGAAGTTTTAACAGGATACAGAATTATTCCATCCCAAGATCACTTACTTAAAAGTTGCTCTGAGTGGTAGAGGAATGGCTTTACTAATTATATTTTTGAAGTGGATACACTGGAGGGGCAGCTGGACAAATCTTGGTGGTATTTTTTAATTATTATTTGTTGGTTTTACATGGATGCAAAATATAAATGTAGGATATAAAATTGTGGTCATCTGTGTTTGGGATATCAATGTAGCCTATAACTTGTAGAAAACACTGGTGATGGGCAGGTCATCCAGAAGGAGGACAGGACAGTGAAATAGTAACTACTTTTCCCACCACCATATAAAACCTTTTGGATAACATATTAATTGCCATAATTATTTCCTGATATTTTCATAGCCTGGAAGTATTTCAGGTGCCTCACAACAATAAGAATACACTGTTATTTCCTTCAAGTGGGCAAAAGTATGTTTAATGTGATCCATATTGAAAAACTTGACAAGTTAAACATAATTTATTTTTATTTTAACATGGCTTTATCTCAGTGAAAAAAAGTTGCATAATTTTAAAAATGCATTTAGCCCTACTATTAATGAGATTGTGACGGTGTGCTTCCCCCGCCCCCGACCTTTATCTCCTGCAACCCTGCTCACGTGATAACCACCAGTGGTGATTGTAATGGATGCATCTGGTCAGGATGGCTGCATCGGCTCAAAGTGGATTCAGGAGACAGATAACACAATAGCCTAGGGCTATTGTGCATTGCACCCACCCAAGAAACTAAAATCTGTGGTCGGCATGTAAATATGACTATGGGTCAATCATCTTATCCCCCATAAACAGTGAGCAGCCCAAGAGCCCTTTGAGCTCTCCTGCACGGCAGCGGGCTGCATGCCAGGATCTCCCCTTGAGCAGGGACGCCTCTCAAGGCTGCTCCTGGAGGTTGAGAGATTCCTTGCCGCAACAGATCCTCGGTAAGTGACTAATAGCATGCTAAACTTTGAAATCTTAGCTAAGTGATATAAAGGATTGATTGCGCATATATAATCCTTTAGACATAAACCATTGACCAAGTCTGGGACTAGGACTGGATCTAGCCGCACCTAGACTCCTCTCTGAGAAGGAGTTTAGAAAGCAAGGGGATCTTTTTCCGAACCTCATGACTCAACGGGAGGGTCTCCCTGACAGTTTTGTCTGACCCTGTCCTCTATGCAGTAAATAATCAAGCGTACCTCGCCATCGAGTCTTGTTAAAACACTGTCGCATTGAACTTTGTTAACTCCCTATTCTGTATCAATAAACGATATTTTTACTTCTCTCTAACGAGTGAAGTGCACCCTCACTCCATCTGCGACAGAGATAAAAAGTCTACACCAAGAGTTATTACCTGTGGCTAAAAATGGCATCATTTCAAAACAAAAATACAAAATAATCCTCTCGGATAATAGGGGTTGATTCTGGTGTGAGGAATGGAATGGAATAAAATAAAATGGAATGGATTGTGTTTTGAATCCTTTCATCAAGGGTAGTAGATAGTAGAAAAATACTAAAGCAGAGAAGCCATTTTTTTCTTACCATTTACCTCAAGGAAATATTAGCAGAGATTTCTAGAGAAAATTAGAAGAATCTGGGTATGGCCGAGGACTTTCATTACTTCATGTGACACACTGTGTTAAGGACAGTCACTATTTCAGAACATTTTTAGATGACAGCCGTAATGGCTGCCTGCATATCTGTAGTGTATGTTCCTGAGCAAATGACTGACCAGGACTATTCTTTTTTTTACTTGAAAGAAATAGGGCAAATTCTTCTCACATCGCCTTTTTTTACTCTGGCAGAATATTCCACTGGCTTTATCTGAATTACTCCTGATTTACATGGATGGAAGAAAAGATTCAACTTCCATGGTTTATGAATTTCTTCCTCTGGTAGTTTTGCTTCTTAAGTAACTAAAGTTGTGTGCTGTGACTTACTGGCTTAAAAATCCCCGCAATTTCCCACAAACATTACTCAGAGCTCAACACATACTATACTGGAGCAAGATGCCAACAGCAGGTCCTTAACAAAGCTGTTGATTTCTCAGAGTAAAATAGTTTTCTGCTTGAAAAGTTCTGCAATTTCCTCTTAGTGCCAATAAGCCTGCTCTCCCCTTCTCCTTCTTTACATATACTCTGATATTTTTCTTCTCTTTCTTGCAGTTTCCAAGTCTCTGAAATATGGGCAATTTTTTTCATTTCTTTTTTCCTTGCTGAGGAGCTTTATGAGTATGCAGGCTGCTCACCACTATTCCAACCTCCTGTACTTAGCCTCTGCAAAGGAGACACACTAATTTTCACATCAGAGCCTGCCAGTTTGTAAACTTGTCTTATGCCATTAATTTCAGGACCCTTCCAATGTCTTTCAATGGGAAATTAGCAGTCAAATGTGTTTAGTTTGCGGAAACAGCAGCCGTACCACCAACAAGAGCGACAACTCATACAACTGTAAGTCGTTAAGAATAGAATTTCTTCAATTATTAATGCATACATTGTCAGTGGTGAGTGAAAGGAAGAGGCAAAAGGGAGAGGTGGAGGGGGAGAAAGTAAAAGAGACAGAAAGTGCCACAACAGGCTCCAAAACTTTCTGCGTTAGTCAAAACCTGTCAGCATTCAGCCTGCATTTCCGAATGACTATTGTTAAAAAAGTGTTAAAAAAGCAGTCTGGTTCTATTGTTCATCTCCTGGGGAAAAAAAAAGACCTGAAATTTTAAAGGCTATTTTTAAAGGATCCTATTTAAAGTTTTGGCAGACTAGGGAACCTAATTACTATATGTCATTTTTCTAAATGTAAATGAGAAACCAGTTAAAGAAAGAAAGAGAAAAAGAATCCATGGACTTTTGGGGTTTGAAAAGCCCCCCTGCTGCTGACTACATTGCTTTTTTATCCCTCCTTCTTCAGTGCGATTACATCCTAGACTACAGAAAGCACCCTTTCCCCACTGAGAGCACACGGAGCCACTGTGAGCATGATGGGGTGCCCTGGTGAACTGAAAACAAGGAAGCAGCAGGTCCCATGAAGATGACAGTTGTGTTGAGACATCTGCTGATCACTGCCGCCTATGCCTGGGAATTAAAAAGAGTGATGAGGGAGACACGAACCCAGATCCCACCAGCTGCTTGAGGCAGGTTCTGCTGTTTTCTCTATAAAATGCCAAATACGTCAGGATTCTGAGTCAAGAGTATGGTGCCCAGGGGTTACTGCAATACGAATTTTGGTATTAGTGAGAGATGACTAGTAAAGGTGACGTAAAGTTACCTATGGGTGTACTGGGTACATGGAGTGGGAAATTAAGTGACAGTGATAGCAGCCCCCAGAGCAGTGATGGAGGATGGGCACCCAGCTCTCATGGACCCCTTTGAAAATCTCCACACTGTTTGCTACCTCTTTTCTCAGGCTTTCCATTTCACGGCTAAGAGGTATTTCACATTTTCCTCATCCCCTCTTCACACTGCAGGGCCCTCTGGTCCATCACCACCCTCCTCCTCCTCTTCATCATGCCTACAGCTTTTTAAGGCTTAGTTGTGGCCTGTCCCAAATTGAGAAAAAACTCTATATTCTTATGCTCATGCCCTTCAAAAGAGACCAAAGGGGAAAAATGAACTGCAAAGCTGCTCACCTCCTAGATTTGCACAGTGGCTCTCAACACTGGTGTTGTGCAGCATTTCCCTCTCAGTCTCAGCTGGATATTTCTTACCTCAGGATATGTAAGGAGGTACTCTAAGGCATCCCCTCCAGGTCAGGATGTAGAGTTACAGATATGAGGATAATGAGGAGCCATGGGCTACTGTGTTTTTCAGCACGCTCTTGTCATCTGGCTCCCTACATCTCTATTTCAGCAGGCTGCCAAGTGCCACATCCCCTCTCTGTCAGGCTGGTTTGCTGGATCAGGCCTCAGCCCTGACACAGCAGGAGTGGTGCTGATGGAAGGGGGAATCAATCAAAAGATATGAGGAGTCATATATATATGGGGGGGGGGGGGGCAGGGGGTGTCTGCTATTTATTATTTGCGGTTTGCAGTCTGGATTATGACTGTGTCTGCCAGTTATTACTAAATTAGCCTGCAGGAGAACCCACTGGGTGACTTGGTTTTTTAAATTTTTTATTTTTGTTAGGCTTACCTAACTCCATGCTTTATAACATCTATTGTTTAAATCAGTCTGTGTCTCACACTGGCTATGCTTTAATTCAGAGACTGAATCCGCTGGCACCACGCTGTTTTGGTGAGCCCTCTGTGGCACACATCAAGCCCTTCTCATCTTACCAAAGTGCCATTTGTCACAACTGGTCTCCTGTTCAAGAGCCTGGAATAGAAGAGGTGTTACCAGTCATGAGTTACATGTGCTAGCATACACGAAAGTGAATCTTCCTTCTGCCTATCTTGTACATACATTTAAACATGATTTGGTGCATTAATCTCTACACATCTCTTTTTAATAGGGTTGTCAACCTGCTACGGCATACATAGGCTTTCCAGCTTAAGTAAATAAATATGGCAGAGTTTTTACTGGCTCTTAAATGACTTAGTCACAGAAGTTTTTGATGGCTATGTTTATAGCTATAAATTAAATAAATCCCTGGGACTGTTCAGTCACAGAGGTGAAAAAGCACAAAATGACTCACATTCAAGCTGTTAATCCACACAGCCCTAAGAAGAGGATGGCCACCTTCCAACTACCTGTTGGGTCTTTAACCCATGCTAATGATCAGCAATGAACAGGAATTACTTGGGAGTGTACCAGTTGATTCAGACCAAAACCAGGCCAGGAACACTTCTAAGAACAGTGTAGACAATCACATTCAGTGCACAGAAAAGTAATATTTAATTTACTTATATAGATACAGCCCAAGTGATCACTCACTAAGATGTTCTGACATCTCCTTTTGACTGGAGGTGAGAGGAAGGGATAGGTGGATAAATAGATATATAATTGTCTTAATGCACTGTTTTCTCTATTTTAGGACATTATTTGGTCATTTTCTCAGACTAATAAAGCTGGGGATAAATATAGTTTATTTATTTCTAACTAACTTGGTCATTACAGAAGACAACTACTCATCATCTTTTCTGAAACAGCAAAGACAGTTTATTCATTTGTTACTTTTAACATTTTTTATTACATCATAACAACCCTAAGTTTTTGTCCCACAGAGATCCTAAGGGAAGACAGCAAGAATGATCTTGTCCAGCACTGAATATTCAAAGTGCTAAACAAAATGACTTTAGGAAAAGCCCCTTCACCAATTACTTCTATTTGTGGAGGAATTTTCCATTACAGCTTTGAAGCTGATGCAATTTTTATGCATTATAAGGCCTCACTCTTTCAATTTATTGCCCCTCAAATGAGTGCATTAATATTGATGGCAGCTAAACACATTGCAAACATGTTCTGCCCATTAATGCCCTGGAATAGAGTCATTATCTCATTTTATTCCCACTGCAATGGTGGGACTGATGGGTGTAGAGAAGGATCTGAAATAAAAACTGAGAACCAAGTATCTTCAGAGATCAGGGCTCATATCCACTAGTAGCAGTTCAGATCTGCTAAAGGTTCACAGTTCATTACTTGTCCCTGACACCTTGAGACTCATAGCCATAAAGAATAATTCACCCAAAATAAATTTGAGGACTGCAGTGGTAGCATTTACGGGTATACACACTTCCTGACCTCAATGGAAATATGCCATGGAGTACCCAATACCCATTATTCACATATTCAGGAGAGAAACAAAAGGATATTTAAATGTGATTTCCCACTACTCTTTTCCTACTGAGCTCTGCAAATGCTTGCTTGGTGCCCACTAGCCTGAGAGGAAGTAGTTATATCCTCATCCTCTTCAGAACAGCTGCCTATGAAGTGTCACACTTGCTGGGCCTCCATTTGGAGGAGAAAGAACAGGAGGCAATTTCTGGAAACATGAGAGGCAAATCCACCCCGCCCCCCCCCTTATTCCATCTCAGTGCCTCAGGTTAATAAAAAAACTATAGTCCTGAATGCTACATGGAGATGAAGGACTGTGATTGCGTGTAATTTCCAAACACTGAAATATTTCATTTTGGAACTAAACACTGTCACAGGAAAGCATGCCTCTTCCCCTGTCTTCCCCTTGCCTGAAAAGTTCAGAAGTTATATATATGTACATATGTACATATGTATACATAAAAATTATGTCTGAGCGCACAATGTATACATTATATATATTTAATACACATATATATTGCATATATACGTGCACTGGTCGTGGAGACCAGTGATGAGTGGCATTCCTCAGGGGTCGGTATTGGGACCGGTGCTGTTTAACATCTTTGTTGGCAACATGGACAGTGGGATTCAGTGCACCCTCAGCAAGTTTGCAGATGACACCAAGCCGTGTGGTGTGGTCGACACACTGGAGGGAAGGGATGCCATCCAGAGGGACCTCGACAGGCTTGAGAAGTGGGCCTGTGCAAACCTCATGAAGTTCAACAAGGCCAAGTGCAAGGGCCTGCACATGGGTCGGGGCAATCCCAAGCACAAATACAGGCTGGGCAGGGAATGGATTGAGACCAGCCCTGAGGAGAAGGACTTGGGGGTGTTGGTTGATGAGAAGCTCAACATGACCTGGCAATGTGCACTTGCAGCCCAGAAAGCCAACCATATCCTGGGCTGCATCAAAAGAAGCGGGACCAGCAGGTCAAGGGAGGTGATTCTCCCCCTCTACTCCACTCTCATGAGACCCCACCTGGAGTACTGTGTTCACCTCTGGGACCCCCGACATAAGAAGGACATGGACCTGTTGGAGCGAGTCCAGAGGAGGGCCACGAAGATGATCAGAAGGCTGGAGCACCTCTCCTATGAAGACAGGCTGAGAGATTTGGGGTTGTTCAGCCTGGAGAAGAGAAGGCTCCGGGGAGACCTTATAGCAGCCTTCCAGTACCTGAAGGGGGCCTACAAGAAAGCTGGAGAGGGACTTTTTACAAGGGCATGTAGTGATAGGACAAGGAGTAATGGCTTTAAACTGAAAGAGGGTCGATTTAGATTAGATATAAGGAAGAAATTCTTCACTATGAGGGTGGTGAGGTGTCGGAGTGGGAGACGGACCCGGAGTAACGATGAATCTCAATATGAGTATGGTCGTCCTCCTTTATTCAGATTACTTAACAGGTTTATATAGAAGCTAAGCAAAGCACGCGCTAACAGCAACTATTCTATTGGATAACTATACTTGTCCACGCGCTTAAAACAATTATATGATTGGTACAAAGTTGCCGTTCACGCACTGTTCACAAAGGGGGTCTTATCAGCACTTTCCCAGGCTTAGTCCCGTTTATCTTGCTTTACCAAGTACTCCTTCTGCTGTTCTCAAGGGAATTTCACCTTGATCTCTGGCTCCCAGGCCCCATCAAAGGCTGGATTGCTCACATCAATTAAGCTGTGTCCTTTTTCACTTAACCATTCTTCCACAGTGAGGCACTGGAACAGGTTGCCCAGAGAAGTTGTGGATGCCCCATCCCTGGAAGTGTTCAAGGCCAGGTTGGATGGGGCTTTGAGCAACCTGGTCTAGTGGAAGGTGTCCCTGCCCATGGCAGGGGGGGGATGGAACTAGATGATCTTTAAGGTCCCTTCCAACCCAAACCACTCTATGATTCTATTCTATATAACTATGCACATATACATATAACTATGCACTGGCAAAATCACAGCTATATTAACAAAGTCTCTTGTTCTTGTATCCTACTATTCATCAAAGTTAGGGTGCCCTCCATACGCCAGAGGGGATTAAACACATGGAAAATTCAAGAATAAAAACTTGTTGAGCTAAAGTTTTTTAAGCCACCAAACACCACCTAAATGCAAAAAGAAAAAATAAAATGAGTACATGGACATTCTTTTTTTTTTGGTTCAAGGGTTTTTTTGTCACATTTTTTGTTTGGAATCTCACTTAGAGAATTTTATTCCTGGGGGGGGGGGGGCTTTTATAAGTAGAAGAAACTAAAAATAAAACCATCAGGTTAAGTACATGAAATAAAAAGCTGGGGGAAAAATAATAATTAAAAAAAAGACTCTGAGCTTGAAGGTTTAGAAACTGTCTGCAACTACCTCTGGAAGAATGAGTTACATTGGGGTCATAAGAATGCCTCTGACCACCTGTTCATGTCAGGAAAATAACTACCTCCTTTTCTCTTGCCTTTTCTTATTTTTATTGCCTCAAGGTTGGACTGCAGCTATGCGCTGTAGCTAGAGAGATTTTGATCTAAGAGGGAGTGAGCGCTGGTGTGGAGTGCAGTGGGCAATGGCAGGGGATGCACCCTACTGTAGAGTCCCAAACCAACACCCATAGGTAGCATACACCTGATTTGGAGAACCCAGACCATTTTGAAAGCCCAAACGTAAATAATTTTATTTCCAAAGTCAACTCCTTATAGTCTTGCAGTCTCTGCCTGGGAAAAATAAAAGTTGCTGGTTTTACTCAATCAAATCCTGAATGCATTATGACCATGTTATTTGAGAGACCTTTCCTCTATATGTGAACACTTGGAGTCAAGTGAGCTCCTATCATATATAAACATCTTTGTTAATCAGGAATAGGACCACCGAAGTTTCTCAGTGAGGTCCTCAAGTCATTCCTGTGGGACCTGAATTTCACCTCCTTCATGGTGCACCACAATGCTCATCTGTCCCCTCAGGGTGACAGTAAGAAGAATAATGATGGAGGCTGTTACAACTGATACTTGTTGCTGTGGGAGGTGGGGACTTGGTCTGTAAAGTTTGTAAGTTAGGGAAAGTATTTTATGCTTAATTAAGGTAGGGGTTTTTTTTGTACTAGAAGATGCCTTGAGTTTAACATAGGCAATTACCAGTTTGAAGTAGGAGAAATAAAAGGAATAAACTTTTCTCAGCTGCACTGTGAAAGCAAGAAGAGAATTTGACCCATTAACATTGTTGCACTGTGCCCTTAACTATTATTTTAATGTTGTCTCTCTTGCTTATCAGTACTGCTAATTATGAAGCATTCTTTGTGGAGTGCCATCAGTGCACTCAGTGTTGTAATCAAGCAATCAAGCCTGAACTGGGGAAGGATGTTCTCAAGTTGGAAAAATTAGCTGAAAAACGGAATGGGAATTTGGAGCCAGCTATTCTCCTGTTCTAAAGCTTCAGGCAGAACTTCCACCAGAGACCAACAAGGAATTTGGGGGCCTCATTAAGATCTCAAGTCAGCAAAGCACTTAAGCATGTGATAGCGTCAAAAGGATTTAATAACTCAGTTGAAGTTAAGTGCCGAGTCAGGGTCTAAATCTGGAAGAATATACTTTATGGTCTATTTCTTTGGAATATTGTCTTTTTTGAAGTGAAGGAAGGGAAGAGTTCAGGCTTTCTCTAAAGTCAATTGTGCTAAGAATATTATCCCAAGTCCTACCTTCTAGCAAATCTACCAATAAAGATAACTGAGATGATTTGTTAAGCTACCAGAACTGTGCGAAAATCATAGCTTGTTTTCCTTTTCCTGTCAAAATGCAAATATTCTTTAAAAAAAAGAAGATAATTTTCCTATTATTTAAAAATATGCCCATTGCAGCCCATTGCACAAAGTGATATTTTTACACTTCTCATTTTCTTTTCTTCAGCATAGTTTAAACTTAACTTTTATGCCAACTCATATGTTAGAATCACTCCTAGTTACATCTTCCCTCCCTGTGCCTGAGTTTTCCCACCATTTAAATGGAGGAGAATGATGTCAGTGTTCCTTGCAATATAGTCTGAAATACAGAGTTCAACAGATCTACATGTTATGGAATAAACAATATGCCTGAAATTAAATAAATAAATAAGAATAAAGATAAATAAATAAATACAACAGAAAAGCAATGCAGGATAGATTGATTAGGGGGAAAAAGGTCCCTTAATTTAAATCTTAGTAAACCAGGTGTAATTTATATTTTTTCCTTAGGCAATTTAATCACTTCTCAATAACAAAACTGATTATTTAGCCACAGACAGTTCTGCTCAGAGTAGTCACTTTTATTAATAAGATCCAGTCTGATCTGATTAGAAAACAAACTTCAGGAACATCTCCTATTAGGTTTCATTCATCTCAGCAACAATTTGAAGTGCAGCTGATACCTCATAAAAAAAACAAACCAAAACAAAAAAACAACAAAACCCCACAACAGAACATTTTACAAGCACTCCCACTAATATATTAGCTATTTATTTTTGCCTTTTTTTCCCCTTACTCCCAGTTACTCGAAAGGTAAACATTTGTAGATGACAAGGCTGTCAATATTGCATCTTTTGTTCAACGCAAAAGTAAATAAAGAGATGAGCAGCTGCCTGGAAAGGATGAGGAATTTCCATTATTAAGGAGGCATGTAAATCTTGCATCAAGCTTTAAATGAAAATGCGGTATAAGCCAGGTTTGTCATGGAGGTACTGACCAATACAGTCTCAAAGCAGGTACCTTCTTTCTTTCCTTGCAAAAAGTACTGTTCTAAAATCAAGCAATCTACCAGGGAAACAAAAGCAAGGGTCTGTAGCAGTTGGAGTACCAAGAACACAGTCACAGTTCTTCTTGCTGCTGCCTTACTGATGACAGCATTGCTTTCACCCCTGAGGGTGTGCAGTTTGGAAATACACCTTCAGACTCTTGCCTGTAACCTTTATTTTCTCTCTTCTCTGCTGATTTCAAATGTAGGGGACTCCTGAGCATGGTAAAGTTGCATTACCAGGTGGGCATTTTGTATACTGACAGCAATGAGTAAGGGGGAACAGATTTCATGGAGTTGACAATGTAAAATAAAATGGGGGAAGGGGGGAACAGGATAGAGAAATTAAGGCATCACAACTTGCTTAAGATTTCAGAAGAAAGGAAGATGCAGAATCTGCATCCTCTTGCTGAAGGATTTTGTCTCTGTATCTGTGCTCTTAAGAAAACATAACTCACTGAGCCACATCTGCACCCACTAATTAAATATCTAACTTTTCTCTCAGATTCAGCAGTTTGCATGAAAAGCACAGAGGAGCACTGCCAGCAAAAGGCTGCTCCTCCTGCAGAAGACACTCACAGCACAGGATTCAGCAGTAAACCAGCTGGGAGTACAGTTTGCCTGTCCTCCCAGTCACAAAGCTCAGCACTTGCAGCTCTTTGGGGTATAATACTGCGTCTTGACCAACTGCTTGTAACTTCTTTCATCCTCCCTCTAGTACCCAATTAGTACCTTGTTAGCCACACACCTGCAGTGCCTTCACCCAGAGGTCACTAAACCTCATGAGCCTGATTCTCCAGTCACTGCTCCAGCCCCAATCAGAAATCACTCCATTAAAACAACAGCTTTAGAGGAGCCTAAATAAAAGGGGAACGAGGTGATCTGCAACATTAACCCTTTTCCTCTCTGTTTTTCCAGTACATGCACCCTTTGGCCATCTGTCACTGCTGTGAAAGTAATTAGCTAACAGGAACATTTCTTCTAATCAGGGCTGGGCAACAGCAAAAGCAAGAACAAATGCAACTCTCAGGCTATTGTAGTGTTTCTGGAGCTGCTACATCTCAGGAAGAGTAGTCAGGAAACTTGACTGCTGTAGTAACCGAATCAGCAGTATACTAAAAGTTGTGCATCTAAATAAGTCATTCATGATGACTGCTTTGTGTTTTGGCCTCATCAAAATTCAAGCCTACTACAGCATGGGGAGAAAAGCTCTGGGAATTGAAATGAGAGCAGGGAGAGACAAATGTAAATATAAAATGTGTTTCTGAATTGTGCTACAGGGACTAGTCTGAATATAAGCTACTGGTAAATGATGGTGTTTCAATCAAAGAAGGATATTGTCCAGTGGTGCTAATATAAAGAAATAAAGTTTCAAAGAATTATCACAGCATAATATTGACTCAAAAGCACTGTCTCCAAGACTTAAGCTAAAAGAAATCTCCTCAAGAGAGGTGTATATGTAGCTATGAAAAGATAACATTACCACTTACATTTCGGGACCAATATTACACTAACTTTTCATATCAGTAAATTCAGTGTTTGATGCCGTAAAGTCCCTTACTTGGCTGGGGGGGGCAGGAGGGAATATAATACATTTTAAAATTTCTGTGCATCTGGCACAGAGGATGGCTTGAATTTAAGAAGAACACATAGTACAAATAATGCATATGTTAGGGAGGGCTGAACTAATGAGCATAAACTAGGAAAACACTGACTTTTTAACATGCAGGAGGTTGGTGTAACCCTTAGATATACATTATTTTCACACTTATGAGCAAAAGATGATACTGAAAAATATGGTGGAAAAGAGCATTTACAAAGTATACTGGCCTTTAGGGAAAGAGAGAATACTCAAACCCTCACAAAGCAGGCCATTCTCATAGTGTTTATATCTTAGCATACAGACCGAAAAAGTTTACAGCATTTGGATGAAGAATGCTACTCCATAACTTTCCACTTGAGCCTTCTGAGAGACCCTTCTGAGAAACACAGGCTTTAGTGATCTGTCAAGAATGCTGTTGCTTAATGATCAAAGCTTTGAATTTAACACTTTTAGGCTCAAATCTTGGCCATATCTGCTTTTCTGAGGTCACTTAGAGAATGCCACACCATACTTTGTACAGACCTTGAAAAAGTCCCTGAGGTTTCTTATTTCTACAGTTGTGTGGAGTTGTGAATTTCCTTATTTTCAGGCAGGGAAAAGAGAAACTAAGGTAGGAGTATTTGACAGCAGTTCAGTTCAGGGTTGGCTGTTTTACTGCCAAGATTTTGAATGAAACAGAATCAGTAGAACTGGTATTAGTACCTATACACATCGCTGTAGTCTCAACTAATTAGAAAGGAATCAGAGTGATGCATTCTGCTTAACTCTGATGACCACGTGAGGAAGTAATGGCTGTCTATAAAAGCATCAACAGTGTAAATACTTTGGAAGCAGAAGGATTTTTGAGGCAGGCAAGACTCACAAAGATGTAGGGCTAAAAGGAGAAAGAAACAAAGATAGGCCAGGCTGAGAAGTTATTTCCATAACTTTGTAGTTTGCTAATTTGAATTGCTGGTAATAGCACAGTCCTTGGACTGTTATAGTAATACAGCTGCTTTTATGGATAAAGTGGATGACTGCAGTCAGCAGATATCCTTGTGTCTGTTCCCTGCTTCACTACTAAATTTGTTTTATGGTCATAAGCAAGTCAGTAGGATTGAACTTGTCCAAACAGTATAGGTTTGATCCAGTCTTAAAGCTGGGAACCTGTACAATGTCATGCCATTTTCACTAGAGGACTGGTGTAATGAAAACGCAGTTTCTAATAGGTCTATTCCATCACTGATTTTTTTAAAATAATTTTCCTTTCTTTTTTATTCAGTTCAGGTTTACTGCAAAATGGAAAGCTGAGGCAGGAATTATGATAAGACAGCCTCTCCCACAGATTACTGCTGCCAGTATTCTTGTGTCTGATGCTAGTTTTTCTCATTATATTCAGTGTATCTGAAACTAAGCTCCACTACAGGTAACTAGCCTATGGTAGTGAGCAGAGGAAATAGCATTTTTAGTAAGCTAGAGAAAATTCATGTAAAAATGTAAGCTGATGTTATTAAGTTGGTTGTTGATGCAGAAGTACTGAAACTTGCTTGTTTAGACAGTTGGCTGTGGTCAAATTAAGCATGCCTGAAATTTGAATAGAACCACAACTTAAATAAAAGATGACAAACAATTATATCCCACGTTTACTTTTGTGCTAAGGAGAACTGTGACATTTCATTTTGAGTAGCTTCTTAGGCAATGTAAGGATGTGAAAAATTCTATTCCTCTTTTGCTTGAAGTTAAGGCTGTGTGAAGTTGAGGCTTTGTCTCAGAAGCTTCCTGTGATGTGGTAATGCAAGGAAAAGTCTTTGCTACTGTGACCAACTCACCCATCTGTTATGTTGTTGCTTGCTGGATGCACAGAGATTTTCACTGTAGTTAATACTTCCCCAAGGGGTAGACTAAGGCCAAAGTTCTCCTGTACCACGTGTCCAGACAAACTGCATGTCCCTAATTAAAAAAAAAAGAGAGGGAAAAGAAAAAAAAAGTGGCATAAAACAAAACCTCGATTTTATCTATGTTTATTTGGTGGGGAAAAAAAGTCATATCATTTTCACAAAAAGTGTATCCCAGCTTTCATCCAGGCATAGGCAGTCAGTGATTCCATGCCTCTTTAATTCAGAAATTCCCTCATTTTTACATCTTTCCCTTTTGGGTGTTGGAGGTACTTCTCTAATTAGTTCCATAGCCATCATTCCTAGCCAACACCAATTCAATATCTGAAAAAAACCCCAGTGTTTTAACTGCTGGCTTCTCATCTTAGTTTTGCCTTACAGATAGCTCTGAAAAATAGCTAATGGGCTTCTCTGTTTAAATATTTATTGATCTGAATGATACTGTTGATCATTCCACATCACATCATCTCACTTTAAGATATGCTATGGTATGATGAATGTAACAAACTTGTCCCTTGTGTTTTTTGTTTGTTTGTTTTTGGGGTGAGGGTGGGGATTTTTTTAGTATAAATTTTTAGTAGAAAAATTAAAGACTGGCTGTATCCCATCACATAATAGTATCATTTTATATCAGAAAATATAACTCAAGGTATGGCTCAGAAGTCATATGTGGTTTACTATATAGGCACCTGTTCAACTGACAATGAGAGCTGACATTACTATAATGGAAATGCCCAATGTATATTTATGGAACATTAATTCAGCCTATAATATCGCAGCTGTCAAAAACTACTGATGTAGATTCTATTTCATACCTTTTCCTTTTCTTCCTTGTAATTCACTTTGAGTTTTTTGTGTCAGAGCTTTAAAAGGAGATAGTTAAATGTCCCATTTGAACTATTTTCTTTGTCTTCACATTCTTTGTCTTAATGAGTCAGGGTGAGCATCTCAGTCTTTTCAGAAGAACAGACTGAATGAAAATATGACCTGTTTAATGCAATAGGCTTCTTCTGTCTAGCAAGAGGAATAGGGCTGAAATAATACCATATAAACTGACAAAAGAAGTTCCCATAAGTGGAGGATGCTCACAGACTTTCCTGGTCCCCTAGGGAGAGATTTGAATAATGCAAGGTTAAGGGGCTTGGCATATTACCTCAGGACAGCTGTTCTAGTCCTGCAGAACAACATGAAAAAAACAGAGGCAGATCAGGATGGGAGGTGTTATCATACAAACAACGCTTGCCTGTTATAACAATGAACACAAGGTACAATGCTGGGACAGATGGATAGTGAGAAATCAGGAGGGAAAAACAAAGATCATAAACTGGAATTGAGGAAAACCTAGACAAAAAGCAAAGTTATGGGTCACTCGTGACACTGAACATTCTGATCTTGAGTTCTGCTGAGGGACTGTTTATCCTGTCGACTAATATTGTGATGAAGTAAGACTGGTCAGGGATAGAGGGAGGTGGCAGGAAGACATTGGTCACTTAAGGAATGAATCGGCTCTTGAGGGACCCAGTTATGCCATGCTTCAGAAGTACAGACAAAAAGTTGAACATACTACGGTGAATAGAAGCAAAGTCTTGGAGGCGGGGGGCAAGGAAGGAAGATGTGAGAAAAGGAACGATTGTGTTAGCCAGCTGGGCTGTCATTACTGACACACAGGTTATGGTAGTCATTATAAATTGTCAGCCTCACCCAATAAGATTCAGGCACTTCTAATAATACAGGAGTGTTTGTTTATAATGTATTGACATATGACTTTATTCAGGTAAATGACAAGTCCCTAAGTACACTTTGCTGGGGAGAGGGGTTTCTATGGCTCAATTGCCTTTTGGACCTTATTTTCTTTTCCATCCTTAACCCTTCCTTATAATAGCTTATCTCTATCCAATATCTCTCTCTTTCATTGGTTTTATGTAAGTCTTCCTGAGTCATTACATGTCATCTCTGCATTATTTACTATCTTCTTGTAAATTTGTCCTTCTATACTCCTCACTTTCCTAGATTGTTTTGAATTTTCACAACTTCCTCTTCACTTTTCTATCTTTGAGGCGCTGTGTGATCTCATAAGGAAAAAACTTGTCATCTTTATGCTTGATCATGTGAAATCTTCATGAATGCATATCAATATGACATATTAATGTCATTGATCCATCACATTACAACTGTACTTCTGTCTAATTTGCTGTCTTTCCCACTGTCTGACATGCAGATATAATTACATGTTAAGAAAACTATAATACTGGAGGATGTTATTTTTTGAATGAGTCTGCTATCAGTACTACTTATTCGTGGTGAAAAGATAAAAACAAAGCCTAAAAAAGGTATGACTGTCAGTCAACATAAGCTGGCAAAGCTACTTTGACTTAAAGCAGTTGAAATTTGGACCCAATAACATATTAATATCATGGGAGCTTCAAAACTTCTGCAGGGATCTTATTTCAGAAAATAAGGTCGGTCTTCTAAAGTTAGTGACACTCATTTTTATCAGATAAGCCTGGTGGCCCCCATCTGAGTCTACAGAGATTGACTGACTTATTCCACCTTAAAAAATGAAAAGTGGGAGAGTATGTTCCTCATCAAAAAATCTCATGGCATAAAAACACTCAGAAGCCATCAGTTTATGTGATGTGAAAAGTAATTAAATGCAACAACAGCATGACATCAGCAGTGGATAATTTTCAGAATTTAAATGTCATTCTCTCCTTTTAAACTCAAAGTTGTTTGAGGTTTTTGTCTCCATTTCACAAGATAGAGTACAAAACATTGTGACATGCTTAATATTTCTTCCGCCAAACCGTCTGTTCTGATTTCATTCTCACCCTTTATGGAGCTGTTGATTTCAACATGCATTTGGCTGCCAAAAATGCGATTGCACACACAGCACTAAGAACAAAGTGAAAATGAATTATGCATTGGGAAGGAAAGTTACATTTGAGTCAAAAAACTTAAGACTTCAGCACCTCCAAATTACAATATAATTTAGGAGGGAATACATTTAAAGAGATAGCAATGGACTGAGGTGAGAGAGGGTCAGCCATGTCGAGGCTTAATATAATTTACAGTAGCTTTCAATTATTTTTTTTTAAGAAGCCACTGAGCACACTGGATCTTTTCAGTGGTAATGTCAAAATATGGATATTGGGAAAAAGACATGAATAATAGTGACAGGTTGTTATGCATGATAATGGTATATGGGGACATTTAAAATATGGATCGCTCACCAGAGCAAAAAGTGCATGTCATTTACTCTGAGAACACATGGCTGTATGTTTAGTGGCTCTTCTGCACTATAAAAGTTTGCTGAACTTGATTTTTTTTGTCTTTCTTCTTTTCCTTTTTGATTTAAAACTTTTTGCTTTGAAACAATGGCCAGTGAGTTCAGACTTATTTCCCACAAAGAAAAAACAGTTAGGGCTGTTTGCAGTGACCCAGATAGAATAAAAGGAAGCTTTTTAAAACTTTCAGTTCATGCAACCAGCAATGTTTTGCTTTTTATTTAACCATTTGATAATATTATATTTAAGGGAAGTGTGTGGCTTTTGAAACCCTGGAATGAAGTTCGGAAGATTGTTTTCAGTTCCTTGACAGGCTTCTTTCATAGGAATGGGCAAATGATTCAGCACTGACTTCACAAAGTGCTTTTTGATCCTCAGAATCCCTATTTAACTTTTGCTTTAATACTATAAGCATCAGACTCATTGATACTTTGGTTTCTACCTGTAGATATATGCAAAATAAGGAGCTCCTATAGCTATTTACCTAGGATCCCAGCCTGTGCCTAGACTCCAGAAGGATTCTGAAATCAGGAGATTGATTGAGGTGCCAATCCAGACAGAAAAAGACCTGTAGCTCCTGCATCATATCTGCCAGCCTCAGACAGATCTGAGATGCCTTAAGGTAGCCATTCAGACAATTCTATTTAGTCATCTGAAATCTGGCTAAATGTGTCCCGTCTATCTCTATACAGGCCATTCTGCTCAGCATTTTCAGACGGTGCTTGTTGGATGTCCACAGCCACATCCACAGCCACAGATGCTTCGAGGTGCACCTGCTGAGGTGACTTAGAAATTAAACTTATATTCACACTTTTAGGTAAGGCACAGCATTGAAGAAGCTTCCTGGGTGGAATGCGGCTGACGTGCAAGGAATCCATTCCACGGAAGTTCCCTAGGCCTGCAACCTTAGATGTCGGTAACACCAGGGGAACTTGGTGTGCTGACTCTAAGAGGTACTGCTCAGAGGGTGGAGCGGTGTGGAGATACCGTGGCCAGGCTCTGTAATAATATGGGAACTTGAAGGTATCATGGAACTGATAAGCTGTATATTTACTACCCTGGGCCAACAGCCTGCCACGTTTTTGACAAAATGCTGTCCTTTTGGTGAACTTTGCTCATTATAACATCATTATAATACCAAAACACACCTCCATCCCAAAAGCTACCCGCCTCCAAGGTGCGACCACCTCCCCTCACTGAGCTTGCGCTCTGAATTTTCCTAGCTTATACCTTTAAAAGCGAAGTGAGAAAACTTTACACCAATCCTAAACAAAGGTATGTATGACTAGTCACTCAAGCTCCACCCGAAAGGTGAAAGATAGTATAAAATGGTTTAAGACAAAGAGAATGTTAGGGAAGACAGCATCGGGTACCACTCTGATGTTTGGGATCAGTCGATGGGCTGAGCCTCTCTTCCCCCCCATTGGGACGCCTTTGGGTAAGAGTCGAACACTTGGTTATACCAAGTGCCTCCCCATGAAACTTAGAAATCTCTATATAGAGAGAGTCGCTTTATTATCTTTTAACGCGTTTGTAGCCGGCCGTGTTACTCATATTCTTGGTATTTGCACGTGCTTTGCAGACAGTGAATTTCTCACCAGTAATCCAAAGAATCTGTGTGTCTGTTGCTCTAATAAACTGCACTCTTCATTAATCTAGCCGTGGTAGTTCTCATTGAACATGACCAGACTCTTTAAGTGTGGCCGTGGTAGTTCATGCAACACGACTAGACTGGGGGTGTAAGCGCATTATTAGTGAATCCGTAATCGTGAAGTTCAGTATGCTGGACACAACTGGACTTAACGTTGTAAATTAATGCTGTTGCCTTAGCGAAAGCCCTGAGAGGGCTCTGGTTCTGATAAGTGGCTATACACACAGTCCTTAGAAAATAAACCGTTGACCAAGTCTGAGACTAAGACTGGACTTAGCCGCACCTAGACTCCTCTCTGAGAAGGAGTTTAGAAAGCAAGGGGGTCCTGTCTGAACCTTGTGACTCAACAGGAGGGTTCCCCCCCCAGCCACTCCTCAGACTCCTATTTGTATACAACAGTAACTCAACGCAACAGCACCTTATCCAGCGTGGACTTATCCTTGGGCCACAATCCCTTCAGAAGTATACCTGCTGTGGCACAGACATAACCATGGCCACAGATGTTTCAAGATATACCTGCTCTGGCATGGGCTTATCCATGGGCACAGACGCTTCGGGGTGTCCTGCTCCCACGTGGATTCATCCACAGGTCACAATCCCTTTGACTCGAGTTCACACCGGAGTTCCAGCCTGTCCAGTACAGCAGCACAGAAACAGCAGCGATGCCCTGGCCATCTGCCAGCCCAGGCACATGGCCATTGCTGTTATCAGAATGTTCCCAGGCACAGCAGAGTAAGATGATAAGCAGTACAGCAGCACGGCAAGCAGTGAAAGCAAAAAGCAGCTACTAACGAGCCCTAGACTCTAATATACAATAAGGCAAGCAAGCCCCATGGCAAGCACAGAAGCCTGCTGATTAATAGCTAAACAGCAATAACAGCTATAAATTCTATCATCTAGCACGTTCCAATCAAATCTGTCATTATCTCAAACCCTTCGAGCCCCACATTGGGCGCCAAAAAGGACTGTCAAGGTTTAGCCCCAGCCGGCAAGTAAGCACCACACAGCCACTCGCTCACTCCCCCCTGGTGGGATGGGGGAGAGAATCGGAAGAGCAAAAGTAAGAAAACTCGAGGGTTGAGATAAGAACAGTCCAATAGGTAAAGGAAAAGCCGCGCACACAAGCAAAGCAAAGCAAGGAATTCATTCACTACTTCCCATCGGCAGGCAGGTGTTCAGCCATCTCCAGGACAGCAGGGCTCCATCATGCATAATGGTTACTTGGGAAGACAAACACCATCACTCCGAATGTCCCCCCCTTCCTTCTTCTTCCCCAGCTTTATATACTGAGCATGACGTCATGTGGTATGGAATATCCCTTTGGTCAGTTTGGATCAACTCCCCTGGCTGTGTCCCCTCCCAGCTTCTTCTGCACCTGGCAGAGCATGGGAAGCTGAAAAGTCCTACTATGATCCTGTGGCCTATGATATGGAAAAGTCTATAAATCCAGGAGCCTCTAAATTGTCTGTCCAACACTTTTTTGGCAGTTCTGGGTTGATAGTTATCTTTCCCACTGGGGCTGATCAGAAGTAGGTAATCAGCATATTTTAGAATAACAAAAGTGATACTTAATATTAATGAAGTATTTCATACAGCAGGAACTGGTACCTAGCACTTCCTCCTTCTTAGTTCATTGATTTCTATGCCTCTCTTTCGCTGTCCTTCTCTCTTTCCTTTTTCTGCTCTTTCTTACCAAGATAGAAATGCACTGAAGAATACCTGATCACACAGTGGAGATTCTCTCCCTCCTGAGGTATGAAAGTTCTGGTCTCATAGATTCAACACTTTGGGTATTTAAAGAAAGGTTTTTCAAAGGAAGTGCTACAACCGCTGAACATTTAAGGTAGAGTGCATACACTTGCGCTTCCTTTCCATGTTGCTTCTTTACAGGAAAAAAAAAGCAACATGACATGACCTGCTGTAGCTCCAAATTTCAGATAAAAATTCATAGTTTTCAGCCTATGGTAGAGAAAAGGAATCTTCAGCTGAGGGCTAGGCATTTGCATTACAATGGATAAGTGAATCTTTTAGACTGCTCATGGTTTTCAGTAAACCACTCAGATTTTAGCTTCTGAAGATCCCATTCTATCTCTCCCCAAACATTGTATAAAGACCCTGCTTGCCTTGGAGCTATGGCATCTGGTGCTAGCCATAAGAGTTCAATTAATGTCACCACTATCAGTATTTCCAGTACTAAAGGTAGGCTTCATCTGATTAAGTGTAGACCTTACCCCTGAGCTAGTGATCCTTTGGCTCTCTTAAGAAGCAAAGGAGATAAATAGTTATTTTTAGGGTAGGATACACCTTATTCTTAGCTAGAAATCTAAAATATGTCAACTAAAGAGACTGTCTTTCTTAAAGTGTGGGGGTTTTTTGTTTTTGTTTTTGTTTTTCCATAGAGTATAAAGGCAACCTTAAAACTAGCTGAGGAATAAACGTAAAAGGTATAAACACCTAAAATTAGCTGAGGTGAATCATTCTTTATGTCTCTTTGTGGATTTAGCTCTTTCTCAGAGGTGGACTGTGCTTATTTTATAGAGAGAAGTATAATGGGGCATTGTGGGATTTTTTTTCCATTTTGTCATTTAAGACTTTAGGAAAGCACTGATCTGAGTTTTGTACTTTGGGAATAAGTTTTGTTTTGGGTTTTTTGCATGTTTTTTCTTTTTTATTTATTTTCTGCTTTGGATTTTTTGCAGAGAAAGAGGTTATTGCTGATAGGTTTTACTGTCCTGTCAGCTGCCATGCTGGTAGAGACAAGGAAAGGCTGGAATTGTAGAGATGTTTGGTGATTCAATTCTGCAACAGTATGTTCAAACTCCTCTCATATGCAAGGATAGCATAATTTTATTTTTTGTTTTATCAAGTTAACATAACTGGTTCATATTAACATCAACAGTTCTGAGCAGACCAAGTGACTGAGTGTATATGAGTATGAGGTGAAATCACCACTTTTCTGTTAGTCATAGTAAGGAATATCTAAAGACATTGTGAACTAAAGAGGAAATAATTTACTAAGTATTGCATCTTCTGAAATTCCTTATTGATTTTCTAGTATGATCTTGTCTGATATCACAACAACAACAGTTGAAAATGGGAATTATCTGATCTTTGGTTTATCCATAGATCTCATTTCTTAATAAAGAAAAAATGTCACAAACATAAGCCAAATCCTAGAGCTAAGTAGCTTCTTAACTGTTCATTCTACATTGACTTTTTCTTTTGTGCCTTTCCAGATTTATGAAGATCACTGTGTCTGATCATCGGTCATGAAATACAGTCCATGGTGGAGGGCAGGAGTGGCTTCTTTTATTTTGGGTTTCCACAGGGACTGAACTTTGTGAAGAAAGGTGAAATAGCATCATTCAGGTGCTATTCAAGAACATAATCTAAGAAAGGTAGGAACAAACAAGTTATAGGTATCCTCAGGCAAGCTTTGCATACTGGGGAAGGGATTGCAATGCTGCCTTTCTGGCTGTCCACACAAGCATATGGAAAAGTGAGAAAGTGGGCAATTAACAGCCACCTCACCTAGTCCCAGCCTTCCTTGTTTCTTCTTTGCCCCATTTTATGACAACAAACAAACAAAAAACCCCTCAAACCAGAAGAAAACAGTTCCTCACCTTCTACCAAGAGTCACATAGGGACAAATACTGGGCTCAAAGTTGAGAATTGTAACCAATCGATAGAAGGATGAAGGGTAAATAAAACCCTTTTCTCCTTTCAATATGTTACTCTGTTGTTCCCTTTGTGGGAAGGGAGTTAGCTAACGCCAAGCTGTTTATCTCCTTCCAACACAGATGAACTATAGCCATTCTCATTCATCACTCAACCCAGGAGTGCTGCACACGTGAAAAGATTGGCCTAGAAAGCTAGGGCTGGATCACGACAGTAAGAATTGTCCAGTCTAGTTTCTTATAAGGCAGGACGTTTAAATGCTACTGCTTAATAATGCTGGATTTGCTAAGGTTTGCAACAACAGTCCATCATGAACAGCACCTGCTCAGCAACCTGAGAAAGCATGACTTTGTTCTTTACCAATATCTGACCCTATGAGGCATCACTCCTAACGTGGATCCTTTGAGCCAAATACCTCACAAAGAGCTTTCCTGATGATCTTCAATCTGCATTTGGAGGTGCCAGTCTATGCCTTGCAAACTTCCACGTTTTCCTCAGGAATCTTGCAAAACTCCTAAGGTTTAATGGTCTCTCACACTTTTTTTCCTCAGGTGACTACCCTTCAAGAAGATTTATGCATACCTGTCAAAAGCGGCTATATTTCTCTTTCTTTCTCCCTCTCTCTCTTTTCTTCCTACCCCTCAAGTTTCAGAGTTGGTTGTCACTCTTTAACAGTTTATTTTCCATAAATACACAGTGAACACCTCACCCTTTCCTCAACACTGGAGCACATTCTGCTTTCATATGCAAATCCTCTCAGTCAACAATGTAGCAGGAATATGTTTAACCAAGAATAGAGATAGATAATCAATGTACTTTCCTAAAATTACTTATTCCTGAGTTGCTGAATCTGCCTTTGCTTGGTCCTTGCTTGGGTACAACTCTTATGAATGTCTAGGGAAGTTTAGTTTGTGAAACAACTGAGGGAAATGAGAGTAAGAGTATTAGCATATGATTCTATATTAGTCTATTATTATATCAGAGATATCACTGGAGTGGACTCTTGAGGGTATAAATACACTGCAGTCTTCTTACTGACATCCTCCTATTACCATTGTATATATTCTCCAAATCAGGTGCATGTTATGACTTGGTCTGTAAATCTGGGCAGCCCCACAGCATTATACAGATATTCCAGGAGTATACAAATTGATGAGCATCTCAGATCTGTTTTCCCCTACCCTCATTTAAATTGGTTAAATTAAAATGTTTCCATTTAAATATATTACCTTTTGCTCTACTCATATTTGTTTAGAGGGGATTCTGATGTCTCTAGGGTAGCCAATTATTTCTCAGATCTGCAGATATGTGTTCAGAAACACAAACATTCATTTCCAATCACTTATTAAATGTCAAGATATAAAAGCCTCATTTCCAGCTGTATAGTCTGCAACAGCTTTTAAACAGTCCTATTGTGGCAAAAGGTTTTCTTATGATTTTGATCACCCGATGACTATTGAAAATGCATTTATTGAATATTTAGTATTCTCAGCCTGTCCTGTGCATCCAAAATTCCTTGTGAATGCTTTCCCATGGCACAAATCATTTCACCTACCTTCAGCCTTTTAAAAATTAGTTGTTCCATTTACATTAACCATCCATGATCCTTCTATAGTTGATCAAGAAAGAGATGGGCAACTTCAGAGAGTAATTCCTTTTATCCCAAGATAATCAAATAGACTGAGTGATCAGCTTCTATGTGGCTAAAGCTGAGTGGAATAAATACCATCCTAGATCACTGGGTCTGAGGTATGTGGTCATGTGTTTTATATAGACATAAAGCTCAGTGTTCATTTAATATGACTTTAATTTGGAGTAAAATTCTTCACATCATAGTGATACAAAAATTATCTTCTATTGGCTATTGGAAGGTTGCTGAAGCTTTTGGATAGGTTGCTTATTCAAATAATGATTGAATTGTGTAGGTGCCACTATACTCTTCTTCAGTAAGTCATTATGTTTCTCCAGAATAAGATCTATGCCTTACACAATTCTAGGTAACATAAGCATCAAATAGGGATTGAATCAGCCATATTAAGGGAAGATCTTTCATTATGGCATATTTTTAGCAAGGTACCTTTGGTGTTTTAGAATGTCATATGCTGTTGGCAGTTCTACAATTGCCTTTTCAAGATCCTCTTTGATGTCTTGCATAAAGTTGACCAGTATATGACTTTCTCAAGTGCAATCCATTTTCCTCTGGAATAAGCTCGTCTTCAAAAAATGATGCAAAGTACTTTAGGATGAGATATTTATATTATTTATAAAGCTGGCATAGTAAAGAAATAGGCCTGGAGTTTTTCAGCTTTGAAATATTTTCTTCTGACTTTAGGAGTGCTGCAATCTTTATTTGTTGCAATATTGAGATTTTTGTAAACAACTGAAATGAATTAAATAGTTGAATTAAACAGGCCTGTACTGTAGGTTCAAAATATTTTACCTGCTTGGTGAAGATGTTGTTAGAACCATCAGCTATTCCATTCCTGAGAGAATGAATATTCTCCTCATCTTGTTACTCAATTAATGATTTTTGTTGCTTGTCATTACTTACCTCTTTTAAGTAATAGACACATGAATTGTATTTTTATCACAGATCTGACCTCAGAACAAGCTATCATACATAACCTAACTTTAATCTATATCATTTTGGTACCCACAGCAATTTTATCTGTAGTGGCATGCAGTTCAGCAGAATCCAATGAAGACTGAGGATTCATTGTTATCTACACTGGAGTTCTACTAGTTTGGATACATCTACTATATAAACCCAACTGCAGCTGCAGTTGAAATATACTCTTATGCTGCCCTATAACAATATTCTTGTCATTCCTTAGAGTGAACAGTATGCTGTGGTCACGTAGCATCTTGCTGATTTTTTCTCAGACATACATTCATCCAATTACATACATTATTCTCTTATACCTTTAGAAATTTATGGTAAAAATGATGAAGTCTAAGGCTAATAAGGCTACTAAGCATAAATATCTACTGGAGAATATGTAAAACCACTCCAGTATGTATGTGAGAGACTGAAAGAGTTAATGTCTCAAACATTGTGGCGATTTGAGGCGCTATTTGCATGGCGACAGCAGGTCTGCGAGCATGGGGTGGGGGAGAGCAAGGCGGGATGTGGAGAGCGCGTTGGAGGATGCGTGGTTCCAGGTTCTGCCAAACCTGACCATGTATGGACAGCGGTCATCTGAGAAAGGGGCTTGCAACCGCCCCAGAGACCCCTCACGACCACCCCCCTCCCCCAGCGCCTGCGCAGAAGATTGAGAACTTTCTAGAACAAGAACCATGTAAGCCCTGAAGGGCCGTACCTGGAGGCGGGGATTAGCCAATAAAAGGCTTGCCCCCCCCCCAGGGAAGCGCGCGCACGCCCACCACTGGAGGATTGCCACGTCTGTCATCGTCATCGCGGGATCCAAGGGTGGTGATACTTTTTCTTTCTCTTTTCTCCTCTCTCCTTCTTTCCTTTTCTTGCTTCTCTTCTCTTTTCCTCTGCTTTTCCAATATATATATGCAAGTTTGGGATCGGGAAGCCCGCAAAATAGCTCCATTGCCAAATCGCCTTTGTTCGTTCGTTAAACTCGTCAGGTCGTTAAGTTTGTCCGTCTGTGGAATTCGCCAGTTAATAAAGTTGCTGGCCAGACTGTTCCTCTGGGTCATTGTCGTGACTCTGCCGACCACGCGGCTCTGCCGAGCAGAGATCGGCTTTTGTCGGTACACAAACAGTCGGGGAATCGAAAAGATTCACTCATCTCGCAACCCACCGAGTGGGACGAGACAATGTATTGAGCACAGAGATCAGAAAAACATGTTTCTAACATTTATGTCAAGTATGTCAAAGGACTAGAATCTGTCTCTCTCCCTAGAAATTCTGGACAGTAAGAACAGAGATGAGAAATACCTATTGCTTCATTGCTTTTCCACTTACTGACAGTCCAGGATTCTTCCCTCTAAGATATTTTATATCCTGCTTTAAATATTCAAACTGAGGGTTAAAAGATTATCCAACAGTGTTAATGTCAAATTTACTTTGCATGAAGTGCACTAGAAAGGAAAATTCACCTTAACAAGGATCAACATTACACGTTAAAGGACTTGCACTAAACTACATTGATTAATTTCAAAGATATTGAGAAAATATGCACATGTTCCAGACTATCTTTTTTTAAGGTACTGTGAGATTCTGTAAGTATTCCTCAATCAACACTGTATCAGAAGCATCGTGATTCCTTGCCTATATAAGCCCTGGCCAGATCTTCAGCTTCTGTTCAGTAGAGGCTTCCTGGGGACAAAGGGATATGTCCAGGATTAAATCATGATCCTGAAACTCTCCTTGCTCATTGGCAAACATGATTAGGGAATAAAATTCTTGCATTCAAAGGCTCAAAAGCATGCTGGAGTGACAAGGGAATTTTGCATGGACAGTCAAAACAAAAGCTTTCCCAAAGTAAGTAAGCAATTTTCCCATCTACCACTGTGAACAGTTACAATTGAAGCAATCCTCTTGTTATCAGTGGCGATGTTGGGCAAGTAGTGGTTCCCTGGTATGAATAAGCAGTGCACAAGTGGTTCTACATCTCCTCAGTATGCAATAAAATAGAAGTCAAAACCTGTGGATGTGAAGACCCTGTGCTCTGCTCACTTCAGCAATAAACAAGAAAATTTTACAGTGACATGCTGAATGGGTTTTTCATCACTGCATTTGTGCTAAGAGATTGAGTTGGACTCAGTTCAGGTAGCAGACCTGTTTTAGTGAAACAATGCTTTGGGGCTTATATTAGAGGGCAAAAATAAAACATAATGCTTCCCTATCTCCAGCTTCAGAAGCAACTCTTGCTGTTTTTCAACCTCCTTTTGAGGTTTCTATTGGCAGAACATCAGTCACTTTATTTCTACAGCACCACTCTTCATAGCTCTAAAAGTGTTTCATAGAAACCAGTAACATCCCAATTTTGAGCACCAGCTGACAAATTATGTGTTCAGAAAACATGCCTCAGTTCTTTGTTTCAAAACCTAGTTGATCTAGTTTAGTTTAAAGTAGGGGGTTTTTTGTTTGTTTTTTAATAACTCCTTGTAGGTTGCATGGTTAATTTACAAATAATATTCATGTAGCAGCAAATAGTATTACACACACAAATATGCTGCTTTGCTCTCTTGTTGTCCCTCATACAAACATATGATAAATATGAATATTTTTACAATGCATGCATATTCTGAATCCTACATTTAGGTATTAAAATCAAGAGCTGAATACATTGAATGTGAGATACAGCTTCTTATTGCTTTTCCTTTGCACTGTTTTCCTTAGCAATCTGGTTGCACAATGCTCTTATTTAAATAAATGTGGTATAATTCGTGGTTTGAGGTACTATTCAGTATAAATTGTCTTTTAACTCTAAAAAGTAATCTTGCTGCCATTTTTTCCAGAGGTGATCTGTATCTCAATTGAGAAAACTCCAGTGGAAGTCAGTGGTTTCATATTTGAACCAGCACATTCATCTTAGTATAGTTTTCTAACCAATAGTCTTGAGTCTGTCACAGTGGTACAGACATCTCCCATACAGTTAGAAGAGAAACGACATGTCTTCCAAATGTGATTCAGAGGAACAAAGCGCCAGTGACTATATAGATAACTTATGTATCTCCATGGGATTAACAGATGAGACAGGAGGATGCTTAAAGGTGTAATATGGGAAAAACAGAAAGACATATAAATCCAAGCTGACCAGAGAATACCTCTCTCCACTTGAAGCCAACAGTCTTCTCAGAACAGATTGTTTGAGAGAGGATGAAGTCTCCTTTCCAGTTTATCCTAGTGGTCAGAATACTTCCTTGAGAAATGGGGAGAAACATCCTCAAGAGCCTCTATCGGACTGGGTTTGAGCTGAGTTTGAACTTCCACATCCCAAGTAAGTTTCATTATCCCTTGCCTGAACAGAAACAGTTCTCTAGCCTATGTGCTGCAGCTAGATTATTTAATCTACCAGAAAGGCATATATGTCATGTTGGACCAAAACACAGATGAGCAAGAGTGAGTTAATCTCATGGAGATATCTTCCTGGATTTTAGAGTCTCTTTTTAGTTATGTTTACATGTTTTATCTAGGGGAGAGTATCCCTTAGTAGTGGGCAATTAAATCCAGATTCTGCTTGATTATTCTGCCTCTGGCTTACACATTTTATGTTGCTTTACTGTACAGTGACCTAGATTTAGCAGCAGTGAAGGAATATGTACTGGCCCCTGGCTGTTCCATAATATAGTTGGTAAAGCACACTTTTGGAAGTGAAAGCTGTGGCCTCCTTCACCCACATCTGAAGACAGAGCTGAAACCAGTTTTAGCATATCCTAGGATAGCATACAAACTATGGACCAGTGGTGTAAAATCGTAGCTTTGAACCAACATCAAAGATTATTCCTTGGCAGGACAGCTGTATATGATAGGCCATTGAGACTGGGGAGTCAAAGACAGCGCAATGGGGTGGTAAGTATATCTGTTGTGACTAGCTACAGCCTCATGCCTTGACCACTGAGCCAACAATTCCTCATGCCTTTGATGTTGACAGTTATAATAAACTATCTGGAGTTCATTCTTCAGTGTACTATCTAGACCCTCTTTCTTCTGTCAATATATTACCAACTTGAATTGTTTCAAAAGAAATTTTCTATTCCTTTTAACAAACTAACTTAAAAGGAGAAAAGTAAAAGATTCATTGAAGGCAGAAAACGAGTAAGTGTAGCATACAAAGAGTAGTTTGTTACAGCAGATAGATCTCTATTTGCACTTCTTCTATTATTAACATGTGCACTTAGAAACATGAAACAAACCTTAAAGCCATATTTCTGCAGAGCCCTAAAGCTGATTAAATCAAATGCAGATGTGGAATTGGTGCAAAACAGATGCTGAAAAGCCATGTCAATATCCTAAAGGAATCCATTCCCTATCAGAAAGAAACTTAATTTCTACTATAAAGAATTTGATTATGTATTGTTATACCAAATGTGATTAATGTTTTGTGGTGATTAATCAACTGCAAAATATATAATTATGCCATCTGTATTTTTCCAGCTTCTTGTCACTTAAGAATTCCACTGGGGAGTGGGAGGTGGGATAATGAGTACTGGTGGCATTTAGAGTGCTTAAAACCATACTCTGAAAGCCTGGGGAATCTAGTAACAAAAAGAACTGGCATTTATTCTAATAGCAAAACCTCTAAGCATATTAAGTAAGAACCCAGAAGACCCATTGGCTTGATAGCTACTTATGTGGAAGACCCAGTTATGGGGTTCAAACAGCCTGGGACCCATGAGAGCTTGCTCCAATTCAAAGGTAAACCATTAAGACCCCAGGGGAGCACTCAGAATTTGGCTTTTGGACCACCTCCTGCTGGCTGATTTATGAAACAGCCCTGATACTGACGCAAGGATCATCGACTGTCTTGTGGTTGCAGGCGAAGTGAGGTATATTTGCAGTGGCAGTTGAGAGCAAAGAATAACACTAACTACTTACATATTAAAACAACTTTTCTTTTTTGTTTTTCCCCTTGGCAAAGCACTGGGTTAAGTTCAGACCTGAAGTAAGACACTTGGCCCACAAAGTCATCTATCAAACTGAAGAGATGCCTTTTCAAAATGTCATGCAGAATTAAGGTAAAAAATAAAAGAGGTAAAAATAAAGGTTCCTTAGGCAAGTTGGTCCCAACCACACCACAGATGAGTGATCTGTATCAGTCTTTTATCTACTCTCAAATTAAAATGCATCATTTGGGAGATTCATCCTTTATCATCTGTTTGGTGTTTGCAGAGGGAAGGAAATGTGAAGACTGAATCCAGAGTCTTAATGACTCCCACATGTTTGTAGGAAAAGCATTCTGGTAATATTTTTGCACTCTTTTTTCTTTTCAGCAATTGCTTATTTTGTGTTCTGGTGGTGGGGGGTTTTTTTTGATTGGTTGGTTAGTTGGTTTTTTTTTTTGAATGATATAAAGACTATGTAAAACATGGTCTAACAGTTCTTCCCCTTTTTCTCTGCCTCATTTGACATTGTTGTAAATTAACATGTTGGAACACCCCAAGTTCTTTACTGTGAGAGTCATTTTGATGACCGTGGAAATCAATTTTCAACTTGTTACACTCTCCCAGAGTTTCACTGTGGCTTTGGGTAAATATGGTACGTATGGTGAAATTCAGAGTCACCTAGCTGGCAGAGGCATTTCCAGGCTCAGTACACCAAGATTTGTACATCCCAGGGGTCGGTACATAGGGTCTCTATAGATTCAACAAAGAATTAAACATCTCCAAAGAAAGAGAAGATGGACACAGGTCCCCATACGTACCTTGAATCTTGATCATGGTGTAGCTTTGAATAAAAGATTCATGGGGTCAGATGGAAACTAAATGCAAAAAGCTTGAAATTGTAAACCAGTTAGTACGCTTATTTTGTGTTACTTGGGAGATGTTTCTGGGAAGAAAAAGACAGGGTTTAATAAGCTTTGCAAATAGACAAAAGTCCATTTAAAAGTCTAAAAAAGGAGCAATACATGTGCCCATATACAGGCACCTACCAACATTTTAGACACCCACCAATAGCTGTTAGTGTTCAGCTGTAACTCCAGAAGACCATGAAAAACCCAGAGATGTTGTATCATATTTACCAGCTCCTTTGCCAGACTCTGTGGATAACTTGGATATCAGGGATATCATGGGTTCTGACACTGCATGCTTGTTTAGGTATTTGGCCCACCCTATGTCTTTTAGTATACGTATCTCCATATCTATCAGCCTTTGAATTCTCCCTGTAAAAAGATGTCTTTGGCTCCCTTCTTATGTTCTGTCTCTCCCTTGCCTTTTTAATTTGTAACAACACATTTATACAAGGTCTATCCTTCCTGATCTGCTGGGGGATTGGTCTTGATTGGTTCAGGCCTCTTGCAGCTCCCGTGATAAAAAACATAGTGATGTTACTAAAGTTAGTCTCTGGCATAACTCATGAATCAGGGGAGAGGTACAGGCTGATAAAGGAAAAGAAAGATTCTGCTTACATGAACACATATTTTGGTAATGAGCAATAACAGGGGAAAAAATAAACTACAATAAAAGGTGCATGACAGTTTGAGTTTGGGTGATATATAATTGGTTTTAAAGTTGCCTCAGTGCCTCAGTTTTATTCATGGCTAGCAGCTAATGTGAATGCAACAGAAGCTAGTGTAATGGTTTGAAATATCAGTGCAATTATGTTTTAGGGCCAAGTACCTTTTTAACATCCTTCCTGCTTTAAAAAAATAAAAGAAAAAAAGAAAAACAAAGAAAAAAGGGAAAGGAGATGGGGAGAAATACAAAAGCAAACAAAGTATACTTCTAAAAAAAGAACATAAAAAGATAATGAAAAGACAAAAATATTTGGAATCATACTACTCTGTCCAATGTGAGACAAGTGGGTAGCTGCAGTATCCCATTTTGTGTTCCTCCCTGTCTTTTCCTCCCTTTTAAGGGTCCTTCAAATTGCAGAACATCCTGAGCAACAGCAGAAGTAGCTGGTGTCACCATGTCACCTTCATCACCTTTTGTTCATTCCTTCCTAAGTACTTACAACTTATTAGTCACAACTATTGCTCTCATGCTGTTCTTGGTACAGTTTGGATGAAACATATTCATTACAAGTGTGTGTGTGTGAAGTATTAATGAGTGCATGTGTATGAATGATCAGCAGAAGTATTGTGAATTAACATAAGAACAGTAAATCTGTTAGGAAAGTAGTTACTGGAGACTCCCTTTATCATCAAAGAAAATAGACACCACAAAAGGATGATCCAGACCACTGGTGATTTGCCTGGAATTTGCACCCTAATTTTCACCTTAATAGAAACAAGGAACAATTGCATTGATTTCAGTGGTGATGAGATTTTTAATTTACTGCAGTGGAAGTGAGAAGAAAACTTGGTTCCAGCATGCCATCTGTATTCCAGCCATTCTTTCAACATAGAATGCTCAAATTCTAAAGAATGGACAAAGTGCTACAAAATGTACTGCAGGGAAACCACCTACACTCTTCTATGACTGGAAATGAAAGAAAAAAAGCCTGATGACTCAACAGGTCATTCCATTGTTAATTTTTATGATTTCCTGCCAGCCCTTTTCTCCAAGTCTTGATTAAATATTCAGAAAAATCATTACTTATACATAAACCTAATCATTTAAAGGTGCTTCAAATAGAGCAGACTACAAACACTTTGTTAAAGGAAGATGACAATTCAAAAGATACCGTATCTTTGAGTCCCAATTAGGTCAGATCATAAAGGAAATATATTGCAATTAAGTTTACATCCACTGGATGGAACTTGTTGCCAGATAACAGGAATCTCTCAAATGTTTTTTCTTTTCATTCTATCATGATTATTATCACAGTATGAGTTCATTATTTCAGATAAAATATAGTAAAACATTATTGAATTTTGAAAATATAAATTTAAAAGTCAATTTACCTAATTAAACAATTATAAGTTCGAAATTACAATTAGAAATTAAAACAAATGTGAAAACTATGTGGTACAAAGGGATTCTTTTATTTCAAATGGATACATATATGTCTCAGCAGTGTTAACTCCTAGAGTACTGTGGGGAGGTAGATATACTTCTCTTAATCACATTATCCTAAGGATCTAAATGATTTCAGGTCACCTCATTCTGCCTCAAGGATGATCCAAATACTGTTCCACTATGCATTTTCTCTGTCTTCTTCAGAGTGCCAAATTCAAATAATTTATTCAATCCCCAATTGCAATGCATCTAGTCTAGCTCCAGTTATGAGATACGTACTAGCTCTCAAATGCTGTCCTGAAGTTTATACTTCCTACTCTGCCTTTGATTTCTTCTAGAACCAGCTGTTGTCCCATTTGCAAGCTCCCAGCTCTCAGCATAAGCAGCTGTGGCTCTAATTGAACCTGCTTTACAAATTTGTGGCAGTGTGCTCCCCCCCCCGCCCCCCCCCGCGCCCTGCACAAGCAGTAACCATCAGTGGGAGTCATCCTGATAGCTGCATCCAGCTTATGCTGGACCTTGAGGACGAATGGCAACAAAGTAGCCAAGGGCTGCCTGAAGCAGGGATCTAAACCTCTTGCTGATATGCAAATATGACCATAAGTCAATCATCTTACTCCTTAAATAGTGGACAGACCAGGGCCCTTTGAGCTCTCCTGCATGGCAGCGGGCTGCACGCCAGGATCTCCCCTTGAGCAGGGACGCCTCTCAAGGTTACTCCTCGAGGTTGAGAGATTCCTTGCCGCAACAGATCCTCGGTAAGTGACTAATAGCATGCTAAACTTTGAAATCTTAGCTAAGTGATATAAAGGATTGATTGCGCATATATAATCCTTTAGACATAAACCGTTGACCAAGTCTGGGACTAGGACTGGATCTAGCCGCACCTAGACTCCTCTCTGAGAAGGAGTTTAGAAAGCAAGGGGATCCTTTTCCAAACCTCATGACTCAACGGGAGGGTCTCCCTGACAGTTTTGTCTGACCCTGTCCTCTATGCAGTAAATAATCAAGCGTACCTTGCCATCGAATCTTGTTAAAACACTGTCGCATTGAACTTTGTTGACTCCCTATTCTGTATCAATAAACGATATTTTTACTTCTCTCTAACGAGTGAAGTGCACCCTCACTCCATCCGTGACAAAATTGCACTATTGCCAGTAAGGTGTCCCAGCGCTGGATGTATTTCAAGTTCAAGAACACCCTTTCCATAAAAAATGTGCTGTAGTCAACTTTTCAGTCATTTTGTTTTGTTTCCATCATGAATCATATGTCCCATCTTCCTCTCCAGCCTGCTTGTACAGTTGTGAGTTATGGAAATCACAAATTGTTTTAGGTCTCTGTTGCCTTTGAATTCTGATTGTTTTTCTTTCAAGGAACCCATCCTGAGCTTGAATATGACAGTGTTAAACAGGCTTTTTATTTTGGCTGAAGTTCTGCCTCCTGCATTTGCTGAGCACTAGTTCCCACCATGTGTTTTTTAGCAGAAAACTCAATAGACTGTGAATTAATTAGTTTGGGATTTACTGTAGGCCAGAATGAGACATGCACAAAGATATTGTTAAATTGTTGGCTTTTTCTGGTTCTTTGTATGATGTTTATTCACAGTAACCTGCCTTACCTGAATATCTTGGTTGCAGGTGGTTGTGTTTGCACTAGTGTATTTATAAATCCTGTCAGGAACCTCAGGTCCTGCCCCCCCACAAACCCCCAGTAGCTCCCCAGTCAAGAAAGAAAAATTTAAAAAAAAAAAATCTAATTTAATACTGCAAACTCAAAACCAATGGTTAATTTTCATAGGTACAAAGTACAGTGAAGCACACAGGGAAGGATCTCCACTACTATAGCTTTCTTTCTGAGATACCATAATTCTCTTGGGAGTCATTCAGGACAAGCCATGTAATATTGGCTGACTATTCAACAGTTTTGGTGACATAGGTCAGCTTTGTCTTTTTCTGAAGATCTTGTAATAGACTCTGATATCTCAAAACAATGAAAACAAGTAAACATTTTGAAGGGCATAGCAACTGGAGTGACACATGACATACCTTGTGAGTGGGTGAGAATTGCCCACTGATCATTTCATGAAAGGAATGAAGCTACCCCTTGCAAGTATCAGGATCCGTGAGGTATGAAATCCAGCAAGCTTCATAAACAATCCCCTTCCTCAAAAAAAGAGCAAGTGAACTGATTCTCCTTCACAGTGCAAATAAAGGTTTGTTCCAAAGAGATGGCACAATGAGAAAACTGGTCTAAGTGTGAATACATTTTCAGGAGCTAAATTTACCCCAAACTGTAACTCACAGAACCTTGCTCTTATGATGATGGCTCACTTTACCACAGATCACAGATGTTCTCATCCAGCTTGGTGCCATAATGTGCTGGAGATGGACAAACACATAAGATAGAATTTCATAGTGAAAGATGCTTTAGTCAGGTGTTCTAGTACTGCACTCCAAGTTGACATTTGAATCTTTTTCTCTCCCTTTCACTTTGTCTTCCTTTTTCTGTTTTTTCTTTTTCTTTTTTTTTTTAAGAACATGTTTATTTACATTACTTATCCTGTGAGTTTTATGGGGTTTTTTATCATATAACTACACTAAAAAGCTGAGGATTAAGAAGTAAAATCATGAGTTATGTCTTTGGGGGAAAGGTATCTTTGTATTAAAAAAAACCCACAGAAAATTGTCATAAAATAGTACATAACACATTTTAAATAACTTATTAATAAGTAATACTTTCCCGCTGGCAATCCCTTTGGCAATAGAGTATAAAATATATATTTAGTGAAGAACTTAAAACGAACCCAACACTTTGCAAACATAAAATTCTTTCTGTCAGTTCTTATCATCTATCTTTAAAAACAAAAGTAGACAATATATATCTCTGTATAAAGGAGAAGTTCATCAACTCTTTAGACAAAGAACACCTCCTTCCTTTTTTAAAGCATTTGTTTAGGGCCAGTGAAAGGCAGCAGTTAAAGTATAAAAAACCTTGAAATCTAGTTCCTCACTTATCCATTGAGAACGGACAGCACCAATAGCAACAATTAAGCTTTCCTTCAGTTACACTCAGTAATAGTGTATTCCTCAGTCTTTATACAGAATTTCTATGAGAGAAAGAATAATTAAATCCTGCTCTCTTTATTTCTCCTTTCTTTTCTTCTCTTCCCTCCACCATCAGTGATCTAGAGCAGGGTGTCTATAGTGCTTCTTGTGTGGCTGCTGTCAGAAGTATGAGTTTTTTATTTCCAGTGAGCAGAACTTTTTACAGACCTGCCAACCACTCATCATATGCTCATGTCCCTCTCTCACTACCAGAATGGGCTGAATATGAACCAGTTGTGAGAGACAGAAATAGAAAGATTCTTTGTAAGTATTAATTCGGGTACACACTACACACTTGTTTGAGTTGTATATACAAGTCCTTTCATCTGTTCACAAAATAAGGTGTACAAGTTTCTTCTAGGAAAGAGATAAAGCAAATACTTGTGTGAAAATGTATTCATACTCTATAGGTATCTGCAATTAATTCTCAATCATATACATGTAGTTTGTCCTAGCTGTGAAGTAACTGTGCCCTTGAGGCAGAAACTCCATCTGAGTTTCGGAATGATGTAAGACAAAGAAAACTTGATGTCAGTCATGACTGAATTATTTTCATACCTTTGTGACCTTTTTTTTACCATGTTCTTCACTTTTCATTTAGCTAGAGGTTTTGATTGTAAGGGATATCCCAGCAATTATGTAGTCAATGTTACTAGAAATCTGATTGTGATCTCACAGAATACTTGATTTTCCCCCCATGTTTGTCATCCAAGAAGCAAAAACAATAATAAACAGTCTAAGTGGACAATTAGTGTTGATATTAAATTACTAATAAAGAGAACATTTACACAATAACGGTTGGTAATAATGTATGAGCTCTTCATGGGCTGCAGTGTATTTACATAAACTACTCATCAGTAACTCTGAGTGTGATGGATTTAAAGTTTCTTCTAATAATTTATAAATATTACGTTATGACATGCTTATTTTGATGTTTTGTTTGTTTATATGTATGCAGTGAATTAATTTAATATCTAGACTGTCAGGAAAGCCACTCAGGAAAGTGGAGAAGGAATTTTTGATATACACATCTTGGTATACTCTCCACAACATACAGAGGTCTTTTACAGAGATGTCCTATATCAGCCCTTCCCTAAGTTTGTCCAGGTATTTTTCTAGAATATAGTTAGGTTCCCGAGGAGCTGAAAATAATGGGGATGTGTGTGTGTGTATGTGGAATACAGAGTCAAGCCAGTGTTAAAGAAACAATTGGAAATGCTTTGTGAGACTCAGACTTCAACACCAAGCTGTAAGAATGTAGGATCAGGGAGGCCATCTTAAGGGTTTTTTTAAGGGCACATGGATAATAGGGCAAACTGAAAGAAGTTTTCTTTGTGCTTAGAGTACATCAGATTCAAGTAACTTCTGGTCTGGTGGTCATACACCCACTTTACTATCATGTGCAACCTGAGGTATTGAATCTTTTTGAAAAATAGCTTATATTATCTGTTGTTGAACCTTACATAAATCAGGCCACCCATCCTCTGAACTGGAATTGCTTTGGGTCCAGCTACCTTAGCTGCTGAGGATCTCCCATCAGTCTGCCCTGCCTTTGACACATAACGTTAATAATGCACATGTGTGTGCACAGTGTGAAATACTTCAATGATTTCCATATTAGGCTTTTATCCTACTTTAAAGGTATATGCTACTTATCTCAGGATGCTTTAGTTCATTCTATGAGTGCTAGTTCTTAAGGAAGAGCATTGCGTGGACCTTGATTCATTAAGATAAGTCAGTAAATTATAGAAGTTGAGCAACATCTTATAGCCAAAATCTAATCTGGAAGTGAGAACTTGGTGATTCTTTTCTCAAACTGTGCCTTCCTGAACAAATATAAGGTAACTATAAGGTAAACAAATTACTACAAGGTAATTTAGTATACAGTCTGATAATGTTACCTACATTTTGCATTTACTGCAGAGTATTAGTATGCACAAGGACAGCTATGAAAGAGTAATCCTATAAAGACCCATCGTCACTACCCCATGGCAATATCATCATGTAACTCATATCCTCTGAAAGCCACATGCACAATATAAGACTTGAAGAGTATGAAAAGAGAAAGTCCAAAGAAAGGATTAAAAGTACAGCTATTCCTGTAATTGTGACATTAAGTAACAAATCTGTAGAAATCCAAATCTGTTTGAATATAAATTCATGAGCCCAAGAAGGGGCAACTTTTGAATAAATTAGTCACGGTGAATAGTTTACCCAATTTTATTACAATCTGGAAGCGAGGAGCTCAGTATGATATCTTTTTTACCTAATTTTTAATGTCCTGAAGCATTTGCCATGTTGTTTCCTTTGTAATCAGCAGCTTTTTTACAGGCAACCAATCTCCCAATTTAAATAACACACAGCAGAGCAATGTGCTGCAGCCATATCCTGTCAGTTTAGGCTCTATAGCCTCAGTGCCCTATTAATACCTCAGGTGAACCTTAGAGTTACTTCAGCAAGAACATGGAATTTTGGTCTGAATATGGTTTAAGATGACCCCCAAAATTTAGTACATTTTCATAAACAAGGTTGTTCTGCAAGATTGTTTAATATTCTCATTTTGAGAGGGTCATCTCTAAAAATGAACAGATTCTTCAGTTACTTCATTATATATATCCATACAGGCAGACAGACAAAGTTAACTGTCTCAGTAGAAACTATACTGAATTAGCATCAGTCCAGCTGAGCTATGGATCTGAGAAAGGTCTCAACCCTTTTAAAGTTAGCTGTATTTGTTAATATTTTTGTCAAAATGTGAATACATTTCAATAATATCAGAAAAAGCTGCTTGCATCAAGTCTCACAGCGACTTGTATTAAAACTGGGAGCATTGCAGAAGTTATTTAACATGCTACCCAGTGACCACAAAGCATAACTCTTGCCTCACAAAATAATTAAATATCTTAGACAGATTTCCTGACCTACAAATCATAAACAACTTGGACAGGTTTGTATGCCAGTGTTCAGGATTTTTGTATAGGACCAAACTCTGTCATCAGTATTCATCACTCATGCCTCAGGTTGAAAGGGGAAGGGAAAACAAAACATAACAAAAAAACCCAAAAAAACAGAAACATGAGGAGACCAAAGACCAGCCGTGAAAGAGGGAAAAAAATGCTTTTCAAGTGCACTGTAGTTTTTCTCTTGGTAATGGATTCTCATCACAAACCCTAAGCAAAGCAACCATCACATTGTGTGAATATAGTATAATTTTTTTTGTTTAAGAAATTTATATATATGTATATATATGGGTTTGTTGCTTATTAGAAATGACTGACTTCTGAAAAGGTACTTGAAAGACAAAAGAAGAGAAAGAGGAAAGTTGTAAAGTCAGATATCTTAGAAAATGTGCATTTCTTGAAAGAATAGAGGAGTGGCCCATGGTTGCAATCCCTCAGGGGTGTCCCTGCCCTGGCATGTGTTGCCCATGGGCTGCAGTCCCTGTCCCAGTGTGTCTCTGTGAGTTGTGGGGTGGACAGTATTCTAGTCTAGAGCTTAACATGGAAGGAGAGAAAAAAGGCAAACCTTGCATATGTAGCCTGTTAATTAAGAGGTGAAGAGATTTCTACCCATATGGTGTGAAATGTATTGCAGGCACATGTTTGTTGAAGAATTCAGCAATGCAGGATTTGTAAGGAAGATGCAGCATAGGAATCTGGAAGATGGCTTAGGTGGAGTGTGGGAACAATCAAACAAGACAGCAGAGAAAATGCTGTTAGATTTGAAATGCTGCTTAGGGCAGTTTGGCTCTATAAATAAGTTAACTTCTTGTGAGAGTAAGGAAGGGGAAATAACTGCTTGCAGGAGTAATGAGGCACTAACTTTGAGCCCACAGATGGATTCTCTTAATGCTCATTTGACATGAACAGTGTTAAACACAGAGCCAAGATTATGCTGAGAAATGAGTTATTGCACAACTCAAAGGGAGAGTTTTCTGCTTTGCACTTAAACAGCTTGATCTGAACTGTAAACTTCAGGGCTTCTTTGTCTATAGTCTCTTTTGGTCACCACCTAGATGGCCTGGTCTAACTGACTGAGGCAAGTTCTGTGTTTCCTTATCAGAAGAATCTAGGTCTTGCTCATTGACTCTAGCAGTGAATACAAGAAGACATTGTCTAATAACTTCAGTGTTTCCTCCTTTCTACCAGTATTGATGCCTTTGGCTTTAAAGTTAAGTCAAAAAGTGACCATTGACATCTGCGAATGATAGTAATTGTACAAGATGATATTACTTGTATTCGTAGGATAAGAGTAGGAAAAAACATAGTTTGCTACAGTCATTGGCTCTGTAGGAATAAAAATTGCTCATTCATAATTTTATTTTTATGGTCTATGAGCTGTAAAGACCATTTAAGGTCAACACTTCATACTGTATTAGGTAAACATTTAAGAGGTAAATACTTTTATCCAACTTTGCTGCAAGCAAAGAAATAGACCATGAAAACTCAAGAGAATGGGCTTGATGTTTTCATGCTATTATTTTTACTGAGCTAAAGCTTCAGTATTGGAGGTGTTCAGAACCTCATATTTAATGTGAAAGCTTCAAAACATCACCAAAAGAAAATTGCATTGTCACAGCTATAAAAGAAAAGTATTATATAGTCTCAGGATTACATGTTCTGTCATTGTGGTACCAGAACTGTTTTTGTTCTCACTAATGTTTATGTCAGGGAGAACTGGGAATCACAATGGCTGAGGTCTAACCACAGCTCTGCCTCTGTCTTCCCATCTCACTGTACCCAATTATTTAGGCTAAAACTTCCATAAACTGTTCCAATGTTTTACTATGGATATCCTAACCATAACAAACATTTTGTATGTTTGGCTGCAGAGAGGTGGTTCCAAACACCTAAGTCACCTTACAGTGAATAAAAGACTGGGTGCTTATAATGATTGATTAATGCGACAGAAGAAAGTGATGTGAGTCACCTGTGGGATCCCCAAGCACTTGCATGCTGATTGGAGTGTTGCTTAGAATTAGGTAATAGGAAACACTTACCATTATGTATGTGAATTTAAGCACTTCTGCCCATGCAGGAACCAGCACTAAACTGAGTAGAGTTCTCTAATTCAAACAGTACAGGACAGTAGAGTTAAACTTTTGTAGTGTAGATTGGTCATTAAAAGACCTACTGAAGTTCTTATCTTATACCATTGACAGTACTTCCCATGAAGCTCTCTGGCTATCTTGCTGATTGTGGGCTACTGTTCAGACAGAAAAGTAGGAACTATGGCATGGAAGAACAGCAAGATGGAGCTTGGGGGTAGAGACTGAGGGTTAAGACACTATGCTGGGAAGGGTGCTTGTGCCCCAATTTCTTCTAAGGCTAAGGAATTTTATGTTAGATAGATAGACATTGGAAATGCCCTGCACTTCTAGCACGAGTACATTTTTCTGCTTATTTATACATCCAGAGGGAAATGTTCGAGGAGCAGTTCTTAGTACATAGCTCCCTTTCCTAACTGTGTGATCAAACATTCAGCAATGGAAAACACATTCCCCTCATCCTGGATTCATGACTTGCTTTCTCATCTGAAGAGCAACTCAATCTCAGGCTAAAGAAGGTGTTCTATCACCCTCCTTTCTCTCCAGTCACTGTACCCTGTAGTTTGCTGGGTAGGATACTTGCAAGGGAAACAGGAGATGAAGTTTTCAATCCTTTGAAACAAAAAGGGACATGAAGCCAGACTTCCTGATTTTTTAGCAAGTACACCTTGCTCTGTGCTCTTACTGAAAGCTGGATGATTCCAATATCAATGACTGTATTTTGCTGTTAAAGATGACACCTGTGGTTAACATGCAGAAATCAACAGAGGTACATATGCTCACACACCTTTCAGAGTTATTACAAGTTCAGGCAGGTGCTAAAAGCATATTTCCAGGGTGAAATCCAGGGAATTTTCAGGATCGTAATGTGGCCTCCCGGTAGATTGCTGGTACTTAAGAGAAATACTGTTATTCTGAATCAGTGTTTCTGAGATTAGTCTTAGACAAGTTAATTGTACCCATTCCTGTTTTTGCCTTCACAATAGCCCATTCTCTTAACACCTCAATGCCCCTAACTGTAAAGCAAGAATGTATGTTCCCATAAGACTCACAGGACTGTTGGACTGCTTAATAATTAACTGGAATAAGCACATGAAAATTCTCACATTTTTTTCATGCAAAATGTCTCCATTTCAGCTTCCACTGCCAGGATGCTTTAGATACTTCCATGGCCTTTTGATGAAAATATGATAAAGCAGCAACCAGAAAATACTCTTCACAGGGTGCAGGAGAAAATGAACATTAAAAGACTGAAAGTTTTGCTTTTGATGTTTAAATGATTTGTGGTGGCAACCTCAACTGTGCTTTAATGACTATTTTACCCAATTAATTTCCTTAGATATTTTTGCTATGCTTTAAAAATACATGCTCAAATTTTGATTGTTTTTTCATTTTCTTTTCTGAAGTCCCTGTTGTGTTTTCTACAGTGAACTGCAGAAATGTTGCTGCAGTAAATTCCTTTTGTTTTGCCTTGTACAAATCATAAAAGAGTATATTATCTTCATTTGTCTTCCTTCTTCCCACTTAAATATGTACAAGATTTTTTCGGAGGATGAATAGGGAGAGTAAATATATATAACGATATTTTGTGTTACTGATGAGACATTGTCATGCCCTTACATTAGACAGGGTGAGAATAGAGTAACCTGATAAAACAACAGACAACATAGGCAATATTTAAACCACAAGATCTTGATTCTCATTTCCTTCTTTCTTGCAGTATACACAGTAATGGACTCTGAAGGGGTCAAGGACCTTATTATCTCCAAAAACCTTTGATGTCACTTTCTGAACTGCTCGTTGGAAAAAATAAATCCTTTTTTAGAAGAAGAGTGTGCACACTCCTTCCACGGATTATATGGACTTCATAAAAACAGGGAATAAATACCTCTGTACCCCAATATGGTCTTCAGATCATCTCTGAGACCCCTTCATACTGTCTTACTCCACCTGGTATTTTTAATAGATTCCTCAGTAGCAGAGCTAAAAGTTTTTCTTGTTGTCTCTGTAAAAGACCCCAAGAGTCTAGAGTATTCAGGGAAAAAGAAATAGAGAAAATCCCTGTGGGGACTTTAAGGCTTGACTTATGAAGTCAGTAGATTAAAATAACCAAATCTGTATAAATCCACTAAACAGGGCCTAGGGCAAAGCAGGGTAATGTTCTGAAAACATCCAAAATGTTGTAAAATATGTGGAGTGAGAGGGATTACTCACAGGTCACAAAAAGAATAACAAGTGATGGGATGAGATTAAGGAAGGGGACATTTCCACTTGATAAAGTCTATTTATCCTGTGCAACAATCTTCCAGTGAACGGAGTGAAGGCAGCTATTCTGACTCATTTATAGATGGGCTGAACAATACATTAATAAATGAGCTGTAAATCTCTTCATTTCCTGAGTTAGAAGGAAAACTGGAAGGATGTCCTAGTGGAACAGGTATTTTACCTCTCCAATGCCTATGATTCTATCACACATGGTCCCTTTCAATTATCAAAGAGTCACATGCTCATTTCAGCAACATGACTCCCATTAATGTCAAAGGCAGAGTCAAGATTAAAAACCCCAGGCATCACTTTAAAAATGCAGGAATTAAAATGATGTATCATTTCTCCACTAGGGAAACCAATTCCCCAAATATGAGACCCCTTTGCATTTTCCTTCAACAGGACTACCCTTGCTTATCCTCAGCACCCAAAAATAAATACTGAGGCCAGATCGCAATTAACCAAGAGCTTCTGAAGGTGAAAAAGAGAAAAGCAGAGACATGTTTTTAACCATTAAAGAAATTGAAGGCTTTACTTTTCCAGGGAGAGCGTGATTTAAGGGCTAATCAGCACCATGGTCCTACACATTATCTAAGAAATTGGAAATTACTGGCTACTAAACCCAGCTCTCAGAAACTCCAGGGGGAATCTCTGCAAGGCCTCTGATAACTTTTGAGTCTAGGCTTGAATGTTGTTCTCATCTTAATTAGAAATTCATCGTGTGTGCATTTGTATATATGTTTGCATTTGTATATATGTTTATTGCTGCATGTGCACATATTTATGCACATACTTTGTCTCCATATGGATGCACACACATTACAGAATATATAACTCTTCACTCTAATTGCCTGCTTTTTTCCTTGTCACGTTTAGCAGATTATGCTCTCTACGCTCTATTTTCCTTTCACTGTATTGGCAAAGACTTACAAATGCCTTATTTGCTTTCTATTATCTCATTACATTATTCAATGGTTTTCAGTACACATACATTCAGAAACATCAGCAAATAACTTACTTTCAAAGAGATTTAAGAAAAGCAAATGTATTTGTTAAAGAAAGAAGTGTAAGACTCACTCAAAGCATAAGCAAAATAGTTGCTTAGGGTAAAAGATTACTAAGGATACTAAAATGACTACAGTCCCACTATTTTGCTCATGCCAGAGGTCACCATGATCTCCATACCTACAGCTTTCAACAAAGAAAGTTACACTGACAGCTAAGGTAGAAGGAACATTTGAAGAACAGTGCAGTGCCAAGGTTGGTCGTCAGCTCACTGTTGCCTGCCTGAGTTCTCAATAATCCCCTGGAAATGACTGATGCTCTCCTGTGAATATGGAGGGAAAATATAAGGTGCATCTACCTTAAGGATTTGGTAAGCTAGTGATATGAATGTGCTTTGTGTCAGTACTTGGATTCTTGCTGTAGAAAGCTGAGAGCACTACTAGTGTGCTCTGAGCAGATTCCCTCCAGGGAAACCAAGGCAGAAGGTGCTCACCAGAGCACTGTCTAGAGTTTACCTCTTGCAATGTGGTTGCTTAGGTCCCCAGCAGTTAGCTCTCTATGGCTTGTGCAGCACATAAATGGGACTGGCACCTGGCATGAGTTTCATCGCTGGTAAACTCACAGTATGGACACATGATCTCAGAGCCATAATGTAATGGAAATTCTGATTAGATATGAGCAAAATCTTTCTGCCATGAGGGTGATCAAACACTGGAAAAGGTTTCCAAAGGTCTTGTGGGATCTCTCTCCTTTAATGATATTCAAAGTTTGACCAAACAGGGTCCTGAGCAGCTTAAGCTGACCCTTCTCTGAGTGAGAGGTTGGGCAAGATGATTTCCAGCAATCTCTGTAGCCTAAACTACTCCATGATTCTTTGATTTGTTAGCAATGGCAGAAAATAAATGTTTATGGATCTATAAGCAGATGGAGCTGAAAATAAACACAGAAATTGTCAGTTTAAATGTGTCCAGCACTGTTTTCTGGCACTGAGGCCAACTGGCATGGAAAAGGTTCTGTCCATATTATTAAATGCTTTTCACCTTCAAAAGAAGGTGGATGTGTGAAAACTGGTCCCTGGCTTGTGCTAAGCCCAAAACATATCTGGAAATTGGGATATCTCAAGTCAGAATGTTCAAAAGTGTGTTGGCGACCACTATTACAATTTAGTTTTACAGCCAATTGACTTCTAGTATCCAGAAATATTCCATGTAACTGTTTAATTTATTAGAACTGGTGTAGCCATGACACCAGACACCTGTATACACCCAAAGTAAATGTAGAAAAATATTTACATTCCTGAGAATTATCACAGGTAAGGTATCTGGAGTGCTAGTCTTTCTATCATTGTTTTTGGTTTTTTGTCTGTTTTTTCTCAAAACCTGCCCCCCCCCCCCCCCCCCCCCCGAAACTGTGATGTTCTGGCTTTTTCCCCACTGTAAATTGTAACCCACAGCTATGTGGTAGTACATGTACCTAATACTCTTAAAGACATATATAAGATAATGTTTATATAGAGACTAGTTCTGGTTTATTAGTGCAATTACTATATATGGGAGGAGGGTGATTCTAGAACAAAAACCTTTTTGTCAGGGATGAAAGAGAAGGAGCAGAGTTTGAGACTAGGCAAAAAGCTATGTGCAAGTATTTCATATTCAGAGAGGATCACTTTTAAACAGTTTTGGGGTCTTTTTTCACATACTTAAGGGTATTTTCATATTTCCTTACCATTCTTTTCCCCCATTATAAGTTTTGAGGTTTGGTTTTGTTTTGTTTTTTCTCCAGAAAAATCAATTTTTGTTTTGTTTTGTTTTAAGTTCACCAAATCTCAAACAGAAATATGCTTATGTCTGGATAATTTGTTCTTGGCATTATGTTCTTACTTTATCTTTCAATGTAACATTGAAGATCAGATTAAAAAGAGGGAAAATTGAGCAACTGGGAGGAAAGAAGTGGAAAATTATAAAAAATGTAGAATTTACTCAACTTCAACTTTATAAGTTTCTCACCCTTCTCGCAGTCTTATTTTATTAACCTCTCATATAAACCAAAAAGCATTTATAAGCACGGTGTCCATAAGAAAATGGACACAATCAGCTGCTTGATATAAGTGAGGGTGTACAGCGAATTCTTCACTGAATATAAGATACTATTTTAATTATGGTTAGAGATGGCAAAAAGCGCTGCACTGACCGTTCAGAGCAGTGAATGATTTGGTTTATCCACAAAATATAACGTTTCTTTCTTGTCATCGCCTATGAAATGTAGCCATAGCTATCAACTCTGCTTCAGCAATTTACTTCAGTGAAGGGCAAGTTCAGACTCCTCGACACTTCTCCAGAGGAACTTGCCTCTTTTGGCATGGATTGGAGTCCACTGCAGAGTTTTTATATCTGCCAAAGAGGCTTCATTGCTACTGATCTGTGCTGGATTTCAACAAGTGACCTCAGGGTGACTGTCTCTGCAAGCTATCACTCTAGTGAGCTGTACTTTCAATAAGGGTTTTTCATATTGAAATTAAACCAGGTTACCTCATGAATGAACACAACATGAAACAAAAAATAAGCATATGGAAAAAAAATTGTGGGTTCGTGTTTCTTTTTTAAAGGGACATCCCCATTTTCAGTTCTATTATACTAGTATAAGCAGGGTGTTGCTCCAATAGAGCCAACAGAATTTCTTTTGATCCACATCCCATGTAACTGAGGTCAGAGTTTTGCCTGCAGATTGCTAAATTAACAGAAGTAATGGAAAATCCAAGTGTTGACTGCTGCTTGTCTCAATGGTGACCCATAGATGCTAAAACATATAGAATATTAAACATGGAATGGATTTGCTAAATAGACTACACACAGCACAGCTGAAACAATTCATTGATCCAGAGGGCACACGTTCAACCAAAAAAAAAAAAAGGAAGAAATCCTATACATCCTAATGCCAACACCATTAATGTGGGGAAACAATAAGTTAATTCCCTGACATTCTTCATTTGGAGATGAAAGGTTTTTTCCCAAAAGACAGAACTGAGAAGGATATATTCATTACACTGTCGAAGTAAAAATCATTCAGCAGAAAATATAGGTAGTATGGCTGATGAACAAACAACAAAGTAGATTCTTAATCTTTTTTTTTCTCCTAACCAGTACATTGTTTCTTTTTACCCCTTCCTTTAGGGCATAAAAAGAACAATAAAAATTCCTACAACCAAAAAATCAGAAGCGGACAACCAAAGAAACAAAAATTTCACATTAACTATGTTACTGTATCACACTTTGACAATATTATGTAGACTTTAGACATACAACCTGGGATAAGTTCATAACCTCCCCTTCAGAATCAATCTGAATAGCCACTAAAATAAAAGAACATTACAGTGTCATAACAATGACTTTATGAAAGGGATTACATAGTATGAACAGTCATAACTCCATCTCATTGGGAATGACAGTTTCAATCTTTCAGAAGTAGAAGTAGTAATGCTGAAGTAACCCTTGGGTATTGCAACATACAGAAATAATACTAAAAGGGAAAATGTATCTTGAGGATAGGTGGTAAGTTATCCATGATCTGAAGCTTATAAAAATAGTTCTCAAGTATACTGCATGAATTGTCTTTACCTGTCTGGAGCTGCTTTAAAAAAGCAGGCAAAAGCAGCTGATAGTCCACTCTATCCAATTTCTTGTATCCATCTACAATATATGCTGGATATGCAATGGCTGAATTTACATGCTGGATTTCTTTATGGAATTTTACACTGCTGTTCACAAAGACTGTTGTTTTATCTTAAAGGAACTGCAGGTGTATATGTACATGTTGGATGGTAATAAATTATTTCATATTCAACCCAAAAGTTTTCCTTAGTGTCTTTTTATGTAAAGTGCCCATCAGGGATAAATCTAGTCTCCTGTTTTTCCAACAACTATGACAAGCTGCTGTGGTGGATGGTAAGCCAAAGATACTTTCAGTAATAGTTATCGAGACTAATAACAATCAAGAATACACTTGCTTTGCAGAATTAAACACAACTCTTGGCTATTCCAGGGCTTGGCAAAAACAACTCTCTAGATGAAAGCGGTAAATAACTAGACTACAGAAGATTAGGGCAGGAAGCATTTGCCATACCAAAGTAAAGTTTGTGTCCAGGTTTGTCCAGGTTTGAGTTCCTTGATGGATGCCAGACAAATGTTCTTAATAACACTTCATGCCTGCAAAGAGTAATAACAATGAATGAATGAAAATATGTTAAATGAACTCCACTGGGTGCAAAATAAAAGTCTTCTGAAGGAGCAATGAGTTACGGTGAACAGTCCATCATTCCTGCATCCAAATCAATGAATCCAAGGTTAAGGTCAAGATTTTGGTCCTAATTTTCATAACTCTCTATAGAATTGGTCTGAACTAGTACAGATACCCTCTTGAGCTCTGTAAGCATAACATGATAAAATCAGAGGAGATGGAGCCATCATGGTTAGACAAGAGTTTGAGACCAAAATGCCTTGACAGTTGCCAAAGGGATCTGAAAAGAGCATGAAATTTCATCCTTTTGGGACACAAAAAGAAAGCTCTTTCTAAGTTCAGCATTTTAGCCTTCCCTACTGAAACAAAAGTAAATAAAAAACATACAGTCAAACAGAATGATGATCAACAGTTGGAGGGAGAGTAGAAAACAGCTTCTTTACAAGTAAGTATCTGAAACTCTCAGCTGGTGAGAGTGTTAGCACAGGTTCCATAGTTTGTTCTACCAACACTTTGTTCTACCAGCACCTCAGTTTTCTGTCTGGGCACCCATCTCCCTGCCTAGCTAGATATTTGTGAGAGATTACCACAACCTGTCTGTTTAGGTATTGGGAAACAGACACAAAAGGACAGGTATATAACTAAGTTTTCCTTCTCCACCATATCCACAGTCACTTCAAGGCTTGCTCTGTTGGATGAAGATATGGCAGAAGAAAAAGAAACTAAGAGTCTCTAAACAAGCAATCTCTAAGGATGGAAGTAAAATGAAGAAGCAGAGAAAAATCAAAGATTGTCATATGAGTCAGGTAATGAGAATAATTTAAGGTTATTATTTCTTCTGCTTCTCTAAAAACTCCCACCAAATATTAGAGTGACTATGTTGATGGTTTCTTCCTCCTCTCTCTAGGATCCACTTGGGGTCATTTTTACATGTTTCCAAACATGCTTTTGCACCTTGCTCTTTCTTCATTGGTCTGCACCTCCACATTACACCCGAATATGCTATAGATGTTCCCTTTTATGAATGTTATATACTATTTCTTTGTTCTCTTTGTTACCCCTAAAACTAGTTTCATCCAGCTCCAGGTCTGTGTTTCTTTAACTGACCATGGATGAGTTGTTTATAGCTGTGGGGTCTCCAGTCCCAGCCTGTAACCCACCTATTATCAACCTGTACCTGCACTCCTCTGCACTGCATCCCATGTTCCCACTTCTCAAGGCTTCTGCTAAGATATCAGGTCTGTATTTCTCTACACTATGTCATTGTGTTAGAGTCACAAATATCTCCTTCTATGCAGAATAACTGCTTATCATTGCCATATATATATAGGTGTGGTTGTACCACACAAAGATAAGCAGAAGTAAAACAAACCAGTCATAGTCACCTTGTAATTAGAAAAATTGCAGTTACAGCTAAACCAGGTGAAACAAAGCTGCAGGCAGGTCAATAAAAGTTCAGCCAGTGCAAGCCTGGCAAGCCACAGACCTGAGGCCTTGTAAACTCATAAGGCCTGTGGCCTTCTATTAGCCATGGCAATAGGGTATTACAGGGTTAAAGAGTAACGTCCCTTCTTCTAATTCCTTATACTTCTTATTCCTCCTTCATGTTCCCCTTTTTTCCTCTTCACCTTTCAATTTGTTTTCCTTTCCTCTTGTTTCCCTTCTCCCTTTCTTCTTTGTTTCCCCTTTTCCAATTTATTTTGCCTTTCCTCTTTCCCTCTAAACCTGGCTCTTAAAAATAATTACTGTTCTGCAACATTTATATTCCAGCAAGCTCTCCCCATGTCTCCTATGCTGCTCTCAAATCTCCGCATCGCTCTCTAGCTTCCCAAAAGCAGCCTGCTAAAAAGGCAATGGTTTTAAAATATAGGCTACACATTTGCAAGGAATCAACATGTGTTATATTGGCATTTCCTTTCTTTTTTATCTCAAAGAAGAAATAAAGGTGAGTAGATTTGTTAAATAGTTCTCTACCTTTTTAAAGGCCTGCAGAGAAAAATGCCGTTTCTCTAAGAAAAACTGAAGACCAAATCTTGGGATACAGGCTAGTTTCTCAAATATCTCATCTCTAGTCAATAGAGAATGGATTATATGGGTGATTAAGAACATGGGCAGGAAAGTTGATTAGTCTCTTATGGCTTTTTTTAGCAGCATTACTTTGAGTAGCCTAAAAATTGTTGTATATGGAGCAGACTTAGTCCCTGCCATGACCAGAGAATATGAATGGAATTACTTAAGGCCCTCTGAATGCTGAACACAGCCTAGGCAGATTAGAAGATGAGATCATAAATCTGTTAAAATTTGTGTAAGTAGAAATGAGGGATACTGAATAAAATGAAGTTACATTTCATAAAATATTGCAAAATAGAAAAGATCAAATTTGATTGTACACACACTGTTACATATACAGAAAGATCTTAATGATAAAAGTGTCAGACAATTTTTTAATACTGTTTCAGGGACATCTGAAGTTTGAGGATAAAATCATAATTTTTGTCCAGTTATAACTTAAATGAAAACTTGTCTTCTGGACTCAGAGCTGTTCTTCCACTTTTCAGATCAGAGGAAAATTTCCCAGTGAGTGTACTTGTTGATGATTTCAGGATAGCTTTATGAGTATTTAAAATTTTAAACCTTTGAGTATTATGACTATTAAATATTTGATCAGGCTATATTTAACAGATTGGGAGTTTTGTGTATATAAATTCAAAAATATAGATATATGAGCATTGTTTTGCAAGATATTGATAATCACCTCTAAACTTCTGATTTTTACCTACAGGTAAATCCACTAGGTGTTTTCAAATTAACAGAATGGAAGCACATTTGATGCAAAAATAGTGGGATTTTGCAACAAATGAGGGAAGCTAAGATTTTGAAAAGGTACTGAAAAGTAGAGAGTAATACCAAACTGTATTGCGTAAACTTGCAGGCTACTTGTTAGCTTTAATCTATATGAGCTATTTAAATTCTATCTTTAAAATCAAGCATCTAATTTTTTCTTATTTTACTCCCAGCTACACTAGCATTAGAGAGAAATTGCCTTCAGGGTGATCATACTATGGAATATGGTCAGCTGAAACTTATTTGTGGTGGGAAAAGTCCTGTATTTGTGCATCACTGTGTCTTTCTTGCAATTTCTACATCCTCGATCTATATTTTAGAGTTCCTCTATTCAGCTCAAGTACAATGAAAAACAATTCTACCTTTCTTAAGAAATGAAGTGGGGAATGCTACCAAATACTCCCCTTTAAACAAAACCAGATTTAGTTCCACTTCTGAAAAATTTTAGTGAAGTCTTCCATTGATCTTTCCAGCAAATTTTTCATTTCTGTTAAATATACATGTAAATTCATCAATATAATAAGTCATAGGGCCAGTATTCAATCTTTGCCTTCCTGGTATCACCAGATTAACAACTCTATTGGTCGGTGTCAAGAACAAGTCTTTTTATGGGACACAACATAGATTCAAATGTCAGAAAATGCACATTATAACATCATTCTTCAACTGTATATTCTACATGTCATTCTTACCAATTATACAAGCATGTTACCTTCTATTGTGACCCCAGAGCAAATATCAAGCAGTGACACTCATGTTAATGCACCCTAAAAATTGGACTTCTGCACACCTGTGTAGACCCAATGTCTCGCAATAGGCTTATTTTCAATGGAGCTATCTGCTAGTCTATGACTCCAAGAGTTCTTCACCACTTGTAGTTTTAAAGAAACTGTTCATAAATTTTTCAGAGCAGGAAAATCACTGTGCGTGTCCCTGGACAGACTGTAGTTTGATTATTATCATCTCACCTTTTTTTCCCTGATATCAACTGCCTTTTCTGTCAAATTCTATTTAGATTTCCAAATTACCATTTCCATGCTCAATTTAACAAAAAAAAAAGTTTCCATCATCAAAAAAGTGTCATTTTCTTCCAATTATATTAGAAAGTTTGTTAAGAGATATTGCTTCTCCCTACAAAAATTCAGTAATTTACATCATTGGACTATCACTGATATAGCAGTATTGCTATGACTGCCACATCCTCCTACACTGTTTCAGCTCGGTATTCTTCTCATCCCATCTGCAGCATACTTGCATGCTCTTAAACATTTACTTCATTTCTCCTCAGGGATTACAAGCTGAAGTGATCCCTGTTTACTTTATTTATTATGTATGCTAGCTATGAACATGTTCCCTTTCTTTTTTGTTTTTAATCTAGGGATGAGAGAAAGTGAGATAGTGAGAGTTATGAATATGTATGAAATAGGAAAGAAAGGGGGGGATGACCTAAACACCAAAAAACCCACCTTGCAAATTCTACACTACAGTAAATTCTGACTGTTCAACACATCCATTTACTCTTTATCAGACTGAAAAACTCCAAAAGCTGCATTTGGAAATTATGGGCCATGTTAATTCCTCAAACCTCTTTACTGGCTTCATTCAGGTCACACTATTAACAGATTTGGCCCTGAGTTCCTCAAAGCTTTGTAGAAACGTATTTAAAAGACGACGTTTTTTGCAGTTGCACACCCTCAGTCATCACCCAGATTTATCATGCCCTACTATCATGCCTCTCGCTGCCATCAAGAAGGGAATGGGTGGAGAAAGAGATTTCATCTCTTAGTTAGTTTATCTCTACAGTCAGGATGCTTCTGAGAACAGAAGAGAAAGTGTGCTCCATCTCAGCAGTGGCCTGATAAAATCCTTGTCATCTGCAGTTTTCCTTTCAGAATTTTTTCTTACATGGGAGCATTTCATCTAAATCATCACTTTTTGGGCAGTCCTGTGAGAATCATAATCTGCTCTGATACCACTATCAGTGGAAATGGTGCTGTCAACATTTATGTCAATGCTGCAGTTGTAATTTCTTGACAGTAATGTTCTTCACTTGATATAACCCGGCTGTTGGTTGACAGCCGGCTGAATATGAGCCAGCACTGTGCCCAGGTGGCCAAGAAAGCCAATGGCATCCTGGCTTGTATCAAAAATAGCGTGGCCAGCAGGACTAGGGAAGTGATCGTGCCCCTGTACTCGGCACTGGTGAGGCCCCACCTCAAATACTGTGTTCAGTTTTGGGCCCCTCACTACAAGAGAGACATTGAGGTGCTGGAGCGTGTCCAGAGAAGGGCAACGAAGCTGGTGAAGGGTCTAGAGCACAAGTCTTATGAGGAGCGACTGAGGGAAGTGAGGTTGTTTAGCCTGGAGAAAAGGAGGCTGAGGGGAGACCTTATTGCTCTCTACAACTACCTGAAAGGAGGTTGTAGAGAGATGGGGGTCGGTCTCTTCTCCCAGGTAACAAGTGATAGGACAAGAGGAAATGGCCTCAAGTTGCGCCAGGGGAGGTTTAGACTGGATATTAGGAAATTTTTCTTCACCGAGAGGGTTATCAAGCATTGGAACAGGCTGCCCAGGGAAGTGGTTGAGTCACCATCCCTGGAGGTATTTAAAGGACGTTTGGATGAGGTGCTTAGGGACATGGTATAGTGGTGGTCTTGGTAGTGTTAGGTTTACGGTTGGACTCGATGATCTTAAAGGTCTTTTCCAACCTATACGTTTCTGTGATTCTGTGATAACACTCTCTGTTCAACCTGGCGGAAGTTTCTGCTTGGTGCTGTCTCACTGAGAGTCCTATGCTATCCATGCATGTGGGAAGTTGAGAAGTCATAGCGTTGTCCATGTCACATTTATTGGATCTGGTAACAGCTCTTATGCTTATTTAGAAGAACAGCAATACACCCAACAGTACTTTCAAATAAGAGGATAAAATTCACTGATACTAGAGGTGGTTTGGGAGGAGGGGAGAGGAATGGGATTGCTCAGTCATCAAATTTCCATTCTGAATTTATAAGCAAATATGCACTTGAAGTTCAGTCTGTAGAGGTCATCCCTGTGTGTCTCATAACCAGCATATAATTTCCCTACATTTTAAAGCAAATTAAAATACTTCCATAACAAAAAAAAAACCTGTCCCCAAAATTACAACTTGTCACGAGCAGAGATCAGAAAGATCAAGAACACTACCAATGGACTATTTTCTAACCTTCAACATTGTTCTTCCCTTTAAGTGCAGGAAAAAGAAATTCATATGTATATTTGCCAATTCCATGTAAAGTTTTAATATAAATGAACTATGAAATCCCAGATATAAAACGCAAAGTGGGACAAATGCAGAAAAGGGCTACTGAGAAGGTCAAGGGAATGGAGAAGCTTTCTTAGCAGTCTAGAAAGCTTGGTTTGTTGAGCCTTTCAAAATGAAAGGGATAGGATTTGATTGCTTTCTAAAATAACACCAGGGAAGTTTTAATGGGAACATGAGAGAAGGAAAGGGCATATATAAGCTAACGGGCAATGTTTGCACAAGAGAATATGGGTATAAAGTGCTGAAAATAAATTTAAATTAGAAAGTGGAATATTCTCACTCATTAGCGAAACTATGTTCTGTACAAACCTACCAACCAGAGATGTGGGAGCAAAAAAATCCTGATCGATTTTAATATGTAAAGTGAAAGAGTTCATACTACATGCTATTTACCATAGCAGAGCACTGTAGGACCTCACTTCTCCTCCCATTTCTATCATTATTTGAAAAGAAGGCAGAAATTCACCAGTCTGCTTATTCATCTGTGATTTGAAAATTATATTTGCTGTAGTAAGTAAATTGAATATACAGTTAAGTCACACAACACTTCTTCAAAATGTTTAGTACTCCTGTGGGTGGCATGGACTTCTGGCCTACTACAAGAACAAATCAAACACAGATATAAAGGCAAAAGAGATGTGCTTGCTAAGGCAGAATATATCCTGTAGCAGTTCAAATCCAGTAATTTTCACTGGTTGGTTCCAGCTTTGAAGTTTTGTTGGGTTTTTTGTTTTTTTTTTTTAATTAGGCAAGCTCAGAGTAAAGGGAAGAAACATTATGTCTTTTACAACATGCTGAGTAATAAAATGATGTAATTCCCTGTTTATTAGAGTGAATCTTTGTTGTAAAGACTATTTGAAGAAAATTATACAAATTATGAAACAGTACATAATAGCTAAAAGACAAACTTCTTGACTTCATCTGAACTTATCCTTTCTTCAACCAAATAGCATCCCTCTACTAGCTGTACACAAATTCTAAAATGACAGCTGGTAAACTCTGTAAATAATTAGTAGGCTGCCTTCATATCCCAGAATCTTTGTATTACTTTAATAGTCTCCATTTTTCAGGGTCAAACTGGAGTCCTTACTTGATGACTAGAACAATCAACTTGGTAGACATATATTCAATATAGGAAGTATCACTAGTCCTCAACTTTAGGAGGTGCTGCTCTCATGCATATATCAGTAAATCTTGAAACACTTCTTAACCAGAATTCTAAAATTGTGGCAAAATTTGCCAGGTGGTTTTATGGATTATGTATGGCTCCTTTGCATACAAATATCTCAAGTGTTGCATTCTTTTATCTTGGAAAAAAAAGGTGCCATGCTGTAAACATTAATGAGCAATTAATGTATTTCATGGTCTTAATTGGTTTGGGATAATTACGGATTCTCATTTACTTCCCCTCCCCCTCATTTAAAATGCTGCTGCAAGTTTCACCTGGATAAAGCGTTGGCCCATTTGGTCTTGGGTCATCAGTTGATGTCAGGTCATCAATTTATTCCATAGTGGTCCTGCAGGATTATGGAGCTCTCTGTTTCAATAATCTTATAGGCAGCACATGCAAATCTATTTCAAACTTTGGCTTCCCTTATAAATGTGTCTCTCTCTTTGAAAAGTTGTCCTTATATTCTCTGAGAATACTGCATACAGCTTATGGTGACTGCATTCCTCATACAAGATATAGTATGATGTGCTACAGGCTTCAGTTCTCTGGCTTGGCTTGCCTTGCCCTGTATCTCAGGAGAATCAGTACACTGGTTTATCAATGACTGCAAGCTAAATCTTAGATAATATTTTTACCAGCTATCTGCATTTTAATATTGCCTCAGAATGATGTTAGTATTTGCAACATTTGGCCACATTGTTCCAGTCTAATATGCCTACTTATCTACGTTACTGGGATTACATAGTAGGTGGCTACATAGGCTATGAAGAATCAAATTCAAATTTTTGCAAATATGTCTGACAGTTTTTTTCTTTGTAAATTCTGAAAGGCTTTGGATGTGATAATGTTACAGCTCCAGATACCTTCCTCTTCTACGGTGCTTTTGTTACTCCACGTTCTGTTTTTCTTTTTTTTCTTTTTTATTTTTTTGTAATATATATAAAATGGTTTCCTTAAGAAAGAAGGGATTTGCAATTATGATTCCTATATTCATATGATTTTCCCCCCATATCCCTCCCAAAAGCTTTTGATATGCTTGCCACTTTCAAGTAAATTTGATAAGAAAAGCTGGGCCTAAAAATTAATTCCTAGAATTTCACAGAAATTAAATGTCTGGATAGAAAAGACAAAAGCCCTATAGAAGTGCCACTGAATATGACCTCACGTCTTTGTAGACAGTAGAGAACCTGTAGAGAAGAAAGCTCTATAAATCCCACAGTTCTGGGAAAGTTGTCTCTCTGGTAAATTGCCTCTTATTAAAGGAGATTTGCCATATGGGATGCATTGCATTACTGGATGGCACTGCAGTCTCTGCCCTCTCTCCTGCTTTGTGACCTCAGGAACAAGACACAGGCATCACCTGATCCTAGGTGAGGCTGCTGCTGTCCAGCCACGTCTGGCATGTGATGGTTATGAACTAAAAGGAAGGTTCTGATGCTGTGCTGAAAATGAGTGAAAAACACCTCTCTAGGAGGGAGAGTGAGACAGGAGGCAATTAGATGAGCCTCACTTCTCTGCAGGTGAGACTTGACATATCTGTCTTATGGTGTCCGTATCTGCCTTTTCTTATCTGCAGGCCTTTCACCAAGATTAGATCTATTTCTTTCCACACACCATCTTTGAAATGCCTAAATTATATTGAAGAAATAACATAGTTTTTAATGTGGTAATCTTAAATACTTCTTGAGTTACTTGTGGATACCTGAAGTCTAAGCTCTATATGATAAATATTTGTTTCGTCTTCATATTTCTTAGTTCAAGTTAAAAATAGTAAAAGCAATAAGTTTGTGCTATGGCCTTATTTGGTTGGGGACAATAATATTCATCAAACTCTGTCAACAAATGTTGTATGGTTTTTACCAGTGTTAAGAGTGTACATAATTTCCAAAATTTCCTCCCTCCAGACAAGGTCATATGGCCAGTTCTGTACCTATCCTCAAATCTCATTTCCATGTTTGTGCATAACTTCATTGAGATGAAATAGTAGAGGTAAAGATCCTGAGGGAAATGAGGAAAGCAACTAGCAGAATAATGACTGACTCTTGCCTTCAGGAGAGCAGACTTAAGCTTGTTCAGGGAACTGGTTGTGAGATCTCATGGGATGATGCCCTGAAGGGCAGAAGGGTGTGGGATAGCTCATCAGGAACAAAATTAAAGCAAAAGAAAGATCTATTCCAATGTGAAGGATGTTGAGCAGCTCTAGCAAGAGGATGACTTCGTTGACTGAGTGCAAACACAAAAAATTAGTGGGTAGAAGGTGAAAACCACTACGGGCCACCAGAAGGAATATAGAAATTTTGCCTGAGCACGCAGTGACAAAATTAGGGAATTAAAAGTTCACCTGGAGTTGAAATTGGTAATGGATATGAAAAGCAACAAGGAAGACTTCTATTTGCATATCAGCAGCAAAAGAAAGACTAAAGAAAATTTGTGTCCACTGCTGAATGAGATCAGTGACCTAGTGGCAAAGGACATGGAAGAAGGACAGTGCCTTCCTTTGCTGAGTCTTTAGTGGTACAGTCTGCTCTCCAGCTTTCCAGATCCCATGTCTAGCAGCAGAGTTTAAAGGATTGTAATACTATACACTATACAGAAAGATCAAGTTGGGAATCACTTAGGCAAATTTGACATACACAGATCCATGGAAGCAGATAGGACACACTTGGAGGTCCTGAGAAAGCTGGAAAAAGTCATTTTACGGCATTTTCAAAAGGTTATGGTGTTCAGGGCAGGTTTCTGAGGACTGAAAAAGGGCAAACATCAAAACCACTTTGAAGAAAGGCAAAAACTTTGATCTAGGAAACTACAGCCCAGCCAGTCTTACCTCAGTGTTGTGCAGGTTTTGGGTGGGTTAGAGTTAACTTTCTTCATAGAAGCTAGTATGGGGCTATGTTTGGGATTTGTGCTGGAAATAGTGTTGATAATACAGGGATGTTTTTGTTACTGCTGAGCAGTGCTTACACAGAGTCAAGGCCTTTTCTGCTTCTCACACCACCCCACCAGTAAGTAGGCTGGGGGTGCACAAGAAGTGTGGGAGGGGACACAGCTGGGACAGCTGACCCCAACTCACCAAAGGGCTATTCCATACCATATGACGTCATGATCTGTATATAAAGCTGGGGAAGAAGGAAGGGGGGGACATTTGGAGTGATGGCGTTTGTCTTCCCAAGTAACCGTTACGCGTGATGGAGCCCTGCTTTCCTGGAGATGGCTGAACACCTGCCTGCCCATGGGAAGTAGTGAATGAATTCCTTGTTTTGCTTTGCTTGTGTGCGCAGCTTTTGCTTTCCCTATTAAACTGTCTTTATCTCAGCCCATGAGTTTTCTCACTTTTACCCTTCTGATTCTCTCCCCCATCCCACCAGGGGGGAGTGAGCGAGCGGCTGTGTGGTGATTAGTTGCCAGCTGGGGTTAAAGCACGACAGTGTTCATGAAGACTATGGAGCAAATAAATCTGGAAGCCCTGTCCAGGCACAGGAAGGACAAGAGGCAACTGGGAATAGCCAGCATCAAGGTAATTTCAGGTCTGACTAAACTGATCGCCTATATAAGATGCTGGCTTAGTAGAGGAGGGGAGGGCAGTGAAAGCGTTGCAGAGGGACACTAAAATGATTGGAGGAGTGCATGACATATGTGGAGAGGATGAAACAACAAAGTATTTTCAGCAAAAGGAAGAGCAGGCATCACGTTACTGTCTTCAACTGCCTAATGGAAGGTTATAGAAAAGATGGACCAGAGTCTTCTTGGAGGTACAAAGAGAAAGGATAAGAGTCAATGGATAAAAGTTGCAGCAAGGAAAAAAATTGAATAAAAGAATTATTTTTTGTCACAGATGTCGTAGTCGGAACATGTTGCTCAGAAAGGCTGGATAATTGCCATCCTTGAAGATGTTCACAACAAAAAACCAAGTCCTTCAACAACCTGTTCTAAAACGAAAGCTGGACATGTGCATAGCAAGAGGTTATACTGAAGGATTTCTAGAGGTCCTTTACAACTCACACTGTTCCAAAACATTGCAGTCACAGAATAACAGTCAACACTCCTCCTCATACAGCCAAAGACACCATGAGCCATCTTTGGCACAAGGGCACATTGCTGGCAAAACTGGGTGTCCACCAGGACCCCCACGCCTTTTTTGCAGAGCCACAAAGGGTCAGCTGCAGAAATGCCATGCAGGTGCCTTGCAGGCTGCATGCATGGGATCACTGCCTCCAGGGCTGGGGGAGTCCTTGCGGGATGCAGGGCAAGAGCCTTTGGATGTGCCCAGATGTTACGTGGGGATGCTGTTCAGAGGCCTGTGGAAATGTTCAAGGCTCATCACAGGCCATCTCGGGGAAGGCCCAAAGGCAGGAGAGTGGGATGGCTCCAGCTGCATGTGAGAGGAAGCAGAGGCCTCCATCAGACCTGCCAAAGGGTCTCAGAGGGCTCAATGGAGTGCTGTCCACATTACGGATAGGATCTCATTCATGCTTAGATGGCTGACATCCCCGGCAGTAAAACAGCCGTAGTGACCAGGGCTCCATTTCAACTGAAGCCAAGCTAAAAGGAGGTGCTTGGAAAAGTATGTCCCATTTTTAAATAAATGACTTCTTATCACTATTGGCACCTCTTTTCTCACTTCAGAAACAGTTTTATTAACCTGAGTTTTTTTTAAAAAAAAGAACCAACACAGAATGATGGATGCTGGAGGGGTCCTCTGGGTGTCTTCTTGTTCCACCCCTCTGCTCAAGATGGGTGTGTTGTGGAGGCTCACAAAATCAAATTAGGCAGGTGATAAACAAAATAAACTTTATTTGAACCAAACTTGGTTAGCAGAAAACTAACTAGAAATGAGGCTTATCAAAATCATTCCACACTCCGACAACATCAGTAAACCACAGGTTCAGGATAATGTACGAAGGAATTAATACTGCACAGTCAGCCTTAGAAATGAGGATCCAAAATGCGCACAATCACTCACCTATGAGATGAGGGCTCTCAACCTCGAGGAGTTTCCTTGGGCAATGTCCCGACCCAAGGGGAGAGTCCCTGACTGCAGACTTGCTGCTCCAAGGAGGACCGACTCAACTTGCCCTCCGGTGGGGCTCCATTTATACCCTGGTCAAATCTGATCTGTGGTCAATTCTGACTGGCTGAGGGCTTCAAATTCTACTCCTCGCCCAAGGCGTGTACATGCTGGTCAGTACACATCCCCATAAAGGTGCAAAAGTAAGGGCGCGAAAAGTAAGGACATAGCAGTCCTAATGCCCCCAGTCTTTTATCAGGGCGGGTGCACCTGCCACACGATCCACCCCATAACCACAGTCACAATTCGACTGGTTTCCTTGGAATGGTGGTACAGTCACCTCTTGCCTCCAAAGTTAAAAGGGAGCTGTCTCGTCCCACTCGGTGGGTTGCGAGAGGGGTGAATCTTTAGATTCCCCAATGGTTTGTGTACTGACAAAAGCTGATCTCTGCTTGGCAGAGCCGCGTGGTCGGTAGAGTCACGACAATGACCCGGAGGAACGGTCTGGCCAGCAACTTTATTAACTGGCGAATTCCACAAACAGACAAACTTAACGAACTGGTGAGCTTAACGAACGAACGAACGAACGAAGGCGATTTGGCAATGGAGCTATTTTCCGGGCAACCCGTCACAATTTATCCCAGACTTGCGTATATATTGGACGAGCAGAGGAAGAGAGAAGCAAGAAAAGGAAAGGAAGAGAGAGGAGGAAAGAGAAAGAAAAAGTATCACCACCCTTGGATCCCGCGATGACGATGACAGACGTGGCAATCCTCCAGTGGTGGGCGCACGCGCTTCCCTGGGGGGGGGCAAGCCTTTTATAGGCTAATCCCTGCCTCCAGGTACGCCCCTTCAGGACTTACATGGTTCTTGTTCTAGAAAGTTCTCAATCTTCTGTGCAGGCGCTGGGGGAGTGGGGTGGTCGCGAGGGGTCTCTGGGGCGGTTGCAAGCCCCTTCCTCAGATAAACTCTGTGAGACCTCTGGCCATACATGGTAAGGTCTGGCAGAACCTGGAACCGCGCATCCTCCGACGTGCTCTCCACGTCCCGCACGTCCTGCTCCCGCTCCCGCTCTTGCTCTCCCCCACCCTGTGCTCGACGACCTGCTGTCGCCATGCAAATAGCGCCTCAAGTCGCCACAATGTTTGAGACATTAACTCTTTCAGTCTCTCACAGCAGCGCTGTCTTGGTGAGTTCGATGCTCGCTGTGAATCATAATTTCTCAGTTGCTTAACATCGTACTGGAACATCAACTATACAAACAGAGTCTAAAGGAACATCAATTACATGAACAGATTTCGAGATTTCATTTTTGCGCACTTAACACAATTTATAACAATACAGATCACAACAATCACAACTACAACCATTATCAGAGATTGGAGAAGACTGGTTAGCCGTCCTGACAAAGAAAACGCAAACATATCGAAAACTTTCCCCAACCAATTAGTCCCTAGTGCAGCAACAATTGCCTCCGATTCCCTTGCTACTTTTTTCATTTTGTTGATCTGGTCTTGAAGGGATACTGATATGTTCGGGATGTGGACGCAGCACTCATCTTGCCGATGGGTTCAGGACTCCACATACACCTTTCTCCTTTAACAGCATCAGATCTAATACAGCTCGGTTTTGAATAGTCATTCTTCTGGTATGCTGTAATTGATTATCTAATAGGCCCAAACTATCAGATGTGGCATTGGCCAAGGCTGACAGCTGCAGGCCCAGTTACAGAATAGCCTGACGGTTCCGTACCGGAGCAATTCCCATACCAAAAACTGATTCCAGCCACCATCCCATTTGTGCTGAGGCTCCTCACCATTCCCCCCGCAAGTCCCTTGGGCTACGGTCCCACCACTTGTGTGGCATGGATCCCTCCCGATAAATGGGACAGAGAGCAAGCATGGCTAATGTGCAGGCTAGTCCCGGGATGGCTGGGTATAATCGGGAATATAGGCAGCCGTCAAAACATGCCCACACTAAGTTAGGAGGTGCAGAGACAAAGGATGTTTGGCATGAACCTAGCATGGTAGTAAGGGGACAACAGTGATCTTTCTTACTACAATCTAGGACAGAGGGCCGTAAGTAACTGGTATTGCTACATAGGCAGCCCTGTATTAAAGCTTCCTGAGCAGGAGGATATAGCCATAACAGTGGCATTTTATCTATGTCTTTACACCCAATCTCTGCCTGACAGTTCCAGAGTTGAGATTTCCCTACTGGGAATACCTTATCCTTTTCCCCATACCAGCTGGGCGCATGCATGTATCTAGCCCACATGCAGTTGAGGAGGCAGTCCCACGAATTTTGATTATACACGCTGGGACATTCATTATTATCCTTTTCAAGGTGTTTGATGAACCATGAGGCATTTAATGGTTTTGTATAATGTAGGGAATGGTCATCAATGCTCCAGTGAGTGCTATATTTGGTAGCTCCCCATGAATTCAGGGCATGGTGTAGTGCCATTCCAGCTCCACCCCGTGGCCTCATGGGTAGGTTGAAGTATATAGTCACATCTGGCATTCCATACCAAACTAGCATTTACCGTGCCTGGTGACCAACTGTAGACAATATAAGTATAGCCTCTTCCCTCGATCTCCCTAAATCTCCAACTATAATTATTATATTGTTCCCATGTGAGCTTGAGGGCTAGCAATATGTTAATGCACAAAAATTGTTAAATTTATGCACAAAAATTGTTATGCACAAAAATTATGCACAAAATTTGGTATGCACAAAATTTGGTTATGCACAAAAATTGGTAAAGGGTCTTCTGCTGACTTGGGTGTGGGCAGGCAAACCATTACAGAGGTTAAGTTCACCATTCAGGCAAATCCCACTATCATTTTTGCTACCACATTGCCGTGCAGATCCTGGTCGTTTCCGTTGGTCACTGTTACCATTGCCAGTATGAGCATCGAGGCAGTCTGCTTTTCTATTGTCCTGTAAGAAAACACAAAGCTGGGCCTCGGGCTTGAAACTGCGCTTCAGGGTTAGAAGTCAGGGATTATCCACCGAGCACTAATACGGTGGGTTTTTCCGCTCCTGTCCAGAGCTTCCCAGGCATATAAGCCTCTGGGTTTTGCCAATGTCATGGGTACAGTACCAATTTGAGGTAGTTTTACCATTACAGGTTGGCCCACATACATCCATAGTGGGAACTGGTCCCTTTTATTGTCCAGTATAGGGTCGTCGCCCGTTAATGGTCCCGCAGGACAAAACACTCGAATTTTGGGGTTTCCATAACTTCCCCAGCAGTTGTTAACAATAAAGACTGCCTGTGGTAATTGTATGTCCCAGTTGTGGTGTGAGACATCAGCATGTCTTTTAATCAAACCATTGGTTCGTTCAACTATACCGTTAGCCTGAGGATAATATGGTGTATGGAACACCCATTTGATGCCTTCCCCTCGAGCCCAGTCTTGCACCACAGTGGCCGTAAAATGTGACCCATTATCACTTTGAATGCACTTGGGAGTGGGTAAAATACTAAACCACTTTCTCAATGCTTGGACCATCTGATCTCCAGTGGCAGTGCTAACAGCTGTAGCCATCGATAGTCCCGACATCACCTCTACTCCTACCAAGATATATTTCTTCCCATGGGATGGCCTCAAGGGTCCAACATAGTCAATCTTCCAGATGCTCCAAACATCCTTGCCTTGTCTAATATGCTGAGCTGGAGCTTGATTCGGGTGATCAGCCTTGAGCCATATTCGGCATTGTGGGCAAGAGGTGAGGATTGCCTCACAGGTTTTCATAGACACTGGCCAACCTCTAGATCAGCATTCATAATAGAGACCTGCTTTCCCTGAGTGGCCTCACTTAATGTGCAGCCATTCAGCTAGTCGATCCCAATCCTCCCTTTCACTATCTACCACCTTAATTTGGGCTAGGTGATCTACCTGTTAATTCCATTTCATGGCAGGGGTTCCATTTCTTGCATGGCCTTTTACCCATCCCATCTTTAGGGGTCATGATCTGCCTATTGCCAGAAGATGTTGCCAGTCCTCTGTTCTCCACACCTTGCCATTAGGTAAATATCATTGTTTGCCCACTAATACATCAAATCCCAATATATTTCCCTTATAAGGGCTTAGAGCCACCTCCATGGCTGTCATCCACTTTTCTCCAGGTAGGCAAAGTTGAGTTTGAGCTATGGGACATTTTTCCACTGCACCCATCACCCCTGTTATGTTTATAGTCTTTCTCAATGGTTTAATTCCTAACTCATCGGCTTGTTGCTTATTTAGAACACTAATTTGAGCCCTGGTACCAATTAAGAACTCTAAACTTATTCGCTTCGGACCCATGGGGACATCTATATAAGGTTCCTTGGTCAGCAGACCATTAGCAGGAATTCACTATGCGGAGTGGGCGGCCCATACCCAAACCGCGGCTTCTAGTTTTTTAACTCATTCAGTTCCCCTCGCAGGGATGCAAAAGGGTTAATTGTGTCTGCGCTATTGTGCGGGAGGGCGGTTGCTGGTGTTTCCCCTTGGTCTTTGGTTTTCCCCTCTAGAAATTCCACCAGTTTCTGGATATGGTCAGTGGATTGGCCATGCAGCACCGCCCGGGGTACTCCCAGCGCTAACGCTTTTCGCCAAAGTTCCTTCCTTCCTGGATCGTGGGCTCGATCCGGTCTATCCCGTGAAGGTGCAGGCTCCCTGCGGGGAGGCCATCTGGGGTGGAGGTTTCGGCAGACTTGCCGGACCCTCCTATTCCCGTCGGCGCCACCGCTCGCATCAGTCCAGCCTGTCTCATGCCCATGAGTGACTATACTGTGTAACATCTCCTCCCAAGTCATCACGTGCGCGGGCGGATTCTGAGGGTTTTGCTGATTGTGTTCTATGGCCCTCTGGACCTTTTTTCTGAGAGACTGAACATGTATTTTTAAAGCGTCCGGTAGCCCTCTAATAAGGGGTCTAAGGTGGCTGGGGTCCACCGGTGCAGCCATTGGTATCCCTTGCCGTCCCCTCTCATACATTGCCTGAATACAAGCAGCCTTCACTAACTCCAACAATCTGTTTACCCGGATAGTAACAGGCTCTCCTCTCTCTTTGGGGTCAACACCCCCAGCCCAGTAAGCCACTCGGGACGTGATCGACTGGTCGCCTGCCGGCCCCTCACTCAGAAACACTCCGGGGCCCCAAAATCCCCTAGCCTCATCGTCGCTCAACAGTATCTGATCCCCCCCCCTCCCCCCCGTTAAAGAGACACGCCACAAATACTCAGTTTCCATTTCTCCCGGTCGGCGCGAAAACCTAGCTTGCAATTCGCTGAGCTCGGGTCCCGTCCAGGGGGTGGTACGGACAGTGGCTCGGGGGTTCCTGCCTTGCGGGGCCTGTGTGCCTCTGCTTTAATAAGAGGTTGCACTTCTTTTCCCTCCAATTCTTCTGTTTCCTCAGAACTATTTTCATCAGGGTCTCCCCAAATGTCCCCATCCCAATCGTCGGGATCTGTGCCTGCAATTAGTTTTCAGATTTGGACAACACTGGGAGGCTTTTTGGCTTGTGCTAGCATGATCTCAATTTTTTGTTCTAATAGACGCATCCGCTCTCTTTCTCTCTTCAATTCTCCTTTTAAACAATCGATTTCTAACTGCTTCTTTAAATTGCTCTTTTCTAATACTCTGGAGTAGTTGTAATTAATAATCTTGTGCTTGAATTAAACAGGCACCCAGGATGGTGTGAGAGACTGAAAGAGTTAATGTCTCAAACATTGTGGCGACTTGCGGTGCTATTTGCATGGCGACAGCAGGTCGGCGAGCACGGGGAGGGGGAGAGCGAGAGCGGGATGTGGAGAGCGCGTCGGAGACCGTGCGGTTCCAGGTTCTGCCGGACATTAAGGGGGCTTGCAACTGCCCAAGAGAACCCTCATGACAACCCCCCTCCCCCAGCGCCTGCGCAGAAGACTGAGAACTTTCTAGAACAAGAACCATGTTATATTGTTTTCTTGTATAAAGAATACCAATCTCTGAGCTACAGTAAATTTGCATGCTTTCACTGAAATTCACAGGACCATGATTAAATTTGAACTACTGATTAAATCTTTTGCTCAGTTATCACCCAGGTTCTTAGTGCTTTGCAAGATCAAGCTGTAAGGGTCTAATCTTTGCCAAAGGAAGGTTGACTTTGACTATGTGTTGCAGGATGAGTAACTGTGTATCATGATTTGAGAGTCATAATGAAACCCACCTTGTACTGCAATTACGCTGAGAACTTTCAAAAAGACATTTGATAAATGTTGCACTCTTGAGAGGTGCTAGAGTGATGGTCCTGAAGGTTGAAGTGTTTCATCTCACCCCACAACAGACAAAGCAAGCAGCTGCAACACACACTTTCTCTAAGCTACACCAAATCAGCAACCCCCACTTCTGGGAATCAGAGATTTGTTATGACATTGCTATGTTTTCCTTGAGAGAAAATCTCTCCAAACTGGGTCAGGAAAAAAGGCTCAAAGAACAGTCCATCAGCAGTCTCAGCTGAGTCCCAAATGTGTGCAATATACAAGTTGATTTTCTGCTTTCACTCCTTAAGTTCTTTATCCTACTCCTTTCCTCCCTTACTTTTCCTCTCTCCTATGAGAGAGAGCTTTAGTCTTCTGTTTAATAACAGTCTGGGTTAGCCAGACAAGATAATTTCTTTCACAAAACTACTGTGATCTGGTGACCAAAAAGGCAGCTTAAACAGCCTAACATGAGTACAAGGTCTTGGAGAGCTAATAGGAATGTGTGCTGTGATTGTTTTTCTCCAGGTTGGGAAGTCGAGTCAGCATCAGAAAGAGAAGCTGAATTTTGTAGGTTTGCTGTGTTTTTCTGCTTATGCCCTTTTTTTTTGTCTTTTCTCACTCTCCTGTTTTACACGTTTGCCTTGCTTTCCTGAAAGGAAACAAAGTAGCAACAACAGCAATCCTGGCCCTTCTCAGCTAACTTCTGTAAGGATGTTTTTTGCTTTTCTGTTCCAAAGAACATTTATTACTATCTTTAACACAGTGCGCTAAAGTACGGTATTCTCTCTAGAGTTTTTTTCTATAGCTAAAGGGGGAATAAAGGATATAGTTAAAGCCTCACTTAATAGTTTAAATTTTCATGTTTCCACTTTTTTTCTTCATCTCCAAATGACTAAGCAGATTAACTCAGTGGTGCTAGACTGGGAGAAGCAGTGACATTAAACATTGTTCAGAAAAAAATCAGAAAGTGCCACTAGAGCAGGAACCAGACTGCAAGTCTCTTCCCTGGCTGACAAGTCCTCGGTCACTAGGGTGCATTAACCAAAGTCCATCAGTGCTACTGCCCACACACTTCACCACAATAAGCATATCATATACTGTTGTAGACATTCCTGGGAGTAGTGTGAGATTGAAACACCTCTGTCAAAGACTGGATCCACTACACCCTGAAGATGGCCATCCCAGAGACTGCACTAATCTGTAGGCTACTGAATGTATGAAACAAAAAAGAAGAAAGTTGTAGCTTTTAAAATGTGTTTTAAAGCTTGCCTGATTCCATTTCTTTTTCCTGAAAACTTCTACTATCTTCTGCCAGAACAAGACCATCAAACATTTGAGCTGAGGACAGCTTCAACTCTGAAGTCCCATAGACATAAGAGACAGCTGGAATGCATTACACAATTATGCATGGTACAGCACACCTAACACAGTTATTATGTATGGGACAGCTTTTGTCCTACTCAAAGTTATGACTCCAAATTCTTGTTGAACTGCAAGAAAAATGTTAGGGACCTACAGGACTAGGCAGGATCCAAGCAGAGGTGTGCAGAACTGTACTTATACATACCAAAATCTACATTTTGGATGAAAAAAACAAGGCTTGCCATTTTCAGAAATGGTATTACTTATGTTCTTCTGAGGGATATTTTGCTCACACTAATCAAAACCACACATACATTAGTAATACAATAGTGTACGTGTCTAACAATGGAAATCTTTCATGCACTTCAATCATATGCTTTCAATTTGTGGCCAAGGAGCTGAAAACATATTTTCTATGATCCTTGGATTCCTTTTTAACTCTATGGGCTGGAATCCATCACTTCCCACCATTTTCAAGTGTGAGAATTTGAAAGGTTTATTCTGATCATTAATCAGCCCCTCCAATTAAGCACAATCACACCCTATAATGATAGTTATAATTATTGATTGATTAATCTTTCAACTATTAATTAAGAATCTTAATTAAAGGAGTTTTTTCATGTTATTTAAACTGAAACATTACTAATTATTTTATCATTTACCCAGTAGGTGCAAAAACTGCATTAGTTCTGTTATGTTTTCTGTGTTTCACTGCTGTATTGAAAAAGCTGGATTTAGATTTACAAAAATAGCTAATGCCCCCATCATTGCACAACCAAGCTGAGACATCTTTGTCCATCCAGATTTTCAGAAAGGGCTGAATCTGAAATAGCTCTTACAATAGCAGCTACAAACTGATCTCATGAGATTAAATAGTTAATTTTAAAATCTTGGACTGTACCTGCAAACTGTCATGGATACTTGAATTATTCTTTAGCCTACAAGGTGTCTCACAATATGTAAGCTGAAGAAGTCTTTTATACTCTGGCATGAATGTAAGCAACTGAAGTTGTATTACATGAAGTATGATGCAAAGTTCTAGTCTCTCAAATTTCAAGTCTCTAGTGTATTTATTTTGGCTATCACAAAACTGAAGTACAGCTGCAGAGAATGGATTCATAAAGACAACAGAGAAAGTTTCATCTTCAACAAGATAATGAGGCACTTCGATATACCCATAGGCACAACTCTTCCTATTTGGAAGAAAATATGTGTCAACTACATGGCAAACTTATATAGAGAATCATTTTGAGGACTGCTTATCATTGTTTAACTCAGCCTTCCACTTGTATTTCAGTAGACTGAACTCTGTATCTCAGTGCTTCAAAAACCATCGTTTGGGGGACTCGTTTAGTTCAAAATAACATCTTTTTTCTAACACAGATTGCCTATCTGTTTTATACTGTAGACATGATAATGCTTAATTCCATTAAAAGTGATGGATACAAAGACAAGTTTTTAAAAACCTATCATCAAAATTTTAGGTGTCTACAGCTAAATTAGCCACTCCCTGTATAGTTACTGGATAGAAATAAAAAATTCTAGGCTGTGATTCATTTCACCCTTAAATAGATACTTAAAAATGTCAGGCAAATGGTTCTCTCATACAGCTTATTTTTCCCTGTTGACTATAAAGGGAGGCAAAGATGACTTGTTCAGCTATATAACTCTAAAATTAAGTAAGATCATCCTCTCCCTGTGTGTCCAACTCTTGCACATGCTATTTAAAATTTTAACTTCAGTCTGTGCCAAAAACTTTCTATGCTGGAATACACATTCTGAGAATATTCATTTTAACAGTTGTTATGTTGAACATATAATGGGATTATTTGTGTGAACATAAATAAGGGTGGAAGAATCATGTTGTTTAGTCCAATAATACAACTGAACTCGGTACAACAGAGCATAAAGACATATACACTTTTTATTAGGAAATTAATCAAGAGGGGATATTGATTTACAAACTAATAGATTCTGTTAGAATAGATTCTTCTAACTATAAAACTTTCAGTCTGCAGAATGTTATTCTACTTTAAAAGCATCAAAATTAATTGTCCTCTGTGTCTCGTCCCACTCAGTGGGTTGCGAGATGGGTGAATCTTTTCGATTCCCTGACTGTTTGTGTATTGACAAAAGCCGATCTCTGCTTGGCAGAGCCGCGTGGTCGGTAGAGTCACGACAATGACTCAGAGGAACAGGCTGGCCAGCAACTTTATTAACTGGCGAATTCCACAAATGGACAAACTTAACAAACTGGCAAGCTCAACGAACAAACAGAGGCAATTTGGCAATGGAGCTATTTTCCGGGCAACCTGTCACAATTTATCCCAAACTTGCATATATTGGAAGAGTAGAGGGACAGAGAAGAGAGAAAAGGAAAGGAAAAGAGAGGAGGAAAGAGAAAGAAAAAGTATCACCACCCTTGGATCCCTCGATGACAATGACAGACGTGGCAATCCTCCAGTGGTGGGCACGCGCACGGTTCCCTGGAGGGTGTGTCTTTTATAAGCTAATCCCCGCCTCCAGGTATGCCCTTTCAGGACTTACATGGTTCTTGTTCTAGAAAGTTCTCAATCTTCTGCGCAGGTGCTGGGGGAGGGGGGTGGTCATGAGGGGTCTCTCAGGCAGCTGCAAGCCCCTTAAAAATGTGTGACCTCTGGCCATACATGGTAAAGTCCGGCAGGACCTGGAACCGCGCGTCTTCCAACTCGCTCTCCACGTCCCGCGCATCCTGCTCCCGCTCCCGCTCTCCCCCACCCTGTGCTCTGCTCGCGGACCTGCCGTCGCCATGCAAATAGCGCCTCGCCTCGCCACAATGTTTGAGACATTAACTCTTTCAGTCTCTCACACCACCCCATGGCTCAAACATTGCCTATATAATCTTTGTCCAGGGCGAAGATTTTCACATAGAGAAGATCAAGAAGACACAGTTCGCGAAATCATACATTTTCAATGAGAGTTGGCGGAGGGTCCTTGATTTTGTCTTCCAGGGTGGTGATATGAACATAGTGAACAGCAGGAGAAAAGAGAATGAAAGCAGAAGCAAGCAGATGGGTAATCATACATCAAACAATAGCTATGCCAGTCATAAGGAACAGAAATCCAGCCAACAGGGTGTAAGAGACTGAAAGAGTTAATGCCTCAAACATTGTGGCGACTTGAGGCGCTATTTGCATGGCGATGGCAGGTAAGGGAGCACAGGGTGGGGGAGAGCGAGAGCGGGACAGAGAGCAGGACATGGAGAGTGCGTCGGAGGATGGGCGGTTCCGGGTTCTGCTGCACCTTACCATGTATGGCCAGAGGTCACACTGAGTTGATCTGAGGAAAGGGCTTGCAACCGCCCAAGAGACCCCTCGCGAACAACCCCCTCCCCCAGCACCTGCGCAGAAGATGGAGAACTTTCTAGAACAAGAACCATGTCAGTCCTGAAGGGGCGTACCTGGAGGCGGGGATTAGCCTATAAAAGACATGCCCCCCCCCCAGGGAAGCGTGCGCGCATGCCCACCGCTGGAGGATTGCCACGTCTGTCATCGTCATCGTGGGATCCAAGGGTGGTGATACTTTTTCTTTCTCTTTCCTCCTCTCTTTTCCTTTCCTTTTCTTGCTTCTCTCTTCCTCTGCTCTTCCAATATATATGCAAGTTTGGGATAAATTGTGACGGGTTGCCCGAAAAATAGCTCCATTGCCAAATTGCCTTTGTTCGTTCGTTGAGCTCGCCAGTTGGTTAAGTTTGTCCGTTTGTGGAATTTGCCAGTTAATAAAGTTGCTGGCCAGCCTGTTCCTCTGAGTCATTGTCGTGACTACCGACCACGCGGCTCTGCCGAGCAGAGATCGGCTTTTGTCAATACACAAACAGTCGGGGAATCGAAAAGATTCACCCCTCTTGCAACCCACCGAGTGGGACGAGACATTAATTTGGTGTTCAGAAGTGGGATTCCCTGACTTGATCAGTGAGAGGAACAGGGAGGGGATATCAATTGAGTCGAGAAGGGAGGACGTGAATGGGCTGAGTCCGAGTCCTCCGGCAGATAGATGATCATGGCTTCCCGGGTTCAGCCTGATCTGGACTGCTCCCCTTTGTTGTTAGAGTTGTTAAAAGCTGTTTTTTTGGGTGTTTTAGTAGTTGCGCTGATGGCAACGCAGAAGTATAAGTGCACGGTAAAATGGGCTGAGCGAGACGGGAGCGAATCGTCACTGTAACGGTGTGCTTCCCCCTCCCCTGACCTTTATCTCCTGCAACCCTGCTTTGGTGATAATCACCAGTGGTGATTGTAACGGATGCATCTGGTCACCCTCGGCTCAAAGTGGATTCAGGAGACAGATAACAACACAATAGCCTAAGGGTTGGGCTATTAGCCCAACAATACCCTGTGTTGGGCTATTGTGTTGTGCCTAGGGCTATTGTGTTGTGCACCCACCCAAGAAACTAAAACCTGTGGTCGGCATGCAAATATGACTATGAGTCAATCATCTTATCCGCCATAAATAGTGAGCAGCCCAAGAGCCCTTTGAGCTCTCCTGCACGGCAGCGGGCTGCACGCCAGGATCTCCCCTTGAGCAGGGACGCCTCTCAAGGTTACTCCTCGAGGTTGAGAGATTCCTTGCCACAACAGATCCTCGGTAAGTGACTAATAGCATGCTAAACTTTGAAATCTTAGCTAAGTGATATAAAGGATTGATTGCGCATATATATAATCCTTTAGACATAAACCGTTGACCAAGTCTGGGACTAGGACTGGATCTAGCCGCACCTAGACTCCTCTCTGAGAAGGAGTTTAGAAAGCAAGGGGATCCTTTTCTGAACCTCATGACTCAACGGGAGGGTATCCCTGACACTTTTGTCTGACCCTGTCCTCTATGCGGTAAATAATCAAGCGTACCTCGCCATCGAATCTTGTTAAAACACTGTCACATTGAACTTTGTTAACTCCCTATTCTGTATCAATAAACTTTATTTTTACTTCTCTCTAACAAGTGCAGTGCACGCTCACTCCATCCGCGACAGTTACAAGATTTGGTTAAAAGCTTGCAAGCGGAGCTGGAAGCTGAGCAGAAAAAACGGGTGCGATCGGAAATAGCAGCGAATAGGTTGCAGAATCAGTTGCGCGACGTTTTTGTCAGGGAGCGCGAGTTGCGGTCGGAGCTATCGGAGGCGCGGAGGGAGGATCTGGAGAGCGAGTGTGGGCACTCCGGTCTGTCTAAGGAACGCGAGCTGGCTGACAGAGGGGTAGCTGGCCACTACCCCTGGGAGGAAATGGAACGGGCAAAGTGCCAACATGACGAGAGAACTGCTCCCCAACTTCGCCTGCTTATTAAAAAGGAATTTCAATATGAAGGGGGTGCCGATACCACGCCGGAAATCATAACAAAAGAAATACCCTATAGTGCAACTGAATTGGCGAAATTACAAGATATATATAGTAGGTTCCCTAGAGAAACGGAGACAGAATATGTGTGGACGGTCTCCCTCACGGGGGAGGACAGAATTAAACTTTTTGAGGAGGAGGCGCAGGGATACTGGGGTCCAGGCGTGTTTCTAACCGTCCCCGACACTCGAGCCCCCTGGTCCCTCACTCAAAGGGTGGCATACTGGGCTGGAGGGCTAGACCCCATGGAACGGGGAGATCCGGTGACCATCCCCACTCTGGGACTGGATCAAATTACCGAGAGCGTGCAGAAAGCCACCTGCCTCCAGCTCATGCATGACCGGCACTTAATACCCCATCAGCCCTCCCCGATGTTGCTAAAAGCCAACCCCAATTGAATGAAACCCCTGATAAAGGGCCTTCCTGACCCCCTAAAGCTATATGCCATACAAATCCAGGACCGCCTAAGGGCAGCGCTCCCAATTCAGGAGCGTTTAGCATACGCAGTCCACTCGGGCGGAATTCCCCCTCACCTGGGGAGGGGTTGTGCAGGAGCTGATCAATTATAGCCGCAACGTGGGAATCTCCGGAGGGGAACAAAGGGGTAAAGCTACGGTTAGGAGAACCGAATTAGACAATCGGCCTTTAAACGGCCTACCCCCCGGAAGAAACCTAGGGTCAGGGATGACGAGGAGCCAACTCTGGAGGGAGGGCTTTTATATAAGGAAATACCTAGAGAACTTATGAATGGGTTATCTCTGTCTAACTTGCAGTTATTAGTACAAGGGTGGAAAGACCCGGATAAGACTTACAGGCGAGAAGAGAAGACCCCGGCTGAATCGAACTCTCCCTCTGCCCCCCCCGCAGAACATCAGGGTACTGAAGCCAAGTCGGGAAACCTGTTCCGCCGTCCCTATTAAGTGAGCCGGGGGACAGCTTGTGGACTTATGTAAGATGGCTCACAATGAATCAACAGGGAGACTTGATGATTACCTTCCCTATAGGCCCCCACAAAACACCAGTCACCTTTTTAGTGGACACCGGGGCACAAATGTCAGCTCTGCGTGCAGACGTGGCTGCCCGCAATGACATCGTAACCGATAAAGGAAAATATGGGTTACCGATGTGTTTGGAAATTCCCTGCCCCAAAACACGGTCACGGTGAAGTGTTGGTTGCCTGAGGAGGACAGCCCCATTTGGGTAGTTATGGCTGTTGGCCCTTACCCAGTAAACATTCTGGGACTTGACGTATTAAAAGGGAGAGGGTGGGAGGACTCCAGCGGGAAGGAATGGAAATTTGGGTCCCCCACCACCACCTCAGTGCGACTGTTACAGATGGCCCCAACGCTTCCCCCATCTAAAATAGTAAACGTAAAACCTTACCCCCTACCGTTGGGAGTCAGAGAAGGAATTAGCCCGGTGATAAAAGAGCTACAAGAGCAGGGGGTGATTATCCAAACCCACTCCCCTTACAATTCCCCAGTATGGCCTGTGCGCAAGCCAAATGGGAAATGGCGATTGACGATTGACTATCGGCGCCTTAATGCGGGCACTGGCCCACTTACAGCAGCCGTTCCCAATATAGCTGAACTAGTCTCCACTGTCCAAGAACAGTCACATAATATTCTAGCCACTATTGACGTTAAAGACATGTTTTTCATGGTACCTCTGCAGGAAAATGATAGGGGCAGATTTGCATTCACCTGGGATGGTATTCAATACACCTTTACCCGCCTCCCACAAGGCTACAAACATTCACCTACCCTAGCACACCATGCTCTAGCCCAGGCACTAGCAGAAGCCCCTCCTCCCGAGGAGGGAGTAAGAACCTACCAGTACATCGACGATGTACTGATAGGGGGGCCTGATATCACCACCGTGGAGAAAACCCAGAAAAATATAATTACCCACTTGGAAGGACTGGGCCTTCAAATCCCTGTGGAGAAGGTACAATTACCTGCCCCTGAGGTGAAATTTTTGGGCATATGGTGGAAAGGTGGTACAGTTTGCATACCTCCTGAAACCCTGACTACCTTAGAGCAGGTAAGAGTCCCCGAGAACAAAAAGGAACTGCAACATGCTTTGGGCTTACTGGTCTTCTGGCGAAAACACATTCCAGATTTCTCTATTATAGCTCGCCCTCTGTACGACCTAACGCGCAAAAGAGCCGCCTGGGATTGGACTCCTGTTCACGAGGAGGCTCTAAAGCTGTTAGTTTTTGAGGCGGGAGTACATCAGGCCCTGGGTCCGATACACCCGACGGACCCGTTCCAGATTGAATGGGGTTTTGCAATCCATGGGGCATCCATACATATATGGCAAAAGGGACCAGAGGGCCCCACTCGCCCCCTTGGATTCTTCTCACGCAGTTTCAAAGATGCAGAGAAGCAGTATTTAACCTGGGAGAAGGGGTTATTTGTAGTAACCTTGGCCCTGCAGGAAGTGGGAAAGATTATACGGAAACAATGTATAATTTTGCGAGGGCCCTTTAAGGTTCTGAGGCCTGTCCTGGCGGGCACCCCACCTCCCATGGGAGTTGCGCAAAGGGAAACAGTCAGAAAATGGTATGCTCAATTAGAGCATTACAGCCACGCATATCAGGTGGAGGAAGGAACACCCAGAATACTTCAAATACAAGACAGATCATCTGTTCCCCTGGAAAAGGAGGCTCCCCCTACCTACATAAGGGAGGCTCCTCCCTATGAGCCCCAGCTAAAAAATGTATGGTTTACAGATGCCTCTTCAAAAAGGGAAGGTAGGGTTTGGAAGTATCGGGCAGTAGCTTTGTGTGTCGGCTCCGGAGGGCAGATCATAACCGAGGGTGAAGGCAGTGCACAGGTAGGGGAACTGGTGGCAGTCTGGAGTGTAGTTACTAGAGGAAAAGACAATACCGACCCTGTGTATATTTATACGGACTCATATGCTGTATTTAAAGGATGCACCGAGTGGCTCCCTTTTTGGGAGCAGAATCAATGGGAGGTAAACCGGGTGCCGGTATGGCAAAAGGAAAAATGGAAAGACATTCTGCAAGTAGCTAAGAGAACCCCCATATTAGTAGGCTGGGTGGCTGCCCACCACGGAGGGAACCACCCCGCACACTTTTTAAATAACCAAGTAGACTTACTTACCCGCTTGGCTGTGATGACAATAGAAGCAGACGAGGAAAAATGGGAGCATCTATTGGAGTGGCTGCATGTAAAACGCGGCCACTCAGGAATTAAAGACCTCCTCAAGGAAGCTGGGAGCAGAGGATGGCCTGTCAATAGGGAAATGTGTGGCACTGTGATTTCTACGTGTGGTCTATGTCGTACTCGGCTGGAAAAACACCCGCTACAAGATCCTCCACTCCACCTCCGGGATGGGAAGGGCTTATGGGAGACCTGGCAGGTCGACTTCATAGGGCCTTTCAGGAAATCGGAGGGGAAGCGATATGTGTTAGTAGGGGTAGAAGTTGTGTCCGGACTTGTTCAGGCCGAAGCTGTGGCACGAGCGACAGGAGAAAATACGGTGAAGGGGTTAAAGTTCTGGTTTAGCGTCCTACCTAAGCCTCAGTCAATACAATCAGATAATGGCAGTCACTTCACCGCAGGGGTGGTTCAAGAATGGGCAACGGCCGAGGGGATACAGTGGATATTCCACACTCCCTATTACCCCCAAGCAAACCGGATAGTGGAAAGAACCAATGGACTTTTGAAACGCGCCCTAAAGCCGCACGATCCCGGTTGGCCGGGACGCCTGAGAGATGCAATAACCAAGGTCAATAGTCGATGGGGGGCAAATGGATGGATGCCCTAGGCTCACTGCTTTCTGCCCAAAACCCCCGAATCTCCTCCCAGGGATGAAGGAACTGAAGGGTTCCAAAGGAGTCCCATATTATCCGGGGCAACCGGTACTAGTAAACCTACCAACGGTGGGAGAGGTTCCGCTAACCCTAAAGACTCCGTTGAACCTTTATGCTTGGGTGGCTACTGACGCCCATGGGAAAGATCACAAAATTAACACCAGGTGGATAATCCCTTGCTTTTAAGAACCGGTCCGAAAGGGGACCGAGTTTTCCTTTTCTTTTGCAGGGGGAGAACCAGACCGTCGCCTGCTAAAACATAGCGATCTCGTCAGAGGAGCGTCGGACCTCGATGAATACTGCCAATATTGTAATAATAGTCCTAATATGTATTTACGATTTTTCATGTGGACGGTGGTCCTCCTCTCCCCCGGGAAAGGAGGACACGGGGGAAGTGGAAACCATATTTCTTCGAACCTTGTGTGGGAACTACGATTTCTCACGTGGACGGTGGTCCTCCTCTCCTCCGGGAAAGGAAGACACGGGGGAAGTGGAAACCATATTCCTTAGAAGCTTGTGTGGGAACCAATTCATGTGTTTGCTAGAATCTGGAATAGAACCGACCAAGGGATATGTGTTGCCCTTCCCCAGTCAACCAAACAAGGATTGAGATTTATTGTTGGCGGTGCTGGTGGTGGTTTTTGTTGCATTGCCCAATATTATGTATAACTTGGAAAAGTTCTTAACTATAACACTGGTCCTGGGGACCCCCCCCGAAACCTGGCTCTTGGAGAGAGTAAGGGTTCTGATAAGGGACATGTGTATTTGTTGGGGTTATCCTTCCCGTGGATATAGAAACCGGGATGTTCTGTGCAACAAGACTTATGGTAGAGTCAAGTATTGTGGCATACCCTGTACACACTACCCTTTGCAGAGCCTGCCGCTCACTGCAAAACCTGACATACCTGTAAAATTAGCATATCCCCGGCCCCCTTGGGACTAGTTTGGGGATGTTCTAACGGGAAATTTTATTCCTGCTTAACACTGAAATATCACGCTGGTCTGAAATGTGGATTAGTCATCCCATCCTTATGCCCATCTCGTGTTTTCAGTTTCACCGCCCCTCCCTGGCGAGTGCGCTGGGAAGTGGCAGAAGCCCCAAAAAACTCGATACTGAATTTAAGTGATGGAGAACGTGGTATAACGTTGTCCATCTCACAACTCCAGTACTACTGCACTCTACTACTACTACACTCACAATGTCAGTACTACTATAGAGGCAGCACGCACCAAAATGAAAGAATCACAGAATCACAGAATCATATAGGTTGGAAAAGACCTTTAAGATCATCGAGTCCAACCATAAACCTAACACTGCCAAGACCACCACTACACCATGTCTCTAAGTACCTCATCCAAACGTCCTTTAAATACCTCCAGGGATGGCGACTCAACCACTTCCCTGGGCAGTCTGTTCCAATGCTTGATAACCCTCTCGGTGAAGAAAAATTTCCTAATATCCAGTCTAAACCTCCCCTGGTGCAACTTGAGGCCATTTCCTCTTGTCCTATCACTTGTTACCTGGGAGAAGAGACTGACCCCCACCTCTCTACAACCTCCTTTCAGGTAGTTGTAGAGAGCGATGAGGTCTCCCCTCAGCCTCCTTTTCTCCAGGCTAAACAGTCCCAGCTCCCTCAGCCGCTCCTCATAAGACTTCTGCTCCAGACCCTTCACCAGCTTCGTTGCCCTTCTCTGTACACGCTCCAGTACCTCAATATCCCTCTTGTAGTGGGGGGCCCAAAACTGAACACAGTATTCGAGGTGCGGCCTCACCAGTGCCGAGTACAGGGGCACAATCACTTCCCTAGTCCTGCTGGCCACGCTATTTTTGATACAGGCCAGGATGCCATTGGCCTTCTTGGCCGCCTGGGCACACTGCTGGCTCATATTCAGGCGGCTGTCAACCAATACACCCAGGTCCTTCTCTGCCAGGCAGCTTTCCAGCCACTCTTCCCCAAGCCTGTAGCGTTGCATGGGGTTGCTGTGGCCCAAGTGCAGGACCTTGCACTTGGCCTTGTTAAACCTCATACAATTCACCCCAGCCCATCGATCCAGCCTGTCCAGGTCCCTCTGCAGAGCCTGCCTACCCTCCAGCAGATCAACACTCCCACACAACTTGGTGTCATCTGCAAACTTACTGAGACTGCACTCGATCCCTTCGTCCAGGTCATTGATAAAGATGTTAAACAGAACTGGCCCCAACACCGAGCCCTGGGGAACACCGCTTGTGACCGGCCGCCAACCACAGTAAACTCCATTCACCACCACTCTCTGGGCCCGGCCGTCCAGCCAGTTCTTTACCCAGCGAAGAGTACACCCGTCCAAGCCATGAGCAGCCAGTTTCTCCAGGAGAATGCCGTGGGAAACCGTGTCGAAGGCTTTACTGAAGTCTAGATAGACAACATCCACAGCCTTTCCCTCATCCACTAGGCGGGTCACCTTGTCATAGAAGGAGATCAGGTTGGTCAAGCAGGACCTGCCTTTCCTGAACCCATGCTGGCTGGGCCTGATCCCCTGGTTGTTCTCTACATGGCGTGTGATAGCACTCAGGATGATCTGCTCCATCAGCTTCCCCGGCACCGAGGTCAGGCTAACAGGCCTGTAGTTCCCCGGGTCCTCCTTCCGGCCCTTCTTGAAGATGGGTGTCACATTCGCTAATCTCCAGTCAGCAGGGACTTCCCCAGTTAGCCAGGACTGCTGGTAAATGATGGAAAGGGGCTTGGTGAGCACATCTGCCAGCTCCTTCAACACTCTCGGGTGGATCTCATCAGGCCCCATAGACTTGTGAGTGTCTAAGTGGTGCAGCAGGTCACTCACCATTTCCCCCTGGATAATGGGGGCTCCAGTCTGGTCCCCATCCCTATCTTCCAACTCCAGGGGCTGGGTACCCATAGAACATTCGGCCCTGCTAATAAAGACTGAGGCAAAGAAGGCATTAAGTACCTCAGCCTTTTCCTCAGCCGTGCTCACTGTGTTCCCTCCCCCATCTACTAGGGGCTGGAGATTCTCCTTAGCTCTCCTTTTGCTGCTAATGTATTTGAAGAAGTGTTTTTTGTTGTCTTTTATAGCAGCAGCCAGACTGAGCTCTAGCTCAGCTTTGGCCCTTCTAGTTTTCTCCCTGCACAGCCTCGCTACACCTTTGTAGTCCTCCTGGGTTGCCCGCCCCTTCTTCCAGAGGTCATAGACTCTCCTCTTTCTCCTGAGTTCGAGCCAGAGCTCTCTAGTCAGCCAGGCCGGTCTTCTTCCCCGCCGGCTCGTCTTTCGGCACCTGGGGACAGCCCGCTCTTGTGCCTTTAGGACTTCCTCCTTAAAGAATGTCCAGCCTTCCTGGACTCCTTTGCCCATAAGAGCTGCCTCCCAGGGGACTCTCTCGACCAGTCTCCTAAACAGGCTGAAGTCCGCCCTCCGGAAGTCTAAGGTGGCAGTTTTGCCGACCCCCCTCGCCGCTTCTCCACGTATCAAAAACTCTATCATTTCATGATCACTCTGCCCAAGACAGCCTCCAACCATCACATCACTCACCAGTCCTTCTCTGTTCGTGAACAAGAGGTCCAGCGGGGCACCTTCCCTCGTTGGCTCACTCACCAGCTGCGTCAGGAAGTTATCTGCCACACGCTCCAGGAACCTCCTGGACTGGTTCCTCTCTGCTGTATTGTATTTCCAGCAGACATCCGGCAGGTTGAAGTCCCCCACAAGAACAAGGGCTAGCGATCGTGAGGCTTCTCCCAGCTGCTTATAGAATAGTTCATCTGTCTCCTCATCCTGGTTGGGTGGTCTGTAACAGACTCCCACCACAATATCTGCCTTGTTGGCCTTCCCCCTGATTCTGACCCATAGACACTCCACCCTATCATCACCATCATCGAGCTCTAAACTATCCAGACTCTCCCTGACGTATAGGGCTACCCCACCACCTCTCCTGCCTCGCCTATCCCTCCTGAAGAGTTTATAGCCATCCATCGCCGCACTCCAGTTGTGCGAGTCACCCCACCATGTTTCCGTGATGGCCACCATATCATAGTTTTCCTGATGTACAATGGCTTCCAACTCCTCCTGCTTGTTACCCATGCTGCGTGCATTGGTGTAGAGGCACTTCAGCTGGGCTGTCGTCCGTGCCTCCTTCATAGAAGAACACCCCTTGCGTGCTTTGAGGCATTTCACTGGTGTTTCCCTCTTGGCTCCCGTTGCCTCAGTATCCCCTGGCTCAACTCCGCTCGACTTCGGCTGTGCCCAAGCGTACCCCGCGCATCTCGAGGACTCAGGCCGACTGTCCTCGCTGTCAGCCGCTCCCTCCAACCATGGCACGTCGCCCCTCAGCTTCTCTCGGGCAAGCCTGATATTATCCCCCTCCCCCTTCAAGTCTAGTTTAAAGCTCTGTCAATGAGCCCTGCAACCTCCTGAGCAAAGATTCTCTTTCCCCTTTGAGAAAGATGAATCCCATCAGATGCCAGCAAACCCGGTGCGGCGTAGGCCATCACGTTGTCAAAAAAACCAAATCCGTGGCGATGACACCAGCCACGGAGCCATGCATTAATAGATTGGGCATCTCTGTTCCTTCTGGTGTCACTGCCCACCACTGGAAGGAGAGAAGAGAAAATAACCTGCGCTCCTGAGTTTCTTACTAGCCGTCCCAAGGCCCTCAAGTCTCTTTTGATCACCCTAGGACTTCGCGTTGCAGTCTCATCGCCCCCCACATGGAAGAGCAGTAGGGGGTAATAGTCCGAGGGCCGTACCAGACTAGGGAGTACCCTCGTGACATCCTTCACGCGGGCTCCAGGGAGGCAGCAGACTTCCCTAAGAGGAGGGTCTGGCCGGCATATCGGACCCTCGGTTCCCTTCAGAAAGGAGTCACCCACAACTATAACCCTTCTTTTCTTCCTCGTGGAGGTGGTGGTAAGACGAGAGGTACGTTCTTCTGACCTGGGCGACACCTCTGGTGTAGATAGACTGTCGTCCCCATCCTCCACTGACTGTCCTTCCACCTCCAGGGCCTCATACCTGTTGTGTAGAGGCACCTGGAGGGGCGAGGCGGGCAAGGAGGGCCTTCGCCTGCCGCCACGAGCGTGGACTCGCCTCCATTCACTCTCCTCCTCTGAGCTGCTGCCTTCAGCCCGGCGGGGGGGGGACAGAGGATCCCCTTGATCGTGGGTTCTTACTGGCGGCTGCTGCTGCTCCTGTTCCTGTCTCAGGGGGGGCAGAGCCTGGCACCACCAGTCAATCTCCTTTTCAGCCTCCCTGATGCTCCTTAATCTTTCCACCTCCTCCCGTAGCTCTGTCACCATGCAAAGCAAGTCATCCACCTGGTCGCACCTCACGCAGCTGTCCACATGGCTGCCTCGTGTGAACAGTGAGATGCCCAGGCACTCCCTGCAGCCTGAGACCTGGGTGGCGGCATGTTTTCCTGGCAGCTCCGTCTGGGTAGCCACATCCACTCTGGCGAGCACAGAGGGCATCGCTTTCTGACGAGTGAAGACCATAGTTGAGTTCCTTCTGGAAGGATGGGGACTACCGAATGAACTCACTTCTCACAGTTCCTCTTGAGCTGCTAGGGTGCCTTCGCCTTCCCTACTTGCCCTGCCTGCGCGAACTGCCGCGCAAACTGCCGCGCCACGCCCTTCTGACGCGCCACGCCCTGTTTGCCCGTCCTGGTCGCCGTGCTCCTGGTCGCTCGCGCTCCCTGGGAGATGCTCTTGTACGGGAAGGGGATTTCCGCCGTCACTCTCGTCCCCGCCCACGCTGAGTCAGAGCCGGGTCCTCGTCAGGAGCTCCCGCCTTCCTGCTCAGGGGCCGGGGGGGTGGCTGCGCCCTCCCTTTTCTTTTTCCTCCCTTCCCTGCGCGGTTTTGCCGCGGTTTCGCCGATCCAGCAGCGGTCCCCCGACGCGGTCCTCTGTCTCAGAGCTGCTTGCCTCGGAGGCTTCGCTGAAATGGCGGTTCCAGTGTGTTCTCCTCGTTCTAAAGTGCCGCCGTCACTCTCATCCCCGCCCACGCTGAGTCAGAGCCGGGTCCTCGTCAGGAGCTCCCGCCTTCCTGCTCAGGGGCCGGGGGGGTGGCTGCGCCCTCCCTTTTCTTTTTCCTCCCTTCCCTGCGCGGTTTTGCCGCGGTTTCGCCGATCCAGCAGCGGTCCCCCGACGCGGTCCTCTGTCTCAGAGCTGCTCGCCTCGGAGGCTTCGCTGAAATGGCCGACCGAGAAAGAAAATTGCCGACCGAGCTGCCGAACTATTTTGATCACTCCAACCGAAAACCTTCCCTGCGCAGTTTTGCCGCGGTTTCGCCGATCCAGCAGCGGTCCCCCGACGCGGTCCTCTGTCTCAGAGCTGCTCGCCTCGGAGGCTTCGCTGAAATGGCCGACCGAGAAAGAAATTGCCGACCGAGCTGCCGAACTATTTTGATCACTCCAACCGAAAGAATGTTTCGACGGGCAGGCACCCGGATCTTGGTTCGCTTCCCTCCTACAATCCTGGGGACTCACGGGGTGGGGGAAATGGTTAGTTCAAATTGGAATAGCCCTGGTTTCTGTTCCTTATGACTGGCATAACTAGTGTTTATCTGCTTGTTCTGCTTTCATTCTCTTTTCTCCTGCTGTTCACTATGTTCATATCACCACCCTGGAAGACAAAATCAAGGACCCTCTGCCAACTCCCGTTGATAATTTCGCGAACTGTGTCTTCTCGATCTTCTCTATGTCAAAATTGTCACCCTGGACAAAGATTATATAGGCAATGTTTGAGCCATGTGGTGGTGTGAGAGACTGAAAGAGTTAATGCCTCAAACATTGTGGCGACTTGAGGCGCTATTTGCATGGCGACAGCAGGTCGGGGAGCACAGGGTGGGGGAGAGCGAGAGCGGGATGTGGAGAGCGTGTCAGAGGATGGGTGGTTCCAGCTTCTGCCGGACCTGACCATGTATGGCCAGAGGTGACACAGAGTTTATCTGAGGAAGGGGCTTGCAACCGCCCAAGAGACCCCTCGTGACCACCCCACTCCCCCAGCGCCTGCACAGAAGATTGAGAACTTTCTAGAACAAGAACCATGTAAGTCCTGAAGGGGCGTACCTGGAGGCAGGGATTAGCCTATAAAAGGCTTGCCCCCCCCCCAGGGAAGCGCGTGTGCCCACTGCTGGAGGATTGCCACGTCTGTCATCGTCATCGCGGGATCCAAGGGTGGTGATACTTTTTCTTTCTCTTTCCTCCTCTCTCTTCCTTTCCTTTTCTCGCTTCTCTCTTCCTCTGCTCGTCCAATATATACGCAAGTCTGGGATAAATTGTGACGGGTTGCCCAGAAAATAGCTCCATTGCCAAATCTCCTTTGTTCGTTCATTAAGCTCACCAGTTCGTTAAGTTTGTCCGTTTGTGGAATTCACCAGTTAATAAAGTTGCTGGCCAGACCATTCCTCTGGGTCATTGTCATGACTCTACCGACCACGCGGCTCTGCCGAGCAGAGATCAGCTTTTGTCAGTACACAAACCGTCGGGGAATTGAAAAGATTCACCCCTCTCGCAACCCACCGAGTGGGACGAAACAGATGGCACACATGGTCCCTTTACCATCTCGATTGTTTCTGCAGCATTGTTCTACTCTCTCTGTGACCGCTGCTGGGTCGAACCACTTCTCCTTCACCCAGTCTATACCTGGGGGAGAAGGGCTACATCCGTGCCTCTGTAAAAATTCCTCTAGTGACATCATCCTGCCAACTACGCCAATGTAATGATGTGGAGGCTCACAAAATCAAATTAGGCAGGTGATAAACAAAATAAACTTTATTTGAACCAAACTTGGTTAGCAGAAAACTAACTAGAAACGAGGCTTATCAAAATCATTCCACACTCCGACAACATCAGTAAACCACAGGTTCAGGATAATGTACGAAGGAATTAATACTGCACAGTCAGCCTTAGAAATGAGGATCCAAAATGCGCACAATCACTCACCTATGAGATGAGGGCTCTCAACCTCGAGGAGTTTCCTTGGGCAATGTCCCAACCCAAGGGGAGAGTCCCTGACTGCAGACTTGCTGCTCCGAGGAGGACTGACTCAACTTTCCCTCCGGTGGGGCTCCATTTATACCCTGGTCAAATCTGATCTGTGGTCAATTCTGACTGGCTGAGGGCTTCAACTTCTACTCCTCGCCCAAGGCGTGTACATGCTGGTCAGTACACATCCCCATAAAGATGCGAAAGTAAGGGCGCAAAAAGTAAGGACATAGCAGTCCTAATTCCCCTGGGCTTTTATCAGGGCGGGTGCACCTGCCACAGTGTGACGTAGAGCAGGTTGCTCAGGACCATGTCGAGAAGTCTTCTGAGTATCTGCAAAGACGGAGCCTCCACAAATTATTCCTGGTGTTGTGCAGCTTGCTGTTCCCAAGGGCCCTGTGGCTGCTTCTGCAGAGCTGCTTTGGCACGTGCCCAGCCTTGGGAGGGAGAGGAGCTGGGCTACTGATGGACCAGACTCAGCTGGTGTGTGGTGGCACCGACAGCAGGGACATAGCTCTCACGGCCCTTGAATGAGCAGGTCTTCAGCACCTGCAGCCCAGCTGCTGGTCAAGGGGCTTGGACCAGCCTGCCCCGAGCTGGGAAGGCTCCTGATGTTTATTGGTCTCTCCTTTTGAGGAGCCCAATAGGCAGAGGTCACACCACCACCACCAGGCCAATGCGGAAGTAGGGTCCACTGGTGGGGCTGGCTGGGAGATTCCCTGCAGCCTGCTCGGTGGGGGTGTTTGAGGGCCCTGGAGCTGCGTCCCCCCTCGCCGCTTGGTCCCTCCCCTCAGGCCCCCTTCTCTCCACTGCGGGGCTGCTGTTGGTGGGCCCTCAGCACAGGTAGTAGCACTGCTGCGGGGGTCTGCTCTGCACCCCATTCCTGGCTGCATTCTTCTGCCGGTGGGTGGACAAGCTGACAGCATACTCCAGGTAGTCATTGTCCACTCTTGCCGTCTGCAGGACACAGTCAAAAGGCTGCCTGCAGAGCAAGCACATAGCTCTCCTCCTGGCCCACTGCTGGATGCAGCCAAAACAGAAGCAGTGGAAGCACACAGGCACGCAGGCTGCATTGCGCATGGTGCCCAGGCAGATGGGGCATGGGGCATCTGCCGCTGCCTCCGACTGCCCTGCCCACTGCATCTGGCTGGGGACGGCCGTCACTGCAGAGCCACTCTGCTCTGGAGCCTCTTTGGTGCCCAATGCCATGTCCTGCCAAGAAAGACGTGCAAAGTGCCTGAGCTTTAGTCACACTAGGAACAAGAGAGCAAAGCAAGCAGAAGAAAGTGGTGGCAGAGAGGAGGTAAGGGCATCCCGAAGGGCCTCCTTGAGGGCTGGAAAGCAGAGTCAGCAGCAGCTTCAGCATGGTGGGCCAACCAGCCTCAAGGGTTGCCCTCCACACCTGCCTCGGCTCCCCCAGGCATGCTGCCTCCCAGCCCAAGACCCCCCTAGAGCCCTGTGCTCTCTCCCAGACAACCACCACCAGTTGAGCTAGCACAGGGTACCTGCAGGAGGTGCTCAGGGAAGGTGCAGGAACTGGCTGGGAGGCTTCAGCAGTGCCAAGGGCCTGGCTACCCTCCTCGTGCCCACAGCCCCAGGACAGCCGTCGTGCAGGACTGCAGCACCCCCACCAGCCAAGACTCTCCTCGAAGATGCCCCCTCCAAGTGGAAGTCCAGAGCCCTGTTGGAGCTTGCATGCTGCGTGTGTGAACTTGCAGGAGCCCCGGACCAAATGCCACAGGATCCTGCGTGGCTGCTGAAGAGCAGTGAGATCGGGGCAGTCACAGCCGCTACCCAGTGACATCACAGGGGTCTCTGGGGCTGCCCCCCAACTGCTGCTCAGCCAGGGAGGCAGATGCCCCAAAGTGGGAAAAGCCTGCTTTGTAGGGTGTTTACCATCTTCTCGTGGTCTTGTGGGGGCAGTTTAACCTCAGGTTGGACAGGTGCTGTGATGAGAGGCTGGTGGCCCTGAGCACAAAGGCCTGGCAATGGGCAGCGCAGCAAAATGCAGGTGGGGGAACCCTGGTGACCTCATTGGTGCAAAAAGAGTGCCCTGACTTGGCTCCTCGAAAGGCTGTCAGGGAAGGACTCACCCCTTGCAACACTGTGGGAAAGCCCCAGCCAGAGATCCCAGAATAGCCGAGGTTAGAAGGGACCTCTGGAGGTCACCTTGTGCAAGCCCCTGCTCAAGGAGGGCCAGTGCTTGATCACTCTCACAGTAAAGAAGTGTTTCCTGATCTCCAGAAGGAACCTCCTGTGTTCCAGTTTGTTCCCATTGCCTCTTCTTCTGTCACGGGGCACCGCTGCAAAGAGCCTGACTCCATCTTCTATTCTATTCTCTAGCCTTTGCCACAAGGGCACATTGCTGGCTCATGGTCTTTTTGGTTTCCAATGGTTCCCTCAGAGACATTTCTGCAAAGTTTCTGTCCAGTCAGTCAGCCCCCAGCATTTATTGGTGCATGGGGTTATTCCTCCTCAGGTACCGGACACTCCATTTTCCTTTTCTGAAACTTCATGAGTTTCCTGACAGCTCATTTCTCCAGCCTGTCGAGGTCCCTCTGGATGGCAGCATGTCCTTCTGGTGTATCAGCCACTCCTCCCAGTTTTATACAGTTTCTGCCCCATCATCTAGATAAATAATGAAGATCTACCCCTGGCATACACCGCTAATGACTGGCTTCTAACTAGACTTTGTGCCACTGATCACCACCCTCTAGGCCTGACCATTCGGCCACTTTTCAGTCCACCTCATTGGCTGTTCATTTAGCCCATACTTCATCAGCATCTCTGTGAGCATCCTATGGGAGACAGTTTTCAAAGCCTTACGGAAGTCAAGGTAGACAATGTCCATTGCTCTTCCCTCAGCTACCAAGCCAGTCATTTCACCACAGAAGGTTATCACGTTGTTCAAGCGTGCGTCCCCCTTGGTGAATCCATGCTGACTACTCCTGTTGCTTTCTTGTCCTTCATGTGCCTGGAAAGGGTTTCCATGATTAACTAATCCATCACCTTCCCAAGGAGGACAGGTTGACCATCTATAATTCCATGGGCCTTCCTTCTTGCCCTTTTTGAAGATAGTGACTTTTGCTTTCCTCCAATCCTCAGGCATCTCTCCCAATTTCCATGAACATTCAGTTATTATTGAGAGGCCTCACAATGACATAATCCAGGTCCTTCAGCACTTGTGGGTGCACTGTATCAGGGCCCATGGATTTATGTTTGTTTAGTTTGCTTAAGTATTCTCTAACCTGATACTCTTCTACCAAGGGTAAGTCTTCCTTGCTCCAGACTCCTGTCACCATTGTTCCTCCTGTGCTGTCTGTTGTTTCTCTCACTGAATTATGTTATTTGTGTGTTAATTACATTCCTGTCCTTTCTATGGGTCTCACTAGACTGAACTCTAACCTCTGGAATTTTATGAATTTGTCATGAAATGAGACCACACTCGTAATTTTTTTTTTTATTGCTCCGGCATAGTGCATTGAGATTGTCTTCCTAACATTCCAAGCAAACATTTACTTACTTAATGTAAGAGACTTACATGTAATTCTCCCTCTAGCTTCCATGATAGGCAGATGGGACTTTCTGGTTTGGAGGTATTTTCAGCCCATCTCGTATCTGAGAAATCTGCACATTTACTTTCAGTCACACATACATCAGTGTCTCTACAGTGAGAGGCAAACAGAGGCTTGGAGACCTATTTCATTTAATGAAGACCATATGAGATATTTTCATGTGGGGAGAGTAATTATAAATGCTGGAATTTGAGCTGGTCTCTCATGTCATCTCTTCCCCTTTAACAAAAAAGTACCATGGAATTTTAAGTCCCTAGACTGTAAAAAACTGCAGTAATATTCTTGCCAATGAGTTTACTGTCATAAGCATTTGGAGACAAAGTCCATTTTAAAAGAATATTCATGAAAAACATTCTGAATACATAACTGGGAGAAATGTCACAGCAATTGCTAGTTACACTCACTAATTAGAGAAAATACAAAATCACAGAATCACAGAATCACAGAATCGTATAGGTTGGAAAAGACCTTTAAGATCATTGAGTCCAACCGTAAACCTAACACTACCAAGACCACCACTATACCATGACCCTAAGCACCTCATCCAAACGTCCTTTAAATACCTCCAGGGATGGCCACTCAACCACTTCCCTGGGCAGCCTGTTCCAATGCTTTATAACCCTTTCAGTGAAGAAAAATTTCCTAATATCCAGTCTAAACCTCCCCTGGCGCAACTTGAGACCATTTCCTCTTGTCCTATCACTTGTTACACGGGAGAAGAGACCGACCCCCACCTCTCTACAACCTCCTTTCAGGTAGTTGTAGAGAGCAATAAGGTCTCCCCTCAGCCTCCTTTTCTCCAGGCTAAACAACCCCAGTTCCCTCAGCCGCTCCTCATAAGACTTATGCTCCAGACCCTTCACCAGCTTCGTTGCCCTTCTCTGGACACACTCCAGCACCTCAATGTCTCTCTTGTAGTGGGGGCCCCAAAACGGAATACAGTATTCGAGGTGCGGCCTCACCAGTGCCGAGTACAGGGGCACAATCACTTCCCTAGTCCTGCTGGCCACACTATTTTTGATACAAGCCAGGATGCCATTGGCTTTCTTGGCCGCCTGGGCACACTGCTCGCTCATATTCAGCCAGCTGTCAACCAACACCCCCAGGTCCTTCTCTGCCAGGCAGCTTTCCAGCCACTCTTCCCCAAGCCTGTAGTGTTGCATGGGGTTGCTGTGGCCCAAGTGCAGGACCTTGCACTTAGCCTTGTTAAACCTCATACAATTGACCTCGGCATAAATAAATAAATCGGCATACATAAATACAATGGCATACATAAATAACTAGGCATACATAAATACCATGTGATTTATGTATTCCATCAAAACTGAACTAGGAATTCTGATATTGTATATTCGCAATGAATTTTGCTTGTGTTCAGTATACAGACCAAGCTTCAATTGCAGAAATCACTCACTGAATCATCAGGATGGAACAGATGTAAGAAAACTGTGATCTTCTTGATGAGAAACAGTAAAAAAAATAAAAGAGATAAAGGCACTGGATCAATTATTCACTGGAAATTACACACTTGGCTACCATGATCATTATAACCCCTTCATATCCCGTTACTCTACACTCCATTATTTCTGCTTACCCCTATGAAGCCTGCCCTTTTACCTTTCCCGACACTCTCCCCTTTTCTAGCTGTCAAACAGTGTATTTCATTCCCCGTTGAAAGGATTTCTTATTTGTCTTTTGTGTGCTGCCTGTATCCTGCCATCCCCATCTCTCCTACTTGCAGCTCCATCAGAGTAGCGGCTTTCATGCCTAAAATGGTGGGGGAAATGCTGGTTTGAAGACCATCTGGCTTCTATTCACAGGGACACTATTGAAAAACAGACTGGTTTCTTAATTCTCCTACTGAAGTGTAAAAAAATGTTCTCCGGCCCACTCTCTTTTAAACAGAGGGATTTTTTATATTTTTTCAAAAGTCTTCAGACTGGTTCTTGAAACCTCTGCTGAGAAGCAGGAGTCCTCTATGGCTTCCATAATGAATAACACTAACTAATTTTTAACAAATCTTTCCTTTATCAGCAGAGCTCAGCACAAGAAAGGATTATGCACAGTGAATACGATATAGAGGACACAAAGGTACTGGTTTATGGGCTAGTTGTTAATTTGTTGGGCCTTATTAATGACATTTCTTCAATTTACCATTCAGCTGTCTAGGGTGCCTTTATATACTCTTATACTAAAGAACCTGTCCTGGTTTCGGCTGGGATAGGGTTAATTTTCTTCTTAGTAGCTGGTATAGTGCTGTGTTTTGGATTTAGTATGAGAATAATGTTGATAGCACACTGATGTTTTAGTTGTTGCTAAGTAATGTTTACACTAGTCAAGGACTTCTCAGCTTCCCATGCTCTGCCAGGTGCACAAGAAACTGGGAGGGGGCACAGCCAGGATAGTTGATCCAAATTGGCCAAAGGGCTATTCCATACTATATGACGTCATGCCCGGTATATAAACTGGGGGGAGTTTGCCGGGGGTTAGCGATCGCTGCTGGAGGACTGGCTGGACATCTGTCGGCGGGTGGTGAGCGGCTGTATCACTTGTTATTTTTCCCTGGGTTTTGTTCCTCTCTCTCTCTCTCGCGCGCTGTTTTCCTTTTCATTACAATTTATTATTATTATTATTATTATTATTATTATTATTATTATTATTTCTTTTTCCAAATAATTAAACTGTTCTTATCTCAACCCACGAGTTTTCTTACTTGTGGTCTGCAGATTCTCTCCCCCATCCCCCTGGGAGGGGGGAAGGTGAGCAAGCGGCTGTGTGGTGCTTTAGTTGCCGACTGAAGTTAAACCAAAACAGTCTTTTTTGGCACCCAACGTTGGGCACGAACGGTTTGAGATAAGAACAGATTAATGAGATTAGATCTGTTAATAGTTGCGGGCCACGATATTGATTCATCTGTTCTCAATACTGGTTTATCTGATCTGCACCATGCTCATTTTTTTGCTGTACGTGTTAAAGATCGGTGTTGGTTTTTGCAGTTTACTGTGCTCTGCAGTGATTAGTGATGTTTTGCCTGGGAGATTTATTATTAAAACAGTGACCTTGGGTTTACTTTGGTATTTAAGTTTTGTACTGAAGCCATTACTGTACATCGGGTACTACCTCATGGAGACAATTAGCAATTAGAAGAAGTACTTCCTCTGAGAGGATTTTACGGAGGAAATACAAAATGGCACCTTCACTGCCTTCTTCTATAATGTTTCCTCCTTCATTACAATAACTTTTCAGTATCTTGAACATCCTTGGGTAGTTAAGATACATCTATTGGTATTGCTTGGGAATATTGTTTCGGTTTTGTCTAAGGTTAGTAAGCAATTTAAGAATATCATCCAGAGATCTGCCCCAGGGCTGGATAGTTATGAGTGGCAGGGTGTGTGGAATAGCATGGGCAAATGCATAGGACGGTGGGCACCTCCAGTGTTTTGGAACTTCACCCCTGAACAAGTGCTGAATCCTGAAAAATTAGTAGAATATTTGGAAAAAGTATGCTGTCACCCTGGCAATCATAAGGAGATAGATACAAATCACTGCAATGTGCTGGGGCCTGGCCCATGCCTACCAAGCCCTGTTCAACACTATTCAGAATCCTCAAGGGGAAGAGAAAGTCTCTGGATCTGATAACAAAACGACAGGCACTGCAGCTACTCCAGCCCCCGCTGAGACAGGTACTGCGGCTACTCCAGCCCAGGTGACAGCTACTGCGGTGTCCTGGTTTCGGCTGGGATAGAGTTGATTTCCTTCCTAGTGGCTGGTGTAGTGCTGTGTTTTGGGTTTTAGTAATATTGATAACACGCCGATGTTTTGGCTGTTGCTAAGTGGTATTTACACTTGTCAAGGACTTTTTTTCCCAGCTCCCCATGCTCTGCCAGGTGCCCAAGAAGCTGGGAGGGGACACAGCCAGGATAGTTGATCCAAACTGGCCAAAGGGCTATTCCATACTATATGACGTCATGCTCAGTATATAAAGCTGGGGAAGAAGAAGGAAGGGGGGGACATTCGGAGTGATGGTGTTTGTTTTCCCAAGTAACCATTACGCGTGATGGAGCCCTGCTTTCCTGGAGATGGCTGAACACCTGCCTGCCCATGGGAAGTAGTGAATGAATTCCTTGCTTCGCTTTGCTCGCGCGCGCGGCTTTTGCGTTCCCTATTAAACTGTCCTTATCTCAACCCACGAGTGTTCTCACTTTTACTCTTCTGATTCTCTTCCCCATCCCACCGAGGGGGGAGTGAGCGAGCGGCTGCATGGTGCTTAGTTGCCGTCTGGGGCTAAACCACGACATGCGGTTGAACCAGGGAATCAACCCGTGTCGGTAACAGTCGCCCCTATACACCAGAAGAAATCTTGGAAGCAAAAGTCAGCTCATTTAGTGAGCTTATCCCCCATAAATAGTGAGCAGCCCAAGAGCCCTTTGAGCTCTCCTGCACGGCAGCGGGCTGCACGCCAGGATCTCCCCTTGAGCAGGGACGCCTTTCAAGGTTACTCCTCGAGGTTGAGAGATTCCTTGCCACAACAGATCCTCGGTAAGTGACTAATAGCTTGCTAAACTTTAAAATCTTAGCTAAGTGATATAAAGGATTCATTGCGCAAATATAATCCTTTAGACATAAACTGTTGACCAAGTCTGGGACTAGGGCTGGATCTAGCCGCACCTAGACTCCTCTCTGAGAAGGAGTTTAGAAAGCAAGGGGACCCTTTTCCAAACCTCATGACTCAATGGGAGCGTCTCCCTGACCGTTTTGTCTGACCCTGTCCTCTATGCAGTAAATAATCAGGTGTACCTTGCCATCGAATCTTGTTAAAACACTGTTGCATCGAACTTTGTTAACTCCCTATTCTGTATCAATAAACTATATTTTTACTTCTCTCTTGCGAGTGAAGTGCACGCTCACTCCATCCATGACAGCGATACTGACCTGGGAAGAAGGAGAGGGTCTAACTGTGGATGAACATGATAGCCAACTCCAGGAATACGAAGAAAGTATCTCTTCCTCCCTTGTCTCAGCTGTGGAGAAACTGTCCTGGGACGTCCAGCAACTCGAAGAGGATAGGTCCTACTTTACACCTGTACGGACCAGTATCTATCTCAGCTATTAGGAGTCAGCGTTCTTCTGCTCAAGAGAGAGGATATAGAGGGTACACACCACAGGGCACCCTATGGTTTTTCCTGCGTGACCACGGAGAGGACATGAGGAAGTGGGATGGAAAACCTACCTCGACCCTAGAGGCACGGGTACGTGAGCTGCAAGGAAAAACAATCACCAAAGGGGTTCTTCCAGGAAAATTGCTGCACTGGTTTGTGCAGAAAATTGCTGGACTGGAAAGTCCATTGCTGCACCGTGGACAGTTCCCCAGACAGAGTAAAAGGGCTGATCTTAATCCTGATTTTAATGAAGGAACTCCTGACTCGTATGTACAAGAAGTGGGTAATGAATATTATGACCAGGACTAGGGGGGCCCTGCCTCCAGCCAGGTGGAGGAAAGGGACAACCGGGTTTACTGGACTGTGTGGATTCGATGGCCTGGCACATCAGACCCACAGGAGTATAAAGCTCTAGTAGACACTGGTGCACAGTGTACCCTGATGCCATCAAGCTATATAGGGGCAGAACCCATCTGTATTTCTGGAGTGACAGGGGGATCCCAACAGCTAACTGTATGGGAGGCCGAAGTGAGCCTAACTGGGAATGAGTGGCAAAAGCACCCCATTGTGACTGGCCCAGAGGCTCCATGCATCCTTGGCATAGACTACCTCAGGAGAGGGTATTTCAAGGACCCAAAAGGGTACCGGTGGGCTTTTGGTATAGCTGCCTTGGAGACGAAGGAAATTAAACAGCTGTCCACCTTGCCTGGTCTCTCAGAGGACCCTTCTGTTGTGGGGTTGCTGAGGGTTGAAGAACAACAGGTGCCAATTGCTACTACAATGGTGCACCGGAGGCAATATCGCACCAACCGAGACTCCCTGATTCCCATCCATAAGCTGATTCGTCGACCAGAGAGCCAAGGAGTGATCAGCAAGACTCGTTCACCTTTTAACAGTCCTATATGGCCAGTGCAAAAGTCTAATGGAGATCTGATTATAAGCCCTCTCTATCAAGTTCATGCAGTTGCCCTGGGGCCAGTCAGGGCAGGGCAAGATGTAAAAAATGTGCTCTATACCGCAGCTGGGGAGAAGGGCCCTACCTGGAGCCTCTGGCAGAAAGCACCAGGGGAGACTCGAGGTTGACCCCTAGGGTTTTGGAGTCGGGGATACAGAGGATCCGAGGCCTGCTATACTCCAACTGAGAAAGAGATATTGGCAGCATATGAAGGGGTTCAAGCTGCTTCGGAAGTGGTTGGTACTGAAGCACAGCTCCTCCTGGCACCCCAGCTGCCGGTGCTGGGCTGGATGTTCAAAGGGAGGGTCCCCTCTACACATCATGCAACTGATGCTACATGGAGTAAGGGGGTTGCACTGATCACACAACGGGCTCGGATAGGAAACTCCAATGGCCCAGAAGTCTTGGAAGTAATTATGGACTGGCGTCCTGGTTTCGGCTGGGATAGAGTTAATTTTCTTCCTAGTAGCTGGTATAGTGCTGTCTTTTGGATTTAGTATGAGAATAAAGTTGATTGAGAGCACACTGATGTTTTAGTTGTTGCTAAGTAATGCTTACACTAGTCAAGGACTTTTCAGCTTCCCATGCTCTGCCAGGTGCACAAGAAGCTGGGAGGGGGCACAGCCAAGATAGTTGATCCAAACTGGCTAAAGGGCTATTCCATAACATATGATGTCATGCTCGGTATATAAACTGGGGGGAGTTGGCCGGGGTCAGTGATCACTGCTCGGGGCCTGGCTGGGCGTCAGTTGGTGGGTGGTGAGCGGGCCCATGACACCTATAGTTTGGTGGGCCCATGACACCTCAGGCCATCAAGGAAGAGATGCAACATATATATGGGCTCGTGATCGAGGGGTGGACTTGAACATGGACACTATTGCACAGGTTATCCATGAATGTGAAACATGCGCTGCAATTAAACAAGCCAAGCGGTTAAAGCCTCTGTGGTATGGAGGGCGATGGCTGAAATATAAATATGGGGAGGCCTGGCAGATCGATTCTATCACACTCCCACAAACCTGCCAAGGCAAGCGCTATGTGCTTACAATGGTGGAAGTAACCACCGGATGGCTGGAAACATATTCTGTGCCTCATGCCACCGCCTGGAACACTATCCTGGGCCTTTAAAAGCAAGTCCTATGGTGACATGGAACCCCAGAAAGAATTGAGTCAGACAACGGGACTCATTTTCGAAACAAGCTCATAGACACCTGGGCCAAAGAGCACGGCACTGAGTGGGTATATCACATCCCCTATCATGCACCAGCCTCTGGGAAAATTGAGCGATACAATGGACTGTTAAAGACTACACTGAGAGCAATGGGTGGTGGGACATTCAAACATTGGGATACACATTTAGCAAAGGCCACCTGGTTAGTCAACACTAGAGGATCTGTCAATCGAGCTGGCCCTACCCAATCAAAACTTTTACGCACTGTCAAAGGGGATAAGGTCCCTGTAGGGCACATAAAAATATGCTGGGGAAGACAGTCTGGGTTACTCCTGCCTCGGGCAAAGGCAAGCCCATTCGTGGGATTGCTTTTGCTCAAGGACCCGGGTGCACTTGGTGGGTAATGCGAAAGGATGGGGAAGTCCGCTGTGTACCTCAAGGGGATTTGATTTTGGGTGAGAATAGCCAATGAACTGAATGGTATGATGTTAATTTCTATATAATACTGTATGTCATCACTTTTATGGTTGCCATATGCCATATCAATGTTATTTCAGAAAGGATCACCCAGATTAATGAAGAATGAACTTTGATGAAACCAAGCAAAGTGCAGCAGTGATGGAGCCAGAACTGGCTTCAGCATGCAAGAATCCAGCACCACACAGCATCTCTCCTGCCCTGAAGGACTGTTATGACAGATGGAGCCCAAAGTCATGGACTAAATGAACTCAATGGACATTTTAGAGGGATGGCCCATAGACCAAGGGAATGATATCTGTGTGTATATATCAAAAGACAGGGAAAGTGGTGGTGATTAATCGGAATGTATTGGAAAGGGTAGAACCTGGGCATGACATAAATGGTATAGAATAAGGGGTGGATACTGTCCTGGTTTTGTCTGGGATAGAGTTAATTTTCTTCCTAGTAGCTGGTATAGTGCTGTCTTTTGGATTTAGTATGAGAATAATATTGATAACACACTGATATTTTAGTTATTTCTAAGTAATGCTTACACTGGTCAAGGACTTTTCAGCTTCCCATGCTCTGCCAGGTGCACAAGAAGCTGGGAGGGGACACAGCCAGGATAGTTGATCCAAACTGGCCAAAGGGCTATTCCATACCATATGACATCATGCTCGGTATATAAACTGGGGGGAGTTGGCCAGGGGGCAACGATTGCTGCTCGGGGACTGGCTGGGCGTCGGTCGGTGGTTGGTGAGCGGTTGCATCACTTGGGTTTTTTTTCTGGGTTTTGTTCTTCTCTCTCTCTCGTTGTTTTCCTTTTCATTCCAGTTTTTTTTCCCCCCAATTATTTCACTGGGGAAGAAGGTGGAGGGAAAGGCCTATAAAAAGTTTGTTTTGAACCCAGATTAAATGTTAACTTTCTGATTGATGGTTCCCATAGCTTCCTGCCTATTTTCCAGTGAAGTAAGTGTATATACATTCTATCTATAACTTAAATCCATATTTGGGCCTTTTTCATCAAGAGTTGTTATGTATACGGGTTTTCATATGGTCTGTGGTAGAGCCTGAACCAACCATCATTTTGGGGCATGACAGTGGTACAAAATCCAGTTCCACCTCCAAAACCATGCAAGTTCCTTTGGTGTTCAGATCAGATAGACCTGGTTTAGGACAGGATCTTCAGCAGCCTCAGCTTAGGAACAAGGTCCTATGTGATGATGTTCAGGACGGCTTATGCTGGGAATGAGAACAAAGGACTCCTGCTTTGAATGTTATTCCATTCTTCCTTGGCCCAGTGATCACCTCAGTACACGTTAAAGGTATTTAAGCCAGATACTGAAAGGATACATTTTATGGTACTGTGAGATTGCACAACCAGCCTGAAGCTTAACAAGATGAAAGCATTTGTGCTCTTTATTTATCCAGTGTTCTCAGTCTGGGTGCTCAGACTGGCTCATCGCTGTAAAGAAACAAGTCTGAAATTAGAATATGGAAACACAGAAACTGCTATGATCCTGCGTGGAAAGAGTGGGAGAAGAAATAGGTAATGACACCCTTGCAGCAGAAGAACAGCAGGAACGTTACATTGGATTTTCCTTTACTTGAAGTTAAGCTCATTATACCTGGGACTTATTCTGCTTTCATTGGCTTCAAATAGAAAAAAAAAGTTGGACTCTGTTCATTGTGTCTAACCTATGCTCTCATGTGAATGTAGGGAAATGTATCTTCAGTTTCATCTTGCTACCTGAAAGCTGTAGAAGTACTAGGACTTCTCGGTTTACTTGCATTAAATAGGCATTGTGCATGTTATATAGTTGCCTAATTTTAATAGAAAATGTAAAAGCAAAAAAAAAAAAAGCATCTACGTACTTTGCAGAATTTGATTTGGTAAAGTCTGTGAGAGTATGTCTAATTTAAGCATGAGAATAGCATTAAAATAAGCATTAAAATCAGTGGAGGATAGTTGACTAGAATGATGGCCTCATACCTCCAGTTTTGTTTTCATCTTTCTTAAAGAATTCTACAGAAATCATGAATTCTGTATCAAACATTTGGGAGAATTAAGAAGTTCTATAATCTTTTCTGATTTCTAATTTTCTTTTATAAGTGAATTTCATTATGGAACAGTCCTATTTGCAGACAGCTCAAATGTTTTGAGAAATACTTCTCCAAACTTTCTCCTACTGATTAACCCACCTGATCATATAAACAAGGATATATAATACCTCCATTGACAGAAGCTAACTCATTTTAAAGTGAACTGAGCCCACTTCTAAAATTTGCCATTAAATTGCAGGCCCTGCTGTCTGAGCAATGTGATGAATCTGTAAAGTACTTCACTTAAGACATCTTTCAGAAAAAAATTTAGGATAAACCCAGTAGGACTACCCAGGAAATTCCTTCTGAATCTGTCATCCCATGTGGCAAAAAGGCAAACACCAAATACGACATTATGTAGGCATCTCTGGAGTGCAAGCTACAGTCATGAAGCTCACCAAATACAGAGACAGAAGAGGAGCTTCCTCATTCACTCAGTCCAAAGGCAAAAGTATTCAGCTGTTTCAAAGGGCAAAATAGCCAGACCCCTAGAGAGAAGCAAAAAAAAAAAAATATTGGATGAGCTTGTCATTGATCCCCAACTCCTACTGCACTGCAAAAACCAAAGGAAAAATAAGAAAGAAAAGGAATAGTTGGCTTCACTGAAAATACAGCCAGTACTGAGCACTGGCACAGCGAGTCAAATATCTCACCAAAATCGAAACATTCCTGGCCAGCTGTATGAGGTAAATCCAAACCCATGGTAACAATTTTAGAGAAGAAGCTATTTTGTAGGACCCAAGAAGACAAAACTTAAGACTTACAGTAAATATTTTTTCATCTCCATGGATACGTTGTTTATTAAATAGGTAGCTAGATACTAACATCTCATTTGCAAAATCCTCTCCTTACAGCTCTGATTCCTGCTCAGGGAGACAGTCATACAAAGACACGGGTAAGTCAATTCTTTATGGGACTACTCTGCCCCTTTTACAGTCTGGAAAATAGAGCCACCCAAGGGGTTAAAAGGCTGCACTGAAGGTCACACAAGGTGAAATCCAAAGGGCGGAAGACTTTCTTCATCCTGTATGTACCACTCAATCCCTGTGTTGACTGTTTAAAGGGATCTTCAGGGAGATGAAGTTAGCCACTGCGTCTAGGGATGAATATGCCAATGACAGCATGAGGACTGAATGTTTTCATCTCCTCTCTAATCACCAGGGCACAGCCACCAGTTTGCACACACAGGAGTACCTGCATCACTTCCTTATCAATGTTCCAATCACGTGAGTCTTAAATCTGCTGGAATGACAGCTCAAGGCTGATGTACGAAATCGTAGTTAAAAAGCCAGCAGATGGGGGAGAGAATGTCTGTTCTTTAAGTATATATATATTCCTTCTTCCATTTAATACATTTGTAAAAAAATCCTGCGTTTGCTGTGCTAACTTTTGCCGGCTGAGCAGCATGAGTGTTGCAGCAAATCAGGGTTTTACATAAAAAACAGGTCAGCCCAGTCCCCCATTAGCTCAAATTAGAGATTTATTTTCTTAAAATACATATATAGAGAGTGGTGGAGGGGGAAAGTGTCTGGACATGTACTTTATATCAGTTGTCTGGTGATGGCAACAGGTGCATTTGTCAGGCCCCAAGGAGCAACTCCGTTAGATTCACTTCATTAATTGAGCAGATTACATGTTTTAGGAGATCCATCCCTCCTCCTCCCACCCCCCCTCCCTTTTCTTTGACATTCTATGGTTAAGGCAGGGAAGGGGAAAATAAACTTCCTTTTGGCTTTATCAAGTTATAATTAAGCATGAGGGGAGTGGAAGGATCTAACAGTAATGCAGAGGGTGCATAACACTGACAAGGTCGATTATCTCCTGATAAGTCCTGCAATGGCAAGTATTAATAATATGAGTAATATTAATTGAATGTGAGTTTGTTGAGTTTTAATTCCTATTTTAAAGTTTTCTTCCACATGATGCAGGCAGGATGGCAGATGCAAGTGAGAGGTTGATTAAAGGGCCTCCAGCCCTATAGGATTTCTTACTAGTGCATAGTCTGAAGGTCCTTACAGTATTTGCTGCCTATCAAGATATCTAGGATGAAGAATGCAGCAAGCAGGAAAGGGAAGCTGGGGAAACCCCGTTTCCCTAGGATTTTGGATGCTTTCTGTGTTAAAGTGATTTCAGCATATCCCAGTTCCTGAATAGTCAGCGACAGAGCAGCAGAAGTGTCAGGTTCAAATATCCCAAGATTTGGCAGAACTGTAGATGTATATGTTAGGAAGTGAGATTGTGAGGAATGACCGAAGTCACTTAGTCAAAATTCCTGGCTGGCACAATCATTAGGGCCTTCCCAGGAAACTGCAGCTCATCCAACAGTTAATGATACAGCTAGAGGAGTTTTGATTTTTTGCAAGAAGAATTCTGGTAGTGGATACAATGTGCTTCCATTTCAACTGTGACTGAAATACAGTTTCAAATCTTCTAGCCTGAGATATTCTGAACTCATGGCTTCTTTCAGGGGTTTTGACTCAGCTGATCAAAGTCCAATTCTCATTTGAGGTACATCATAATAAATCAAGAATAGCTCCAGTGCAACCAGACATCTCAGTGCAGCTCAACAGACCTGTTCTGGCACCTCTCTGAAAACTCCACCTCAGGAATGGTCATAGACAGAAGCAGTGGCTCTTACTTATGGCAATTTTATTTAGCTCATGTGCCCTTCCTGCTATTAATCATAACTTATATTCCAGGTTATACGTTTGGGAAAAATTGTTTGTTTATTTTCTTAGGACATTGCCAAGATATTATTCTATTCAGTTTTACCTGAAGTTATCCTATTTAGCAACAAATATAAATTAAAAGCCTTTTGTACTTTATTGTGTCTGTACCATGCTCCCTCATTCACAGAATATTAATATGGCTAATTAGTGCTTCCTTTAACCCATTTCATTCATTTTTTACAGTGCAGCCCAGTGGGTGTACTAAGTGATATCAAATTGGAGCTTTTCCTGGAAAAGCTCATGCTTTCCAAATGACCTAGCTCTGTGTTTTATTCTAGGTAGAATCACAGGGACCGAGCACACCTAACCAGTCAAAAGCCAATATATTTAGCTTTTGCTCCAGAGAGACTGAATAAATAATATAGATAGTTAGATTGCCCACTGCCACAAGCATACATTTTTCATGGTAAATTTATGATCTAAGTACACAAGACATTGTGGATATACAAAAAAAGGCCAGTAATCCTGAGTCTCTGGAAGATGACAAAAAACCTATTTAGATTCATAAAACGTGCTCACTAGCAAGATTCATAGGGCGTTGTGTGCACAATGCAGCACAAATATTGACTAGTAAAAAGACTGTTTACTGCTGAAGGGATGGGAGACTCATTAGTGGCATAACAGAACCATAAGCTGGCCTCCTCCAGAGGCACAGAAGTTAGTAGCAATGAAAATGACGTCTGAGAAAGACGCTGCCATCTGTAAGTTTACACATTGGATGGCTTAGGGGGGAAAGAAAGGCATGAAATTATTCTGAAACCCTGATGAAAAAGTTCCTAAGAAGGAGAAGCAAGCGCTTGGGAAATAGATGGAATATAATCAGAAAATGCTTTGGTTTTTTGATAGAGCATGGCAGTTAGTGAGAAAAACCATTCCTTTATTTTTTGTTTATGTTTTTGCTTTTAAATGCCATCTTTTTATTTCCCATGGGAATTATAAAATATAAATTTATATTTTGACAATATAGTCCTATGATAAACAAAGTGTCCTAATGATTATTTCTGTGCCATTTTCCCCCAAACCCTAACCCCTGTGAATTGAGAAGTGTGATATGGTGAGTGACAGCAGTCTAGGGACAAAATATTAAAATTTGAAGCCTGCAAGTCATGTTCAATAAAAATATATCAAGGGGGATGAAACCTTTACAATTCACCAGCACATTTTACTCTACAATTTTCAAAAGGAAAGTAGCAGGAGTCTCAATCAAAGCATGTTGAAATGTTCCATCAAACACATCTCTTCTAAATGTAGCCTGACAGTGCCTGCTTCCATTTCCCATCTTCTCACTTAAATGGGTAACGTGTAAATTATGTTTATTTTATTGTAAATAGAGTGTTGTCTCTGCCCTTTAATATCATGGCTCTGTGCTTGCACCCTTGGTGTCTCCTTTAACTGCTAATGCAGTCTTCTCCTATACACATTTATTAAGGCTGGAATGAAGGCCTCTGGCCAGCTACCCCATCCCCCTGCATAGTGGCAGGATTGATTTCATAGACTGTTTCCATCCCTAATAATTGGGTATCACACCCTGCCTTGAATATCATTTCCCCGTTTACACAAGCTCTCCTGGCATTTTATTCCATTGCCTGAACTGTTCCTCTGAGGCTGGTTAAAGCTTTTCTTCATATTTAACCTATAGGTTTTCTGCTGAAGTGTAGTGTATAATGTCCTCTTCTGTCCTTGTTGAGAAACAGAGGAAAAATTGTTCTATCTTTTCATATATCCCTTAAGAAAGGTGTAGTTTGCTCTATGCTCCCCATCACCCAGCTGTGAAACAGGGACTGATAGATGAAGATGAGATGGGGCTGCCTAATTGCACATGAAACAGCTTCACCAGTGACACCCACATCAAGAAAGTCACCATGATCACACGTATTTAAGACTTTGGCTGACATTTGGGAGCACAGAAACTCTGGATTTCTTCAGAGAGATCAGACCAGTGGTCCCTCTAGTGGTAATTTCTGTCTGAGATTACCAGTTGCTTCAGAAGAAGCAGTGGACAACTGTACCCCTAGAGAGACAGCTTGTCCTGGAGCTTGTCTAGTACCTCAGCCAGAGCCTAACTGTGATGTCTAATTTCAAACTATCTGTTAGGCCACGTTGTCAAACCCTCGGTCATTGTGTACTGATGGCTTACTTCCACCTTAAAAATCTACCCTGAAGCAAAAGTCTATTTTTGTTTGTGTGTGTGATGGTATTCTTTAGTTGTGTTTTGTTTTATGGCAGGAGACACGCACTTTTCTCTGCCCACGGAGCACCTGTCCCAGCAGCATGGACATTTCCTGAGTGAACGTTTCCTATTGTGCTTACCCTTTGTGATGTTCTGCTTTGGATTTCTATGGCATTTCCTCGCAATTTCAGTGAACATAAACATTCATAAATGTATTGGGTGCCCGTGCCCAGGTGCTGGCAGCAGGGGGGGCTGCAGGGGCGGCCTCTGTGAGTAGAGGCCAGGGCTGCCGGGTACTGGACACAGCCGGTTCCAGCCGGCTCTGCAATGACCACACCACAGGGCATGGCTGAGCCTGTCAGCGAGGCTGGTGGTGCCTCTGCGAAAACATGTTTAAGAAATGGCAAAAAACACTGGACAGAGAGGAGGAGGGAACAACAAGAGTGTGAAACAGCCATGCGAACACCCGAGAAGGAGGAGGGGGAGGAGGTGCACCAGGCCCGCAGCAGAGATCCCTCTGCAGCCTATGGAGAGGATCACTCTGGAGCAGATATCCACACTGCAGCCCATGGAGGACCCCGCACCAGAGCAGGTGGATATTCCTGAAGGAGCTGAGGCCTGTGGAGAGTCCACGTCGGAGCATGGGAAAGGTATGAGAGGTGAAAGAGCAGCAGAGAGAAACTGCTAGTACTGACTGTAAGTAAACTGACTGTACCCCCTACCTCCCTGGGCAACTCGGGGTGGGTGGAGGAGTCTGGAGACTCTGGGAAGTGAGAGGAAAGATACTACTTTAAGGTTTGTCTTTTTTTGTTTCTCACTACCCATATCTATTTTATTTGGCAATAAATTAAGTTCATTTTCCTGTCTGTTTTGACCATGACAGTAACTGATAAGTGGTCTTCCTGTCTTTATCTCAGCCCACAAGCTTTCTTGTTTCTGTTTTTCCTATTTTCTGCCCCTGTCCTTCTGATGGGTAGGGGGGAGTCAGTGAGCAGCTGGTTGGGAGTTTGCCTGTTAGCCAAGGTGAACCCATGACAAGGAAAAAACAAAAGCCAGCAATCAGCCAGATAGGATTCTCAGCTGTAAGGTTTTCTGCATGGGCTTGTTTTTTCTTTATAGGCTATAAAGAAATAATTTAGGTCACTACAAAGAAGTTAAGCTGGAGCATAACCTGATCAGCTCTGTACACCCATTTTAACCTGTCAATTCATTCCTCATTGGTTTAGTATCTGGTTCTATGAATATTTCTGTTAATAACTTTACACACATTAATAGACCCATTAATCACAACTAAGGAGACTGGAAGGCTCTCAGATGTTTGCAAGAGAGGGCTGTTTGACTGTAGAAGTCAGTTTCACACAGGTTTTCTGGGCAGTGTTTTCCTCTGTGATGTTAACCAAAAGGCATAAAAGGTCAGGAACATAAGCATGTGTATTGGATTTGCGTGGCATGGTTTTGGTAGCAGGAGGGGCTACAGGGGTGGCTTCTGTGAGAAGCTGCTAGAAGCTTCCCCCACGTCCAATAGAGCCAATGCCAGCTGGCTCTAAGATGGACTCGCCGCTGGCCAAGGCTGAGCCCATCAGCGACTGTGGTAGCGCCTCTGGGATAACATATTTAAGAAGGGGGGGAAAAAAAAACATGAGCAATTGCAGCCAGAGAGAGGAGAGAGAATATGAGAGAGCAACAACTCTGCAGACACCAAGGTCAGTGAAGAAGGAGAGGGAGGAGGTGCTCCAGGCGCCAGAGCAGAGATTCCCCTGCAGCCCGTGGTGAAGACCATGCTGAGGCAGGCTGTCCCCCTGCAGCCCATGGAGGTTAATGGTGGAGCAGATACCCATCTGCAGCCCGTGGAGGACCCACACCGGAGCAGGCGGATGCCCAAAGGAGGCTGTGACCCCGTGGGAAGCCTGTGCTGGAGCAGGCTCCTGGCAGGACCTGTGGCCCCGTGGAGAGAGGAGCCCATGCTGGAGCAGGTTTGCTGGCAGGACTTGTGACCCTGCGGGGGACCCATGCTGGAGCAGTCTGTTCCTGAAGGACTGCACCCTGTGGAAGGGACACACGCTGGAGCAGTTTGTGAAGAACTGCAGCCCGTGGGAAGGACTCACATTGGAGAAGTTTGTGGAGGACTGTCTCCCATGGGAGGGACTCCATGCTGGAGCAGGGGAAGATTGTGAGGAGTCCTCCCCCTGAGGAGGAAGGAGCAGCAGAGACAACGTGTGATGAACTGACCGCAACCCCCGTACCCCGTCCCCCTGTGCCACTGCGGGGGGAGGAGGTAGAGAATTCGGGAGTAAAGTTAAGGCTGGGAAGAAGGGAGGGGTGTGGGGAAGGTGTTTTAAGATTTAGTTTTTATTTCTCATTATCCTACTCTGATTTGATTAGTAATAAATTAAACTAATTTCCCCAAGTCAAATCTGTTTTGCTCATGACAGTAATTGCTGAGCGATCTCCCTGTCCTTATCTCGACCCACGAGCCTTTCATTATATTTTCTCTCCCCTCTCCAGCTGAGGAGGGGAGTGATGGAGCAGCTTTGGTGGGCACCTGGCATCCAGCCACGGTCAACCCACCACAGCATGATTATTTTGGATGTGAAATGGCACCTAGATGCCTTTACAAATATAAACCTAAATCATTTATACTGGCACGTTCTGCCAGGTTAAAAAGTGTAGTGGGCTTGGATTTGTAAGGTAGCTCCTAATTTGGCACCTACAGAAAACTGAGATGCTTGAAATGAAAATGGCAGTCCTCTAAACCTATGTAGAGGTGCTGTCTGGGCAATTTGGCAACTAGATAGTCACTGCACATATTTTTGACAATAAAGCAAACCTTTATATTTTTGCATCCCTTCGCCAAGGTGTAGGCAGCCATAAAGCAAGAGACATGACATAGGAGGGCAGAGCTAAGCTGTGGCTGTAGACAGGGTGCTCAAACAGAGTTCCCTTTAGGACTCTTAGTTAGCCATGCTCAGATGTCATCTAGTGCCACAACCTCTTTCTCTCTCCAACTCCATTTGTGCTAAACAGAAATAATCAGAGGACTGTAGTTTAGTCTGACCTATTTGCACTGGACCTCTGGACTCACAGAGCGGGTGAAAAACCTGCTCTGTGCTCTAGGCCTAGCTGCAAATGAAGGTGCTCTAGGCCTAGCTACAAAAAGAGAGCAGTGTGTGAGACTGAAAAGGTCCATCCATGTTTGCCTGCCATGCCAAATTATGTTTCCATGCCTATCCTGGGATCTAAACCCTTCTGCGATCTAGCCCAATATCCTATTGACAATGACCCGGAAGAGTCCAGAAGCAGAACATGCACAGATTAATACTTCCCCAATATTCCCCATCTTCAGTCAGCGCACAACCTTGACACCTAGAGTGTTTACATCTTTGTCTGTCCTTTAGAAAGGACTTTCCTTTCATTAATTTGTCTAATCATCTTTTGAATCTGATGCAGTTGGCATCCACAAGTTACTGTGGCAACAAGTTGCACAATTAATTCTGTTTTATGTAAAAGTGCTTTCCTTTGTTTGCTTTTAGACCTTCCCATCTGATAATTCTGTTTGACTACCTATAATTTTTGTGCCATGAGAAAAAATAAATACTCATTCGCTATTCTTCTTCACAATTTAGAGACCTCTCTCAATCCTTTCAGACCTTTTTTGTCTGAGCTAAAGATCTTTGGTCTATTTAATGTCTTCTTGTATGGAAGCAGTTTTGTATGTTCAGTCTTGCCTGCATCTTTCTGATGTTTGTTTTATTCTTTCTGAGAAGCGAAAGAAGGACATGACAGAATGCACTCCATGTTTGGTGTGGATGTTCCATATAGGAGAATAAGGATTTTGTTGTTGTTGTTATTTATTTATTTCTCATCAGTTTCTGATGTGCTGTTACAGAAATACCAACATAAGTGCCGATTGTAGATGCAGTTATGCCAGCATAAACTGCTTTGTGATACATGGGAATGGGAACAAGCCACGCTAGGATCAAGGAAAAACATTATAAAAGTCAAAGTGCATCCACTATGAGGGCTGCAAAGTATCAGTAATAACAATAATAGCAATGATTCTTCTCTGTCTGAAATAAATTGTACCAATAGTTCTGTGCTTAGAGTCCATGCTTATACTAGTCATAAACCAGAGTCACCCAGGAAAATGTTTCAGTGTATGCTTGATTTCAACCTGTGAATAATTCTACAGATATTCCTTTCATTTTTCTGGGAGTACTCATCTGCTTTTCATCTGTACACATGCTTTGCTGGGTCAGGGCCCAAAGCATTTGAACAAATATTTATCAGATATTTCACAGAATATCCAGCTCTACTGGGAGCCAGATTCATTACACCTCTGCATGTTCTTATGCCAGAGGTGAAAATGAGCCTATTCTCTTATACTTTGAAAAAGAACTGATTTATCTGATTGGAACCAGGAGCCTGAATTTTAAGCACATTAGTAACTCAGTTCTGTGTCTAGTCTGTGCACACAATAACCAGATTTGTATTTGAATAGTGCAAAGCTTTTCATCCTCATGGCTTAGTACACAGGTGTAATCCCCTACAGAATGGATTACTTTTACAAGCTGGATTCTCTAAATAAGGCAGTGGGTAGCATTTATGGCTGTCTATATGGACTTTGCCATTCTGGGCCAAGAATCATACTTAGGCTTGGTGTGTTCCCAGACCCACACTCCTTTATCCATCTGTAACTTATCTGTTGGCTCCCCAAGATCAAGCTCGTTACAAATCCCATTTCTTCTTCCACCACAGGATATTTTTGTCCTTGAAGGGGTACCCTGAACTCATATGATTCTGCCACAGTCCCCAATAGGATAAGTGCAAGTGGCCAAGACAGGCTCAATATGCATTGCAAGTAGGTTCTATTTTTCACTGGGGGTTTGAACCTGAAGTTTCTCCATCATCATTTCCTAGATGCAGACTCAAAGCTACACCTAAGAGCGAGTTAGCATAACATGGATGCAAAGTGATTTTTGGACACAACTTTGAGCTTCAATTAGCATTTCAAATGTAGTGGAGAAAGTATCTTGGATTAGTTAGTTATCATTCCATGGGGAGCTCTGGATGCAATCCAAATATGTCTTCAAACTTGGGCAGTTACAGAAGTGGGCAGATGTATATGTACTTTTATAGACTTTTATAGCTTTTGGCACCCTGTGGCTAGCGTGGAGTGAAGTGCTGGCTTCTGTCTACCTATCCAAAATATAATGGGAGCAATGGCCTTGTATCTTTCATGATTCATTAATGACTTCAGACTGCATATATACGTTAGCTCCAACTGTCAAGTATACAAGTTAGATTTTAGCACCCATCTGCCCATTTCGTTTCACTTAGAAAGTCAATCATTCACCTCCCCTTTTAAATGTTTTTAATATCTCCTCCCTAGCCTAGCTGGTTATTCTTTGTAATACCCAGAATTCCTCACATCTGAGGTAATACTATTATTTAAAGTTTGTCAAGTTTTTGCTGGAGTTTTCTCCTTGTCTAGTGATATTAACAAGATTTTACTTTTCTTTACTGATTTTTTAAAATGTTTTGTTGAAGATGGGTTTCATTTGAACACAATGAATTGTGTTAAATTCAGCATTCCCATTACTTTCCAGCCATCATTAGCTTGTCCTTTTGCTCATTAAAACAGGCCTAAATGCTCTCTAGCCAGTTTCCATGGATGTATTCATACAAGTCCTCTTATTCTCCCTAGCTTCTTTGGCTAGCAGTAATTTGCAATGTTTTATTTATTTATTTATTTGCTATTATTATTATTTCCCATCAAACCTTAACAGATTTTACACTTGTGTGGTTGCTGGGCTATTAAAGGAGAGCCATGAGACCTTGTTCCAGTAGATAAGTTAACTATGTTGTTGATGAAAACTGGAAACAAAACCATTGCTAGGATTCAGCTGAGTGAAATGGGGTGACAAGACTGGGGGGATTTAAAAACAGAGCTTAGGATATTGCCAGGGGATTTTAGCCAGCTTGATTGCTTTCTGAAAAATGAGGTAATGTTGGGACACTGGACTAGAAGTAAAAATTTTTTGCTCTAATGTCTCAAATCCTGGTTTTCAAACTGAGAAGTCTCAAAAGATTATATTACAAACAGAATTACTCATTTGGGGCTGAGATATGATAGCCAAGGAGCTTTTCTTCATCCTCTGTTGTTAATAGAAATCATCTGATTTAGCTCCCAGTTATCTTTTCATTTACTTAAACATAAAGTGTCATTTTGTTTCCCCTCAAAACACACAGATCTTCTACTCTTCTTGATTTCCTTTAAGACTGTGGGGATGTCCTGTGCAGGGACCCACTATTTTTGTTGGTTTTACACCCCCCCGATGTAATGATGATGACGCTGGAGTCTGGTGACAACACTTGTGAGACTTAATGTCAGAGTTTGGAATTGCTAATTTCCAGTGTCAGGGAAAAACTAGATAGATAGATAGACAGACAGATAAATAGATAGCCAGCCCCTACACAGCTGCATACAGAATTTAATTTGGTAAACATAGAACTAGAAGTAATAGAAATACATAGCAGTTGGCTTTTTCAGTAGATGACTTTCATGACGGAACAAGGTGATGGAGGCAGCTGGAGCAAGTCAGAAAGGAAGGTACCTTCCCTTTGAAAAATGATATTATCAACAGAATTTAATGGTTGTGACACAGAGTGTACTGACAGCCCAAGAAAAGAAAAATCTTCAGGTAACCCTGACAGTCCAACTACATTACAGATGCAGAGCTGCCAGAGGGACCAATTACAGTAAGGTTGTCTCCTGACCCACCTGCTTACAAACCTGCTTCACTATGTGGTATAGACAGGAACTTCACTAGGCTTAGATTCAGGCACTACTACAAATTGGACATGGCCAAGTTTTAAGCTCAGTGACAGAGCATGGTTCAAGTTGTATTTACCATCTTGACCTGTTTTGGCAGAGGAGGACTTGATTGTTTTGGACTTGTGGCCCCTGCAATGTTGATGGACCCACCAATGGTCACACAAATCCTGCATTAAAGCTTGTATTTGTTTTGAAAAAAGTCTGAAGACACAAAGGCTTTTCTGAGTATATGTAGATTTCCAAGGGTCGGCCAACCATACCAAAGAATCATTCAAACACAAATTTTCTCCAGGCTTCTGGAACTTTTGCCTCCACTTTTAAAATGCAACTCTTAGAAAGGAAAAAAAAAAATGCTATATACTGTCATGTTTCAGTGCCCAAGTGTAGCATTCAAATTTGTACAAAAGGAAACTTTCCCAACTTTGAATTGCATTCATATTCAGGGCCGTGTTTCAACTCACAGAAACAAAGTGCTAAAATGATATGCAGTATACTTATCACTCCCTGGTTGTCTCTTTCATGGGGTACTTGATACGTGCTGGTGGCTATTGAACAAGAGTCAAAGCCAGAGCTCAGCCTCTGGGGAGCCATGTTTCTTTATATGTAGAGCCACCAACTGATTATTTTGTAACTTCCTCACTTATTCTTTGCAATACCATGCCTACATCTGGGTGAGGTTTTTTTGTTTGGTTGGGTTTTGTTTGTTTGTTTGTTTGTTTTAAAGAGGATGCTGTTTCTATTTGAGTTTTTTAGTTCATGTTTGGAGATGAAGACTGACATCAAATTTTCCCATTGTGCATTATTTTCTATTGGAGTCACTTATGACATCTCACTTTAAAAGAGTTTTTGAATGGAGTTCAGTTCTTAAATATGAACTTTTAGTTTTTACATATGTAACTTTGCACATTTTCTGGAACAAATGTTATTTTTACCTGGCAATGAATTGTAAATACCCAGTAAATGATATTGAAAATATTCTCTTTTGGAGTTACTGATTCTAATGGCAAAGATAAGAACTGTCTTTGATGCATCTGTACTCTGTAATTTTCATTAGCTGGATGAAAAGATGAAAGAACAGATTCTGATTTCAGTTACCTCAGTGAAACTCCATTGGTTTCCTCTTGCATAACTGAACACAGAAGGAAAAAAAATCTCAACATCTGACTTTCTATCTTAACTTTTCCTAAAGATTGCCTAAAATTCCAACAAGAAGAACATAACCATCTGGGCTCCAGTGCCTGTATCATATGTGTTCTCTGCACAGAGAGAGATTCAGTTTTTATGTAAGTCATACCCACAGGGGGAAGTCCTGCTACCTGTTAGCACAGTGCCCGATTCTTCAAAAAATTAAACAAAATGCTCTGTCTTTAATGTCGCTCACTGAATTACAAATTGGGGAGCTGGCACATCTCTCATTTTATTCATCCTAATTACAATTGCCCTGTCACTGTGATGCCAGCCTGACTAAGAGCAAAACAGGTAGTGACTCCCCAGGGTCTTCTTTGTAACAGGAAGGCTGTCTCTAGTGGCTTCAAAATGACAATTTCCTCTCTTTTACTTCAAAGTGGAGTGCTTCCCCTGGACAGTTTCACATTTTATTATTTTCACTAGCCTCTCTGTCTTGCGTTGCTTGATTAGCATCTCAGTCAGCTAAGAAATTAGACTAAAGTTTGTGCCTTGGAAAAAAAAAAAAGCAGAGAGGAAAAAAATAAGAAGCTAGTGAAAAATTATATTTCCAATAGGGAAGGAGTTGAGGGTGTGGGAGAAATGAAGCTCTGACAAAATTTTGCTGCCTTAAACTGCATCTCTTCTGAAGGAAGGACTGGCTCCTTGTTTGGGAAGTTTACTTTACTCTAAATATTTCCCTGCAGAAATTTTAATGGGATAGATAATTCATACTCCTGTTTGAAAAACCATTCATCTATAGTTTTGATAAGTACCTTCAAAAATTATGTCATAAACTCTAGCCAAATAACTAGAAACAGAGTCTTTGGCTACACTGTTGGTGTGTGACTATGGATTCAGTTGCATAATAGTAGAACCTCAAGCTTTAAGTTGCTGGTTATAATCTTTCTATCTTGCCATTTATAACACAAGGAGAATATATACATACCAACCACAGAGGGAGTTGTGTACAAATAACATGGTGTTTTAGTATTTCATATTAAAGGTCTGTGTGTGAAAAGCCAGAGTTCAGCCTAGGTACCTGGGGTGCATGAGCCTTGCTGAGGTTAAAACTCATGGTTCTGCCTCATCGAACTAATTTATCTGTCTTTCCAGCTTCTAATATACCTGTTACCCTAGTTCCTAGACATCAGATATAAGAATTAACATAGCATAAGGGTTGTCCAAAGAGACAGCAAGTGATCCTCTCTTCTGTGAATCACTGGCATGTCTGTGTTCCTCAGGGTTGTCTTCGTTGCTTCCCTTTCTCTTATATAATGCAGCCAGGAAAGAAATGAATATTTTGAGGAGAAGATATGAGTTCACACTTTATCTTAAAATCCCTTCTACAAGCATTATGGAGGGAGCTTCATCTAAACTCCACAATAATGAACAGAAATTTTTTTCCCTAGTCCTAATAGTTATTGGATTAGGTTTGTATTCAATTGCATGATGTTGATATTTCTGTACATTTCTTATTCCCACTCAAAAGATTTACAAAAATAAATCTGAAAGAAGTTAATATCACATGTGTGTCTCATCCTGAAGTGAAAGATGGAATAATTTACAGTGTCCAGTTGCACTTGATCAAATGATTACCGCCTTTCCATCTGCTTGCAAAACATTCCCACCTTTCACTAAATTTCTGCCGTTCTAGTCAAACTGGAATTTATTACTGCCCACTTACCCTGATTTACTTGTGAAATGATTTGCATGGCTTCTGTCAATACTATTTGCATATCTTTGTTATGGATACTGCTTATTTGGGGGCAGATTTGATTTATGAGTATTTGGCATGGTATGCCCAGTTATTTAGTTTTCATTTCTGATTTACAAAAAGGGAATGAGAGAGGCAGTAATTCTTTTTCTCTCGATGCAGAATATGTGCAGGACCAATAACACTTGAATAAGAAATTATTTTATTTTATTTTATTTTATTTTGGTTTTAGGGTTAAGTTCTCAAATGTAAACAATTACATGTCTTGTCAGGCCTTTATAGCAAATCAAAATTAGTCTTTCCTGTGTTCAGCTCAGATCAACACCGGTGTAGAAACTTGAAGGAAAAAATGTAATTACTGAAACAAATGCCAGGAAGACAGGAAAACAGCACCAACTGGAAAAAAACTTTTTTCTGCTGTAGCATCTTCATCCTCACTGTAAAAAAAAGGCATGTGTTCTTCAACAGAGACACCATGACATGCTGTTTGATGTGCCTTTTGCTTTCTCTCATGCAGCCTTATTCGTATGTTAAAACCCATAGCTCACCTTTGCTCACAGGAAAATGAGGCAATAATTCTTTGCACTGACGTGTTTATACAATTCCATGTTAATCACTTTTCTGCCTATTTTTTCCACATATTATTGGGGCAGATTGGTGAAAGATATCCATATTTTCCTTCTTCTCCTCGAAGTCAAATATGTAATTTTGTTTCACTGAGCAGAAAACCATTTTGACATGTCTTGAATCAGAGCTGACTTCACAGTCCAACCTTTGGATTCAAGAGCAGGTTTTGCCACCACAGACTTCTGGTAATAGAACTAGAAATGATGCAACACAGCCTGGTTACTACTTTATGACTGCTCCTTCCTACAGAGTTTTGCATTACGCACGTGGAGGATTATGAACTGAGATCTGCACTCACACCTACTTGTGTCTAGTGATAGAAAGAGTCTGAATTGGCACTTTTAAAGTAGTTTGCAAATCAGGTAAACATGGAGGTAGAATTCATGTAATTTAAACGTAGCATTCTTGAAGTTAGGTCTCTGATGCAAAACATGGGATTATAAGGGATTAAATTTGAGTCAAAGAAGGGAGAAGTATTTCTGGAAAATAAGTCATTTCATCTGTTACAGAGAAATATCTTAGGCTGATTGCAACTCTGGCTATCCTTAATCAAGCACAGAGAAGTATTCCCAGATGAAAGATGTAATTAATAGTTCATCCTCTACTAAATTAGATAGAATAGAGAGTATCCTGTGTATGCTACTGTAATCACTTAATGTATGAATATTGTTACTTCAGTAAGTTTTATTTAGGTTGAATTGTAGTAGCACTAATGCTGCAAAACTTTGTAGAAAATACTAGGCTCTTAATTGTTATGCAGTCAAAGAATGATCAGTTACCTGAAAATCCTTCTTCTTCATTGTCCTCCATACAACCATTGTGGGAGATAGTCCCTGCAACACCTTGTTGCAGCAAAATAGCATTACTACCCTTTTACATGTGAGGACGGGGTATACAGATCTCTTGAATATTACTCAGTGAATTTGTACCTGAATAAGAATAAAATCTAGCCCCTTAAATATCAGTATTATGCTGAATTCAGTAAAGTATTCTTCTTTAGAAGTCACCTTTTCCGTGGTGTCTAAAGAACATCCTGCAAGACAGCCTAATACGATCCAGGATGAAAGGCAATTTTATAAAGAGGTGTTTGTTTTAGGACTCTGGTTTCAGCCTTAGCTTTTTCTCCTCTCCTGTCCCTGCTTTTATTCCCTGGTATGAGATAGTTTTTGGCCTAAAAGAATGGCTCCTAGAGAGAATGAGAATGGCACTGCTAATGCAGTAGCACAAGGTTACTAAGCTAACTTTCCTCCTACTAAAGAAAACCACTGTTAGGTTATGGATGAATCTTGTTTCTCTGAGGAGTGCAGGATATGGTTCTAAAGTCTATCTCACTTCTGAAGACTAAGTAAGGATACTGGCAATGATGTTATTTGACACAACTTGTGCTTTTGTGCCGTTCATTTTAGAATACCATTGTAAAAATTCCCCATTCTCATTAGCTGGTTGCTATGTCATTAACTCACTATAGAGCCCCCATAATGTCCCATTCTACTGTACTTTCAAGCTTTTGGCTGTTAATTAAGCATGGAACATTCTTGTTTGTTACAGGGCTGAAATTAAAGGAAGGAAAACTTAAATTATGAATAATACTGTTAAATAATAATAATAATAACAATAACAGGATTAATAGACACCCAACTATGTACATAATTAGCCTAATTCCAATGAAAGGGTGATGGTGAATGTTTTATCAGTGTCACCAAGACCCCATAGTATAATTACAGACCTATTTGTTCAATGCTTAGCGTGTGCTATTCATTATATTATGTGAAGAATTGAAAAAAGAATGTGAAAAAAAAAAACAGGGCACACAGTTTAAAACTGGTTCAGATGGGTTCTTTTATGTTTTGCTCGTTGAGAAAGTTTTTTGCTTCTTTTCATTGGCTTGTTCCTGTCCTCATTTTCGATCAGTAATTAAAATGTCAGCATAACTTCTACTGATTTCATGAACAAAATAAGCTACAGTAATGAAAGAACAGGCTTCCAAAATAAAAAGGAAAAAAAAAAAATCCACTCACTCTCAAAAGTATCCCCAAGTAAAGATTTCTAAAGTAGAGGTGATTATGATCTTTCTGGATTATTCAGGTATACTTTAAGCAAGTCTTCCAACCTTCTGCCCACTTCTAGGTACAGTACAGGATCATTCATTGAAGGTGTTTGTTATGCAGGCCAGCTATATGTTCAAATAGAATATACGCCACTTGCACCTGTTGTTTCTATTTAAAGCTGTCTCCAACTCTGCTTATCTAATTTTCAAAGGTGAATATGTTACTTATATTCCTATAATCTCAATTATATGTATTTCATCTTTTCTGGGTTTCCTCCCTACACCATTATGACTTTATATAATTGAGCATTGAGTATATTTGGATCAGAAACTGACTGCATGTAATCAGATGTCGTGGTTTAACCCCAGCCAGCAACTAAGCACCACACAGCCGCTCACTAACTCCCCCCCGGTGGGATGGGGGAGAGAATCGGAAGGGTAAAAGTAAGAAAACTCATGGGTTGAGATAAAGACAGTTTAATAGGGAAAGCAAAAGCCGTGCACACAAGCAAAGCAAAGCAAGGAATTTATTCACTACTTCCCATGGGCAGGCAGGTGTTCAGCCATATCCAGGAAAGCAGGGCTCCATCATGCGTAACGGTTACTTGAGAAGACAAACGCCATCACTCCGAACGTCCCCCCCTTCCTTCTTCTTCCCCAGCTTTATATGCTGAGCATGATGTCATATGGTATGGAATAGCCCTTTGGTCAGTTTGGATCAACAATCCTGGCTGTGTCCCCTCCCATCTTCTTGTGCACCTGGCAGAGCATGGGAAGCTGAAAAGTCCTTGACTTAGTGCAGCAACAACTAAAACATCAGTGTGTTATCAACACTGTTTTCAGCACAAATCTAAAACATAGCCCCATACTAGCTACTATAAAGAAAATTAACTCTATCCCAGCCAAAACCAGCACACCAGACATGACTGTTTAAGTCTAGACATGTCCTTTTTTTGACTTTTTAACAACCTGTGAAGAGTGATACTGAACAGTAGCCTTAGGAACACAATAATTTTGGTTGGAAAGGACATTTGGAGGTCATCTGGTTCAACTTCCAGCTTAAAACAGAGCTAATTTAGATCAGGTTCTTAATTCTCCTCACAACACAGCATTTTGCATAGAACTGGAACCAAGTCCTGAGGATGAAAAGGGGAAAGGAACCTAAAACATCAGGCATCTGTTTTAGCAGGAGCTGGATAAAAAAGGGTGTTCCCATCTACAAAATACTTCATTATTTCAAAACGTATTTTTCTCCTGCAGCTCCTTCCATCCTTCACTGGAGTAGTACATGAAGTAGTCGAGCTGACTTCTGTTGTAGAGAGTCCAAGTACAAGACCCTCTTCTAGTGAATACTTCTTAAAAAGGAGTGAATAGCTATAGATGTAAGACTGAAAAAGATACACCTGAATATTAACAACATGTAAGTGGTTTTGACACTCTGTGAGGACAGAGCAATAATTTGAATTTAGATGAATGACCTAGTAAGGAGTCTTGTCTATCTTGGACTGTGTGGTTGCTTTTTTCTTTTGATTTTGACAAGAATGTAGATTTAAGACTGACAAAGTCTTTGATAGTGTAAGTTGCAGCAAACAAAAAAAAACCCCTTCACCTTTGAAGCTATTGGTTTGGATGAGACTGCATTTTCGCATTTTCTTGCCAAATCCAACTATTTCCACTATGCCCCCTCTTTCCTCTAAAATAAATAAAACATAACCATGTTGTTTCAAAATATTCCCAGCAAACTTCCCTATTTCTCCTCCACGATATTATCTTGGATGAAGGTCAAATCTAGACAGACCACATAGTACACAAACCACATAGTTTAAAGTTTAGTGTAGATAATCTTATTTATTCTCTGTTTCTCCTATGAAGAGTTATCAGCTACTTGTCTGGATTTTATTCTGGTTTTTGTTTTACTTCTTTGAAACTTTGGAAGTGCATGCCAGGGTGGCTAAAGACTGTCCTTAAGAAAGTCTTGTCATTGGAAGGCAGTAACCTGTAGAACATGCCATGACTACAGTAGAGCTGTGATAGCTATTAGTCATGTAAGCAACTGCTTTCCTTTGGTATTTTATCTTACAAATCTTGACATGGAACTTATGGGACTCCATTGCCAAATCACCTCTGTTTGTTCATTGAGCTTGCCAGTTTGTTAAGTTTGTCCCTTTGTTGAATTCGCCAGTTAATAAAGTTGCTGGCCAGACTGTTCCTCTAAGTCATTGTCGTGACTCTACTGACCACGCGGCTCTGCCGAGCAGAGATCGGCCTTTGTCGGTACACAAACCGCCGGGGAATCAAAAAGATTCACCCATCTCGCAACCCACTGAGTGGGACGAGACAAAAATATGCCTCCTTTTTACCCTAGATTCTGGTAAACAGGAAGCCATTTAAATGTCTCCGTATGACACAGAAATGTCAGAGACCTGTGAAATGGAATACTGATCCTCTGACCCATGATTATGATTTTTCCATTATATTCAGTCCCTATTCCATTGCAGAATATGTCTAATTTGCATTCTATCATCCCCAGAGATCTGTGTACCTCTGTCCAGAGATTTTCCCTCATTCTAAGTAACAATGCTTTGTGTTACTTACTTTCCTTGGTGTGGTCAGTATAATTTCTGAATTATTTCTCAAAATATTGTTTCCAGACTGTGTTTTTAATTCTTCACAATAGCTAAGCATTTTTTGCAGATGTATTTCTCTGATCCCTGATTTATTTCCAGATCTTTGCAATTTTGTATCATTTGGAAAGTCAGAATTTTCAAGGTCTTCATCCTCACCCTAATCCAACAGCTCATTGAACAAGGATAAAAGAGCTTGATTAGGAAAAGATCTAAATTCTATGTTTTTCTTGTGTCTAGTAACAATTATTTATAGTGAGTGTTTATATTCTGGCATGATCATTATTATTAGCACTGCTGCATTTCCAAATACTGAAGAAATGATGCTGCAAAATGCAGTTTATTTGAATATTTAAATCCTGTACTCTTAATTCTTTGAAGAGAGTGGTCAAGGGAATAGATAACCGTGAGAAAAACAGAATCACAGAATTGTATAGGTTGGAAAAGACCTTTAAGATCATCGAGTCCAACCATAAAAATAACACTACCAAGACCACCACTATACCATGTCCATAAGCACCTCATCCAAACGTCTTTTAAATACTTCCAGGGATGGCGACTCAACCACTTCCCTGGGCAGCCTGTTCCAATGCTTGATAACCCTTTCAGTGAAGTACAATGTCCTAATATCCAGTCTAAACCTCCCCTGGCGCAACTCGAGGCCATTTCCTCTCGTCCTATCACTTGTTACCTGGGAGAAGAGACCGACCCCCACCTCTCTACAACCTCCTTTCAGGTAGTTGTAGAGAGCAATAAGGTCTCCCCTCAGCCTCCTTTTCTCCAGACTAAACAACCCCAGTTCCCTCAGCCGCTCCTCATAAGACTTATGCTCTAGACCCTTCACCAGCTTCGTTGCCCTTCTCTGGACACATTCCAGCACCTCAATGTCTCTCTTGTAGTGGGGGGCCCAAAACTGAACACAGTATTCGAGGTGCGGCCTCACCAGTGCCGAGTACAGGGGCACGATCACTTCCCTAGTCCTGCTGGCCACGCTATTTTTGATACAAGCCAGGATGCCATTGGCTTTCTTGGCCACCTGGGCACACTGCTGGCTCATATTCAGGTGGGTGTCCACCAACACCCCCAGGTCCTTCTCTGCCAGGCAGCTTTCCAGCCACTCTTCCCCAAGCCTGTAGCGTTGCATGGGGTTGTTGTGGCCCAAGTGCAGGACCTTGCACTTAGCCTTGTTGAACCTCATACAATTGGCCCCAGCCCATTGATCCAGCCTGTCCAGGTCCCTCTGCAGACCCTTCCTCCCCTCAAGCAGATCAACACTCCCACACAACTTGGTGTCATCTGCAAACTTGCTGAGAGTGCACTTGATCCCTTCGTCCAGATCATTGATAAAGATGTTAAACAGAACTGGCCCCAACACCGAGCCCTGGGGAACACCGCTTGTGACCGGCCGCCAACTGGAGTAAATTCCATTCACCACCACTCTTTTGGGCCCGGCCATCCAGCCAGTTCTTTACCCAGCAAAGAGTACACCCGTCCAAGCCATGAGCAGACAGTTTCTCCAGGAGAATGCTGTGGGAAACCGTGTCAAAGGCTTTACTGAAGTCTAGATAGACAACATCCACAGCCTTTCCGTCATCCACTAGGCGGGTCACCTTGTCGTAGAAGGAGATCAGGTTGGTCAAGCAGGACCTGCCTTTCCTAAACCCATGCTAGCTGGGCTTGATCCCTTGGTTATCCTCTACATGCCATGTGATGGCACTCAGGATGATCTGCTCCATCAGCTTCCCTGGTACCGAGGTCAGGCTGACAGGCCTGTAGTTCCCCGGGTCCTCCTTCTGGCCCTTCTTGTAGATGGGTGTCACATTCGCTAATCTCCAGTCAGCAGGGACCTCCCCAGTTAGCCAGGACTGCTGGTAAATGATGGAAAGGGGCTTGGTGAGCACATCTGCCAGTTCCTTCAGTACTCTCGGGTGGATCTCATCAGGCCCCATAGACTTGTGAGTGTCTAAGTGGTGCAGCAGGTCACTCACCATTTCCCCCTGGATTATGGGGGCTCCATTCTGGTCCCTGTCCCTCTCTTCCGACTTAGGGAGCTGGGTACCCAGAGAACAACTGGCCCTACTATTAAAGACTGAGGCAAAGAAGGCATTAAGTACCTCAGCCTTTTCCTCATCCTTGGTCACTGTGTTCCCTCCCCCATCTACTAGGGGCTGGAGATTCTCCTTAGCTCTCCTTTTGCTGCTAATGTATCTGAAGAAGTATTTTTTGTTGTCTTTTACAGCAGCAGCCAGATTGAGCTCTAGCTCAGCTTTGGCCCTTCTAATTTTGGCCCTTCTTCTTCCCCGCCAGCTTGTCTTTTGGCACCTGGGGACAGCCTGCTCTTGTGCCTCTAGGACTTCCTCCTTAAAGAATGTCCAGCCTTCCTGGACTCCTTTGCCCTTTAGGGGTGCCTCCCAGGGGACTCTGTCGACCAGTCTCCTAAACAGGCCAAAGTCTGTCCTCCGGAAGTCCAAGGTGGCAGTTCTGCTGACCTCCCTCGTCGCTTCTCCAAGTATCCAAAACTCTATCATTTCATGATCACTCTGCCCAAGACAGCCTCCAACCATCACATGGCTCACAAGTCCTTCTCTGTTCGTGAACAACAGGTCCAGCGGGGCACCTTCCCTCGTTGGCTCGCTCACCAGCTGTGTCAGGAAGTTATCTGCCACACACTCCAGGAACCTCCTAGACTGTTTCCTCTCTGCTGTATTGTATTTCCAGCAGACTTCCGGCAGGTTGAAGTCCCCCACAAGAACAAGGGCTAGCGATCGTGAGGCTTCTCCCAGCTGCTTATAGAATAGTTCATCTGTCTCCTCATCCTGGTTGGGTGGTCTGTAACAGACTCCCACCACAATATCTGCCTTGTTGGCCTTCCCCCTGATTCTCACCCATAGACACTCCACCCTATCATCACCATCATCGAGCTCTAAACTATCCAGACACTCCCTGACGTACAGGGCTACCCCACCACCTCTCCTGCCTCGCCTATCCCTCCTGAAGAGTTTATAGCCATCCATCGCTGCACTGCAGTTGTGCGAGTCATCCCACCATGTTTCCGTGATGGCAACCATATCATAGTTTTCCTGATGTACAATGGCTTCCAACTCCTCCTGCTTGTTGCCCATGCTGCGTGCATTGGTGTAGAGGCACTTCAGCTGGGCTGTCATCCGTGTCTCCTTCATAGAACACCCCTTGTGTGCTTTGAGGCGTTTCACTGGCGTTCCCCTCTTGGCTCCTATTGCCTCAGTATCCCCTAGCTCAACTCTGTTCGACTTCAGCTGTGCCCCAGTGTACCCTGCACATCTCAGAGACACAGGCCGAATGCCCTTGCTGGCACCCGCTCCCTCTAGCTGTGGCACGTCATCCCTCAGTTTCCCTTGGGCAAGCCTGATATTATCCCCCTCCCCCTTCAAGTCTAGTTTAAAGCTCTGTCGATGAGCCCTGCAAGCTCCTGAGCAAAGATTCTCTTTCCCCTTTGAGAAAGATGAATCCCATCAGACGCCAGCAAACCTCATGCTGTGTAGGCCATCCCGTTATCCAAAAAACCAAATCTGTGGTGATGACACCAGCCACGGAGCCATGAGTTAATAGATTGGGTGCCTATGTTCCTTCTAGTGTCACTGCCCACAACTGGAAGGAGAGAGGAGAAAATAACCTGGGCTCCAGAGTCCCTTACTAGCTGTCCCAAGGCCCTGAAGTCTCTTTTGATTGCCCTGGGACTTCATGTTGCAGCCTCATCGCCCCCCACATGGAGGAGCAATAGGGGGTAATAGTCCGAGGGCCGTACCAGGCTAGGGAGTACCCTCATGACATCCTTCACCCGGGCCCCAGGGAGGCAGCAGACTTCCCTAAGAAGAGGTTCCGTCCGGCATATCGGACCCTCGGTTCCCTTCAGAAGGGAGTCGCCCACAACTATAACCCGTCTTCTCTTCCTTGTGGAGGTGGTGTTAATACAAGAGGTACGTTCTTCTGACCTGGGAGACACCTCTGGTGTAGATGGACTGTCATCCCCATCCTCCATTGACTGGCCTGCCACCTCCAGGGCCTCATACCTGTTGTACAGAAACACCTGGGAAAGCGAGGTGGGCAAGGAGGGCATTCGCCTGCCGCCATGAGCGTGGACTTGCCTCCATTCACTCTCCTCCTTTGAGCTGCTGCCTTCAGCCCGGTGAGGGGGGGGATACAGGATCCCCTTGATCGTGGGTTCTTACTGGTGGCTGCTGCTGCTCCTGTTCCTGTCTCAGGGGGGGCAGAGCATGGCACCACCAGTCTATCTCTTTCTCAGCCTCCCTGATGCTCCTTAACCTTTCTACCTCCTCCCATAGCTCTGCCACCATGCAGAGCAAATCATCCACCTGGTTGCACCTCACACAGCTGTCCACACGGCTGCCATGCGTGAACAGTGAGAGGCCCAGGCACTCCCTGCAGCCCGAGACCTGGGTGGCCGCATGTTTTCATGGGAGCTCCATCTGGGTAGCCACATCCGCTCTGGCAAGCACAGAGGGCATTGCTTTCTGCCGAGTGAAGACCATAGCTTAGTTTCTTCTGAAAGGATGGGGACTACCAAATGAACTCACTTTTCACAGTTCCTCTTGAGCTAGTAGGGTGACTTCACCTTCCCTGCATGCCCTGCCTGCGCGAACTGCCGTGCAAACTGACGCGCCACGCCCTTCTGACGCGCCACGCCCTGTTTGCCCGTCCTGGTCGCCGTGCTCCTGGTCGCTTACACTCCCTGGGGGCTGCTCTTGTACGGGAGGGGAATTGCCTCCGTCACTCTTGTCCCCGCCCACGCTGAGTCAGAGCCGGGCCCTCGTCATTTGAAAACGTCATTTAAAACGTCCATTTAAATTCATGCAGTAGATCTAAAACTACCAAAATTTATAGTGCTGTTCAGATCTGTCCTTTATTTATCATGATAATAATAGTAACTCATTTTTATAGGACAATGTTACATGAAATAGGGTGAAATGAATAGGACAATAATCCTTGTCCTAATTTTTTAGTAACAGACCAAAGCAAACAGGTTTTCAAAAGATAAAATGTCCTTTTAAAATATATGTCTCTATCATTCTCCTCCTGTCTGCAACCTTTGCCTTCACAATGTTTTTGAAACCTTCTCTCTTCCCAGCATCCAGTGGCAGTTGTCCCCTCTGCGCCAGCTTTTCTGCTCTTATGGCTTGCTTAAACTCCAGAGCAGGTTGCCTTTAAATTCAGTTCAGCCACATGCTTCCCCTGTCTGCAGGGTCCCTGATCTAAGGAACAATCCCCTCATCTGGAAGGACTGGCTTGCCTTGGGAAGGTTTTTTGTTTTGTTTTCTTTATAAGTGTGTGCATGTGTGAGTGTGTTCTCAGATGATTTCCAACACACAGATCGCGGTCAAGTCCCACATCTGAGGGTAGTGAGTAATATTTAGTTAGCATGGGGGGGTCTAAAATCAAAATTACCTAGAAGAACTTCTGTTCTGTCTGTCTGGTTTGGAGAGATTAAAATTCAATTTAGTCTATAAAGTCTGCACAATTTACCTCCTAAAACAGAACATCACTTGCCAGGCTGGAAAGTCACTTAACATCCTCAGAAAATTAAGTCATCATCCTGTGTTCAACACATGGGTAACTAGTAACTCGGTAATTTGGTGTGACGGATGCACTCGACCTCTGAACCAAACTAGCAGTAGTTTGGTACAGGCTCCAAAAGAGGTAAAGGCCTGAGCCGTGACCAGGCCAAGAACTCCTCTGGTCCCGATCTGTTCTCTGAAAACCCACAAAGGAGCAGAGTGACACAGTGAGCATCGATGCATATGAGCTTGGAACACCGATCATGCAGGTAACGCGTGAATAGCTGGTGGCTTTTCCAAGACTCATTCATCAAGGAACAAAGAAAGTTGTGGGTACAAGGAGTCTCATGCATATCGTTCCTATCGCATGGAATTTGACTACAAGCCAACCACTTTATCTATAAATATGACAGCCAAAGTGAGCCTTCTTTGAGCTCTCCCTGCTAGGCAGTGTGGCTGCATGGCGGTGATCTCCCCTTGAGCTGGGACACCTCTCAAGGTTGCTCCTCGAGGCAGAGAGACCTTTTACCAACGGCAGATCTTTGGTAAGCGACCGATATCGTGCATAACCTTGTAGTATGGTAACTTTGATTCTGTCTTGGTAACTTTGATTGCATGCTGAATTGATAAATCTTGCATATATAATCCCTTAGACATAAACCGTTGTCCAAGTCTAAGATTGGACCTAGCTGCACCTAAGCTCCATCAGGAGTTTAGAAAGCAAGGGGGTCTATTCTGAACCTCGTGACTCAACGGGAGGGTCCTCCGTACCCTTTTGTATCCTCGGTCTCTCTGTGAATCATTTTAACTCAAGTGTAACCCAATTTTCCTGTGTATGTTTCTTCCATGCAGTAATTAATAGAGTGAACCTTGCCATCAAACTTTGTTAAGTCGCACTTTTATAAATCGTATTAAAACTACTTTTGCTAATACCTTTGACGGTGATTTTTTTGAGTGATCTAAATCACTCATTCGTGACATTTGGGTAACTGAGTTAAGATCTTACTTTGAAACTTGATGATCTTTGAGAAATGGTATGTTCCTTCAGATTCAGAGTCAAAAGAGGCTGACAGCATTGCTGAGGTACATTAGGCATCATTACTCTTCAAATGAACAGGCTGTTTTGGAAGTTTCAAATTTGTTTGAAATTCTAATAACAACACAGACATCCTAGCCATTCTTTTTTTTTTTTTTTCCATACTGGGATAAAATATCAATATGAGTCAGAGAAGTGGTAGTGGTTTTGGTTTTTGTTTTTAATAGTCATTCAGTTCACTGGGTAGTAGCAAAAATCACAGGTCTCTCATAAGCCTTTAAGTAAGTTCAGTCATATTCTCCAGTCATATATAATTGAAATAGGAGGTAGTGTGGGGAAGCAGGAATGGATAAACCTTCCAGAACTGCATGATGAGGAAGGGTGGGAGTGGTTGTCCATTACAACTGAAAAACCCAGCTGTTTCCTAGAATATAAATTAGTCAGCTCAAGCAAGACAATACCCAGCTTATAGAGGTTACTCAAAAGCAGTGGCAATGATTCTGCAGACTCGAAGACCATAGGCACTAAATACAGAACATGACTGTTTGTAAAGGGAAAGAGGAAAGTGGAGGGCATGGAAGAACATTGGTAGCACACAATACAAAATGAAGCCATACTGGAAAAAAACAGTCTTGGTCTTTGTGGCATTTTTTGTTCATGATGAATTCCAGTGTCCTTTGGCATGTGTTAAAGAAAAATGACTAGCAATTCAGACACTTAAAGATCCCTCCACACACACGATCTACAGCATGAAGCGTATAGCTTCAAACCAGACATTTCTGACACTTGACTAGCAACTCTGTTATCTAACAGCAGTAGCAAGCAATTATCACCTTAAAGACATCAGGAAAAAATGTCAAAAATTCCTCGTTTCTTATTGGAAAAATCAGCACAGACTATTTCATTTTAGTACAGAAACATTCACATCAAATCAGTTTGCATGATCAAACTGAAGTTAGAAACACTCTTTTGTTGCCACCTTACCCAATGGGAGGTATGGCTGACTACCTGCTACCCTCCTTTCCTTTCTAATCAGGCTTCTCTGATGGACTCCATCTCGCAGTTTCCCCATTGTCTGAATTTACCACTGAAATGTATGATAAGAACTATATTCTAACTAGGAGTTCAATTGCAAATGGAGATAAAAAATTACATTGGTTGCAAAATTACAATTGGCATCATGAAGGACAGGACAAACCATCTAAATCATAACTCCCAAACTACTTCAGTATCTGATAAAAAAAATATGGAGGATTAAGACTGCATATGACAAATGAAAAACCATCTTCCTGGTTGAGTCTACTGTATTTTGCCACATGTTTTGCTATATTCTTCCTTTATAAAATGCCTTTTAATCTTTTTTGTGTCAGTTTGGGGTGAAATAAAAAATTCAGTGATAAAAAGCTCTCTTTTTGAGAAGAAAACCCAGTTTTTCTACCTATTCAGTACTTTTAGACATGGGCTTTAAAATATTTTGGGGCAGCTGTCCAAAATTTCCTAAGCGTTGGGAAGTTAGGAGTTCTAGGCCTAAGTCTGTAACCCTGTTTCAAGAGAGTAATCCAATCATCACTGAAACTTGAAATTTCTCTTCTCCAGGAAATTAACTTGTTTTGAAATGTCTCTTTTTCCTAAATCAGAATTAACTGTCCAAACATCTACATTATCCACAAAATTAAAGTTCTGACAAAAAGAAGTCAACATGACGTTATTAAAGCATTTAATTATGATGAAACAAGGTGCTTCATTTCGACCATATGCTTTAATTCTAATGATACGAAGCTTCATAGAAATGGTCTCAACCAGGTTTTTGGTGAAAATAGCAGTGAAACTGCCGTTGGTGTAGTGTTTCATTTGGAAAATCAGCATTTCTGACAGAAAATTGTTCCATCATAAAAAAGTTCTCTTTGCTTTAATGTAATTACTGCTCAGAAGTTGATTTCTTTTGAACAAAATGGGATTGATTATGTGAATAACATTTCGTTATATTAATCAGATTTTCTAGGCAGATCCATTACCTCCCTGTTTGTACACATCCTTTGACTTCCCTGTTCACTAGAGATTGCACTGTTTATGACAAACTTTTTAATGCCTAAATCATCTTTAATGCCTCAAGCATCTTTGCAGACCACTATCTGCAATGGCCAAATGAGAACATCCTGGCTTTTTTCATACAGTCAAGGCAAGCAATTCTGGGACTAAGTGCCTCCCTGTGTTAAGCAGGAATACTGGGACAGCAGCAGACAAGGAAGTAAGCCAGAAGCAATCATCCCATGGGAAAGCTGTGATCTACAGGCTGTTATTTGGGTCACTCTGCTTTTTAATATTAATTGACCATCATGTAATAAAACGTCACAATCGCCTCGCTTTTAGTTACATTCTGAAGTGGCTTAAAAATACTTGAGAACTGTCAAGAGTTGGTAAGAATCTGCAAAGAACTTTGTGCGGCTAGAATTTGGTCTGAACAGACTTTTCCTTTTACATTTTAGGGGGGAGTGAGGATATGGATGATGGAAAAAAGCAGTCTTTTAATTTATATAATACATGTCTTTCATAGACAGCGACAGGCCTACAATAGAATGTTATTAGGTAACCTCCTGTCTATAGAGATGCTTTGAATACAATTCTTTTCCAACATTATTAATTTACTGCCTTTGTTAAGCAACCAGTTTTGGTCAGTCCCACAAAACATGCCTCACATAAGGTGCAACTGTACAATAGAACATTTCCTGTAAAGTTTAACCATGAACTAGTGCATTTTCATATTTAAAATAGGGACGGTCATTAATAGCCTTAATGCTTTACTCAGGCATAGGGGAAAAAAAGGATAAAAAGGAAACTTTTAAGGACATCTATAATAGATCTTTTATTCTCCAAAGTAAAATCACAAGTTATGATTATTTTTACTTGGCTCTAGCTACCTGAATGTTAACCTTTTAGTTTAAGCTGTTGTGGAAGAATGGTTAAGTGAAAAAGGACACAGCTTAATTGATGTGAGCAATCCAGCCTTTGATGGGGCCTGGGAGCCAGAGATCAAGGTGAAATTCCCTTGAGAACAGCAGAAGGAGTACTTGGTAAAGCAAGATAAACGGGACTAAGCCTGGGAAAGTGCTGATAAGACCCCCTTTGTGAACAGTGCGTGAACGGCAACTTTGTACCAATCATATAATTGTTTTAAGCGCGTGGACAAGTATAGTTATCCAATAGAATAGTCGCTGTTAGCGCGTGCTTTGCTTAGCATCTATATAAACCTGTTAAGTAGTCTGAATAAAGGAGAACGACCATACTCATATTGAGATTCATCGTTACTCCGGGTCCGTCTCCCACTCCGACATCTGGTAGCAGAGGATGCACCGATGAAATCTCCGTGACTGCGGTAAGCAGCTAGAGGAGGGGAGTTGGGAAACCACGGCTGAGGGAAGCGCTGCCTGGAGCAAGAAGCAGGGCAGACGCCGGTGTGAGGTCGCTCCTCACCTCTCAGGCGCAGTGATGGAAACAGAAGCTGCGGCCACGTTGCTCACTGGAATCCTCTCTAAGAGAGGGATAGAAGCACCAGTGAAGCAGTTAATAAGGTTGATTAAATTGGGACAATGTTGGGGTCACTTTTCTGACACCTGCATGTTATTTTCCGTATCGGAATGGCGAGATTTTGGAGGAACAATGTGGCAGAAAACAATAGAGGGGGATAAAAAGGAAGAAAAGGAAATAAAGGCGGTTCGTGGACTCTGGAACACTGTCTTGGAAACTTTGAAAGCGATGAAGGCGGAGAGGGAAGTAGCTTGCGCTGCTGCCCAAATGTTAGGTCCGGGAGTGTCTAAAGATAAGCCCGAAATCAAACCGGGACCTATTGCGCGATTTTTTGGGCTGCCTGCCGTGAGAGGCGCGTCTGGAACTGTCTGTAAAAACGTTTCTGAACTGCGTGTTATGGCGGAATCAGTGCAGGAGCCAGAAAAGGCGGAAGTTCCAGTTAGCAGGGTTAATGCAAACTGTGAAGCGAATGCGGAAGTAGCTCCGCCAAAACCCCCTGGAGGGGCGGGAGCGACAAAACGTAACGACTTGGGCGGAGCAGCCTGCCGACTTCCCCCTGCAGCTCCGCCCAGTGAACCACCCTCCGCGCCTCCGTTGCCGCCCTCAACCTCGTTCTATCCGCCCCTACCCCCCTCTACGGAATCCTCTGGAACTACCACACCATCTAGCGGGGAAGAGCTGCCACAATCCTCTGATGCCACTGCAAAAATGTTGCAAGCAGTTTTAAAACGTCTTGATACTCTGGAATTACAAACAAAAAGGAAAGGAGAAGCTGTGCCTCCATGTTTAATGAACCTTCCAGCACTCCCTAAACCCACACGCTGGAGCGGTGTCATCAAAGATGCAATTGTAGAAGGACAGTGGAAGCCTGTGGGGGGGGCTGAAGGCCCTATGACACTAGCGTTTCCAGTTGTGCAGAGAGACGGGCAAGGAAAGTGGGAGCCTCATGATTGGAAAATACTGCAACAAGCCCGAACCACCGTCTCAACATATGGATTAAAATCCGAGGCTACAAGACAAATTGTTAGTTGGATCTTTTCTGCCGACCTCATGTGTCCATATGATTGTCAAAACCTGATGAGACTGTTACTTACCCCAACACAGTATTTACTGTGGATGTCATCCTGGCAACAGCGAGCCATTAATGCTGCTGCTCAAAGACAAAGAGACGGGGACCCACTTCGTGGAGTCACTGCGGATATGCTCGTAGGGCAAGGACCATACAGCGACTATCAAGTGCAGATAACTTTTCCAGCGAATATGCTACAATTGTCTGCTCAGCTAGCACTTGAGGCATTCCTTAGCCTACCGGGATCCAACGTTCCCTCCTTTAGTAATCTCCAACAAGGAGCAACCGAGAAATACAGTAATTTTGTAGATCGGCTCTGGGAAGCTATCATGAATCATCCTGATTTATCAGAAGACAACAGACAACAAATGTTCAAAATATTAGCTTTTGATAATGCTAATAAGACAACAAGGCAAATGCTAGCCAGTTTGCCCAAAGGAGCTGGAGTAGAGGAAATGCTTCTACGAGTAGAAAGAGCTGAAACACAACGACAGGGAAATACCGTTGCTGCTGCGGTCCAGGGAGCAGTTTGAGAAATAATGCAGCCACTAGTTGCAGTGGTGCAGAAAAAACAAGGCCCTACTCCCAAAGGAAAACCTCGCCGACCGCCAGGACAACCTTTTCGTGGCAGCTGCTTTCGCTGTGGGGAATCAGGCCACATGAAAACGAATTGTCGTGCTGCAGTTTGGTGTGACCACTGCCAGAAAAACAATCATGCTACCAAGGCATGCTCGGGAAACTGGAAGCCGAGCGCGGAGAGAGGTCGCGCGCAGACACAAATGAACCCCCAAAACGGAACACGGGTTTTCTACAACAGTGCCTACCAGCCACCCGAGGAAGCCTGGGAGTCGACGTGGAAACCACAGTAGATGTCACCCTCGTTGACTCTAATGTCCAGAAAGTTCCCAGCAATGTTATAGGACCTCTTGTTCATCAAGAAAGCAACGTTGGAGGATTGCTACTAGGCCGGTCCTCTGCCGGTATACAAGGTCTCATCGTGTTACCTGGAGTAATCGACGCAGATTACACGGGTCGTATCTACATCATGGTCTATACTGTTTGTCCACCAGTGTTTATTCCTAAAGGTAGTAAAATCGCACAAATAGTTGCTATTAGCAACCCATTGACCCATATGCCTCAATCAAATGTTCGACGGGGCAATCAAGGTTTCGGGTCCACTGGCCCTGCTGTTTGTTTTACAACAAAATTAAATCAGCGGCCAACAATGAAAATTGCTATTACTCAACAGGGCACATCGCAACAAATTGATGCGATGTTAGATACTGGGGCGGATGTTACAATCATCAGCCGCAACATATGGCCTTCAAGTTGGCCAGTAGAATTACCAACATCAAGTATTGCAGGAGTTGGACAATCAGTACCCTATATTAGCAAACATCCAATACATTTACAGTTTCCGGAGGGGCAGCATGCCACTCTTAAGGTGTATGTGTTGCCCTTGCCTGGGACGTTAGAAGCACTAATCGGGCGAGATGTGCTAAGTCAAATTGGAGCCGTTCTGACAACAAAGCATTTTTAGTCATGGGCACTGGGGAGCAGCCGCCCAACCCGTCGCTTACATGGCTTACAAATGAGCCTGTGTGGGTTGACCAGTGGCCCATGACTAAAGAGCGACTGCAAATTGCCAAACAATTGGTTGCTGAACAACTGGCAGCTGGACATATTAAGCCTTCTGTTAGTCCCTGGAACACTCCCATTTTTGTAATCCCGAAGAAAAGTGGAAAATGGCGACTTTTGCATGACTTGCGTAAGGTCAATGACCAAATGCAATCTATGGGTGCGTTGCAGCCCGGAATGCCATCTCTCAGTATGTTACCACGCGGATGGCACATCTTGATAGTCGACTTAAAAGACTGGTTTTTTACCATTCCACTGCACCCACAAGACACTCAACGTTTCGCCTTCTCTGTGCCGACGATGAACAAGGCTGCACCGGCAGAGCGATACGAATGGGTTGTTTTACCACAAGGAATGAAAAATTCACCCACATTGTGTCAATTGTATGTAGCGTGGGCGCTGCAACTACTTCGAGCCCAATGGTCAAATACGATAATTTATCATTATGTGGACGATATTCTTTGCTGTCGAGAACAGCCATTCTCAGACGAGTCATTGCGCCAGCTCATCACCATATTAGCGAAAAAGGGGCTTGTCATTGCACCAGAGAAGGTGCAGCATACTGCCCCTTGGAAATATTTTGGGTGGTCTATTACAGACTCAAAAATCCGACCACAAAAAACAGAGCTTGTCACTCAACTGCATACCTTACATGACATCCAAACCTTGCTTGGGGACATTCAATGGGTTCGCAATTGTGTTGGTATTTCTAATACTGACATTGCACCCCTGACTGCGTTATTGCGCGGGACAAATCCTGCGGACAAAGTGACATTAACAATGGAGCACCACTCGGTGCTACAGCAAATCATTCAAAAAATGCACGCAGCTTGGTCATCGCGCCGCATCTTACCACTGCCAATATCGTTAATCGTCTGTAATGGAAAAGACTCACCTTATGCAGTCATTTGTCAGTGGCAAAATAAGAAAGGGGAACTCACCTCAACCTTTCAATTAAATGCCACTGCCACTGCCAAATGCAAAGGACAAGGAGATATGTTCAATATTTTAGAATGGGTATTTTTAAGCGTACAACCAAAAAGGAGTATCCAAACACGAACTGAAGCAGTAGGCGAATTAATACGGAAAGGACGGTCACGAATTATAGAAATTAGTGGCCAGGAACCAGAGGACATTAGTATACCTGTTAGTACTGTGGAGGTAGAGTGGTGGCTTCGTAATGCTGAGGCCATACAGAATGCCCTATTAGGCTACGGTGGTAAAATACACTCTCAACAACCACAAGGAAAATTATGGCAGATGTTAAGACGGAATCAGTGGATACAGAGATCCAAAGTAAGCAACAACCCATTACCAGATGGTGTCACTGTGTATACAGATGCAGGCAAGCGCCTGCGGCGTGCAGCCTGTGTCTGGAAGGAAGGCGACAATTGGAAGCAGTATGTCATGGAGGGGCAGCCTCAAGATTCCCTCCAGACTTTGGAACTGACTGCAGTAATTTGGGCTTTGACTAATTGGATAAATATTCCCTTAAATGTGGTAACTGACTCAATGTATGTGGCTGGAATAGTGCCACGTCTAGAAGATGCCCTATTACGGGAAACAACGAATCCTAGATTGGGGAGTTTATTTATCAGACTGCGGTCTGTATTAGGTCAACGTACAGCAGCCTGCTGTATCATCCATATTCGTAGCCATCAATTGGACCTTGGTCTTGGTCAAGGTAATCAGCTGGCTGACAGTCTGGTTAGTCCCGTGTGCCACGCACCTCCTATGGACAAATTTCAACAAGCTAGACAAAGTCATGAAAATTTCCACCAAAATGCTAAAGGTCTAAAAAGACAATTTAATTTAACGGAAAATGAAGCAAGAGGTATAATCCAGGCCTGTCCAAAATGTGGAAATCACGGTCCAGGCATAGGGTCTGGAGTGAATCCAAAAGGATTAAAAGCGTTAGAATTATGGCAGATGGATGTCACACATGTTCCCGAATTTGGTCGATTGAAATATTTGCATGTCACCATAGACACCTTTTCAAAAATGATATGGGCAACTGCGTTGCCTGGAGAAAAGGCGCATCATGTATGTAAACATTTGCTCGCTTGTTTTGCGGTGCTAGGTGTGCCTGAGCGTATCAAAACAGATAATGGGCCTGCTTATATTAGCCAAAAAGTTAGAGCATTTTTAGCAAAATGGGGAGTCAATCATGTTACAGGGATCCCACACTCGCCTACTGGTCAAGGACTAGTGGAGCGCACGCATCAAATTTTGAAGGACTATCTAAATAAGCAAAAGGATATAGAGGTAGACCCTCAACAGAGGGTGCATCGTGTACTGTTTACACTGAACTTTCTCTGTCTTATGGGAGATAGAGAAGAACCGCCGGTAGTAATCCATCATCAGCACCTTAAATTTAATGATACAATGACACTACCACAATTTGAAGTAAATTACAAGGATCCTGCCTCTGGAATGTGGCTAGGGCCAGTCCCAGTTATATTTAATGGTCGAGGATATATGTGTGTTTCCACAGGTCACGGTCCAGTGTGGGTGCCGAGCAGAAACGTGAAGCCTGTTCTAACTCCTCATGGCTCATCCGACAAGCAAGATGAACCTACCCCTGATCATCGGGATAGTACTCCCGGTGGTGATGAGTCTTCACAAAATTGAGCCCAGAGAAAATATGTGGGTTACCTGGGCGAACAAAACAGGTCAACAAGCGTTTTGCCTCTCACTTGCGTCTGCTACAGAGCCTTTCCGGACGTGTCTACTAGGGGTACCAGGTTTTAAGGCAACTGACTTTAGTAGTTTTGCTACAAAAAACTGTAGTCGAGCTACTAATGTTAGTGGCTGCAGTGCCACACTCATCAATAGTCTAAATGTTACACTGCCGTGGGACCCCCAAGAGTTAAGCTTATTAGGATCAATGAGAATTGGCAATAAAACAAAAAATTGGACTCAAACTTGTTTTATATTTGGAGGACCCGCCTTTACTGGCACCAATTATTATAGAACATCTAACTGGATTGAATGGACAAATGTCACATCAAAAGAAAGGCGCTATAACGATTATTACGATCCAGCTGGTTATTGTGGGGACCAGGCGGCCCTAGGAGCCGAGACTAAGGGAGGAGTACCAATCTGGAACAATGGCACTCCTAAGGCCTTGCCTCCAGATGTCTTTTTAATATGTGGTGATAGAGCGTGGCAAGGAGTTCCACAGAACGTGTTTGGTGGGCCGTGCTATCTTGGAAAATTAACGTTATTGGCCCCAGATCAAAATTGGTGGAAAGATGTAAGAAATAAAACAATAGAAATCAAACATCGAACAAAACGAGAAGTCACGGGTCTTTCCCCGGATTGTGATGATGAACTTGCCCTCCTCAGTACCACTGAGAGAGTGTTCCTGTCCCTGTTCATACCTGGGGGGGCAGCAGGACGAGCCCTGAAACAGGTTGGGCAATTAGCCTGTTGGGCTAAAAAACAAGCAAAAGTCACCACCCAGGTAATAGAAACACTATTAGAGGATCAAAATAGCTTACGCCACGCAATTTTGCAAAATAGAGCAGCAATTGATTTTTTATTATTAGCCCAAGGTCATGGTTGTGAGGATTTTGAAGGCATGTGTTGTATGAACCTGTCTGATCACAGTGAATCAATTCACAAACAACTACGATGGCTGAAAGAGCATGCCAACAAAATTCGACAAAATCAGGGGTTTTTTGATGAGTGGTTAACCAGTTTGTTTGGGTCCTTACCATCATGGCTAAAGGGTTTGTTAGCTGAGGGATTACGACTTTTAATAATTTTGGTTATCATAGGTCTGTGTTTTTGCGTAGCATGTAGCTGTGTAGAAAAAGCTTTTAGAACCATGATAAATCATGCCTGGATCGCTCAAAAACAAGAAGGGGGAATTGTGGAAGAATGGTTAAGTGAAAAAGGACACAGCTTAATTGATGTGAGCAATCCAGCCTTTGATGGGGCCTGGGAGCCAGAGATCAAGGTGAAATTCCCTTGAGAACAGCAGAAGGAGTACTTGGTAAAGCAAGATAAACGGGACTAAGCCTGGGAAAGTGCTGATAAGACCCCCTTTGTGAACAGTGCGTGAACGGCAACTTTGTACCAATCATATAATTGTTTTAAGCGCGTGGACAAGTATAGTTATCCAATAGAATAGTCGCTGTTAGCGCGTGCTTTGCTTAGCTTCTATATAAACCTGTTAAGTAATCTGAATAAAGGAGAACGACCATACTCATATTGAGATTCATCGTTACTCCGGGTCCGTCTCCCACTCTGACATCTGGCACTGAGGCCAAGTGGTACAAAATGGCTTGTCTCCATAATGTTAAATTATTTTAGCCTCCAAGAACTAAGCTGCTAACTGGGAATGTCCCTAGTACTTAAATAGTCCTGAATAGCCCCAGGAATTCTGGGAAAGAGTAATTTTTTCCTGAATTAACCATACCAGAGACTCTTTCATAGTATTTGAGCTCTGATACCTGGGAACATTCCTGAACACAGATTTATTTATTGTCATAGGTAACACCTTGGACTGTTCTTTACACTGGAGAAGACAACAGTCAGATAACTGCTGAGAAGAGGAACTCAGAAATGAAAGATGTATCTCAGACTAGACTGGAATAATCTTCACTGGTATAAACTGTAGAATTGCTGAGAACTATTGTTTTACGTGTTGTCTCTGTGAATCTCAGGGATAGTGTCCTCACGGTGTACGGCAAGACAAGAGGTTCAGAGCTGTAGCCAAGGTCAGAGTGAAATTCAGGAACTTTCTAAAGATGGCAGAGTTTGTAAACTCAGCTACATGGGAGAAAAGCTAGAAAAGCAAAAGGCGATGCAGCAATGAGACATGTTGCCTTGCACTGTCCTTTCCAGGAACTTCTGGCTGAAGCTGGTAGAATTAATTTCTAATGGTCTCACTGAAGTATTATTTCTACTAGTTCAAAGCACCTGTGTCCTGTTTCAGGTAAGCTTAGAACATGATGCTGGATCAGCAGTGCTAAATGAGACAGACTGTGTTTAAAGCAATACCTTATCTGTCTGCTTCCAATACCATTTCTGAGGTGCATTTCTCAAGGTAGTATTTGAATGAAAATAAGCCTTTGGACCATGGAAATTGTGTCCAACTGGTATATTCAGGGATGTAAGCAAACACCTTTCATTTCAATTCCTCATGGCTTATCTGGACAACAATATACTTAACATGAATCCTTTACACCTTGCATCTAAAGTGGTGAAACTGGACACAAGCCTACATCCAGATTCTGGATTTAATACAAAATCACAAAATCACAGAATCACGGAATCACAGAATCATATAGGTTGGAAAAGACCTTTAAGATCATCGAGTCCAACCATAAACCTAACACTGCCAAAACCACCACTACACCATGTCTCTAAGCACCTCATCCAAACGTCCTTTAAATACCTCCAGGGATGGCGACTCAACCACTTCCCTGGGAAGCCTGTTCCAATGCTTGATAACCCTCTCGGTGAAGAAAAATTTCCTAATATCCAGTCTAAACGTCCCCTGGCACAACTTGAGGCCATTTCCTCTTGTCCTATCACTTGCTACTTGGGAGAAGAGACCGACCCCCACCTCTCTACAACCTCCTTTCAGGTAGTTGTAGAGAGCAATAAGGTCTCCCCTCAGCCTCCTTTTCTCCAGGCTAAACAGTCCCAGCTCCCTCAGCCGCTCCTCATAAGACTTCTGCTCCAGACCCTTCACCAGCTTCGCTGCCCTTCTCTGGACACATTCCAGCACCTCAATGTCCCTCTTGTAGTGGGGGGCCCAAAACTGAACACAGTATTCGAGGTGCGGCCTCACCAGTGCCGAGTACAGGGGCACGATCACTTGCCTAGTCCTGCTGGCCACACTATTTTTGATACAAGCCAGGATGCCATTGGCTTTCTTGGCCGCCTGGGCACACTGCTGGCTCATATTCAGGCGGCTGTCAACCAACACCCCCAGGTCCTTCTCTGCCAGGCAGCTTTCCAGCCACTCTTCCCCAAGCCTGTAGCGTTGCATGGGGTTGCTGTGGCCCAAGTGCAGGACCTTGCACTTGGCCTTGTTAAAACTCATACAATTGACCTCGGCCCATTGATCCAGCCTGTCCAGGTCCCTCTGCAGAGCCTGCCTACCCTCCAGCAGATCAACACTCCCACACAACTTGGTGTCATCTGCAAAGTTACTGAGACTGCACTCGATCCCTTCGTCCAGGTCATTGATAAAGATGTTAAACAGAACTGGCCCCAACACCGAGCCCTGGGGAACACCGCTTGTGACTGGCCGCCAACCGGAGTAAACTCCATTCACCACCACTCTTTCGGCCTGGCCGTCCAGCCAGTTCTTTACCCAGCGAAGAGTACACCTGTCCAAGCCATGAGCAGCCAGTTTCTCCAGGAGAATGCTGTGGGAAACCGTGTCAAAGGCTTTACTGAAGTCTAGATAGACAACATCCACAGCCTTTCCCTCATCCACTAGGCGGGTCACCTTGTCAAAGAAGGAGATCAGGTTGGTCAAGCAGGACCTGCCCTTCCTGAACCCATGCTGGCTGGGCTTGATCCCTTGGTTATTCTCTACATGCCGTGTTATAGCACTCAGGATGATCTGCTCCATCAGCTTCCCCGGCACCGAGGTCAGGCTGACAGGCCTGTAGTTCCCCGGGTCCTCCTTCTGGCCCTTCTTGAAGATGGGTGTCACATTCGCTAATCTCCAGTCAGCAGGGACTTCCCCAGTTAGCCAGGACTGCTGGTAAATGATGGAAAGGGGCTTGGTGAGCTCTTCTGCCAGCTCCTTCAACACTCTCGGGTGGATCTCATCAGGCCCCATAGACTTGTGAGTGTCTAAGTGGTACAGCAGGTCACTCACCATTTCCCCCTGGATTATGGGGGCTCCAGTCTGGTCCCCATCCCTATCTTCCAACTCCAGGGGCTGGGTACCCATAGAACAGTCGGCCCTGCTAATAAAGACTGAGGCAAAGAAGGCATTAAGTACCTCAGCCTTTTCCTCATCCTTGGTCACTGTGTTTCCTCCCCCATCTACTAGGGGCTGGAGATTCTCCTTACCTCTCCTTTTGCTGCTAATGTATTTGAAGAAGTATTTTTTGTTGTCTTTTATAGCAGCAGCCAGACTGAGCTCTAGCTCAGCTTTGGCCCTTCTAATTTTCTCCCTGCACAACCTCGCTACACCTTTGTAGTCCTCCTGAGTTGCCCGCCCCTTCTTCCAGAGGTCATAGACTCTCCTCTTTCTCCTGAGTTCGAGCCAGAGCTCTCTAGTCAGCCAGGCTGGTCTTCTTCCCCGCCGGCTCGTCTTTCGGCACCTGGGGACAGCCCGCTCTTGTGCCTTTAGGACTTCCTCCTTAAAGAATGTCCAGCCTTCCTGGACCCCTTTGCCCTTTAGGGCTGCCTCCCAGGGGACTCTCTCGACCAGTCTCCTAAACAGGCCGAAGTCCGCCCTCTGGAAGTCTAAGGTGGCAGTTTTGCCGACCCCCCTCGCCGCTTCTCCACGTATCAAAAACTCTATCATTTCATGATCACTCTGCCCAAGACAGCCTCCAACCATCACAACGCTCACAAGTCCTTCTCTGTTGGTGAACAAGAGGTCCAGCGGGGCACCTTCCCTCGTTGGCTCACTCACCAGCTGTGTCAGGAAGTTATCTGCCACACACTCCAGGAACCTCCTGGACTGTTTCCTCTCTGCTGTATTGTATTTCCAGCAGACATCTGGCAGGTTGAAGTCCCCCACAAGAACAAGGGCTAGCGATCGTGAGGCTTCTCCCAGCTGCTTATAGAATAGTTTGTCGGCCTCCTCATCCTGGTTGGGGGGTCTGTAACAGACTCCCACCACAATATCTGCCTTGTTGGCCTTCCCCCTGATTCTCACCCATAGACACTCCACCCTATCATCACCATCATCGAGCTCTAAACTATCCAGACACTCCCTGACGTACAGGGCTACCCCACCACCTCCCCTGTTCCAAAATCATGGAACAAAAAAAGGAAAACCAAGCATCGCCCTGAATTAGTCATCCAGGTTCCTGGTTTCTGTTAGGTTCTTCTGTAAAAGATGTCTACCATCATTATTTTATGAGAAGCTCAATCCAGTAGGCACACTGATGAGCTAGGCAAAGAAAACCTAGGTTTTGAATCCCATTGGGAATTTTGGCTTGAAATAGATCCTGGGCAGCTCCAGATTTAGGTTATATTATGGCAGAAATACCTGTATCAAGGAAAATTTAGTCAAAAATTTAAGAATCCATGAAATATATAGATCATTCCAAGAGCAGTTGGCCATGAGTCAGGGTAATGAGTATATGGGATGCAGGCTAAGTGGCAGTCAGTACATCGTCTAAATCCTTTTCTGCACCTGCCTTTTAATCTCTTTGGTTTTCAGCTCTCCATCTGTAAAATGGGAATAACTACTTATATTCTTTCATGCTTTGTTTATTAAGAAAAAAAGTCACATGGGACAGTGTTATGTTTTGCTGCATCTTATAAATGAAATGCTGATCCCTACTGGGGTCCCTGGGCACTGCTGCTGTATAAATAAATACATAGCTATGTTTGTCACAGAGGGAGAATATTGACTGCAGGTGAGGAATAGGTAGCCAAAGCAGATTAGCTCTTAAGCAGCGAGGATCCTGTTTTCCAGTCCTTTGTAAGAAGGAAAAGTACAGAGAAAAAGAGAAAATATATGACACATAAGATGAATCATTTCTAAAGGGAATGGTTTTGAAAATTTCTCCACAATGCATCAGCAGCCTGTCTGCAAGCATCAATTTTTTTGCCTCCTTTACACAGTTTTTAGCAAATTTCATGCCAGTGAAAGATGCAGGATTGACATTCTTAAATCTCCCTTTTATCCACAGAAAAGATAAAGCATAGTCAGAAAATATGCAGGTTTCCTTAGATTTTTAGGCTAACGTGCCTTCATTTGCCCTGAAGGGACACCTCTACAGGAGGGAAAAGCACTTTAGTCACCATTCTCATTTTATCCTTGGCCTTGATGCTGAAATTATTATCCTGAGAGTTGAGTGGGATACTTTGGTTTAAGTATGATATGGGCACCTGTTCTCTCTGCTGATGCTATCCAACTCGTTTCACATGGGCCAATGTACAGTTTTCTGAAAACCTCTTTCAGTCACTTCCAACCAGAACACAGTTGCAAGTTCATTACAGCCTGAAACAGTAAACCCTGATTTAGGGGGCTACACAGACCAGTGCCAGTCTCCCAAAGCCATCCAGCCATCCATAACACTGCTGCCTTGCCCCAACATGCCTCTGTGAGATATTTTCTAAGGGGCACAGATGAAATTTGTTTTTTGCGAAGGCCACCAGCTCTCACTGCTGTCAGTGTAATATGGTCACTAAATTCCCAAAGACAATATTACTGCAAATCACCTCAAATGTGCTGCAGGCGGTAGAATGATCCTGTAAGCAGAGAGCTAGGTCTTTGAGGACAAGTTTAATTACTTTAATCTATACAGCCTGGAAAACATAATGGTTAATGGGGTAATCTACTGAAGTATGTGGAATTTTAAACAGTATAGACTATGCCACTGTATGACACTACTCTCAGCACAGCAGAGATGATAAAACCAAGAGCATAAATGGTGACTGAAGAAAGCCTTAGATGTTCATAAATCAATAATTGATAAAACGTACTCTTGTGTAACTAAGTAGAATTTTATGTTGCAGGTAGAATAAACTGATTACATGATACTATAATGCTCAGTGGAATTATGGAATGAGCTTCATTAATTCACTCTAATTACTGCATATTTGTATACAAATGGCTGAAATGGTTCTATCAGTTTTGTAGTCTATAAAACTGCAATAAAATCCTGCCCTTTGAGTCCACAGATGAAATCCATGATATTTTCCCAGCATGGGGCTCTGTGCTCCTGGAAAAGCTGAACATCAGCAGATACATAGAGGTTGATGTTCTCGATGCATCTGGCCATTAAAGATTTCAAAGCACTTTTCTCATGGGTAGAGGTGTTAAGCCCTCTGGTCCTGGCTAGATTCCAACCTGGGTAACAAGCCACCTGGACCAGATGCTGAGGGAACTTAAGGACAAAGTGATTGGGCTGCTAACAGAAATGTACAATCTCTCATTAAGATCATCCACTGGAGATGTTTTATCTGCCTTTTAAAAAGACATTAGGGATGATCCTGGGAATTACACACCAGTGAGCCTTACTTCAGCAAATGGACTGCAATGATAATTAAAAGTAGGATTATAAAAAATCCTAGATAAGCATGATATGTTACAGACAAAGAAATGTGTGTTGTGTAAAGGAAAATCAAGCTTCTTTAATTTACTAGAATTCTTTGAAAATGTCAAATAAATATTGGATAAAGGAGAACTGGCTGACATAATCTACTAGGACTTTCAAGAAGCTTTTGAGAAATTCTCTCACAAAAGGCTGTTAAGGAAACTAAGCCATCATGGAATACAAAGGAAAACACATTATAATGGGGCAAAGACTGGCTAAGAAACAGAATGTAAAGAAGGGAAATAAAAGCTTCATTTTAAGCAGGACTTGGCAGGAACACTTGATATGTGCTCAGTTTTTACAGTTTTGGTGTGCTTTTGTTTTTCTTTTTTTTTTCTTTTATCTTGTTATTATTGGTTGCTAATTGAGAAAATACTTTGTTGAAATTTTTTGTGGCATGAAATTGAAATTATCCATTAATTTTATATTTGAGAGATGGAAAAATGCTTACATTTCAACAAAGTAAAGGTAGATTTTAAAAAGGAAGTTAGTCAAGTGTTGGTTTCTAGAACCAAATCCTGTGATAATGCCCTTTGGGCACATGTGCAGTAGCCACAGTGTTCTAGGTCCTTTTCCAGTTGGAGGCTACCTGTTGATAGCAGTAAACAGTGTTAGATGACCCAGATGGTCCTATCTAAGTTTCTGGTTTGCTAAAGTGAGAGACAGTCTAGGTTTGGGTGCTAGATTGGGAGATGTAAGACCCTTGGCAGAGCTGTGGGATGCCTGTAAACAGTAACTCTTCACCAGCTTATATTTATAGGGTATGTTCCTCCTCCACACCCCACCTCTTCGGTTTTAACAGCTGATAGAAAGACCAAATTTTTAAAGATGTGGATTAATCTTGTAAGAGATTTCATTAATTTTTTTAATTCAGATTGCATTGCTTCTTCCAAGGCCCTTTCCAGTACTTTGCAGAGTGGAACTCTGTTATGTGAGGCTGCAGCTACCTTTGCTTTCTCTTGCTATGTGCATACCCTGCATGTTCCCTATCTGCTCGTTTGCAAGGCAGTTCTTACAAAATGAAAGTCTACAGAGAACAGGAATAGAAGGGTGACATGATCTCTGTCACTCCAAACAGAAAATGTTCCAGTGATCTTTTTTTTCACACCTTGTAGAATTTCAGTTTTCTCTTTAAAACATGGATTAAACGACGTTGCCAAAAACATATGCTTCTGTGTCAAACATTTCACTTATTCAGGAATCTAGAGGCAGCTGGAGAGTTCTCACTGCCAAAGTGACTTCAACAATTGTCTCTTTCACTTTTAATTGAAAACATGTTCATTTCAGGTGTAGGTGTGGATAACCAATATGTGGCAGTGTTAATTTCCCTCGCCATTCAGTGTACATATGTCCTAAGTGACCATTATTAAATAGCTTGAAGAAAATGATCTAAATCCGTTGCCAAAGTGTCCTGTGCTCCTATAAGTCTATGATTTGCCATGGCACAGATTTCATCTGCTGATTAAAGATGGAGTGGTTAGCATGAGATAAGACATCACCAGTCTCTTGCTTCTTGTAAGACCTGCAGTGAGCAGGTCTTACCAGAGGGTTACAGATGAGTTACTGAAGCTGAGGGCCTTCTTATTACATTAGCTTTAACCATTACAAAAGCACAGTTCCAGTATTTGTTCCCCTGTGGATATTTCCTCTGGGTTTTATTTGTTGTGTCTTCCTCACACTACAGTGCTCCAGCCAATCTAAATACAAACCTTTCTGTGCCAGTCACACTCTAGTTCACCGTGTTTAAGGAACCTCCTCTCATTCCCCCCCTTCCCACTTTTTTTTTGGGGTGTGGGGGATGTCATGCTTTCTAGTAGGACCTTACTTGAAGGCAAAAGCCAACAGGTCAAATCTCATAGTTTTTCACATCTTTTTCATTCCCAGCCTCAGTTTCCATAGAGATGGTTGTGGCACTCCTTCCCCAAGCTCCCTTCCTTTATCCCCTTTTAAACAGCTGAGTTTGGTTTGAACCTCATGTTCGCTCATGTTGCAGGAAATAAATTGGAGGAAAGTTCTATAACTGTAATATCAAAACCAGTCTGTACCAGATATTTCAAAGGAAAAGGGAACAGAAACAAGCAAACAAATTTCAACACATACTGATAAGCTAATTTTCTCATGAGAGACAGATCCGCCCTGCCTTTGAAACTACAAAGGTAGATAAAACCTGAAGATTGAAGGTTATCAGTTTGTCAAGCAGGACCCACTCTGGGGGTGCCATAGGGTTGAGTGCTTGGTTCTCTGCATCGAATCACAGGTGCCTCATCACCTAGGACATCATTACCAGATGCCCGTGGCAGGGCTGGGGTTTCTCATCTCTGAGAAACATGCCATATATTGACCTACACGGGAGACTCAAAACTTGACTTTTTCTACTTCATGATAACCTGTCACATCAGATGGTGATATTATCCCACTATCCCCTTTAATGCTCAATCACTGTAGCACTCTGTGGAAATGCATATCCACTTTTTTTTTTTTTTCTTCTTTTTAGTTCCATCCCATCCTTTCTTCTGTCTGCTGCTTCTGCAACAAGTTTTATTTCCCTGCATGTTTTCAGGTGCATCTCTAGTGCCTCCAAGTACATGTATGCATGCATGAGAATATATGTATGTAGATTTGACTGAGGGGGTGGGCCCTGAATATGTTCTGTGCACAAGGAAACGTGGCTAGTTTACTATTATTTTGTATCTTATACTCAAAGTGTGATGAGCACTTTACAGCTATGTAAACAGATACATACACAAAAAGCTTCTAATCAAAACTAGTTTAAGACAATGCTTGGGAGAAAGACAAGGCAGCAGAAAAAGTCTGGGAGAACAGAGGGCAAGGAGTATGGAGATCAAATTGTATTTGGGAGTATAGTTCTTTATATCCTTAATGGAGGGGTTTATTTGAGTTACAAGGCCTGAAATTGCTTCTGGACAGGTGCTCAGAAATACCCCTCTATGTCCCCAACAGATATAGGTAATGAACATTTTGTTGTTGACAGTTAAATTTCTTTTTAAAGCTAGGATAAGTTTGATAATGAATATTCTGCTGATCTGCTTTTCTTTGCACTTAGGAAATCTCAGCGCACAATAGCATCCAAGATCCCAGTGTCTTATCTGCCACCCCCCATACACACACACCCCTCCCTGTGCCAAGGGGGATCCGGCTCTTGCAGCGCTGGGTAAGGGAACGAGGGATGTTGCCATCTAGTGGGTATTTATCAGGCAGAAAAACAGACTTCCTACCCACGGCCGCTAAGAAAATTCTGCCTCAAATCAGCAAGTGTGGAGACACACATTTGAGGGAAATGGAAAAGGAAAAACTGCCTCGCAGGCCAGCTTTCTGGGGGAGCACACGGAGCATTTACCTGCTCGCTCAGCCTCATTCAGATCCTACGTCTATGTGACAGGATGCTTTGGGAGGAAGGGATACTCTGAAAAAAAACCCTGAAGACTTCTTTGCCCCTGTGTTCGGGGCCAGGACCCCTGATATGTTTCCCTTTGATATGCCCAGGCAGGAGTGCATACACATGGCTGCAAAAATGATGAAGGGTGAAATTCATCCTCCCCCCCTTTCAAAACTCCTGCTCCTTTCTTAGCAGCAGGGCCAGGCAGACACCTTTTCTATTGTTCCAGCTGATCACTAAAGCCTTCATCATGAGGGGACTTTTGCAGTTAGCATTAAAATAAAGAAGGGTTATTCATACACAGGCAGCTGGCGTGATCTTATCTGTGAGCCCCACAGAAAAGAGGAATTAAATAGTAATAAACATCATCATAATAAAATTAGCCCTTTCTTTCTTTAGAAACCTCTATTTGCAGCTGTTGCACTGGAAGCGGCGGCACGGCTGCAAGGTACCAGGCCCTGGGAGCGCTCAGTGGGGCAACACCCTCCTGCTCCAATCTGCCTCGTATTAACGAGCTGCTTGACTGGGATGTGATGCCGGCCGAGCAGCAGCTGCTTGGAGTGCGCCATTACGGAGAATTAGCTGAAAGTTTATTCTTAGCTCTTCCTCTCAGCTCCGGCAACATGTTCAACAGCTTGTGCATTTTGTAATGCCTCCTTTCATCGCCATGGCAACCGTTAAAACTTAAGTTGTGTATGACTTGCACACTCTTAATGCTGCAGGCTGCTGACAAAATGAAACCCTCAGTCTGCACTGCTTCTCGTTGCTGTTGATTCAAAGGGCCACAGTGTGCTGGGAAGGCAACTGGGAACATGTGTTTGCAAAGTACTTTAGGCACAGGAGTGTGATCCAGTGTTTAAGAGAGATTGTGAATCTGATTTTTCTATCTAGCTAGTCATTTGATCTGGGGTAGAGGAACTATTGCTTCTGGCTGAGTTGCTTTTCCTCTTCACGTTGTCCTGAACTGGCTTTGGCAGAGACCATGTGTATTGCTGCCTCATAAAATGCAGCCTCAAATAGTTTGCAAGCAGTCGGGTAATGGGGAGGGCAATAAGAGCTGCACGATCACAGGTAGATCGATAGGATGTAACTTGGTGCTGAGAAACTACCAGCTTCTACCAAATGGCAGATTAAGGAGCCATTTCGCCCTTGAAAGAACTTGCTTTTATACCCGAGTTACTCACTACAAGCAGTCTGATTTCCCATTCAGCTGGTGGCTGTACGAGTCAACCTCAAAAATAAAAAAAAGGGAAAGAAAAAAAAAAGTGGACTGCCTGGGGGCTGAACCCTCAAAATGTCACTTGGGTAAAGTGTCACTGAACCCCTATATAGCTTTATATCACCACCGTGGCTATATCCAGCACAAGTTTGGCTGAAGGAGTTGCATCAGCCTAGGGCTGTTGCCTGCAGAAGCAGACCCTGCTTTACACTGAAATCTTTCATAGTGAAGCCATTTTTCCTTTCTACAAAACAACTTTGCTGTGAATCAAATCCTGCAGCCACTAATAACTGTCCCTATGGAGAAATCCTACAGAATGGAAAAGGTTTGAAACCTACAGGGTTTTATAGAAATTAAATTGGATTCTATAGAAATTACTCTAAATAGCCACTTAATTTAATAAAGGATGCTACCCCTTCTGTAGAATTTTCACATCATATGATACATTTGAGGGGAGAATAATATCCCTGCAAATAGAATTGTTCAGGTTGGTTTAAAAATCCTATAGAAAACTTATTTCTCTATCTTAATTTTGCTAAGACTTTTCATTTGCACTAGTGGCTTGAAATCATAAATCTCAAAGCATTTCACAAAGAAAGAGCACGACTGTCTGGAGCCCACCTAGTGCCACTTTCCATGTCTGGGAAAATAAATCCAGGTAGTCCTGCACTCTGAAGTCACCTTTTCAAGCAGGATGCTTGTAGCATTTGAAGCTGTTCCTTTCTGTTTTGGGGAAAGAATGACAAAAAGTCCCAAACACCTCCCCTTTCTCCCTCTCCCTCCAAATACCTAATCTTCCCAGAAACAGGGGACTGTGAGTCATTTTAAGCTGTTTCTTCAACATGACTTCAGATCAGTGGTGTGCCCTACAACCTGCAGAGATTTGGAGCCGATTAGGTTACAATTGCAAAATGAATCCTTTTCTTTTTATGCATTCATCAGATTTTATTTTTTTTTAATATCCTTAAATGATCAAAATACATGGAAGCAGAGAGCATGGATAGAACATGTGCATTGCTGTCTATATACAGTTTCTTAATTTTTTTGGTTGTGCACTAGAACCTGTTAAAAATGTTTGTGTTTTGATGTGTGTGTGGCATTCAAACTGGCATCTCCAGCTGCTCTATATTTGGTGGTTAGTAATCTTTTCCATTATATTTTGAAAGGAGTAAATTTCTTCCTGTCTAAAATAAGCAACCAGCTACAAGGAAGCTACACTGTGGTTTGCTGTTTTGTTGCATGTTTAAAATACTGGTGCTCTGAGAAAGCTGTAGGTAATGCTGAAACACGGCCGCTTCTACTGCTTGAAATTTTAAACTGAACACTCATCTAGTGAATATCAGCATATCTGTATTGGCTTGAGTAGAATTACTTTGATTTACACTATATATGAGTCTTTTTTTTTTAAAATGTGGGGTTTTTTTTTTTAGTTCTTATTTTCTGCTCCAGTGCATGAATGAATTCAGGGCAAGACAAATGTCCTGATAGGGAACAGTGGAGTGGTAGTACAATGTGTACCCTACTGTCCTGGGAGGGGGGGGAATCTGCTCTGTGCATCATACCCAGAGAGATTATCCGGTAGTGAGATGCTATAGAAAGCACGCTGGCCTGAAATTCAGCCCTAGGATTGTTTAAGACAATACTATAAAGCTAAAGAGATGGTAACAGTGATCACAAATGTCAGCCTAGTCTGTTTAAGGGATGTCACAGAGAGAGATATACATAGAAGAAAAACTGGACTGGCACAGAAAAACTCTAAAAGAACTGTATTTTAGTAAATTTCTTTAAGAATTCCCACTAATGCTTGTAATTAAAAATAGATGGCAAGATAACACCAGCAAGTAAGACTGCCCTGAACTTTCAATCTAAATTGATCAGGGCAGCATTTTCTTACCTTCAGAAAGGGAATCTCGAACCTTCTGTACCTGAATATGTGTGTATATCTACACTTCACTGGCAGGTTATTTTCTAGTTGCCTATATGGTTTCAGGAAATGTCCTCTGAATAATTTGAGTTGAGCAATTGGTCAGTTGCAAAACAGTCTTAGCACACAATACTCCTACCCACCAGCTTATCTGAGCGCTGGAGGGAGATGAACCACAGTTCTGGCAAGTCTTAAGGTATTTTTCTTCTTTCTCAGACTTGCGTGGAGAGAGGAAAAGAATGTATCAAATGCTGAGGACAGACAGTTGCTCCAGTGCATCGAACAGCTGACTGGGACCCTATCTCTAGATTCGTTATATAAAAACAAGATTGTCACAATCAGGACAGCAGTCAACAGGGATAAGAAAGGAAATAACTCCAACATCCATTAGAAACAAAACTACAGAAGCCCATTTTTTAACAAATATCCCATCACCCTACAAGTCCCCATACTGTCCCAGAATATTCCTGCTGCCCTCTATGCCCCTAAGTGTCTCTACAAGATAATGCAAGATCACTGTATGTAGAAGTGGGTCCTGAGCTATGTGCGTGGTGACTGCTGGGCTGTAACACCTGATGACAACTTATCAGGCATCCTTCCAGACAGAACATCCTTTCATGGACATGCTGTTTTGGGAATTGATCCCCTAAAAAATTGTCACTTTTCCTAAAAATGCTTAACAACTTAAATACAAATTTTCATCTCCCACAGTTAGTTGAAACTGGCTAAGAGCTCCAAAAGTTTGGCAGGGAGAGGGGAATTAGAGTCAGACAGAATGATCATGATCACAAAGGTTTTGTTTCTGTAGGAAGTCAGGAACCAGGATCAAAAAAAACCCCAAACAACTCTTGAACTTATATTGGCAAACATAAGAATCATAGATCTGGATCTTTACCTCTTATGAAGTCTAAAGGCAATAACAGCACAGGACAAAGGCTGTAATACTCTCTGAAATGTTATGGGGTCCTAATATCTGCTCAGCTTTCATGCTACTTGGCAGAGAAGATTATAAGTTGTTCAGGTTACAAAACAAGCACTATAGCAAACACTGAAATCGATAAGACTATGCCTGAGAGAAAGTCCTCACTGTAGAGATAAATAACCACCGCAGCGGCTTCTTGCAGGCTGGCAGGCAACTTGGGAGGGAGAGCAGCCAGCAAGGAGAGACTGGGACCAGCTCCCAGCTCTCCTGCTCCCTGGTTGAGTGGTCACCTTCTCATTTGTCATAGGTTTTCTGTCCACATTAGGGGGACAGATTGTTCCCATGTAAGTCAAAGAAGCATCAGGACCATTCTCAACAGAGATCTTCTTGCAGAGAATGACAGGAAGTATGTGCTGGGAAGACAGTTTTATTTCTAGGACTCTGTGAATTGGCTCAGAGGCCCCTATTGCTTCTAATTTTTATTCAAAAGCTAATTTAATGCCTACTTAGGTGGTCTAGTGGCCATATTTTTTTTCTGTGGTCAGCAAAGTGAAAGAGACTCCTTCAACGGCCAGTCCAGAGCAAGTCTATAGGTGCAGTTTCACCATCAGTTTCAGCTAATCTAAGTCTATGCAAGTGTCAAGAAGGCATGAACACATATTTTACTCTATTCCCAACCATGCTTTAACACCTCCTCCCCATGCCAGTACTATCACTTTTCCTAATAATTTTTTCTGTATTTTTTTCAGTAAGGTCTGGCTGACCACAAGGCCGTCTGAGTGCTAGTGCTGTGGCACAGAGGATAGCTGTCCCCTTTCATAACAGTGTAGTCTTAGATTAGCTTAAAGGCGACCACACCCTGATTTAAGTTAAACACCTAACCTACTTAGCATCCTGGAACTAAGGTGTGTGACAGCTGAATACTCACTTATGTGACTGTCCTCACTGTTCTGTTGTTGTCCCAAGATACTTTCTTCTCAAGCTGTTCCTTAGGTTGTGCTGGCCCCAAGCATTTTTACATGGCCACTCAGTAAACTGGATCAAAGAACTGAGCCAGCTAAAAAATAGCCTGTCCACAAAAAAATGGTAATTTTCCAGTTCACCCTTCTGGTTCACACTGACTATGCAAAGGTGCGCAGGAACTGTTTAAACTGGTGAAAATTTGAACTGTGCTCTTCACTTCAGGAGTTGCTGCTGTGGCTGTGAAGCATTGCTTTACCATAGCAGTTCTCAGCCATACTGCTTCCATATCCCCTGTGCTAGAAGAGACATGAGTAAAAGACCCCTACAAAAAGTTTAGCACCAGGAGAATTTTTTAATGAAGATTTTGCAACTGGTTTATGACCCTTTTATGCCACCCAAATGTTTCCAAGGATTCCAGAACTGAGCTTCAGAATCACAACCATTGCATGGCTTTAATTAACTGGTGCTTGTACATTACACTGAACATTAACAGTGTATCTCTAAATGCTAATTGTTGTTATTGAACCCCCATGCTTCCTAATGCAGTAATAACCTGTACAAAGCCTAACTTACTAATATACAAGATCCAATTGTGTATCTTCCTCAAGGGATATTTATCTTCACAGCATGATTGCTAAGATAAATGCTAAAGTTTAAAATTCAGAAGTGCTTACTTCAGGGCATTATGACAAGACAACAAAGATATAAACTTGACAGAAGAAAAGCTTATGCATATAAATTATGTGGCCTTTTAATTGAAATACATGTCATAATAGATTTCATAGCCAGCAGATTATTTTTCAAGGCATTTCTTTTTTTCTTAAATAATAATAATTTGTAAAAGGCACCTTTTTGCTCCCCGTAGCTTTACAGAAATATAGACAAAAATTCTTGAACAGCAGAGCATTGCAATTTTAGCCATAATAGTCAACATAACAATTAGAACAGTTTTTTACGAGGACAAGGAATAGGACTGTCTTCAAGAAATGTGCTACAGTGAGCACTGTTGACTCACTGGCATTGCACACTGCTTCTTTTCATCTGAAGGGGAGCAATGCCACATAGCAGCTGTTGTAGGAATAGCAGCCACAGAAGACATTGTCTTCAGCAATGATAAGCCAGGCTGAGAAGCTTAGCTTTATTTTATTTTCAGTTTTTGGTTTGTGGGGTTTTTGTGTGTCGTTTGTTTTCTTCCTTAGTAATGATGTTATTTTTTTTAAATTCTTAGGAACTCCCATAACCCAAAGGAAAAGTTTCATGCATGTTTCATGGCAGTGCAATTTTCTTGCAAGCCAACTACCTGGGTCCAGTGGAAATAGGACTGATTTTGCCTGTGAGATTAAAAGCACTGTCAAGAGCTGAGTTTAGCATGCATAGCCTTGACCCATGTATTTTCCATCTGCATTGCTGACTGTTGTCCTGTCTGTAACAGCTTTCCATACTCACTCTAGGCTGAAAATGAGGCCAGGCTAAAAAGGGCTGAAAATGAGCTGTTCTGGTAGCCTCAGTCCCACATGTGCCCTGTCTGCTCTATTTTCACCCAAATAGGATAAAATAGGAGTGCTTAAGAGATCTCTCTAAATATCCACCTGAGTTCCTGGGTAAACTGTATGGAGAAAAAGTCAAACTGCACTTGGGAGTAGGTATGGGTCAGCATTTAACTGACAGACATCACCCAGAAAGAGAGGGCTATTGGTTCTGCTAGAAATTAGGATAAATTAGATCAGCAACAGCCCTTCGAGTCATTTAATTGAGGAGCTTTCTGATTTCATATTTGGCAGCTCCTCCTCTTTCCAGAGGTGTTATTTAATCTTGCCACCAAGTCACATCTGCAGTTTTAATTAGCATGTGTGCGTCTGTGTTGTTTTTCCTTCTCTGTGTAGCACACAGAGCACCAATGCGTATCAGGCCCTTTTGAGTGAGCATGTTTATTTTAAGTACTGCCGGGCCAAATTCTGATTTTCAGTAATTTCCCTGTAGTACTGCAGACCTCAGCAGGACCCCTCAGATTTACACTCATCTCACTGAGAACAGAATATGGCTCAGGGTATTTGAAAGCCTTGTTATCAGTGAAGCAGGCTATCGAGTTGCTTGGTGCTCTCATTTTTATCTTGTTTCTGGCAAGGTTATCTTTCAGGCTAGTTTTTCCATTGCAAGTTGTAGATCCCAGCACAGTGGTATATGCTTTAAGCTGTTCTTACTAGAGCAGAAGCATAATAATAACAATAATAATAGTAATTAGTATTAACAATAATGAGGGCAATAATAAGACCCAAACAGCTGATTCACAATAAATCTTAATAACAATAAATCTTACAAAGATGCTCAGGATCACTTATTATTTTGGAGATGGAGAAACTGAATGATAGGGAAGTTAGTTGCCTGAAGCCACCCAGAAAATGATTATGAAAGATGGGAAGACAAACTTAATCTCCTGTCCTGTGCTTTGTCCACAGGACAACAGCTCTGTCTCCTCAATGTTGGGTGCAGTTCTGTTATTATCTGCATTTTCTTGATTTAAAAAAAAAACACAAAAAACCCCAAAAAACAAAAATACCCAAAAAACCAAACCAACCAACCAAAAAAAACCCCAACAAGAGGATGATCAGAAGGCCAAACATCTTTAGAAAGGATTTTTAACTGCCTCAGTGAAGAATAGTACCAAATGCCTCAGGTTCTGTAGACAAGTGTACTTCCATACCAGGTGATGTCTGTTGAGGGTATGGCTCTTCTCATTCTCAGCTCCAAAGTCTGGAGCCTCCAGATTTCAGATTCTTATTTCAGCTGGAGGCAAACCTAGAGGTAAATCAAGTGGTGAATCCTTTGCTGTGGAGTGAAACCAGTCTTCATCAGCTGAAAATTTGATCTGTTCACTGCCATAGGGTTGTTTTCAGGTTTACTCCAACAAAATCAGTATTTGTGTCTTTGCTCCATAGTTGTCTCCTGTGGTTTACTGAGTTTTTTCCTGAGCTATACATCTGTCTGCTTGTCTGTTTTACGCTTCTGTCTGGCATTATAACAAAGAAGAGTAATAAAAAAAAAATCTTGGAATGCTAATGATCATCCTTGTAAACAAATACTACAAATTAATTGCAAAAAGAAAAAAGCAAGTGTCTGGAAGTTTTTAACAGCAAAAGATCTGAATCTGAAAAAGGAAAGAAAAGGGGTTAAAACAGAGTGCTGATGATCTTTCAGAAACCACAGATTTAATTCCCAGCACTTCTGATTTCATTAAGAACTGCAGCCTCTTCCACTGGCAACACAATTCTTGAGCTTGACAAAAACAGATGGGGAGGATGGTGGAAGTGGTAAACTCCAGAAGTAGCACTCTGTCTTCTAAATCAGGAGGTCACACCTTCAAGTCTTGACTGAAGAACTCAATCTTCCCCAGATCCCACAAACCCTGTTATACAGGTACTTGCTTATATGAGTCCCTGAGTGACAGATTAAAAAGCTCCCTCCTGGTGATTTGTTCCCAGGAAAAGATACAGTGTTCTGGGAAAAAAGAAAATACAAAAAAACCTCATCAGAATAATGGAGGGGAGCTACAGCATTCCTCAAGTGCCATGTAATAACCTGTGCCTGCAAAAGACTTGCAGCTGGCAGTGTGGAGTCACAGGGAGAATAGAGACTGTTTCACTCTTCTGGCATTAGTAACATAGCTACCTATTTCCTTCAGAAATCAGTATTAACTCTTTCCACATCCAGCAGTCAGTACCATTCTGCAGCCATAACATCATGATGCTTGGAGGGAGGAAATTACGGTGCTGAGTCTTTGCGATTTGGAGCATATAAATGGGATACGTTGTCCAAGGCGCTTAATACAGACTTTGGTTCTCCCTGTGAGCAACATCCCTGGGGCCTAGGGAGATGCAACTGTTGCTGATGTTGCTTCAGTTTACAAAATACTTACTCAAGATTTTTAATGGATTGGGTTAGGTCTTATATGAAAACAAGAGTAGAAAGAACATCTGTCTGGAGGACTGTTCAATGAAAAAAGGAAAGTGAAGTCAACAAAGATAATCAAATGGATACCCATCAAGTACATTTGTACCATAGACATTGGTTTCCTTACATGAATCAGTATTAGTTGATTTTCCCCAGTTGCACTTTCTTTATAGTCATCAGGATGAGTGAATTATGCTACAGAAACTACAGGCCTAAGATGAAGAGAAGGAGATTGTTTTTGTTTTAAAGCAGCTTCCTTCAGTATTTGTTCTGCCAAATCCTAGCATTGCAAGAGAGCTGCCAGAGTGGTATCGGAACAACAAAGCTGATGCTAGCGTACGAGTTGGTTCTGTTATCCGTAGGTTTTGGCTTCTCTCTAATGAGAATGATACAAAATTGCTGAAGATATTGTTTCCATCATACATCATCATCACATCCATAACTTCTTCCAGCAGAAGATCAGTCCTACTTTAAAAGATTTACCAAACTGACTCCAAATTAGGCAGCTCTGGCTGAAAGGCTATATACCAAGATTTGACAAGCTTCATGAAGACCCAGTCAGGCTCTGCAGAAGACATTTAGGATTTTACCCTCCTTTTTGGAGGGTAAAAAATTAAACTGAGAATCTCAGTTTTGACTATCAAATGTGCATGTGGCCTGCTTGTATCTGTACACATATACTTGGAAAGTTTTCAGAATCAAAAATAGATGTTCTGAAAGTTGGGGTTTTGTTAAAGCAATGTATTGAAAGAAAAGGAGAAATCCTTTCATCTTGTTTTGGAAAGGTTTGATTAATAATTTTCTGTTTGCATATTATAGCCTATATACAGGGAGGCTTTACTATGGATAGGAATATATACTTTAATTTTTAAAGCATACACATCTCCTGTTGTATCATCATAATAATAGTAGGGATGAATGACACCTCCATTAAGGTTTCCAATGTAATTTATGAAGATAGGACCTGTAGTCTGTAGCTGGTGTTTTGATGGATGAAATTTGTATTGGTGGCTCAGATAATGAATTCACCATGTTGTGCTTTAGGCTGTTACATTGGTATGAAAAATCTGAAGGAAAGAATAAATCTCTGTGAAGAAGAGGAGAAGGGAGGGAAATCCAGTTGGAAAACTGAGTTGCAAATTACATTAAGACTGTGGGGCTACATGTATGTAGAGCTTAGGCTTTGTACATGGTACTTCAACATATTCTCAAGGGAGATGCTTTTAACAGAAGTAGGGCCCTTTCAGGATCCTTGTGCAATTTCATAGTATGGCAGTTTCATAGGCTGATGGGAGTATAGCCCCACTAGATTACAGATTGAACAAAGGTGCTGCAAGGAGAAAGGAAAGTCATACCTTCCCCATACCACCAGGCTTTCTGTGCTGGAGGGAGAATTCATCCTTCAAAGGGCAAACAGCATATCTGCAGGCAAGAAGATGTGCAGAAGAGAGAGCTTTCAAGCTCACTGGAGGTCCTTGAGAGATGTCTTTGTGCCTCCCTTGGCCTCATCCTCTTTTTAGCATATGGCCTGCCTTTCTGTTCTATCGCTTTATGTTGCTCTCCACCAAGAGAAGATTTGTGTCTATGTCTGAGGCCTTGTACAAGGTCCTGGTTCCTGAGGCTATGCAAACATGAATATGCATAACCCACTAACAGATCAGAGTATAGCTTAGGGCTGGACATGGAGAGGGGGAAGACAATTCTCAGCTTTGGCTTAGCACATAACCTTGAGGTATCTATTTATAGCCAGATCCAAACCAGCATATTTGTACCCAACATACAACTAATGTGATTTAGGCATTTAGAAACATTCCTGTTCATGGAGCAAGGCACATGCTGAACTGTCCAGACACAATATTGCTCCAGTCAGCAGGCCACATAGCTATGTTAATAAAATGCTGAGCCTAAGCCAGTAAACTTTACTAAGACGCGAGATGAACTACATGCAGCACTTAACAATAATGATGAAAGGGCTTTCATGAGGAATATGAGCTCTTAGTTGTGCAGTGCAAGTGTAATCACCTTCGGAGTCTAGGTGGCCATATGAAACAAGTCTTTTTTTGACACAGAATTTGCTAAGCCTCCTAAAGTTTTGCTAGCGTAGAGCTGGTGCTGCCATAGAGTAATGCTGCTGTCCTAGCTGAGGTAGATAGTGAAACACCAGAAGCTATCCAGGACTCACAAAATTGGTATCCTATACTTAAATACTGAAAGGTTTTGAAATGGATGGTACCATTTGTACACATTGACAATTACTGTACATATCCTTTATAGCACACTGTAATGGCATGTAGTCTGCAATCCTCTCACATGTTGCCACAGATCCCATGTTATTCCTATCTGTTTGTCCTTCATCTGTCATCTCCTGCTTTTTAACTACCAGGGATCCAGGTTTGAACTGGGGATACAGGAACCAGAGTATCATTTTCTTTCCCTCCACCCCTTCTCCCCATGGATGGTTGTTTTGCTTTTTAAACCTTGCCAGCTATATAGCACAGACTGTCAGTATTCACTCACAGTCTGAGCCCAACATTCCCTACTCAAGCAAAACTACCATGGGGATCATAGGGAGTATTTTATGCATCAGAGCTTGCTGTATTTTGCTTTAACAGCTTAATTTCCTTTCCTAAAATCACTCCTTGCATTATTAACCTGATGAGTTTTAAGACAGGCATTATTCCTCTGCCTTTTGTGGTGTTTTTATTGCATTTATTTCTTATTTGCATTACAGTAATGATGCCACAATGAAGAATAAGGCCTCACTGCACTGTGAGCTGTATGCACAAACAGTGTCCCTGGAACAAGTTGCATTGCTCTGGTTTTATAATACAACTAGACTTCTTGGTTTTATATCCTGCTAATAGGAATTTTCCCTCAGGTCAGTTTAGCACACACTGTAGAGTTATTTCTTCTCTCCTCTCTAATGTGGGATGAAGTCCACTTCTTAACATCAACTAACGAATACTGTGCTACTGAAGGATCATAGGACATCAGCAGGGCTTTTGACCTCAACTTCCCTCTTCCTATGGCACAGAAGAAGTTCAAAGGCTTTGCATCTTTTGTGTCAAAGATATATTTTCTTCTAAAGCACTGGAGGTGCTAACATGTCTTGTGCTGAATGTGGGAGAGAAGGAAGGAAAACATTTATGCTTCTGTGAATCCTTCTAAATGGAATGAATGGGATTTATTAATCAAGCTATATCATCCTGAAAATCCAGTGCTGAGTCTAAGCTGGTAGGCTAGGTCTTCCTCCTCAGCCAATAGTGAGGGGTAGGTCCACTTCCTAATGGCAAATCACTGTAAAATATCTTGATTCCTTTTGAAAGTGGTAGTGTCTCCATGAAGGGAGCCTAGGTTACTAGTTTAAACATCAGATTTTTGGACGTTTGTGCTTTAGTGAGGTGAATTCCATCTTAAAATATTTATAAATCCTTGGAGAGGATATGAAAAGAGAGTAAGAATGGAATCAGCAGAAGCCCTAAAGTCTTTTAAAGTGTTTTAAATTTTGTGTGGTTTTGAAAATTTCTGTTAGCGATAAATCATGCTTATTTAATTATTATTATAGACATATGGATGCCAGATAAAGAATAGCAGTGTTGTATACCCCCAAAAAATTCTAAGTAAAACAGTGAAAATCAAGTCTTGAAGTGTCATTAAGTGCTCCTATTAAAATGCTGAAGGCTCCATGACATTATTTAGTCATAACAGTCATTAAATTAATCTGCAGGTACCTTGCTTCAAAAATTGTAGAACATCCCCAATTTGTGCAAACCAGTGAAACTCTGAGGATATCTTATCTCTGCTAATTGATGCTACCTGAATGTCTAGCATAAAGATCTATAGGCCAGGTTTAAACTGACCTCTGGAATAAGGGAGGTGGTAGAATTTGTAGAAAAGTTTGTTTCTCAAATAACAGTTTCAACTGGAGCCATGAACAAAGAAGCACCAAGAAAGCTCAGAGATCAAATTCAACTTTTTCAGACTTTGGTTTCACAGTGCAGTTCAGTCCTAAAGCTGTTTCCTTTATGTTTAACCAGTCAGCTGTGGAAAATTGCAGAAAGAACATAAAACATGGAGGTAGGAAAAGTGTAACGTGCTATTACAAGCAAAAGTCTTGTGTCATGTAACATATCTAAGCATTCTGATTACAAACTATGGCAAATAGTCCCTGACACCATAGCAAGTGAGTTGTTGATGGTCTACAGGGCCTTCATTAAAGTATGCAAACTCATCAAGTCTTTGTAACTGCCTCAGAGCCAAAAGGATTGGCTCAAATTTGGAAAACTATCTGAGATGATGCTATTTGGTTATGTTTTCTTTTAGAAAGCATACAGCAGAACATTTATTTTTTTAATAAAACCTCAGTCTATTCTGTTTGTGTATCTAAGCTACATCTGTAGAATTTTTCATCCTTCAGTTACTAGTGAGGAGGAGCAAAGAGGGTTAGAAGAAAACCTTCATTGGGCATTCTCAGTAGGATCTCAGTGCTATTCACTTTCATGGTGTGTTGCTTCTTTTTCTTTCTTCACAGGAAGAAAGAGTTAGGTATTTTAGAATCTGCTCATCACCAAGTCTCTAAAGCTTAATCTCCACTGTTGGCTAATGTATTTGTGTCAGAGTAGGGTAGGAAAAGATCACATCACCTTGTTGACACTACTATGCTGAAAGATGCTTGTAGCAGATGCAATGATGCCAACAAAGTGTTTTTGTTGCCTTAGCTTATGTCATTGAGGGAGATGGTGCAGGAAACAAACAAAATGTTCCCCTTTTCCTTTTGGCATCTCACCAGGATACTCTGCAGATATTGCATACTAGTGCTGCTGTAACACCAGAGACTTGGCATGTTTAGTGCTTTGTATGACAACCTATTCTGTGGCTGTAATTCTCCCAATACACCCAGATCAGCACTTCCATTTAGACTTAAAGTTCTTTAATTGGGGTCTCCTCCTCTGTGTTGTTTGGTTTTGTTTTTAACTCTTGGAACTTCAGTATCTTGGTCTTTTTTAAAGGCCCTTGTTGCACAGTTATTAAAAATAACAATAGCTATTCACAGTAGTAACAATAGTTACATATTAATTGCAGTAACAAGGAAACTTTGTGACTGCAAATTGTCAATCAAGATTTTGTGTGTCCATGTGTGTGTGAGTGGGCATAAAACTGGTTCTGGGGTTTTGATGGTGTGAGAGACTGAAAGAGTTAATGTCTCAAACATTGTGGCGACTTGAGGTGCTATTTGCATGGCGACAGCAGGTTGGTGAGCACGGGGTGGGGGACAGCAAGAGCGGGAGCACGACGTGCGGGATGTGGAGAACGCGTCGGAGGATGCGCGGTTCCGGATTCTGCCGGACCTTACCATGTATGGCCAGAGGTCACATAGAGTTGATCTGAGGAAGGGGGCTTGCAACTGCCTGAGAGACCCCTTGTGACCACCCCCCTCCCCCAGCGCCTGCGCCGAAGATTGAGAACTTTCTAGAACAAGAACCATGTAAATCCTGAAGGGGTGTACCTGGAGGCGGGGATTAGCTTATAAAAGACATGCCCCCCCCCCCCCCCCCCAGGGAAGGGCGCGCGCACCCACCACTGGAGGATTGCCACGTCTGTCATCGTCATCGTGGGATCCAAGGGTGGTGATACTTTTTCTTTCTCTTTCCTCCTCTCTTTTCCTTTCCTTTTCTCACTTCTCTCTCCCTCTGGTCTTCCAATATATATGCAAGTTTGGGATAAATTGTGACGGGTTGCCCGGAAAATAGCTCCATTGCCAAATCGCCTTTGTTCGTTCGTTGAGCTTGCCAGTTCGTTAAGTTTGTCCGTTTGTGGAATTTGCCAGTTAATAAAGTTGCTGGCCAGCCTGTTCCTCTGAGTCATTGTCATGACTCTACCAACCACACGGCTCTGCCGAGCAGAGATCGGCCTTTGTCGGTACACAAACCGTCAGGGAATCAAAAAGATTCACCCATCTCGCAACCCACCGAGTGGGACGAGATAGATGGGAGTAGATTTGGTCTTTTGTAAAAATCATGGAAATTTTCAAGTTTGTCTTTATTTGCTTCTATTCACAGAGAATTCACTCCTAGAGCTCATGTCTTGCATCACCCAAGCTAACAAGCCCTCCTGTATCAACAGACACTGGGGAGATTTTGTAGAACCCATGTAGATCTTGAAGAAACGCTGTTATCTCTTTATATATTCGTGTCACTAAGATTATCTCAACTCACTGTCATTCTCTAACTCTAACTAAATCATACATCCTGTATATAAAGGCCCCAGACCACTCTAACTTGACTCATGCAGCTTTACTATCATTGTCCATGGGAAGTGTGCCTGAGTAAGGTCTAAAGGCCATAGCATTTGACCACAGCCATGAAGTCAGATGGGCTGCATTTATTCTGTATCATTTCTTTGCTGGTCCCCATCCTCATTCCCATCAACACTTCCAACCCTAAAGGATGACGGCTGCTGTGGAGACTTCACTGGAGTAGGTGGAAGGAGGAAATGTGACATTTTCCATGGTCCTATTCATTCCTTTTGCAGTCTCCTCCTGAGATTTCACATGAAGCAGTGGAGTGAAGGTGCTGGTTCCTCTGCAAGTAAATCTGCACGCTAATGCCTGATAGCAGCCCTGGGAAAGTGTGAGAGGTCTGAATTTGAACAGAAAAGAAAGAGAGCAAACTTCTTTGTATCCTCTCAGTTGTTGAGTTTAATGGAGTTGTTATGAGGGAACAGAGATGCTATGGCATTAAATATAATTTCAAAGCCTTTTCATCTTGCCTTGCTTACTTTTGCGTGTAAGAACTACACACTAGGTCTTTCCTTTATGGTTTTCTCACTTTGTTTTGTGTATGTGTGTATGAAAGAGAGGAGGAAGTTCTTTCTTCTTTTTAATCAAACATTCAGACTAATAGCAGGCTACTACCACTACTCAACCCCATCACCATGCAAATTTAGAGATAAATAAATTAGGCTCCTGATTATGACACTACTATGAACAGAATCTCCCTACACATGCACTCCTGCCCCTGCATTCATTAGTAAATGTGCTGTTCTACTTTATAGCATTATATGGTGATGATACATAGCATACAGTTGCTTTTTGTCCCTATTTCAATGCCTTTTCATTTGGAAGCTGATGTTTTGTTTTGCTGGCCTGGAAGCACAGTGCTCTGTGGCATTATGTCTCATTGTGTTGACAGCGCTGTCACTTTGAGTTTCCATCACATCTTTAAGCTAATAAGGCGGGAGTAACAATTTTGAGCTGTGACTAAACTTGGGCAAATGCCCCAAAGAATTTACTAAAAATTCTCACATACATTTTCATATAATTTCACATCGACTGCTGCTGCTCCCTTCACAACAAAGTACTGCAAATAAGCCTTACTAGCACTTTTGTCATTTTGAACACAAACTCATTGCCTCAAACGTCCAGGCCTTCTGCCACCTACTCTGTTTTGCTGATGGAGCTGTTATATTACCTGCATTTTATTTGCTAGAAATACCAGCCTTGACACACCTAAGTCTTCTTCCCAAAAGTACTTTTTTGCTTTCCCTTATGCTTTGCTGAGGGAGGGGAAATATTTCCCAATCAACATCTGAATTATCCTCCTCCAGTGATGCTCCTGAAATTGCAGCGATGTCCTGCCAAATTTGATACTGACACACAGGCATTTGCCCAGTTGTGTGCAAAGGGGTCTCAGTTTGTTCAGCTTCTATAAACTGAAGAGAAAAGAATTCTCAGCTTAAAGTTAGCAGATTTTTGAAGAAAATAAAAAACAAAAACAAAAACAAAAAAAACCCAAAACCTTTGCATCCAAACCCCAAATTTTACATCAGAAAAGTAATAGTTGCACTACTGTGACGCATAGTGGATAATCAAGGCAGGGAGAAATTTGCATCATTTCTCATGAGGGCTTTTAGGTCTTTCCACACTGGAATGAATAACAAGTTTTCCACTGCTGTCTTCCATTCCATATCATTTGTCTTCCATGGGGAAAAAAAATTATCTGTGATTCTTACAAAGGAGAATAAAAAACAGCTGAAGAGACATTTATCAGAGGTAAGCTGATAACTATTAATGGTCTATGAAATCTTAAGACATGAATCTTCATATAGAGAGTAATCACAATATTAAAAAAAAAGAAACCCACAAAATTTGAAAGTGTTTTATAAACTGCAAGTATTTTTGTCAATACTATGAAAAAGAACTTTTTTGCAATGGTGTAATGTACAATCAAACACTTAACAGACTGATATTTCCATACATAGTGCTGCTTAAAAGCACAGTGTGCTACAATACTTGCTTATCTCACTTCTATATGTGTATACAAAAACCTTGAAGTCACAATGAGGTGAAAGCATAAATAAAATAATTAGTATTAATAAACTGGTGCATAGGAACTTTTTTCTCCAGGACAGCTTGCTTGTGTGTCCTCATCCAGAAAAAAATGGATGATCTTGTACCTAATGTAGACTGTCTCTGTGGGACACTGCTGTATGATGCTGTTCCCTTACTTCCCACGATGTGTATAAATATGAAAACAAACAAAACTATTTTACGTAATTTATATTCCTATATTTTCAGTCTTCCAAGCCAGGTAGGCTGAGATTTCATATAGTCAGACTTCTTTTCACCTAAGATGGAAGAAATTAAATTCTTCTAAAGAAATGGGAAAATAAGGTCAAACATTCCTGAGCTCCCTTTTTCGAAGGCCCCAATTCTCTACCATAACTACATTAATTCTACAGAGAAATGTCAGCAGAGAATTTCATCCTTAAATTCCAAAGCTTTTAATTACTTACTTGTGTTGTTATTTTCATCTACGGTACTGTATGCTTATCAAAGTGTATTTCTTTGCCACAGCTGGAACAATCAAAATTCCTTTTGTTACTTATAATAAATAAATGCTCAATTGTAAGAATGCCCTCAGGGAAAGTTCATTATAAAAAAGAAATTAAAATGCCGAGAAATAAATGGTTACTGTGATTGCACTTGTTTTGATATAATATGCAAGATTTAATTTGGCTCTCTTATATTTGAGACACACATGCACGCATTCACCAACACACATACACATGTAGTGTAAAAGAGAAAACTTGAAGAGATGTTTTATTAGCAACAGGATTTCAATTGTTTATTATTATTTTATTACAAATCTTTATGTTATGACCCTGTTTGATGCATGTGCATTGCTGTTTAGAGAAAAAGAAATCTATTATTATTTACATTATTGGTGGCTAGAGGCTCCAGCTGTTTTCTAGTCACTTTTGTACTAGGGATTGTGCAAATATAATAACAGGCTGGCATTTCCAAGAAGAGTTTAGCCTGAACAGACAAAACATGGGTAGAAAAGCAGAAAGGCAAAATGACCAAGTCAAGGTTACACAGGTAGGTAGCAGAACTCAGAATCTTCACTTGCATCCTGTAATTCTCAGTCTGCTCCCATACCCAGAGAGTTGCAAAGCTTTTTGAGATGTCACAACATGGATTAAGGAATGAGCACGAACTGAAATATAGATGTCAGATTGGAATGTGTCTCTCAGAAATGGTTACACTTCCCTGTTTTAATAAATGGTACCTCATTTACCAATTAAGAAGAGAATTAAGAAGGAATTAAAGAATAGAATAAGAAGAGAATTAAGAAGGAATTAAAAAAAAAAAAAGTAGGTCTTGATGTTCTCCTATACATGTTTCCTGGTGGGAATACAAAGTTAGTGAGAGTTCTGTATTCAGTCATGACTCTTTCATTAATGAGCATCTATCAAAGCCTAGATGCAACTTCCATTTCCAGAGATCCCTAAATCTCATAATTGTTGGAATGGCACTGAGTGTCTCCAGAGTTTTGCTATTCCTCATGCCACATACTCTTTTCTTCTAAGCATCCACTTTCTCAAACACATACTGTCAGTTCTTACATTCTGTAACTTGGATGCTATTTCCAGTTCCTGGGGTGTTTGTGTATTTGTTCTCCTCAGAAAAGTTTGTGCAGATATCTGAATCCAACTCTCTGAAATGGGAAAATCTCATCCAAATTAAGAGGGAGCCAAACAGCATATTTAATGGATGACCACAGTAAAACTGGGCTTTTATGCACATGATGACATCTTTCTACCAGCGATAATTTAAAAGCATTGAGCACTGATTTTATTTTTTAAAAGAAAGCACTCTGAGGACTGTATTAGGATGAAAGTACCAAAATCAAGATAGGGAAGGGTAAGACTGAATATTCTGTCTTCAGAATTTCTTAAGTAGCTGCAAAGGTGCTACCTGTTCATCTCACTGTCTTTAGGTACCTCCTTGCTCTTTGTTTTAAACTCCATGCTGAAACAACTGACACCTCTTCTACAAAGTACAGGAATAAAAAAAAAAGGCTTTTAAAATAGAGGTAGATAAGTTTAAGGAGGCTGAGTCATCTAATGATATCATTTATAGGCTTGTTTCTGTGCACAGGTTAAGCAGTTGCTGCAAAGTTCATATTTGCAAATTTTATGTTGTCATGGTTTAACCCCAGCTGGCAACTAAGCACCACACAGCCACTCGCTCACTCCCCCCTGGTGGGATGGGGGAGAGAATCGGAAGAGCAAAAGTGAGAAAACTCGTGGGTTGAGATAAGAACAGTTTAATAGGGAAAGCAAAAGCCATGCACGCAAGCAAAGCAAAGCAAGGAATTCACTCACCACTTCCCATCAGCAGGCAGGTGTTCAGCCATCTCCAGGAAAGCAGGGCTCCATCACACGTAACGGTTACTTGGGAAGACAAAATGCCATAACCCTGAACTACTTCTTCCCCCAGCTTTATATGCTGAGCATGATGTCATATGGTATGGAATAGCCCTTTGGTCAGCTGGGGTCAGCTGTCCCAGCTGTGTCTCCTCCCAACTTCTTGTGCATCCCCAGCCTACTCGCTGGTGGGGTGGTGTGAGAAGCAGAAAAGGCCTTGACTCTGTGTAAGCACTGCTCAGCAATAATGAAAACATCCCTGTATTATCAATCAACACTGTTTTGGTCACAAATCCAAAACATAGCCCCATACTAGCTACTATAAAGAAAATTAACTCTATCCCAGCCAAACCCAGCACAATATAGAGGGTGAAGTTGAAGCTTCTGACCACCTCTGTTCCTCCACTGTGTCGTCATCCTGTATGGCTGGAGTCTACGTGCACTGACTTTGCTCCTTTTGCTTACAAGATGACTGTGACCAGATTTCATCTCTGCCTTTGAGCTATGTTACCTTTAGAGAAGGTTTTTAATTTAAATTGTCCAAGCTGCATGCTGTAGTTCCAGGGAGCTTTCAAAACAGGAATTTTGTTTGCTGCATCACCAGAGTTAAGCTACAGGGCAAAAAGCTATCAGGAGGAGCATCTGATATTGTCATGAGCCTTGCCTCTTCACTATTGATGCCAGAGAAAGTCCTGGGACCCTGTACCCAATTATGCACCTTTCCTGACTCAACATCACATTTCTGGTGACGTGTGACAAAGACAACTCTCCTACGTACTCCCAAGTTTATAATTTTATTTACTTAAGTGTGCTGGCTGTGAAACTCACCTGACAGGATGTCTGTCTCAGCAGTCTGCCGACACTGTGATGTCCAAACTTTCAGACACAAACTTCTAAAGTACAATTTGATATTATGCAAACAGTCAAAATGCCAAAGATACTGAGGTCTCAACTTCCCATAGATGACAGAACAATTAACAATTTAAACATGATTTGGGGTACCTACCTTTAGAATAGATCTCTAAGAATTAAAGTTGTATTTATTAGGATAAAGAAAGAAAGAATCATATCCAAGCCTTTCCATTTTATTATTGTTCCATCACATGTAATATTCAAGACTTTAAGCCTACAGTAAAAGTATTGGCCATCAAATAAAAAATTAATAATCATAAAATAAAAAGGGTAATGATAACATTTATTCTAATGAGCACATGGCTTAAGCCAGTAAAATAAAAGGGAATAATTGCCATTCCTCAAGTCCATTACAAGGGGAAGTAAGAGGGGAGAAAGGAGTGACTGCAAAGTAAAAAAAAAAAGCCAATTGTATTACTAGAAAGACATAATGTCAGTACTTTAGAAAACACATTTTCTAAAGTTTTAGCAGGCTTAGCCATCAATAAATTTCAAGAAAAATATACCCTTTATACATGTTTTTTTCTGCAGCTTGTCTGCATTTCTGATACATTGTTTAAATGGGTTTTGCCTGCCTTAATAAGGCACATCATTTGAACAGAAACCTCACTGTGTGATAACAGGCAACACATAGCGAAAAAATGCCTCAAGGTTTTTTCCTTGCTATATTTGGCTCTCTGGGCTAAGTCAATTTGAGTTGGGCTGATTATAATAAGCCAGAAAGTCACTACAAACTAATTATTTTCTGTTCATTTATGTGATTAATGGTGAAAACTTGGATAACTTTTACATATCTTGAGTCCCATATAATTAATCATCTTGAACTTTACAAAAAAATAAAAAATAAAACCCTCAAAGTGCCCCTGGATTTTCTTCCAAAGCATTGGATTTTCACTGGCATTAGCTCATGCAATTGACAAAATCAGGGGATGTTTTGCAAAGAAGTGACATGTTTGTGTAAGTCCTCAGAGGGCATTGCTGAATTTCTTCAGCCACCAAAAGACTAGGAAATTAAAAAATGTGGTAGCAAGTAAGTTATTGGGTGAACTACTGACAGTGCCAGGGGAAAAAGAGAGGGGAAAAAAAAACAAATGAAAAAGGGCCTGTCCTCCAGAGATACTATATGGCTTGGAGGAACTAGTATGGGGAAGATAGTTGGTTTGGATCAGTTCGTTGACAGCCAAATCAAGCTCATAATAAGCCCAAATCCTGAGGCAAATGCCAGAATCTGTGAAAGCTAAAGCACCCTCTTCAAATTGTCAGGGTAAAGAGCTCTACCTTTCTTCTATTTCATTCTTATTTTACCCTGCACGTGTTGTATGGATAGCCTTGAAACTAAAATTTATGCTTAAAACATAAAAAAAGGTAAAAGTTCCACACTACATATTTCTTCAGGTGACTACCTTTGTTTCTCCTATGTAGTGAAGACTGACCTGACAACAGAAGGTGAATATTGCACTTTAGGAAAGAGAAGGAATCTCTTGAACAATGACATACAAATGCCAAATTGCAACCCTGTCTAGTGGCACAGATGTGTGTGAGAGGCTGGCTTAGTAGTGGGACATGCGAGTCCTACATCTGGTCTTGTGTTCTGCATCACAACAGCTACAGGATTACCAAAATGATACAGATGGACTCCGAAGTTCACCTGATTCTTAGGGTGTGCTCACACTGAAAACAGAAATTACATAGGAAGAGAATTCGTGTTCAGGATCTCAGATCATATAGACTATCAAAGAATTTAACAGTTTCATGTTTGCTCTGTAGTCTAAGAAACAAAGATGGGAATTTTGGTTCAAATAAATTGTTGTTACACAGCCCTTGTGATTTTATTGAAAATGTTTGGATACACCAGATGATTTTTCCTGACTCCTGTAGATTTACTGTTTGCAGTACTAGATGGTAAAACCTTCTAAATAGTGGTCCCTTTTGCTACCCTTACAGGAGGTCTGAAACAATTCCATTTTCCATTCAAGAACTTCAAATTAACTAATGTAGTGATTAGATTAGGAATTCCTCTGTACTCAGTTGTTAGAGGATTTGAATTTGTTATTGCCTAAACCAGGCTTACACGCAAGCTATAAGTAGAGGGTCCCCTGTCCAACGGCCTGGGAGAGTAACCAAAGATGGATGCTGTAATTATCACTCCATCCCAGGTCAGGTTAAAGTCAGGGTCATCGCTGTGGAAGCTCAAGGAAACCTATCCCTTGCTGCCTTATGGGTAAACAACATTCATCTTTTGGGAGATACCTTGAAGGCACTCCTCACTTCCACTATGGTCCCTAAGGAGAAGAGTCTATGTTCAAAAACCTCTTAGAGGTTTGTTACAACTACAGACTTTGCAATTACTTAATCAGCATTGGTGATCAATTTAAAAACCCTCTATGATTTCAGATGTTTGGAATGAAGATGTCCAGAAGTGGTTGTGGCAAGCAGCCCTCTGCTGAATGACATAGCTGTATCTGCTACCACTAATGTCCATTTGACATTGATTATTATGTGCTCTATTATTTAGATTATAAGGTACATATTGGTTCAGGCTGGACTGTAATCTCTTGCATAATTTCAGCAAAGAAAAGGAAAGAAAAGTTGGCATGCTGGCTCCTTGACAAATGGCTCCTTTTGTCAGAATCAGTATCTTCACTAAGGAAGGCAAGGAAAAGAAAACCTGGTGAGAGAGCTGGCAGAGAAGCATGAAATTACAATAATTACTTGAAGAGGGCCTAGCAGAAATTCTCTGAGGTCATACTTCTTCAGGGAATACACTAGAGGATCATCACTTTGTGCTGTAATTATTATACCCTTCCCAGTCATTCGCTTTGCCTCACAACTGAACTAGCCACTAGTGAAAAGTGACATCCTTTTGTTTAAAAAGCATGGGGAAGGGAGATGGCCTAAGGGTTGGAGCAGAGGAATTTCTGGATAAAAAAACATTAGATCTTTGGCTAGAATATTGACTCCTCCCCACCTTTACACAGTACAAGTTGAAGATACTGACTAAATGTAAACATCTAAATATAAGTCAGTTGCACTAGATTCCCTTTATAGTCCTTATAGGTTCCCTTTATAGTGGGGAAAAAAACAGGAACTCATAAAGATAAGCTTCACCTAAAACAGCTCTCAGACAAATCAAACAAATCATGCCCTGGTTCTCTACATTGACTACACAGGGTGTCTCAAGGACTAAATCAGATGCTGAAGACTAAAATTTGATAAAGTGAATCTCACTGTTGACTTCTGTTGGCTTTGGATATGACCACAAGTGGCTAGGGCCAGCCATTTAGAAAAAAAATGTAAATATGTGCTTAAGATTGTCAGCATTAAGAAAAATATTCAGAGGCATACTTACCACTAAGGTACACTTGACTTCAATCAGAGATAAGCACATGAATGTGCTAAAAAGACATTCAAAACTGATTTTTATTTTTTTTAAACCAGTTTTTAGGCTACAATTTTAATATTTTCTCAAACATAGGCTATCTGCCTGGGCGCAGATGCATGACTATGTCCCAGTCTCTTGTCAGTAACTAGTATAAAGAGCCTCCAGCATACATTCAAGCAATTGAGTCTTGAGGTGCTGGCAGCCTAGAGTTCTCATACAGCAGAGATTGCCCAAGACTGTAATTCCTCTAACTGTTCCAATGAGTTTCTTCTCTAGGTTGAACTGTCATTCCTGATGGCCCCAGAGCAGGTGACATAAGCTATAGTCTTCTGTAGGATGAATGGGGTTTAGTTATATTGCTTTTTCTGTAGTCCCATCCTCCAGAGACAGACAGGTGGAGTAGGGACAAGGACAAGATAAAAGGTTGCAGTAAGCAATTTCAGAGATGGCAGAGGACAGCTTGCAGTAGTAAATTTGAGGTCAGCATGAGAAATAAAAGCAGTGGGGGGTGTTGGTGAATTTGTCTCTGCCAAATTCTTGTGTAAAAGAAAGCCAGAGACAAAGCTTGAGGACAAAATTTCAGCCTGAGACATCTTGAGGTCCATCTACAGAAACCTAGCTTGGATGCCCAGGAAAATTCCCAGCTGAGTCTTTCCTTTTAAAGTGCTCTTTAGAGTGTATACTGTTGTGTACCAGGCCTGGCAGTCTCTGCCTACTGCAGCTGGATATTACATGACCAGTGTAAGGTAGATATAGTGACTGGGGTTCTTTCCTTGAATCAACTCCAAATTGCTGTTATAAGGGCAGATGGGATTTCTAACAGTGTATCCTCAGGCTGAATTTATGCCGCTGAAAGGGCAGAGCAGAGATGCCCAGGTAGACCACCTGCAGTCTATGGATCACCCATCTGGGATGTGATATTGGTATGGCCATTCCCTCTTCCTCTTCCCAGCCTTTCTCTCATGCCATTTTCAACCCATCAGCAATCTTCTGTTTGCTTTGCTAGGTTTCTAACTGTACAGGTTTTGGCTGGGATGGAGTTAATTTTCTTCATAGTAGCTAGTATGGGGCTATGTTTTGGATTTGTGACCAAAACAGTGTTGATAACACACCCATGTTTCAGCTATTGCTGAGCAGTGCTCACACAGAGCCAAGAGCTTCTGTTTCTCACGCTGCCCCACCAATGAGTAGGCTGGGGGTGCACAAGAAGTTGGGAGGGGACACACCTGGGATAGCTGACCCCAGCTGACCAAAGAGATGTCCCATACCATATGACATTGTGCTCAGCAATAAAAGCTGGGGGAAGAAGAAGGAAGAGGGGACGTTTGGAGTGATGGCATTTGTCTTCCCAAGTGACCATTAGGCATGATGAAGCCCTGCTTTCCTGGGAGATGGCTGAACATCTGTCTGCCGATGGGATGTGGTGAATGAATTCCTTATTTTGCTTTGCTTGTGTGCACAGCTTTTGCTTTCCCTATTAAACTGTCTTTATCTCAACCCACGAGTTTTCTCACTTTTGCCCTTCTGATTCTCTCCCCCATCCCACCGGGGGGAGTGAGCGAGTGGCTGTATGGGGCTTAGATGCCTACTGGGGTTAACCCACAACACTAACCAATTTTCATTACCCCAGTTATTAACTACTCCTTTTAGTACACTGCTTCTGAAAAACTTTATTACTTTAATGTCCTGGTGTGACGGTGTGCTTCCCCCGCCCCCGACCTTTATCTCCTGCAACCCTGCTTAGGTGATAACCACCAGTGGTGATTGTAATGGATGCATCTGGTCACCATCGGCTCAAAGTGGATTCGGGAGACAGATAACAACACAATAGCCTAAGGGTTGGGCTATTAGCCCAACAATACCCTGTGTTGGGCTATTGTGTTGTGCACCCACCCAAGAAACTAAAACCTGTGGTCGGCATGCAAATATGACTATGAGTCAATCATCTTATCCGCCATAAATAGTGAGCAGCCCAAGAGCCCTTTGAGCTCTCCTGCACGGCAGCGGGCTGCACGCCAGGATCTCCCCTTGAGCAGGGACGCCTCTCAAGGTTACTCCTCGAGGCTGAGAGATTCCTTGCCACAACAGATCCTCGGTAAGTGACTAATAGCATGCTAAACTTTGAAACCTTAGCTAAGTGATATAAAGGATTGATTGCGCATATATATAATCCTTTAGACATAAACCGTTGACCAAGTCTGGGACTAGGACTGGATCTAGCCGCACCTAGACTCCTCTCTGAGAAGGAGTTTAGAAAGCAAGGGGATCCTTTTCCGAACCTCATGACTCAACGGGAGGGTCTCCCTGACAGTTTTATCTGACCCTGTCCTCTATGCGGTAAATAATCAAGTGCACCTCGCCATTGAATCTTGTTAAAACACTGTCGCATTGAACTTTGTTAACTCCCTATTCTGTATCAATAAACTATATTTTTACTTCTGTCTAACGAGTGAAGTGCATGCTCACTCCATCCGCGACACCTGGTAGCAAGTGATCCAGACTCCTAGAGTTATATTACTCCCAGAAATGCACCTATTCTGGGATTTAGACTTTGTACAGAAGCAGCTGGGTCATCCCATTCTCATCATCCATTTGATCATCTCATTCTGAGATAGATACACATTGAAAGTTTTTGGTAGTGACACCCAGAAATGCCACTTCTAAGTTCTTGGTGTGTGCCTTGCCAGTCAAAGTTATTTTAGATTCAGAAGATCACAGGATTAGTTTGTTCAACCTGTCCTTGTCCAAACATATTTGTCTTTGGAGATAACAGTATCTAGCCCAGCTACTTTACTGATGTTACACTTCAACTATTCTAATAAGATTAAGCCTGTGGAATCACCTAGGCTTCACCTGTTGTAAATCTGAGATGCCCACAACACTTTGGCAAGCTTGAGGCAGTCCTAGAGATAGCACCAAAACAGTTTGGGCACTGTTTTGGGTCCCAGGCAGAACTGAACAGTTATCCTGAAGACCCCTGCCATATCAGCCTGTGGACATTCAAGCGTCATGGTCTGTGCTGTTCTGATTGTAGCAGTCCACTGGCACCAGATGAAGGTAGCACCTATTTTATGCCTATTATTACTTAAATTGGGGTATTAAGAGGGAGGGTCATGCTACATGCATGCAAGGCTGGTCAAGACAGTAATGCAGATGTTCCTTCACCATTTGAGAGGGTGCATGAATTACTTTGGTGATGGCATTTTCTGCAGTACCTCATACTAAGTTTACTCCCTGATATGTCTTTTCTGCCCAGCACAACACCTCCAATAGAGAGGGTAGAGAGTTGCTTCCTTTTGCCTTCTTTTCCCTGCCTCATGTCACTCTTGTGCCTTCACAGCCTATAGCTGAGTAATTAGACTACTATGTTATGAGCCAAAGATATGAGTTTGCTCAGATTTGTTTGGTCTTAGATGGAAAAGAGAACTGAGCATGCAAAAGTGCTCTAAACACTAGCTCATCCCATAAAAAGGAAGCTTACTCCTACTTTTTGCTCTCTGGAGGAAAAGTTCCACATACACCCTCAGGGAACTTTCAATGATGTTAGTAAAGAAACAAAGGCATAACCCTCTTGCAATCAATATCAACACCAAACCCCCATATGATAGGGAGGATAATCTGGTTTTTAAGTTTTAAGTCAATGTGGAATGGACCCAATCTCCAGTAAGCACTATTTGTTATAGCTTCATGGAAGTCAGCAAGGCAATGCTGATTTATGCCAATTGACAATCTGGACTGTGGGAAATTCTGATGTATATTGTGCGTATTCTCTATTTGTTATTTATTATGGTTATGCATTTTATTGGTTTTATAAAATTTCAAAATACCAATAAAACCAGAATTTTAAAAAAGTTTGGGTGCCATCAAATTGTTCTTTGGTGATTTTGCAATAAGATTGGATTGTACATTAATGTTTAATTTGCCTTTTATTGTACTTTTAATTGCCTTTTTATTATATGTATATTTATTATTGTGAAATGCCTTGGGATGACTTTATCAAGAAAGGTGCCATATAAACAAAATTGTATTGCTCTGATGATAAGCAGAACAACACTCAAAAAAGTTAGATATTTCCTAATAAACTTGCATACAGCAATACATTGTAAATGTCATTTTTTAGCTTCACATTTTTACTGGCTAAAAGTTATGGAGATGACAAGTTACTACTCCCTATTGGATCTTTGATTGACAACTTTACTTCCATCAGCTCTCTTCTGCAAACTGTGGTAGAAATGTTTAATTGTGTTTGTAATTAATTGGGTTTTAATCAGACTGTATAAAGAAATTGCAGAAGTTTTTTTTAAAAAAGCATCGAAAAGCCCTCTTTTAACATATTCCTAGGGATGCAGAAATATTCATTGGTACAACAGTTTGAATAGCAAATTAAAATGCATTCATGATTCAATATAAAATTGGTTAGATTAGTTAGCATTTGAAGAATAGTTTCATATATTCGAGGGGGGGGGGAGAGGGAAAAAAAAGAAAACCCCAAATATGAAACTTAGTTTATTTTAAACCAAATGTCTATCGTGTTGAATTGAGCTCTCAAGACAGGTATCTTCCGAGCCATTTAAATTGCTTGCATTGAAATTCATAAACATTCATTAATAATGTTCTATGGGAAATAATTTTTGACTCCTTTTGCATAATGTTGCAGCATCTATTGAAATAATATTTTGCCATATCAGAAAGATAAATCCTAATACAGAAGGCAATTAAAGCCAAATGGAGAAACAAAAACTTCCATAATGTTATCTCTAAGTACCAAGTGGTAACGAATTGAATGCAGAAATCTATGTGGAAGTTCACAGTCTTGTCACTGTCTTCAGGATCCGGATGAGTGGATTGACCATTGTTCCCGGATTCACTACTTCTCTGCCTCTTCCATCTCCTAAGTCCTCACTAAATCTGGGTCTGGAGAGTTTTATACATGAAAAAAGGCTGACCTAAGAATTTAACGCATCTGGGTAGGAAGACATTTGAATGCTCCAGCAATTATATTTAAAGATATTAAAAAGAAGAAGGAAAAAAGGGAAGCACAACTGTTGTGGTTTAGCTTCAGTTGGCAATTAAGCACCACACAGCCGCTCACTCACCCTCCCTCCCAGGGGGATGGGGGAGAGAATCAGAAGAGCAAAAGTAAGAAAACTCATGGGTTGAGATAAGAACAGTTTAATAATTGGGGGGAAAAAAAACTGGAATGAAAAGGAAAACAACGAGAGAGAGAGAGAAGAACAAAACCCAGAAAAAAACCCCAACTGATGCAACCGCTCACCAACCACCGACCGACGCCCAGCCAGTCCCCGAGCAGCAATCGTTGCCCCCCGGCCAACTCCCCCCAGTTTATATACTGAGCATGATGTCATATGGTATGGAAAAGCCCTTTAGCCAGTTTGGATCAACTATCTTGTCTGTGCCCCCTCCCAGCTTCTTGTGCACCTGACAGAGCATGGGAAGCTGAAAAGTCCTTGACCAGTGTAAGCATTACTTAGCAACAACTAAAACATCAGTGTGTTATCAAGATTATTCTCATACTAAATCCAAAAGACAGCACTATACCAGCTACTAGGAAGAAAATTAACTCTATCCCAGCTGAAACCAGGACAACAACCAAGAGTAAAAAGTGACTGGCAGAATCACTAGAAAAATAAGACTATGGGCCGAGTGCCAGCATCACCATTTAGGTGCCCCCATCCTTTTTTATAGGCCATCCTGTTGGGTCTGGTGAGATTTAATGACTTGCAGTGACCGACCTATGAAACATTCAAATGGTGGAGACCTGAGCCAAGGACTCTTGTTCAAGAGGTCTGCAGCCCTATGTTAGTTGTTCTGTTTTTAGAATTACTCTCCACAGCAAACTTGCACTGGTCTAAGGGAACTGACATCATAGCGATATCCGAATAGGACTAACTGAATGTTGCATTAAGAGTTACTGTCGCATTATAAATAGGAGTCTGAGGAGTGGCTGGGGGGGGAAACCCTCCCGTTGAGTCACGAGGTTCAGACAGGACCCCCTTGCTTTCTAAACTCCTTCTCAGAGAGGAGTCTAGGTGCGGCTAGGTCCAGTCTTAGTCTCAGACTTGGTCAATGATTTATTTTCCAAGGACTGTGTGTATAGCCACTTATCAGAACCAGAGCCCTCTCAGGGCTTTCGCTAAGGCAACAGCATTAATTTACAACGTTATAAATCCGGTCGTGTCCAGCGTATTGAACTTCACGATTACAGATTCACTAATAATGCACTTACACCCCCAGTCTAGTCGTGTTGCATGAACTATCACGGCCACACTTAAAGAGTCTGGTCGTGTTCAATGAGAACTACCACGGCTAGATTAATGAAGAGTGCAGTTTATTAGAGCAACAGACACACAGATTCTTTGGACTACTGGTGAGAAATTCACTGTCTGCAAAGCACGTGCAAATACCAAGAATATGAGTAACACGGCCGGCTACAAACGCGTTAAAAGATAATAAAGCGACTCTATAGAGGTTCCTAAGTTTCCCGGGGAGGCACTTGGTATAACCAAGTGTTCAACTCTTACCCAAAGGCATCCCGATGAGGGGGAAGAGAGGCTCAGCCCGTTGACTGATCCCAAACGTCAGAGTGGTACCCGATGCTGTCTTCCCTAACATTCTCTTTCTCTTAAACCATTTTATACTATCTTTCACCTTTCGGGTGGAGCTTGAGTGACTCTAGTCATACATACCTTTGTTTAGGATTGGTGTAAAGTTTTCTTGCTTTGCTTTTAAAGGTATAAGCTAGGAAAATTCAAAGCACAAGCTCAGTGAGGGGAGGTGGTCGCACCTTGGAGGCGGGTAGCTTTTGGGATGGAGGTGTGTTTTGGTATTATAATGATGTTATAATGAGCAAAGTTCACCAAAAGGACAGCATTTTGTCAAAAATGTGGCAGGCTGTTGGCCCAGGGTAGTAAATATACAGCTTATCAGTTCCATGATACCTTTAAGTTCCCATATAATTGCAGAGCCTGGCCGCAGCATCTCCACACCGCTCCACCCTCTGAGCAGTACCTCTTAAGAGTCAGCACACCAAGTTCCCCTGGCGTTACCGACATCTAAGGTTGCAGGCCTAGGGAACTTCCGTGGAATGGATTCCTTGCATGTCAGCCACGTTCCACCTGGGAAGCTTCTTCAATGCTGTGCCTTACCTAAAAGTGTGAATATAAGTTTAATTTCTAAGTCACCTCCAGCAATTATCCCACACTGAACTGTTTGGATGTGGACAGATGACTGGATTAATCTCCTCAGGATAGTGAAATCCCTCTTAATTTGTTTTCCCTCCTGCTACTCTCCTTACTTCTTTCTCTTTGCACCATAGCAATGCAGTCTTGCACCCTCTACTTTTGTATCCCTCCTCTAGCTTTTGTTACATCGAGCAACTTAAAACATCTTAAAGTTTGTGGGAGAGGAAGCATTGAAGTAAATCATCACAGCCTCATTTCTTTATATTTTCTGTCAATCAGTTAAGTCACTGTAGAGAAAAACGTATAGCAAAGTAATAATTATAAACGGTAAAGGTCGGATCCTCAGACAGTGCTACGAGACCTAGTCTGATTCAGACTTAGGACTCTACTTTTGCCACACAGAAGCAAGGAAAAAGTCTCTTTTGATACACAGTGATCACACAGTTGCAGACATAATGAATTTCTTCTGCCTAAATAGTCTTTTTTTTTCTTTTTTTTTTTTAGGACATTTACCCAAGTGTGAAAGTCCTTGCTGAAGTTTTGTGCTGCTGCTTCCAAGCTTTTCCCTCTGTCACCTTCACTGCAAAGAAAGAATGACTCTTCTACGAAGCATCCCCAGTAGTGTATGCTTTAAGGTCACCTAGGAAAGAGTTAACTGTACATTAAGTTATACCTTACTGATAACAAGATAGATTTAGAAACTGATGAGAAATGACAGGGTACACATGTACATTAAAGCAGATGACAGGAAATTGAAAACATTACTGTAACTTATTAAACATTGATTTTCCAGACATTCTTTGATTTTGTTTGACGAAAAAAAATGTTAACAGTAAGAACAGCAGAAACAATCAGAAAGGAATGTGGTCTCATTTTGGAGCTGGGAGTGAGAAGCAAGATCAGAGGGGATAAGAGATCAACTCATGAAAACTGCGAGTCCAGACACTTAATAGACAACTAGAAAGTACCAAAGTGTTATACTGAGGATCAGACACCAAAAATCCACAGAAAAAGAGGCAGTTAGGATATAACCTCTAGTTTTAAAGACTGCTCTTGACTTTTAATGTTTTTTTTCAGAAGTTTTGGATAGTTTTGGCTTAAACAGAGACACTCTACAAAGACTGAACTTTACCAGTTTACTGATGTAAAAATATGATCTGCCTTTACCAATTTTCTAAAGTTCATTTATGATTAAGTTTGAAAAGTTTTCTGCAGTTGAGCATTCTACAGCTCAGTCCTGTCCTGAACATTAATCCCAGCTCAGAGGGATATTGAGTCCTATCCAGGGCCAAATGCTGATATTCATACTCCTGTTGGTAAGCACTTTAAAAATTATTATGGTTTAATTTCAGGTTTCATTTGAACACAAATTGGTTGAACTAATGTAAAAGGCTGCAAAGTCAAATAAATTAATTTTAATGAAACTTTCTCCTGAAATCAGTGAGGAATAGATTCCTTGTGAAATAAACCAGTGTTAAAATTTACTAAAGATTTGGGTTTACATTCACTGAACAAATTAGTAATCTTCAGCAGCAAAGAGGAGTATCTACAAGATACGCAGTGGTTTATCTAAATGAATGCAAATAGGAGTGCAGACATGTGAGAGAATGAAAGAGTTAATGTCTCAAACATTGTGGCGACTTGAGGCGCTATTTGCATGGCGACAGCAGGTCGGTGAGCACGGGTGGGGGAGAGCAAGAGCGGGATGTGGAGAGCACGTCGGAGGATGCGCAGTTCCAGGTTCTGCCAGACCTGACCATGTATGGCCAGAGGTCACACAGAGTTGATCTGAGGAAGGGGCTTGCAACCGCCCCAGAGACCCCTCACGACCACCCCCCTCCCCCAGCGCCTGCGCAGAAGATTGAGAACTTTCTAGAACAAGAACCATGTAAGTCCTGAAGGGGCATACCTGGAGGCGGGGATTAGCCTATAAAAGGCTTGGCCCCCCCAGGGAAGAGTGCGCACGCCCACCACTGGAGGATTGCCACGTCTGTCATTGTCATCGCGGGATCCAAGGGTGGTGATACTTTTTCTTTCTCTTTCCTCCTCTCTTCTCCTTTCCTTTTCTTGCTTCTCTCTTCCTCTGCTTTTCCAATATATATATGCAAGTTTGGGATCGGGTTGCCCGGAAAATAGCTCCATTGCCAAATCGCCTTTGTTCGTTCGTTAAACTCATCAGGTCATTAAGTTTGTCCATTTGTGGAATTCGCCAGTTAATAAAGTTGCTGGCCAGACTGTTCCTCTGAGTCATTGTCGTGACTCTACCGACCACGCGGCTCTGCCGAGCAGAGATCGGCTTTTGTTGGTACTCAAACAGTCGGGGAATCGAAAAGATTCACCCCTCTCGCAACTCACCGAGTGGGACGAGACAAGACACTGGTTGAATCCTGGGGAGGATGGCAGCATTGCAAAGGGAAGAGGCAGCATGGCGAGTGGAGGGGCTGTGTGAGGTCAGGTCAGGTCACACACGGTGACAGAGCAGGGTGGGCTCATAGTGACAACTATGACAGTACTAGGGGCTGGCTGTTTGCTATCATTTCACACAGCACATATTTAGGATCTCAGCCTCACACCAGGACTGATATATTGCCTCCTGACAGCTGTTGTCTCATCCCTGTAAGAAGTGGCACAATCCTTGGCCATTCATGGCATGGCTGAACTTACAATTATTGTCCCTATGGCAATTATAAATTAGAAAGAATCAGCATCAGGACCAATTGTCTCATATTGAGGACTTACCACTAAACATTCTTGCTCCTCTGTGCCCGCCCTAAAACAGGGTGGTCTTCCTCATGCTGCCTCCTGGGAACAATCTCTTTCACATTCTGCCTTTGAACTCCTGTCTAGGGACTGCCTGGGAGACTACTACTCAGCACAAGCCAAACCTGTGCCATAAGCAAGAGAATAATTAAATAGTATAGATGATTATGTGCCAGTGCTTAAGACTATCTTTTGACTCTGTTTAGTTTATCAGTATAGGTGTAGTCTTTAGTGAATGAATTGTACCTCCTTGTCGTGGTTTAACTCCAGCCGGCAACTAAGCACCTCACAGCCGCTTGCTCACTCCCCCTTGGTGGGATGGGGGAGAGAATCGGAAGAGTAAAAGTGAGAAAACTCGTGGGTTGAGATAAGAACAGTTTAATAGGGAAAGCAAAACCCGTGCACACAAGCAAAGCAAAGCAAAGAATTCATTCACTACTGTGGGATAATTGCTGGAGGTGACTTAGAAATTAAACTTATATTCACACTTTTAGGTAAGGCACAGCAATGAAGAAGCTTCTGCTTCTAAAGTGTTATTAGTGAATCTGTAATCTTGAAGTTCAGTACACTGAATGCGACCGGACTTATAACGTTGTAAATTAATGCTGTCGCCTTAGTGAAAGCCCTGAGAGGGCTCTGACTCTGATGAGTGGTTACATATACAGTCCTTGGAAAATAAATCATTGACCAAGTCTGAGACTAAGAGTGGACCTAGCCGCACCTAGACTCCTCTCTGAGAAGGAGTTTAGAAAGCAAGGGGGTCCTGTCTGAACCTCGTGACTCAACGGGAGGGTTTCCTCCCCCCCAGCCACTCCTCAGACTCCTACGTGACAGTAACTCTTAACACAACTACTTCCCATTGGCAGGCAGGTGTTCAGCCATCTCCAGGAAAGCAGGGCTCCATCACGCGTAACGGTTACTTGGGAAGACAAACGCCATCACTCTGAATGTCCCCCCCTTCCTTCTTCTTCCCCAGCTTTATATACTGAGCATGATGTCATATGGTATGGAATATCCCTTTGGTCAGCTGGGGTCAGCTGTCCCAGCTGTATCCCCCCCCAACTTCTTGTGCACCTGGCAGAGCATGGAAAGCTGAAAAGTCCTTGATTTAGTATAAGCACTACTTAGCAACAACTAAAACATCTCTGTATTATCAACACTGTTCTCAGCACAAATCCAAAACATAGCCCTATACTAGCTACTATAAATAAAATTAACTCTATCCCAGCGAAGCCAGCACATTCTCCACCCCTTATTCCATACCATTTATGTCATGCTCAGGTCTCACACTATCCAATACATTCTCATTACCCACCATCACCCTTCCCATCCTTTGATATAATACACACATATCATTCCCTTAGTCTATGGACCACCCCTGTGAAAAGCCTGTAAAATGTCCATAAATGTCCACAAATGTCCACAAAATGTCCACTGAGTTCATTTAGTCCATGACTTTGGGCTCCATCTGTTATGGTGGTCACTCAGGACAGGAGAGGTGGTGTGTTGCTTGGAGTTACTGGGCACCAAAGCCAGCTCAGGTCAGGTCACTGCTGCACTTGCACTGCTTCTTGTAAGGCTTCTCCTCCATTCGTTCAGGTGGTTCCTGCTATAGTAAATCCCATAACATGCAACTCAAATCCTGGGTTACAACAATTTAAAGGTATTTGCATTCCAATCTCCACCCCTGGTCCCTTTGGACCAGACCATAGCATTTAACATTGCAATGAATTCCTCCCCTTGCCCCTGCTCCAGCTTGGACTTATCCACAGACTGCAGTCCCTTAGCGGAGTACCTGCTCCAAGTGGAGCCTTATTTATGAGCCACAGTCTCTCCAGGGGTATACCTGCTGTGGCATAGACTTATCCACAGGCACAGTTGCTTTGAGATGCACCTGTTCCAGCGTAGCCTTCTGCATGGGCCACAATGCCTTCAGAGATATACTTGCTCCAGCGTGGCCTTACCCACAGCTGCAGTCCCTCCAGGGCTGTACGTGCTCTGTCATGAGCTTATCCATGGCCACACACTTTGAGGTGCTCCAGCATGACCTCATGCACAGCCACTGATGCTTCAAGGTGTAACTGCTGCAGCATGGACTTATCCTTGGGCCACAATCCCTTCAGAGGTATACCTGCTGCGGCTCAGACATAACCATAGCCACAGACGTTTCAAGATATACCTGCTCCGGCATGGGCTTATCCATGGTTACAGACGTTTCAGGGTGTCCTGCTCCCATGTGGACTCATCTAGAGGTCACAGTCCCTTCGACTCGAGTTCATACTGGATTTCCAGCCTGTCCAGTCCAGCAGCACAGAAACAGCAGCGATGCCCTGGCCATCTGCCAGCCCAGGCACATCGCCATTGCTGTTATCAAAATGTTCCCAGGCACAGCAGAGTAAGATGATAAGCGGTACAGCAGTACAGCAAGCAGAGAAAGCAAAAAGCAGCCACTAACGAGCCCTAGACTCTAACATACAATAAGGCAAGCAAGCCCCATGGCAAGCACAGGAGCCTGCTGATTAGTAGCTAAACAGCAATAACAACTATAAATTCTATCATCTAGCACGTTCCAATCAAATCTGTTGTTATCTCGAACCCTTTGAGCCCCATGTTGGGCACCAAAAAGGACTGTCATGGTTTAGCCCTACTCGGCAACTAAGCACCACACAGCTGCTCTCTCACCTTCCCCCCTCCAGTGGGATGGGGGAGAGAATCGGAAGAGTAAAAGTGAGAAAACTCGTGGGTTGAGATAAAGACAGTTTAATAGGGAAAGCAAAAGCCGCGCACGCAAGCAAAGCAAAGCAAGTAATTCATTCACTACTTCCCATGGGCAGGCAGGCGTTCAGCCATCTCCAGGAAAGCAGGGCTCCATCACACGTAATGGTTACTTGGGAAGACAAATGCCATCACTCCGAATGTCCCCCCCTTCCTTCTTCTTCCCCAGCTTTATATACTGAGCATGATGTCATATGGTATGGAATAGCCCTTTGGTCAGTTGGGGTCAGCTGTCCCAGCTGTATCCCCTCCCAACTTCTTGTGCACCTGGCAGAGCATGGGAAGCTGAAAAGTCCTTGACTAGTGCAGCAACAACTAAAACATCCCTGTATTATCAACACTGTTTTCAGCACAAATCCAAAACATAGCACCATATTAGCTACTATAAAGAAAATTAACTCCATCTCAGCCAAAACCAGCACACTCCTTCAAATATGTATTAAATAGGGATATGCTATTTCATTTATTTTATATATACCATGCAGTAATGTTTCATTCTCCAATGCATACCTCCGCATAGAGTGGAATAGAAAATATCTTTTTAGAGGAGGAGATTTAAAAGTACTAAATATATCTCACTAAAAGAGTAGGCTCTTCATCTGGTTAGAGATTTTTCATCAAGACATTTTTTAAACATCTGAGCTCTCAGATTTTTTTTGTAGGAAACAGTTGTCTGCATTTTTTCAAGTGTCAGTGAAAACAAACAAAACGAAACAAAAAGATATGCAGTTATCATACCTGCTTCTTAAAAATCTGATTTTTTACTCTAGTATACTTTCCTTTTCTGTTTTTACTTTCTAGGAAAGCAACAACAATAGTCATAATATCACCATAATTTAAAATTAAACAAATATTGTGAGTATTTCCTAAAACCGTAGTCTTTCCCTCTGCATGTGGACTGCTTAATCAGGGGTTTTGGGGTGTCCAAGTTTTCGGATATTTGTGGTGTTCCTGAATGTTATTGCTGGCTAGGGCATAAGAAAAGAAAAAAGACAAAATACTTTATTTTTTTAAGTATTTATTTTTCTCTCCTTCATAATGATACCTGGCTCCATAATGTAGTAGCGCTCTTATTGTACTCGTAACATTCTGAGGATTCTTTGTCTCCATTGGAAGTGGCAACTTATGACATCTTCCATGCTAAAACTGCTGAGTTGCTGGCATATTGTTTCCTAGGTAAAATATACCTGAGAGTGAAATGGCAGCTAGGTAAGTCAAAAAGTGAGTACATATTTGCTGGCTTTTGTGGGTGACGCTGAGAGTACTGGTGCTCTGAAGCACTAGGCTCCTGGCACCAAATTTAATTACAATGCAATTTGGAACATGTTCAGACACTACTCGTATCATTGCAAGTTCTACACATGCACATATTTTATGAAAGCCTTGCCTGGGGGTATTCTGCATAATGATAATTTGAATTAAAAAGTAAACCCTTTTATCCAGAAAGAAAGGTGTGATATTATTCCCCTGTCATCATCCTGTTTGGGTAAAGGCTGAGAGGGAAGTTCCTGACTGGGTCTCCCAGTCCTTCATGAAATGCAGTATTTAATTCTTTCTTTAGTAGACAGAGATGCAGTCAAATCTACTTACCTACCCAAGGCCCCACAGAAACATATTGTTAAAATCCAGTGTTCCAAATCCTGAGAACCTGCTCCTGCTTTTCTGATCAGTTAATATTGCCTTAGCTATTTTGACAGTGCCATCAGGCAAAACAGGCACTTCCTTCTGAGGAAGCACTTTTTATAACTCTTTTATATTTCTTTATAGTTATAGCTATATGAAACAGTATACTGTCATCTCTGAGGACCTGTGATGGGGTTAGACATCGCCTACAATAGTGGCTGAACTTGGTATAATAAATAACATGACAATGAGAATTCACACTGGATGCATCAAATGATATTCAGATGGAGTCTTCCATACAAAGTGAACTCCTTCTGACAAAGGACATCTAGATGTGTACAATGGAAATTTTTTTGCTGCTTTATGAACAGGTGAGTTATAAAGTCCCCTACAGAAGCCTACTAGAGTGAGTCAGTGAATAATCTGCATAACTAACGAAGTAATGCAGTTATTTCTATGCTAATGTAGATGTAATATAAAGCTGCATGGCATGTTCAGTGATGAGGAGTACATATCATACTTGACATCAGTATAGTCCAGCAAAGCTCAGTTTCACTTTCAGGAAAGTTTTTTAAGAAATGAAGAGGGGAACTGAATTTAAAAACTTTAGGAAAGAGCACAGTTAATGACTCTGACATCTCACTTCAGTAATGAATTTCCCTATATGCATAAATCCCCTCTCATTTAACTAATTATCAGCTTCACTGTTTTGTGGTATGTTGCTCAGTGTTTTGTTGATTTTACAAGCTTGAAAGTCAGGCATATGCATAAGTTCTTGCCCGTTTGATACAGGCTACAGATTTGGGCCTGGATGAGTTTCTACAGTTGCAATGTCATAAAGTCATATGAAGTCATAAAGTCATATGAAGTCATAAAATCTCAACAGACAGTTTTTTAAGAGTAGACTCATCATCCTGTGACAAACAGCTTCTTGGAGTCAAAGCAGCCTGTGAGCTAATGTTAGATGCAAAATGGCTGCTCCAGCAGCCTACTTTACTGTGTCCTTATGCTACCAGCATCACAGCTTTTGGAAGCTCGCTGCAATACTTTACCATAAGACCCAGTATTCCATTTAGCACATTAAATCTTAAGGTCATTAGCAATATCTCCTTTTAGAGAGCTTTTGTTGTGTTCCAGTGCCACACCTGATAAATAACACAGTGAGATGGTGTTTGTTCAGGACCTAAGACTGACAACAATTCAGAGATCTGTAAATGTCTTCCCCATAACAACACCCTGAGCCACTCGAGGTACAGGCAACAGAGATAACCCAGCTGGTGTTCCTTGCTTTCCAAAGCTATAACCCTAATACAATCCAGGGGGAGAAAGTAAAACAGATTTGTTACTAGTGTTGGGCTTATCCTCATCCACAAACAAATGCCATGAACCTGAGGCCGAGGAGATGAGGTCTGTCCAAAAACAAAAAAAAAGAAACAAAAAAAAAAAAAGAAAAAGCCTGCAATATGCAAGGGAAATCCTGAAAATCATTTCCTCTTTTGTTAGTAAACTATCCCTCATGGCTACTAGTCCTGCTGCACCATCTGTTAGCTGCATTAGTGACTTTGCAATGCAAGTGACAGTCATGTAAAACAAGCAATAGAAGCATTAGTAAAGTCAGCCATTTCCAAGGTAATTTTTACTAATATATAGAAAGCAAATATACAAACAGCCTCCCTTCCCCCTAGAGCCTTTGCGTGTTCTGAAGAACCTAACTTTGAAGTACCTAACCCTTTGAAGGGTTGTGAAATATTCAGTTACCTTTTATTTTTCTTAGTTTTCTATTTTATTGCATCCCTTGGTTCTAGACAGGACAGAAAAGAAATTGCTGAGATATCCTAAGAAAGGTTCTTATTGGGGTGTTTTTGCGAACCAGAAGAATCAGAAATCTAATAAAAAGGCAGTTCTTACTAGTATTTTCAGTGGGAGGGGAGTGTTGCTATGTTTTTAAGTGTTCATACACCTCATTCATGTTCATACAACACATTCGGACCTCAGCCACATGAGAGACTTTGGGTGCTAAAAATAACAGCAACAACAACAAACAGCAATAATCAAAATAGTAATAATAACAATAATGCCAGGTTTTATAGAGTCCATGCAGTCACATCAGATATGTTCCTGATAAGTACGCAGGCTGTGGATCATGCACCACACTGTTGAGAAGTGAGGACGATCATGGGGAGGACTCTGGCTTGGTGAAGTGAGGTATAGTGAGGTGAATTAGATTACTAAAATCAGAGTCTACCTCCAAGTGTTCGCCTGAATCATTTAAACTCTATTCATAATTTCATCCCACCTCTTGCATACCACTGACCACCCCCCCCATCCCTTTACTCCTCAGCACTGTCTAAACCAGTAAATAAGTTCGACAGGTCCCAGTGGGGGCAAGCTCTGGCCTTGCCGAATTCAGCCGTGTTTTTTTTCAACTGAGCCGATAGGGCAAGTTCATTGTTTCACGCTAGTTTTTCCTCCTTTGCTTTTCCTGTCACAGATCATAACAAGGATATGCTACACAATGGAAACATCTTTTCATGATGGCATGATTTACTTGACCTCAGCTGTCTAATAACAAAGAGACTCAACCTTATTCAAGCAATAGTAGACTCCTCCTAAGCAATGCGGCTGTACTGTCTCCAAACAAAACAAAACAAAAAAGGTCCGTTGCCACTGCATACAAAGTCTATATGTACTCTGAAAGATGTGGTAGTCATCAGATTCTTCCCTCTCTACCACAGAAACAGCAGTTAACTATGCCTTTGCCATTGGATGCTTTTTATTTTTCTCTGTGCAGTCACTCCACAGTCCTCAGTGCCCCAGTTTGTACACAGTTTACATGTCTGCAAAAATTTATCCTCATAATTCCTTCCTTTTGTAGTTATCCTCTTCATTTAGCAGGATGGAAATTGAGGCACAAAAGATGAAGTGACTTGTTCAAGGACCATGATCTGGACGAAGGGATCGAGTGCACCCTCAGTAAGTTTGCAGATGACACCAAGTTGTGTGGGAGTGTTGATCTGCTTGAGGGGAGGAAGGGTCTGCAGAGGGACCTGGACAGGCTGGATCGATGGGCCAGGGTCAATTGTATGAGGTTAACAAGGCTAAGTGCAAGGTCCTGCACTTGGGCCACAGCAACCCCATGCAACACTACAGGCTTGGGGAAGAGTGGCTGGAAAGCTGCCTGGCAGAGAAGGACCTGGGGGTGTTGGTGGACACCCACCTGAATATGAGCCAGCAGTGTGCCCAGGTGGCAAAGAAAGCCAATGGCATCCTGGCTTGTATCAAAAATAGTGTGGCCAGCAGGACTAGGGAAGTGATCGTGCCCCTGTACTCGGCACTGGTGAGGCTGCACCTCGAATACTGTGTTTAGTTTTGGGCCCCCCACTACAAGAGAGACATTGAGGTGCTGGAGCGTGTCCAGAGAAGGGCAACGAAGCTGGTGAAGGGTCTGGAGCAGAAGTCTTATGAGGAGCGGCTGAGGGAAATGGGGTTGTTTAGCCTGGAGAAAAGGAGGCTGAGGGGAGACCTTATTGCTCTCTACAACTACCTGAAAGGAGGTTGTAGAGAGGTGGGGGTCGGTCTCTTCTCCCATGTAACAAGTGATAGGACAAGAGGAAATGGCCTCAAGTTGCACCAGGGGAGGTTTAGACTGGATATTAGGAAATTGTACTTCACTGAAAGGGTTATCAAGCATTTGAACAGGCTGCCCAGGGAAGTGGTTGAGTCGCCATCCCTGGAAGTATTTAAAAGACATTTGGATGAGGTGCTTAGGGACATGGTATAGTGGTGGTCTTGGTAGTGTTAGGTTTACGGTTGGACTCGATGATCTTAAAGGTCTTTTCCAACCTATACGATTCTGTGATTCTGTGATTCTGTGATTCTGTGATTCTGTGATTTAGGAGGTCTGGCAGAACCAGTAATAAAAAAATTCCTGTGCTCTAAATCTCCAAACTGTATGTTAAACACAAAACCTTAAAACCGCTGTTCCTGTTCTTGTGTTTATCAATTAAAAAGTACAGTACAACTGGGATATTATAAACGAGTTACACATTTACTGATTAATTATAAAAGTAACAGCTCATCATGTTACATCTCTAACTTAAAGCAATAGAAAGGACAATCCATGTCATATCTGAGAGCAAAGACTTTGCTTTCCTTATTTCCTCCTTCATATCTCTGTAAACTTTTTTCTTTTTTTTATTTTTTTTTAACAAATCTGTAATCCATGTGGACAAAAATTTCCAAAAAGTATAGATAGAAATTAGGCATTTTTATTGAGATTCTAACACTAAACCCCCATGAGTGCCTGTGAAGATCTTCTTCCAAATGTCTTTGTAAGGTTTGATATAATGAAGGTGTCACTGTAGATTTACAAGACGATAGTATTCCATGATGAACTTTATCTTAAAATAACTGTAAGCATAATTATCCAGCATAAATGAGCCTCCAGGGAATAAATTGTCTCAAAAGAGACTTCCCCTAGTCCTAGCACAAAAGCATCTTCAGCAGCCACAGTGGACTGGAAAAGGAATCAAGAATATGTCTTTCTTCTCTGTACCTGCTTTCAAAATATTAGTGTTCTGTGCAAATAATGGCTGCGGGTACCAAAGGGTTATGTACAAAATGAGCATTCTTGCTTAAAGAGCCCACTTCCATTTTCTCCCTTTTTTTTAAATTTTTATCTTCCTTCTGACACCAATCTGAAATTTTTATCTTCCTTCTGACAATCAATCAACCAAAGCAGAATGCTGGAGATCTTCCAGAACAACAACATACATGGGAAAACTTCATAATTTCTTTAGGGAAAGGAACAATTTCAGAAAGATTGGAACAAAGAAAGTTAGACTCAAGCTAGATCTGGATATTAGGACACTTCTCCTGAAGTAATTAATATACATTAAAAGGAGGATATGAAACCGGACCACTGTACTAACATGTTCTGCTGCTATTATTCTTGCTAAGGAAAGACAAACATCTCCACAGGTTGGGAGAGGAGAAACTCATTCTCACTGCACTCCTTTCAAACAAGGCCTGAGTACAGCCTGGACAGTGGAAAGTTTCATATCAATTACCTTGCCTTTCATTTCACTTCTTTCCTGGGAACAAAATTACTGAGCAGGAGCTCAAGCTGCTCCTCAATCATGGAGACAAACCCTATGAGTGTCCCTTTCTGATGGCTGGTTCCCACAATCCTGCCAGTCTTTAGTTAACAATAGTTAATAATAGATAAGAGATGAGCTGGTGCATCTTATCTTCCTTCACTCACACTTATGTCCTGGCTTCAGCTGGGATAGAGTTCATTTTCTTCCTAGTAGCTAATATAGTGCTGTCTTTTGGATTTAGTATGAGAATAAAGTTGATTGAGAGCACACTGATGTTTTAGTTGTTGCTAAGTAATGCTTACACTAGTCAAGGACTTTTCAGCTTCCCATGCTCTGCCAGGTGCACAAGAAACTGGGAGGGGGCACAGCCAAGATAGTTGATCCAAACTGGCCAAAGGGCTTTTCCACATCATATGACATCATGCTCAGTATACAAACTGGGGGGGAGTTGGCCAGGGGCAGCGATCGCTGCTCGGGGCCTGGCTGGGCATTGGTCGGTGGGTGGTGAGCGGTTGCATGACCTGTTTGGTTTTTTTTTTTTGTTCTTCTTGGGTTTTGTTCCTCTCTCTCTCCCTCTCTTGTTATTTTCCTTTTCAATACAAATTATTATTATCATTATTATTATTATTTTATTTTATTTCAATTATTAAACTGTTCTTATCTCAGCCCATTAATTTTCTTACTTGTGGTCTTCAGATTCTCTCCCACATCCCAACGGGGAGGGTGAGTGAGTGGCTGTGTGGTGCTTAGTTGCCAACTGGGGTTAAACCATGACAGTCCTTTTTTGGCGCCCAACGTGAGGCATGAAGGGTTTGAGATAACGACAGATCTGACCAGAGTGTGTTAAAACAAATTTGTTATAAGCGTTTATTATATTAGTTTAGTAGTTGCTGGTCACAATGTCGATTTACTGGTTCTCAGAGCAGTGTTATGTAACACCTTACTTGCTGTATATACTGTTTATCAGTATTTGTGTGCTGTTTATCACCTCTGGGAGATGGATTAAGGCTATCACTTTGCTATATTGTGTAACACTGGCTTATGCGATCATAAAGCTGTTGTTCGTGTAATGGATCTTGTCTTTGTACTGAGCATTGCCATCACCTCTGTGTTTTGGGAGCCATCTATCGGGACTTATTGATAATTACACTTTTTACCTTTTCTACTCGGAGAGCCAGCCTATGGGGGAGACACCTTCCTCCGTCTTCCCCTTCCTCTCCCGGCTACCTACAATAGCTTTTGAGAATTTTCAATATCCTTGGGATGTTCAAACCATCATGGTCCTATTGCTATGTATGCTGAATGTGCGTCAGGCCTTGTTTGAGGTTAAACAACTAAGAATACCACCCAGAGATCTGCCCCGAGGCTGGATAGTTATAGGTGGCAGGGTGTGTGGGATAGTACGGGCAAGTACCTTGGACAGTGGGCACCTGCAATGCTTTGGAACTTCACCCCTGAACAAGTGCAGAATCCTGAAAAATTAATAGAATATTTGGAAAAAGTATGCTGTCACCCTGGCAATTCCAGAGAGACACAAATCACTGCAACGTGCTGGGGCCTGGCCCACACCTACCGAGCCCTGCTCAACACTATTCAGAACCCTAAAGGGAAAAGGGGCACCAGCCCTCAGCCTCTGGAGGCAACTCCTGTCAGCCATGAAGGAAAGATATCCCTTCAAGGAAGATGTTGTATATCGCCCCGGGAAACGGACCATCAGGGAGAAAGGTATCCAGTACCTGAGGGAATTAGCTGTGCTGGAGGTGATTTATGGTGACCTGGATGACGAGCAGTTACCCAAAGATCCAGATGAAGTACAGTGCACATGACCCATGTGGCAGAAGTTGGTACGAAACACACCACCGTCATGTGCCAACTCACTGGCAATACTGAACTGGAAAGAAGGAGAGGGTCCAACAGTGGGTGAAGGGGCTAGTCAGCTCCAGGAATACGAAGAAAGTACCTCTTCATCCCTCATCTCAGCTGTGGAGAAACTGTCCCAAGAGTTCCAGCAACTAAAAGAGGATATGTCCTACTCCCCACCTGTACAGACCAATACCTCAGCTATTAGGAGTCAGCATTCCTCTGCTCAAGAGAGAGGATATAGAGGGTACACACCACAGGGCACCCTATGGTTTTACCTGCGTGACCACAGAGAGGACATGAGGAAGTGGGATGGAAAACCTACCTCGACCCTAGAGGCGCGTGTACGTGAGTTGCAAGGAAAAACAATCACCAAAGGGGGTTCTTCCAGGAAAATTGCTGCTCTGGTTTCCAGTGGACAGTTCCCCAGACAGAGTCCCCAGATTCCTGATTTTAATGAAGGTACTCCTGACTGGTACGTACAAGAAGTGGGTAATGGATACTATGACCAGGACTAGGGGGGCCCTGCCTCCAGCCAGGTGGAGGAAAGGGACAACCAGGCTTACTGGACTGTGTGGATTCGATGGCCTGGCACATCAGACCCACAGGAGTATAAGGCCCTAGTAGACACCAGTGCACAGTGTACCCTAATGCCATCAAGCTATATAGGGGCAGAACCCATCTGTATTTGTGGAGTGACAGGGGGATCCCAACAGCTAACTGTATTGGAGGTTGAAGTGAGCCTAACTGGGAATGAATGGCAAAAGCACCCCATTGTGACTGGCCCAGAGGCTCCGTGCATCCTTGGCATAGACTACCTCAGGAGAGGGTATTTCAAGGACCCAAAAGGGTACCGGTGGGCTTTTGGTATAGCTGCCTTGGAGACGGAGGAAATTAAACAGCTGTCCACCTTGCCTGGTCTCTCAGAGGACCCTTCTGTTGTGGGGTTGCTGAGGGTTGAAGAACAACAGGTGCCAATTGCTACCACAACAGTGCACCAGAGGCAATATCGCACCAACCGAGACTCCCTGATTCCCATCCATGAGCTGATTCGTCGACGGGAGAGCCAAGGAGTGATCAGTAAGACTCGTTCACCTTTTAACAGTCCTATATGGCCAGTGAGAAAGTCTAATGGAGAGTGGAGACTAACAGTAGACTATCATGGCCTGAATGAAGTCATGCCGTCGCTGAGTGCTGCTGTGCCAGACATGCTGGATCTTCAATACGAACTGGAGTCAAAAGCAGCCAAATGGTATGCTACAATTGATATCGCTAATGCATTCTTCTCAATCCCTTTGGCAGCAGAGTGCAGGCCACAGTTTGCTTTCACTTGGAGGGGCGTTCAGTACACTTGGAATTGATTGCCCCAGGGGTGGAAACACATCCCCACCAGTTGCCATGGACTGATGCAGATGGCAATGGAACAGGGTGAAGCTCCAGAACATCTGCAATACATTGATGACATTATCGTGTGGGGCAATACAGCAGAGGAAGTTTTTGAGAAAGGGAAGAAAATAGTCCAGATCCTCCTGAAAGCCAGTTTTGCCATAAAACAAAGTAAGGTCAAGGGACCTGCACAGGAGATCCAGATTTTAGGAATAAACTGGCAAGATGGACGTCATCAGATCCCAATGGATGTGATTAACAAAATAACAGCCATGTCTCCACCAACTAGCAAAAAGGAAACACAAGCTTTCTTAGGCGTTGTGGGTTTTTGGCGAATGCATATTCCAAATTACAGTCTGATCATAAGCCCTCTCTGTCAAGTTCATGCAGTAGCCCTTGGGCAGTCCGGGCAGGGCAAGATGTAAAAAATGTGCTCTATACCGCAGCCGGGGAGCATGGCCCTACCTGGAGCCTCTGGCAGAAAGCACCTGGGGAGACTCGAGGTCGACCCCTAGGGTTTTGGAGTTAGGGATACAGAGGATCTGAGGCCTGCTATACTCCAACTGAAAAAGAGATATTGGCAGCATATGAAGGGGTTCGAGCTGCTTCGGAAGTTTTTAGTACTGAAGCATAGGTCCTCCTGGCACCCCGGCTGCCGGTGCTGGGCTGGATATTCAAAGGGAGGGTCCCCTCTACACATCATGCAACTGATGCTACATGGAGTAAGTGGGTTGCACTGATCAGACAACGGGCTCGAACAGGAAACCCCCATGGCCCAGGGATCTTGGAAGTAATTATGGACTGGCGTCCTGGTTTCGGCTGGGATAGAGTTAATTTTCTTCCTAGTAGCTGCTATAGTGCTGTCTTTTGGATTTAGTATGAGAATAAAGTTGATTGAGAGCACACTGATGTTTTAGTTGTTGCTAAGTAATGCTTACACTAGTCAAGGACTTTTCAGCTTCCCATGCTCTGCCAGGTGCACAAGAAGCTGGGAGGGGGCACAGCCAAGATAGTTGATCCAAACTGGCGAAAGGGCTATTTCATAACATATGACGTCATGCTCGGTATATAAACTGGGGGGGAGTTGGCCGGGGTCAGCGATCGCTGCTCGGGGCCTGGCTGGGCGTCAGTTGGCGGGTGGTGAGCGGTTGCATCACTTGTTTTTTTTTTTCCCTGGGTTTTGTTCCTCTCTCTCTCTCTCATTTTTTTCCTTTTCATTACAATTTATTATTATTATTCTTTAATATATTTTTTTCCTCTTTTTCCCAATTATTAAACTGTTCTTATCTCAACCCACAAGTTTTCTTACTTGTGGTCTTCAGATTCTCTCCCCATCCCACTGTGGGGGGATGGTGAGCGAGTGGCTGTGTGGTGCTTAGTTGCTGACTAAAGCTAAACCACGACAACTGGCCAGAAGGCAAAGATTTCGGAATATCACCAGAGGAGGAGGTGACGCGTGCTGAGGAGGCCCCACTGTACAATCAACTACCAGAAAATGAGAAGCAATATGCCCTGTTCCCTGATGGGTCCTGTCAAATTGTAGGAAAGCATCAGAGGTGGAAGGCTGCTGTATGGAGTCCTATACGACAAGTGGTAGAAACTGCTGAAGGAGAAGGGGAATCGAGCCAATTTGCAGAAGTAAAGGCCATCCTGCTGGCTTTAGACATTGCTGAATGAGAAAAGTGGCCAGTGCTCTATCTCTATACTGACTCATGGATGGTGGCAAATGCCCTGTGGGGGTGGTTACAGCAATGGAAGCAAAGCAACTGGCAGCGCAGAGGCAAACCCGTCCGGGCTGCAGCATTGTGGCAAGATATTGCTGCCCGAGTAGAGAACCTTGTTGTAAAAGTACGTCACGTAGATGCTAACATTCCCAAGAGTCAGGCCACTGAGGAACATCAAAACAACCAGCAGGTGGATCAGGCTGCTAAGATTGAAGTGGCTCAAGTGGATCTGGACTGGCAACATAAGGGTGAATTATTTATAGTTTGGTGGGCCCATGACACCTCAGGCCATCAAGGAAGAGATGCAACATAGAGATGGGCTCGTGATCGAGGGGTGGACTTGACCATGGACACTATTGCACAGGTTATCCATGAATGTGAAACATGCGCTGCAATTAAACAAGCCAAGCGGTTAAAGCCTCCCTGGTATGGAGGGCGATGGCTGAAATATAAATATGGGGAGGCCTGGCAGATTGATTGTATCATGCTCCCACAAACCCACCAAGGCTAGCGCTATGTGCTTACAATGGTGGAAGCAACCACCGGATGGCTGGAAACATATCCTGTGCCCCATGCCACTGCCCGGAACACTATCCTGGGCCTTGAAAAGCAAGTCCTATGGTGACATGGAACCCCAGAAAGAATTGAGTCAGACAACGGGACTCATTTTCAAAACAACCTCATAGACACCTGGGCCAAAGAGCATGGCATTGAGTGGGTATATCACATCCCCTATCATGCACCAGCCTCTGGGAAAATCGAACGATACAATGGACTGTTAAAGACTACACTGAGAGCAATGGGTGGTGGGACATTCAAACATTGGGATACACATTTAGCAAAGGCCACCTGGTTAGTCAACACTAGGGGATCTGTCAATCGAGCTGGCCCTGCCCAATCAAAACTTTTGCGTACTGTCGAAGGAGATAAGGTCCCTGTAGTGCACATAAAAAACATGCTGGGGAAGACAGTCTGGGTTACTCCTGCCTCGGGCAAAGGCAAGCCCATTCGTGGGATTGCTTTTGCTCAAGGACCCGGGTGCACTTGGTGGGTAATGCAAAAGTATGGGGAAGTCCGCTGTGTACCTCAAGGGGATTTGATTTTGGGTGAGAATGCCAATGAACTAAATGGTATGATGTTAATTGCTATATAATACTCTATGTCATCTCTTTTATGGTTGCTATACACCATATCAACAGTATTACAGTAAGAATCACCCAGATTAATGAAGAATGAACTTTGATGAAAGCAAGCAAAGTGCAATGGTGATGGAACCAGAACTGGCTTCAGCATGCAAATGAAAAAGTAGTTCAATCACAGTCTGTAAAAAGTGATCACACTGAAGCACCTATAATGAGAAAAGCTGTGCAAATGGACTGGGGTTCAATCTGTTTTAGAAGGTGGTTTTTTTGAGAAGGAGTTTTCTGCACTGAAATGTTGAGCATCTTGTTACCTTAACTTTCACTCTGACACTAGCTTTCATAAATAATAACCAGATTTTTAAAATGTTGAACTTTTCTGGCAACTGGTTTTTGTCCTAGCAGAGCAGGTCATAGTTCACCTTCTGGATTCTTCTAACTTTCAGACACATGGGCCAATAATAATCAGTCAATGTCTTACAAGTAGTGTAGTCTTTCCACACAATCCTGATGCTACCTCTCATCTTATTTTAGCAAGATTTCTTCCCTGCTATGTTGTATAGTAAAATCATAGACCATGAGGTTAGAGAAGCTCAAAAGGTGACAAAAATCCTTCTGTGGTGGTTTCTTACCATATCTATCTTGTTCAGTTAGCCTTGAATTTATGGCTTTCCAACTCAGTAGTATCATAGATGGCTGGGTGCCATCCTCACCACGGGTGAAATGAAGAAAGTGAACAAAATCAGATTGGCTTTGCTATTATTAAAGGCAGATACCAAGGAAGATTAAGCTTAAAGCTGTTGTGTTCATCAGAGGTTAGACTCCTGTATTTCCAGTTCTGTTAGGTAGCACTTTACAAGGTGTATTGCTGACTGCAACAGGATTCTGGAAATATCTGGCGTCTAAGCAAATATTTTCAGCCAGTTAGTGCAACAACATATTTGATGTGTAAGGAGTCATCTCATTTAAGTTTCACTAACTGAAAGTTAGTCATCTATTCTTACCTGGTCACCCTGTAGCAAATGGAAAAACATAGGCACGCCCCTAAAAGGATCAGTCATCCCATTCACTATTTAGGGATGGGATGAATTGCTTGTGTCTTTCCATTCATTCTACAGGTAGTATACATGGCTGGTTCAGAACAGACACTTTGCTTTTAGGTTGCTAAACACAGCAGAGATGACTCTCATGTAATTATCATTTGATATGCTCACTGCAGACCACTCTTTAGTGCACCAGACCAGTCTCTGAAGTCACTGCTGCAGCATTTAAAAGGCTGCTCGACATGCAAAGCAGCATTTGTGGCAGGCTTACAAACACATCCATACTGCTCTTACTCAGCCTGAATAAGTAGGTGTATCCCCCCCATTGACCCTACACAGCCATCAGAAATGTGTGCCCCCATGCCAGTCTTAGTGGCTTACTAATTTAGTACTAACATTCCTCTGAATGTCTTCTTTTCACAGCCCTCATGGCAGTAAAAAGGGAAATAAAGTTCATGGGTTTTTTGCTTGCTTTTATTTTTAATATATATTGATCCACACTGTTAAGATGACCAGCAACTGACAGATAGATCTTCTGAGGATATGAGAAGCACTATGATAAGATCTTATACTGTTGTAACTCCTCCATTGCTTGGGTTCAGTAAGGTTGAATGCCTGCTTGCTACAGTCCTACTTATATTTTTAGGAGATCTCACTAAATTCTGGACAAATAGGTGAGATACAGTAAAACTGCTAACTGCAAATTAACTCTGCTCCTCAAATGAAGTTTTTTGAGTCTGATAGAATAGATTGGATTTGAGTCTAGAATAGATAGATTTGAGTCTATGGAATAGATTGGAGCATAAATCCTCATGTTTTTTGATATAAACCTACCATTTGCTGATGTAGGCTAGGAAGACATTCCCCCTCTGGGCAACAGTTATGCATAAGGTTGGGAGCTTGGGAAATCAGGTATTATATGAGCTCTGGTCTTCTATTGTATCAGCTGTGAAAATCAAAAGAAGGGTAATATTTGCTGTCAATCCCCCAAATGAGGTACAACTACTAACAGCTCAAAGCCCTGTAAAGCTTCCGAGCATTGGACATTATTTATTATTATAGATATACTATCGACTCTATACTTTTATATGCACTGGCCATACAAAAAAAAATTATGAACATATGCAATTGAGAAGGAGAAAGCTATGAACTGAATGGTTCTGAAAACTAGTTTATTAGCACAGATATGCTGTTATGCCAGGAAATTTTTGCTAATGCAGATGAAAGAACAACTGCAAAGCTGTATCTTATAGTAGTACAGAAAAGCTACAGAGGTAGCTTGACAGGTGGAAGAAATTAGCACATTAAAATACATAAAGAAAATAAAGAAAATAAAATGAAAATTTTGCATGTATAGTTATTTTCAATGTCCAGTCAGCATTGTTGGTAGAAGTCTGTATATTCTTTCCCCTTCAACAGAATTTTAGAATATTACAGTGTAGACAAGACCAAAGAAACCAGAGTATGAATATGTGAGAAGAATATAAATTACATGAGATTGAGTTGAGAAAAAAAAAGAAAAACAAACCAAAATTTACATGCTAAATTATCTGGGAAAAATAATAACAATGCAATGAAGTTATATAATAGTAATGTCAGTAATTGATACCCTTGAACACCAGAAAGGTCTGAAAGAGATTTTGTAAAAGCAGCAAATGAGTTGTGAATTTACAATGTAAAGTAATGTAAAGAAAGTTCAGTGCAGTTTTGTTATTCATTAACAGGTGTATCATATAATAGGTTAAAAAATGCTATAACTCTTTCCCTTTCCACCCCATCAAACACATAAACAAAGATCTCTACCAGCCTTTCTCTGTGTGGACAGAGCAAATGCAGAACTCCACTTGTTCTCCCCCAGAACTCTTCAGATTAATACACTCACCTGTTTGTTCTCTATTACCTTGGAGCCACAGATTAGATGTTAAATGACATTTTTATGTTTCTATTTAAAACAAATACTCATTTTCATTTTATGCTTAACAAAGAAAAAAGTCAGATAATTATTTTAATGTTTTACTTCCTAGTAAACCTTTTTTAAAATGCAGAGTATATAAAAATGGATAAAGTTGCAGCTTATTCATATTTTGTGATTTTCTGTCTATTTTCTTTGTCTTTACTACTTCTAGCTTTTTAAAATTCTTTCCGTTTCAGAAAAATGATACAGTAGCAAAACCAATCTGAAATACAGTGTCTTGATACCTTTAATTGTTCAAAATCTCTTCTGTGTCCAGAAAGTAATGAAGTGTCAAAACCCTTGTGATTCTTTATATTTGCCCTTTTAAAATTGGAGAGAAATGAGAAATTGATAAAGTATTAAAATGTAAAAGACAAACAGATTTTAAAAAAAGAGTGAAAGTAAAGTGAAAATAAAAAAGGGAAAATAAAGTTTCAAACCAAATATAAAATTTGGGAAACGGGGGGGGGGGGGGGGGGAATGACATCCTAGCTGCTTTAGCTAAAAGGTAAATATTAATTTTTAAAAATAAGATTTAATAAAACAACATAGAATAACATTTTGCAAATATTTATTTTTAGCAAATCTATTTTTCAGTATGAGAAAATAGTGTCAACCAAGTTGAACTCAATGTGTTCATCAATAATTTTTGGAAAGCATAAAAAAGACAGGAAATATATATGTATTTTCAAAGACACAGTAAAGATGTTAAAATACATGGGGTGCAGCTGTCCTGTCTGCATTGACTCTTTCAGGATAAAAAAATAAAAAGAAAAACTACTGTGGTAACAATCCCTAAATTGAAAACCTGAGTGGAAAATAAAATTTTAGCTGTAATTTATTTTTTTATAGCACTTGCCCATCAGCAACCTGATGCAAATATTTATTTCAGCAGCTAACACTAATTACTGTTATTTCATTCATGTGTATTTGTCTGATCACTTGGCTGTTGAGCTGCTGTCTGTCCATTCATAAATAACAGCAAATAGAGACCTTGAAAACATCATGACACAACAAAGTCAACTGATTTTTAAAAATGCTAAGTTCTTGCATTTGTTCACAGGTATATGGATTTGCTTGACTACCCTGCTTATAAAAACAGGCTATTGTTGATGCACAAAGAAACTACAATGAGAGGAGCATGCCCATCGTGTAATGAGTATGGCATTTTCCTTCTAAGCATATCTACTCTGCCTTTAGATATTTCTGTTTACATGTATTCATGTACAGAAGTAGTAAAATGAACAGATAATTTCACATTGTGAGATATAATTATGCTTTTCTTCATAACTTTTTTTTTTTGTGAAGTACAAATGAACTTGTTAGAAATTTCAGTTTGCAATTTTGGTTGCTGTTTTGTTTTTCAGTTTCCCTTTCCCAGTAAAAAAAAAGGAAAACAGAAGTTAAATAAGGTAAAAAGGGAAATTAATCTCTATCTGAACTTTTCTGAAAACAAATCCAGCTTGCAAATATAATTTATTATTTGTGGTTTTCTGATGTACAATAGAAAATATACGAGGAAAGCTAAACTAGTAATTTATGTTTCTCTGGAAAATTTCCTGGACAAGCCTTGCCATGTTTTTCAACGTATATATTATAACACGATAATGTAACCTTATAATTACAGTTAAATGGGTAACTGTATATTAAAAGATTAAATTCTGGGGTTTTGCTGGTTTTAAAATTTTATAAACCTGTTTTAGCCTGATTTTTTCTTAGGCTAATGAATTTCCTGTTTCTTATATTTTTCCATGAAATTTTCAGAAATTAATCTTTTATCTAGTTTGGGGAAAAAAATGGAGAAAGTTGCATCCTTTCCCCATGCTTCCCACAGAATTCTGGGGAAAAAAATATGTAATGTAATTAAACATTATATAATATTGACTATGAAATAAGGCATTTGACTAGAGTTACATAGGAAACATTCATTTTATTTTCTACTTTTATAGTGCTTGAATTTTAATCTTGATATTCCTTTACAGAAAGAGAGATTATTGAGAATTTCAAAGCTGAATTACAATTCATAGAAGTATGACTAAGACAAATATTTTTTAAAGTAGTGCCTATATACATAGCAAGAGGCTAGTCTGTTATACAGAAGACTAAATCGCTGTATTCTCCATACACTTTTGTAACCAAAAAATGTCCTAAAGAAAAATTTTGGTTTCAAAATCATCTGAAATATACCAGCTCCAAATAGAAATCTGAAACCTACATGCATTTACAACAAAAATCTATTTTAAACAAAAAAATCTAACCACAAAGTTACAGGGGAAAATCATCTTTCATCCACAGGAAAGTCAGAACTGGTCAGTCATTCAAAATAACTTAATAGAAAATGTGGCACATTTTGTATATTTGAAAAGTGTGTGAAATCCTTGTCTGGAGCTATCTATCTAGCATGAAAAGCTGATGTGGAGGTATCAGAATTGCAGAGCAGTGGATGGCCACTGGGATGTGGGTAAAAGCTCTTTGCCATCAATAGGTTAACTCATGAATCAAAGGCAGTCCTAGAGCAAAGCCAAAAAAGCTGAATGTCAGAAGGTCTGACAAAGTTTGACTCATTCAAATTTTCCTCCTCGTGTTTTCTCTGGAGTGCCAAATAAGCCAAAGTTCACATCCACATTTGAATTTTCCTCTTGCATTTCTGTCTGAGTTGCACTGAATAAAATTAAGTGCTTCCCAACAAATAAAAATCCCTCTGTTTCCACAGTGAAGGAGCTATCGAGATACAGCCACTGAGATATTCAAATTTACTGAATGCTGACTTTGTAAGCCCCCATTTAGTTGATAACACAACCATGCAACAGTTAACTTCTGCACAAATCACATGTGCAGACTGTGGGTTTAGTTGTCAGTTGTGCCGCTGCAAACCTGCCCAGTTTTATCTTGGAGGTATAAGCATCTCAGAAAGTTTTATTCCTCTAATAGCAGATCTTTAATTAAATAGAATATTGTAAAATAAATAAATGCATCTGTAAACATGCTGGAGGGCAGAAGGACATGTTTTTATTTATACAATTTTAATAAAAGATATGTTTCTAGTTAAATCCCTCTGTGAGTAATCTAATATATAAAACGCAGTACAAGAAAGTGGTGAGTCTGTACGCTACAGCTTTAACTAACTTTGCGTTTTCAGTTCAAAAAGATTATTGCCTCCTTTTCTTCTTCTTCATCTTCTTCTTGCCCCTTACCCCTTTTTCTTAAATCCTTTTGGGCAGAACTTAATAAGCGCAAGCTTTGCCTTCCTGGATCAGAAACAGCATTAGTCTGACAAGAGTCAAAACAGGCCATGCAGAGGAAGGCACAAAAAACCCCTTTGTGGACAAAGCTGAGTGGGTTTTTTTCCATAAATGTTCTCTACCTATTGTCTCTAAGTTAGACATTGCTCAGACTTGAAAAAATACTCTTTGATATCCTTCCTACTAATTTCTGTCACAGACGTTTAATATTTTTCTGACTGTCCTTTAAAAACACCCATGTTTTTAAACGTTAGCCATTTGTTAGCCATTTAAGTATCTCATAACTTTAAGAACTGTGCCTAAATCCTTTGTCCCATGACAATGAATCCCACTGTCTATTTGTACCATGCGTGCAAAAGTGGTTTTCTTCATCAGTTCATTTTTAGTTAGCTCGGTTTCATTTAATGTCTCCATGGTCTTGATTACTGCCTGGAATTACATCTGTCTACGTATTTCTGGCTTTTTCTGTGAAATGATTCTGCTGTACACCATACTAGCATTTCACTTATGAAAATCAGCATAAGAAACAACTGGAGTTGATTACAAGCTCGTATTTATGCTCAGCCCAAGGGACCAGACACAGGGTTTTCATTTTTCTGCTAAACTTTCCAGTGCGAAGTCTTAGAGAGAGCTACAGAGCTGGTGGTACAGGGCTGTGGCGCAAGAACCACATAGACCTATACAAGTTAAGACAAACTGAGTGCACACTTCAGGCTTCAGCTGGTTCTCCTATAATGCTTCATGTGTGCAGATGTACTTCACAACAGAGTAGTACCAGGGCTGTTCCACTCAATACGTTATTATGTCTGGCTTCGAGGAATTCATAATACACTGAGATGACTGATTCTTTCTGCCATTAAATGTATGAAAAAGAAGCATTTATTTTCCTGTTGGTTCAAAAGGACAAAAAAGGTGGCCTCATGCTTAAAGTTGTTGCAGGAGGCCTCAGCAAAACTGGGTTGAGTCTCTAGCTTTGCCACAGCCTTTCTGTGTGACCTTGGACAATTTACTTTGGCCTGGATTCTCAAAGGATTTGATGACATAACAATCTTTGGAGTCTGTGGGAATGAGGTACCCAAGTGCTTGTGTGTAGCTGACCCCAAGTGCCTGATCCTACCCATGAGCACTAAGTACTAGTGAATTTTATCTGCCAGTTGGTTGCCTATCCAGTGAGCACTGTGAGATCTTCCTACAGTTCCTCAGAGGCGGCTTCAAGTCTGACACTCCCAACTGGGGATTTTTTAGGTATCATACAAAAGTCTTTCACTGTTAAGCTCCTCTTACAAACCATTTATCAATATGCTAAACAGCGTACATACTAACTAAACCAAAAGGGGTTTCTCTTCCTTTTCTCCAGTGAGTACTGTGACTGTGAACTCATAAATCTAGAGCTAACTAGATGATGTGTACTGCACAACTAGGTAAATGGAGTATGCCTATATATATACATATATATAGCAGTGAGAGACTATGATTACAGCTCTGGACCTTCCTGACATAACACACTTTTTTCTGGTTAACTTAGGCATTCATAGGACCTAAGAAGTTGCTTCGTTAATAATAGCAATTACAAAACCTTCCTAGGCGATCTGTTCCAAATACAGTTAAGCACTGGAATAAGACCTCTTGAATTTTTATCCCTGGACAGTTTTAAAGTTAAACAAGTACTTCCCAAAAATGTGAAATATAAAATCTTTGACTGAGAAAGAAATGTCTAAGTTATGTCAGTATTAGTAAAACTGTGATTCATGGACAGCAGTGGTTCATTAGGCACCAATAAACAGTCCTAGCTGATGACTATAGTCAGCATGTGGTGGGAAACTATAAAACAATAGAATTAAATTTGTCTCATTCCAAAAAACTAATTTACTGAGTTTGGCCTCTTTCTCTTTATTATTTCAAATGGTTGGCATTTGTATTCATTTTTGTGAAACTTGTTTTCCTATATGAGGATCTTGCAGAGTCCACAGTAATTTGTTTTTATTTTGAATGTGTGCTTGTTCATTTGGTTGTTTGCTTTGGATAATTACATCCCTCCTGCCATATCATTCCCTTTTGTAAACTATGAGAGTTACTAATACAGCATGATTTGCAAATTCAGATTATTCTAAATGGATATGCGATGGCTTCTTATATTTTTCTAGTTTAGATAGAATAAATTAGCTCAAGACAGAAAAATATCTTAAGATGCTTCTGTCACAGAAACAGTCAAGCATGACTTATGGATTTCAGCTGACAGAAAATATGTTAAAAAATTCATCCCAATTTTTAGATACAGTCTGAGTAGCAAGTGTTTATTTACCAGTTGGAGAATGGGGCTTTAGATCTCCTATACTAGTTCTGCTTAGTATAGCAGATGGTACCCCTATTGTGCAACACTGTTTTCAAACCCACATTGACACAACCTCCTTATTTCAATCCATGCTACATCTGTCCCTGAATAGGATGAATTAACCACAAACACACAAAGAATGAAAACAAATCTCATACCAAAATTGAGTGGATATGAAAAATGTACACACTCAAAACATGCCAGATTCCTTTATTTAGAATAAAGCATGGCATTACAGTCTCTTATTTTGTCAAGTACTCTTTCTTGGTGAGTAGGAAAGGGTTGGTCTTCACATTTAATTTTGATTTGTGAATGATGGTAATTTCCCTTGCCTTTGTCAAAACACCAGACAGCAGCTGGTGTAGGTAGGGGAAATAAAGCGTTTGTTGATGTTCTCAGAATCCAAGGTGACTGGTCAGTCACGGATGGATGCTTTGGGCTGGCAGCCTGGCCACAGCAGATGTTGCTCTGGACCCTGGCTCACTTCCCAGGTCTGGGATGTCATCTGGCTTATCTAGTCAGGCCCTTTTTCTTCACCAGTCTTTTTAAGACTGGGCAGAGCTAGACAGGCTGTCTCCTCTCATCATGCTGATAACCATGCAGTACAGTAGATCTCAGAGTCAGGTTGTTACCTGTTTTATAAAATAACTCCCAAAACACACGAAGTATGTTTAGAGAGGAGACATTGTTTTATTCTGAGCAGGGTGCAAGGTGGAATATTTCCACAAATCAAGCATACCTACTGTAATTCTCTTCAATATTTATATATGAAAGTTAACATACCACACCTATCTAATACATAATCATTAGACTGACTAAGCATCTTCTTCTTCCATTGGTCCATAGTTTCTCCGCTTCGATTTAAAGCTACAGTGTGATTTTAATTCACTGCGCATGCTCAAAAGGAGGGGGGGGGGTAGTTCTTTCATCCCTCAATTGGGTCGGTGGTCGCAATCTCCCCCTGCCGTCTTTACCTTTCCCCTAGTTACTGTGACTCCCGTTGTTTTCATGGTTGTTGTGGCATCCCTTTATCTTTACGACTTTCCCTGTAGGAGGATGTTCCTGTTATTGGTCCTTGAAGTGTTACAGCTTTGCATTCGTTGAGGAGATGCTAGTTAGTGAAACATATGCTTGTTAGTGAAGTATGCAGTGCCCGTACCCTCTTATCTGGCCTCAGCATTATCTATTACCTTGAAGATTCTACAATTCTCATATGCTAGTTTCTATTCCTAACTGTGATCCCTTCTTAGCTACTAATAACTCCTATACTATTTCTATTTTATTCAGAAATATATATATATATGGTTTAAGGTAACAAGATGAAAAGCAAAGAAAAACACAAATGCACACACAAAAAAGGAGCATAATGTTTGGGAAGGAATCAGAAAAGAAGGAAAGAGAAAGTTAATTTCTTTGTTGATTCAGTGGTAAATACCCATACTGTGTCACTGAAGTCTATGTTTAAGAAGATGTGATGACGCATGAGGCTGAGTGAGCTGGGAAAATGGAAATTTTATTTTGGCCCACCCAAGGGAATTTTCCATATTCCTTTAATGCATGCATTTTCACAAAGGTGTCAATGAATAGGCGAGCTCTCCAAATTAAAAACACTATCCAATATATTCATTTTAGTCTAATTATGCCAAGACTGTGCATGCCAAGACTACATGCCAAGACTGTGGCATTTGCACAATAATTTCAATGATTTCCACAAATACAAATGTTTGACAAACATATGAAGTAGTGTTGATCTCCACATGCACAAGGGACATGACAATGATTTCCAGATGCCCAGCTGGAATTACTGCTCCTGCTTCAACTAGCCTGCCAAACACTTCTCTAATCCTGTGCACTTACTGAAAATAATAATAATATTGAAATACACTTGAAGTCAGCAGTCATAAATTGATTGAATAGGAATTAAATGGAAAATAAGCAAAAGCAGGTCTTCAGCTGAGTTACTCAATTTCAAAAGGGAAAACTTTGACAAATTACATGAACAAGCAAGTGAAGTCAATGGAAGCAAAGAGTTCAGGGGCTTGCAGTGTGACAGATTCCTCCAAACTCTTTAAGTCAGCAGTGAAAAGTTATCTGAAACTTGCACATCAAGCAAGCAAGAACAAAACTTTCAGGAAAGTTTTCCAAATGTATTTGGATGTATAGCCACCTCAAAAAGGACATTAAGAGTAAGCATAAAGCCTACGAGAAATTGAGGGGAAAAAAAGATTGATCAGCAAATAAAGGTACACCTTAGAGGTCACAAAGTGTAGAAATAATGTAAGAATTGCCAACAGCCAAGCTGAGTTAGGCCTTTCAAAGTATATTAAAACAAATAAAAAAAAAGCTCTTCAGTCGCATAAAAAAAAAAGAGAGCAGCAAAAGTAGGAACAGTATCATATACAGCAAGGTTGGGTAGAGATAAGGTAGTATATGTCTGGTTCTAAGTATTTTGGCTCATTTTCCAATAAAGGATCATTGAACAGGCAGGAGAGATGATGAAAATGAAAGCATAGAAGTCAAAACAAGATATTTATATACAAGAGAAAAGCAAACAATACTTTATATAAATAAATAAACTAATTAATTAATTAATAAATTACAGGCTTTCTGAATTGTAGATTAACCCCTACCAGGTAAGTATTCTAACTACAGACTAACATTACTAAAGAGTAACAATTGTTCTCTCATTTTATAATGTATAAATTATCTGCTCCTCAGTGACAAAACTTCAAAGGCATGAGAAGATATCACCTATCTTACCCATTCCCCATCCAAAATAGTTCATGTTTACCCTGGGAATTAGGAAAGTCTCTGAGAGATGATAGGATTTATACTTCTATTGGCACAAAGGGACTTGAACACTGGTATTGCTGAGACAGAGCAGATGGAGTTCACCTCTGGCTAACTTAGGAGATAGGGTTTGCCATGTCTTTCTGCTCATCCTGGCCTAATCAACAGGTGCTCAGTTAAGCTCAATTTTTATATCACATCATTGGGTTTAAACCTGAGTCCCTGGATTCTGCCTGTGAAGCTATTCTATAAAAGCTGGGGCAACTGCATCTTCTCCTTCTTGTCCTCCTAACATTTTTCAGGGCAGGGGTTCTGGCTGTAACAGGCAATGTGTTCCTTAACTACTCACCCTAGAAACTGAGGAAAGAGACTGCAGACTCCTTAGTATATTCAGCCTTTCCCTTTTGGCTAGTTCTGTGTTGCTCAAGAACTGAGATTCAGGTTTCTCAGTGTTACATGTGCTGAGGGCACTTGATGCCAGTTTGAGGTACTAATTCTCTTCTCATGTTCTGTGTAGTGAATTAGGTATAGCACACAGCTAGCAAGCAAACAGTAGTACACTAATATTTAGATAAATAGACCTTTATGCAGTAATCAGAATCCAGGTCTTTCTACTAATGTATCCTAAATTTTAGGTTGCCTAGACATGTTCTGTCTTTTTGACCCAACAAATCTGGCTTTCTTTTTGGCATTGTGGCACAGCACAACTGAAAAAAAAGAATGAAGAATCAACTCACCAAGGAGATTAGAAATATAGGCTTGAATTAAGTCAGATGGAAAAAAAAAATCATATCTTAAATCAGACCTCTCACTGTTTGCATGAATTTTGCAGTAGATAAGAGATGAGGCATCACTGGTGGCTTAAACCTGCTAGTTTTGTTCAGAGTACAGAGATGGAGATCAGAGTCCTCCAGGAACCTTAGCCAGGACAGTACTTTGTTTGTGGTGCAAATTAGATATGCAGGCTAAAAAATTTCATAAAATAAAATGCTCAAGCACATGCAGCTCATGCAACTTTTCAAGACAGAACTGTTTGAAGACTGTGGAAGCTTCTGATTTGATTTTGGGGTGGGGGGGTTGCTTGACAGACATCTGAGTGAAAATTCAGTGTAATATCTTAATTTGGAGATACAACACTATGTGGGACAAGGACATAGCCTGCTGTTTGGATAATTAAAAACAAAAAAAAAAAGAAAGAAAGAAAACGTGAGCTTCTATTACTGCATAAGATATGGTGAACAAAAATACCCCTATATCAAGTTCTTGTTCATAAAAGTGCAAGGATCATATGCTTTTAATAATAGATTTCTTGTTTGCAAATCTTTTTGCTTTGTTTTGCTTTATAATAAAGATTACTCCCAGCAGGACATTAAAATATATTATGAAAGATTTTACATTCATCAATTCCATGGCAAAGGTCATTTATATCACTGGGTAAAGACAATGAAAAATGCTTTTCTTGTGAAACAAGGGTTCTTAATGAGACCACCTACTCCTTTCTTCCCTGCTGAAACCAGTTAGATGTATCAATTATTTGTTTTAATAAGAAGAGCTATATTATACTCAAAGAAGGGATGTAAGCCAAGCATTTTTATATACAGAATTACTATAAGGGGAACTGTGTTTAAAATACTAATCTGTAAGAGAAAGGAGCAACCTTGTTCTGGGTAGGAATTAGTCAGCTTGATTCTGCAGACTTCAGTAGAGCTCCATCAAATGTTGTGTTTCTGGAGTTTCAGGGCAGATATGGAAACTGTCTAGGTGTCTAAAACAAGCAGGTTTTGGTGAAACTTTCCAACATGCTCAGATGTCTAACTGTTGATTTGAATCTATTTGTGCTCTAGTGCTTTTGAAAATCCAAGGAGACACCTCTTTGCACTGTTAAGTATCTAAATACTTTTGCTGTATTTCAGCTATGGGGTCCCCTGGACAAGAAATACATGGACCTGTTAGAGCAGGTCCAGAGGAGGGCCACAAAAATGATCAGAGGGCTGGAACACCTCTCCTATGAAGAAAGGCTGAAAGAGTTGGGGTTGTTCAGCCTGGAGAAGAGAAGGCTCCGGGGAGACCTTATAGCAGCCTTCCAGTACTTACAGGGGGCTTATAAGAAAGATGGGGACAGACTTTTTACCAGCATCTGTAGTGACAGGACAAGGGGGAATGGTTTTAAATTGAAAGAGGGTAGTTTTAGACTGGTTATAAGGAAGAAATTTTTTATTATGAGGGTGGTGAGACACTGGAACAAATTGCCAGTTGTGGATGTTGTGGATGCCCTGTCTCTGGAAGTGTTCAAGGTCAGATTGGATGGGGCTTTGAGCAACCTGATCTAGTGGAAGATGTCCCTGCTCATTGCGGGGGGGGGTGGACTAGATGATCCTTAAAGGTCCCTTCCAACCCAAACCATTCTATGATTCTATAAGTCACCAGGAAGGTGATGTTTTAAACCAGGAAGGTTTAAATAATAATAATAAAAAAGGTTGGTTCATGCTTCTTTTTTTTCCCTGTCCCCTACCACAACAATGTTGTCTTTCCTCCTGATATGGATCTAATCAGGTTATGCAGGAAAGTCTGCATAACAAAGATCACAATCTGGTGATCTATTATTTCTAAGCTGTTGAGTTGTTGGTGGATCATTTCACTGCACTGACTACCTGTTAGCTAGAGGAAAACCATCTTGGATTTACATTGGATGTGTCAACCAATTTAAGCAAAAGATCTCTGAAGAGAGGTACTGGTTTTGGGACCCAACATCATGATTTTTGCACCTGCAAATGCTGACAGCCCTGCTTCAACAGAGCTTACATTTATGTGTAAAACTAAATTATACCAAAGTGTGATTATGAGTAGAATTGGAATCGGGCATGATAAAAAATACTTTTGTGAACATCTTCTTAGCCTTGTTTTTTATTCAAGAATGGAATAAACATATAGTCCCTTGGTCGAGAAAAGAACTGACCAGTTTCTAAGCCAGTGTTCATCTGCCAAAATGAGAAATGCCTAAGAAAACAACCCAAACTCTGCAAACAGAGATGACTGAGAGATGGCTCTACTCTAGAGTGTGCACAGTAAACACACAGGAATTACCTGCCTCTTGGAGGCTGCAGTGACATTTGAAGAGTTAACAGCATAACAGGCTTCAGGCAAATGAGACTTCCACCCCACTGCAGCATATTGGTCAGACATGTGGCCCCTGCCCTCCCTTAAAACTACGGAGACATGACATTTTAACTTGAACAAGCAAGCTGTCCATAGAAAATAACACCAAGACAATTGTCTGTTGAAGCTGCCTCCCTGGGTGTGAGATCCTTATTGCCTGAGCATACATCATCACTTAACAAAACAAATGTGCTTCAGAAGCTGGTGGGGTTATAGCACGACTTTGAAACTACTTTCTTTGTGGAGCTCATTATGAACCGCCTGCTGATAGGTGTTATGTAAAATGCTGGCGACATCAAGATAGAAAGGCTATAGTTACTGTTGAAGCCACAAATAGGAAAAGAAAGGAATGTGAAAATTCAGCTTAACTATTATCGTCTAGGACTTGTGTGGTTCTCTTGTGTGTGAATGTGCTTTTTGTTTGTCTTTGCATTATTGCCTGTAAATAACAGAGATTTCTTTCTTTCTTTTCTAGTTCTTTTCCATCAGCAGGATGCTATTCACTCCTTCAGAAGAGAGAGAGATCAAATACTCTTTAATTACAGCCTGTCCCTTTATATGCATTTGGTCTCCCTTCGTGGTTAAATGACTGATTGGATATGGTTCCCCATACAGGATCTCAAATGGACTCACACCTTCCCTAACTCTGGGTGTAATTCATATTCTCATTAATGCTATGGGTAGAATATCTACCCATTTCATTTGAGTTTCCTGACACACTTCAGAAATCTGCCTTTTTAGGGTTTGATTCATTCTTTCTACTTTGCCACTGGACTGTGGCCTCCAAGGGGTATGCAAATCCCATTACATGTCTAGAAACCTAGAAACTCCCTGCACTATTTCTGCAATAAAGTGGGGTCCGTTATCAGAGGATATACCTTCTGGAACACCGAATCTGGGGATAATTTCTTTCAGTAAAACTTTAATCACTTCCCTAGCCTTGTTAGTGCGAGAAGGGAAAGCTTCGGGCCAACCAGAAAAAGGTGTCTACCATTACCAATAAATATTTATACAGATTACACCTTGGCAATTCCGTAAAATCTATTTGCCAGTATTCCCCAGGAGTTATTCCTTGTTTTACGATTCCTCCCATGATCTTCTTTGCAATTTTTGGCTTATTGGCGCAACAAATAGCACACTTTTTAACTATTATATCCACTAGGCTTTGCATTTTTGGCCCAATGATGTGTCTTTTGGCAATTAGTACTAATGCATCTGCTCCCGAGTGTGTTTCTTGGTGCAGTTTTTCGAGTAGAATTTCCATCATCTTTTCAGAAATTAGCAGAGTTGCAGGATTTAGAGCAGAGGTCAGGGAGATTACAATATCATCTTGTTCCAGCAGCACCGCTTGATATTTAGCTAATCTATTTGGGGAGTGTCCTGGTTTCAGCTGAGATGGAGTTAATTTTCTTTATAGTAGCTAGTACAGGGCTATGTTTTGGATTTGTGCTGAAAACAGTGTTGATAATACAGAGATATTTTAGTTGTTGCTGCACTAGTCAAGGACTTTTCAGCTTCCCATGCTGTGCCAGGTGCAGGAGAAGCTGGGAGGGGACACAGCCAGGATAGTTGATCCAAACTGACCAAAGGGCTATTCCATACTACATGACATCATGCTCAGTATATGAAGCTGGGGAAGCAGAAGGAAGGGGGGGACATTTGGAGTGATGGCGTTTGTCTTCCCAAGTAACCATTACGCATGATGGAGCCCTGCTTTCCTGGAGATGGCTGAACACCTGCCTGCCCATGGGAAGTAGTGAATGAATTCCTTGTTTTGCTTTGCTTGTGTGCATGGCTTTTGCTTTCCCTATTAAACTGTTTTTGTCTCAACCCTCAAGTGTTCTCACTTTTACCCTTCCGATTCTCTCCCCCATCCCACCAGGGGGGAGTGAGCGAGCGGCTGTGTGGTGCTTAGTTGCCAGCTGGGGCTAAACCATGACAGGAGATCCAATGATGCCCTTTATTTTCAAGGAGAGAAGACACAGCATGAGGTACAAATACAGTAATCTGTTGGCCTAACGTCAATTTCTGAGATTCTTCAATCAAAGTTGCAGTAGCCGCTACTGCCCTGCCTTTTTCTTAGAAACCCGATACCCTGCCAAGCCCAGAAAGTTAAGCAAACTGATGGTGGGTTCCAGACATGCCTCATAACTGTCAGAACCAATTAGCAAATCATCAACATATTGCAGCAATGTTACAGCATCATGATCATTTTGCCACAGTTCTAATTCTTTGGCTAGTATGTTACCAAACAAGGTAGGGCTGTTCTTGAATCCTTGGGGAAGGACAGTCCAGCAGAGTTGTGTCTTTCATCCTGTAGTTGGATTCTCCCATTCAAAGGCGAAGATGGTCTGGCTCTGCTCATCCACAGGTATACAGAAGGCGGCATCCTTTAAATCTAATACTGTGAAATAAGTATTACTGTTAGGGATTGTAGTAAGGAGGGTATACGGATTTGGAACCACAGGGTGGACAGCTACTGTCCTTGCATTAATTTCTCATAAGTCCTGTACCAGTCTATATTCAGAAGAATGGGGCTTCTTCACAGGTGGGATGGGAGTATTAAATTCCAATTGACACTCCCGTAACAATCCATGTCCAAAAAAAGAGCTTATTATAGGTTCTAATCCTTTTTGGGCCTCCAGCTTAATGGGGTATTGTTTCTTTCTTACCGGTTGAGCTCCTGGTTTCAGTTCAATCTTTACCGGGGTCGCATTCTTCGCTCATCCGGGTATCTTCGATGCCCATACCAGAGGTGTGACCGCATTCAATACTTCCTCTGGAACATTCATTTCTTCGTTAGGATCTTTCTCGGTTAACAAACATATCTGGGCTTTCCAGGCAGTCTCTGAAGGAATATGCAACTGAACAGAGTCTTCAGAAAAAGTTAGTTGTGCATTCAGTTTACAGAGTAAATCCCATCCAAGCAATGGTAAGGGGCATTCTGGCATCTAAAGGAATTCATGAGTTAATTTAGTATTTCCAATTGAACATTCCATAAGCTGTAAAAACGGCCTTAAAGTCTTTTTCCCTGTTGCACCAACAACGCTTATTTTAGTTCTACTTAAGGGTCCCCTACAACTAGTTACTACAGAATGTGTGGCTCCACTATCAATTACAAAATCTATTATTTCATTCCCCAGCTTGACTGGAACCAGAGGATTCGCTGGGGAAACTTTATACACCTTATATGCGATTGACAATAACGGTGAGATTGTCATTCCATCCGCACCCTCTACCTTTTGTAATTTCTTTCTTATACCTGCTGCTGCTTGGCCAATAAACAGCATGTTAAATAACTTTGAATTGCTATCATCTTCCAGATCCAGATCTGTCCATTTTCGAGCTACTTCACACAGTCTCTCATAGAAGGCTGACGGGGTTTCCTTATCCCCCTGCCTTACTTCATACAGTTTAGATAAATTCGTAGGCTTTTGCACTCCATGTTGAATCCCATACAAAATTAACTTTTGATATTCCTTTACCCTCTGGAATCCCTCACTTGTGTTTGGATCCCACTCCAGATCCTCTTTTGGGAGGTACATATACATTAGGCATCCCCCCCGTTGTTGGATCAGTCCCTCTCTAGCCTTCTCTAGCATTTGCTCTAGCATTCTCTATGCCTACTACATACTTCAAGATCAAGTTATACAAATAAGTTAAAACCTGCAAAAGTTTCCAACCATTTCTATTAAAATTAGCATTGCTAAATTGCAACCAGTCCACAACTCTGATAGTTCATTGAAACTTTAAAAGACATTTTCTCTCTTTCTCTCCCCCTCTTTCTTTGTCTTTCTTTCTTTTTTAAAATCAGTTTCGAACATAGGGCATAATTTACTGCCCAGTGGAAAATTCTTCTTTACTCCAGAGGGAGCCAGAAAGGCGATAGGTGCCCCTGTACTTTGGTTCATCCATCTGTAGAATAACACAAGACCTTCCTCTTCAGAGTGCTGATGTCTGAAAAATACTTTAGGTTTCCCAGGTGAAAAGTGCAACTCATGGGCAGAGTATTATTATAATCTTTTTTTCTCCCAACACAAGCATTTCATAAACTTCCATTGTTGTCAGAATAGTTCTGAAATATTTTACCCTCAGGTTCATCTTTCTAGCTACAGAGTAAAGCTCTCCGTAGGTTATTCTGAGTCAGTCTGTCTATGTACACACCATCTTTTCAAAGTGCTGCTGACATAGAAATTCACAGGATATCTATAATGTTCTTATTCAAGAGACAAATTAGTTATTTTACTTAAACAAACAACAGAAGTATTACCTGCCGGAATGCCCAAGTGCTCTCCATAAATAATACTGAGTGCTGATGAGATGTATTTCAATGCGTTTTATTTTACATTTTACCTTGATGGGTAACTCAGCCTGTGTTGGACTGACTTAACTGCTCAAGTGCCAGAATCCTGCCAGTTCTCAGGAATGCTCTAATATCGCAACACTTATGAGCACAGGATTTTCTTTGTCAGGAAATCTTAAAATCTGATCCAAACCTGTCAATGTCTACTAGATTATTTTCTGGTGATGATCTTGAAACTAGTGCTTTTACAAACAGAGATATATGTCCTAAACAGAAGCAAAGCAATGAATCAATGTAAGATGGAAATGGGAGACAAATTTTGATAGTCATCTGCTTTATGCCATGTCAAAGTTGTCAAGTGACACCAAAGTAATGAAATCTTTATAGAAGCTTCACAAGGTAGGAGACATTCTTCAGTGGCACTGTAATAACATAGGCCTCCACATAGTAGCTTACCACCTTGTTGCTGCTGTGCTGATTATGATTTCAGGAATCCATCTATTCCTTGAAACTTTTGATTCTATAACGTCTCCGTAGTCTCATTAGGAGAAGACTCTACCTACCTTTGTCAACAGACCGTCAGCATCAGGAGCTAGAAACATTTCAAATTAGCTTGAAACCTCCCTCTCACCCTCTATATGCATATATGTATCCATGCAACTTTAAATTCTTCAATCCATCAACAACTCCAGATCTCTACTAGATCCTGCTTCACAAATGACTACTTCTTTTCTCCATCATCACAACACATAGTTCATCTATCTATCTATGCAACAGTATGACCTGATGTTCTTAACAGAGTTACTCTCCAAAAGTTATCCTCCTCCTAAATTTAGAGGTTTCAGCCGTGAAAAATGATATTGAAAGGAAGATTTGTTTGCTTGTTTGGTTGGTTGGTCTTTCTGTCTCCTTACATCAATCACGTTTCTCGCTTATAATGCCTGTCGTGGTTTAACCCCAGCCAGCAACTAAGCACCACACAGCTGCTCACTCACTCCCCCTTGGTGGGATGGGGGAGAGAATCAGAAGAGTAAAAGTGAGAAAACTCGTGGGTTGAGAGAAAGACAGTTTAATAAGTAAAGCAAAGGCTGTGCACGCAAGCAAAGCAAAGCAAGGAATTAATTCACTGCTTCCCATCGGCAGGCAGGTGTTCAGCCATATCCAGGAAAGCAGGGCTCCATCACACATAACAGTTACTTGGGAATACAAAATGCCATAACCCTGAACTTCTTCTTCCCCCAGCTTTATATGCTGAGCATGATGTCATATGGTATGGAATATCGTTTTGGTCAGCTGGGGTCAGCTGTCCCAGCTGTGTCCCCTCCCAACTTCTTGTGCATCCCCAGCCTACTCGCTGGTGGGGTGGTGTGAGAAGCAGAAAAGGCCTTGATTCTGTGTAAGCACTGCTCAGCAGTAATGAAAACATCCCTGTATTATCAACACTGTTTTCAGCACAAATCCAAAACATAGCCCCATACTAGCTACTATAAAGAAAATTAACTCTATCCCAGCCAAAAGCAGCACAATGCCACAAATGGTCCAGTAAGCTGTTGGCAGTCCTATGCTTTTCCATATTTTCTGGGGAGGGGAAAACACAGGTTACAAACTGTAAATTCCCTCTACACGGAAGACTATGGTGACTCTGAAGTACTGTCCATATGGCCCAACAGAATCCATAAATATTGGCTGTTAGTAAGAAAAATCACATAGAATTTTTCTCTCTAATAGCTTCTGAAATAAAGCATTCTTTTGCATCCATTAGATACAGATACAGATCGATCAAAGGACAAAACAAAGAAAATTTTAAAAGAGATATTACTTAATCTCAGCACAGATCTTGTTAAGATTCCCATTATCTGCAGCAAGATACTTAACAAGAGGGATCAAATCAACATCTCAACCAATTAAAATCACACTGGATCTATTAAAATGAGTCATCAGACCAGATTCGAATCAGGTCTTTCTACACTTGTAAAAAAAGACATTGAGTAAATAATATTCTTTGCACCTGTTTATAGGTTGCAGGATGTTAATTTCATTTATAGAGAGAGAGAATCCCCCCTCCCCAAAGTAAAATTTAAAGGGACTCAATGTCAAAGTCAGATATAGGAAAATAGCCTTTTTATATCTCTCTCCAATCTCCCTTATCAGCAAGATGCATTTCCCCAAATTTTAGTGTCTACAGACAGATACATATGTGTCTAGGCACCTAAATGTCTGTTTGCGATACTTAGGCAGGCATTCAACTAACCACCCAGGCATTTAAAGTGACATTTTGGTAGAATTTCAGTTCCTACATTCAGGAAACTAAGTTAGAAAGAAAACACTTAAACTGCTTACACACCTGAGACACCCTATCTATTGAAGGTTTCAGGAGGAAGATTCCCAGGTAATTAGGGTTATTTTAGGAAGATTCTCAGCAGCATCTCTGCTTTTACTGAACCGAGTGCTTAGATACTTATTTCCTATTTATGGAAATTTATCACTGAAATTGCTAAGTCTTCAGAGCATCCTGGCTTGCTAAGTATGCTCAGGCTTTGGCTAACTCTTTCCAGCTACAATGGTGGTGCTGTCTATTATGTGGCATATAACTATATATTATGTGTTGCCTATAAAAAAATAACCTGAGCTGTGTCCCAGAGGTGAACTAGGGTTGATGAAAAGGTGTTTGAAATGGCAATTGCTTCACCACAAAACACAGATGTAGTAGCAGGGCCTGAGGTATGCTGAAGAAGCTGTAATACACCTCTCTTCTGTAGTGAGGTTGGTGTTCAGCTGGATGGGAAAGACCTACAGATCCTGTGAACCTGTGGTTCCAGCTGTGTAATTAGAAAAGCCAGTGGGTGGGAATGCCAAAAGAGGAGATGGGTCTAGACCCTGGTTCACACCTAAATTTGTCCTTGTTTTCATCCAGCGATCACTCAGTTAAGTGAACAGTTGTGAGTCCTCCAGGAAGCGAGTTCCCCTTCTTAGCTAAGCTCCTTGGCTGCAAATTCAGACTTCCTTTTGGACCTTTAAGCCATGCATGCAAAAACTACACAGCAACTCATCTGGAGGAGAAGGAAACACTCCTTTCAAGTCTAGTTTGGGCTTCTGAAGTAGAATTGCTGGAAGAACAACTTTTCTTAGGCTAAGGAACCCAGGTCTCCTACCTCCTAGTGCTATACCATCTGTATTATTACAGGGGCAAAGAAACGCTACTATTTGAAAGACAGCTTCTGAATATGAATAGCTTCATACTCACTGACTTCAGCAAGTTTTACTTTAGGCCTCAGATACCAGCAATTTATATTACATTTTTGCATAGGAAAGCTGGTCACATTTTTCCCAGGAAAGAAAGGAGTTTTCTGATATTTGACAATTCAGTTAAGTGTTTCATCAAAATATCAGTGGAAGAGCGAGAGCCTTTTTTGGAGAAAAAAAAGATAAAATAATATTTTTTTTATTTAGATGAAAGATGAAAGAAAATATTGGTAACATTTTTTAAATTTTTTTTTTCATCTTTATCTGTAAATCTCAAAAGGCTGACTCGCTTTGTCTTCTGGCACCAAGATTTAGTCACTAAGAGCTCAAAACAAGATTCGGGTCTCATTGGTAACTGCAGTATAAAGTGTATGAAAGTCTAGTTCAGTTAATAGCAAAGTTAGATCCTTAATCTTCAGCCTGAGCAAATCAAAAAGTAGGTATTTTTTTTTCTCTCCCAAGTATAAAAAGGTTGTCTGCTTAACAGCAATTTCCTTAAAAAGACGAACACTTTTCATTAAAAAATAGTAGCTGTGATTGATGATGTTAACAAATGTTATTTAATAATTATTTTAAATAACAGTAGAGATGGAAAAGAAAATCAGAAGATATTTAATTTAGAAAAAAATATTTTTCCCAATAATATTTCCATTATTGTTTGAATTACTTGTTCCTAAAATATTTCTGGTATTTGTGCTTTCAAGTTAGATCAGTGAAACTATTGAGATAGGCATGCTTGTGGTCTTTTGTTTCCTTTTTCAGCTGAAATGTAGGTAGCTGCTCCTCTGAGTTCACTGGGGAATAACACAGCTATGTGAGTATGGATACATATGATGGCACAAACCAAGCAGTTACTGCCAGGGGTATAAAAAGCTATTCCTTTCCTCAGTTAATCTAGTGATAGGACAGAAGTATCCTGAACCTAAACCCCCACCAAAATGCAAGAAAAACAAAAAAAAACCCCACAAAAATCAAAAAAAGGAGGCATTTGGGGGGAAAATTAAGGAATAAGAAAAAAAATGTACTGGGCTGTTTATCTATCTGTTTCCTTACCTAGTCTGACTAAAACTACCAAAACCTCAGAAAAATTCATTTTGAAGTTTTCAGATTTTTTCAGGTCTTTTAATAACTTTTTAATCAGGCTGAATTCCCTCTATACTTTTCCACATGAAAGAAGGAAGAGAGAGAAAGACGATGAGCTACAGAGCTGTAAATATGAGTGACTAAGAATTATTATAATAGGAAAGAAGCTTAGCTGCTGTTGAATGTCTGTGAGAAGTATCAGTCGCAATTAACCTCCTGAAAACTGCTGCCGTATGATACCTTCAAAGTTCTTTAAATTAAGTAAGTTTATTACTTTCACTAACTTTCTAATGGACAGAGCCTGTGTCAGAAAACTGAATGAAATATGTCCTCATTCATAAAGTCTTAAAAGAAGAGTGAGAGTGTAAGCTGACATGAAATATGAAATATCCCATCATCTGTATGGGTGGACCCTCCTCATCTGGAAATATTCTAGTGTGCTGTCACTGATATCTATGACCTATGTTGTGAATGAATGGAAGACTTCATTCTCTAGAGCTTTATAAATTCAGGATTAAGCATTTTCAATATGTTACATATTTGAAATACTGAGATGTCAAAAGGCTCTAAATATTTGTCCCATGAGACCTATTAGCTCCTGTCTTTTCTTTCATCTAAAACAGTCTGATAGTATTTGCACAAAAGAGATAGAATCCGCTTTTAAATTAATAAAATCACACACAAACATACAGATTTCTGGCATATGTTTTCTTGCTGGTTCATGACACATAAGTGAGATAACAGATTATCCAACATGCTAGTACTGTGATGCCATCAAATACTGATGATTTTTCCTCACTGCATTTAGCAGTGCTTCAGCATTACTGCTGCAGTGTCCCTCAGGAAAATGAGTTGTAAAAAAAAAGGGGAAAAAAAAGGAAGAAAGAAGGAGAGAGAAAATAAAGACAGAAAGAAATAATCATCGTAGAACATACTGGGGGAACAGAGAGAAGTGAAAAAGCCAAAGAAAGAAGTAGCTAAGCCTGCCTTGACTGCATGAAATTTGTCGGAACGCCTCGCAGGGAAAGAAAATAATCACTTTTTGGGGCGATGGAATTTAAATAACTTAAAATTGTGCATACACAATTGTTTCTTTTTCTGCTGTTAGGAAAAAGAAAATCTACTCAGTCATAGCAACCTATTTTTCAGCAGGAAGAAAAAAATACAATAAGTGGAAAATATCAGCACAAGTTTTGGAGCTGAAACACATTTCAGTTACTAAAGTAAAATACAGCTCTTGATTTATTTTTGTTGATTTTCTCAACAGCACCTCCTTCCCCCTCCTTTTCAAAGAATATGTAAAGCTTGGCTGTATATGCAACTGTCTGTCCTCAGAGAGGGCTGTAACTCCCAGCCATGGCAATCACACATTGCTATGGGTGTAACCCATACACAAGGGTAAGAAAAGCCTTAGGCACAGCTTGGCCCCTTAGAATATAGTAATTAGAGTCAATAACCCCAAGCAGAGGAGAGCTAAGGAAAGCAAGTCGTAAGAAGTGAGCTTTGAGAGAGTGGGTTACAGCAGAAGAGGAAAGTTCCAGCACACAGGAGGAAGGAGTCCATCTGACATCCCTGGGGAGGCAAGGGTGGGTTTCTGAGCAAGGCACTGAGCTGGTATCTGCCAAAAATCCTTGAGTGACCCTTTCAACCCAGTCCTCCAAAGTATCAGTTTTCTATCCGTAAAGCTGGATATTAGCACATCTTCTCACCCATTCTGAAGAACTTAATTGTGCCAAATCACAAGGCAGAAGCTTTTAATATTTTTCTACTGAAAACTGTAATACAGAGACACCCAAGTAAGCTCTCTTTCTAGACAGCTCCAACTATGAAAACACAGAGCTCAACATAGGTAAATTAGTTTGTGACAGACAATCCAATCTTTCACAGTACCTTGGTTTTGCTGTAGTCTTCACAGGGACACTAGGAATTCCTTCCTGCATTGCACCAATATCCACAATATCTCTCCCAAAAAACATTGAAAAAGAGAAATATTTGCTCTGCCTAACTTCACGATTTTACTTTGGTTGCTTAATTTGGGAAGTTTATGAACATATACAGTCAGGGTGAGGGGTTCCAAGGCCACAGGTGCCCTCTGAAAGGGCCTGTCTTCCCCTTTGACCATCAGGGAAGCCAGAGGCTGCTCATCTTTAAGCATCTCAATCAGGTGATAAAAGTATAGCAGTGTGAAGCCCTCAGCCTTAGTCTTCCTCATGGGTAGTTTCTATGGATTAATGACTGCACTGTCAGCATCCTAGCTTTCATCTTAGCATTACATTTGTTCTGTAGCTAACCTGGCACATCCACCCTGTGCAAAGGGGTGAGATTTAGGTCCTATCAAACCAGCACTGACCATGTGCAGCAGTGAGCTGGGCAGGGGTACAAATTCATCTGCAGGAGTAGCACAGCTACATTCAAGCAATGCTGCAACAAAGTTTTTGGTACAGCTTAAACATGGTGTTGGACAAGGGCAGCTGAAGTGGCTGGAGTGGCTGGAGCTCGCCTGCCCTGGATCAGGGTGCACATCCCCCCTGTCCCTCAGTGCTTAGCAAGCACCAGTTTTTTTGCAGTCATAGTGTAGACATGCCCTGAAGCCTTTTAGAAATGTTAACCATCTGTTTTCAAGAAAGCCAGAACACTCTTTATAAAAATTAGATACATATTAAGCAAGGCTTTACCTTTTGTTCAAAGTGAGAATGCCATATTGTTAAACTGCAGCTGGTGAGATCGCACATTTTGAGTTATGCTTTTAAGCCGCAGCAAAGTTACTTGTGTCAGGGGCACAAATGTTGGAACCACAGCTTTTTCAGTACCTTAAATGACTCAGAGCATATTATTTAAACTAAAAATTTCTGGTGTGCAGATGATACTAAATTGGGAGGAAAGGTCATCTGTGAGAAACAATACAGTCAGGTAGGGAAGGATTTAGATAATTTAAGTACTTGAGCTAATAGATAGCAAATTCAATGCAGATAAATGCAGAATAATGAGTCTTGGAGAATGTAATAAAAGGACATAATATCTGCTTAATGGGAAGGTACTACAGCATATTGACCTGGAGAGAGATATGAGAGTTATTTTAATAATAAAAACCCCCTTATATTAAAGCCTTCAACTCAATAATTGTTAAGGAAATACAGTGTATTTTGTTAGGACCTCACCCAAAGTACTGCATTCAGCACTAATCACTCTACAGTTCAGAAAGCATATTTAGAATTGGTCTTAAAGGGGTGATTTGTAGAGCAATCTAATGAAAGCACATTTCGGAGATATAAGTTTTGAGGACATTACAGCGAAGATTGACTGTATCCTCACCAGAAAGTCAGAGACTTTAGAGGTGACTAAGATGTCCAGTACAAGCTTAATGAATACTTGGCAATAAGAGTTGAACTGTTGAGGAACTCATTACTTTAACCCCTCAATCTTCACAATTCTATTAAGTTTAGAGCTGCTGCCATGGAGGAACAAATTCTGATCTAGATTTACACCACTGCAGTCTGAGTGAAATCTCTGGAGCTACTCTTCTGTTAATCAGGAGCTACTCCTGCAATCAGGAGTCTCTTCTCTCTCTCTTCTGTTAAAGTATGACTGAAAACAGGCGGCAGGGGGGAGATGGGGTGAATATTGCTCTGATAAATGGCTATTCTTTGTCATGGCAAAGTCATTACATTTGGTCTGCCAGAGTTCTACCAGAAGGCATGTCTTGTGAAGCCAGTTTTAAAGCTGTCAGTATGTGATTCTCTCATCTTTGCAATTCTTTTGTTCATATTTTGCAAGTTATTATTTTCTCTAAAGCTAAGGGGCAGTTAACGTGACAAGCCAGTTCCTTGTTGGCTATAAATCTGTGGTTTACAGATGTTGGAAATGTAATCTGGTATTTTTCTGTCTCCAGACACAAACTCTTCTTTGGCAGGACGTCTCCATTTTAATCAGAAAGCACATAGATCTGTTCCAAATGTATGGCCCTGGATAAGCATTGTTCGGTACTCTGTAAGCAGAGAACAAGGGTGCTTGGGAATATTTTCCCTCATTCTGGTAATACAGATGACACAAAATTCACACTCTGTTACTTCTAAAATGATAATATTCAGAAGACAGTTCAGGTCTAACCATATCCTACTTTACCAGTTCTGACATGTTCTTTTTCTCCTCTTTCAAACAACTTTTAAATGAACTGGGTTATTCTAAACAGAGAAAGTTTCTCAACAAAAGAGATGGAAGTTGCATCTGAATTTTATTTTCATTGTCTTCCCAAGATTAAAATGGATGCTTTTCTAAGAATGACTTGTGTCATTTCCTTCATGAATAAAGGACTTGTTGGAAAAGATGGTACATGAATATTGAGAATGTTTTTGAGATGACCCAGGAGGACACATAATCTTCTGCCAAGATAATTCTGCCATAATCTACTTGAAAGACATCTAAAGATAGTCACCTACTATATGATTAATGCAACTAACTGAAATGTTACTTTAGAAATGCAGATTTTATACATTCTGCCACTTAAGAGGTAGGTTTGCTTGTTTGCATGTCTGGTTTTTCTATAAACTTATTGGGAAAGTATTTTATGTTGCACCTAAGATGCAGAACATTCCAGGTTGATGAGTCACTGTTTTCATTCATTGTGTCTTACAGAAATGTTATGTTTGCTTTACTTGTCTTGTGATATTTCATGATCAGGCTATTATCTTCAATCAGTTACATCATACAGCTTTCACTTCATCATTGATTCAGTGAAATTACAGTAGTCAAAGCCAAAGAATTCAGTGAATAACTAAATTGTCTTAATTTATATATTTATATACACAACTCTATACAAATAATTATGTATGGGAAATAAAGTAGGAATCATAGCCAATGTTAACGAAGATGTGGTTCCAGAGTGGTGGGAGCACAAATAATTGTGTATGTGGCCATGACAACATTATTGAGCAGCTTCTTGAAATGTTGGTCTTTGAATTGTCCACACTGGGTGAAGCAGAGAGCTGACACAGTGAGTGTCTTTCACGGCCTGGTTTCATTCCTAGAATAAATCAGGAGGAACAACACAGAGAGGGTTCATTGAGATCTAGTCAGGCTGTGGGGGAGAAGGGCATGTGGGCACAAAGACTGTGAGGCATAAGTGATCCTTAAATTAGGTGGAGTCAGTGGGACCAAGTAGAAAAAATATCTGAAAGCTGACTTGATATAGTGCATACTTGGGAATCACTAGATATATATGTATAAACTAATATAACACACATACGAAAATCTGTAGCTACATCTGTAGTTTTCTTTTGTTCCTCATGACTAAGAGTTACATGATTTTAACTCATGATTTGCTTATTTCCTCTTTCATTCCAATACACAATTATGTTTCTATGTATTTTGTCCATTTCCTTCTAGTTTAGGTCTTTTTCCCTTTGTCTTCCCACTGGTTCAATTTTGAACTTCCATTTGCAATTGCCTTTCACTTCTTTTGAAATCCTGCTAATAGAGTGTTTCCCTTTTTCTAGTTCTCTGCTTTATGATTTTCTTTGTGCTACTGATGTGACTTTCCTTACAAGTATGGCAATGAATATGAATAATTAAATCAAAAACGAATGTCACAAAAATAACTGAAGAAAAAACATGATGAAAAAGTAGAATAAAGTCATTTTCACATAGAGATAATTCATGGTAGAGTTCCAGTGAGGTTTCACGAGTTTTTTTTATTTACCCTTATAACTGATAGCAACTGTTTCAGTGTCAATATTAAAATATATGACAGATAAGCTTCAAGGATTTCCACTGTTAAAATTGTCCAAAATTTGATTCTCAGTCAACAAAATTTTTATTATGAAAGTAATTCTGGAAATTTCTCAAAACATATATTTTCCAGGGAAAAAAAAAAAAGGGACATAGAAACATCTTTTCTTCATCAATTGAAGATGTTACAGCTTGGAGAGACCATTAATTAGATTGGCAAAGTTTTGTTCATGGAGTGCCACTGAACTAGGGGGACAACAAGCTAGAGGCTACATAAACTTCATATAAGGTGTATCTAACACTTTTATGTTTAATTAGATGGCTGCAATTAAATGGTTCCTTTGGGACCCTTGAGCTGCATTTTGGGAATTCCTAAAGCTAGTCTGATCTTTCTTCAAGTACGGGATACAGAATTAGTGTCTATGTTAACTTAGAAACAAGGTCATATTAACAGTGATTTAAGTTCTTGTAAAAGTGAACTATGTAAAACAAGTTAAGATCAATCACCCCTAATTAGAAATAGATGCAAACCAAAACAAAAAAAACCCCAACCCGATCCCCAAAATGAACTATTTCAGGTCTGCCAATAGTCTTCCCCTTGCCTTGCCTTACCTTCCCACTTTGCTTCTTATTACATAAACAAGAAAAGCAATCTGTTCTTAGGGAATAAAAATATTTTCACCTCACAAACGTGAATCATCTGGATGATATATGTCTTGTTTCATGCTATTCTCTGAAGAAAGGGGCACTTTCCTTCCCTTAATCTCTACTTATTCTGTGGCTAAACTGAGGAAACAATTAAACAAATTAAAAACAGTAGTGAAAAATAAATAAAATAAAATAAAAGCCAAAGAAGAGAAAGCAAATTGCACTCAGTCATCTTTGAATTCACAACACTTTTTCAACCCAATTTCACTCTTTCAACCCTGGCAGTGATAGTTCCTATGAGAAAGTCATTTTTGGAAATGATTGTGGCACTGTGGCCTTGCTGCAGATATTTCACATTATCTCATTTCTCATGACTTGTGAGCTCCCACAATGCAATAGTCTTAGTGCTTAAGGTCTTGTTGGTGGCTTGGCACCCTACTTGGCAGACTTCTGGCAGCCTTTTCATTTGGAGCTTAATCAGGAAACTGAAGTTGGGTAACAGGATTTCAAATGAACCCACGAGGGGGCTATGGATCTAATTAGAATCCATCCAGCAAAACTTATTGTTAAACTACAAAGACCCCAGCTAGCAAAAACATAGCCTGTATATGCTCAATGAAAGTTAATACATTCACTTTGCTTTTATCTAGTGTTCTCATTGCACTGGAAAAGTTGCCTAGGGAAGTTGCAGAATCTCTATCAATGAAAGCTTTTAAGAACACGTTAGATGAACATCTATCTGGAACGAGGCAGTTAATACTGCCTTAGAGGAGGGGTATATGGGTAGATGAACTCTTGAGACCCTTTAAGCCCTATCATCTTCCATGCTGCTATGATCCAAATATTTAAAGATACTGGAGGAGTAACCAGCTCCTCTCTTCTCCTAAATCTGAGTGTTTGTTCACCCCCTGCAAAAAACCTGCATACTATTTTTTTTCCTATAGCAGTGGCATTTACTCCCCTATTCTGAAAAAATTACTTCACATTTCAACTATTAAGCCCATGTAGGGTTCTAACAAATGATGAGGTCAACTGAGAGTGAAAAGCAAGTGCAGCAATTGTAAAATTAAAAGTGTGGTTTACTTTTAAGTCTGTCAGGAATGCAAACACAAGCTACGAGGAATGCAAAGTAGTTTAATTAAAGCTCAGTTAAAAACTAGCAACATTATTATAAAAAAGAGAATAATTTGGCTGAAAGGTTCTCCTCTTTCTTGTCTTCTCCAATGGCAGTGAAATCCCAACTTCCAGTTCATTCCTTTTCTGGAATCTATTATTTGTCATGACTTTCTTGTCAATGCTTGTATTATCTTTGCTTTCAAGGCAATGTCCCACTCAAGGAAATCCCAGAAACCAAATAAACTCAGGTTTATTCAGACTCAAGCAATAGGCATATATCTTAATTTTGGCAAATTCATGCATTTCTAACCAGTGTTCTTTAGCCACTTGTTTTTGGTGAAATATGGTCCCCACAGGCATGCACAATTCTATCCAGGAGCCATTCCCTTTGAGTAATGTATTATTTACATCTTGGGAATAACACTTTAGATTTTTCTGTGCCAAATAATTTTTTTCCACTGTGGCCACTGTCTTGCTAACCATTTGAGACTCTCTGGTAACGTCTATAGCACTGTCAGAGACAAAGCACTGTCAATAAATGTCTCTTCCCTAATTTTAATGAAATCTATGCCTATCCATGTTTAAAATCACACTTTCTCTAACCAGCTAGATATATTCTCAGAAATTTGATGAATTCCAAGACATTTGGATTTGTCTCACACTCTTTTTTTTGAACATTCACTGACCTTTATGAAACTTAAACCAACAAGATGGCTATCAGTGGGAGTTTTGTGGATTTTGCAAAGACTTCCTCCATGATGTCTCTTCTGGATGTTTCCCCAGCATTTTTTAGACAAAACCAACTGTTCTCTCACAGATGGCTTTTAAACTACTTAGCTAGCATCTTTAAACTCTTTGGTTTGAATTGAGTTGTCTGACTTTATATGGCACATTTCTTCCCTGTCTAAAGATCTTCAGGGCTCCTTTCCCATTCACCCCCTTCACTCCCAAATATTTTGGAGAAAATAAAATATTTTCCCCAAAAGATCTTTTTGTAATGATAATAGATTAATGCTTTTGTATCTATCCCATCCATAACCAATTTCCACTGAAAGAAGGATATATGATAACTTTTCCTAAATGCCTACTTTTTCTTACTTTGATTTGATTACAGTAGAGGTAGCAGAATCCTAAGAAAGTATTTTACAACAGCAACCTTTTCTTTTACTTATTCACTGGAACATCTCCCAGAATTAATCTCAAGAATGCCTATGCTGGAAAGCCTACTTTACCCAACTCATTAAAAGTTGCTTAAAAAGCACCTTCTTGGGAACTTAAGACCTTTGAAATTCAAAGCTGCCACTACTGTCTCTTATGTCATATGGTTTGCAACTGTGAAACCCATCAGTGCATGTTCAAGAATTGAAACAAAACATTACTGCTATTAAAATTCTTCTCAGCCCCTGGAGGTAATATATGATGATCTGTGTGATTCTTGGGTGCTGAAGTCAAAGAGGTAGAGGTCCCCATGGGAGCAGCCAGATAATTTGCTTAAATAAACAGTGCTAATTTGCCCTGAAGAAGCCTATGATCCAAGCAATATAGGCTTTCCTATATCCAAGCAATATTGAAAGACTACTAAAACGCTTAGCTGTGCACTTTTAGCTCTTGGTGATACTGTTAATTTTCTAATTAAGCAATTTCTTTGACAGATAAACCACTACATCCTGTTCCAGTCCTGTGAAAGTCTTTCTCGTTGTCACTCCTGTCTGTTTTGTTTGTGGGGATTTTTTTAATTATCCCTCCCTTCTAAGTTTCTTTAATACCAGCTTTGTTACCGGACTCTAGTCTTTACAGCTCTTGTACAAAGTATTTACTGGAACCGTGGAATATCAAATTTAAGGAAAAAGTGGACAGCAAGTGCATTTATTACCATAGTACTGTGAATTCACAGATATACATGTAAAATGAATGACAGTATTATCACAACTCCCCTCTGGAAAGTGCTCCAAAACCCTCAATTGATGATAGAGACATGACAAAATATTGGCTTTGCTCTTTCTAAGCTAGTTATTCAAGCGGCAACATTCAGAATCCAACTTTTTTTTCAGAAGTCTGGATATTCTGCTATACCTTTGGCTTCATACTAGAGTTTTGAATCTAAGGCAGCACTATTAGCTTCACTAGAAGACTTTCACCGATTCATCAGCAAGGGAACTACAAGGATACATGTCCCTTTGCAGGACTCAAAAGCAAAAAAAAACCCAAACCCTCCATACTCCTTCTGCAAGTAACATGAAAGCAACTCTATGACTTTATGAATTTTGAAAATACAGGGGTCCTTAAGGGCACTTGTCTTTCCATCTACCACAGTGTAAAACATGGAGGATTTCAGAGGACTGCATCCACTTCTTATTGCTATTTCACTGTACAAAGCATCAGATGTTCATTAAGTGCAGGGGCACCATTAGTAAAAGGATATATCCCACGTCCTTTCTTGAGATGGTCTTAGTACCTCTGGTTTCTAATTGAATCAAGAAGTTAATATGAGGTGTTCAGATGACCTCTTGTTGGATGCATTTAAAAAAAAAGATAGTGATAACAATCATATAATAAAGGGGATTTTCCAGATGAATAAATGTTTATATTCTTATGTTTTTTACTAGGAGAGCAAATCTAAAGCCAACACAGAAACAATAACAACACACTAAGAGATTAGCTTTAACTTTCCCCATACTTTTGCCCTCCTTAAGTTCACCTACATTAACAAAAATATTAATGGTGCTATAGAGCTTTCCTAACTATTTCTGGAGGGGGAAGGGGGATTATTTGATTCCTTTTTTATCACAATTTATGTCAGTATAAAACTTATAAAGATTGCCAGAAACTAAAGGAACATGATGTAGAATCACAGGGAAAGTGTAAAATCAGTATCGCCAGGTGTTTGAATGCTGCACTTGGCAGCCCCTCTCTAATCCATAGTCAGTGCTATATTTTATGTATATAACTGAGACTCTGTTGTTAGATAACCTTCAAACCCAAATAGCCTGCACCAGTACAGTGATCACAGAGACAGTAGGGCTTCTAGTTTTGATGTGTAACAAAGAATTTTGCAATAGGCATCCAGACACTTTCTGTAGCCACTGAAAACAAAAGAAGTACCTCCAGGCTGCCTGAAGTCTCTGGAAGTTTCTTTGTTTCCCGATGTTAGAAGAAGTCAAGGTTTGTTTTGCTCATAACTTACATGTCTCATTTACAGTGATGTATCCACACTCAACAATGGCCATTTTTAGTTGGGGGATGTATGTTTGTTATAAGAGACTGTCAGAAGAAAATGCAGAGCCTTTTTGCTTTCCCTCCCTTTCTGCTTTCTTTCAGAAATCCTGGTAGAAGCCAGACATAGCTAAAATCATTCTTGTGCATTCTTTGCTTCTCAAAATAGTAACTGATTTTAAATCTGTCCAGACCTCTAACTTTACACAATCAAAACTGTGAATTGTAGTTATGTGTCTAGCTATCAGCCCAACATCTTGTCATTTGACTGTCATTTGACTGTCAAGGTCATTTGACTGTCAAGAGAGAAAACTGAAACACTAAGGACTGAAATCCCTAAAATATTTAACATGTTTAAAATGTGTAAAATAAAATATTTAATATTTTAATAATCATTATTAAAATTATTTAAAAATAAAAATATTTTAAATATTTAACATTAAAATTTAATATGTCTTAGTATCAACAATGTTGCTAAGCAGAAGAGTTGGTGATGGGTAGTCTCTGATCCTGTTTTCCTGAGAAAGCTTTTGCAATCAGATTTCATCCCACGTTTGGCTCTAAAGAAAGTCAGATCTTTCCAGGTTTTGATTTTGGGTAGAAATAAACTTCATGCAGTTTGGAGGAGACATGCAATTCTCATTTGGTTCAGTTCATGTGAATTTCAGGGAATTTTCTCAATATCCTTGTTTGCTGCAAGTTTTAGACTCAAACAAATCTAAGATTCTGGGTTTGTTTATTCTGTTTAGATGTTTAATGCACTACGATCATCACCTTTGTCGTGGTTTAACCCCAGCCAGCAACTAAGCACCACACAGATGCTCGCTCACTCCCCCCTGGTGGGATGGGGGAGAGAATCGGAAGAGTAAAAGTAAGAAAACTCATGGGCTGAGAGAAAGACAGTTTAATAGGGAAAGCAAAAGCCGCGCATGCAAGCAAAGCAAAACAAGGAATTCATTCACTACTTCCCATCGGCAGGCAGGTGTTCAGCCATCTCCAGGAAAGCAGGGTATCATCATGCGTAACAGTTACTTGGGAAGACAAACACCATCACTCTGAATGTCCCCCCCTTCCTTCCTCTTCCCCAGCTTTATATACTGAGCATGATGTCATATGTTATGGAATATCCCTTTGGTCAGCTGGGGTCAGCTGTCCCAGCCATGTTCCCTCCCAACTTCTTGTGCACCTGGCAGAGCATGGGAAGCTGAAAAGTCCTTGATTTAGTATAAGCACTACTTAGCAACAACTAAAACATCTCTGTATTATCAGCACTGTTTTCAGCACAAATCCAAAACATAGCCGCATACTAGCTACTATAAAGAAAATTAACTCTATCCCAGCCAAAACCAGCACAACCTTGTTCTGTTGTAGTCTCACACATAGAAAATACATTTACACTCTCTCACACACACAGAGAAACAAACAAAAAACCCCACATGTATATATATATTTGTGTGTATTCACTAGCTCTGTTTTATACTTGGCATGTAAATTATTTGAAGAAGGTCCTACATTTGTAAATACATAGTTAAATGAAATCCTGATCTGTCACTGCAGCTCTTTCTTAAGTACTACTGCAATACAAATACAAATACTACTACTAATAATAATAATTAATAATAGTAGTAAACATCATTATCTTTGTCCATGCCAAGGGCACAGACTTAAAACTGTTTATTTAACACTTTTCTTATATGTGCATAGTATTATTATTTCTTATTATTACTATGAATGCTACTACTAATAAAATACATTTAAGAAAGTGTTAAAGCACTTTTAAGACTTCTTGTGCCCTAGGCATGGGCAAAGCTAATGGTGCTGAAAGGATGTACTGACATAATTTCAAATGCTCTATCATCCTGTATGCAAGTTAGATTGTAGAAACTGGAGATGTTCATGCTGGAAGTTTAATGTACTTTAAATAGAGGACTGAATGCACTAGTCTTAATTGATCAGTAACATAAGTGTATTTTTCCTTAAGATTTACAAGCTGTGCAATTAAAAAATAAACAATACAAATACATGCCATTTTTGCGATTCCTTTAGTAAGGTCTATCTTTGCATTATTTTTTCCTCCATGCGTAAGTCTTTCTCACTAAGGCAACATATATTTCCGTTGTAAAAGTTCAACAACTTCAATTTAGCAAAACATGCTTCATAAATTTTTACAAACATTTCCAAAATAAAATAAGAAAAAAGTTTCCTTATTGATTACCCTGAGTAAAGGGAGAAATTCTTGATCAGTTTTGACAGTGGTTAACTACAGATCAGAAAATGCTGTACTAAGAATAAGAAATAAACACGTGAAGGCAGGATGCAACCAACAAAAGCTACATAAAGCAAAAAGGTTCATGGCTGTAAAATCAGGAGCAATCTGAATACTCAGGCAAAAAGGCTGCAGTTTATAACTGACCAAACAGGAATGAAGAAAAATCCTTGACAGAGTTGATACTGAAAAAAAAAAAGGGGGGAATGTGGGTCAGAACAAGAGCATCTGTAATTCCTCCCTGGGTAAGGTGTTTCAGCAGCAAATGGATTACAACATGTGAACATACCCATGGCAAATATACTGGGTCTTTGGTCATTGCCTCAATGCTTCCCAGAAAGTTTACATTTGATAGTATCTTGTTATATGAGACTTCAGCCTACCTTTTCTACATACTAATGTGACAACCCTTATCAACAGTGTCTGAGCATTCCATCAGTTATTAAAGTTCAAATGAACACCCTATCTGTCTGAAATAGTCTGAGCTTTACCCTGTGTAAGAGAAAGGCATAAATTTCATAGGAAAAGACTTTGGTGATGAAGCTATTTCAGCCTGACAGCTACTCTCATCAATAACAAAACTACATGTTCAGTACCATTGGATTCACCTCATACACCTTTAGTCATATAAAAGTATGGCATTTCACTTGGTCCATCTTAGACACTCTTAGGCACTAGCTAGAGATGGGAAAAATTGTTTGCCTTCTGAGGGATTTGCTCCACTGAGTTGCCTACTTTACTTCATTCACTTTTGCTATGTTCTAGAGAAATAGCTGAGATCAGAACTCAGTTCCTGGGGTCTTAGGTAGATAAAGTGAGATAAGACAATCCCATTCAAAGGCCTCTTATATCTGTGCCAGACTCAGGATGGTGACTCTGCTGTACCATAGCCCTCAGAATATCAAGACAAAAAGGTATCTATCTAGTGTCTGACTTCTGATAGTGAAACATAAGTTAAACACCTCAAAAAAAAAAGGCTCATAACAATTAAATGAGGATCCTAATCTAAATATTCTTTCTTCTTCATGGACTTTTGAAAGAAATCAGAGAGACAAATAACTATCAGGAAAGGAAAGTTTTGCTATTGTGTTCCATAAGAACAGTAAAAAGAACTGATATCAAGACTGAGCTTGAAAATGTATTTTAAGTGGTTCTCTCCTTTACCTCATAATTTAGGATTATCACTTCTCAAAATGTTGAAGTATACAATATTATATACTTGCAACATTTAGAGTTTTGTTTAGGTATCTGTAAAATTCAAACAGACAAAGAAAATTTGAAGGCAAAACATTCACAATGTTTTGGATAAAGCATTTAATGTAAGCAAATGTTACAATTGACATAAACAAGAGGAAACAAAACCTAACATTTCCTAATTAAGAAAATTAATATCTTGGTTGCATGGAAGGTTCCAATGTTTTGACATTTGGCACCAGTTTGGAAAGAATTTTAGATTTTTCTACAGGACAGACTTTTAGATTTAAAAAAATTGTATGGAAGAATGATAACATCTTAAGATCTTTTAGGAGACTTCTGTTAATTTTACAAAATATCAACAGCTTCCTACAAACTGAATGCTTCTTTCAAATTATAGAAAAATAACCTGAACTTTAAACACTCAGACAGATTTTTCTAGCTATTTCAGAGTACAAGCTCAACATCAGGTCAAACAAAGGAGCAAAATTAACTTTCCCCAAAAGGAACAGTAGCTTGATACCTGCCATCTGAAAGGCAGAATAAAAATTATTTCAAAATGAACAGATTTGAACAATCACACGCTCCTCTTCTTGAGATCTGAACAGTCCAGATTCAAACCAGATTGGTTCAAGAACACGTAATCCCATTAGTACAATGTTGTGTCCAAGCTGATTAAGTTCTATTGAGATACCATTTTACCTGGCAGCCTGGGAACTTTATTTAGCAAACAATCCATTAGTGGAAGGACCTAGGACAACAGCCATGTATATGATTTCTTGTCCTCTCATCTTGCAGCATCTTTCACTCTTCTAACATGAATCTTACGTTTTTCATATGTAGTATATATTCTGTAGCCTATTGTGTATAGTGGTATCAAACAAAATGTTTTGTAGGCCTTTCTAACCTAGCTGTCTATTATATAGTTGTTCCTGATTGAGAGGGATGAAGTAGGATGACTGACAAGTTATTTTAGTCCTGCATTTACTGTAGCAAAGTACTATGCTAAGGCAATACTACAGCTAAACTCACTGAGACTAAACTGGAGAGCGCAGAGTCAGTCTGTAGCTACACAGACACATCGACTGATGGTGTGAGCTTTTTAGCCTAATGAAATGAGGTCTAAGACTAGATATGCTCTCAATAAGCATGGTAGAACAGACATCTGAAAGAAAAAAATAAAAGGTGATTTAGGCTGAAGTCCAAAGTTTGCACAAAACCAAGTGACTATAATAAAAAAGTGAATAAATTTAAGCTCAGAATTAGAGCAGAGATCTCAACTTTTTGAGGTTTTTGGTTCTGAAAATGCCTTCAATTGACTTCAGAAATGGAACTTTATATGAAAGAGGTTATGTGCCATGGTGCCAATAGCAGGAAGGACTGGTTTCTTCAACCCAGGAGGGCTCCTTTATGCCTGTGTTTCAATCCACTCCCTCTATTTAGCCTCAAATGGGAAGCCAAGTGGACATCTATGTTTTCTGGTCACTTCCAAAAACCCCTTCCAGAATATTATCAGAGGCTTTCAAAGCAACCCCAAAAGAGTCATTTATTCTTTCAAGATAGTATGAATTAGAAAGAAAAGAGAAGGGGAAAAAATAATATAATATATAATTGATAATATATCTATTCTCATATAATATATCTCTATATATCAATTTTAAAAATTAGGAAAGTAAAACTCAGTCTCTGTATTTCAGTTACTGAGGGAAATCAAGGGCATGGAAAGACAGAAAAAGCATAGATGGATCAAGAAAGATAAAATCTCTCCAAAATGCAAAGTGTTTTCATCTTTCCTCACCCTCTGAAATACCTCTCACTCTAAGACAAAAAACGTCAATGGCTCATTTTGTACACTTTTAGAGTATTTTTCTGGGAAGAAAGAAGGCAGGTAGAAGGCAAAAAGGCAAGGAAGAAAGAGCAGGGAAGAGACAGGAAAGAGAAAGAGAAAGAGAAAGAGAAAGAGAAAGAGAAAGAGAAAGAGAAAGAGAAAGAGAAAGAGAAAGAAAGAGAGAACGAGGAGAAAGGGGGAGGTGGAGAGAGAGGGGAAGGAAGGAAGGAAGGAAAAGAAAGAAAGAGAAAAAAAGAAAAAGAAAGAGAGAGAGAGAGAGAAAGTGAGAAAGCAAGCAAGCAAGAAAGAAAACAGAGAAGGAAGAAAGAATAAAGAGAAGAAAAAGGAAAAGACAAGACTCTAAATTCTTCATTGCTGTCCTGCATGGCTTATCTGCTGTGATTTACTGTTGTGATTGTTGACTAGCTGACCACTGATTTCAATGCAGGGGTATAGAAGAGACAGATTGACATGGATTTCATTAAAATTCAAGAAAATCAACTCCACAGAGAGTGACTAACTTCCTTATACATGACAAGAATCCCCACAGATGGTTCTTCACCCTTGCTAAAGGAAATAAGTCTACCAAAAGAATCCCTGTCTATAAGCAGCCAATTCCCCAAATCTACAGGCTCATCTGCACAGAAATTCTTTATACTGTCATTCTTAAGTACCTTAGGGTAGCAGTGAAAGACAGGGAGCCAACAGGGAGTGCCAACTGCTGCCTCCACTACCCCTCAAGCATGCTGGTGGCATAGGGATTATGGGATTGTAAAGTAAACATAATAAAACACAGTACTAGGGCATTCAGTGGCCACAGTATATTTGCTTGCTTATCTTTTCCCTGTAAGAGCTGGGGATGAAATTCTTATTACAGAGCCTGTGTACAAAATTGGCAGTTATTAAACCATTAAGGCAGTCCACAAGCAAATATTGAATTTAGTTTTCTATACCAATTAACTTTCCCTTTTCATATAATTCCTATTTTTTTTTCTTCTCTTCTTTTCTTGTGATTATTCTCTCAAGCTCTACATTTTATCATCAAATGTTGAAGCTCTCCCTCTCTGGCTCCCTGTCTCTCTTTCGCTCCCTTTCACTTGTGCTTATACACACACAAAGCCTGCTAATAGCTGGCTACATGGTGTCACTAAGGATGAAGCAGAAGAAGCTTCATTTACTTAAAAAAAAAAAATCTCCTTCTGTCCTGTTTTTCTGTCAATCAAGCCAGCAGTAATTAAAAGTCAGGAGCGGGGGAGGAAAACAAGGCTTTTGCCTGAAGAACAAAAGAAGAAAAATTTAATAGGGACAAGAGAATAAAAAATAAAATTAATTAATAAGTAAAAGGATCAGCTGTTTCTATATTCAAAATGAGGAAACTGTTCTGAGGAACCTGGAAATAATACTTTTTAAGCATTTGTTAGTAAACAGGGACATTAGAAAAACATGTGTTTCTCAGGGTATGAAACCTCTCATCTCCTGGTCACTAGTTGGATCTAACACTCCTGCTGTAATAACCAAATTTTGTTCCTATCAGATCAGGCATGGTCTCTGAGAGCTCAGCAAGAAGCCTCAACTCCGTGTCACTCAGCGTATTATGCATGAACATCATGCAAAGGCTGTTGATTTTATAGTCACAATTCTCTGTGACATAAGAAAGGAGTATCACTGTCTTATTGATGTAAAATTGTAGAAAACAGTGATCATATCAACTGCCTCAAGAAATATCAACAGTTCTCAGCAGAGACAATTAGCCAATATAGGTCTTCTACAAACTTCTGGGTCAATGAATTAAATATAAGACCATCCATCCTCTTATCAAAGAGAAGATAAGAACACAGAAATTACATGGGAAGCTTTCACTGTTAGAAGATGACTGTACAGTACCAAGGATATTGAAGTAAGATGGAAAAACTTATCATACTACTTCAGATACTACTTAGAAAATGCCATCTCCATTTCTACCAGTCTGTCATCTCTAGATAATAGCCAGCTGAATTCTCAGTACGTAGGGAGAAAACCAAACTCCTATAAAAATACTTTTGCCCCAAAGTGTAATTTTTTCCAGAAATTTTAGCTGTTCTCCTCAGTTCCTCTCTCAAAGGAATCATCATAACAGAGGAGATGTTGACCTGTGGCTGGAAAAGGACAATTGGCTGGCATGGATGATCCTTCTATCATGGGTTTGCCACCAGAGAAAAAGTGTAAGTACATCCTAAAACAAGTGTGGATGGCAGAAAGTAGAGTAAGGCAATATGACTGATTGGCTATAAAGTCTTACAGAGTTGGCAGACAAATGGCCAAATTGTTTCTTATCCACACAGCAGGAAGGTCGGCCACCTTTCTGGTTCCTGACGGTGAGGGGCAAAGGCTACAGGCCAATTCCAAGGCTATCACCTTCACCTGCATTTGCTGTGGCAGTGGTAGTTGCATCCCAGATACTATCTGGATCCAAACTGAATTTAAGGGCATGTACTAGTGATTGCAGCTATGAAGAAGGAGATCTCAGTGGAAAGTGTCTTCATCCATTTAGAGGCCCTAGAAAACCTAGCTGGATAAAAGGTCCTCTCTGCACCCCTTTTCTCTGTTACGTCTCTCATCAATGTTTGGAAAGTTTGTCCTCCCTTCAAACATTTCTTCTAGATTTTAAGGATGCTGCTTCCTACACGAATAGATTACTCTTCAATACTGACAGAAGAATAAGACAACCTTTTGTCGTTCTTGGTCAGGCATCCCTCTATTAGTACACTGTTGACTTAGGGAGCTGTGCAAAGGACTGTTCCTTTGCACATGCGAGAAAAGCACCCCATTTCTAAGAAACATGTGAGGGATGTTAGCACTGGATCTAACAGTCATCCACCCTGCCATCTTTGTCCTCTCCACACTGAAGAACTTTTATCCAGTCCGCTTGGCCTCCAGGGCATGCATCCTGCTGTGGTCAGCCACTATGGAAGATCTAAGCTCTTAAACTAACTGTAAGAGTGTAAGTAAGTGGGTCAAAAATGACAAAGGTGATGCAGAAGATGGTCTGTCTTGGAAAACCATACTTTTTTCCCCTCTCTTGTTCCCTCATTCTTTCCAAATCATCAGTACCTGTGATGAGGCATTCTTTTTAGAAACAAATCATGGTGAGTACAAACTGTGTGGTCCAGCATCCTTTACTAAAGGAGCCTTTTTAGTCTCCAGAGGACACCTGGAACTGAATCAATACATACTCCAAAAACTGTTGCAAAACTCCCTAGTGAAGAGGGCTCTCTGTTCCCTGGTCTGTAATTAATTTTTATTTTGAGTAAGAAAAAAAAAATATTCTCAGTAGACATCATTCACATTGAGATCAAAGTATAACACATTGATTCCCATCCTCCCTGAATTCATCTTGTTCCTCTTTGAATGGACCTTTTTGGGTCTCCATAATGTCAGGTGACAATAAATTCTAGGATTTAAGTGTTGTCTAACTACAGCACTGCATCTTTTTTAATTAAAATACATATTAAAAAAAAAAAAGGCAAAACAAAAAGCTTAGTCCTTCTGAGAAATCCAGCTTGAAAGTGCATGTGCTTTTGAGGTCCTTTTCTTCAGTCTTGCTCTCCACCTGGCTACTTTTACTACTTCCTAGATTGTAACACACTGCACACAAACATCGTATGTCCCATGTTCATATTTCTTTCCCCTTCCTCTGAAACATGTTTGCCTGCTTTCTTCTCTTCCTGGGAACCTTCTTTATCTCTATTTGTGTTTCAAGATCCCTGACAGATGTATGCTTCACTCCCTGCTTTTTCCAACCAGCTCTTCAAAACAACATTGCAGTAGATCATAATCCACTGCTGTCAGAGAAGGTCTGATATTTTCTCCATTGAGAGAATTTCACCAGCCCCAGATAACAGGAGCCACCAGGAAGTGAAAAAGCAACCCTCCTCCCTCTGCTACTCAGCCTTTTAGCAGAACAGAGCAGAACATAGTGTAACACTCAGAAACATATAGCAAACCCAAGCAAGCAAACAAAACAGATGCCATCTGCCACAGTCTGGAGAGCATATTCCCTGCCAGCCTTGATTCAAGACAGCCAGAATCCATTCAACTTAAAGGCTCTAAAGGAGTTTTTTATCTTATCATGCTATATCAGTGTTTTCTTTGTAGGAAGAAACAGCTGATAGGATCAGTATTTATTTATTTTCATATTTTTAAAGGTTTTTATTTGCTTTTTTCCTTTGAGAATACTGTGTACAGGTACTGGAGTCTTCTACATAGTAACAGAAACTGAGGTCCCAGAGAGGGTCAAAACTTATAGTGTCAGTTTCTATTATGTGGAGGATAAGTCAGGAAATTTATTTGTCCTGAATAAACTTCTCTCTTCAACCATCACCAATGAGATTAGAAGCCAGCTCCTATCAATCAGCCTTGTAGTATGTGGTGAAATTTGCTGTATCTTTATCGCTATACCAGTGTATTTTTATTGTCACAAATGTCCAGTTTGGGGTAGGGTGATGAGGTTCAGTCCTACCAGGAAATATACTAAGACATGGAAAAATGTCAATTATTCAGCTGACTGGAATTGTTCTTGAAAGTATAGGCTGAGGAGAGGAGCTATCTTAGATGTCTTATATAATAAGCATTCTCCAAAATAGAAACACCATATAATAATTTCTGCAGTAGTATAAATGTTCAGGCTTGTATTGGAGATCTTGAGTGTATAATGACAGAAGCTTTTGTCATCTGTGCTTTACCACTTCAGTCCAAGTAGTAAATAATGCCTCTGGAAAATACTATTATAATGTAACATGACACAGAATAATCTCTCAGCAGTTGTGAGAAGATCACCGTACATCACAATGTAGTGACTGCTAAGGATAGGAAGAAGTATAAAACTAAATGTGAAATGATGGTTAATACAACTTCTCTTTCGTACAGCATTATAATAAGAAAACCTGGAATTCCATGGTGGAAACCTTATCTTGAATCAGATGTTCTTCGGTGGTTTCTAGCTGCCTATTCACGCTTAGAGTTTCGTCTTCTGTCAGTGGAAAAAATATATACCACTAAGCACTTCTGGAGAATCCTCTTTTGAATTAATGATTATGAGCAATGACAGTCCAATAACAGTGAATGACATCAGAATGTTTTGACTTTCACACAACAAGGCACGCTCATGAGTGGTAAGAAATGGTCTCCTTTCTCCCCTTACTGGCAATATCACAAGAGGAACACAATCCTCATCACAGCATGGGAAATTAACACCTACCACCACTCGTATCACCAACACAACTGCACTCTTCCCTACAAAGTAGTCCATCACTCTCATAATTTGCTTTTTTTTAAAAAAATAATTCAAATAAATCATGCCTAAAAACTTACTTTTTCAAAGGACACGACAAGTCCCAAATTAAAAGGCTGGCATCTGAATGCAATTCACTATCTGGTGACTATGGAAATCAACAAAATGTTGATAGTTCTCCAACTAGAATGTTTGTTGAGTATTCATCAGCAATACAAGATGTTTGTGTAACCCATATAAGTCCATCTTTGCAGAGTAAGAGGTGTTAGTGCTTTGAACGTCAGCAACTTTTCTCTTTTAATGGAGAATCTTGGGTCCAACCTGATGTCTTAACTAAGATGATAGCAATCGCATTTGCATTAGGTTATGGACTTGTCAAGGGAGCTCTAAAAATAAAAAAAACTTAAAAATGTCTCAAATGAACCTTATCTAATGAAGGATGTTTGTATAAAAGCTGAGAAATCACTGCTTGCTTAGAGCTATCAACATAAAATCAACGTTTACCTTAGCAGCACCACGTACAAAATTATTACATTCTCTGTATGCCCTTGGGGAGGACTTTATTTCTGGGATTCTACATACTTTTCATTTAATAGAAATCATAAGTGCACAGAAGTTTTGAATATGTACACATAATCATCTTTTAGCATCATATAGCACCAATTTAGCCGTCTTCCTGGTTTAACCCAAATTTTATATTTCAAGAGCTGGCAGGATTTTGACCCAGAATTGTGCAAAAGCTGTACAGCTTTTTCTTAGTTTCTCCTGCCTTAAGTGCCTCTAGCTGAACATTCAGAAATGGACGTGCCCCAAATTAGTGACCACAGCTTGAAACTTTGATTCTTGTTTGGTTTGTCAAAGAGGTTGTCATCTTGTCTCTCTTTCGGAAAGCATAATGTACCTTATGTGCCTTTGGGAGCTATAGACATTGCAAATATAAGCTCTCAAATTTAGTGAAATATCTGTTACAGAGATTATTTGTTGTAGTTCATGCCTTTCATTAGAAATAAATGTCCTTTGTTATAAGAGACTGTGAACATACTCGAGTAAAATGTAAGCCAAATGGCAAATACAATTGGTCTAGAAATGAATATTGACAATGCTTATATATATCTCCCATAGACATTTAGGAAAAAAGAAATTAGTTCTTTTAGCATTTTAATTTTTTAAGTACAAAAAATTTGTACAATTTCTATAGAAAGCAAGAATGTGTTGCCAAAAAAGTCTCAGCTTAAAAAAAGAATTCTCCACTGACAAATGTTCTAACAGAATTTAATGTATTTTTATTGAACATTTTAATGTATAATTTATCTTTTTTTTAATTAGCCCTTTTCCAAACACATATAATCTTAAAGTTTCATGACATTCTCAATATTTTTTTCTTTGTTCTTTTGGTACCCTCATAATTCTATTTCATATTTGATGATTCAGATAGAAGTAATTTTTGTCTTTTGGCTCAAAGTAAGTTTTGTATGCTATTGTAATTTTTTTTTAAAAGTAAATATTATTTTAAATGTCAAATATTATTATATATAATAGATTTATAAAGATTGTAAAAAGAGGTATGAACAGCTTAAAGAAATCTCAGAGATGTTTCCAAACTTTAACAGGACAAGGATGATATTGATATGAATATCTTGTGGTTGCTAATACCTAGGTTTAGGATTGTTTTTAGATTTCTATAAGCAATATAATAAGTAATATCCAATGCACACGAGTATGAAAATTATGTTAGAGAAATATAAATATAGCTAGTATTAATAACTTTGCTTTTTTCCAATGACAGCCTGAGACAGGAAGTGGGAATGGTACTTTGATAGATAAAGCAAAGGACTGTCTTTCTCCTGCTATACTTTATTAACTTAACTTGCTAAGTCAATACAGAAAAATCACTTAAGCAAACTTTTTCAAATTTAGGTGAATAAATGAAGGTACTTCAATGTGAAAGTAGATGCTGTTATAAGACCAATAAGATTCAAGGAGAACTTGAATCACCTACAAATAACTCTGTTTTCATACTGTCACCTTCCAGTGCTGTGCATGCTCAGATAACCGACAATCTCAAGACAAAACTGCTGGTAGAGAGAGGGTTGAATCAGAAACAACAAGATCAAGGGGACAAACTTCTTGTGTAACCCACACCGTGCTGAATCACAGGGTTCCTAATCAAGGGGACAAACTTCTTGTGTAACCCACACCGTGCTGAATCACAGGGTTCCTATTCCTGAAGGATGATGCATGGGTTATATGCAAGAAACTATGGAGCCTATCAGAGTAAGATCCATGAAGCAGACTGAGTAACTGTTTACTCCAAAACATTTAAACATACTTTTAAAACAACCTGTCTTATTCCTTTTTAGGGCCAGAAAGCAAGACAAGAGATAACTGTTCTGAAAGAGTAATCCCTGTTTTCCTGAAAATCCAAGTCTGAGCCTTCAGAAATCAGAACACATTGCATCTCAAGTCACTAAGCTCATATGGTAGATTTTGTAAAGGTAAGAGTTGGTTATAATTGCCCTTGGAGGGAGTGATTTCTGAGTCAGAGTAACCCAACACTATCTATGATTATGAAGAGTTTATTTTCTTTTTATTTAGTTTGGGGTAAAAATAAAGGAGATAAAAGGGGGGGGGTGACTGTTGTGGCAGTTTGGATGAATATAACAAAAGATCAGATAATAAAACATCTGTTAAGAACATGTGTTGGAACTCCAGGGTATACACTGAAACTAGTCAGTAATATCTGTGAGTGAATAAAAGAATGAATAAATAAGTATATAAAATCATTATTCCTTCCATCATCCCTCCCCTATGGAACCCACAAGGATTTTTTAAATCTTGTCAAGGATAGAGGAACCTAACAGCTCTGCAGCTGTTATTCAGTACATCTTCATATTGACAGATCTATCAAACTAGAGAGGAGTTCAAGACTAAAGAAAATATGAAAGGCCACTGTAAAAGAGAAACCACAGCCCAGAGCACTTTGTCAGTGAGAAAAGGCAGTGGAGGAAAAGAAAATCTCAGAGAAATGAAGTGACCTGCTCTAGGGCCCCCCAGAATGCCAGAGATAGATAGGAACTAAGTCATGGCTTGATGGTTTCTCTCTATTAGATGCGTTGCATTTCAGGAGTATAAATGAGTATAAAACATACTCTAAAAAGTACAAATGTGTGCTAGTGTGTATATCCCTCAGTTTACTGTTACAAAACTACTTCAATGATCCATTCCAGAGGTAAGAGGTAGTGTTTTTATCATTAAAAAAACCCACCACTGTCTCCATGGATTCTGATGCCCTGATTGGTGCACCACATTTGCCATCACTTTGCTGTCCTATAAAAAATTACTTTTCTACTTGCCCTATATTAGAGAGCTTCTCATTAACGAATGACAGGCATGTAAGTGGACAGAGATGAAGAAAATAATTCCCAGGAAGTGTAAGAAATGCTCTGAGGTCCTGCAGGAAGCCTGTAGCAGTTCTAGGAAGAAAGCCAAGATATCCAACTTTAGCTAGATATTGGTTTAGCCAAGCTTTAGCCTAGAACTCATTCTTCCTCTTTTGGAAACAGGTGGCTGCAGTTAAAAGCAATACAACCTCAATCACTTACAAGCTAGTTATCTTTAAATTGTTTCCTTGAAATTGGATGATGATGAGATATTTTCTATATATCTTTTCCTCTTTGAGTTTCTGCTCTGTCTGTTTGAGTTTCTCCTTATAGGCATATTGCAATAGCCGCTGGCTAAAAGAACTAGCCGAGGGAACGCAGGCATTCTCAGTTCTCATTAGGATACTGGGAAAAAAGTATTATCCTCTGTCTTTTTAATTATAGTGCTGGAGGGACATTATAGCGGCTAACTGTAAAGATAAAAAAAAATTTTGTCACATTCCTTTCTCTGCTACCTGGATGGCACTGTGGAAAATATCAACAAAACAATGTAAACTTCCTAACACTGGAGCACTGATACCTTTCCCTTTCAGTGATGGCCATTTGCGTCCACACTATCAAGAAGCACAAATAAAATGCTTCATATTAAATAAACATAAGGTAAAGTGACATTTAGGTTGACATAAACAGCTCTAGGAAGTCTTTGGGAAAAGGATTTATCGGCATAGGTAGCTTAAATCTACAAAGTCTTCAAATCCTTTCCTGATCTTCCATCCCACAATTCCTCTACTGTGAGTTAGTACACATGAAACTAAAGAAAGGCTAATTGTAGCATAGTTGTCATTTTTGGCTTGTAATTGTAATTGAGAATCAAGCAGAGAGAGAAAACAATGATCAGAAAGTCAATTACTCACTCGAAGCTCTATGCTTACGAAGATTTCAGTCTTCTGATGTAGCCCAATACCTTGCACACTCTTCTTTCTCTCCCCTTCCTAAGAGTGCTCTCCTTTGTACTTCAGTATACTTTCTACATTCTCCATATTTCAAAATTTAAGAGCAAAATAGTATAATAGGTTAATTTTAAGCTGGATATCATTAATGAGACAACTAACTGAAAAATCAATGATCAGTTTTGAACATTAGCTTGAAGCCAACTATGCAATCCTCATATTTTCTGGGAGCCAGGGAGGGTGACTTACTGTTTAAGTTTTATCTTGCTTCTCATGGCCTCCCAAGAGGTAAGGTAAATTATAAACTGATGAGAGATGTTACTGTAGCAGCTATACAAGCTGAAGTTTTCTACCCACGAGCAGAAACAGAGCGCAAGACCTTTTCCTAATGCCTTGAAAATATGCCTGAATTTTGACTTTAAGACATCATGTGGGGGTCGGTCTCTTCTCCCATGTAACAAGTGATAGGACGAGAAGAAATGGCCTCAAGTTGCACCAGGGGAGGTTTAGACTGGATATTAGGAAATTTTACTTCACTGAAAGGGTTATCAAGCATTGGAACAGGCTGCCCAGGGAAGTGGTTGAGTGGCCATCCCTGGAAGTATTTAAAAGACATTTGGATGAGGTGCTTATGGACATGGTATAGTGGCGGTCTTGGTAGTGTTAGGGTTATGGTTGGACTCGATGATCTTAAAGGTCTTTTCCAACCTATATAATTCTGTGATTCTGTGATTCTGTGAAAACTGAAACACTCTTTGGTCTTTAGTTTTTGGTCTCTGTGCTTTTGGATAGCTAGCACAGTGCAGGGATGTGCACACCTCATGACTGGACCACAGCCACACACTTCTGAATTGGGAACCATGAAACTGCCATCAGTTCTTTGTAACTTTCCCTTGGCTTAGGCTGGGGAAAAAACACTGAGTGATCTAGAGAAAAAAAGGTACTGAACACTGTTACCAAACCCTTTAAATGTTTATTCTGGATTTTTTCCCCCAATTTAATTGTATTTCAAAATAGAATCAGATCATATTAAACAGTCTATTTATTTTCTCCATTTCCTACGCTGACAAAAAAAGGACATCTGTTGGGTTTAAAACATTTGAACAAGTACCAAAACCAGTCATATATGGGCACAGTTCTCACAGCAGAGTGGAAACAACTTTTTAAAATGTTGGCTTATGGGTTGAAGTTCTTGTGTTTACCTAAAATGTTACAGATGACACAAACACATGTAGGCAGGCACAAAGAGAATCTATTGATAATTGCAGATTTACTAACCAAAAATATGAAATAATATGTCTTTTCTAGGGAAGTAATCTACTGTCATAGCCCAACATTTGCCCTCTATGCCTCTGGCACTGTGTCGTTGAACAAAGGACCAAGTCCTATGAACCAGAAGTACACACAACCTAGTGGGCCACACAGTAGACCCTTAAGGCAGAGGAAGGCTGTATGTGATACCATCTTCCTTCCCACTCGCCTGGATTTCCTGTACATAAGTCAAGTCTGAGACATTAACTAGAAGATGAGGCCAGAAGTTGGCTTCAAGAGGTGCTAAGAAAACAGTATTCACTTGGTGGGGGAGTCATCTTTCCTGGTGAGCATGAAAGAATTTCTCTATGCTTATGTATATTACACCTGATGTAACAGGAGAAAGGTATCGGGCCTTCAGGAAGATGGTGGTGGGGAGTCAACCTCAGGCACCAGAAAGGGCAATTTCCTCCAAAAACTATTTATTTGCACTCTTGGGAAGCATATCCCTCAATTAGGCTGCAGAATGTATGAAAACAGCATAGGTGGCTGCCACCCTTCTTATAGAGAGGTAAAAATTGTCTATCTGTCACAAATTATATATGCCATATACATACAGTGTGTTTTTTCAGTTATCCCTTACATTTACTTTTTTAACCTGATCCCTGAACTTCACCCCTCTGAATTTGCCTTTAATTCCATATATCCTTTATCCTTTATCCTAATATCATATATCCTTTAATATCCTCTTTTCCCAGCACCCTACCGAAGAGGTCAGTTCTGGTCACTGATCACTGGAGGTTATGACTCCAGGGAAATTCTCTTCAGCTCCATTACCCCAAGATAGAATATTTAGTGGTTTCAGGGGATGAGACAACTGTAATCCTGAAAATAGTAATTCTGTAATAAGATAAAGTATATTTTTTGCAGGTCAGTTATCAATTAGCGGAGCTAGCAAGCCCTAGCACGTTTTTGCTGAACTTCTGAAAATAGTGTTTCAATGAATCAAGCAAAATTAGGAAAATTTTCACACAAATTATGAGAACATAATTTGTAAAATTTCAAATCTTTCTAACAAGCAAAGGTCAGGACACTTCTCAGAAAATACTTTTATGAGAATATTCTTTACAAGTGAGCAAAACTATGGGGTTTTTTCCCCCTAAGCTTGTTTTCAGAAATGATATGACCATTTATTGTGGTATTTGCCATGCAATATCTATCTGACACAGGCTGCCAGCATGGAAAATTCCTGCCTGAACTTTTGAGAACTGGCAATATTGTTACCAGTTGGAAAGAGAGTCCAGATATGGGAAATGTCAGTCAAGTTTAAGCACTGACTTGCTTCCTAAGCTGCCTGGCTCTGTGATGCCATTCTTCCTATGGGATGTCAACACCTTTTGCAACCTGGGCTACCTTCTGCTGCTGATTGCATCCTTGTCATCACTCCACAGAGCTGCCAGCCCAAAGCATTTACAAACCATGAAAGACTGCTGAAAACCACACAATTTTAAAATGATAGGTTTGAGGCTGTCCTTATTTATCATTCTGCTGCTGACCCCTTGAGGTGTGCATGCTTCACAGTTTCAAGATCTTTTTTTGCAAGTGTGAAAGAAAAAACCTCTTGGTTTTCTTATAACTAAAGGTAATATTTTCAGTGATTGACTTTTGTCTCCTCTTTTGGAGCTTTGAAAGGAAAATCACATTAAAATTTTAGGAAATAGTGAGTGTTAGTAAAACTTTAACAAATCAGATAAACAAATCAGGGCTGGAATTAAAGGCAGTGGCTCTGTATAACCACACCAGATCTATGCAGCCCTGGTAGACTGTGATTGCTAAGTGAACACCACTGGTGAAGGTGCAGAGCTGAAGTGACAGAAGAGGAAATACTAGTGAAAGATGCTGGGGAAAACTTCCATCTGATAGAAAGCTTTAATGTTTCCAGAAAGCAGCTGGATATTAGTTGCAATTTTGCTCTTCCCTGAAAGACTCTCACAGAATGGCCTGCACAGAATTCAATTTCTTTCCCTTGAAAGGAGGCAGAATTGAGTCAACCCTGCCAGAATTTGAACCTGTGGCTCGAGGGAGTCTAAGTAATTCAACCCTTAGGCACGACTTTTAAGCCATCACCCTCCAGCATATGATAAAAGGTATTGTATAAAGAAAGGAAACAGAATTGTAATGAGGGAAGTTTTGGGTGAATCATAAAGTGAGACAGGTTTCAGATATTTTTGGAGGGGGGCATGGAATCACATTTTTTTCATGTTATGGGGATAACAGCAGTAAACAACAACTGGGTTAAAAACATTTTCTAAATACTGAAGTGAACTCAAGATTTTATGCTATTTAAGAAAGTTTAGGAAAGTTTTTGGTGTGTGTGTTTTGTTTGCTGGTTCCTTCTTCCTGACTTTCTGCTGTCATCTGCTCCTGAAAGAGAACTTGACAGGAGGTAATGTTTGTAGCTATATTTCTAACACATCTGAAACTGAAAATAATGGAAACCATATGAAAAAGTTCAATCTCTCTTTTTTCCTGTTGCAAAATGAAGAACCGAAAGTTCAAAAGAATGTTTGTGAAAATATTACTAGTAACAATTTTGTGGATATTTTGCTGCTGGGTGTCTCTGTCTCTCCCTCCATTTATATATAAAATTCATGGTGAACATGACCTTAGTTGTTGTGTTGCTTCTGCTTTTGAAGTAAAATTAGGTTTGAAAAAGTAAATTTTACATTTTCTTGGAAATACTAAAACTTTGTCCCTGTGGGGACAGGTTTTACTTATTTCAATCAGTTAGAGTTTGGATTTTGCTCAAAATCAAGATAACTCCTATATGATACTCTTTAATATAACTGCAAATATTTATATTATCCCTATAAAAATGTTTGCACCAAATTGTATCTGGTGGAAATGAGTTCCATATTTTTTAATCAGTTTTAAATGAGCTGCCTCTGAATTTTGCTGAATATTTCCATATGTTTCCTTATAAGAAATCAAAATAAGAGCACTTTACTCATTTCTATACATCATTCATTTAAAGATACACATACTGCAGTTATTTTGGAGATGAAAGCTTTCTTTATATTCCTTTAGTCTAAAGATATTTTCTTTCTGCAGTATCATGTTTTTGTCTCGCCAGGTAACCAAAATGGAACACATTACTCCAGGTAAGATTTTCTTTCCTGTTCTTGTAAGGCTTCTACAGCTGAGGCCTTTCTGAGCACTTCTTTCTGTTGAGCCATTCACTCAAATAGGCAGGATTCATCCCTTCTCCCATCTTTAGACCCCAACAGAGTATAGGAGCAATTCAGTTTGCTCCTTCCATTCTGCGTTATTTCCTTTTTATCAAAAAATAACCATTAGTCCTTTCGCCTAATTTTGTTAAATCACTTTGGGATTCTTTGTGTTATCTAATAGTTCTAAATGAGCTGCACAATTTTTGGACACAGTTGATAATTTTTATGCAGAACAGTTCCTTAATCAAAAAAAAAATTTGTTTACTCAAACCCAGAAATTTCCATGGGAAACATATTTTTAAGTATAAATAATTAAGCACCAATAGGTTTTATAATGAAAAAAATTGTTGGGGCTTTTTTTTGTGTTATTTGGATCAACAATTCAAACTGGAGTATCTATTTTTAAATATAAAATGTGTTATTTGAGTCCAGGTAAAATTTAAACAGAAGATTCTTCTCAAAATAGAAGAAAGAAAAAGAAAAAAGAAAAAATTCTACAGAATTTCTTTGAAAATTGTTACAAGAATGAGAGAACAAGGAAACATTCAGATTCAGAAAAAAAGATTTGAAACATTCCATTGTCTTTTAAAAGAAACTGTTCAAATTAAAAAAAACAAACAAACAAACAAATAAAACAAAACAAAACAAAATTCTGTTCTCCTGTACTTTTCACAGGCTACACAGGCTGTTAGTTTTCATTTATATATTCTAGTTTTATCCTGGTGACTTAACTTAGATCATAGCATTAAATTAAATTTATTCTGTGCTGTGAGCAAATACTGGGAGAAATCAAGATGTTACAAACATTTAAATGCTGTGAAATATCAGGAAGTATGACCAGGTATTCTCAGTAGGTCATCTAGTGGCCATAGCAAAGAGAAAAGTCAAAAACATTCCAATGTTTCTGTTGATCTGTCCCAGTCAGAGACAGGGACTGGGGCGCAGTACAAAGTTGAGCACATGAGCAAGTCCTGTAATAAAGGGGTCTAATTAACACTGCATAGTTCAGGTGCCTGTCTTCTATATCATGGGCCATTTCTGATGCTTCAAAAACAGATTAAAAAAAGATATAGCAGAAAAACAGCACTGATTTCCTTTCTTTTCAGGGGTGGAAATACCCTAAATATTCTCCTTTTAGATTTCCAGTTCATTTTTTTAGATCTGGGACTTGATTTTCTTCTCACGTTCATGAAAGGGACTCGGTCATCACTGATAGAAATATAATAGTGGTAAACTAGAATGTTTCATGTTGCCCCTCCAAAATCACCATGGTGCTATGGATTACAAAGTCTCAATCCCAGTTCTGGGAATTTAGGAGAAGATGGGTTTGGGCTTTTTGTTTGCTTGGGGTTTTTTTACTGCATTAATCCCACTGCAATTTTCCTACTATACATATACAAAATCTGTTATTCTTATGAGGATATATTAGAAACATTATATTATGTTAAATAAGGGCACTATTAAATACACTTCCAATGAGTCTTCCTCTGGTTTAATAGAGAGTTGTTGTGAGTACAATACAAAAGGCCCACATGGTAGAGCTGAGAATGTACCTCTCCAACCCAGTCGTGATCCTCAAAGCAATGGGGTTCACCCATCAGTTTTTGCTACGGGTAACTCATTTGTTGCTGTGCCATGCCAGCTTGATTTAACTAGCACATATGAACAATGGCAACACAAGCCTGATTCCTGAACATTTAAAACTAGCTGTTGAAAGCAGATGGCATTCTCCAGTTCTCACACTGCTCTACTGCAGAGAACTAAAGTTTAAACTATCAGCTACCTGCCATTTTTGAAATTGCTGCAGATAAAAACTCTTTGATGATTTCAGATTGCTGCTGCTTGCTTGCAGGCTTACACAGAATAATTGCTACCATAAGAAAACTACTGAAATAAACAATAAACTGATTTTGGCTGGAAGTACATTGTAATTCTGTTCTATATTGGTATGTGCTGCACCACAGAGACAAGTGTTTGTTTTAAACAACAACAAAAAAATAGCTAAACTGAGGTGGAAGAAAAACAACCCACCAGTTTAATAGTTCTGATATAATAATCTGTGAACCAGCTAAGATAGAAACTTAATTGTTACTGAAAAGATTAAATAGACTATGTCTGGTATAAAACACGTAGGGCCATATGCCATCCTGCAAGGCTATAGAACAAAGGAATGAGGCACAACATAATCCAGAACAAAGACCCCATCTGTAAGGGGAAACTATTAATGTGATATGTCTCACTCATTCTTCTTCAAGGTCTTATCCCTATGCTTTGCTAAAAGTGAAGATCATCTAACCTCTGTCCTCCTTCTCAAGATCTTCCTGTTTATCTGGGCTAGGTCTTATATTGGTTCTCTTTACTACTGGTCCCTACAATGGTACTGAGATTTATTTTCATTGGTTAGCCACCACAACCCTCAAATTTTTTCAGAGTTGTTTCTTTCTTAGGGAAGTATGACCTACTTTGCTCATCCTTTGATGCCAATTTTTATCTTTGACTGTATATTAAAGAAATTATGTTTATTTTTGCCTAGCTGATCAAGTTCTGTAGCACTGATTTATCTTTGTCTTATCATCAGACTTGATTAAGACTTTGCAGAATCACAGAATCACAGAATAGCTGAGGTTCGTAAGCATGTCTGGAGGTCACCTAAGCTGACCCCCCTGATCAAAGCCTGGTCAAATAGAACAAGTTTCTCAGGACATTGTCCAGCTAGGTTTTTAGTATTTCCAGCAATGGAGACTCCACACCCTCTCTGGAAACCTGAGGAATCTGTTCCAGTGCTTGATTGACATAAAATACATTTTTTACTTATGTTTAAAGGAAATTTATTGGTTTTTTTCACTTTGTGCCCAGTGGCTCTTGTCCTGTTGTGAGAGACTGAAAGAGTTAATGTCTCAAACATTGTGGCGACTTGAGGCGCTATTTGCATGGCGACGGCAGGTCGGCGAGCACGGGGTGGGGGAGAGAAGAGCGGGATGTGGAGAGCGCGTCGGAGGACACGCGGTTCCAGGTTCTGCCAAACCTGACCATGTATGGCCAGAGGTCACACTGAGTTGATCTGAGGAAGGGGCTTGCAACCGCCCCAGAGACCCCTCGCGACCACCCCCCTCCCCCAGCGCCTGCGCAGAAGATTGAGAACTTTCTAGAACAAGAACCATGTAAGTCCTGAAGGGGCGTACCTGGAGGCGGGGATTAGCCAATAAAAGGCTTGCCCCCCCCCCCAGGGAAGCGCACGCACGCCCACCACTGGAGGATTGCCACGTCTGTCATCGTCATCGCGGGATCCAAGGGTGGTGATACTTTTTCTTTCTCTTTTCTCGTCTCTTCTTCTTTCCTTTTCTTGCTTCTCTTCTCTTTTCCTCTGCTTTTCCAATATATATATGCAAGTTTGGGATCGGGAAGCCCGGAAAATAGCTCCATTGCCAAATCGCCTTTGTTCGTTCGTTAAACTCGCCAGTTCGTTAAGTTTGTCCATTTGTGGAATTTGCCAGTTAATAAAGTTGCTGGCCAGCCTGTTCCTCTGGGTCATTGTCGTGACTGCCGACCACGCGGCTCTGCCGAGCAGACATCGGCTTTTGTTGGTACTCAAACAGTCGGGGAATCGAAAAGATTCACCCCTCTCGCAACCCACCGAGTGGGACGAGACATTAATTTGGTGTCAGAAGTGGGATTCCCTGACTTGATCAGTGAGAGGAACAGGGAGGGGATATCGATTGAGTCGAGAAGGGAGGACGTGAATGGGCTGAGTCCGAGTCCTCCGGCAGATAGATGATCATGGCTTCCTGGGTTCAGCCTGATCTGGACTGCTCCCCGTTGTTGTTAGAGTTGTTAAAAGCTGTTGTTTTGGGTGTTTTGGTAGCTGCACTGACGGCAGCACAGAAATATAAGTGCACGGTAAAATGGGCTAAGCGAGATGCGAGCGAATCGTCACAAGATTTGGGTAAAAGCTTGCAAGCGGAGCTGGAAGCTGAGCGGGAAAAACGGGTGCGAGCGGAAATAGCAGTGACTAGGTTGCAGAATCAGTTGCGCGACGCTTTTGTCAGGGAGCACGAGTTGTGGTCGGAGCTAGCGGAGGCGGGGAGGGAGGATCTGGAGAGCGAGTGTGGGCACTGCGGTCTGTCTAAGGAACGCGAGCTAGTTGATGGGGGGGTAGCTGGCCGCTACCCCTGGGAGGAAATGGAACGGGCAAAGTGCCAACATGATGAGAGAACTGCTCCCCAACTTCGCCCACTTATTAAAACGGAATTCCAATATGAAGGGGGTGCCAATACCGCGCCGGAAATCATAACAAAAGAAATACCCTATAGTGCAACTGAATTGGCGAAATTACAAGATCGATATAGTAGGCTCCCTAGAGAAACGGAGACAGAATATGTGTGGAGGGTCTCCCTCACGGGGGAGGACAGAATTAAACTTTCTGAGGAGGAGGCGCAGGGATACTGGGGTCCAGGCGTGTTTCTAACCGTCCCCGACGCTCGAGCCCCCTGGTCCCTCACTCAAAGGGCTGGAGGGCTGGACCCCTTGGAACTGGGAGATCCGGTGACCATCCCCACTCCGGGACTGGATCAGATTACCGAGAGCATGCAGAAAGCCGCCTGCCTCCAGCTCCTGCATGACCGGCACTTAACACCCCATCAGCCCTCCCCGATGTTGCTAAAAGCCAACCCCAATTGAATGAAAACCCTGATAAAGGGCCTCCCTGACCCCCTAAAGCTACATGCCATACAAATCCAGGACCGCCTAAGGGCAGCGCTCCCAATTCAGGAGCGTTTAACAGAAATGCTAACACCCCGGAGAAGCCAAACGCAGTCCACTCCGGCGGAATTCCCCCTCACCTGGGGAGGGGTTGCGCAGGAGCTGATCAGTTATAGCTGCAACGTGGGAATCTCCGGAGGGGAACAAAGGGGTAAAGCTGCGGTTAGGAGAACGGGATTAGACAATCGGCTTTTAAAAGGCCTACCTGTCGGAAGACCTCCGGATAATCCCTTGCTTTTAAAACCGGTCCGAAAGGGGACCGAGTTTTCCTTTTCTTTTGCAGGGGGAGAACCAGACTGTCACCTGTTAAAACATAGCAACCTCGTCAGAGGAGCATCGGACCTCGATGAATACTGCCAATGTTGTAATAATAGTCCTAATATGTATTTATGATTTTTCATGTGGACGGTGGTCCTCCTCTCCCCCGGGAAAGGAGGACATGGGGGAAGTGGAAACCATATTCCTTCGAACCTTGTGTGGGAACTACGATTTCTCACATGGATGGTGGTCCTCCTCTCCTCCGGGAAAGGAGGACACGGGGGAAGTGGAAACCATATTCCTTAGAAGCTTGTGTGGGAAATAGAACCGACCAAGGGATATGTGTTGCCCTTCCCCAGTCAACCAAACAAGGATTGAGATTTGTTGTTGGTGGTGGTGGTTTTTGTTGCATTACCCAATATTACGTATAACTTGAAAAGGTTCTTAACTATAACACTGGTCCTGGGGACCCCCCAAAAAACCTGGCTCTTGGTAAGGGTTCTGATAAGGGACATGTGTATTTGTTGGGGTTATCCTTCCCGCAGATATAGAAACCGGGATGTTCTGTGCAACAAGACTTATGGTAGAGTCAAGTATTGTGGCATACCCTGTACACACTACCCTTTGCAGAGCCTGCCGCTCACTGCTAAACCTGACATACCTGTAAAATTAGCATATCCCCGGACCCCTTGGGACTAGTTTGGGGATGTTCTAACTGGAAATTTTATTCCTGATTAGCATTGAAATATCATGCTGGTCTGAAATGTGGATTAGTCATCCCATCCTTATGTCCATCTCACAACTCCAGTACTACTGCACTCTGCTACTGCACTCTACTACTACTACTACACTCACAACATCAGTACTACTATAGAGGCAGCACGGACCAAAATGAAAGAAACTGCTGACCAAGCTGCTGAATTATTTCGATCACTCCAGCCGAAAGACTGTTTCGACGGGCATGCCCCCAGATCTTCATTCGCTTCCCTCCTACAATCCTGGGGACTCACGGGGTGGGGGAAATGGTTAATTCAAACTGGAATAACCCTGATTTCTGTTCCTTATGACTGGCATAGCTATTGTTTATCTGCTTGCTTCTGCTTTCATTCTCTTTTCTCCTGCTGTTCACTATGTTCATATCACCACTCTGGAAGAAAAAATCAAGGACCCTCTGCCAACTCTCGTTGAAAATTTCGTGAACTGCGTCTTCTCGATCTTCTCTATGTGAAAATCCTCACCCTGGACGAAGATTATATAGACAATGTTGGAGCCACGGGGTGGTGTGAGAGACTGAAAGAGTTAATGTCTCAAACATTGTGGCGACTTGAGGCGCTATTTGCATGACGGCAGGTCGGCGAGCACGGGGTGGGGGAGAGAAGAGCGGGATGTGGAGAGCACGTCGGAGGACACGCGGTTCCAGGTTCTGCCAAACCTGACCATGTATGGCCAGAGGTCACACTGAGTTGATCTGAGGAAGGGGCTTGCAACCGCCCCAGAGACCCCTCGCGACCACCCCCCTCCCCCAGCGCCTGCGCAGAAGATTGAGAACTTTCTAGAACAAGAACCATGTAAGTCCTGAAGGGGCGTACCTGGAGGCGGGGATTAGCCAATAAAAGGCTTGCCCCCCCCCAGGGAAGCGCGCACGCCCACCACTGGAGGATTGCCACGTCTGTCATCGTCATCGCGGGATCCAAGGGTGGTGATACTTTTTCTTTCTCTTTTCTCCTCTCTTCTTCTTTCCTTTTCTTGCTTCTCTTCTCTTTTCCTCTGCTTTTCCAATATATATATGCAAGTTTGGGATCGGGAAGCCCGGAAAATAGCTCCATTGCCAAATCGCCTTTGTTCGTTCGTTAAACTCGCCAGTTCGTTAAGTTTGTCCATTTGTGGAATTTGCCAGTTAATAAAGTTGCTGGCCAGCCTGTTCCTCTGGGTCATTGTCGTGACTGCCGACCACGCGGCTCTGCCGAGCAGAGGGCGGCTTTTGTCGGTACTCAAACAGTCGGGGAATCGAAAAGATTCACCCCTCTCGCAACCCACCGAGTGGGACGAGACACCTGTCACTGGATACCACTGACAGGAGTCAGGCTCTGTCTTCTTTACACCCTCCCATCAGGTATTCATATACATGGATAAGATCACCCCTGAGCTTCTCAGCGCTATTCGAGGCTACTCAACTTTTCTCAAATTGAAGTCTTGTGGCTTCAGCTCTGTCACTCATGATAAACATTATAAATGGCACAGGATCTGACTGTAAACAAAACTATTTACAATAAAATGCATCTGTTCATTCTTTAAAACCTATTTATTGTATTGATTCTAACTGTTTTAATTACTTAATCAAATATTGTATAGCCTGAAATCAAATGCCTCACGGACACCTAAAGCACTGTACCAGCACTGTTGTATTTATTAATTTAACACATGCTCCTCTCAAATGAAGATGTCACATTAGTTAGATGGGATCTACTTTATATAAAATAAGTAAGAGTGAATCTTTCCTAAATATATAGAGTTATTCAGGTTTTCTGTTTACCCTCTTGAAAACATCAGCACTTTTGTATCCAGTTCTCTGAATTATATCCAGTGTTCCAAAATTTTGTGAAAATTGACATAGAGCTCAGAGATGGTCTCAGACAGTTCTTTTAAAGTTCTTTGGTATAAACTATGAGATATGTTAATGAAAATATATCAAACTTACTAGCAGTGGTTTAACATGCTTCTTAGCCATTTCTTGGAGCTGTAAGCATATCATCATATGATGTGACTACATTTTTCAGATTTTCCCAAATGCAGAAGGGAAATATGTATTGAAAAGGTTCGCCTTTGTTGTATTATTATTGACAATTCTACCATTCCCATCTACTAAGTAGTTGATACAATTTCTATTATTGTTACAAATGGTTTTGGTCAGGAAGAGATATTAGCTATCACTTCTTTTGCTTTATCTGCTAGAACATAAAGTTTGACTATATATACTTTAGAGGTCCCTTCCAACCTACATGACTCTAACATCACACAAGTGATTCTAAGCAATTTACTTCCAAAATGTTGATGATTCAGAAAAAAATACACCTCTTCTCCTTTTTTGTCAGCTGTGTCCTTCCTAAATAGGTTACAAACATTGGTTTAAAATTCCAGTTTTGCAATCTTGCAATTAGTTTTCATCAAGCAAAGCTAAGACAAAATTATTTTCATGAATGAAAAATTCCAGTTCCTTGTTTTTCTTATCCAAGATCCTGCCACTGCTGTGTCTTTTGCTGTCCTGATTAGAGAATCAAAAAACTTAGAATAATTAGGTTGGAAAGGACCTCTGGATGTTTCTACCCCCCTAAGCAGGTCCACCCCCCTAAAGCAGGTCCATCTAAACCAGGTTGCTGAGGGCCTTGTCCAGTTGAGTTCTGAATAACTCCAAAGATGGAAAACCCACAGTTTTTCTGAGCATCTTGTTCCTATGTTTGATCATCTTCATCGTGAAACTTTTTTCCTGTTTTCTAACCAGAATTTCCAATATTCCAACCTGTGTCCACTGAAACATTCCCTCTCTTTCCATCCCTATGCAGACTGAGGTAGCCGAAGACAGCAATCAGATTAATAACACTACCTGTGTCCCCTCTATTTTGATTTTGTGCTAAATGGATAAGAATTTCTGGGTTCTTTCTTATTTACACTCCCCTTTTGCATTAGTACAATGATTCCTGAGTTAATCTAGCTGACCTCTCTGACAACTTGCCAACTTTTAAGATGACAGGACTTAACAGAGCTCCACAGATTCTCCTTCCCACCCACATCTACTCCCCAGGGCAAGTCACCAAACCTTTTGCAAGAGCAGCATCCCAACCACTGTATCATACACAACTTACCAAACCAGAAATTTATTTCTAAAATCTCCTTACATTATTTTCTTTCTTCACCTGATCATTTTTCTTCTGAATCATAACCTACTAAGGAACATATAGTGCCATTTTTGACAGAGATAGCCAGTGTTTATTTTCTTTTGCTAAATCAGTCCTTTCTAAGTGGCTCACACCCATGGATTTTAATATTTTAGCCTTACAAGTCTTTTATCCTTCTACCAGTGTTTATATACCATAATTATTATGATTAACACTTTTAGATGAGGTTTGTTTAGTGTTGGGGCCCAGCAGCCATCCAAAGGTGCATTCTAAACTAATTTTCCATTTGACCAGATGAGTCTGCAGAGATATCCTTCACATATTCCACCCTTAGTCTCTAGGAATAGGAGAAATTTCTATTTGCAGATTTCTTCAACCCCCTTCTCCCTTGCTGCTTACTACCCCCTTTTCCATCTCCCTACTCATCTGTCACTAGCTGCTTGACCTGCTAATGCAACTTGGTTCTGAACCATTTGTTTTCCAGGTCCTTTTTGCTGTGTAAGTGGGTGTGATGCCATCTACCAAATTTAGTTGCTTAGAAACTCAACTTCTTCAAGCTCTGGAGTTACCCATTCAATCTAACAGTTGCTACTTCTAGTCCATTTACCTAATGGTCTTTGTAGAAGTACTTGCACTACTTTTATCCTCCCACAGGAGAAGCTAATAATAACAAAAACACATTTCCATGTCATATTGATCAATTATTGTTCATTATGGTACAGAGAAGGGTACTCCTTGCTAAAAGAAAGTCCTGGCAATGGCTCTCCACATGTCCTACAAAGCTTAAGAGCCATTAAGCCACCCAAATCAATTCCATCTCTTCACAAATACTCAAGAAACTTAAATATTGGCACTATTCAAAGACCAGTGAATCACAGTCCTTAGCTAAATAGAAACCAGGTCTATCCACTGTTTCATTTAGTTGTTCATGGTCAATTATATAACCTCCACTTAGAATAAACAATTAACAACAACAAAAAAAATCCAAAATGCTCATAATTTTTTTCTACCTGTCCTTAGTTTTCCACTTCAAAACTCTGATTTTATGGTCATGTCCTCCTTTAATCAAAAGTTTCTAATATTCACCTTTCTCAAATTGAAATAAGATGTTAACAAAGCTGAAAGAGAATAAAAACAAGGCAGGGGAAAAAAGAGCAGAAGGAATGCAAAACCTCACGGAGTAAAAAGCACAGGCAGGTGAAAAGACAGGTATTTTCTTATTGTTTTAAAGTCAGCTTTGCTGCGTGTTTAAATACACATTTACCTGATATATTCAGGTTCTCATGAAGCTGAGATTACTATGTTATGTGAGTATACACACACACACACACACACACCGCCCTTGATATTTCCTTACTGAACCAGTATTGATTTTGTAACCAGATGTAACCAAAGTGATTAGTTTGTTCTTTTGCAACTAAGCAACATAGAGATAGGAGCAGGGTAGACAATACTTTAATACTGTGTTTGTACATCTATGGCTATGGATATGCTGCCATGCCCAAAGACAATAGGACGAGGAGTAGTACAGACATGCTGCTATGCTCCCAGTACAGCCCCAGCCCATCTTGACAATGAGTCAAGGAGTAGTTAGAATAATTGGTTTGTGTTAGAATAGGAATAAGGGTGCCAAATCATTGTTAGGGACTATGCACCATGAAGAAGGGAAGCAAGTTACGTAAGCAAGGTGATATTGCGCATCCCCATAAGAAGGGGTCAACTAAAGGACACACCTGTACGACCACCCAGGACCACCAGAGACCCCCACAGAAGCCCCTCGGATTTCAAGGACGCATGCGTAAAGACCATGCAAATATAATAATTAGTTCTGGGAAACAGAATGAATATGCATGATCATTCCTGAGTGCCATCACATGGCATGTAGAGAATAACCAAGGGATCAAGCCCAGCCAGCATGGGTTCAGGAAAGGCAGGTCCTGCTTGAACAACCTGATCTCCTTCTATGACAAGATGACCCGCCTAGTAGATGAGGGAAAGGCTGTGGATGTTCTCTATCTAGACTTCAGTAAAGCCTTTGACACGGTTTCCCACAGCATTCTCCTGGAGAAACTGGCTGCTCATGGCTTGGACGGGTGTACTCTTTGCTGGGTAAAGAACTGGCTGGATGGCCGAGCCCAAAGAGTGGTGGTGAATGGAGTTTACTCCAGTTGGCAGCCGGTCACAAGCGGTGTTCCCCAGGGCTCTGTGTTGGGGCCAGTTCTGTTTAATATCTTTATCAATGATCTGGACGAAGGGATCAAGTGCACCCCCAGTAAGTTTGCAGATGACACCAAGTTGTGTGGGAGTGTTGATCTGCTTGAGGGGAGGAAGGGTCTGCAGAGGGACCTGGACAGGCTGGATGGATGGGCCGAGGTCAATTGTATGAGGTTTAACAAGGCCAAGTGCAAGGTCCTGTACTTGGGCCACAGCAACCCCATGCAACGCTACAGGCTTGGGGAAGAGTGGCTGGAAAGCTGCCAGGCAGAGAAGGACCTGGGGGTGTTTGTTGACAGCTGGCTGAATATGAGCCAGCGCTGTGCCCAGGTGGCCAAGAAAGCCAATGGCATCCTGGCTTGTATCAAAAATAGCGTGGCCAGCAGGACTAGGGAAGTGATTGTCCCCCTGTACTCGGCACTGGTGAGGCTGCACCTTGAATACTGTGTTATTTTTGGGCCCCCCACTACAAGAGAGACATTGAGGTGCTGGAGCGTGTCCAGAGAAGGGCAACAAAGCTGGTGAAGGGTCTAGAGCAGAAGTCTTATGAGGAGAGGCTGAGGGAGCTGGGATTGTTTAGCCTGGAGAAGAGGAGGCTGAGGGGAGACCTTATCGCTCTCTACAACTACCTGAAAGGAGGTTGTAGCGAGGTGGGGGTCAGTCTCTTCTCCCAGGTAACAAGTGATAGGACAAGAGGAAATGGCCTCAAGTTGCGCCAGGGGAGGTTTAGACTGGATATTAGGAAATTTTACTTCACTGAAAGGGTTATCAAGCATTGGAACAGGCTGCCCAGGGAAGTGGTTGAGTCGCCTTCCCTGGAAGTATTTAAAAGATGTTTGGATGAGGTGCTTAGGGACATGGTATAGTGGTGGTCTTGGTAGTGTTAGGTTTACGGTTGGACTCGATGATCTTAAAGGTCTTTTCCAACCGATACGATTCTGTGATTCTGTGATTCTGTGATTCCAGGAAATTTGATGCATATGTATGTAATCGGACAATATAAGCTTTGGTTGATGTAACCTGCGGTACGTACACTAGGTGGAACGATCCGCCGTGCATCCATCGACATAATAAAGAATGCCTGCTTCTTAATGCTACATTTGTGTTAAGGAGTTTGATTCCCAATTTCGGTGACAGTTTTGGCGACCCAGATGGGACCCTGCTTCTGAATTTCGACGGATCCGAGGGATCGCAGGACCTCCAGCCGGCACCAAGGGATTATTGGGGAGAACCTCCGATCCCCGGACTGAAGAATTCTGAGCAAGATCCCCTGGAACAAGGTAATAAGGCATTCTTTCTGGATATACCAGTAACAAGGGTTGGTTGCCTGCCCATAAGGTGCAGCAAAAGCTATGCAGAGTTGGGCTAAAAAGGTACCTAAGGTAGCTAACCTCTGCTAGGTGAAAGCCTGTGGAGCTCTGGCTAAAGGGTTGGGGTTAGAGTCCCCAAAGGGGTTAGAGTCCCCAACTGGCTAATGGTCTTGATTGGTTTTTGAATTTCGGCTTGGATATTGGAACTATGTATTTGTTGTGCATTCAGATATAGTTTTTATGGTTTTGTGTTGTTGTAAAAAAGAATGCCTGCTTCTTAATACTACATTGGTGTTAAGGAGTTTGATTCCTGATTTTTGTGACAATTTCTTCCCTAGACCTCATTTCATGTTGTACCCTGAAAATTAAATTATCTATTTAGTTTCAATATGGCCCAGGTTTCTAATTGGATTTTGAGGCAGTAATTTATGTAATATTAATGGATACTTTCAGAAAACCACTAATTAACAGCTGATCTTTATTTTTCCTGTAAAGAAAGAAAGAAAGAAAGAAAGAAAGAAAGAAAAACAAAAAATGAAACATTAAAAAAGCACATCAGGCTCTTTTTTTTTTTTTTCTCCCCCTCTAGGAGTGGTTTGAATTTAATTAGCAAAAGCCAGCACACATCAGGGACATTTTGGGGAGTATCAAAATACATTATGTATTTGATCACCTTATCCCTATAAAAATGGCTAAATAATTTAAATGCAATTCAATAAAATGTGTTTTCAATGAGAAGCTTCGGCTCTAGGTGATGGATTAAAAGCTTCACATAACCCAGAGATTTTATAAACTACTGCCAAACAAATTCAAAGAGTATATTTTTTTTCCTTCTTTTATGTAGCAATATTTCTTCATTTTCTGCTTTTTTTTTTCTTAACAGCAGTGGAATAAATATGTACAGCATCATTTAAATGCTTTATGAAAAGAAAAAGAGGAAGATTCAGAGCTATCACCTCATCATTAAAAGAAGAAATCCACTTGCTTGTTCAGCAGGTGTTTTATTTCCTACTTATTGCCATATAGCCCCCTAAAAATCAAGGATTTAGGGAAATGTACCCTGGGATACCCAGAACAATACTGAACCTCACTCTAAATTGACACTTTCACTACAGTTTCAAGATTTAAACATGTTAATCTTTTCGGAGACTTTCTTTAAAAAAATTTTCTATGTATTAACAGTTACAAATCTATTGAACAAATTATTATAATGTATAAAACTGAAAATAATTGTAACAAATATATGCTTGATTCTCTGTTCATCACTGCTTTGTACTGCCTTTTACACTCGTGTCATTGTTATTTAATGGTATTTTATGCTCTCGTACTTTAATGTAAGTTACTAGATGCAAAAGAAGATTAGTAATCAGGGCCATAAATATACAGCCACATATACTCTACATCTAGGGATACATCAGCATTAGGTCTGGTCTGTTCAGACTAGTTCAAATGACTGACGTGAGTATTTACTAACAAAAGCTAAGCCTCTTCAAACCTGCTTAAAATCATTAAAAAATTAATAAATAAGTCTTTAAAAAGAAAAATTCCTGCTGTGAGTAAACCAGTCCAGTGCAGTTCTTAAGTGTAAATGCAAAATTGGATTTAGGGACTTCAAAGCTGAGCATTGCAATAGCCAATTATTTTTCAGTTCTTTACTCTTATCATGGGATCCATGATCTCCAAATAGGCAGTGGGGTGTCTGATGACTTACACAGAAAAAATTGGTCTTTTAGCATGAGATTCAGGAAAACTACAGAACAGAGATTTTCACAAGAGATGGCCATATAATTTTTGGATGTTAATGGTAGTTAGACATGAGGTCTAAACAACTTATTTCTGTCAGTATGAGAACAATAACAGGCAGGTTTACATGAGGACCTAAAGTGTCAGAATTACAGATGGGCATTTAGTATCCTAAATTTCATTTATTGAAATTTAGGTTTGTACTTGCCATATTTTCAAAACAAATATACAATTTCTAGTGCTTTTTTGGCTTTGGGCCCTTATAGTAATTTGGACCTGACTTGATCAGTCTGTGAAAGATGGTTGCAGGCTCACTGAAAGCTGAACTGTCCTAATTTCTATCGTCTGTGTCAAAAATACCCTGTATGAGTCAAAGTATGTTAAAACCATCTTAGAGATAAACATTTTGAAACCTGAGCAAAAGTCTGACCCGATCCTTTAAAGTCTATGGTGACCCTCCTTTTTTTTTCAGTAGACACCACTGGAGGCTTTCAGAGAGAGGGGAGGAGGAGCATATAGCCCACCACAGTAAATGGATTGTGTACAGACATAAGTGAGAACTTTTTGGCTGGGAAAGAATCCCACACTTCTAAACTGAAGTTTTTCTGAATTATCCAAATTGTTTACTGTCTACTAGTTCACCTTACCATAAGGTTAGATTTTCTATGACATTCCTTGGTTATTCGTAGCAAGTCCCATTAGTCCCATTATTAAACAAATAGTTTAACATTGGGGTTTTGGTACATAAAGAAGGATTTGATTCAGTAATGTCAAATATATATTTTTAATTTTTTTTTTAATATACTCCCCTCCACCAGCGATAAAGTCCAGCTTACAGTAATTATATCTGCTTACATAACATCCTGGAGGCTGAAAAATTCATAAGAACAACTGATCCTTTTCCATAAGAACAACTGATCACAGAATGGATTTGTCACCTTGAATCGTGTATATATGAGTATGCATTTTAGAATATTTTAGTATATGAGTATGTATTTTAGAATATTTTAGAATAAAATAGAAATAGTAATAGAAATAGTATAAAAGTTATTAGTAGTTAAGAAGGGATTACAGTTAGAATAGAAATTAGCATCCTAGAGTGTGAGAATCATAGACAGTTAGAAATAGAAACTAGCATACGAGATTGTGAGAATTGTAGAATCTTCAAGGTAATAGATAATGCCTAAGTTAGATAAGAGGGTACGGACACTGCATATTTTACTAACAAGCATATGTTTGTCCTAAAAGAATGCGAAGCTGTAACCCTTCAAAGACCAGTAACGGGAACATCCTCTTACCAGGAGAGCCGTAAAGATAAAGGGACACCACAACAACCATGAAAACAACAGGAATCAGAGTAAGTAGGGGAAAGGTAAAGGCGGCAGGAGGAGATCGCGACCACCGACCCAATTGGGGGATGAAAGGACTGCCCCCCCCCCCACTCCTTGTGAGCATGCACAGTGAATTAAAATCATACAGTGACTTTAATTCGAAGCAGAGAAAATACGGACCAATGGAAGAAGAGGATGATTAGTTAGTCTAATTATTATGTATTAGATAGGTGTGGTGTGTTAACTTTTATGTATAAATACTGAAAAAGAATTGCAATAGGTGTGCTCGATTTGTGGAACTTTTCCACCTTGCACCCTGCGCAGAATAAAGCAATGTCTCCTCTCTAAACATACTCTGTGTGTTTCGGGAGTTATTTTACAGCGAGGCAACAGATTCTCTAAAGCTTTCTAATCACAGAAGTATAGTTTTATTTTATTTTCAAGCACAGATGTGCTCGAAAGCATCAGCTGATACTGTGCCCAAATGCTTATTCCTGCTGTCTGAATACATGGGAAACAACAATCAACGGTACCAAAAACATTTTTCAATTAAATAAATGCCTGGAAAACAGCTGAATGGAGAAGTGAGGTTATTTGATCAATGTCAGATTGCAGGTCAGTGGTGAAGCCAGGAACAAGAGTTGTGTTTTGCAGTTGCTGGCTAATGTCCTAATTGTGATAACAAGATATTTACAGCCCAAGCAGACTCAAATTGAGCTGTGCACTCTGTCAGTTTCATTTTATGAGCCTGCTGCATAAAACTGTTCCCATATGGTTAAAATTAGGGATAAACAAACAGGTTCTGATCAAATAAGAAACCACTCAAATCTTTGTCCAAGGTTAATAATGAACTTTTTTTTTTTTAATCTCTGAAAATATTGCTTATGTAAATTTTTAAATCTTCTCTTGTTTTTGTCTGCTGGATCTTTATTTTTTAATTTAACCTGAGACTAAAAGCCAGAAGGAAATGCTGTTTTATTTTAGTTCTGCTTTAATCGAAAGAAGTAGAAGTAGCAGTTTTACAAGCTGCTGTTGTGTAAAGCCAGGAAACGTTAAATGAAGCCCCCAACCAGAGTCCAATACACGCTATTTACAGTGTTATCCCACAAGTGTGAGGTCGTTTACCCGGTGTGCAAGACGCCAATATACACACAGGGCAGAGATGGGTGCTAGGTGGTAGCTCCACAAAGCTGGCACAAAGTTTGGTCATACAGGTACAGTATTTATACAGTCCAGTTATGCATATGCATAAGTTATTACACATAGCAGTTTTCTATTGGTCTACATTTCTCTTGTTTCAACTTAAAGCTACAGTGCTACTTTAATATTCTGCGCACGCTCAAAGGTGAGGGGTCTCTGCTTGGGCCGGGGTCTCCAGCTCGAGGGGTGTGATTTTTAGTATTATAATGAGGATAGTTCGTGTGAGGGTGCTTCTTATCACATTTCTACTAGTTGTTTCAGATGGTTCCCAAAACATCTTAATTAGCTTACATATTTCTCCGGGATGTGCTTCTCTCCCAAGGACAGTAATTCTTGTTTAGACATTCCGCTTTCCAGCCTGAGTCCTCCTTATCAGCTTTACGTAAGCCTTGGCCTTCCACCAGCTCCCGTTAGACTACACTGTTAGACTACACAGTCACCCTTCTGAACAGGCAAAGTACCTTGTCTATTCATGTAAAAACAATGTTGATCCCTGGGTATAAGAAAGCCAAGATGGGAAGAAGGGAAGAGACATCAATTTTAGACTGACTGCTCTAGCTGGAAAAACACATAAGCTTTTTGGACACAGAAATAATTTTTCAAAGAGAAGCTTCTGTATCTGATAGCTTTTTAATTTCTCTTCTGGTTTTGGCTGGGATAGAGTTAATTTTCTTTATAGTAGCTAGTATGGGGCTATGTTTTGGATTTGTGGTGAAAACAGTGCTGATTGATTGATAACACACTGATATTTTAGTTGTTGCTAAGTAGTGCTTATACTAAATCAAGGACTTTTCAGCTTCCCATGCTCTGCCAGGTGCACAAGAAGTTGGGGGGGGATACAGCTGGGACAGCTGACCCCAACTGACCAAAGGGCTATTCCATACCATATGACATCATGCTCAGTATATAAAGCTGGGGAAGAAGAAGGAAGGGGGGGACATTCAGAGTGATGGCGTTTGTCTTCCCAAGTAACCATTATGCGTGATGCAGCCCTGCTTTCCTGGAGATGGCTGAACACCTGCCTGCCCATGGGAAGGAGTGAATGAATTCCTTGCTTTGCTTGCGTGTGCATCTTTTGCTTTCCCTATTAAACTGTCTTTCTCTCAGCCTATGAGTTTTCTCACTTTTACCCTTCCGATTCTCTCCCCCATCCCACCAGGGGGAAGCGAGCGAGCAGCTGTGTGGTGCTTAGTTGCCAGCTGGGGTTAAACCACGACAATTTCTTACTTGCCTTGCTTATATATTGCTGTGTGATACCATTCAAATCACTGGATCTAAACATAAAACCAAATGTAGTCTAACTTGTCTCATGTCACAGTACAATGAGCCTGGGATGGCTGAATTTAAATGCTGAGTCGAAGAAATGTGTATCTTCCTAAACAAATCCATTCTGACTTAACACTCCCAGAGCCTAAGTACTTTGAGGTAAGCAGAAGGAAGTCAGAGAAACTTTCTTATAAATGAATTTGGGCTATTGTCTTCAAATAGGACACTGCAGTAGAAGAGATGAATATATAAGAGGTTTGACTAGTGTATTTGCATAGTGTATAAACAAGAGCACTCCTGGGTGCCTGTCAGAAATAAACATCTGAATCTCTTGAGATTTGTGCATCCTTAATCACCCATTTAGCTTCTGCCTGCTGTAACAGAGATACTGGACAAAATGCACCTGCAGTGCTGCCAAATGTTCCTACTTCATAAAAAAAGAACTGCTGTATTTTCTGTGGAAGACTGGTAGGGGGAGATAAATAAATAAAGAGCCCACATCATGCCTCAGTCTAGGAAGTGGAGTGTGAAGGCCTAGCTGTTAGGGGTTTAAGAGCAGCTGAAACCTTGGCTGAGATGAAAGAAAGTCACTTTTCTCTAACCAGGCTTTTAATCTTGCTTGATGATCCATTTCTGCCTCCTGTAAAGAAGGTACTTGTTTGAGAGGCATTATGTAGGTATAGCTGGATTGTGACAAGGAGAGGTCACAGAGCTGCTCAGTCCTTGGGCAGCTCCACCCAGGTGACATAAAGCTCTCAAAGATTTTATAAGCAAAGGCAGGAAGCCACATGATGTGCTTCTGCTTAAGTGGCAATTGCACATCATTTAAGAGGCTTGGGTATCTGATGGACAGAGGGTCTCTTCCCAGAACACAGGAGGTGAAAATACTACATTAGGTATCAATTTTGAATTCCTCTTTGGAGGAACTTTGCATGGTAGCCCTCTAAGTACAGGTCCCTCTGTGCTCCAGATGTGGACACAGGCCATGCCTTGGCTCGTAATTAAGGCCTTGCTCTCCAGTAGGTCTGGAGTAGCCTTAACTCAAAACCTAGCCTTCTCCACTCAGTGTAGTTCCATGGTCTGTGGGACAATTCTGGCTTCATTCTAGCAGTTAATCAAAGTCTATCCTCAAACTGATGAGTTTTGTTTCTTTTCTCTCCACTTCCTGTGCCTGCCCCCCCCCCCATCTTTCTATACCATTAAATAAAAATGTAGAGAAGGTGAATCCCAAGAATAATGCCAGTGAAAAGGCACAGAGACCAATTACAGTACTGAAGGGAGAACATTTATTTGTGTTTTCTAACTCCTACTGGCATGATCCTGTCCCTTCTCTTGAGCTGTCTGGCATGTGCCTTACCTCTCCCAACCCTTATGAGCCAGTTCAGTTACCTAAGCAAGTAGAAAATTATCTGAATTTTTTTAATTATTATTTTGATCCCTTCATTTTCTGCTGAGTTGGTGAGCTAAATTGTACCCCACAAACCAGTGCTGAAACAGAGAAAAGTACAGGGCTGCATATCTGGGGCAGTGGGAGAGAGGCAGAGAAAGGGAGGCATCCCTGTTGGTAGCAGCAAACTACTTAGGTGGGCACAGTCAACTTGGCTACAAGAATGTTTTTCCACATTAAACTAATAAGATTGAAAAAAGAAACAAAAAAACTTAGTTTTTCTCCTCCCAGAGCCATCTTGGTGCACCTAAACACCTGTGTTAGCACATGAAAAGGGGCAAGGACATAGCCAGAAGTCCCTGGCAGACTCAGATGATTCAGCCATTCAAGCTGCTAAGATTCCTTCAGAGTGTGAGGTCTAGCATTTCTGTCCAGATCTAGTCTGAATTTGTTCTTGATCAACCTTGTGTAAGGATTGGTATTCCTGGACGATCCTCATGTGAAAAGAGACGAGGCAAATATTAAAACCACTGTGATTTTCTTGCCCCTCAGTAGATGTTTCATCAGGCTTTCATTGAGTTAATTGATCCTCCTAATTGCTTTTAGTCCTTAAACAGTTACAAAGTAGAGTACAGTCATATGTAGAGCCTTTCCTTTCTTCTCAGGAGCTGTGGTGACAATTTCAGTCTCAATTCTTCTATTGTCTGCTATCTTCAAATCTACCCCAAAGGGTAGAGAGTACTTGGGCTGAGCCCTTTGTGATGCCACAAAATATATGTTTGCCCTATAGGCCAGAGAGCTGGTAGAAGGATTACACCTCATGAAGCTCAGTCTCTTCCAACTATTGCCTTGGGAGAGCTGCAGATTTGTCCTTCCCTTGACCAGGAGCCATGCGCCATCTGGCTGGTTGTATTTTACTCATGACACGTTTCCTCTAACAATCTCTTCTTGTTACCACAAACCATATATATATATATATATATATATATTTGAATAACATAGAAAAAGTATAGAAGTTATTAGTAGCTAAGAAAGAATCATAGTTGTGAGTGGAAATTATTATATGGGAAATGTAGAATCTTCAAGGTAATAGATAATGCCCAAGTCAGATAAGAGGGTACTGGCACTGCATACTTCACTAACAAGCATATGTTTCACTAACTAGCATCTCCTCAACAAATGTTTTTCCCAACAGAACCCCTCATTACCTTGAAGGCGTGGTATGTTTACTTTCATGTATAAATATTGAAGAGAATTACAGTAGGTGTGCTTGATTTGTGGAAATATTCCACCTTGCACCAAATAAAGCAATGTCTCCTCTCTAAACATACTTTGTGTGTTTCGGGAGTTTTTTTATAAAACAGGTAACAGTTTTGGCGACGCAGGTGGGACTTGAAATTTGAGACCAGTCTTTGATCGACGCTCACTACCGCCGGAGGGATCGCGAGCCGGACTCCAGCGTGCACCGGAGGACTTTTTCCGGGGACTCCTCTAGCGATTCCCTGGTGGGTGGTGAGTGACCGATTGATACCAGGATAGAGACATTGTTACTTTGAAGTTTTGATTGTTTCTTGGTATTTCCCGGTGTATTCACGAGTAATACGAACGGAAGGTGGTAAAGTTGGTTTTGGTTAATTGGTGAATTAATTGCAGCCACTGCATTGATATATTGGTCTCTCCTGCGCTACTGTGGTGACGACCGGAGCAGGCAGAGTTTTGGTTGGGTTTGGTTTATCTCTATTGGTAATTATTGGTGTTATTATTGGTGATTTTAAAGAATATCATTGTACAATATCAACAAATGTGAAACATAACATCTTCCAAAGAAGGGGGAATAACTAAAGCTTCCCCAGTGGGTTGTATTTTAAAACATTGGAATAAGTTTGGAGGTGACCTGTTACCACGGAAGAAGTTAATGGAATATTGTAACCAATGGTGGCCGTTGTATGTGTTAGACGATGGAGAGAAGTGGCCAAAGAACGGAACTTTGAAATATAATACTATATTACAGTTAATGCTGTTTTGTAGAAGAGAAGGAAAATGGGATGAGGTACCATATGTGGATTTGTTTTTCATGTTGCGAAATAATTGGAAAAGCAGAAAAGAATGTGGATTGATTGCAAAGGATGCAAATGTTTTGGCTTTAGAACAAGTTTGGGACAAAACGCCTAAACGATGTTGTTCTGCATGTAGTATTGGTAAAAAGTGTAAAAAATATAAGGAGCCAGAGGAAGAGGAAGATGATATAGGATTATTAGTGGCTCCAGGACAGGGAAATATGCGGGGAGGTAATGGTCAGGGTGGAAATGGGGAAGTTGGAGAAGGTGATGCGGATAGTGATGCTGAAAGTGAAGGGGAGAATTTCAGTCCGATAGCAGGAAGAACTAGGAGGGGGGGACAGTATTGTAAGCACCCCTAAGGCAGGCTGTGGGCCCGACAGGAGAGCCGGTGTGGGTTAAAGTTCCCTTCTCGGTAGCAGACTCAAGGGCTTGGAAAGAGATGGCTGGAACATATAGGGAGGATCCAGAAAAGATGGCAAAGGTGCTGGAAACTATTATGGAGAATCATGACCCAGACTGGAAGGATATACAGGTGGTGTTGAATACACTGTTGTCATATGAGGAGCGGAGGACTGTTGTGGTTAAGTCTAGAGAAGAAGCAGAGAGGGTTCATGCCCAGGCAGGAAGACTGGAGGATCATTTTCCCACCACCAATCCAAATTGGGATCCTAACAATCAGACGCAAAGATTATTGTTAACTGAATATCAGAGGTTGATATTGTCCAGTGTAAGGAACGCGATTCCGAAACTGAAAAGCTTATCAAAATTATATGAGGTGGTACAAGGGAAAGATGAAACTCCATCAGCTTTCTTTGAACAACGATGTGATGTGGCTAGGAAATGGACAGATTTGGATCCGGAGAGAGAGACTGATGCACTTATGTTTGTGACTTTGTTCATGGGGCAGTCGAATTCTGATATTAGGAGAAAACTGCAAAAGATAGAAGGAGCAGAAGCAAGATCTATGGACAAATTATTAGAGGTGGCGTGGAAGGTGTATATTAATAGGGAGGAGGAAGAGAAGAAGCGACAGGAAAAGACGCAAGTTAAGAAAGAGAGTTGCAAGGCTCAACTGCTGGCTGCAGCAATAGCAGAAGGCAACCGAAATAGTAGAAAGCGAAATTATGGGTATAGGTTAAACCACCCTCCTATGGGAGGAAGTATGATGACCCCCTTCATTAGATCTGGGAGGGGCAAACCTTTGAATAAGGATCAGTGTACCTTTTGTAAACAAAAGGGGCATTGGAAGAGGGAATGTCCTCAGGATCGATTTCGGAGGAATTTCTCAAGAAAACAAGAAAATCGCAAGGTGGAAGAGCTGCTTACTTTGGGTCAAGATTCAGATTGATGGGGACTGGGGGATGAATCGGAAGTTTCCCCAACAGAACCCCTGATTACCTTGAAGTTGGGGAACGATAAAGTAGATTTTTTAATAGATACAGGAGCGACATGTTCAGTGTTAAATACCTGTAAGGGTAAACCGAGTAAACAAAATATATCTATTATTGGAGCCACAGGGAAAAAGGAGGTAAGGCCTTTCTTCCAACCAATTAAGTGTGGAATTGGAAATCGAGTTTTTACTCACAAATTTTTATACGTTCCTGATTGCCCAATGCCTTTGTTGGGAAGAGATTTACTTAGCAAACTAAATGCACAAATTGTTTTTGAAAAAGGCAATATACAGGTACATATACCAGAAGAAATAGCCCTGGAAGCACAAGTGTATATGTTACAGGAAGAAGTACAAGAGACTCCAGAACCTGAAACAATTCTGGAAGAGATACTGAATGCAGTAACCCCACTGGTATGGGCCTCTGGGATCCCAGGATGATCTCGCACTGCTGAGCCGGTAAACATCACATTGAAACCTGGAGCACAACTGGTAAGATGAAAACAATATCCTATTAAACTAGAAGGAAGAAAGGGTTTAGAACCCCTAATAGAAAAGTTTATGGCTCATGAACTGCTACTGTAGTCTAACAGTGTACTCTAACAGGAGCTGGTGGAAGGCCAAGGCTTACGTAAAGCTGATAAGGGGGATTCAGACTGGAAAGCAGAATGTCTAAACAAGAATTACTGTCCTTGGGAGTAAAGCACATCCTGGAGAAATATGTAAGCTAATTAAGATGTTTTGGGAACCATCTGAAACAACTAGTAGAAATGTGATAAGAAGCACCCTCACACGAACTATCCTCATTATAATACTAAAAGTCACACCCCTCGAGCTGGAGACCCCGGCCCAAGCATTCTTTGAGGAGATGCTAGTTAGTGAAACATATGCTTGTTAGTGAAGTATGCAGTGCCTGTACCCTCTTATCTGGCCTGGGCATTATCTATTACCTTGAAGATTCTACAATTCTCATATTCTCATATGCTAGTTTCTCCTGCTGTTATAGTGTGCTTCCCCCGCCCCTGACCTTTATCTCCTGCAACCCTTCTCAGGTGATAATCACCAGTGGTGATTGTAATGGATGCATCTGGTCACGATGGCTGCATGAGCTCAAAGTGGATTCAGGAGACAGATAACAACACAATAGCCTAGGGCTATTGTGCAATGCACCCACCAAAGAAACTAAAACCTGTGGTCGGCATGCAAATATGACTATGGGTCAATCATCTTATCCCCATAAATAGTGAGCAGCCCAAGAGCCCTTTGAGCTCTCCTGCGTGGCAGCAGGCTGCATGCCAGGATCTCCCCTTGAGCAGGGATGCCTCTCAAGATTACTCCTCGAAGTTGAGAGATTCCTTGCCACAACAGATCCTCGGTAAGTGACTAATAGCATACTAAACTTTGAAACCTTAGCTAAGTGATAGAAAGGATTGATTGTGCACATATATAATCCTTTAGACATAAACCATTGACCAAGTCTGGGACTAGATCTAGCCACACCTAGACTCCTCCCTGAGAAGGAGTTGAGAAAGCAAGAGGATCTTTTTCCAAACCTCATGACTCAATGGGAGGGTCTCCCTAACAGTTTTTTGTCTGACCCTGTCCTCTATGCAGTAAATAATCAAGTGTACCTCGCCATTGAATCTTGTTAAAACACTGTTGCATTGAACTATGTTAACTCCCTATTCTGTATCAATAAACTATATTTTTACTTCTCTCTTGTGAGTGAAGTGCATGCTCACTCCATCCATGACACCTGCTAACTGTGATACCTTCTTAGCTACTAATAACTCTTATACTATTTCCATTTTATTCCATAATATATGCATATATTTTTTAGGTTTAGGGTAACACTTTCAATGTTAGCCTGAGTGATCACAGGGATATTTGCTTCTCAATTAAGTAAACTAGCTAATTGCCGTACTAAAATGTCTGTTTCTCTGAAAAGGACAATTAGAAAGGACTCCTTCTTGAGTGAAAGTAGGAAATTCATAATTTATGCTCTTTTAAATTCCTATAATTTAAATTCTCCAAAGCCTGAAAATAAAATTCTTCACCAACACTCTGAAGTATAGTGAGTCCTTGGATGCTTGTGCAACTAAAGTGTCACTACTAGAGTGAAGATACTGTTCCTGCTTTGCCATTCATTTTTGGTGTCTTGTTAGAGAAGTCCTTTTTTCTCTATTATTATGAATATTAACATTAAAAAAAGAAAAAAAAGTTAAAAGGTGGGGTTTTTTTCTTTCTGATGACACTGGTGAATAATTTTTTTGAAGAAAGGGTCAGTCTTGTGAACTCAGGAGTGCACTAGAAGAAAAAAAATTGTATGCAGAAGGTAAAGCATTTATTATCATCATTATTATATAAATTCCCTGGATTTTCAACCACAATTATCAGAAGAGCAGTCAAATGATGACATGGTTTTTTTAGTGCTGATGGACATACATAAAATAAGAATCTCACTGCCATTCAAACTTGTTTTAAAAAATCAAGATATGCCTGACATGCCTCTCTAAGACACACTTTTTTTTTTTTAATAAATTTCTTACTTATTCTGTATGTCTGAACTTCTGTGTTTTATCTAAGGCTAAAAACAGATCTGTGAAAAAGATTTCAGCCCAATCTTCAATAATGAAATGATTTGGTGAAGTCTGAGGTGTTCATATTTGACCTTTCATAGTCACTAAAGAACCTCCCAGACATCACACGCCTACATCAGATGTTCTTGTTATGGGCAACAAAGAATCTTTTGGAAACTTTGAGGGTAACTTCCAGCAAGAATTTAAGATAGTCTGCATGAATCACCTCTACAAGTAACTTTCTATCTCTCATTATAATATCACCAAAGTCTTTAGGGGATAAAAATAGCTTGTACGAATATCTTTCACCATTTATTATCCTAACCATTCCACCATTATCCCAAGTTCAGAACTGATAAAAAAATAATTCAGTGATTCTAATGGTGTTGTTAGTATCACTACTCCAATGTTCATACTTACTGAAAAAACACCAGACAATATATTCCATTGATAAAACATGGGAAATATTAACTTTTCACTTTCGCACAGAAATTAGAACTGGTAATATTCTCAAAAGGACATCTTCTCCATGGGTCAGTTCTGCAATCTGATTGAGTGTTCATCCTATCTAGTTTACTACCAGTCTACATTTGTCTAATAGCCTCAGTCCTGGTAAGGATGAAGGCTCCACAGCCTTCCTAGGCAATCTATTCCAGTGCATCTTTGCTAGACCTGAAAGATTTTAAACTTAATTCTGCTATACTATTTCATCCCTTAGTGTTGTTTTTATTGTGCACATAAATATTTTAGGCACTTTGACAAAAATGAAAGGACTGAAGAGAAGCAAATTTTCAGAAGCTGTGGGCTGATGAAAAGTATTTTTGTTTTATATTGATTAATGCCACTGGCTAGGTCATCTGTGAACATCTGTGATCCATCAATCTACTCACATAAATATCAATGCTTTGAGATAAAAGTATAAGTCAATAAACATTATGGCTGTGACAAACTCATTATGCTGTGCATGTTATTCTGTCACAAGAAGTCGTGAAAACAATACTGAACAATTAAGAGCTAGACTTGAAGATGAGATTTAATCCTGAAGGACTCTACAAAACTAATGGTTTCTGAGTGGAGTTCTAGTTAAGATACCAGCTATTGTCTGAATTTTATCTTTAATGAATTAAAAAAAGAGAGGGAATGGGGTAGTCTTCATGTTTCATCTTAGATTAATATGAATTGCTGATGCCCAAAAGTTGGGCTCCTAAATCCTTCACAGAATGCAGAACAAACCAGAGCTGGGGGAAAGCATAAATATACACAGGAGAGGGGATAACATGGAAGTTTCAAAACTTGACTGGAATAAACTCTGCACAGACTGAGCTGACTTACAAGTTGCTTCTGCTTCAAGGGGGAGGTTGCTCCAGATGAACTGCAGGGTTCCTTTCCAAACTTTTCTCTGATTTTCTGATTCTATAATAGCACCAAATTAGAACCTCTGAAGTCTAAATATAAGAGGAAAAAAAGAAAAAAAAAAAAGGAAAAAACCCATCCATAGTAAGGGGATATTACACAACTGAAAATCATTTCACAAGAGAAAGGATGAAAATACCCATGATTCTGCTATTTTTTACTGACCATGACAGTTGTGGTTTAGGCCCAATCGGTAATTCAGTACCACACAGCCGCTCGCTTACCCTCCCCCTGCAGTGGGATGGGGGAGAGAATCGGAAGAGCAAAAGTAAGAAAACTCGTGGGTTGAGATAAGAACAGTTTAATAATTGGAACAACAACAAATTAATAATAATAAATTGTAATGAGAAGGAAAACAACAAGAGAGCAAGAGAGGAACAAAACCCAAGAGAGGAAAAAAACAGTCATACAACCATTCACAACCAGCCGACCGATGCCCAGCCAGTCCCTGAGCAGCGACCGCTACCCCCCGGCCAAATCCCCCCAGTTCATATACTGAGCATGACATCATATGGTACGGAATAGCCCTTTGGTCAGTTTGGATCAACTATCCTGGCTGTGCCCCCTCCCAGTTTCTTGTGCACCTAACAGAGCATGGGAAGCTGAAAAGTCCTTGACCAGTGTAAGCATTACTTAGCAACAGCCAAAACATCAGTGTGCTATCAATATTATTCTCATACTAAAATGCAAAACACAGCACTATACCAGCTACTAGGAAGAAAATTAACTCTATCCCAGCCAAAACCAGGACAGTATCCACCCCTTATTCTATACCATCTACATCATGCCCAGGTTCTACCCTTTCCAATACATTCCAATTAATCATCACCACTTTTCCTATCTTTTGATATATACACACTGATATCATTCCCTTGGTCTATGGGCCATCCCTCTAAAATGTCCGTTGAGTTCATTTAGTCCATGACGTTGAGCTCCATCTGTCATAACAGTCCTTCAGGGCAGGAGAGGTGGTGTGTGGTGCTGGATTCTTGCATGCTGAAGCCAGTTCTGGTTCCATCACTGCTGCACTTTGCTTGGTTTCATCAAAGTTCATTCTTCATTAATCTGGGTGATCCTTACTGTAATATTGTTGATATGGCATATGGCAACCATAAAAGTGATGAAATACAGTATTATATAGCAATTAACATCATACCATTCAGTTCATTGGATATTCTCACCCAAAATCAAATCCCCTTGAGGTACACAGCTGACTTCCCCATCCTTTCGCATTACCCACCAAGTGCACCCGGGTCCCTGAGCAAAAGCAATCCCACGAATGGGCTTGCCTTTGCCTGAGGCAGGAGTAACCCAGACTGTCTTCCCCAGCATGTTTTTTATGTGCACTACAGGGACCTTATCCCCTTCTACAGTGTGTAAAAGTTTTGATTGGGCAGGGCCAGCTCAACTGGCAGATCCTCTAGTGTTGACTAACCAGGTGGCCTTTGCTAAATGTGTATCCCAATGTTTGAATTTCCCACCACCCATTGCTCTCAGCGTAGTCTTTAACAGTCCATTGTATCGTTCAATTTTCCCAGAGGCTGGTGCATGATAGGGGATGTGATATACCCACTCAATGCCGTGCTCTTTGGCCCAGGTGTCTATAAGGTTGTTTCGAAAATGAGTCCCGTTGTCTGACTCAATTCTTTCTGGGTTTCCATGTCGCCATAAACTTGCTTTTCAAGGCCCGGGATAGTGTTCCGGGAGGTGGCATGGGGCACGGGAGAGTTTCCAGCCATCCGGTGGTTGCTTCCACCATTGTAAGCACATAGCGCTTGCCTTGGCGGGTTTGTGGGAGTGTGATAGAATCGATCTGCCAGGCCTCCCCATATTTATATTTCAGCCATCGTCCTCCATAGCAGAGAGAATTTAACTGATTGGCTTGTTTAATTGCAGTGCATGTTTCACATACATGGATAACCTGTGCAATAGTGTCCATGGTCAAGTCCACCCCTCGATCACAAGCCCATCTCTATGTTGCATCTCTTCCTTGATGGCCTGAGGTGTCATGGGCCCACCAAACTATAAATAATTCACCCTTATGTTGCCAGTCCAGATCAACCTGAGCCACTTCAATCTTGGCAGCCTGATCCACCTGCTGGTTGTTTTGATGTTCCTCAGTGGCCTGACTCTTGGGAATGTTAGCATCTACGTGACATACTTTTACAACCAGGTTCTCTACCTGGGCAGCAATATCTTGCCACACTGCTGCAGCCCAGATGGGTTTGCCTCCGCGCTGCCAGTTGCTCTGCTTCCATTGCTGTAACCACCCCCACAGGGCATTTGCCACTGTCTGTGAATCAGTATAGAGATAGACCACTGGCCACTTTTCTTGTTCAGCAATGTCTAAAGCCAGCTGGATGGCCTTTACTTCTGCAAATTGGCTCGAGTCACCTTCTCCTTCAGCAGTTTCTACCACTTGTCGTATAGGACTCCATACAGCAGCTTTCCATCTCCGATGCTTTCCTACAATATGACAGGACCCATCAGGGAACAGGGCATATTGCTTCTCATTTTCTGGTAGTTGATTGTACAGTGGGGCCTCCTCAGCATGCGTCACCTCCTCCTCTGGCGATATTCCGAAATCTTTGCCTTCTGGCCAGTCCATAATTACTTTCAAGATTCCTGGGCGATTTGGGTTTCCTATCCGAGCCCGTTGTGTGATCAGTGCAACCCACTTACTCTATGTAGCATCAGTTGCATGATGTGTAGAGAGGACCCTCCCTTTGAACATCCAGCCCAGCACCGGCAGCCGGGGCAAATGTCCATGGCAAATGGTGGGGCTGTGTTTCCACCCCTGGGGCAGTCGATTCCAAGTGTACTGAACACCCCTCCAAGTGAAAGCAAACTGTGGCCTGCACTCTGCTGCCAAAGGGATTGAGAAGAACGCATTAGCGATATCAGTTGTAGCATACCATTTGGCTGCTTTTGACTCCAGTTCGTATTGCAATTCCTGCATGTCCGGCACGGCAGCACTGAGCGGTGGCATGACTTCATTCAGGCCATGATAGTCTACTGTCAGTCTCCACTCTCCATTAGACTTTTGCACTGGCCATATAGGACTGTTAAAAGGTGAACGAGTCTTACTGATCACTCCTTGGCTCTCCAGTCGACGAATCAGCTCATGGATGGGAATAAGGGAGTCTCGGTTGCTGCGATATTGCCTCTGGTGCACTGTTGTGATAGCAATTGGCACCTGTTGTTCTTCAACCCTCAGCAACCCCACAACAGAAGGGTCCTCTGAGAGACCGGGCAAGGTGGACAGCTGTTTAATTTCCTCCATCTCCAAGGCAGCTATACCAAAAGCCCACCGGTACCCTTTTGGGTCCTTGAAATACTCTCTCCTGAGGTAGTCTATGCCAAGGATGCACGAAGCCTCTGGGCCAGTCACAATGGGGTGCTTTTGCCACTCATTCCCAGTTAGGCTCACTTCGGCTTCCAATACAGTTAGCTGTTGGGATCCCCCTGTCACTCCACAAATACAGATGGGTTCTGCCCCTATATAGCTTGATGGCATTAGGGTACACTGTGCACCAGTGTCTACTAGAGCCTTATACTCCTGTGGGTCTGATGTGCCAGGCCATCGAATCCACACAGTCCAGTAAACCCGGTTGTCCCTTTCCTCCACCTGGCTGGAGGCAGGGCCCCCCTAGTGCTGGTCATGATATTCATGACCCATTTCTTGTACATACGAGTCAGGAGTTCCTTCATTAAAATCAGGGGTAAGATCAGCCCTTTTACTTTGTCTGGGGAACTGTCCACTGGAAACCAGAGCAGCAATTTTCCTGGAAGAACCCCCTTGGGTGATTGTTTTTCCTTGAAACTCACGTACCAGTGCCTCTAGGGTTGAGGTAGGTTTTTCCATCCCACTTCCTCATGTCCTCTCCGTGGTCACGCAGGTAAAACCATAGGGTGCCCCGTGGTGTGTACCCTCTATATCCTCTCTCTTGAGCAGAAGAACGCTGACTCCTAATAGCTGAGACACTGGTCCGTATAGGTGGGGAGTAGGACATATCCTCTTTGAACCATTGGAACTCCCGGGATAGTTTCTCCACAGCCGAGACAAGGGAGGAAGAGATATTTTCCTCATGTCCTCTCCATTGTCATGCATGTAGAAACATAGGATGCCCCATGGTGTGTACCTTCTATATCCTCTCTCTTGAGCAGTGGAACGCTGACTCCTAATAGCTGAGACACTGGTCCATACAGGTGGAAAGTAGGACCTATCTTCTTCGAGTCGCTGGATTTTGCGGGACAGCTTCTCCACAGCCGAGACAAGGGAGGAAGAGATATTTTCTTTGTATTCCTGGAGCTGACTAGCATCTTCATCCACTGTTGGACCCTCTCCGTCTTTCCAGGTCAGTATTGCCAATGAGTTGGCACACGACGGTGGTGCGTTTCGTACCAACTTCCGCCACAGGGGTCGTGTGCACTGGACCTCATCTGGATCTTTGGGTAACTGCTCGTCATCCAGGTCACCATAAATCACCTCCTGCATGGCTAATTCCCTCAGGTACTGGATACCTCTCTCCATGGTGGTCCATTTCCCGGGGCGATATACAACATCTTCCTTGAAGGGATATCTTTCCTTCATAGCTGACAGGAGTCGCCTCCAGAAGCTGAGGACTGGTTCCCCTTTTCCAATCGCTTTGTCAGTGCCCCCTTCCCTAGAAAGGGATCCCAGCTGTTTCGCTTCCTAACCCTCTCATTCCAGGCTATTGGCCCCACTATCCCAGCATCGGAGCAGCCAGGTGACAATGTGCTCCCCTGGACGACGGCTGAAATCTTTTCGCATATCTTCCAGCTCACTCAGGGATAGGGATCGGGTAGTTTCTGTCTCATCCACAAGTTCTTCCTCTTCCTCTCCTTGTTATGGCCCTGCTCTTTCATCTTCCCTTTCTAAACGATCTGACTTTCACTTCCAGGATTTCTTCTTGTGTATAGGGGCGACTGATACTGACACGGGTTGGTTTCCTGGCTGAACTGCATTACCTGTCACAGGGGGGCTGGAGTGACCACATTGCCTGTCACAGAGGGGGCTGGAATAGCCGCAGTGCCTGTCGCAGAGGAGGCTGGAGTGACCACAGTGCCTGTTGCAGCGGGGTCTGGAGTAGCCGCAGTGGCTGTCACAGGGAGGGGCTGGAGTGACTGCAGTGCCTGTCACAGAGCGGTCCATAGTAGCCGCAGTGCCTGTCGCAGCGGGGGCCGGAGTAGCCGCAGTGCCTGTCGCAGCAGGGGCCGGAGTAGCCGCAGTATCTGTCGCAGGGGGGCCAGAGTAGCCACAGTGCCTTTCACAGGGGGAATCAGAGCAGCCGCAGTGCCTGTCGCAGGGGGGGCTGCAGTAGCTGCAGTGCCTGTTGTTTTGTCACCAGATCCTTGAGGGTTCTGAGTAGCGTTGAACAGGGCTCGGTAGGCATGGGCCAGACCCCAGCACATTGCAGTGATTTGTATCTCCTTAGAATTGCCAGAGTCACAGCATACATTTTCCAAATATTCTACTAATTTTTCAGGATTCAGCACTTGTTCAGGGGTGAAGTTCCAAAACACTGGAGGTGCCCACCGTCCTAGGCATTTGCCCATGCTATCCCACACACCCTGCCACTCATAACTATCCAGCCTTGGGGCAGATCTCTCGATGATATTCTTAAATTGCTTACTAGCTTAGACAAAACCGAAACAATATTCCCAAGCAATACCAATAGATGTATCTTAACTACCCAAGGATGTTCAAGATGATACTGAAAAGTTATTGTAACGAAGGAGGAAACATCACAGAAGAAAGTAGTGAAGGTGCCATTTTGTATTTCCTCCATAAAAAACCTCTCAGAGGAAGAAGTATAATTGCTAATTGTCTCCATGAGGTGGTACCTGACATACAGTAATGTTTTCAGTATGGCACTTAGATATCAAAGTAAACCCAAGGTCACTGTTTTAATAATAAATCTCGCAGGCAAAACATCACCAGTCATAGCAGAGCACAGCAAACTGCAAAAACCATCACCGATCTTTAACATGTACAGCAAAAAATGAGCATGGTGCAGATCAGGTAAACCAATATCAAGAACAGATGAATCAATATCGTGGCCCGCAACTACTAACAGATCTAAATTCCTTAATACGCCCTGGTTAATCTGTTATTATCTGTGTGGAATAGCCCTTTGGCCAGTTTGGATCAACTATCTTGGCTGTGCCCCCTCCCAGTTTCTTGTGCACCTGGCAGAGCATGGGAAGCTGAAAAGTCCTTGACCAGTGTAAACACCACTTAGCAACAGCCGAAACATCAGCGTGTTATCAAGATTATTCTTATACTAAATCCAAAACACAGCACTATACCAGCTACTAGGAAGAAAATTAACTCTATCCCAGCCGAAACCAGGACAATGACCAAGAAACTGGAGAAGGCCAGTAAGGATGGACTAGGTCTCTGAGTTGTCTCCTTCTCCAATTATTGATATGGTCATGAAACAAAGTACAATACTTGTCTTTGAAAAGGGATTTCCTGAGACACTGATTTACTGGAAGACATTGTATGGGATGAGAATGAGAGTTGGGTTTACTGCACACAGAGTTAGAGTTTCAAGTTGGCCATAAATATGTATTTAACAATGGTAGGTGTTACCAAGCCAGCAAAGTTAGTTGTTTGCTTTAAATCATGTTACAAGGCAAATTTCACCTGCATTTCACAGAATTTAGGCACACCAAATTATCCTTTGTGACACATATTTCTTCATTGCCCTTCATCAGGAAGTTGGAGTTATCTCATGTTCAGAGGTACTAATGGACAGTCACTGAAGAGACCAGATGCTATCCAAAGTTAATAATACATAGGGATACTGGTAAAATTAGATTAGGCCAGGACAGGTATAAGTAGAGTAATTCATTCTAGTTTAAATTTAATGCAGCAAAAGGCCAATCTGATGTGACACATTTAAAACTGATTGCTTAAGATCTACTGCAGGAGGGTTTGGATCTTTAACTGACTAAACCAGATTATGATCTTATAATGGTGGGGGAAAAGGTGGTAGTATGTCTGCCATTAGTCTGGTTATGACTGTACCATGTGGATTAACATTAGTAGCAAAGAGTACATTTCAGTAAAAGATTCAGTTGGAAATAAGAAAAGTTGTGGGTTTTTTTCTTTTCTTTCTTTTCCTTCATAGAGAGGGATGAACAACTTCTAGCTAAAAAACCCAAACCAACCAACCAAACAGAACACCTTGGCTATTTCTAGACAAAGAGTTTTACAAAGTTTCTGAAGAATTTACTCAAACTTCTCATTTATGTGATAAGCCTGGTTCTACGATCAGCATAAACACTTTGCTTTAAATACAGTTTAAAAAGAAATTGGAAATTGTATTTAAATTTGAAAATTCAAGAGATTCCTGTGCGTAATAGCTAATATCTTTAGGTGTAATGTGCTCTAAATGTTTATGATCATCTACTAGTCTACTAATGTATTCATCTACTAATCTACTAAGAATCATAAAATGGACATAGCACAAAGGTTGTGGAATAATTGCACCAAATTACTTTGGTTTAAAGGAAGACATTGAGTTACTAACAGAAGAACAATAAAGAAGCTGAGTAAGCTCCAATGACAATTACAGACCTAAGAAGTTCAGACTGGGAGGAAGACATAGCAAGTCGTGAAATATGTAAACCCATTTGGCAGAAGAAATTGAGGAAGTGAAATTTAATATGGCCAAGTGACTACCCAATTTTCTCATTGTTGAAAAATTGATAAAATAGGAAATTGCATTTTTATCCATTTTGTGTGTTTTTTACATGAGCTTGCTTGCCTTTCTTCCTCCATTTGTATAGTTTGTATTGTTCACTTTCTAAATTTCTATTTCATTACTCTCTGAGAGGTTGATAATGAGAAATTCCTGGTAAAATGACCTTTTATAGTGTCTCTTTGAAATTCCTAAAAAAGTTTTTAAGCATTGAAGTAGGCTTTTGTTCTTCTGTTTGTGAATGGGACTCCAAAAGACATTCTAAGAAAGGATTGTCCCTAGGTCAAAATACTTTGACCTTAAAATACATATATATGCACACATATATTTTTCTCCTATTGGTTGATAATCTGCTACTGAGAGTTCTTCACATGCATTAGGTTGTATTGCTAGGGACTAGGGATTCAGTGAAGCCAGTCCTTTCTCTTTTCTGCTTGTCTGCAGAAAGTTCTGGACAGGGATCTTTTCCTTTGCTCAGCAAGTCTGCAACAGAGACCTGTAGGAGGTATGAGCAAGTCTTGATCCCAACTACACAGAGTGGAAATACATTTAAATACATATTTTTATCCCATTGGCCTCAATAGCACCTAAGGGCTTTTTCCAGTGCTTTATCAAACAGTGAATGCTCAGAACATGACAAACATGAAGGTTTGCATGTTCTTAGCCTGTTAGGAGATATTAAAATCTGGATTTTTGGATTGCTGAAGGAAGAAAAATGATGTAGTGGGTGGCTGCCTAGATTCCCAGGTGAGTTCTTTTTTTTTTCCCCTTCTCTTACCATGCAAGAAAGATGATTTTTGAGTCTGAAGGATTCAATTAGCAACAGGAGCCGCATGCCAAACTCCTGTAAAAAGTTTTTCATTACATATTTTAAAAATCCTGTTTAGAATGTATACAGGCAAACTCGGGTATAAGCAAAGGTGCCATCTGTAAGATAAATTTGCCAGGTCACAAGTCTGACTGTAAGGTATTAGTGCTCTGTGCCTGACAGGCACCATTAATGCAGAATGACAAAGGACACTCCCATGACATTACATACCACAGATGTGAAACACCAGAAATACCTGTAACAAAGAGGGATTTTTCTCAAGTGCTCAGAGACAGACTTTTGAAGTACTCAGCACCCATTGCCTGCTTTCAAAACACCTCATTTTCAATTTGGGTATGTAAAAGATCAGCTTCAGGATCAAATAACAACATCTGATGACATTAACATTTTTTACCTGAGCTTCAGTTTGAATGAGTGCTCATAACCCTGTGCAGACACAAGAAAAAACCCCAAATTATTTAAATCTATTTCACTGAGGAAAGCTTCTGGGTTTTTTTAGTTTTGTTTTGTGTTGTTTCTACGACAAGGTGACCCGCCTAGTAGATGAGGGAAAGGCTGTGGATGTTGTCTATCTAGACTTCAGTAAAGCCTTTGACACAGTTTCCCACAGCATTCTCCTGGAGAAACTGGCTGCTCATGGCTTGGACGGGTGTACTCTTCGCTGGGTAAAGAACTGGCTGGATGGCCGGGCCCAAAGAGTGGTGGTGAATGGAGTTTACTCCGGTTGGCGGCCGGTCACAAGCGGTGTTCCCCAGGGCTCTGTGTTGGGGCCAGTTCTGTTTAATATCTTTATCAATGATCTGGACGAAGGGATCGAGTGCACTCTCAGTAAGTTTGCAGATGACACCAAGTTGTGTGGGAGTGTTGATCTGCTGGAGGGTAGGCAGGCTCTGCAGAGGGACCTGGACAGGCTGGATCAATGGGCCGAGGTCAATTGTATGAGGTTTAACAAGGCCAAGTGCAAGGTCCTGCACTTGGGCCACAGCAACCCCATGCAACGCTACAGGCTTGGGGAAGAGTGGCTGGAAAGCTGCCAGGCAGAGAAGGACCTGGGAGTGTTGGTTGACAGCCACCTGAATATGAGCCAGCAGTGTGCCCAGGAGGCCAAGAAAGCCAATGGCATCCTGGCTTGTATCAAAAATAGCGTGGCCAGCAGGACTAGGGAAGTGATCATGCCCCTGTACTCGGCACTGGTGAGGCCGCACCTCGAATACTGTGTTTAGTTTTGGGTCCCTCACTACAAGAGAGACATTGAGGTGCTGGAGCGTGTGCAGAGAAGGGCAACAAAGCTGGTGAATGGTCTGGAGCAGAAGTCTTATGAGGAGCGGCTGAGGGAGCTGGGATTGTTTAGCCTGGAGAAAAGGAGGCTGAGGGGAGACCTTATTGCTCTCTACAACTACCTGAAAGGAGGTTGTAGCGAGGTGGGGGTCAGTCTCTTCTCCCATGTAACAAGTGATAGGACAAGAGGAAATGGTCTCAAGTTGCGCCAGGGGAGGTTTAGACTGGATATTAGGAAATTTTTCTTCACTGAAAGGGTTATCAAGCATTGGAACAGGCTGCCCAGGGAAGTGGTTGAGTCGCCATCCCTGGAAGTATTTAAAGGACATTTGGATGAGGTGCTTAGGGACATGGTATAGTGGTGGTCTTGGTAGTGTTAGGTTTACGGTTGGACTTGATGATCTTAGAGGTCTTTTCCAACCTATACGATTCTGTGATTCTGTGTCTTTTGCTTTTTTTTGTTTTTCAAAAAACCCTAACATACCTGGCATGTTGTTTATAAAAGGCTGAGTGAGGCCCTTAGTGAGGTTACCTCTGCTCTGTGATGAATTGTAACAAACCGCAGCATTTCAGCTCTGTGTTTGATCTCTACCCACAGAGGCCAGATGGTAACATTTTCTTTCCCTAAAAAATGATGAGTATTTCTGAAAAATCTGAGCAGTTATGAATTTTGTTGTTCTTCTCTTATCTGCATATTTCTGGTGGAAGCATAAGCCATCCATTTTATGAAAAGGGTAACTATAGCTTTTGACACTGACAGTGGTACAGGTACAGATGTCTCCCCTCTAAGCATACTTAGTGTGTTTCGGGAGTTATTTTATAAAACAGGCAACATTTTGACCATTAATCATTTCATTGTGTCCCTCTGTTGAGAGCTATCTAGCATCTTGGACTTGCCGATCAATGACACGGAACGTTATAACTTACTTGATCAATATGGGTACAACAACCCTGGAACAGAGATGGTCAAAAAGTATGCTGACACTTCCTGTATCTAACCACCAGTTATCCAGTTCCCAGAACCAATTTGCCATAAAAGTTGAATAAAGGAAGATAGTAAACTCTCCTGACACCTATAGAGCTTCCAACATATAGGGTTAATAATAGTATAAAATATGTTTTCTGGATAAATCCTTTCTGTGCATTCCAGGAAAAAGAATTTGGAAGACTTTCTATAAATGCATCATCTGGTGACATTTATCCTAATAGTATAATTAAGACAGAACTAAATTAAGAGCACTCCTAATGGTCTTTTTCCATGTCACTTATTATTTATATATCATTGCCAGCTCTGTCTTTCTTCATATTTCACATTTATATTTTGGAAGCATTGGAACACACTCTGCTAGGCATTGTACACATATATAATGTAACGATAAAAATATCTTTCCCAAGTAATTTGTAATCTAAAAGAAAACATTTTCTCTTACTCTGTCCTCACGGTCCCCAGATTAAGGACACAGTCCTGATGCCCTTAAATACATGCTTGTGCCACTGACTTCACTGTATCAAAGGAAGAGTAGATACGCAGTGATAAGGGACTTGGAAATGCTTCTGCAGATAAACAATGTCAGTAATCCAAGCCTCAGCCAGCTCTGGTTAATCTCTCATGATGCCAGGTGAATTACAGATGGGAGTAAGGACTAGGGGAACCAAGACCTAAATAGTTCCAGGGTTTTTAATCTCTCCTCATCTGGAAACCTTAGTAATTTTCATTGCTTTTCTCAAGACTTTTCTATTCCTGCCATGTCGAGTTGACCAAAATGGAACATAGTATTCAAGGTGAGAGTTCACTATACCACTGATTTATCATTCTTCCCTTTATGGTGCCTAGTGCAAATCAAAAAGTTACAATCATGAAGTAAAGCTGCAGCTTTCAGCTCCTGGAGTATGCTCCCTACAAATATGGTCTGTGAGAATCCAAATAAGAAAAGAAAAAAAGAACATGGCACGTAATGGATATTTAGTAGATTGGGGGGGTATTTTGAATTATATTTGGACAGTTTCTTTCAGCAGATAAATCAATATTCAGCCTCTTCTTTTGTCAGGTTGTGATGGTGGTATGAAAAAATAAGCTTTTCTTTACATCTGAAGATTAAAAGCAGCACAGTGTTAGAATATTCAGTGGAAGCAACGTGATAGATAAGATGTCAAGGAGAGCTCCAGGAACTACAACAATGCTTTAAAAAGATAAATAAATATACAGTGTTATCTTCTAAGTTGAAGCCTCATACAACTTCACTTTTAAATATGTATGACCAGAACCTTTTTTGCTCTATCCACATCTTCACACATTTGTAAATGTTCTCTTACAAGGCAAACCAATAGACAATGGAATAGATTACGTACAGAAGTAGCCAACATACTACAGGGATATTCAAGAGCCAGGTGGCAAAAACAGCCATAAGAATGGGCTGTAAAAAATAACTTTGTGGCAGTCAGGACTCAAGAGGAATTCTTGATGACCTTTAGGTTTTCTGGCTTTGCTGTTCCCCAATGACTGACTCCCAATTCAGACTGCAAGAAAATTTTTACTAGATCTTATCAGCATCTGAGGAAAACAATATCTTCTGCATTTTTGAGGAAGATCTCATATTTCTTGCTGTCTGTCCACTGTCTTGGGAAGCTTGTTCAGTGCATTTTATGTGGTTGGCCCCTAGACCTGGGTAGCCCAGCAGAGCTGGAGGCAATGCACTGCTTTTTGTAGAATGGTCTGCAATAAAAATGAACCAACAAACATGGACAAGAATTCAGCCCGGGAGAATATTGTGGGGACTATTTCTATACACACCCTGTTCTTACTCTACACCTTTGCTTTTGGTTATTGTCAGATGCAACATGCTGGGCTAAATTAACTTAGGTCTAAATTAGCACAACTGCATTTCTGTGTAGGCCTGGTCTGAAAACTTGATGATGAAAAAGCAGTGAATAAGTTTCCAGTTCTTTCTTCCTGTGGGCATATTATATGTAAATTCAAACATAGGCTGGATTCTCATTCCCCCTCCCCCAAAAAAAACCACAACAAAAAACACCTAAGGTGCTTAAGCACCCAAATTCCATTGGAAAACTAGTGTATTTTATGAACACTGTTACCTCTTATCTTGTAGGAATTAGAGATCTCAGTGGCATCACAGTAGAGCAATTTCCCATGCATCAGGGACACACTAACATAATCCCTCTATATTGACAGGATATATCAAACCTGAGACATGTCAAAGTGTTAGGCAGATGATCAGTTTAAATACAGCTGCCATTAGAAAACATTTTCATATCATGCAACTTTACATAAACAGACTATCAGAGATGTGCACAGATTAGTGAAATGGGGAAATGCTCTAACAAGCCACAGTGGACATGGAGGGAATCCTGCAGGACATATTCATCCTTTTGCTGTGGATTGGGAAACCATACAGCATTTAGCTCCTTCCCACTTGTTGAGCTTGTTCTGAGCCAGTCCTGTAGGATCCAGATCATTCTCTGGGACAGACCACTTCCACCATGTGCTGATAATAAGAAGGTATAGCCACGTCCACTGGATCAAATTAAAAGTCACTCAAACTTTGCTTGACTTCTATACAGACAATAAAAAGCCAGTTCGTGCCCCAAAGAGTTTATAATGTAGGTGGCATATGAGTCAGCAAATGTAATGCAAAGGGAAAACTGGGAAATGGTACTGGTTACCATAGAGTCACAGGAGCTGCCTAACACTTTGACATGTCTCAGGTTTTGAAAGTGGTAGCATTTTTATATCAAAATAAAGGAATTAAATAACTGTATCACAATGCAAAATCCTCTTACAGAGAAAATGCTGTGTTTCTCAGTGAAAAAGAGATTTCCTCCACCTTCCCCTACATTTGCTTTAAAAGTATTCAAAGAAATCATGGTTAACACATCCTTATTATTTAATTAAAACTCCTTCCTATGATTTTTATTCAAATAAACAACTGATTTAGTTATCTATGTGACCTCCAAGACATATATTACAGCTTGCCCCGTGCTGTGTTTATGGTATCAACAGAAATGAATAATTCAGACATCTGTCCCAGCCACTGTATTTTTATCACCACTTAAGTCATCTTTGGCTATGTTTTCACCTCTGTCTCATTCAGAATCTTGCCCTTTCTTACTGGTTGCTTTCTATAGCCAGAAAGCAAATCATCCAAGAATAGAGTATTCAGAATTAGCACCAGTGTTAAACATTAGAATGTAGGCTGTGTTCTTTTTCTTTTCTTTTTTTTGTTCAAGCAAGTAATTGCTTCTTTGTCCATTTAAATGCAAAATTAAAAAAAAAAGACAAAGCAGAAAATTTGGACATTATAGCATGCAAAATGCAAGTTTATGGGAAGTATGTTGCATATATAAAGGGGTCAGACACATTTCACATTTGGCAATGTGAAAAGCACTACTAAATGCAACTGGCTTCACCTATATCACATTTATTGCTCAATCACCATAACATTTATTTTACAAAAAGCTTAAGTATTTGGTCAAATCAGAGCACATGAAGCTCTCCATGGGCACACAGCTAAATAAGTACTTCAGTACAACATAGGTTTAATGCAAAACACAGAGCCCGTCATTTGGGAAAAAAAAAGAAAAAGAAAAAGGCTCTCACACCACACTAGACTTGCTCCCTAAAATATGTTTTGCACTCTGATCAAATTTACAAGACTTGAGTCATTTGAACTGATGTATTTGTTTCTGGATTATTTGTTGTTGTTGTTTTTGTTCTTTCCATAGCACTCTGGATTTGGGAAGGTGTCGCGGATGGAGCGAGCGTGCACTTCACTCGTTAGAGAGAAGTAAAAATATAGTTTATTGATACAGAATAGGGAGTTAACAAAGTTCAATGCGACAGTGTTTTAACAAGATTCGATGGCAAGGTGCACTCGATTATTTACTGCATAGAGGACAGGGTCAGACAAAACTGTCAGGGAGACCCTCCCGTTGAGTCATGAGGTTTGGAAAAGGATCCCCTTGCTTTCTAAACTCCTTCTCAGAGAGGAGTCTAGGTGCGGCTAGATCCAGTCCTAGTCCCAGACTTGGTCAACGGTTTATGTCTAAAGGATTATATATATATATGCGCAATCAATCCTTTATATCACTTAGCTAAGATTTCAAAGTTTAGCATGCTATTAGTCACTTACCGAGGATCTGTTGTGGCAAGGAATCTCTCAACCTCGAGGAGTAACCTTGAGAGGCGTCCCTGCTCAAGGGGAGATCCTGGCGTGCAGCCCGCTGCCGTGCAGGAGAGCTCAAGGGGCTCTTGGGCTGCTCACTATTTATGGGGGATAAGATGATTGACTCATAGTCATATTTGCATGCCGACCACAGGTTTTAGTTTCTTGGGTGGGTGCACAACACAATAGCCCTAGGCACAACACAAGAGCCCAACACAGGCTATTGTTGGGCTAATAGCCCAACCCTTAGGTTATTGTGTTGTTATCTGTCTCCTGAATCCACTTTGAGCCGATGGTGACCAGATGCATCCATTTACAATCACCACTGGTGGTTATCACCTAAGCAGGGTTGCAGGAGATAAAGGTCGAGGGCGGGGGAAGCACACCACCCCGTCACTATAGTCACACTCCACCCTGTGACTATAGTCAATTCATCTTATTCTCACAGAGTGGTGGTACGGTCACCTCTTGCCTCTGTGACATAAATAGTATATTGATAGTTTGTGCGCTTATAGATCCATGGTAAGTAGACAGTGAAGCACTGCTATTTGTTATGCGTTAATTTGTATGTTTTGGGTGGTTGAAGTTGGGTTATTTGCTTTATCATGTGCCAAACCTTTATATACAATGTAATTATAAGCAATAGACACACTAATGTTAGAGTTAGTAAAATGACAACTGGGTGAAGCATAAGATTAAACACTCCCGTTGCTGTTGGTGACCATCCAAGAAGAGTTTCCCACCAATGGTGTTCTCCATCCTTCTTCACTCTTTCCAAGACATGGTGTATCTCTTCTACATCATGATGAACAGTGATCAGAGTTTTGTGTCCATTGTTTCGGATGCGTTCCAGCAGTTGACACAGGTCATCGTGTTGTAGTAGTTTCTTCACCAATGTAAGATTCATTCCGATGGGGGTAGGCAATAAATCTTGACTCAATGTATAGTTAGATTGTAACAGTTGATAAGACGTAACAGGAGCTGAATAATTGAAGTCACATCCCACGATTTTAGTAAAGTTACAAACAAACACAAATATTTGAGCGATTGCTTGTATCTACAGTAACGTTATCTACAAATATAAAATCACAAAGGGTTCTCATACAAACACATCCTTTTCCAATATACACAAGTACAGTTTCAGGGGCTTCATCAGGTCGTATTTCAAAATGACAAACATTTTGTTCAGTGTCAAGACAGATGTCTTGGGCTTTGAGGGTGTTACTCTCACAAATAAATCCTTGTTGTTCCCGTACAACGCATGCGTTAACATCAACAGTTTGCCATTTGTTTCCATTTCGTTGGGCCCATACTCTATGTTCTAATGGATAGAGTACAGTTCCATTGTGATTTAATCCTAACGCAATGATTGGGTAGATGGTGTATACCGAAGCATTGTGTATTGTTAAGACAAAAGCTGTGGCCTTATTGCTAATGGGGTCATAAGTGAAATTGACTAAATACCACCAGGACTGGAATCCTTTCTAAAATTTAGTTGCATTATCCCAAATTACCCTTCGAATTTCAGTGGGTAAGGTGCCCTCTTCACCTTCTCTTATAATTGCTGCTACCATAGATTGCATCCACAGTTGAGCTTGGATACAACTAAGAGCTAGAGAAACATTGGTCTGGGCTACACCAAGTGCATCCACAATCAGTTGGTGGTCCCTTTCATTAATTCTTTTCCACTGAGGTAATATATCAGATAAGAGCCATTGGTTAGTTCCCAATGCTAATAGAGAAGACCATAATGGGTGTTCTAATTTGTTTAAATCGCTTGTTGTTGCGCTCAGTTTGTTTATGAGTACTTCGGCATCTATACTATTTAAGACTCCCAATCCTGTCCCTATGATACCGGTCACATCTCTCCTTGTTCGTCTTGGAGAGGTGAGGGTTCGCCCATGTAACCATGCCAACCATCCTGCATAGGACGTACCTAGGAATGGTGAACAGGTCGGTTTGATTGCAGACATATTAATTTGCATCAGTAGTTCTACTCGTTTAAGAGACCATGATGGATTAAATAACACTTGTTGTTGGCCTGTATTTTTGATCACATATGGTCCAACTTCAGAAATCTGTGGGGATAGAATTTTCTCATCCTTTACAGTCAGGGCAGATGTTGTGCTAGGCTCAATAATGTCTATTTTAAATTTAAAGGATAATCCCACACGATGGTGAGCCCAGAGGCAGACTACAAAAACAGGTTGTACTAAGGTAAAATTGTACCAACAGTCCAGTCTTTCAGAGGCGCAAAGTTTTGTATCTTTGGCTATTGGCTTTGATGTAATGTTGTACACAGAAATCTGAGATGCCTTCCCATGGGTAGACCCATTGATCATCCGGCATCCTATTTTAATTTCTTTCCCTGCCGTTCCTCGGAGTCGGGGAACTTTATCATCAGCTTCATCTTTATCCCAGCTCCATTCGTTTTCTAAGTATGTTTCAGTTCCGTGCATGACCACGGTGGAAAGCTTTAAATCTCCCTTACTAGAGTGTATTCCCATACTTCCAGTGTACTTAACACGAGCTTGGGACCATGGCCATTCTAGGGTTCTTTGACCATAGGCTAAGAAAAGCAGCATTGTTAGGGTTTGGAATAGTAACATGAACACAGCATTTCCGTCTGCCATCCTGTGGGGTGCTGTAAGAGAAAATAGAGACTTGTTTCAGTGGGGACAGTCCGAACAGGTTACCCCATTAAGAAGAAGGAAAAATCCATCGTGAACTAATTCTGTGTTTTGCACCACTGGTATCAGTAGCTTCCCAGGCAAGTGGGCCACGAGGTTTAGTTAAAGTCATAGGCACAGTACCGATGGATGGTAAATTGACCATCACAGGCTGTCCTGGCTGTAATGTCATTGGATATTCTCTTTTCCTAGTAGGTGGAGTGCTAAGCTCAGTTTTTACAAAGAATGCTCGGCTTACAGGGCTTCCAGTAGGCCCATATCGATTATTTAATTGATGGAGTACTTTGGGAAGTCTCGTATCCCATTGAGCTTCCTGTGGTTTGAGATTCCTTTTCAACAAGCCATTAGCTCTTTCTACCATCCCATTTGATTGGGGGTAGTATGGGGTGTGGAATACCCATCTAATTCCCTCTTGTTTTGCCCAATCTTGCACTTCCTTACACGAAAAGTGTGAGCCATTATCACTCTGGATAACATCAGGAGTAGGTAGATTTGAGAACCAAACTGATAGCCCTCGCACTGTATTTCGCCCATCGGCTTTCCGACATTTAGTCGCCATAAGCAAGCCGGAGACTACTTCCACTCCTGTAAGGATGTATCGATATCCTGCAGAGGATTTGAATGGTCCGATATAATCAATTTGCCATGTAGACCATAAAGCTTTCCCTTCATTGATATGTAAAGGTGGTGCTTTAGCAGGATGATCTGCTTGTAATTTCAGTCTACACTGAGGACATTCTGTAAGAATAGTTTCACAAGTTTTCCTATTTATAGGCCAGCCTTTACTCTGTGCAGCAAAGTAAAGTGCTTCTTTACCTGTGTGGCCTAGGCTTTGATGTAACCATTCTCCCAGTCGATACCACTCAGGATTTAAGGTGATTTTCCTAATTTTAGTTAGCTCATCTACCTTTTGATTCCACTTTGTGGCTGGTTGGTTGTCTTTAGCATGAGCTTTTACCCATCCCATCTTGAAAGGTGTTTTCCTGGCTATATCTAGTAATAATTGCCAATCTTTGTTTCTCCAAACTGGGAATCTATTTACTTCCCAATTTAAGGTTTCCCATTGACAGAGCCACTGTGTGGCACCAGCCCACACAGCATAAGAGTCTACATATATGATTTTTGCTCCATTCTGTGCTGCCAAAACAACTGCTCTTATTTCTCCTACTTGTGCACTGCCTTCACCTTCTTCTACTACTTGTTTGCCGGTGGTAATATCTAATGCAACAGCCTTATATTGCCATTTACCATTTACCCTTTTTGCTGAAGCATCTGTAAACCAAATGTTTTCTGTTGCTGTACCCTCAGTGAGGGGTGGTGCATCCAGAATGGGTGAAGGTTTAAAGGGTTGTTGTAACGCTAAAGGGTCTGTGTTTATGGGCATCTGCAATTTGGGAACCTTAGTGTGTCCTTCACTTAGTTGCATATTTTCTGCAACTCCTGTTAGGTAGGCATACCATTTTCGGACAGTGGTTTTTTGTGCAACTCCTTCTGGGGGAGCAGTCCCCTTTAGGATTGCTTCTAGTAAATTAAATGGTCCTCTAGTTTGCACAGGTTGTCCCTGGTGTATTTTCTCAACTTGTTTAACTGCTTGGACTAAAGATAAAAGTCCCTTCTCCCATTCAGAGTATCGTTGCTCTGTTTCTTTAAATGCAGTTGAGCTAAACAATAAAGGTCTTTTTGGCCCATCGGGGCCAGTTTGGAACAGGTTACAGTAAGTAGCATGTTCGGCAAAACCCCATTCGGCTATAATAGGGTCGCGGGGGTGTACTGGTCCCAGTGACTGATATGTTTTTAACTCTTCAGTTAGAGTTTTGACTGCCTCTTTATGTTCTAATTTCCACTCCCAGGGTTTGCCTTTCCGTAAGAGTGAGTATAAGGGACGGGAAATGATAGAAAATCCAGGCACATGCTTCCTCCAATATCCTAAAGTTCCCATTAATTGTTGTAACTCCTTCCTCGATTGGGGCATTTGCAGCTCTTCAATTTTTCTTAAGGTATCTGGAGGAATCACTGCACTGCCTGCTATCCACCAAGTACCTAAAAATTTTACTTCTTTGCTTGGTCCCTGACATTTTCCGGGTGGAATCTCAATTTCTGCTTTATTTAGTGCTTGCCATACTGCTGCTGCTGCTTCCCCAACCTTTTCAGGGGAAGTTCCTCCAATCAGAATATCATCTATATATTGGTACAGTTTCACTTCTTGGGGGAGTGAGACTGTCTGTAAAAGTTCAGCAAGCGCGCATGAGCAATCGGCATGAGCAATCGTGAGTGAATGTTTATACCCCTGTGGGAGTCTGTTAAAGGTGTATTGTATTCCCTCCCAAGTGAAAGCAAACTTCTCTTTATCTTCCTCCTTTAAGGGAATCATAAAGAACATATCCTTTACATCTAGCGCTGCCATCCATGGGTGTGCAGCTGCTTGCAAAGTAGCTGTTAAGTTGGCAATGTTTGGCACAGCAGCTGTGAGCAGGGCTGTATTGGCGGTTCAGGCGCCGATAATCGACTGTTAAACGCCACCTCCCGTCTGGTTTGAGGACGGGCCAGACAGGTGAGTTATATGGGGAGTGCGTTCTGGAGATAATTTGTCGCTTCTCCAAATCAGCTATGACTTCAGAAATTCCATTTCGTGCCATAGCAGAAAGGGGATATTGCGGTATGTTAGTGATCTTTGACTCGGGGAGCGCAGGGGCTGCGCGCAGTGCCCGCACTGCAGCCTCCCGGTTTCTGCTGGGGTTGGGATCGATGTTCGAGCCGAAGGACCACACACTGCCGTTCGGCAGGCGCCAGGTTCGTCCGTTTAAAACATCGAAACCTAAAATATTTTCATGGTGATCTTTAATTGCAAAGCGAGTTCTTGACATGCGCTTCTCGCCCGGGAGCCATAAATTGACCTTGGCAGTTTGGCACTGAACACTCACTCCGTTCACGCCGGTAATTTTAACTCTTTGCCGTCTGGGTCGTACGCCCAGCTTCTCGGCATCTTGTTGTGTTAATAGTGAAATTTGTGCTCCCGTATCTATTAAAAACTTTACCAATTGTCCTCGAGGACCAACTGGAATTAAAATGTATGGGCCGTTATCACTTATCCACTGATAAGCCTCCACTTTCCGGACAGGCACGCCCAAATGCCTTCCGGACACTACTCGTTTTTTGACTTCATGCCCTGCAGTTCCTCCCTAAGGGGGAGGAAGGGGTTATCTCCCCTTCTGGGGTGTGGCGCAGGAGGAGTTGAAATACCGTCCTCCTTTCACCGTTATCTCGTTTTTGAAATGCTTCAATTAGACTCAAAATAATGCCAGTAGGCTGAGCTTGAATCGCAGCTCTGGGAATGCCTAAAGCTAATGCATTCCTCCACAATTCATTCCTCTGTTCTCGAGATTCTGTTTGTGGGTTTTTAAATTTGTTTCCCTTCGATCTCGTTTCTGTTCCTGGTTTTATGGGTCTTACTTTGTGATCTCCTCCCCGGGACTTCAGGTTTTGTTTTTCAGCTGGTGCATCCTCCCAGCCCATCTCACGGCTGTAGTTAACAATGCAGTGCATCAGTTCTGCCCATGTAGGGAGTTGTTTGTGGGCATTTTGAGCGTTGTCACCTAGTCCCCCTGTGTCTTTCTTGATCTCATCTCGTTTTGCAACTAAATGAGGTTTAAGAATTGCCGGGGCTCCTCTAAATTAGTGGTTTTAACATTGCGAAATCTACTGCAGCAGACAGTGGGACATCATGGGACCCTCGTTTGTGCATGGCTTGTATACAGGCGGCTTTTGTGACGGCTGTAGAGAGCTCACTTAAAGACTTAATGGGAATTATGGAGGGTTCACCTCGCTCCATGGTGTCTATTCCTCCAGCCCAATAAGCTACTCGGCTGGTGATAGAATGAGGTGTATTTGTCGGGTCGGGTCCTAAATTTAAGAAAACTCCCGGACCCCAATAGCCGCTTGCTTCGTCCTCACTCAACATTATTCAGTCACCGCCACTGAGGCATACTCGCCACAAGTATTCTGTTTCAGTTTCACCTGGTTTTCTGCTGTATCTCTCTTGCAAATTTGCCAATTGCAATGGATCCCAGGGGATGGTTCGTGTAGTATGTCACGGATGACCACCCCGAGGACCCACAGTTCTTTCTGTTTTAACAATGGTGTTCTTCAATGGCTTCCCAATTATGCCAATTGTCACGAGTCCATTCTGCTGATAATGTGGGACTCGGATTCACTCCATGCCTCCGTAAATAATCAGTGATACTACTTGCCATCCTGCTGACTACGCCAATTTGTCGCGGATGGAGTGAGCGTGCACTTCACTCGTTAGAGAGAAGTAAAAATATAGTTTATTGATACAGAATAGGGAGTTAACAAAGTTCAATGCGACAGTGTTTTAACAAGATTCGATGGCAAGGTGCACTCGATTATTTACTGCATAGAGGACAGGGTCAGACAAAACTGTCAGGGAGACCCTCCCGTTGAGTCATGAGGTTTGGAAAAGGATCCCCTTGCTTTCTAAACTCCTTCTCAGAGAGGAGTCTAGGTGCGGCTAGATCCAGTCCTAGTCCCAGACTTGGTCAACGGTTTATGTCTAAAGGATTATATATATATATGCGCAATCAATCCTTTATATCACTTAGCTAAGATTTCAAAGTTTAGCATGCTATTAGTCACTTACCGAGGATCTGTTGCGGCAAGGAATCTCTCAACCTCGAGGAGTAACCTTGAGAGGCGTCCCTGCTCAAGGGGAGATCCTGGCGTGCAGCCCGCTGCCGTGCAGGAGAGCTCAAGGGGCTCTTGGGCTGCTCACTATTTATCACAGAATCACAGAATCATATAGGTTGGAAAAGACCTTTAAGATCATCGAGTCCAACCATAAACCTAACACTGCCAAAAACCACCACTACACCATGTCTCTAAGTACCTCATCCAAACGTCCTTTAAATACCTCCAGGGATGGCGACTCAACCACTTCCCTGGGCAGCCTGTTCCAATGCTTGATAACCCTCTCGGTGAAGAAAAATTTCCTAATATCCAGTCTAAACCTCCCCTGGCGCAACTTGAGGCCATTTCCTCTTGTCCTATCACTTGTTACCTGGGAGAAGAGACTGACCCCCACCTCTCTACAACCTCCTTTCAGGTAGTTGTAGAGAGCGATGAGGTCTCCCCTCAGCCTCCTTTTCTCCAGGCTAAACAGTCCCAGCTCCCTCAGCCGCTCCTCATAAGACTTCTGCTCCAGACCCTTCACCAGCTTCGTTGCCCTTCTCTGTACGCGCTCCAGTACCTCAATATCCCTCTTGTAGTGGGGGGCCCAAAACTGAACACAGTATTCGAGGTGTGGCCTCACCAGTGCCGAGTACAGGGGCACAATCACTTCCCTAGTCCTGCTGGCCACGCTATTTTTGATACAGGCCAGGATGCCATTGGCCTTCTTGGCCGCCTGGGCACACTGCTGGCTCATATTCAGGCGGCTGTCAACCAACACCCCCAGGTCCTTCTCTGCCAGGCAGCTTTCCAGCCACTCTTCCCCAAGCCTGTAGCGTTGCATGGGGTTGCTGTGGCCCAAGTGCAGGACCTTGCACTTGGCCTTGTTAAACCTCATACAATTCACCCCAGCCCATCGATCCAGCCTGTCCAGGTCCCTCTGCAGAGCCTGCCTACCCTCCAGCAGATCAACACTCCCACATAACTTGGTGTCGTCTGCAAACTTACTGAGAGTGCACTCGATCCCTTCATCCAGATCATTGATAAAGATGTTAAACAGAACTGGCCCCAACACCGAGCCCTGGGGAACACCGCTTGTGACCGGCCGCCAACCGGAGTAAACTCCATTCACCACCACTCTCTGGGCCCGGCCGTCCAGCCAGTTCTTTACCCAGCGAAGAGTACACCCGTCCAAGCCATGAGCAGCCGGTTTTCCAGGAGAATGCCGTGGGAAACCGTGTCAAAGGCTTTACTGAAGTCTAGATAGACAACATCCACAGACTTCCCCTCATCCACTAGGCGGGTCACCTTATCATAGAAGGAGATCAGGTTGGTCAAGCAGGACCTGCCTTTCCTGAACCCATGCTGGCTGGGCCTGATCCCCTGGTTATTCTCTACATGCCGTGTGATAGCACTCAGGATGATCTGCTCCATCAGCTTCCCCGGCACCGAGGTCAGGCTGACAGGCCTGTAGTTCCCCGGGTCCTCCTTCTGGCCCTTCTTGAAGATGGGTGTCACATTCGCTAATCTCCAGTCAGCAGGGACTTCCCCAGTTAGCCAGGACTGCTGGTAAATGATGGAAAGGGGCTTGGTGAGCACATCTGCCAGCTCCTTCAACACTCTCAGGTGGATCTCATCAGGCCCCATAGACTTGTGAGTGTCTAAGTGGTGCAGCAGGTCACTCACCATTTCCCCCTGGATAATGGGGGCTCCAGTCTGGTCCCCATCCCTATCTTCCAACTCCAGGGGCTGGGTACGCATAGAACATTCGGCCCTGCTAATAAAGACTGAGGCAAAGAAGGCATTAAGTACCTCAGCCTTTTCCTCATCCTTGGTCACTGTGTTTCCTCCCACATCTACTAGGGGCTGGAGATTCTCCTTACCTCTCCTTTTGCTGCTAATGTATTTGAAGAAGTGTTTTTTGTTGTCTTTTATAGCAGCAGCCAGACTGAGCTCTAGCTCAGCTTTGGCCCTTCTAGTTTTCTCCCTGCACAACCTCGCTACACCTTTGTAGTCCTCCTGAGTTGCCCACCCCTTCTTCCAGAGGTCATAGACTCTCCTCTTTCTCCTCAGTTCGAGCCAGAGCTCTCTAGTCAGCCAGGCCGGTCTTCTTCCCCGCCGGCTCGTCTTTCGGCACCTGGGGACAGCCCGCTCTTGTGCCTTTAGGACTTCCTCCTTAAAGAATGTCCAGCCTTCCTGGACCCCTTTGCCCATAAGAGCTGCCTCCCAGGGGACTCTGTCGACCAGTCTCCTAAACAGGCTGAAGTCCGCCCTCCGGAAGTCTAAGGTGGCAGTTTTGCCGACCCCCCTCGCCGCTTCTCCACGTATCAAAAACTCTATCATTTCATGATCGCTCTGCCCAAGACAGCCTCCAACCATCACATCACTCACCAGTCCTTCTCTGTTCGTGAACAAGAGGTCCAGCGGGGCACCTTCCCTCGTTGGCTCACTCACCAGCTGCGTCAGGAAGTTATCTGCCACACGCTCCAGGAACCTCCTGGACTGTTTCCTCTCTGCTGTATTGTATTTCCAGCAGACATCTGGCAGGTTGAAGTCCCCCACAAGAACAAGGGCTAGCGATCGTGAGGCTTCTCCCAGCTGCTTATAGAATAGTTCATCTGTCTCCTCATCCTGGTTGGGTGGTCTGTAACAGACTCCCACCACAATATCTGCCTTGTTGGCCTTCCCCCTGATTCTGACCCATAGACACTCCACCCTATCATCACCATCATCGAGCTCTAAACTATCCAGACTCTCCCTGACGTATAGGGCTACCCCACCACCTCTCCTGCCTCGCCTATCCCTCCTGAAGAGTTTATAGCCATCCATCGCCGCACTCCAGTTGTGCGAGTCACCCCACCACATTTCCGTGATGGCCACCATATCATAGTTTTCCTGATGTACAATGGCTTCCAACTCCTCCTGCTTGTTGCCCATGCTGCATGCATTGGTGTAGAGGCACTTCAGCTGGGCTGTCGTCCGTGCCTCCTTCATAGAAGAACACCCCTTGCATGCTTTGAGGCATTTCACTGGTGTTTCCCTTTTGGCTCCCGTTGCCTCAGTATCCCCTGGCTCAACTCCGCTCGACTTCGGCTGTGCCCAAGCGTACCCCACGCATCTCGAGGACTCAGGCCGACTGTCCTCGCTGTCAGCCGCTCCCTCCAACCATGGCACGTTGTCCCTCAGCTTCTCTCGGGCAAGCCTGATATTATCCCCCTCCCCCTTCGAGTCTAGTTTAAAGCTCTGTCAATGAGCCCTGCAAGTTCCTGTGCAAAGATTGTCTTTCCCCTTTGAGAAAGATGAATCCCATCAGATGCCAGCAAACCCGCTGCGGCGTAGGCCATCCCGTTGTCAAAAAAACCAAATCCGTGGCGATGACACCAGCCACGGAGCCATGCATTAATAGATTGGGCATCTCTGTTCCTTCTGGTGTCACTGCCCACCACTGGAAGGAGAGAAGAGAAAATAACCTGCGCTCCTGAGTTTCTTACTAGCCGTCCCAAGGCCCTGAAGTCTCTTTTGATTGCCCTAGGACTTCGTGTTGCAGCTTCATCGCCCCCCACATGGAAGAGCAGTAGGGGGTAATAGTCCGAGGGCCGTACCAGACTAGGGAGTACCCTCGTGACATCCTTCACGCGGGCCCCAGGGAGGCAGCAGACTTCCCTAAGAGGAGGGTCTGGCCGGCATATCGGACCCTCGGTTCCCTTCAGAAAGGAGTCACCCACAACTATAACCCTTCTTTTCTTCCTCGTGGAGGTGGTGGTAAGACGAGAGGTATGTTCTTCTGACCTGGGCGACACCTCTGGTGTAGATAGACTGTCGTCCCCATCCTCCACTGACTGTCCTTCCACCTCCAGGGCCTCATACCTGTTGTGTAGAGGCACCTGGGGGGGCGAGGTGGGCAGGGAGGGCCTTCGCCTGCCGCCACGAGCGTGGACTCGCCTCCATTCACTCTCCTCCTCTGAGCTGCTGCCTTCAGCCCGGCGGGGGGGGGACAGAGGATCCCCTTGATCGTGGGTTCTTACTGGCGGCTGCTGCTGCTCCTGTTCCCGTCTCAGGGGGGGCAGAGCCTGGCACCACCAGTCGATGGGGGATGAGATGATTGACTCATAGTCATATTTGCATGCCGACCACAGGTTTTAGTTTCTTGGGTGGGTGCACAACACAATAGCCCTAGGCACAACACAAGAGCCCAACACAGGCTATTGTTGGGCTAATAGCCCAACCCTTAGGTTATTGTGTTGTTATCTGTCTCCTGAATCCACTTTGAGCCGATGGTGACCAGATGCATCCATTTACAATCACCACTGGTGGTTATCACCTAAGCAGGGTTGCAGGAGATAAAGGTCGAGGGCGGGGGAAGCACACCGAAGGGATAATAAGAAATGCTAACTTACTCCATTCAGAGAAGTCACAGACTGACTAGCCCCAGAAGGTCTTTGAAATCTGAGGCAAAAACTTTATATTGTGAAATTGTTCCCCATTTTACAGGATGAAGATATATGCATGGTAAGAAACGTACATGTTTGGTTGACCACTCAAGTTTAAATGAACTAATTTGAGGTTTCAAGGTAATTCTATATTTATATTAGTAATAAGGAAATACAATTATACTTCAAATTGAAGAAACAACTACATCAAATGGTTCATTGCTAAAATGACACTTTCCTCCTCTTTTTTTTGCTTTTCTAAAAATTATAGAAAATCATACCTAAAATAAGCTCAAAGAAGAATAGAGACTGCACAAACCAGCACTGTTACCCAGACTTTCAATAATTTAGTAACCCAGAAGAAATCTTATCTAAATCACATTCTTGCTTTTTGTTTCAGTTTGGTCAGTTGGCTCAAACAATTTGTGGACAAGTGTAACAGGAGAGAGAGATGGGTGCTACCTCAATGCAACTGATCCTTATATGGTACATAAGGAGATAAAATATCTTTCCTGTTTTCTTTCCCTTCTGTCGCGGATGGAGTGAGCGTGCACTTCACTCGTTAGAGAGAAGTAAAAATATAGTTTATTGATACAGAATAGGGAGTTAACAAAGTTCAATGCGACAGTGTTTTAACAAGATTCGATGGCAAGGTGCACTCGATTATTTACTGCATAGAGGACAGGGTCAGACAAAAGTGTCAGGGAGACCCTCCCATTGAGTCATGAGGTTTGGAAAAGGATCCCCTTGCTTTCTAAACTCCTTCTCAGAGAGGAGTCTAGGTGCGGCTAGATCCAGTCCTAGTCCCAGACTTGGTCAACGGTTTATGTCTAAAGGATTATATATATATATGCGCAATCAATCCTTTATATCACTTAGCTAAGATTTCAAAGTTTAGCATGCTATTAGTCACTTACCGAGGATCTGTTGTGGCAAGGAATCTCTCAACCTCGAGGAGTAACCTTGAGAGGCGTCCCTGCTCAAGGGGAGATCCTGGCGTGCAGCCCGCTGCCGTGCAGGAGAGCTCAAAGGGCCCTGGGCTGTCCACTATTTAAGGAGTAAGATGATTGACTTATGGTCATATTTGCATATCAGCAAGAGGTTTAGATCCCTGCTTCAGGCAGCCCTTGGCTACTTTGTTGCTATTCGTCCTCAAGGTCCAGCATAAGCTGGATGCAGCTATCAGGATGACTCCCACTGATGGTTACTGCTTGTGCAGGGAGCGGGGGCGGGGGGGGGGGAGCACACCGCCACACCTTCTAAGTTAAAACACAATAGAGATAAAGAGAGATATAACCCACGTTTGAACCTTTGATAGAAACCACAAGGGAAGCAGAAAAAGACAAATATCCCCCTAATGACAGACTCCCTAACAGCACAAATCCAACTAATTTATTTTCCAATATACCCAGCAAAAATGACTGAGTTTGTGGAGAGGCTGGGGGGAAGGAAAGGAGGCAGGCAGCAGAAAAGAAATGGGGAGAAGTAAAGAATACTTAATTATATATTTTTTTCAAGGTAACTCTGTATTTTGACCTAATGATGTACTGGTTTCAGATATGCTTTGTACTTTACCACACAAGCTTTTTCTTTACTGCCATGGTAGGACCAAGAATCTGGGCTTAAATAATATTTTAGGTTCTTTATATGAAACCTATGGAGTATTCTAGAGAGGTTATTTATGAATTTTTTTTAAAAGCCTACCCAAGTGGTTCATGTTCATCTCTCTAAATGTATATTGTGGTATCATATCCACTTGGACAACACATTAGTAATGCCGTGAATCACTTGGGTACCTTCTTCATGTACTCCATGAAAGGAACAAAGCAAGAAGCAAAGAAGCAGAGAGGAGGTCTCAAGCTTTGAAATGGTAAATTCAATAACATTGAAGGTAACAATAAATTGAGGTAAACCTCAATAACAAAACTTCACTTGATGAAAAAATATTCAGAACAGACACTAGCTGTTTTCTAGATATATATGGGGCTGAGCTGGGCAGATTGCCCGTCCAACTGTTAGGAGTATCTAATGGCTTAGGGTTTGGTTTTATTTTAAGTTTAGCCACTTTACAGCTGAATAATTCACTTAATGTCTTACCTGTAAAACAATGTTATTGACTTCCACAGAAGAGTTCTGAGATCTCCTAATGAAACACTCTTTATCAGAGATGAGTGTTATCCCTTTTTGGTAAGTGAGACACAAAGGATCTTAGGCACCACAGTGCTCATTATTGTAGCACCTATAATTTAAGCCGTGGGCCATCACAACCATGACAGCTATTTTCTTTGTGCTGGGGCACCACTGTCATGGAATCTGGGGAGGAGTGTGGGCTTCAGACAAGGAACAACAAAGAAGTGAAAAAGACCAGTATCCTAGTGATGAGGCACTCATATGATACAAAGATGTTTTTCATTCTAGTCCTGTCTCCTTTTAGAATTATGAGTTTAAAATAGAGGTAAAAGCATTGCAATTTAGAGCTCTGCACCTTCACTTAAATGCTCAAGTAATAAACTTAAGAATAATGTTCACACAATTTCTCTTAGCAATGGCATGCAAAATGGACAGTTTTAATATAGATAATTTAGACTACACCCATACCCACCTCCAGCATCAAAAAACCTGTAACTAAGAAGCAGCTTTTAAGTTCCTCCTTGAAAAAGGTGGAAACCAATCTCAAATCTCCTGTTTCCTGAACCACTAGGAAAACTATGGATTTGAAAAGGACTCTCATCAGCATACTTCCCTTTAGTTAAGTCTTCTGAAGTGCCTGATCTGTTAGGCATACTCTGAATGTGTCCATCAGACCGAGTCCTGTAATGACCTAGAATGAGGAATGTCTACTCTGTAAATCCCAGTAGAATTTATAAGCGATAGAGAAGCCAAAGAATTCAAATAGGACTGAGACAAGTTTGGGAATCATGTATGTGACTGGAGGAAGCCAAGAGTTAGGCAGCAACTGGAGTGGAGTACGAATATTTTTGTATATCTGGCATTGTAAAGAAAGTGACAATGTTCTGTTATATTTTACGTTCATTGTGTTTAAATCAGTTTCATCGCCTCTCTGTGTGCTATTTATATGTGGAAGAATGGGCGAAAGCCTTTTCCCCAGAGAAGAAATGAGATGATATAAACGGCTGTCTGAATGGCCTATCAAAAATTTAATGGAACAACTATGTGAGGAAAAAGTACTGGGTAAGACAGTTTGAAAACCAGTTTTTAGGAACATTGGTGAACAGAAAATGTTAAAACAAATTATGAAAACACATCAGAAGAAAGGAAAGTCAACAAAGGCTGCTTCTTCAATGTAGTTTAGGTTACTGGGTTAAAGGACTTATGCCTTCTGTTTTTTCTGTATAAAAAGATTTAATGTGGTTTATATTCTCCTGACCCAAAAATGCTACTTTGTTTTAGAGTTGCTGGCTGTTTCTTACCTCGCCTGTTTTCAGCACAGAGTATGTTTCAAGCCCATTTAAGGAAGCCACACAGTTGAACAAGGGTGCTGTGACTTTACAGCTTCAAAGCTGAAGGAATCAGGGGTGTTCTCCCCTGTGTAAGTAGCTGTGCTAGAGGCAAGCTTTGAGGAGTACTTAAGGATGTAACAGAAAAGGAAAAAAAAAAAAGACAAAAAAAAAGCCTTCAAAGACTTTTCAGGGAATGAGCTGATAAATATTTTGCTGTCTTCTCTTGCAAGCCCTTATTTGCTCCTGGTTTAGCTAGTTATGAGTTCAAACCTTTTTAATACCAGTGACCCTGGATGTTGCCATAGGTGTCTTCCAAATTGAATTTTTCAACTGATTCTAGCGATAATCTACCATTGTGTAAATTCCTGCTAAGTGTGTGGCAAACTTTAGCTTCTGCACATTCCAGATTGATAATGTCACCCAACTTCTTGCTGAATAGCACTTATCTGAGAATAGAACATAAGCAAAAAAAAACCCAACAAAGTTCCCTGCTGCTCAGAAAGCATGGTCTTGTGATTAAGACACTGCTTTCAGCCTTAGAAATTATACATTTTATTGCCAGATCTTCCACAAATTTACTTATATGCAAATCACTTCCTCTCTCTCTGCTTCACTTTCCTGGCTGCAAGTTCAGGATTTACAGCTACCTCTGCTGTAACTAACACTATTTAAATCATAGTCTGTGTAGTCAAGTACTAATCAGAACATTAGCCTGGGTTCATACCCCTGGTCTGCCACAAAATACTGGTGAGACCCCGGGCATGTCACTTACCCTGTATTTTAGCTTAATTTTCATCTCCCTTATGTGAACCATAAGCCACATTGTCTCTCTGGGGTGTATGTTCGGTAATATTTTCAGTGAGATTCTGTGATGGTTTTTCAAACCACATTATTACCCAGCTGGATTTTGGATTAAACTGGTACAGCACGGGAGGTATTTCTATTGTTTAGACAAGTTATCTTTGCCAAGCTGAAAGAAAAGAAGAAGATGAGAGAGAAAATGAAACCCACACCTCACTAAATAACTGGCATTAGGGATTTTATAGTTTGTGTTTTTTCTCTAAGAATGATTGGGATGTTGGTCTTATAATCCTTTACGTAATTTTCATGATAAGTGCTTGACTTTTCTAGTTAGCTTGAGTCTGCCTCGGGTGAGAGATGTGCATCATCCGGGGATTAATATCTTTTTGGTTTATGCATATTGCTGGCTGAATACTGGTGCTGAATGCTTTTCACATTTCCTGTATGATTTGAAGGCTCTATCTGAATCCTGACCTGCCATTGTTACTTTTGTCTTTTATTTCTCCTTTTAGTAGCATTCATTGTTTTTGTTTATTTTTTGTTTGTTTCGCTGGTTTTTGTTTTCCTTTCTCTTTTTTTTCCTGCTTTTATTACAGCTGTAAAAATGAAAAAATATTTTATTGCATATATCCACAAATTCTTTTGAAACTTTCTCACTCATGACTGACTAATCACTACTGGGGGATACAGGAACCACTCTCAATAATGTGGTTTAAGAAGGGTATAAAACTAGAGCAGGACAAAGAAAGAAATATTCACCACAGTACAATATGGTGCTAAGGTCTCTGTAGTACCTTAGTACTTGCAATATTTTCTTTGCTCTCATGGTTATAACTGTATTACATATACACACACGCAAACGCAGTCACATTTTACCACCTCATGTTTCTCAGGAATATGATCCCACTAATCTTTAAGTATTTACCTACGTCAATGGAGGTAAGGCTTTTTAGCCAATGGCTGGACAAGCGCCTCCATATCATATGCATTTCAGGGGACCACCTCAGTGTGGTCCTGCAGACTGTACACCTGGGCATCTGGAGTGCATTGGTGGTCTTTGGGAGTGCATCATCTAGTTTAAGTATATTTGGAACGGGAACATCAGAAGTTTCACTGAAAAGGGGCACTCCTAATCTGAATTGAAATGTTAATGTAGACAAGCCTTCAGTTCATCTTGGAATTAATCTGTTTGCTTTTAGATAAGTAGTCTGGATTTGCAATGGTATTTTAATCACAGAATCACAGAATCACAGAATCGTATAGGTTGGAAAAGACCTCTAAGATCATCGAGTCCAACCGTAAACCTAACACTACCAAGACGACCACTACATCATGTCCCTAAGCACCTCATCCAAACGTCCTTTAAATACCTTCAGGGATGGCGACTCAACCACTTCCCTGGGCAGCCTGTTCCAATGCTTGAAAACCCTTTCAGTGAAGAAAAATTTCCTAATATCCAGTCTAAACCTCCCCTGGCGCAAATTGAGGCCATTTCCTCTTGTCCTATCACTTGTTACCTGGGAGAAGAGACCGACCCCCACCTCGCTACAACCTCCTTTCAGGTAGTTGTAGAGAGCATTAAGGTCTCCCCTCAGCCTCCTTTTCTCCAGGCTAAACAGTCCCAGCTCCCTCAGCCACTCCTCATAAGACTTCTGCTCCAGACCCTTCACCAGCTTCGTTGCCCTTCTCTGGACACGCTCCAGCACCTCAATGTCTCTCTTGTAGTGGGGGGCCCAAAACTGAACACAGTATTCAAGGTGCGGCCTCACCAGTGCCGAGTACAGGGGCGCGATCACTTCCCTAGTCCTGCTGGCCACGCTATTTTTGATACAAGCCAGGATGCCATTGGCTTTCTTGGCCGCCTGGGCACACTGCTGGCTCATATTCAGGCGGCTGTCAACCAACACTCCCAGGTCCTTCTCTGCCAGGCAGCTTTCCAGCCACTCTTCCCCAAGCCTGTAGCGTTGCATGGGGTTGCTGTGGCCCAAGTGCAGGACCTTGCACTTGGCCTTGTTAAACCTCATACAATTGACCTCGGCCCATCCATCCAGCCTGTCCAGGTCCCTCTGCAGACCCTTCCTACCCTCCAGCAGATCAACACTCCCATATAACTTGGTGTCATCTGCAAACTTGCTGAGAGTGCACTCGATCCCTTCGTCCAGATCATTGATAAAGATATTAAACAGAACTGGCCCCAACAGAGAGCCCTGGGGAACACCGCTTGTGACCGGCCGCCAACTGGAGTAAACTCCATTCACCACCACTCTTTGTTGTACTTCTATTTGGATCCCAAATACACATCAATTTCCACAAGTTAAAACAGGTTTTTAGTGGCTCTAAGATAAAGGCCATTATTTCACTTTGCCTTATTTTCTTGTCCTTCTTGTCATGTTTAAGTTCAAATCCTCTGTTTTCTCCACAGGGATAAAGAATGTCCCTCCTCCTGGAAATTCTGACATTTTTGAAATTCAGTTTTCTGCCAAGCTTTGACATGCGCTTTGTTCACATACAGACATAGAGAAATATGTTACACATTTTTTCTGGGGAAAAAAATGAAATCTGAATCCCCAACACCTCTTTATATTGTCACATTTCTTAATTTTGTTAAAGATAAAGCTTTCTAACAGAAAATGTCCAATGTTAACCATTACTTTATACCAAATCTATGTATGCATTGTCATTTAAATACATATTATAACGTAGTCTAACATCCAGAAAAAACATGAACCAAAAAAATAAAACTAAATGAATATTTTCTTTCCTTTTCAAGATGATATGATTTAATTTATCAAAAGAAAATGAGATTGTCTAAGTGCAAGGAGAGAGATTGGCATCTTACAAGAGTGTCTCATTTTACCAGTCTTAGACATCAACCTAAGATTAGAACTCTACGAACTGAATCCACCCACTTGTTTTGGACAGTGTCCTTTTTTGCTGTCACATTGCTCTACATCCCTGAGAATGTAGGTGCAATTCTATAATTGATTTGTTGAGTGATTTAAGAATTTTTTTACTTTATTTAATCTTTCTTTTTTTTTCTCCCCCCCCCCCCCCCCCCCCCCCCCAAGCACTTCAGGCTAAAAACTGCATCCCATCAAGTGACGTCCTTTGAAGTCTCTGGACTACAAATCCACAAGAACAGTCCTCCTGTCCATGCTTTACCTGCTACTTCAACACTCAAAGCAGAGGTCCACCAAAACCTTTGGTCTTGGCAGGGGGCAACTCAGTGAAATGGAGTCACATCTGCCCCTCACTTTGATGGTGTTGGAAAGCTCTCCATGAAGGTGCCTGAGCAACAGAGGAGCATCTAAAACCCAAGGTCTGGCTTTTGTAATGGCTGCTGCAGAAGGTATTTTTTAACCTGCAGTTTTAGAAAAGCTCTTGGAGGTGCCAGCTAGCCCATCCTACACCATTCAGCAGAGGCTCCCTCTGTATCTATTTCTCTATTGTTTTGTTTCTTTTTTGGTTGCCTGTTTCTCTGCAGGTATCTCAGTGATTAGCAAAGCAACCGACTCTGCCTTTTTCAGCTCATCTCAGGGTTCCAGGCAAAACAAGCTCATTTGAAGCAGAGCCCGATACTCACAATAATTCCCCATATGTTAATTTTCACACCAGCCTTGGGTGGCTACACCTCATTATTTGATTTTCTCTGCATAAGTTTTGTTTGTGTACGTGTGTCTGTGTGTGTCTGTGCATGTGTGGCTTTTTTCTTTCTAGTTTGAAGTGACTCTGACCTAAATAGAGAAAAGTGTGGGTGGCAGTTTAGTTGTAGGTGCCACTTCAAAGCCTCAAAATGCTACAATCTGCAAATAAGTACTTTAAGGGAGGGGAGGGGGGAGAAGACACCAGTGTGTATTCAGGGATGTCACTTGTGACAGGACTAACAACAGATTAACCCCAGAGGCTCTGATTTCTAGTGTAATACACCCCACATGTCTCTGGAGCTTAGGGGGTGGATTTTTAAAGGACTCATTTGCATATCACTAGATCTAATGCAGTTAAGTTTATGATTTAGCAAAACTGAGCTGAAAGGGAAATACCACAGAAAGAAAATATATGATCCCTCTAATTAAATCAAGAAAAGATCCCAGCTTCCCAAAGACCTTTGGATTACACAGAAAAAAAAGAAAGAAAAAAAAAAGGCATTCTTATGAACCATGATCAAATACATTTAAATCCAAAATGTGAATTACTGGGAACAGCAAAGTACATTAAGCAGACAATATAGCTTTTACTATAAGATTCAACTATACATGTAAAGACAAAGCACTCTTGGGATTTGCAGATGTGTACGGTTAAGAATGACAGTTTACTTTAACCTGTTACTGCTGTTATGTGTAAGTCTGTCACTCAGCCCACCTCTGGTTACTGAACATCGTAAGCATTGGGTTCTGACTTTCTGTAAGCTTAAAGCTAAACAGGCAAAATACAAAAAAAATATGCATGTGGGCAAGTTGTGGCTTAGACTGGGCCGCAGAGCTCTCCACAGCTTCCTAGTTGTGAGTCCAATTTATCACAGCAAATTAACTTTCGCATTTCCACTTTCCCTACAAACTCCTTTGGGAACACCCGACACTACTTGTCTTTCTGTTCATGCTTTCCAGCCACTTTCTTAGAGAATCATTTTCACTCTGTAAATCACTTGATGAAAAATTATTCTTCAGGAAATTAATACTGAGAAGGTGTTTTAAAAGCCAGAATTGTAAAACTAACACTGAGAAATGTGCTGGTTTACTGGGAGAGAAAGGGAGCAGCAACCTCCACAGCTGGGTAAAAGAGCCAAGCCCAAAGCCCACCCCAGCCACAGTGACCTGTTGGGCTGCAGTCCTTAAGGCACACTGCTTTGTACAGCCACTGACAGACTGATATGATGTGGCTGACCTCACATTTAGCTACATGTGACCCCATTTCAAGGCCAAGGAGGTACGCCTTAAAGATGAGTAAAGCTGTCTCCTGAGTATTCCTTCCAACCAACTTTATCACTGAGCCTAGAAAACATAGCGCAAAAGGTCCTACACTTGTGTTGCTAACTTTTCTCTCCACGGCTTAACTATGCCAATCTAGGCCTTATTAACTCTATTTTTATACTGAAATATTAAATCTTGTATCTTTTTATGTATATATAAGATTTGATAATATAAGCAAATTATCATTAAATAATGTAGGGTTTGAATTTACAGTATACCTAATGATAAGTGCTCGTGTATGACCTTTTAGTAATAAGGAGAAATTCTCTCACACTTAGGAAAGAAATATAAGTTATACAATGACTGTAACAGAATAAGAACATATACTTGGGTAGATGCCCATCTACGCCGTACTTTACCTTGTACTATCTTGTTTGTCTTTCCCTAAACATAAAAAAAGGGCATAAACAAATTTAGGTAATTTAGGGGCCATAAAGACAGTAAAGCAGAATTATATTAAGGCTAACAGTTAAGGCATTCTCATGAGTTGTGGCAAGTGTAAGTTGGAGGTGCCTGACATGAAGGAGGACATCTGTGTAAAACACAAAGTGAAAACTAGCTGCTGTCGTCAGTGCTACGTACTCTCCTACTACATTTCTGAACAGGAGCTGCTGCCTTTTGCACAAAATGCAGCACTATCCCTGCACATTGGGCTCCCTGGGAGAGGCAGGTGAAAGGATGCCCAGAAATGCAATCCTAAGCAGACTTATGTGAAAACAGCTGCTGGGCTGCTTGCCTCTGTCAAGATGATGGCTTTGGGTATGTGCAGTAATGGAGTTTTAAGGTGCTCTGTAAGTCTTGAGGCAAAAAACGGAGATGCCTGTGAATACTGAGATGCCTCAGCAGTTAGGATAGGGGTTTGTGAGTCATTATGATAGAGTTAGGGGCTTAAACTGTGCCTAAAGTTAAATTTTTCAGGCTAGGTCATTCAGGAATGAGTCTTACTGGCTCTGCTCTTTTGCACTGAACAAAAATTCTCAAATACCTATGCCTTTTTGATATTCTCTTACACATCTCTTACCCTTTACACAGTATCTCTTTAGGCTAAGGAAAGAACAGAGGAAAGTACAGTGGTAGTTCTCTGTGTTTAAATTTTACAGGCAATGAAGAAGGCAACATTAATTTCCCTTCATATTCCTAATGGCTTCAGATTTGTTAATTTCCTGCCAAAACCACCAACTCTCCCACAACTGTCACTGACAGTGCAACCCACTGCTCATGCAAAAAGAAATATGCTACTCAAATGCATTGTTACTGAATTCCATTGTCCATCATAGACGCAAAGCTGACAGCAATACTGGCTGTCTATAGAGCGAACTCAGCAGCCAACGGGGAGTGTGATTGATATCTCTGCACCAGGAAGTTTTGGCCAGCCGAGTGCTTCTGCAATATGACAAGACCTCAGCAGCAGCTGCTCGAGTTACTCTGTACAAAGGCTCATGTTTAGCAAACAGTTTTGGTGGCATAATGGACTCCCTTTATTACCATGATTAGACAACAACTTATTCCATTAGATGGAATTAAATTATTGTTACTGATATTGTTATTTATTATTTATTGTCAACTGCACTCAGTAATATTCATATCTATTAAGTGGAGGGAAAGGAGTTACTTTAGCACGTACACAGACAACAATGCAGGTGCATGCAGCCATTACAGGTACATGGTCATTTGTTCATAAGGGAGAGGGTCATGATGCTCTTGCAGAGGTCACTGTAGAAATGACTCCGAAATGTAAGGTTAAATAGAACACATTGAAAGAAGAAATACTGTCCTAATATATAAAAAAAGAGAGAAAAACTGTTTTGAAGCTTAAAAGAAGTAGGGAGGGGAAAAGGGTTCTTGGGGACATTTTCTGGAAAAACAAAGGGAATGAGGCAGAGGAACATGCACCTGGAAAGGATAGTTCTGCTGAGCTCCAGGGGTCTCACACAGAAAATGTGGTTCTACATGATATTGTTCATTTTGTGATCAGGCATCCTGGAGCACAGTGGAGGCAAAATTTCTACTGAATACTAACATTGCCAGTTTGTGTTGGGGTGAAAGGCTGCACAAACTGAAGGGTCAGGCCCTATCTCCATAAGAAAGCCCAGGAATACTTTACTGAGTAATTTTTCTCTCTGCTTTGTCTATTGATATTTTAAGTTCTTTGAAAATCACGATTCTGTGATTCTGTGAATTTATGGAGGTAGAGTTTCTTAAGCCTCTCTTCCTGCTTTGAAAGTCTCAAAACTGCTATAGTGCAAAGCAAGACAGTTAATTACCAAAAGCAACATTTTTATGCTTTTAAGCAGCGAGAGGATGAGATAGAGAGAATTCCGCAGAAAGTATTAAAAAAATCTACTTATTGAAATAGTTTTATTAAGTCACTCCCCATCTTTTTATCTGATTTTTTTTCTGAGTTAATTATACAATGCTATATCTATCCATCCTTTCAGGATGGCCATATGTCCTTTGAGTTCATGTTTTCCATATCACACACAAAATCACACACAGAATCGTATAGGTTGGAAAAGACCTTTAAGATCATCGAGTCCAACCGTAAACCTAACACTACCAAGACCACCACTACATCATGTCCCTAAGCACCTCATCCAAACATCTTTTAAATACCTCCAGGGATGGCGACTCAACCACATCCCTGGGCAGCCTGTTCCAATGCTTGATAACCCTTTCAGTGAAGAAAAATTTCCTAATATCTGTGAGAGACTGAAAGGGTTAATGTCTCAAACATTGTGGCGATTTGAGGCGCTATTTGCATGGCGACAGCAGGTCTGCGAGCATGGGGTGGGGGAGAGCAAGAGCGGGATGTGGAGAGTGCGTCGGAGGATGCGCGGTTCCAGGTTCTGCCAAACCTGACCATGTATGGACAGCGGTCATCTGAGAAAGGGGCTTGCAACCGCCCCAGAGACCCCTCACAACCACCCCCCTCCCCCAGCGCCTGCGCAGAAGATTGAGAACTTTCTAGAACAAGAACCATGTAAGCCCTGAAGGGGCGTACCTGGAGGCGGGGATTAGCCAATAAAAGGCCTGGCCCCCCCCAGGGAAGCGCGCGCACGCCCACCACTGGAGGGTTGCCACGTCTGTCATCGTCATCGCGGGATCCAAGGGTGGTGATACTTTTTCTTTCTCTTTTCCTCCTCTCTTCTTCTTTCCTTTTCTTGCTTCTCTTCTCTCTTCCTCTGCTTTTCCAATATATATATGCAAGTTTGGGATCGGGAAGCCCGGAAAATAGCTCTGTTGCCAAATCGCCTTTGTTCGTTCGGTAAAATCGTCAGGTTGTTAAGTTTGTCCCTTTGTGGAATTCGCCAGTTAATAAAGTTGCTGGCCAGACTGTTCCTCTGGGTCATTGTCGTGACTCTGCCGACCACGCGGCCCTGCCGAGCAGAGATCTGCTTTTGTCGGTACACAAACAGTCGGGGAATCGAAAAGATTCACCCCTCTCGCAACCCACCGAGTGGGACGAGACAATATCCAGTCTAAACCTCCCCTGGCACAACTTGAGGCCATTTCCTCTCGTCGTATCACTTGTTACCTGGGAGAAGAGACTGACCCCCACCTCTCTACAACCTCCTTTCAGGTAGTTGTAGAGAGCCATAAGGTCTCCCCTCAGCCTCCTTTTCTCCAGACTAAACAACCCCAGTTCCCTCAGCCGCTCCTCATAAGACTTGTGCTCCAGACCCTTCACCAGCTTTGTTGCCCTTCTTTGGACACGCTCCAGCACCTCAATGTCTCTCTTGTAGTGAGGGGCCCAAAAGTGAACACAGTATTCGAGGTGCGGCCTCACCAGTGCCGAGTACAGGGGCACAATCACTTCCCTAGTCCTGCTGGCCACGCTATTTTTGATACAAGCCAGGATGCCATTGGCTTTCTTGGCCGCCTGGGCACAGCGCTGGCTCATATTCAGGCGGCTGTCAACCAACACTCCCAGGTCCTTCTCTGCCAGGCAGCTTTCCAGCCACTCTTCCCCAAGCCTGTAGCATTGCATGGGGTTGCTGTGGCCCAAGTGCAGGACCTTGCACTTGGCCTTGTTAAACCTCATACAATTGACCTCGGCCCATCGATCCAGCCTGTCCAGGTCCCTCTGCAGACCCTTCCTACCCTCCAGCAGATCAACACTCCCACATAACTTGGTGTCATCTGCAAACATGCTGAGGGTGCACTCGATCCCTTCGTCCAGATCATTGATAAAGATATTAAACAGAACTGGCCCCAACACAGAGCCCTGGGGAACACCGCTTGTGACCGGCCGCCAACCGGAGTAAACTCCATTCACCACCACTCTTTGGGCCCGGCCATCCAGCCAGTTCTTTACCCAGCGAAGAGTACACCCGTCCAAGCCATGAGCAGACAGTTTCTCCAGGAGAATGCTGTGGGAAACCGTGTCGAAGGCTTTACTGAAGTCTAGATAGACAACATCCACAGCCTTTCCCTCATCCACTAGGCAGGTCACCTTGTCGTAGAAGGAGATCAGGTTGGTCAAGCAGGACCTGCCTTTCCTAAACCCATGCTGGCTGGGCTTGATCCCTTGGTTATTCTCTACATGCCGTGTGACGGCACTCAGGATGATCTGCTCCATCAGCTTCCCTGGTACCGAGGTCAGGCTGACAGACCTGTAGTTCCCCGGGTCCTCCTTCCGGCCCTTCTTGAAGATCGGCATCACATTGGCTAATCTCCAGTCAGCAGGGACCTCCCCAGTTAGCCAGGACTGCTGGTAAATGATGGAAAGGGGCTTGGTGAGCACATCTGCCAGTTCCTTCAGTACTCTCGGGTGGATCTCATCAGGCCCCATAGACTTGTGAATGTCTAAGTGGTGCAGCAGGTCACTCACCATTTCCCCCTGGATTATGGGGGCTCCATTCTGGTCCCCGTCCCTGTCTTCCAACTCCAGGGGCTGGGTACCCAGAGAACAATTGGCCCTGCTATTAAAGGCTGAGGCAAAGAAGGCATTAAGTACCTCAGCCTTTTCCTCATCCTTTCTCACTGTGATCCCTCCCCCATCTACTAGGGGCTGGAGATTCTCCTTAGCTCTCCTTTTACTGCTAATGTATCTGAAGAAGTGTTTTTTGTTGTCTTTTACAGCAGCAGCCAGATTGAGCTCTAGCTCAGCTTTGGCCCTTCTAATTTTCTCCCTGCACAGCCTTGCTACACCTTTGTAGTCCTCCTGAGTTGCCTGCCCCTCCTGACTTCCTCCTTGAAGAATGTCCAGCCTTCCTGGACTCCTTTGCCCATAAGGGCTGCCTCCCAGGGGACTCTCTCGACCAGTCTCCTACACAGGCTGAAGTCCGCCCTCCGAAAGTCTAAGGTGGCAGTTCTGCTGACCCCCCTCGTCGCTTCTCCAAGTATCAAAAACTATCATTTCGTGATCACTCTGCCCTAGACAGCCTCCAAAATGGTTCACAAGTCCTTTTCTGTTTGTGAACAACAGGTCCAGCGGGGCACCTTCCCTAGTTGGCTCACTCACCAGCTGCGTCAGGAAGTTATCTGCCACATGCTCCAGGAACCTCCTAGACTGTTTCCTCTGCGCTGTATTGTATTTCCAGCAGACATCCGGCAGGTTGAAGTCCCCCACAAGAACAAGGGCTAGCGATCGTGAGGCTTCTCCCAGCTGCTTATAGAATAGTTTGTCGGCCTCCTCATCCTGGTTGGGTGGTCTGTAACAGACTCCCATCACAATATCTGCCTTGTTGGCCTTCCCCCTGATTCTCACCCATAGACACTCCACCCTATCATCACCATCATCAAGCTCTAAACTATCCAGACACTCCCTGACGTATAGGGCTACCCCACCACCTCTCCTGCCTCGCCTATCCCTCCTGAAGAGTTTATAGCCATCCATCGCTGCACTCCAGTTGTGTGAGTCATCCCACCACGTTTCCATGATGGCAACCATATCATAGTTTTCCTGATGTACAATGGCTTCCAACTCCTCCTGCTTGTTGCCCATGCTGCGTGCATTGGTGTAGAGGCACTTCAGCTGGGCTGTTGTCCGTGCCTCCTTCATAGAAGAACACCCCTTGCGTGCTTTGAGGCATTTCACTGGCATTTCCCTCTGGGCTCCTATTGCCTCAGTATCCCCTAGCTCAACTCTGTTTGACTTCAGCTGTGCCCCAGCATACCCCGCACATCTCGGAGACACAGGCCGAGTGCCTTCGCTGGCACCCGCTCCCTCTAACCATGGCACGTCGTCTCTCAGCCTCCCTGGTGAACCTTTTCATTACAGCTTAAGATGTTACAACAACCCAACCTACCCACCATCCTGGTGAATGGTGAGTAGGTTGAATCTCCTGGTGAACCTTTTCATTACAGCTTAAGATGTTACAACAACCCAACCTACCCACCATCCCCCTCTGCTTACCCCTACAGAAAGGACTGTTGTGGTTTAGCCCCAGCCGGCAACTAAGCACCACGCAGCTGCTCACTCACTCCCCCTCAGTGGGATGGGGGAGAGAATAATGTCCCCCCTTCCTTCTTCTTCCCCAGCTTTATATACTGAGCATGACGTCATGTGGTATGGAATAGCCCTTTGGTCAGTTTGGATCAACTATCCTGGCTGTGTCCCCTCCCAGCTTCTTCTGCACCTGGCAGAGCATGGGAAGCTGAAAATTCCTTGACTAGTACAGCAACAACTAAAATATCTCTGTATTATCAACACTGTTTTCAGCACAAATCCAAAACATAGCCCCATACCAGCCACTATAAAGAAAATCAACTCTATCTCAGCTGAAACCAGGACAGGCAGAAGCACCCACTTATCAGCTGTGTCAGTTGGAAGTTAAGTTGCACTAAATTATATGAGTGGATTTAACTGTGAGCTGAAATGATGAGGTGCAGCTAGATTTTTCTTTTCTGTTATGCTTTAAGACGGAGAATAGCTTAGATGCTGTGAGTCTGAGGGCTGAGCAAATGTATGTCTTAAAACCTCTGCAAACAGATTTGCCAGAGGACATCTGCTATCTGCTCTCTCAGAACAATTTTCAAGGAGGATATTCTACTCCACTGCCCTTTGTCTTCACTGACCTTGAAAAGAAGGAAAAGTGACAGTTAAATACTTTCTGCCTACACCTGTAAGAGATTGGGGAAGCTTAATGCTAAGTTCTGTACATTGCTCAGGGATGCAGTGAGGGGCATTTCCTGGGTGAGCTTCCTCCCACTTGGAGAGACTTTGCATTACTGAATGTATCTGAGGGTCTAAATTAATAATACTGAATTTTGTGTCCAATGCTATAAACATATCCAAAGAGAACTGGTTCAGTTCTGCCACAGCAGAGGCATCTGAGGCATGATTCTCCTCACTTACATCTGTAAAAATCAAGTACAATTCTGTTAAAATCAAAACTAGAATTATACCAGAGGAAAGCCAGAGTGATTAAGAGAAAAATCAGGCCTACAGCCCATAAAGTGCAAATATAAACAGCATCACTTTTTTTTTAACTTGACTACATACAACTGGGAGGCATTCAAAGCATGCACTTGCAGTTATTTGTTACTCCTGGGATGATTAAAGTAAATCACAGTTTGATATGAAAAATATGTTGTACACACACTTCTTTTTTTCTCACTGCTCTGCCCTCCATGCTGCATTTTGTAGAGTAATCAAAATGCAAAATATATTTTGAAAAATTAAATGAGACACATGTGTGAATCATGAGGTTTATTTGCATGTTTGGCCCTTCAGTTCATTAGGGATTTTAGTTTTTCCAGGAGGGAAACTGTCACATTTACATATTCTTAGACAGGCATGCAAATATTAGTCAGAAACTATAGTTTATTCAATGCATTACAAGCTCCTGGACTGCCAAACAGTAATTTCAGTTCTTGAGTAATATACGTTTTTGGAAACCTGGCATAATAACACTGTATTATATTATTGCCCATTAGGACCACTTATGATTTTGTCAGGTTTTCCATTATCAAGCCTTACATTCTGGGCCACGTACATTGTATGCCAGCCGTATAAATTTGTTATCTAATGTGTACGGTCTCAGTCCCAGAGCAAATTTCTTTTGCAAATTTCAGAAAGCAAAATCACAGAAGCTTATTCAGAAGTTCCAGCTGGACCAAAGGAGACACAGCACCAAAAGAAAGAAAACCAACTAGTATAAGTCCTTTATGTCCATTTTTGTGTTTCTGTGATCTAATGTGTTGCAGGGGTTTGCTACTGCAGATGCAAATATGCACCTCAAAGAATTTACACAATGAAAATACACTGTCAGAAATACTTGTCAAATGGAAAGGAAGTGTCTGTAATCTATCTGGGAAGTGGGCTGTAGTGTTTTAGATACCCTTGTTTGGCGTAAATTCATGAATTGGTGTAACTGAACTGAGGTTACTCCAGTGTGTAGTGAAGAAAACAGTTTACGTCAGCTGAGTTCCCTTCTCCCTCTCCCCCATCTCAAGTGAAGTCTATTATAACTGTTAAAAATTCCCATGGGTAAATTCAGGCCTGGTTAGAGACAAGGTCATTGCTAAGGTCAAGAATCCACTGGAGCAAAAATAGCTTACCAGGCTGATATAAGTCCCAAAAGTTTCTGTAGCCAGTGTCAGAGGAACAGTGTGATTAGTATCACATGAGGCTAACTTTGGCTTTCAGTGGGGATGCCCCAGGACATATTTACATTTACTTAGGCTGGCCTTAAGTCTCCGTGAGGCTTAAACTCATGCTTCTGGCTTTTTCAACAAGCAAAGAAAGTTAAAACCTTTATAATGAAAAACTGAACTCACAGCTGATGAAGATAGATATCCTTATAGAAATTCATTGGGGGAACATATCGATTGAACCATAAGGACTGAATTAACCAACAAACTCTTCCAATTAATACTAAAGGGTAGGAAAAGTTGACCTACGTGTAAATTGTTCTTGTTCTTTGGACTAACTATTAAGGACCATAATATTTGGTACAAATCATCACAGGAGCTTTGCGCTCCATGCAACTATTCTAATCCCATTTTCACTACACCAAATGGGGAACTGGGACCAGATGATTGCTCCCATTCACAAAATTTATGTAATACATTGACATAAAAGCAACTCTGTAGATTTTGAGCTCTAGTTATGCTATTAGGAAGGCTGCACAGAACCTCTTGGCATGGCTAAAGGGGACAAAATTGATAGCGTGTGGACATCTGATACATGTTTGAAAAAGAGGTGTTTTTTCCTAGCAGAATTATAAAATGTTCTTGCTTTTCATACACCATAACTTCTGTCTATTAAGACTGCATAAGGTTTCTTAGTATGCAGAGGGTCTATGCATGTGGAAATCTGCTGTTTTCTAAACCCACATTGATAGGATAGACTGTAAATTCTTAGAAGGGACTGTTACAGTATATCATGTTCATGATCTGTGGATTTAGGACTTCTGAATGCACAGTGGCAGAGTACTCTAATGATCCATTATACTGTATCAATGATATGTAGATTATGGGCTGATTGTAGATATTTGAACTATGCCTTACAATCCATAGTGTGGTTCTTTGAGGATTTGTTAAAGGCACTGAGGATCAGTGCACTTTGACATGACTCCAAAGAGGAACTAAGAATTAGAGCTTGCAAAATTTCACTACATTAAGGGCATGATCATGCTGTCATGATTCCCACATATCCAAACACCGCTTACCTCAAATAAGCTCACTTGGGAAATGGTCTTATCCTAGGCACAGCAAAACAGATCTCAGCGTAAAGTAATGGTTCAAGAATTTTCCTAGTCTTGGGAGGGTCTTACATCTCACAATTACTTCTGTGCTGCAATGGCTACACAGCTAAATTGAAGCCTCATTTAGCTAGCGTATGTCAGTGCTACATAGATTATAAACTTTTTGTCAAGGATAAAAAAGGTATCTGAAAGAAGGAGTCTGGATCTAAGGATTTCTTTTATCCTTTATTTCATATAATCAGTGTAGCAATACCCCACAATACTGAAATTCATTGATAGGCTAAATTTACATAAAGTACAATAACACAAATTTTAGAGAGGGAGCATGATCCATTGAATATTACTGCATCACTGTATTTTGGTTACATCCTGTTGTGGTTTAGCTTTGGTCAGCAAATAATCACCACACAGCCACTCACTCACCCTCCCCCCATAGTGGGATGGGGGAGAGAATCGGAAGAGCAAAAGTAAGAAAAATCGTGGGTTAAGATAAGAACAGTTTAATAACTGGGAAAAATAAAATATATTAATAATAATATTAATAAATTGTAATGAAAAGGAAAACAACAAAAGAGAGACAGAGGAACAAAACCCAGATACAAAAGAAGTGATGCAACCACTCATCACCCGCTGACCAATGCCCAGCCAGTCCCTGAGCAGCGATCGCTACCCCCCAGCCATTCCCCCAGTTTATATACTGAGCATGACGTCATATGGTATGGAATAGCCCTTTGGCCAGTTTGGATCAACTATCCTGGCTGTGCCCCCTCCCAGCTTCTTGTGCACCTGGCAGAGCATGGGAAGCTGAAAAGTCCTTGACCAGTGTAAGCATTACTTAGCAACAACTAAAACATCAGTGTGTTATCAACATTATTCTCATACTAAAATCCAAAACACAGCACTATACCAGCTACTAGGAAGAAAATTAACTCTATCCCAGCCGAAACCAGGACAGTATCCACCCCTTATTCTATACCATTTATGTCATGCACAGGTTCTACCCTTTCCAATACATTCCAATTAATGACCACCACTTTCCCTGTCTTTTCATATATACACACAGATATCATTCCCTTGGTCTATGGGCCATCCCTCTAAAATGCCCGTTGAGTTCATCTAGTCCATGACTTTGGGCTCCATCTGTCATAACAGTCCTTCTGGGCAGGAGAGGTGGTGTATGGTGTTGAATTCTTGCATGCTGAAGCCAGTTCTGGTTCCATCACTGCTGCACTTTGCTTGGTTTCATCAAAGTTCATTCTTCATTAATCTGGGTGATCCTTAATGTAATACCATTGATATGGTGTATAGCAACCATAAAAGTGATGACATATAGTATTATATAGCAATTAACATCATACCATTCAGTTCATTGGATATTCTCACCTAAAATCAAATCCCCTTGAGGTACACAGCGGACTTCCCCATCCTTTCGCATTACCCACCAAGTGCACCCGGGTCCCTGAGCAAAAGCAATCCCTTGAATGGGCTTGCCTTTGCCTGAGGCAGGAGTAACCCAGACTGCCTTCCCCAGCATGGTTTTAATGTGCACTACAGGGACCTTATCCCCTTCTACAGTGCGTGAAAGTTTTGATTGGGTAGGGCCAGCTCGATTGACAGATCCTCTAGTGCTGACTAACCAGGTGGCCTTTGCTAAATGTGTATCCCAATGTTTGAATGTCCCACCACCCATTGCTCTCAGTGTAGTCTTTAACAGTCCATTGTATCGCTCAATGTTCCCGGAGACTGGTGCATGATAGGGGATGTGATATACCCACTCAATGCCATGCTCTTTGGCCCAGGTGTCTATGAGGTTGTTTAGGAAATGAGTCCCGTTGTCTGACTCAATTCTCTCTGGGGTGCCATGTTGCCATAGGACTTGCTTTTCAAGGCCCAAGATAGCATTCCGGGCAGTGGCATGGGATACAGGATATGTTTCCAGCCATCCGGTGGTTGCTTCCACCATTGTAAGCACATAGCGCTTGCCTTGGCGGGTTTGTGGGAGTGTGATAGAATCGATCTGCCAGGCCTCCCCATATTGATATTTCAGCCATCGCCCTCCATACCACAGAGGCTTTAACCGCTTGGCTTGTTTAATTGCAGCACATGTTTCACATTCATGGATAACCTGTGCAATAGTGTCCATGGTCAAGTCCACCCCTTGATCACGACCCATCTATATGTTGCATCTCTTCCTTGATGGCCTGAGGTGTCATGGGCCCACCCAGCTATAAATAATTCACCCTTATGTTGCCAGTCTAGATCAACCTGAGCCACTTCCATCTTAGCAGCCTGATCCACCTGCTGGTTGTTTTGATGTTCCTCAGTGGCCTGACTCTTGGGTACGTGAGCATCTAGGTGATGTACTTTTACAACCAGGTTTTCTACCCGGGCAGCAATATCTTCCCACAATGCTGCAGCCCAGATGGGTTTGCCTCCGCGCTGCCAGATGCTCTGCTTCCATGCTGTAACCACCCCCACAGGGCATTTGCCACCATCCATGAGTCAGTATAGAGATAAGAGCACTGGCCACTTTTCTCGTTCAGCAATGTCTAAAGCCAGCTGAATGGCTTTAACTTCTGCAAATTGGCTTGATTCACCATCTCCTTCAGCAGTTTCTACCACTTGTCGTATAGGACTCCATACAGCAGCCTTCCACGTCCGATGCTTTCCTACAATACGACAGGACCCATCAGTGAACAGGGCATATTGCTTCTCATTTTCTGGTAGTTTATTGTACAGTGGGGCCTCCTCAGCACGCGTCACCTCCTCCTCTGGCGATATTCCAAAATCTTTGCCTTCTGGCCAGTCCATAATTACTTCCAAGATTCCTGGGCGATTGGGGTTTCCTATCCGAGCCCGTTGTGTGATCAGTGCAACCCACTTACTCCACGTAGCATCAGATGCATGATGTGTAGAGGGGACCCTCCCTTTGAACATCCAGCCCAGCACCGGCAGTCGAGGTGTCAAGAGGAGCTGTGCTTCCGTACCAACCACTTCTGAAGCAGCTCGAACCCCTTCATATGCTGCCAAGATCTCTTTTTCAGTTGGAGAATAGTGGGCCTCGGATCCTCTGTATCCCAAACTCCAAAACCCTAAGGGTGGACCTCGAGTCTCCCCAGGTGCTTTCTGCCAGAGGCTTTAGGTAGGGCCATTCTCCCCGGCTGCGGTGTAGAGCACATTTTTTACGTCTTGCCCTGCCCGGACTGGCCCAAGGGCTACTGCATGAATTATCTCCTGTTTAATTTGTTCAAAGGCTTGTCGTTGCTCAGGGCCCCATTTAGAATCATTCTTCTTCCAGGTCACTTGGTAGAGAGGACTTACGATCACACTGTAATTTGGAATATGCATTCTCCAAAAACCCACAACGCCTAAGAAAGCTTGTGTTTCCTTTTTGCTAGTTGGTGGAGACATGGCTATTATTTTGTTAATCACATCCATTGGTATCTGGCGACGTCCATCTTGCCATTTTATTCCTAAAAACTGGATTTCCTGTGCAGGTCCCTTGACCTTACTTTGTTTTATGGCAAAACCGGCTTTCAGGAGGATCTGGACTATTTTCTTCCCTTTCTCAAAAACTTCCTCTGCTGTATTGCCCCACACGATAATGTCATCAATATATTGCAGATGCTCTGGAGCTTCGCCCTGTTCCAATGCAGTCTGAATCAGTCCATGGCAAATAGTAGGGCTGTGTTTCCACCCCTGGGGCAGTCGATTCCAAGTGTACTGAACACCCCTCCAAGTGAAAGCAAAGTGTGGCCTGCACTCTGCTGCCAAAGGGATTGAGAAAAACGCATTAGCAATATCGATTGTAGCATACCATTTGGCTGCTTTTGACTCCAGTTCGTATTGCAGTTCCAGCATGTCCGGCATGGCAGCACTCAGTGGCGGCGTGACTTCATTCAGGCCACGATGGTCTACTGTTAGTCTCCACTCTCCATTAGACTTTCTCACTGGCCATATAGGACTGTTAAAAGGTGAACGAGTCTTACTGATCACTCCTTGGCTCTCCCGTCGACGAATCAGCTCATGGATGGGAATCAGGGAGTCTCGGTTGGTGCGATATTGCCTCCGGTGCACCGTTGTGGTAGCGATTGGCACCTGTTGTTCTTCGACCCTCAGCAACCCCACAACAGAAGGGTCCTCTGAAAGTCCGGGTAAGGCAGACAGCTGTTTAATTTCTTCCGTCTCCAAGGCAGCTATACCAAAAGCCCACCGGTACCCTTTTGGGTCCTTGAAATACTCTCTCCTGAGGTAGTCTATGCCAAGGATGCACGGAGCCTCTGGACCAGTCCCAATGGGGTGCTTTTGCCACTCATTCCCAGTTAGGCTCACTTCGGCCTCCAATACAGTCAGTTGTTGGGATCCCCCTGTCACTCCACAAATACAGATGGGTTATGCCCCTATATAGCTTGATGGCATTAGGGTACACTGTGCACCGGTGTCTACAAGAGCTTTATACTCCTGTGGGTCTGATGTGCCAGGCCATCGAATCCACACAGTCCAGTAAACCAGGTTGTCCCTTTCCTCCACCTGGCTGGAGGCAGGGCCCCCCTAATCCTGGTCATAATATTCATTACCCTTTTCTTGTGTATATGAGTCAGGAGTTCCTTCATTAAAATCAGGAGTAAAATCAGCCCTCTTACTCTGTCTGGGGAACTGTCCACTGGAAACCAGAGCAGCAATTTTCCTGGAAGAACTCCCTTTGGTGATTGTTTTTCCTTGCAACTCACGTACCAGTGCCTCTAGGGTGGAGGTAGGTTTTCCATCCCACTTCCTCATGTCCTCTCCGTGGTCACGCAGGTAAAACCATAGGGTGCCCCGTGGTGTGTACCCTCTATATCCTCTCTCTTGAGCAGAAGAACGCTGACTCCTAATAGCTGAGACACTGGTCCGTATAGGTAGGGAGTAGGACAAATCCTCTTTGAACCGTTTGAACTCCTGGGACAGTTCCTGCACAGCTGAGACAAAGGAGGAAGAGATACTTTCTTCGTATTCTCGGAGGTTACTAGCAGCTTCATTCACTGTTGGACCGTCTCAATCTTTCCAGGTCAGTATTGCCAGTGAGTTGGCACACGACGGTGGTGCGTTTCGTACCAACTTCCGCCACATGGGTCTTGTGCACTGGACCTCGTCTGGATCTGTGGGTGACCACACGTCGTCCAGGTCACTATAAATCACTTCCAGCACAGCTAATTCCCTCAGGTACTGGATACCTTTCTCCATGGGGGTCCATTTCCCGGAGCGGTATACAACATCTTCCTTGAAGGGATATCTTTCTCTTATAGCTGACAGGAGTTGCCTCCAGAGGCTGAGGGCTGGTTCCCCTTTTCCAATTGCTTTGTCAATGCCCCCTTCCCTAGAAAGGGATCCCAGCTGCTTGGCTTCCTTACCCTCTAATTCCAGGCTATTGGCCCCACTATCCCAGCATCGGAGCAGCCAGGTGGCAATGTGCTCCCCTGGATGACGGCTGAAATCTTTCCGCATATCTCGCAGCTCACTCAGGGATAGGGATCGGGTGGTTTCGGTCTCATTTACGAGTTCTTCCTCTTCCTCTTCCTCTCCCTGTGATGGCCCTGCTCCTTCATCTTCCCTTTCTAAACGAGCTGACTTTCACTTCCAGGATTTCTTTTTATGTATAGGGGCGACTGATACTGACACGGGTTCGTTCCCTGTTTGAACCGCAATGCTTGTAACAGAGTTGTTCGGTGCAGCTGCAGCCGCAGTGCCTGTCGCAGGGGGAATCGGAACAGCCGCAGTGCCTGCCGCAGGGGAAATCGGAACAGCCGCAGTGCCTGTCGCAGGGGGGGCTGGAGCAACCACAGTGCCTGTCGCAGGGGCGACCGGAACAGCCGCAGTGCCTGTCGCAGGGGGTGCTGGAGCAACCGCAGTGCCTGTCGCAGGGGGGGCCGGAGCAACCGCAGTGCCTGTTGTTTTGTCACCAGATCCTTGAGGGTTCTCAGTAGCGTTGAACAGGGCTCGGTAGGCATGGGCCAGGCCCCAGCACATTGCAGTGATTTGTATCTCCTTAGAATTGCCAGAGTCACAGCATACTTTTTCCAAATATTCTACTAATTTTTGAGGATTCAGCACTTGTTCAGGGGTGAAGTTCCAAAACACTGGAGGTGCCCACCGTCCTAGGCATTTGCCCATGCTATGCCACACACCCTGCCACTCATAACTATCCAGCCTTGGGGCAGATCTCTGGATGATATTCTTAAATTGCTTACTAACCCTGGACAAGATCGAAACAATATTCCCAAACAATACCAATACAAGTATCTTAACTACCCAAGGTTGTTCAAAATACTGAAAAGTTACTGTAATGAAGGAGGAAGCATTGTAGAAGAAAGTAGTGAAGGTACAATTCTGCATTTCCTCCATAAAAAACCTCTCAGAGGAAGAAGTAAAATTGCGAATTGTCTCCATAAGATGATACCCGACATACAATAACAGTTTCAGTACAGCACTTAGATACCAAAATAAACCCAAGGTCACTGTTTTAATAACAAATCTCACAGGCAAAACATCACAAATTAAAGCAGAGCACAGCAAACTGCAAAAACCAACACCGATCTTTAACATGTACGGCAAAGAAATGAGCATGGTGCAGATCAGGTAAACCAATGCTAGGAACAAATGGATCAATATCACGTCCCACAACTACTAACAAATCTAAATTCCTTAATACGCTCTGGTTAATCTGTTATTATCTCAAACCCTTCGTGCCCCACGTTGGGCGCCAAAAAGGACTGTCATGGTTTAGCCCCAGCCGGCAGCCAAGCACCACGCAGCCGCTCGCTCAGTCCCCCCCCCCGGTGGGATGGTGGAGAGAATCGAAAGAGCAAAAGTAAGAAAACTCGTGGGTTGAGATAATAACAGTTTAATAATTGGAACAAAATAATAGTAATAATAATAATGAATTATAATTAGAGGGAAAAAAAACAACGAGAGAGAGAGAGAGGAACAAAACCCAAGGGAAGGGAAAATAAGGGAAAAAATATATATATAAAAAAAAAATTACAACCGCTCTCCACCCGCCGACCGACGCCCAGCCAGTCCCCGAGCAGTGATCGCTACCCCCCGGCCAACTCCCCCCAGTTTATATACTGGGCATGACGTCATATGGTATGGAATAGCCCTTTGGTCAGTTTGGATCAACTATCCTGGCTGTGCCCCCTCCCATTTCTTGGGCACCTGGCAGAGCATGGGGAGCTGAAGGGGGGAAAATCCTTGACCAATGTAAACACCGCTTAGCGACAGCCAAAACATCAGCGTGTTATCAATATTATTCTTATACTAAAATCCAAAGCACAGCACTATACCGGCTACTAGGAAGAAAATTAACTCTATCCCAGCCGAAACCAGGACACAATTCCAGTTACTCACAGAGTTTTAAGGATTACAGTCTCATTTTATTAAATGGAGTGTGCACAGCTATATTTCATTATTGCCAGAAAAATCCATATGCCACATTTTAAAAAATAAATCCCCACTAGAAATGTTGGAAACCTTACAGACTTTGACTGAGTTGCCCCAGGTCAAACTGAACATCTGGGAAAGAACTTCTGCCTAGGAAATGGTTGTGTATCCTTGAATACTCCAGTGGCCTCGCTCTTGGAATAGGCTTAGGTGAAGCTGTGTGTAAAATACAAGGATATAATTAAATATTTCCATATGTAGAGCACTACTTTTCTCCTACACTGTTCTGGCAGCCCAATAGCGTACATATGCCATTGTGGTACTTGTTTAATATTAATACACATAGTAATAGAAGATGGTCAAATAGTGTTTGCCAGATATATATATTTTTAAATGCTGGCTTTTTCCCCTTCTGTCCTGGTTTCAGCTGAGATGGAGTTGGTTTTCTTTATAGTGGCTGGTATGGGGCTATGTTTTGGATTTGTGCTGAAAACAGTGTTGATAATACAGAGATATTTTAGTTGTTGCTGCACTAGTCTAGGACTTTTCAGCTTCCCGTGCTCTGCCAGGTGCAGAAGAAGCTGGGAGGGGACACAGCCAGGATAGTTGATCCAAACTGACCAAAGGGCTATTCCATACCACATGACGTCATGCTCAGTATATAAAGCTGGGGAAGAAGAAGGAAGGGGGGACATTTGGAGTGATGGCGTTTGTCTTCCCAAGTAACCGTTACGCGTGATGGAGCCCTGCTTTCCTGGAGATGGCTGAACACCTGCCTGCCCATGGGAAGTGGTGAATGAATTCCTTGCTTTGCTTTGCTTGCGTGCGTGGCTTTTGCTTTCCCTATTAAACTGTTTTTATCTCAACCCTCGAGTTTTCTTACTTTTGCTCTTCCGATTCTCTCCCCCATCCCACTGGGGTGGGAGTGAGCGAGCAGCTGTGTGGTGTTTAGTTGCCGGCTGGGGCTAAACCACGACACCTTCCTTTTGGCATTGCAAACTATTCACAAATCAGTTGTTAATCTATTCAGTATTTAAGGATAAGGGTCTGCACCAAAAACACTTTGAAGTCCATGAAAAAATTTCCATGGATTTCAAAGAGCTCTGGATCAGCCCCTAACAAAATAAGATCACAAACACACTATCAAGTTACTCATAAAGCAGTTTGCATACCTTTAGACACAGTAAACACATTGCTGTCATAGCAATTAAAAGCTCGCATCCAAAATCTGAATCTTAAAATCGTCAGTTAGACAGATCATCTTATTTTCATTCTGGGGAGGAAATGTAAATCTAGATAGGGAACAAATTAATTGATAACACATACCAGACACTGTATGTGCTTTATGTGACTATATATGAAGTTTCTAAAAAAAGGAAGACCTTGAATAATTACATTACACTATGTCATGCAGGTTCATTTGGATGCTTCATCATACTATAGGTTTTGAAAGGTTATATTATAAAGTTTTGAAAACAATCTTGTATTTGTCACATATTCTTTTTTCTCTCTTTTGTATAACATGATATATTTAACTCACCTTACTTTCCTTTTAATATTTTAGATATACGAAATTAGTTAAAAATATTGTCTTAAGAATCCTTCTTTTTAATATTCCTGCTGCCTCAAAATATTGTATCTATCTCATGCAAAATCTCAATATTACATCGTAGAGTTCATCCACTGCTGTAGACTCCCTTTAGAATTCTAAAGCTCCAGGATTTGGAACACAGTCATTTTTATCCAGAAGAATCTCAAAATACTTCTTTTTATGCTTTACATTTAAAATGGATACTAATAGGGGTCCCATCTTTACTAGAAAGCACTGGTAAGAAACCACTACCTTTCCCTGTTCCAAGTGTCGGAAAATACTGCAGCTGTGTAAATGGAGGGACTAATCTCCCTTCCTTTTTGCTACCTAGAAGTTAGGCATGTGCGTAATTATGGGAGAGTGAAGACCGAAGTGGGCACAGAGATAGATGGGCAAGAGAGAAATATTCAAGCAGATATTTCCAGAAGATGATTTATCCCACCCAAAGCCAAATGCCTTTTAGAAAAGTGTGGCAAATTTTTGTCTGAACCTCAGTATTTGTCCAGCATAGCTCTCAACTGAGTGAAAACAATCAGTTTAGTTTAGTCTTCTAGTTTTAAAATAGTGTAAGTGAGTGGAAACTTACTGTAAGGTAGTACAGGATGAGAAAACTGGTAACAGTAGGAGGCATTTTCCCTTAGAATTAAGTGTTAAAAATATTAAACAAGGAAATGCAAAATGAAACATAACTTTTAGAAGACACAGTCTGGAGCTTTTTGGCTTCTAGTATCCACAGTGCAGGCAGATACCATATCACCAGCTGAGATGCACATATATATCTACATCTATACAGGTGCATATATATATGAATGTTTGTGCACATATATATTCAATATTTTCTGAGTTAAAGGGCAATATTAAAACAAATGAGAAATGAAGACATCTTCCCAAATTAGGCTTCTTCAGAACGTGGAAAGAGATAAGCTGATAAGAGAAAATGTCACAGCACTGCAAACACCTAAACTGTAATCTACCAGCTCGTGTCTGATCACACATCTTAGAAAGAAGACTGATATGCAGGCATATATAAATCTCTGGGACAGGGTTCAGAGAGGGATGTTTTATATAATGGAGGTTTCAACACAGAATCTTAAACATTATGAAGGGGTGCCTATGCACCAAAACACTTAAGTACTGGCTTACTTAGAAATATATGTGCAAACATTTTAAATCCAAAAGTTTCAAGGTCCTTTCCGTATGAACATGAATGTTTCATTGAGACTTCCTTGGGAGTATACGATTAAAGTTTAGCATGTGCTTAACCTTTACTGAGCAACAACAGAGCTAACAGAAGATCAAATTCAAAATCCTTTCCATTAGAAGGTGGCTTATTTCAATTTTTCACTCTTCTTTTTTTCAAGCAAAGTTGGAAAAGAAAAAAAATAAAAGAAGAAAAGGAAAGAATGGTGCTGTAATGTTTCTTCTTCACTTTAATGGTTTTCTCCCTTATTTTCCTTTTGTTTCTCCTTTTTTTCTTCTTCCTTATTCCACCCCCTTCCCCCGCCCCAGGAAAAATGACTAGAGTGGAAGAGAAAAAAAATAGAAGGGAAGGTGAAAGAAAGAGCTTAAAATTTTAAGGAAAAAAGACAATTTTTACAAATGAAGCTTGATAATATATGTAAATGAAGAAAAATAAAAATTCAGAAGAAAAATTCTTTCTCTTTGGAAAATATTATATCTTATTTTCCCCATCTCAGAATCACAGAATCACAGAATTGTATAGGTTGGAAAAGACCTTTAAGATCATTGAGTCCAACCGTAAACCTAACACTACCAAGACCACCACTATACCATGTCCCTAAGCACCTCATCCAAACGTCTTTTAAATACTTCCAGGGATGGCGACTCAACCACTTCCCTGGGCAGCCTGTTCCAATGCTTGATAACCCTTTCAGTGAAGAAAAATTTCCTAATATCCAGTCTAAACCTCCCCTGGCTCAACTTGAGGCCATTTCCTCTTGTCCTATCACTTGTTACCTGGGAGAAGAGACCGACCCCCACCTCGCTACAACCTCCTTTCAGGTAGTTGTAGAGAGCGATGAGGTCTCCCCTCAGCCTCCTCTTCTCCAGGCTAAACAATCCCAATTCCCTCAGCCGTTCCTCATAAGACTTATGCTCCAGACCCTTCACCAGCTTCGTTGCCCTTCTCTGGACACGCTCCAGCACCTCAATGTCTCTCTTGTAGTGAGGGGCCCAAAACTAAACACAGTATTCGAAGTGCAGCCTCACCAGTGCTGAGTACAGGGGCACGATCACTTCCCTAGTCCTGCTGGCCACACTATTTTTGATACAAGCCAGGATGCCATTGGCTTTCTTGGCCACCTGGGCACACTGCTGGCTCATATTCAGGCGGCTGTCAACCACCACCCCCAGGTCCTTCTCTGCCAGGCAGCTTTCCAGTCACTCTTCCCCAAGCCTGTAGCGTTGCATGGGGTTGCTGTGGCCCAAGTGCAGGACCTTGCACTTAGCCTTGTTAAACCTCATACCATTGGCCCCAGCCCATCAATCCAGCCTGTCCAGGTCCCTCTGTAGACCCTTCCTACCCTCCAGCAGATCAACACTCCCACACAACTTGGTGTCATCTGCAAACTTACTGGGGGTGCACTCGATCCCTTCGTCCAGATCATTGATAAAGATGTTAAACAGGACTTACCCCAACACAGAGCCCTGGTCACTGGTCACTACTTGTGACCAGCTGCCAACTGGAGTAAACTCCATTCACCACCACTCTTTGGGCCCGGCCATCCAGCCAGTTCTTTACCCAGCGAAGAGTACACCCGTCCAAGCCATGAGCAGACAGTTTCTCCAGGAGAATGCTGTGGGAAACCGTGTCAAAGGCTTTACTGAAGTCTAGATAGACAACATCCACAGCCTTTCCGTCATCCACTAGGCGGGTCACCTTGTCGTAGAAGGAGATCAGGTTGGTCAAGCAGGACTTGCCTTTCCTGAACCCATGCTGTCTGGGCTTGACCCCTTGGTTATTCTCTACATGCCGTGTGATGGCACTCAGGATGATCTGCAGGATCTCTGTCCATTGCCTTCCCCTAATGCAACATCATTTTCAACTACCGCTACATATTTTCTTCTGTCTATAATATTCGAGACTGTTTAAATCAGTGAACATTCAGTGAAATGCAGAGTGCATTTTTGAAACCAGGAAGCTGTGCTTAGAGCAAGCTTCTGTTAAAATGTTCTTAGTTTCTAGTGCTTTCCTAATCATAGTCTTTGAGAGAGGGAAAACCTTTCCATTTGCTAAAATAAACATTGACTTAATTTCCCTTGTTAAATTTAGGCCATTCCCCACTTTAAAACTTCTCATTGATTTTACATTCACTCCTCTGGTGTAAAATCATCAGCTACTGATTTTTACATCTGTCTTTTAGCTGCTGCTGCTGAGCTAACCTCAGCTACTGGCATATTGTACCGAATTTGGATTTCTCCCACCATGGCAGCTGCTGATAGAATTGAGACAGGCTGATACGACACCTCCAGCCTCCTCGCTACTGCAGACACTGCAAAGAAGAGAATGTTGAACAACAGTTGCAAAACATTAGCACAAAATATCACTGTACCACAAGCAGGGGAAGATGATCTTTCTTTGACTGCATTTTCTTGTGCATCTTGTCTCTCGTACCTTAATGCAAAATCATTAAATAAAATGTAAACCTCCTGGGTGAGATTCATCTGCCCAAATGTAGCTGATGACATGTGAGCCAGTCACTTGAAGCTCTGTAATCAAGCACGTTTAAGGCACAATTCATCTAATCCTAAGGTGCAAGTCAAAAATAGGTAATTGAATTGTGCCCTAAATGTTCCTATTTCTCTTTATTAATGGAAAGAGAGACTGAAATATGGACTCCCTTCCATTTCTACTCTACAGACACTTAACACAAGGTGAAATGATTCCCACCTCTAGGCCTGGACCTGGAATGGGCTCAGCTGAAGTGAAAGCTGATGAAAAATTAAAGCTCATTGTGAGACTGGATCCTCAGAGACAAAGTACTCTGAATGAGAGAGGATGATCATCTAAAGCAACCACATAAGGTTGCCATGGATGGTGCTGTAAGTTACGAGCAATGATTTCCCACAGTAGGTTCCAGAGGTGGCAAATGAGAGTAGTGTTAGAGATATTGCCTGAGCATCCAGAGAAATTTGTTCACTTGAAGAGATCTGAAGCTCTTGAGCTTCTAAATGAACTCATGCACTTCTCATAGATTTTGGGAAAGTAGGTAGCATGCCAAGACTATCTATGATTTTTCGTTTTAATAGTTATATATTTACAAAGAGACTGCTTTTTAATGTTCAAAGCGTATGCCTTGGAATTAATTGGAGAAAAATAAACCATGTGAATGTATCTTTTTTTTTTTCTTGCTTTTTAACACATTCTGAATCATTGGCAAAACGCTATAGATTATTTCATCTACTCTCATGGTTGCCACAGACTCAAATAAAACAGGGTATGACTCTTATGTTTTCCTCTCTGTACCTTGAAGAGTAGAATAAATGTGGACATTGGACTGGGAGTATCATCTGGTGCAATTAATCTCCTTTCCTACTTATCTCTCCTCTGAAAGAATCTGTCTAAGAGATGGTGCTTTCTGAGATTAAAAGTAAAATTTACTATTAGAGCGCATATATATATGTATTACAAATACTTATTTAAAATATTTTTTATATAAAAATCATTTCTTTGTTGTATATGTGAATGAAACCCATCACAATTCAACAGGCCAAATAAAGATTTATCTCCTTTCCCTGAAACTTTGATTTCTTATGCTTTCCATTATTTGGATTATTTTTCATAAAGAACAGAAAATGTTAAAATGGGAAGAGAGAAAAGAGAAGAAAATGGGTGAGATGCTTTCCATTCTGTTTAATGAAACAAGTTTTAAAAACACCCCTGTGAACATGTAAACTGCTTCTGTATAGGGATGGAAAAAATACAGGGAAACATCAGCTGAATTCTCATATGAAGGAGGACACATTTTCCTTTTTTCCAGTTCCATTAACTCTTGCACAAGCTAACTGCAACTTATGCATCTGAGCTGAAAGAATATGATCAGTTCCATGTGCTAACCAACTCTGACACTAAGATATTTAGGGCAGCTGTCAAGCAACACAACTTTCTTTTGTGCTTCTTTTCAGAATTAATTAGCAGAAAAGCCTTTAATACACATGTTCTTGCCAAGATGAACTTGGAAGGAATCTTACTCTACTCCCTACTACTGCCTGTTCCCAGCAAACCTCTAGAAGAGATAAATGAGCAAGTTCTTCTCAAGCTATCCACCTCCTGTTATCAGCAGGTGTAAGTCAGGAGTTACAAGAGGTAACACATGTAGCAAGTCTTTGAGTGCAACAAAATAAGTTGGCCAGTTTGGAAATACCTGGCTTCAGAAATTCATACACTTAGCTATTTCTGTTGATTGTACTGAAAATATAGCTACTTACTCTAAGTTTTAATTTCATTTGTTTTAGATGCACTCACGATGTGAAACTTAATCTCTGTTTTGTGGCAAATAGTTTTAGGAAATACTGCAGAAGTTCGGAAATCAACCTGTAACTCTGCGCTTGGAGGTGAGGACCACCTGGACTGCCACCAGTCTCCATTTGCTTCACAGGCTGATGGGACCCCCTTGAGAATTTTCAAGACTTCCCCCCCTGACTTTGGCTAATCCTTGGAATATCAACAGTCTTTCTCAGTACTTCAGTAATATCTTTTCTTTTATCTCATCCTTAATCCAATGGGCAGTGAAAAAGAAAAGGTGAAATCTAGCCAAGAAGGGTTAATAGAATTTACTGAAGTTCAGAGAAATTGAAACTTGAATGGAATTGAATCTGGTGCAGATGTTCAGACCAATTTTCATTTTATCTGAACTGGTGACTAAACTGATTCAGTCTTGCTTTTACTGGAATTACTTCACTGTTGTCTCATTTTATTTGAGTGGGTCCACACACCTCTTGGTTTTTCTTCAGACCCACTCAATCCCATTTTAGTTCTGTCTGTATTTTATCCATCCTCCACTGGCTCAGTAGTAGTTCCACCTTACTTTTTCTCCTGAATCCTCTATTGCCTTTTTTTTTTTTTAAGTGAATGGACACATTTCAGGAAATGTTTCTAGACCTGAATAGTCAAGGAAATGGAAAAAACACTTGTTTTTCAGATGTTTTTGACAGATTCAGAAAGCAGTTGCTGTTGTAGTCAAACATGACTTAAGATAGCTACAGTCAGACTCACTTCACAGAATCACAGAATCACAGAATCGTATAGGTTGGAAAAGACCTTTAAGATCATCGAGTCCAACCGTAAACCTAACACTGCCAAGACCACCACTATACCATGTCCCTAAGCACCTCATCCAAACGTCCTTTAAATACCTCCAGGGATGGCGACTCAACCACTTCCCTGGGCAGCCTGTTCCAATGCTTGATAACCCTCTCGGTGAAGAAAAATTTCCTAATATCCAGTCTAAACCTCCCCTGGCGCAACTTGAGGCCATTTCCTCTTGTCCTATCACTTGCTACTTGGGAGAAGAGACCGACCCCCACCTCGCTACAACCTCCTTTCAGGTAGTTGTAGAGAGCAATAAGGTCTCCCCTCAGCCTCCTTTTCTCCAGGCTAAGCAATCCCAGCTCCCTCAGCCACACCTCATAAGACTTGTGCTCCAGACCCTTCACCAGCTTCGTTGCCCTTCTCTGGACACGCTCCAGCACCTCAATGTCCCTCTTGTAGTGGGGGGCCCAAAACTAAACACAGTATTTGAGGTGCGGCCTCACCAGTGCCGAGTACAGGGGCACGATCACTTCCCTAGTCCTGCTGGCCACACTATTTTTGATACAAGCCAGGATGCCATTGGCTTTCTTGGCCGCCTGGGCACACTGCTGGCTCATATTCAGCCAGCTGTCAACCAACTCTCCCAGGTCCTTTTCTGCCAGGCAGCTTTCCAGCCACTCTTCCCCAAGCCTGTAGCGTTGCATGGGGTTGCTGTGGCCCAAGTGCAGGACCTTGCACTTGGCCTTGTTAAACCTCATACAATTGACCTCGGCCCATCGATCCAGCCTGCCCAGGTCCCTCTGCAGAGCTTTCCTACCCTCCAGCAGATCAACACTCCCACACAACTTGGTGTCATCTGCAAACTTGCTGAGAGTGCACTCGATCCCTTCGTCCAGATCATTGATAAAGATGTTAAACAGAACTGGCCCCAGCACAGAGCCCTGGGGAACACCGCTTGTGACCGGCCGCCAACCGGAGTAAACTCCATTCACCACCACTCTTTGGGCCCGGCCATCCAGCCAGTTCTTTACCCAGCGAAGAGTACACCCGTCCAAGCCATGAGCAGACAGTTTCTCCAGGAGAATGCTGTGGGAAACCGTGTCAAAGGCTTTACTGAAGTCTAGATAGACAACATCCACAGCCTTTCCGTCATCCACTAGGCGGGTCACCTTGTCGTAGAAGGAGATCAGGTTGGTCAAGCAGGACCTGCCTTTCCTGAACCCATGCTGGCTGGGCTTGATCCCTTGGTTATCCTCTACATGCCGTGTGATAGCACTCAGGATGATCTGCTCCATCAGCTGCACCGAGATCAGGCTGACAGGCCTGTAGTTCCCTGGGTCCTCCTTCCGGCCCTTCTTGAAGGTGGGTGTCACATTCGCTAATCTCCAGTCAGCAGGGACCTCCCCAGTTAGCCAGGACTGCTGGTAAATGAGGTAACTTCACTTAACTTTAGCTGTCTAAAAGTTATATGCTCCATCAAAGCTGGTCATCTAGGCTTCCTTGATAATAAAAGGAGAGATATCAACATCTCCACATAGCAGTTAATTTAATCTATTTTAAACATCTTTTTTAGGATTGGATGAATCATCCAGCAGCAAATTTATTGCCTTCGCTTGACTGTAAAGGAAATTTGGACAAGACACTTGTTTAGGCTAGGTATCTAAGTCTTAGACAGACAACATTATATGAAATTAATCCAATGCCACAGACAGGAAGACACACAGGAATTCCAATTCACTCCCCTCACCAAAAAAATGCTTGCATTTGACTTGATTTATAATTCTAGTAGCTCCATATTTTCATATTTTTTTTATTGTGTCCACCTGAGATTCCTCTAATAAAACCATATCACTGTTGATAAACTTTATTCTGAAGGTCTTGCAGTAGTTAATGATGTAGTTCTTACATTCCTGTTCTTTTGGCCTTGTTGCTTTAAAGCACAGTCCTCAATGCAATCATGTCAGAAAAAGGAAAACATATGATTAACTACCCATGACCCTTAGGATTTGACAATGTCACAAATGTTGAGTAGCAGATTTTAACTGCCCTTCTCTCTCCCCCTCTCACCACACCCTTTCCCTAAATGTGTGGGTACTCGGTGTGACTTAGCTCCTGGTTTTTTTTGGGTTTTTTTTCCCTCCTCAATTTCCATGCCTAATGAGCCTGAGCTGAGTTAATAATGGATGTAATAAGTAATGACTCATTGTTTTGGGGCCTGTGTGTCTCTGTGTGCAATGGAAGAGGAAGCCAGGGCTCCGATGCTATTTGTTCTGCCATGTCACTTGCTGCCAAGCAATGCCACTCATCAATAAAAGGCAAGATGACGGATGAGTTCATTTAACGGAATTCCTCTGAGTGAGCTGCAGCCACTGCTCTTCAGTAGGCTTGTTCTTTGAGTCTCTCTCTCTTTCAGTCCCTCTTCCCCCTCCCCTTTTTTTTTTTTTTTAATATTCAGGACAGTTGGAAAGTGCGGCTGGCAGAGAGGGTTGCTATTCGTGCCAGAAGCTCCTTCTGCTCTTAACTGCTGTCCTAAATCAAATGAAGAGCTTTGAGCAGGGAGATTAAATCGGCACCACCTGATATTGACATCACATAGCATTTGTGCGTCTCGCCTTCCCCTCTGTCCCTTCCTCTCTCCTCCCTTTCTGGTCAAGGTGGGTGTGGAGGGAGGCTGGTTAAGCATTTGAGGAGAATAGGGTTTTAAGTGTTCTCAATATGGCCCTGTGCATGCTGAATAGCTAAAACAATCTCATTCCTTTGGAAAAGTATCAGGCTCTGTCTTCATGCATAATCTACAACGCTGCACATTTCCAAGGCCAGATTAGCTAAACAGGTTATTATTTCAGTTTCCACATGCATGCATCTGCTCAGAAGAATTAATGAGGTTTCCTTCCCTCTGCCCGTTCCCAGCTTCTTCTTCCTCCACCTGCTTCTTCTGTTTGCCCTCCCTTATTTATAACTCCAAAGGTCTGATTCTGGTATAATCTAACAGAATAATTCTCCAGTACAATTTATGCAGGTGCAAAATGCCACTGGACCAGATCCTCAGCTCAGGAGAAGTAGGAGGAATTCATGTAGATCTGCATGTTAATGTATCTGTGGTCCCATTAAGTAAGTTCAGCAGTTTATGACTAAAACATGTCAGAGTAGAAGAAACATTAGGAGAATTTTACTTAAAACTCTCACAAAATATACATCTAACTTTATTTTCCAAGATTGCCTAGTTTAATATAAAAGACTATTGAGCAAGAAGTGAAATTCCTTCCATTCCTAATGACATAGATAGGGATGAAACCATCTGTTTTCACTAGCTTTTCCCTGTTTACTGAAAACTAACCTTGTACTGGAATGAAGATTTTGCTAAAGCTGGAGTAAGAACTTTGTCTATTTACTTTAATGAGAGTTTAGGTTTCCCAACACCATGTTGTGTTGCCTTTGCATCTTATATACATATGTACATATGTATGATGGTGGTGGGCATGTATTTATATAAAATAAGTAATACTACTCTAGTTATTTAAAATTCCTGGGCAGATACCCAGCTTGGGTGAATATCAGTTGTTTTGTTGAGAGCTATGGTATGGTTGTACTCTAGCTTGGAATATGTTTAGGGCAAAAAAATAAAAATCTAAGTATTTATTTTTAAGACTGGATTTTTATAGCATAATGGTTAGGAGTCTGATCACAGAAGGCCAAGGAGCTAAAGAAAGATGTGCTGCAAGAGGGACAGACTTACAGATGCAAAACTGACTCTGTCACAGCTTAAAGTTTTCCAGGGTGGAAGAAAAAAAACATAACAGCACAATAGTATGGTGTGCAAGTGCATACTACTTCTGATTAAAAAGATGATATTCAACTTCAGGAGACTCCTCTGTTCTTTGAACAATGAAACAACTGTACATTCAGTACCTTTTTCATGTCAAGTATATCTTTTTTTTTTCAGTGTCAAAAATCTGGGAATGAGAAATAATGTCCCAATGTCACAATTGGCTAAAAAGAAAGTGGTAGAAATCAGAAAGCTTTGTGTTTGTTTGTTTGTTTGTTTAACTTGTCAGTGTACTGGGCATCACTGAGAATACATCATAAGTACGAACTATCATCAATCAGTGGGAAAAGGGTGAAAGATACTAGGATGGATGATGTAAAAGAAAACTCTCATAGAAGGAAACATTTTCTTCAGTCTGTAGCATATCTAAGAGTGCTAATTAATATCTCAAGCAGTCAGCATGGGAGTTTGCTTTATATTTCCTAGCGTGCACTATTTTCTAGTGCACACTAGACTCAATTAAAATGCATTTGAAAAGACTGCAGGCTTTTTGAGAAGGGTATATATAGGTAGCTAAACAGGGAATAAAGGAGGATATTAAATATCCCATAGAGTAAAAGTGTATTAACCTATATAGTAATATACAAAAAGTCTATTAAAAAGCCTATGGAGTACAGACAGCCAAGAAACAGATTAACAGAGCATTACATTTTATTGTTGAGCACAAATGTTCCATTCCTTTCTCTGAGCTCCTAATCAGCATTTTTCATTATTTCCCTTCCCCTGTATTTGGCTCCTGTGCCTCAGTGCCCATAGCAACACTGCCAGTAGCATTAAAAACTAGATACTGCAACCACATTCCCAGGCAGAGAGCTTTGCCAAGGCCTACATTTGATCCAGCTAGGAGCACATGCCCGCTTGGTGGTACAAGGTCATAATAATAATTCTCCCTTCAGGGGCAAACAGTCTTAGGAATGATCCCCCACTATTCTCCCCTACTATCTTGGCTCATTTTGATCTCAGTTGTTATTAAGCTCATTTTATGCTACAGTCGGAGCAGCTTGTTTACTTACAGAAATGGTTATTCAGAAAGTGGATGCCTACAATGAGACCAGAAGCCTGTGTGAGAGTGTGTGTGCAAGTGTGCGTGTGTGTGGTGCACGTAGGGAGAGAAAATTGGTTTGTTTTAGGGACACGTCATTCCTTTGAACTCCAGAAAAAAAATTAGTCTTTTCTTTGATGGACTATGCTTTGTTTTTGTTTTGTTTCATTTTTGATTTGCCCCAGTTTTCTCTCTGTAGTGTCTAATGTACATTTCAATGGTTGCAAATGATGACAGAAAGTGTTTGCAATCCCTTGAGGCATGGTAGCAGTCTCTGGAAATGCTTTTAGTACTGAAGTATTCTGAAGAGAATAAAATAAATCCTTTTTTCTTCTTTTTTTTTTTTTTTTTTCCCCTTCTCCTTACATCAAGATTGGAATTTCAGTTGTTGGGGGAGAGGGTGGGTTTTTTTGTTTTTAAATGGCAGCTTTTCTCCCCTTCCTCCTCCACTCCCCAAATTTTGACCAGGTAGTGAGTCCGATTACTGAGCAATCATGCTTATGAATGAATACTCAGATGCCTCTACAGGCAGCACTCCAGCCCTTTGGAGTTTGTTCACAATTGTTCATGACTGGGCTCTTCGTCCAATGGAGTCTGGAATGTATTTTCAGTTTGTTGCATGAAGAAACATGGTTAACAGGAAATACTCGAGGTTTTGTCAGGTTGAGTGGGGGAAATGGGAAGTTAGTGGAAACTGTTGGCAAGAAAGTCAACAGAAGGGAAGTTGAATGCTTTTGTAGTTGACTAGAAGAAGGAGAGAGCTGAGTGGATGATTCTGTTTGTCACTAATTCAAACTTGACCAAAATATTTGCATGGATGACAAAAGAAAGCAATCCATAGCAGGATATTCACATCATCATTTGAGCCAGAGAACTATAAAGATTTCCCAAAATCTCTAGGCAGCGACTGGTGATAGGAAGAGGATGGGAGTCTTTATAGCAAATGTATCAGAGCTAGGGGCAGAACGCAGTATTTTGCCATCTGCAAAAATTCTAATGCAATTTTAAATGATTAATTGCAAATTGACTTTACACTAGAGCAACTGTATTGACTTCAGTGGTGTGGTTTACAATTAACAGCCATGCAATGTTGACTTGTATGAATCATATTCCTTATTGGTGTATATTGAGGTAGCTGCACTGGAGTGATTGAAGCTATGCACATAGACCTCAGGTGGATTGTTTATTACAGCCTATCCCCTGAAACTTCCATTTCTGCCTGTGGTATATGACTTGGAATGCTACCCCCTGAAATTTTTGAGGACTTCAAATATATTTTCAGGAGCTTAAAGAAAGAGAGAACAAATCTCCAAGTTTTCAAGTGCCCTCTGGAATGAAAGGCAGTGAGTGGAAAACAAAATGTAAATTATAAACAATATACCAGATTCCATGGTTGTCATGTTAATCATGTGTAAAGATGATAGTGGCAGAGAAACAGCAATGACAATATTACTTTCCACTTCCCTTCAAAACAGAAACTTCAAGCAATACCAAAACTGTACCAAACACATTTCTGGTCTGTTTATCCTTCTATAAAGACACAACACACATTATCTTTGCCTCCTTTCTCAACTTTCAGGTAGGACTTTGCTATTCTAAGGGCACCAAAATATTATATTTAAGACTAAACATGATGTGGGTACTTGCACCTGAGGGAGGAAGTATTTTTCATCATTGAAATTGTACCCTAAAATTCAGGAAGAAACATGGATTATGTAGGTTTTATGAAACAAGGTTTACATTTCATCTTCTCAAATACCAGCTACATCACATTATGTCTATAATGCATATTTGACTCAAATCTGTCTGTATTGTATCCTAAAGACATCCAAGACAAAGGTTACATCTCCCCTGTTGCCAAGGTATTGGAAATCTCTAATGTGCCTTCTCTCAGCTGTGAGGAAGTTTTAGAAGTTGGTCTTCAAAATTCTGAACGTTTCATCTTTGTTTCCTATTTGAAACCAGAGGCTGATGTCTCCAATGTTTGTTTTCCCTTTTTTCTATTCTGAGGACGAAGTGACCAACAAAGTTGCTTCCAGTCCGATGTGGAAAATGGCAACTAATAACATTGTTACTGACTGCAACATTATTCCTTTCAAACTAGACACATGGAAGGTAGGAGGCTTCCTCCCAGATGAGGCAAGAACCTGTGGTGTGCCTCCTTCTCTGATCTAATCTCTAACTCCACTCCTCCAAGCATCTGCTGTTGCACACAGATCCCAGCGAGAAGGGAAACCTGCGTAGCTGGGCTGTGGTTCCAGATAGAGAGTGGTACCCCCAGCTGCTACAATGTGACTTGTGCCAGTACCAGCAGTCAGAGACATTAAACTGTCAGCGGAGAGTGAAAACGTACAAGGAGGAAATCACTTCAGCTGAGAGGCACCAAGTCCCAGCAAGCAAGTCCTTTCCGTTTAGACCTACAGTACTTTGGGTTGTATCACTGGTGGTAGTGGTCTCAGAGTATATGAAAATTAGGTCTGAATGTGTATGGATTTAGATATAACAACAGCCTATAAGTTTGTTCACCTAGTCAGAACTCAGTATCAAATCCAGGTCAAATCTGCAATGCAGATGGTCAGTTGTTTCCCAGATCTGGGGGGGAGTGAGAAGTCAATCTCTTTCTGAATTCAGATTTCTGCTTGGCACTTTTCTGTAGAACAACTCATGAGCTCAGAGAGTTTTCTTGACTGTTGTGTTTTATCATACTAGATTGCATCATTTCAATTATGACATAAATGTTTAATTTCAACATAATAGCCACAAGAGGCCCTATTTATACAACTGTAATATTTCACACACATCTGTATTTGCAGTTAAGCATGCAAAGTAGGCTAAAGCTATAGATTGTTTCTCAGCCTTTGAGCTGCAGTGAGGCCAGGATGGACAGAGCTGGTGGGAGGAGGGCAGTGCTGCTCATTCTTCAAATGACTTCTGTATATTCTGGGTGCTCTTGAAGGCACTGAGAAATCACAATCGCATTGATGGATAATGACTGTGTATGGCCAAGATAACTCTCTCTTTTTGTTCAGTCTGTTCTTTTATTTCACCTCCTTTCCTACAAAATTTTACCAAAGCAGGTTAGCCTGGGGTAGCACAGCATTTCATCTTTATTCTTAAGACAACCTAGAGATTTTTGAAGTACATATATGATTTTGACAAATACATAACACAGTTATTCCTGTTCTTTTTCTGTATTAACACACATATGCCAACACATTCCTTATGTGTAGCGGATTGATGCACGGACTCCAATAGAGGATAAATCGAAGACCCTTTACTGAAAAATTACATGGCTTATATACTTTCTAATTGTTTGTACATGCGCTACTGAGAGAACTCTTATTGGTTTATAAGTCTTGTTCACGCGTCCTTCATGCGTCCCTTCAGCTAATATGATTGGCTATATTTTTGTAACTTTGCAGTTCCTTTCTTCACAACAAAAATCACGCGCTTGCCTATCTCCCTCCAATCCCATCCACCCCTGCTCCTGACACACAGCCTCCTTCCCTCGGATATGACCCGGTGTCGTGGTTTAGCCCCAGACGGCAACTAAGCACCACGCAGCCACTCGCTCACTCCCCCCGCGGTGGGATGGGGAAGAGAATCGGAAGAGTAAAAGTGAGAACACTCGTGGGTTGAGATAAGGACAGTTTAATAGGGAACGCAAAAGCCGCGCGCGTGAGCAAAGCGAAGCAAGGAATTCATTCACTACTTCCCATGGGCAGGCAGGTGTTCAGCCATCTCCAGGAAAGCAGGGCTCCCTCACGCGTAATGGTTACTTGGGAAGACAAACACCATCACTCCGAATGTCCCCCCCTTCCTTCTGCTTCCCCAGCTTTATATACTGAGCATGACGTCATGTGGTATGGAATAGCCCTTTGGTCAGTTTGGATCAACAATCCTGGCTGTGTCCCCTCCCAGCTTCTTGGGCACCTGGCAGAGCATGGGGAGCTGAAAAAAAAGTCCTTGACCAGTGTAAATACCGCTTAGCAACAGCCAAAACATCGGCGTGTTATCACTATTATTCTCATACTAAAACCCAAAACACAGCACTACACCAGCCACTAGGAAGCAAATTAACTCTATCCCAGCCGAAACCAGGACAGTATCCACCCCTTATTCTATACCATTTACGTCATGCCCAGGTTCTACCCCTTCTAATACAATTAAGTTCATTTAGTACATGGCTTTGGGCTCCATCCGTCATAATAGTCCTTCAGGGCAGAAGAGATGGTATGTGGTGTTGGGTTGTTGCATGTTGAAGCCAGTTCTGGTTCCATCACCACTGCATTTTGCTTGCTTTCGTTGAAGTTCCTTCTTCATTAATCTGAGTGATCCTTATTGAAAAAGTGATGACACACAGTATTATACAACAATTGACATTATACCATTCAGTTCATTGGCTATTCTCACCTAAAATCAAATCCCCTTCAGGTACACATATGACTTCCCCATCCTCTCGCATTACCCACCAAGTGCACCCGGGTCCTTGAGCAAAAGCAATCCCTTGAATGGGCTTGCCTTTGCCTGAGGCAGGAGTAACCCAGACTGTCTTCCCCAGCATGTTTTTTATGTGCACTACAGGGACCTTATCCCCTTCTACAGTGCGTGAAATTTTTGATTGGGCAGGGCCAGCTCGATTGACAGATCCTCTAGTGTTCACTAACCAGGTGGCCTTTGCTAAATGTGTATCCCAATGTTTGAATGTCCCACCACCCATTGCTCTCAGCGTAGTCTTTAACAGTCCATTGTATCGCTCAATTTTCCCAGAGGCTGGTGCATGATAGGGGATGTGATATACCCACTCAATGCCATGTTCTTTGGCCCAGGTGTCTATGAGGTTGTTTAGGAAATGAGTCCCATCGTCTGACTCAATTCTTTCTGGGGTGCAATGTTGCCACAGGAATTGTTTTTCAAGGCCCAGGATAGTGTTCCGGGCAGTGGCATGGGGCACAGGATAGGTTTCCAGCCATCCGGTCGTTGCTTCCACCATTGTAAGCACATAGCGCTTGCCTTGGCGGGTTTGTGGGAGTGTGATAGAATCGATCTGCCAGGCCTCCCCATATTTATATTTCAGCCATCACTCTCCATACCACAGAGGCTTTAACCGCTTGGCTTGTTTAATTGCAGCGCATGTTTCACATTCATGGATAACCTGTGCAATAGTGTCCATGGTTAAGTCCACCCCTGGATCACGAGCCCATCTCTATGTTGCATCTCTTCCTTGATGGCCTGAGGTGTTATGGGCCCACCAGGCTATAAATAATTCACCCTTATGTTGCCAGTCCAGATCCACCTGAGCCACTTCAATCTTAGCAGCCTGATCCACCTGCTGGTTGTTTTGATGTTCCTCAGTGGCCCGACTCTTGGGTACATGAGCATCCACGTGACGTACTTTGACAACCAGGTTTTCTACCTGGGCAGCAATATCTTGCCACAATGCTGCAGCCCAGATGGGTTTGCCTCTGCGCTGCCAATTGTTCTGCTTCCATTGCTGTAACCACCCCCACAGGGCATTTGCCACCATCCATGAGTCAGTATAGAGATAGAGCACTGGCCACTTTTCTCGTTCAGCAATGTCTGAAGCCAGCTGGATGGCCTTTACTTCTGCAAATTGGCTCGATTCACCTTCTCCTTCAGCAGTTTCTACCACTTGTCGTATAGGACTCCATACAGCAGCTTTCCATCTCCGATGTTTTCCTACAATACGACAGGGCCCATCAGTGAACAGGGCATACTGCTTCTCATTTTCTGGTAGTTTATTGTACAGTGGGGCCTCCTCAGCACGCGTCACCTCCTCCTCTGGCGATATTCCGAAATCTTTGCCTTCTGGACAGTCCATAATTACTTACAAGATTCCTGGGCCATTGGGGTTTCCTATTCGAGCCCGTTGTGTGATCAGTGCAACCCACTTACTCCACGTAGCATCAGTTGCATGATGTGTGGAAGGGACCCTCCCTTTGAACATCCAGCCCAGCACCGGCAGTCGAGGTGCCAAGAGGAGTTGTGCTTCCGTACCAACCACTTCTGAAGCAGCTCGAACCCCTTCATATGCTGCCAATATCTCTTTTTCAGTTGGAGTATAGCGGGCCTCGGATCCTCTGTATCCCCGACTCCAAAACCCTAGGGGTCGACCTCAAGTCTCCCCTGGTGCTTTCTGCCAGAGGCTCCAGGTAGGGCCATTCTCCCCGGCTGCGGTGTAGAGCACATTTTTTACATCTTGCCCTGCCCGGACTGGCCCAAGGGCTACTGCATGAACTATCTCCCGTTAAATTTGTACAAAGGCTTGTCGTTGGTCAGGGCCCCATTGGAAATGGTTCTTCTTCCGGGTCACTTGGTAGAGAGGGCTTACGATCAGACTGTAATTTGGAATATGCATTCTCCAAAAACCCACAACGCCTAAGAAAGCTTGTGTTTCCTTTTTGCTAGTTGGTGGAGACATGGCTGTTATTTTGTTAATCACATCCATTGGGATCTGACGACGTCCATCTTGCCATTTTATTCCTAAAAACTGGATCTCCTGTGCAGGTCCCTTGACTTTACTTTGTTTTATGGCAAAGCCGGCTTTCAGGAGGATTTGGACTATTTTCTTCCCTTTCTCAAAAACTTCCTCTGCTGTATTGCCCCACACGATAATGTCATCAATGTATTGCAGATGTTCTGGAGCTTCACCCTGTTCCAGTGCAGTCTGGATCAGTCCATGGCAAATGGTAAGGCTGTGTTTCCACCCCTGGGGCAGTCGATTCCAAGTGTACTGAACGCCCCTCCAAGTGAAAGCAAAGTGTGGCCTGCACTCTGCTGCCAAAGGGATTGAGAAAAACGCATTAGCAATATCGATTGTAGCATACCATTTGGCTGCTTTTGACTCCAGTTCGTATTGCAGTTCCAGCATGTCCGGCATGGCAGCACTCAGTGGCGGTGTGACTTCATTCAGGCCATGATAGTCTACTGTCAGTCTCCACTCTCCATTAGACCTTTGCACTGGCCATATAGGACTGTTAAAAGGTGAACGAGTCTTACTGATTGCTCCTTGGCTCTCCAGTCGACGAATCAGCTTATGGATGGGAATCAGGGAGTCTCGGTTGGTACGATATTGCCTCCGGTGTACTGTTGTGGTAGCAATTGGCACCTGTTGTTCTTTGACCCTCAGCAACCCCACAACAGAAGGGTCTTCTGAGAGACTGGACAAGGTAGACAGCTGTTTAATTTCCTCCGTCTCCAAGGCAGCTATACCAAAAGCCCACCGGTACCCTTTTGGGTCCTTGAAATACCCTCTCCTGAGGTAGTCTATGCCAAGGATGCACGGAGCCTCTGGACCAGTCCCAATGGGGTGCTTTTGCCACTCATTCCCAGTTAGGCTCACTTTGGCCTCCCATACAGTTAGCTGTTGGGATCCCCCTGTCACTCCAGAAATACGGATGGGTTCTGCCCCTATATAGCTTGATGGCATTAGGGTACACTGTGTACCGGTGTCTACAAGAGCTTTATACTCCTGTGGGTCTGATGTGCCAGGCCATCGAATCCACACAGTCCAGTAAACCCGGTTGTCCCTTTCCTCCACCTGGCTGGAGGCAGGGCCGCCCTAATCCTGGTCATAATATTCATGACCCATTTCTTGTATATAAGAGTCAGGAATTTCTTCATTAAAATCAGGAGTAAGATCAGCCCTCTTACTCTGTCTGGAGAACTGTCCACTGGAAACCAGAGCAGCAATTTTCCTGGAAGAACCCCCTTTGGTGATTGTTTTTCCTTGCAACTCACGTACCCGTGCCTCTAGGGTTGAGGTAGGTTTTCCATCCCACTTCCTCATGTCCTCTCCGTGGTCACGCAAGTAAAACCATAGGGTGCCCCGTGTGTGTATCCTCTATATCCTCTCCCTTGAGCAGAGGAACGCTGACTCCTAACAGTTGAGACACTGGTCCGTATAGGTAGGGAGTAGGACATATCTTCTTCAAGTCACTGGGCCTTCCAGGACAATTTTTCCACAGCTGAGACAAGGGAGGAAGAGATACTTTCTTCGTATTCCCGGAGGTTACTAGCAGCTTAATTCACTGTTGGACCATCTTCGTCTCTCCAGATCAGTATTGCCAATGAGTTGGCACACGACGGTGGTGCGTTTCGTACCAACTTCCGCCACATGGGTCTTGTGCACTGGACCTCGTCTGGATCTATGGGTGACGCACATGGTCCAGATCACCATAAATCACTTCCAGCACAGCTAATTCCCTCAGGTACTGGATACCTCTCTCCATGGTGGTCCATTTCCCGGGGCGATATACAACATCTTCCTTGAAGGGATATCTTTCTCTTATAGCTGATAAGAGTCGCCTCCAGAGGCTGCGGGCTGGTTCCCCTTTTCCAGTCGCTTTGTCAATGCCCCCTTCCCTAGAAAGGGATCCCAGCTGCTTGGCTTCCTTACCCTCTCATTCCAGACTACTGGCCCCGCTATCCCAGCATCGGAGCAGCCAGGTGACAATGTGCTCCCCCGGACGATGGCTGAAATCTTTTCGCATATCTTGCAGCTCACTCAGGGATAGGGATCGAGTGGTTTCCGTCTCATTTACGAGTTCTTCCTCTTCCTCTTCCTCTCCCTGTGATGGCCCTGCTCCTTCATCTTCCCTTTCTAAACGAGCTGACTTTCGCTTCCAGGATTTCTTTTTATGTATAGGGGCGACTGATACTGACACGGGTTGGTTCTCTGTCTGAACCGCAGTGCTTGTAACAGAGTTGTCCGGAGCAGCTGCACTTGCAGTGCCAGTCACAGGGAGGGCTGGAGCAGCCGCAGTGCCTGTCGCAGGGGTAATCAGAGCAGTGGCAGTGCCTTTTGCAGGGGTAATCGGAACAGCCACAGTGCCTGTTGCAGGGGTAATTGGAGCAGCCGCAGTGCCTGTCACTTTGTCACCAGATCCTTGAGGGTTCTGAATAGCGTTGAACAGGGCTCGGTAGGCATGGGCCAGACCCCAGTACAATGCAGTGAGTTGTGTCTCGCTAGAATTGGCAGGGTGATGACATAGTTTTTCCAAATATTCTACTAATTTTTCAGGATTCTGCACTTGTTCAGGGGTGAAGTTCCAAAACACTGGAGGTGCCCACCGTCCTAGGCATTTGCCCATGCTATCCCACACACCCTGCCACTCATAACTATCCAGCCTTGGGGCAGATCTCTGGATGATATTCTTAAATTGCTTACTAACCCTGGACAAGATCAAAACAATATTCCCAAGCAATACCAATACAAGTATCTTAACTACCCAAGGATGTTCAAGATACTGAAAAGTTATTGCAATGAAGGAGGAAGCATTGTGGAAGAAAGTAGTGAAGGTACAATTCTGCATTTCCTCCATAAAGTAATACCCAACATACAATAATGGTTTCAGTACAGCACTTAGATAATACCAAAATAAATCCAAGATCACTGTTTTAATAACAAATTTCACAGGCAAAACATCACCAATTAAAGCAGAGCACAGAAACAGCAGCGATGTCCTGGCCATCTGCCAGCCCAGGCGCATGGCCATTGCTGTTATCAAAATGTTCCTAGGCACAGCAGAATAAGGTGATAAGCAGAACAGCAGCACGGCAAGCAGCAAAAGCAAAAAGCAGCCACTAACGAGCCCTAGACTCTAATATACAGTAAAGAAAGTAAGCCCTATGACAAGCACAGAAGCCTGCTGATTAATAGCTAAACAGCAATAACAGCTATATATTCTATCGTCTAGCACATTCCAACCAAATCTGCCGTTATCTCAAACCCTTCGAGCCCCACGTTGGGCGCCAAAAAGAACTGTCGTGGTTTAGCCCCAGCCGGCAACTAAGCACCACGCAGCCGCTCACTCACTCCCCCCGCGGTGGGATGGGGAAGAGAATCGGAAGAGTAAAAGTGAGAACACTCGTGGGTTGAGATAAGGACTGTTTAATAGGGAACGCAAAAGCCGCGCGCGCGAGCAAAGCGAAGCAAGGAATTCATTCACTACTTCCCATGGGCAGGCAGGTGTTCAGCCATCTCCAGGAAAGCAGGGCTCCATCACGCGTAACGGTTACTTGGGAAGACAAACACCATCACTCCGAATGTCCCCCCCTTCCTTCTGCTTCCCCAGCTTTATATACTGAGCATGACGTCATGTGGTATGGAATAGCCCTTTGGTCAGTTTGGATCAACTATCCTGGCTGTGTCCCCTCCCAGCTTCTTGGGCACCTGGCAGAGCATGGGGAGCTGAAAAAAAAGTCCTTGACCAGTGTAAATACCGCTTAGCAACAGCCAAAACATCAGCGTGTTATCACTATTATTCTCATACTAAAACGCAAAACACAGCACTACACCAGCCACTAGGAAGGAAATCAACTCCATCCGAGCCGAAACCAGGACACCCGGACCCTCAGTACTTCAATCTTGTTAACCCTTTCACTCCCACTATGCCTAATTCCTCCTCAGTTATGAGACTTACCACACTCTTGAACCACAGGGTGGTTCAGAGCCACTTTGCTATTTCATTGGAGAGACAAGTCTCTGCACTTTTTGGCAAATATAATTCCATCTTTGCTTTCTGTGTCAGCAGAAAACCTGTGCGGCATTTCCAATGTCTCTTAAATAGTTCTTATAATCAAGCACTGGACCTTAGATAGCTCTGCCAATATTTCCCTTTTTTTCTAACTTACTCTTGACAAGAAAGCATCTTCCTAGCTGATATGACAATATATCAGCCTCAATTCCAATCTATTACACCTTTGGTATTACATTTCTTAGTCATACTGTAGTGTTTTTCAATTTAGTCTAGATACACTGTTCATAACAGCTCTTTCACATTCTTAAGTCCATTTATAGTTTTCTATATGTTAAATATATAACTTATTCCTGACTACAGTTTCCCACTTAAACTTTTACTGATTACCAGTGTGATCCAGAAGAAAATAAGATGTGATCTGAACAACTAAGAAGAGCAGAGGGTCATTACCTAGGTCACTGTTGACCTATGGAGGCCACATTTGGAAGCTAAGGGTGTCCTCTACTACCACTTATATTGCTTCATTGACTTTTTCAGAGTCCTGAAAGGGTTAAATCCCTGACAATCCCTGACTAAGACCTTACTGTGATACATAGACTTGCATTTTTTAGTTTCACTCTCATCCTTGTTCTCTTTTGTTCTCTTCCCCTGCAAACATAGTTTTAGTTACCTGCTGAGCAGAGTTGATGATAGGACATTTCCTGTGACTTCTTACCTGATAGGCCTAAACAGGCCTTGAGCAAGCTCGTTAGGCTTCCTAATTACATCACTGATAACAGGAACTCAGGACGATTGTGCCAAAGATAAGCACCAAAGAACTAGCTTAAATCGACCCCCTTGTAACATTCCCAGGCCGAAGGACTGATGAGCTAACTCAATGACTATATAGGGACAAAGGAAGCCCAAAGTTCAACTAGCGGACAACATGAGGAAGACTATGGAAGACCACGGGGAGGGTGAAAAGACCCTAACCCTAATTTTACTGCGCATGCTTGGACTATGTAAATGAATTCCGGGAACTCATCACCATAAAACTGCCCTTTTCAGGAAATCTGATGAATATGTATGATTTTTCTGTATATGAACTGATGTGTTGTGCTAACCTGGGGGAGCACTTGTGGCGGAGTGATCCCCAGTGCTGCCCAGTGCTGCAATAAAGAATACCTGCTTAATAGTCATCCCGACTATTGAGTCCTGATTTCGGCTTTTCATGGCAACAGTCCCAAGTTTATTCTAGCTCTGTAATGTGCCTCCACATTCACAGATGAAAACCAACAGAGTGAATTTCCCCATCCTCACCATCATCTTGTTCTTCATAGCTGTATGACCAAATTCATACACATGGTTGTATGACCAACTAAAGGAGTCCAGACATTCATCAAGCACATCAGGTTAATAAACACAGGAATATTGCATGCAGGTAGATTAATTCCTTTCAGATTTAGTTAGCCAAATGTTTGTAAGAAATATTAATTTAATCTCAGTGTGAATAAGAAAAAAAAAACCTATGTGAAAAATTTTATTCACAATTTACTTCTTTCTTACCCTCCACCTCCCTACTTCTGAAGAAAATAACAAAATGATCACAAAACCCTATCTATAAAAGAGGAAATCTTTTAATCTGTCTGGAGTTTATTCCCACCTTTTCTCCTTTGCTGTGCTTGAAAACATTGTTATCCCCATTTTACAGACTTCTGTCTAATGGTTTACCTAGCCCATCTGTATCGATTACTGGTGGTTTCAGGAGAGCAAGATATTCTGTAGTAGAGGTTTGTGGAATAGTCAAACAACATAAACTCATTCTAACCCTTCCAGTTACTGACTAGCTTATGCCCTGAACCTGGATATTTATGTTCTGTTTTATAAGTGTTCTTATGCTTTATTCAGTACTTTTGAAACTCTCATTTTCAACAATATAATATGTTTGTTTCTTCAATATCCTCAAGCTATAACGTAAGGATTGATACTAAATCAGTCAAGGTGTTACTGTCCTACAGATACAAACATGCCCCATACAGGTGTTTTCTTGTGAATATAAAATATATTTGGATTTTAAAATTAACTGTTTCACTAATGAACTGTGTAGGAGGCACAGCCATTTCTATTACCTCCAAATACTTGCCCAAATATTCTTTCCACATAAGAACACTTAAAAACTCATTCCATCAGTGGTGAAGGAGATAAAACATCTCTTTGTTATACATGCAATGTTCAATTTAAGAAAAAAAAAAAAGCCTTTGTGAGAGACTGAAAGAGTTAATGCCTCAAACATTGTGGCGACTTGAGGCGCTATTTGCATGGCGACGGCAGGTCGGGGACCACAGGGTGGGGGAGAGCGAGAGCGGGACGGGGAGAGCGCGTCGGAGGATGCGCGGTTCCAGGTTCTGCTGGACCTGACCATGTATGGCCAGAGGTCACACAGAGTTTATCTGAGGAAGTGGCTTGCAACCGCCCGAGAGACCCCTCGTGACCACCCCCCTCCCCCAGCGCCTGCGCAGAAGATTGAGAACTTTCTAGAACAAGAACCATGTAAGTCCTGAAGGGGCATACCTGGAGGCGGGGATTAGCCTACAAAAGGCTCGCCCCCCCCCCCCCAGGGAAGCACACGCGCGTGCACACCACTGGAGGATTGCCACGTCTGTCATTGTCATCGTCATCGTCATCGTGAGATCCAAGGGTTGTGATACTTTTTCTTTCTCTTTCCTCCTCTCTCTTCCTTTCCTTTTCTTGCTTCTCTCTTCCTCTGCTCTTCCAATATATATATGCAAGTTTGGGATAAATTGTGACAGGTTGCCCGGAAAATAGCTCCGTTGCCAAATCGCCTTTGTTCGTTCGTTAAACTCGCCAGTTGGTTAAGTTTGTCCGTTTGTGGAATTCGCCAGTTAATAAAGTTGCTGGCCAGCCTGTTCCTCTGAGTCATTGTCGTGACTCTACCGACCACACGGCTCTGCTGAGCAGAGATCGGCTTTTGTCGGTACACAAAGCCTCGGGGAATCGAAAAGATTCACCCCTCTCGCAACCCACCGAGTGGGACGAGGCAACCTTGTAGTGTTATATCCTAATCTTAATAATATGTACATTAAAGCTTTCTCCCTGTTATGATCCTGTTTTATAGGCTCATTGTTCATGACATGGCCTTATTGTTCATATACATGACAGGTGAACACATTTCTACTACAGTCTCCACTGCCTCCATAAATTGTGATTATAGATTGAAATATTGTATGCCTCATTTATTTATAGCTCTGAATTTTTCTCAAGGATATTTTTCCTTTCTTTTTTGTTTTTTTGTTTTAATGAAGGTGAAAGGCTGTAGAAAACCATGCAAGCATCCAAAGTCCTTTCTTTCACCAAGAAATGGCTTGAGGTGTACCATAGTGTCCCTTCTTCAATAAGCATTACTTCCTGGCACAGTGTAATCTCAGTAAGTCATTACTTTGCTCATTGTTTAGGCTTCAAATCATCAAAGCATTTAAACACGTACTTAACTTTAGTGCCTGATTAAGTGCCACTGGAATAGGACTTAAGCACTTGCTTAAAATTAAGTGGGTGTTTACATGCTTTGCTGAGTAAGGATGAAATGCTAAATTGAAATCATATTTGTGTCTGAGTGGAAATTGTTCCCAAGTTTGCTAAGAAAAGAAAGCAGATTTGATCATATTGTCTGCATGTTTAACTGTTTCCTCTTCCTCTTCTCTCCTTCCCAAAAAAGCTTTTGGACCTTATAGCCAGCTAGCATTTATAATACCGAATTAACTGATGCTTAAGCTGCTCTTTGCCTGATTGACAACCAGGACGAAATAGGGGACTGGGTGGGAGCGAAGTGATATGGAAAAATGAGATTCTTTTGCTGAAAAGGCAAATTGTCGTGGTGAACACTGTGATATATTGTGAGGGGACAAGAAGACATTGAGGAGAATAATATTGTGGGTTCTGTCGGGAACAAGAGGAAGCCTTTTCATGTATTGGCGAAGGAGGTATGACATGAAGGGACATGTGAGTGTCATAGAGACAGCAACTTCAGTCTAATTCCACTTCCAAACTCAATCAGCTTGAAGGCATGAGCCCACTGAAAACCATTCTTCATTGCTTCTGGTGAAGCAGAAATTCAGGACATGTTTATGTGCTTTTTTGCAATCATGTAAATGGCTATGGCAAGACACAAGCCAACGCTAAATCAGGCTCTAAATCTAGCTCTAGAGAGAAAAAGGGCAGTGCTTATGATGATGGAGAAGTTTTTTTAAAGGATTTAAAAATCCTAACAGCAAACTAAAATCTCAATGTATTTTGTTCTCCATTGACATAATCTGTCATTTTTTGAAAATATTAAAAAAAAATTCCTTTATTTTCTGCTAGATAATTGGTTCTGAAGACAAATCAAAATCAGCAAACCTGTTCTGCCCCTTTCCATATGGCCTCAGACAGTATTTCTTCAGGAATTCCCTTCCTAACTTGCCTCGGACTTCTTAAATTTTGAAACCCTTTAGACACTTCTACCATTATCATCTGCATAGGTCTGGACACCCAACTCTTTCTTTGTCTGTTCATTTTTGGCCCACATCCCCCCACTTCCCCATTCCTCTACCCATCTGGATGTGGATACATGTAGCTGATCCACCATCCAATGCCACCAAAGATAATCTTGCAGTAACTTCATCGAGACTTGGGGCAAGCTCAGCTTCTGGACAACTGCTTGGTTCAGCCCCATCTTCTCAGACTGTCCAGCACACTCGTGCTGTCATTGTGTGTGAACTGCTGGAGATGGTGAGGTCACTGGCAAAATTCCTGCAAGATTCGGTAAGGCCAGAGTTTCAGTTTAAGATCTCTGTTACCTTAACACACTGCTTGGAGTGGGAGAAGGGGAAATGGGATCTGCATTTTTCATCTTTGCTTCCCATTTCCTTTTTCAGTGTATTAGTTCATACATGGAAGGATTTTTAACTAATATTCTTAAGACATGTTTGCAAACATTTTCATTGATCGGCATCACAGTTACTATTCATATAACACTGGTGGGACAGGAAAAAAACTAGTTATGATTCCTGCTATTTTGGTTGTTGTCAGTATTGCCAGAAAGAGATAAAGCTTTCTTTCTCTCTCTCACTCTTATGCTCTTTTTTTTCTCTCTCCCGTCCTTCAAGAAAATTGCCCTTTTATTTATTTTTGCTCTATCCAGGAGTGGCAGCTGATTTTGAAGTGTCAGACTATTATTTGTTTTTTTGGATGTTACCATTTATTGCAAAGAGGATAAAATCAATGTGACATTTCCAGAACAATGATAGATGAAAATGATGAGTGGTCTTTAAATGCAGAAGGCTAGTTTTTGAAAATGTCACTAGTGTACTATTTCAGAGTTTGTCAAAGATAAAACAGTAGAAGTTATAGATATGAAAACTAATAATATTTCACTGGGTAAGATACAGATAAGCAGACTGTACAGTATACAAGTTCTATATGCTTCTAAATATGATAGAAATGCTGCAAAAAGGACAGCATTAAATATAGTTACTTTGGGTTATTTGATTAGATGTTCATTTGTGAAGACCTTGATTTCTAAGGCTGTGACCTTGCAATCAGTTGTTCTAGCAAGGACTCATAGACTGGCATTTTATACTATGGAGAATTCACATGGACTCAAGGGATTGTGATTTGATGGCCAGGTTTTATGAGTCGCCTGAACAATATAGTCATTGTGGTTTTAAAGCTATTAGTGTGTCATACTGTGAGTGCAAGCCTCGCTTCAGAATGATGCTAAAATCTGTCCCTTGCTCTGAAAAGGCACTGTTTCCGATATACACCCTCCCTTCGTGGATTGTTGACTACAGTAACCCGTGTGCATAAAGCATAGGAGACTCATGATTCTCCACAGCTCAGACTTGAACAACTTGTGTGTGTGTGTATTATTACTATTTCAATGGTTCCTGGCTATTTCATTTACAAGTCATGGATGAAAATCTGTTCCTGAAGGCAGAGACCTTCACCATTTAATATAATTTGTAAAGCTATGTGAAATTAGTCAACAATATCTGCTTCTGTTTCTGTTTTAAGCTAGGGTTTACAGGCAGGAAGAGCTGGTGTGACACAGTTGTGCTAATCTGGCATGAACCCTTTGATTAATAGGGGTAAAACAGAGAAGCAAGAAATTATCACAGAATCACAAAATCACAGAATCATATAGGTTGGAAAAGACCTTTAAGATCATCGAGTCCAACCGTAAACCTAACACTACCAAGACCACCACTACACCATGTCTCTAAGCACCTCATCCAAACGTCCTTTAAATACCTCCAGGGATGGCGACTCAACCACTTCCCTGGGCAGCCTGTTCCAATGCTTGATAACCCTCTCGGTGAAGAAAAATTTCCTAATATTCAGTCTAAACCTCCCCTGGTGCAACTTGAGGCCATTTCCTCTTGTCCTATCACTTGTTACCTGGGAGAAGAGACCGACCCCCACCTCTCTACAACCTCCTTTCAGGTAGTTGTAGAGAGCAATAAGGTCTCCCTTCAGCCTCCTTTTCTCCAGGCTAAACAGTCCCAGCTCCCTCAGCCGCTCCTCATAAGACTTCTGCTCTAGACCCTTCACCAGCTTCGTTGCCCTTCTCTGCACACGCTCCAGCACCTCAATATCCCTCTTGTAGTGAGGGGCCCAAAAGTGAACACAGTATTCAAGGTGTGGCCTCACCAGTGCCGAGTACAGGAGCACGATCACTTCCCATTATCATCATTAGTGGGGCCCTTACCTGAGAGTACTTGACCTAAGCATGTGACTAACCCACATTTGATAAATCAGGAGGTAGGAATATCTAAAATTTAATATATTATGCATCCACAGAAAGGGAACTAATACTAGCATGCATTTGCCAGCTATTGGACATGAAAACAGTGTGGCCTCTAGTGATCTTGGCTGGATTATAATAGGTAATTTACATCTAACATGGCAAAAGGTGTTCTATTATCAAATCCAAGAAGACCGTGAAATGTCAGTAAATAAAATTTCAAAAGGATCTCTTAAGAAATTTAACTCATATTTGAACAACATCTCTCTATCTGAATAGTATATTTACACAGTTCTAGTTCAACTGGTGTAGTTTACAAGTAGCTGCAAACCAGATGTCAGTATTTACCATGCTCAAATAGATGCTTTGTTTTGCAATTGTGAAATATTGAAGTTAAAAAAAAGGGAGGAAAAAAATCACACATAGCAGTTTAAGTTTGAGGTTGGTTTTACAACCTCATTTGGGGGGAAAAATAACTTCACAGTTTAACTGCAGATTAAATCTGATCTGATTCAGCTCTAATAATCTCATTAGAGGCAAATGAACATAAATTGTGAAACAACTTGGAAAGAAAGGTGTGGGAAGATTTATGATAACGCCTCCCATCACTACACTATAGACACAAACATTAACCAAAATATGGGAAAAAAGGAAGCAGTAACCACCTGTTTAAGGCCTTGTTTAACCTTTTTCAGATCTATGAAGAGACACAGTTTGATCTGAGAGTTGGTGAATAGATCAGTCTTTGAATTAAAGAATTGTAAAATGGCAAACTAAAGAGGTAGGTCTCACGTTTCTAAGTGTCATGTTCAAAACCAGGTGTGATAAGTTGTAAGGATATGCTTGGGTAGGTATTTGCTGGGACTAAATCTAATTTTGTGCAATATTTGCACCTAGTTCCAGACCACTGCAATTCATCTGAAACGTTTCTAGATACTTACTTAACTATAAAATGTACGTGTTTCACATATTCTGCATTTGCTGAAACCTTTGAACAGCATATGCATGTGATAATGGGATGGTCTGCTATGAGTTCAGCTCATTTTCATGCCATGGTCTGCCATGAGTTCAGCTCATCTTCAGCTTCAGGGGTTTACCTCCAAATATTTCAAAGCAACATGTGATTGTTATAAGAAAATACACTTCCTTCCTTTAGCCTCATTTCTATGCTTTGAAAAGAAAATTGATAAGTATATGTTACCTCATGTACAGCTTTCTCTCGGTCCATTATAAACATTTACCCCAGCTTACACATGACAATATGCATTTAGAAATATTTTCAAGGAATGTTAAAAAAAAAAAATTACTCAGTGAAGTTATTAACTGACTATTCTTTTACTGCTTCATAAACGTGCAATATCACATGCACTTATTACATGAAGATGTGCCTTTTCTTTTCACAAACATTTGTTCATGTCAGATATTTTGCTTGCTTTTAGTCCTATCAGAAATGTTACAGAAGGCCAAGGAGAACAATTGCATAGCAAGTCCTGCTTAATCTTTGCAGGCCTAATGTGAAAATCTTCAGGAATGTGATGCATCAGACAGTTGGCACAGGGGAGTTGTAAGGGGTGGAGTATACAGGGGACAGACAAAAACTTCAGATAATTGCTAATAGTTGCTGTCAGTGTGTATTGACCATGTGGGAAACGAAAGGCCTGTGCATCAATCACCTTTGGGGGAATATGAAAAGAGGAACCTTGAAACAATCATAGTTATACTGTTAAATGTAGTATTGTACTATAAACTGTAGAGGGGCCAGGGCTTCCCAAACACACACATATTAAATTAGTATTATTTTGCTGTTGTTTTCAATTTTTTTTAATATGGACAAAAGCAGCCTAATTTTTCCTCTTTTACCTTGTTAATAGAAATGGCTAAATCATTTTACCTGAAATTTCACGTAACATAAATAAAATAAAATAAACAATAACTCAGACACAGGTAGCCACCAAGGAACAAAAAAAAATTGAGAAAATTTGAATTGGTGAAAAATAATATACTACTGATACTACTGAAACCAAGAAAACAGAACTTTCTCATAACAAAAAGTGATGGAAAACCTCATTTAGTGCTAATGTCACCTACACTGTCTATAATTTCATATCAAGGTTCTATTTGTATGGCATGAATGATTTCAGAAATCTCTAGAAACTCACCAGAGATACTGTATCTTTGACTGTAGCCCTCTGAAATATTTAAAAAATATTTGACTTTGAAAAGGGCATTCAATTTCATTTTTAAGTATAGACCATAGGATAAACACATATAATTCATATTTCATATCAAATATGAAAACACAACAACCTATAACTCATTGGATTTTAGTATGTAAATTATAATTTTCATTATGATTTTACAGTTTGCATCATCTTTCCAATAAAAGTAAGCCTGCCTTAGGAAACAGCCTTCATGTTCAAGTATCTGCCCAAGGAAAAAATGCCTACATACTTTGATCAATAATAAGCAGGCTCCAAAGGGTCAGGAAGAACCATTGTGTTCCCAAATTAATAAGACAGATATTCATTTCAGCAGGACTGGCCATCTTAAAACATTGTCTCCAGTGCACCTTAGAGACCTCAGTTTCAGGCTGGCTTGATGTCCTAATTGAATTGCCTTTGCTGTAGAGCATAGAAAACAAAGCCTCAGAGAGTGCATGGGTTGGAGATGGCTGTTATTTTGTTAATCACATCCATTGGGATCTGACGACGTCCATCTTGCCATCTTATTCCTAAAAACTGGATCTCCTGTGCAGGTCCCTTGACCTTACTTTGTTTTATGGCAAAGCCGGCTTTCAGGAGGATCTGGACTATTTTCTTCCCTTTCTCAAAAACTTCCTCTGCTGTATTGCCCCACACGATGATGTCATCAATGTATTGCAGATGTTCTGGAGCTTCACCCTGTTCCAGTGCAGTCTGGATCAGTCCATGGCAAATGGTACGGCTGTGTTTCCACCCCTGGGGCAGTCGATTCCAGGTGTACTGAACACCCCTCCAAGTGAAAGCAAACTGTGGCCTGCACTCTGCTGCCAAAGGGATTGAGAAGAACGCATTAGTGATATCAATTGTAGCATACCATTTGGCTGCTTTTGACTCCAGTTCGTATTGCAGTTCCAGCACGTCCGGCACGGCAGCACTCAGTGGCGGTGTGACTTCATTCAGGCCATGATAGTCTACTGTCAGTCTCCACTCTCCATTAGACTTTCTCACTGGCCATATGGGACTGTTAAAAGGTGAACGAGTCTTACTAATCACTCCTTGGCTCTCCAGTCGACAAAACAGCTTATTCATGGGAATCAGGGAGTCTCGGTTGGTGCGATATTGCTTCTCATTTTCTGGTAGTTTATTGTACAGTGGGGCCTCCTCAGCACACGTCACCTCCTCCTCTGGCGATATTCCGAAATCTTTGCCTTCTGGACAGTCCATAATTACTTCCAAGATTCCTGGGCCATTGGGGTTTCCTATCCGAGCCCGTTGTGTGATCAGTGCAACCCACTTACTCCACGTAGCATCAGTTGCATGATGTGTGGAGGGGACCCTCCCTTTGAACATCCAGCCCAGCACCGGCAGTCAAGGTGTGCCAAGAGGAGCTGTGCTTCAGTGCCAACCACTTCTGAAGCAGCTCAAAGCCCTTCATATGCTGCCAATATCTCTTTTTCAGTTGGAGTATAGCAGGCCTCAGATCCTCTATATCCCCGACTCCAAAACCCTAGGGGTCGACCTTGAGTCTCCCCTGGTGCTTTCTGCCAGAGGCTCCAGGTAGGGCCATTCTCCCCGGCTGCGGTGTAGAGCACATTTTTTACGTCTTGCCCTGCCCGGACTGGCCCAAGGGCTACTGCATGAACTATCTCCTGTTTAATTTGTTCAAAGGCTTGTCGTTGCTCAGGGCCCTATTTGAAATCGTTCTTCTTCCGGGTCACTTGGTAGAGAGGGCTTACGATCAAACTGTAATTTGGGATATGCATTCGCCAAAAACCCACAACGCCTAAGAAAGCTTGTGTTTCCTTTTTGCTAGTTGGTGGAGACATGGCTTTTACTTCTGCAAATTGGCTTGATTCACCTTCTCCTTCAGCAGTTTCTACAACTTGTCATATAGGACTCCATACAGCAGCTTTCCATCTCTGATGTTTTCCTGCAATACCACAGGACCCATCAGTGAACAGTGCATACTGCTTCAGTAGTGAATGAATTCCTTGCTTCGCTTTGCTCATGCGTGCGAGCAAAGCGAAGCAAGGAATTCATTCACTCCTTCCCATGGGCAGGCAGGTGTTCAGCCATCTCCAGGAAAGCAGGGCTCCCTCACGCGTAATGGTTACTTGGGAAGACAAACACCATCACTCTGAATGTCCCCCCCTTCCTTCTGCTTCCCCAGCTTTATATACTGAGCATGACGTCATATGGTATGGAATAGCTCTTTGGTCAGTTTGGATCAACAATCCTGGCTGTGTCCCCTCCCAGCTTCTTGGGCACCTGGCAGAGCATGGGGAGCTGAAAAAAAAGTCCTTGACCAGTGTAAATACTCCTTAGCAACAGCCAAAACATCAGCGTGTTATCACTATTATTCTCATACTAAAACGCAAAACACAGCACTACACCAGCCACTAGGAAGGAAATCAACTCTATCCCAGCCGAAACCAGGACAGTATCTCAGACAGAGAAAGAGGTTGGTGAAGGGAATCCATGATATCTGCTCAATAGACAGTGATCAGTTTACTCCAATCTGAGAAGAAAAAAAAAGGAGAAATTTATTGACCTCTGGTGACAGATTTCTCAGAAATGTGTTATTTTTGTGTGTACTTTATATAACACATAAGAGCATGTAATAACAACAGTTATTATATGACTCTATTCTTACCTAGCTCTTCTCATTACCATGTCTTAAAGCAGCTTATATAGAAAGTTTCCCTCACTACCCCTGTTATGCAGAGAAGTGACTTGATCAAGGTCACCCATCAGCTAGTGGCAGAGCAGAAATTAGACTCTGGAGCCTCTTCACCTTATACTGGTTCTTCCAGACTACAGCATTATGTGTAGACACATGTGTATGTATAATCTACATATGTGTACTGTATCTTGACATTACATATGTACAGGGAATCAAGGAAGTGATCTTTTTTTATAATTGTTCTGCCTGCCACCCCCCTATCCTACTGGTGTACTTTTACATAGTCTAATTCTTTACTCCTTAATTTTGCCCTCAACTACTTTAGGGATAGTTTCAAAGATGACAGAGCCAATATCTTCTCAATAGTGGTAGGTGATACAGTGAAGGGCAGTGGGGAAACATTGCACTTTGGGAGGTTCAGGTTGGGTATTAGGAAAAGCTCTTTCCATAGGAGGGTGCAGCACTGAAACAAGTTGCACAGGGAGGGTATGAAATCTCCATCTTTATAGGTTTCCAGCACTTGGCTAGACAAAGCTATGTCTGACATAATCTAGTGTTGGTTTTAAGCAGAAGGTTAGAAGAGATGACCTCCAGAGGTCCCTTTTAATCAACCTTTCTATTATTCTACATTCATCCAAGATGGCCTCTCATTTTGTCTCATATGATTTTTCTCCATCACTGGTAGCGTTATCACTTCTGCTGTGGTGCTAATCCATTCTCCTGTGTGCCTGTTTCAGCCATCTGTATGATGAAATGGAGTTAGCATCTCCAAACACTGAGCTATTGCATCCACAATATGCACCACAGTGTGCTACAACCATACTGGCTTGCAGTATAGATGCATTAGCAACAGCACCACTCCTGCCCATTGCTGAGGCAAATGTTGTGAATGCCTCTCTGTATGTAACAATTAAAACATAGCCACCAACAGGTAAATGGAAGAGGACACCGAGATGTCAATAAGGGGTAAAAAATGGGTCAGTACCCTAGAACTGTGTCTTGTCATGACAGGGCAATGCCTGCTAACCAAAATACCTGGAGCTCTTATGCAAGGGAAACAGGTTTGCATGGGTTTGGAGACTGAATTAGAACATTTTATAGCACAGAATGCAAATAATCAGGTAATTTACTCTGTAGCTGTACAGTAATTGCAGTGTAATTAGAATAATTGTGTTTTACCTGCAAGACATGCACTTATGGCATGTTGTATTTGCATTAAATATTCAACATATACATTCCAGACCAATTCATCTTTGCTGTAGCTCTATGCTGAAGTCAGTAGATACACTACAGGGATGAATTTGGCTATCAGTATTTTAACTTGTGCAAGTTACAATCCTGTTGGAGATTCCCATTTTGCAGAAAAATATTTTTTTAGGAGAGTTTGATGGATTTGGTGGTGAAAACTTGCGTAGCCTGGGAGTAGTTTGTCCAGTCAAAGTTTAACTTCAACTCATTTGAATAACAGGCAAACAAAAACATACAACAACAAGGTAATCATTCATTGCAGTGAGCAATCAAGCAGTTCACTTCTGGCGGTAGTCTCACACAGACCATACTTTGGGGTCAGGCCAATGCCTCAACTCCAGCTGCTTTGTGCTAATGAGGCAAGGAAAAGCAACCAAAAATCTGCCTGAAAGGAGTAGCTGTAAATGCCCCCCTGCTGCAAGAGTGTTTTTGAGTGGCATGGGTCTGATACACCTGGCTCTCCTCCATGTGCCCTCTTCCCTTGGCATAAGGACAGGAAGAAGCCATGCCAAGAGCAGCAAGGGGTAAGGGATAGCGTGTGGGAGGAAGGATGAGTCAGTGGTTAGGGCAGGAATTTGGGACGCTGCAGACCTGGGTTCAGGGCCTTGCTCTGCAACAGCCTTTCCACATGACCTTAACCAAATAATTTATAATTAAATCCACAAAAAGACCTAGAAGAGGTAAGATCTAACTTCAGGCAGGTAAGAAATACTCAGACCTATTAAGAGTCTTGTCGTGGTTTAGCCCCAGCCGGCAGCCAAGCACCACGCAGCCGCTCGCTCACTTCCCCCCCCCCCCCCCCGGTGGGATGGGGGAGAGAATCGAAAGAGCAAAAGTAAGAAAACTCGTGGGTTGAGATAATAACAGTTTAATAATTGGAACAAAATAATAGTAATAATAATAATGAATTATAATGAGAGGGAAAAAAACAACGAGAGAGAGAGAGAGGAACAAAACCCAAGGGAGGAAAAAAAAGGGGAAAAAATATATATAAAAAAAAAATAATACAACCGCTCTCCACCCACCGACCGACGCCCAGCCAGTCCCCGAGCAATGATCGCTACCCCCCGGCCAACTCCCCCCAGTTTATATACTGGGCATGACATCATATGGTATGGAATAGCCCTTTGGTCAGTTTGGATCAACTATCCTGGCTGTGCCCCCTCCCATTTCTTGGGCACCTGGCAGAGCATGGGGAGCTGAAGGGGGGAAAATCCTTGACCAATGTAAACACCGCTTAGCGACAGCCAAAACATCAGCGTGTTATCAATATTATTCTTATACTAAAATCCAAAGCACAGCACTATACCGGCTACTAGGAAGAAAATTAACTCTATCCCAGCCGAAACCAGGACAAGTCTAAAATTTCTGGACTATATATAATGAGCTTGAAGTCTGAGAAAAAGAGCCAGCAGCCCAAGCTAATCAATAAGAGAAAGGCATAATTTGAGCAGCATACCTCCAGACATATAAGGTGTTTAAAGACCAATAGGGCTCTCCCAGGTGCAGAAACTCTTCTACTTTTTGACAAAATACCAGCCTGTTCTTTGGAGTAAGGAATAACACCAATGCTTTTCCACTTTCAACTTGTGTACCCTTGTTGCTCAATTAAAACATTTGGAAAAAAACCCCAAAACAACCCTGGAAACTCACTCTGAGGTTAACAGGGCTGAGATTAGGACAAAGTACAACAAAGCCCATGGCCCACATGCTTCCTATCTCCACGGTTAGCCTAGCTGCAGGTAGGACTCAAACAAACTGCGCTGTGCTGAAAGAAGCCAGGTAGTGATATCTAATGGTAGACTAGGCCATGTTGTATTTGCCCTCCTAATCATACGACCTAAGCTGCATAAAAATCATTTTTGGCTATCACTAAGATACGGATCACAGAGGCCCCAAAGTTCAGTGGAGATACAGGAGGAAAGCATGGCCAAATCTGAGAACACTTATGGTCCTGAGCTTAACCACCAGGACACTATAGTCTCTCTCTTTCTGGCTGGTCCAGTGGCTGGACAGCCCAGATATTTCCAAATAAACTGGAAACATATGCAGTAGATATCATCCAGTCTTTGTCTCACAGCTCCCTTAAAATTTCTGAGCTCTACTTCAGAGCTGACTCTGTTTGAAGCTGCAACAACTACTAATTTCAAGAATAAAAGGGAGGCAGTTCTTAACAGGACAAAGTCCTCCTTGGCCTTGATGTGATGTTTGTCTGATGACAAATGCACAAGTTAGCATGGAAACTTTTGCTGTGAGAAGCTGGACCATGACATTACTCTGCTTTTCTTTCTCTCCCCTTGCAATTCTTTTAGTCCTGTATTAAGTTTGTGCCTTATGTTTTTCAAAATGTGTTCCTTGCTCCAGTCTCCATTGTTGTCTTTGGAGGCGTCCATTCAACATGCTAATTGCTCTGTGTGTTTGCTGAAGGAGTTCCTCCAGAGCTCCTTAGATCCTAGTCCTTTCTTAGCTAATTACCACGTGCCATACACTGGAGCTATGGGGCCTCAGGGTGATCATTTTGTTGACAATGTGCAGCAATAACCATATAATCACAGCACAATTATGGAGCATTTATGGAGTTATTTGTGCCGTGTCATAGATGAAGTTAGCAAATGAAATTTACCTCTCACCACTGAAGAGGACAGTCTTAAGGTCAAAGGCTGAGCTCTCATTAGAAACTCCATTTTTAAAACTGCTTTTATAACAGTGAGTTCCCTCAAATCAACTGAAATGATGTTTGTTGGGCTTCTTTTTAATTTCTGTTTTTATCAACTCTAAAACTCCAGCCCAAATTTGCTGACAGGAAATTAACTTTCATAAGCTGAAGGAATAACAATAAAAAAAAATCTCCAAAAAACTCCCCACAAAAACCCTCTCACCCAAATATTATAAAAAAATAAATAAATGCATTCATACATAAAAATGTTCCCCGTCAACTTCTATCTGTCTCTTGATACTACTTATCTGTTCATATAAAACTCCTACCAGGTGCAGAGTGATTAAGACGACCAAAAATAAAACTATTATCTATCAAGCTAACATTTCCTCACATCATCTGTAGCAGTACATTGGCTGCCACTTGGATGCTCAATCATGTCTACTGTTGTAAGGTGACATTTGGATAGAAGCCATTCTGCCACAGATTAGAAGAACCAGGGTTTAGCAGAGTGGATATGATCAGCTGAGAAACCTGATGGATAGGGGAAGGGGGAAAGGAAACTGACATTTATGAAAGATGCCATCCAGAATAGGTCAGATTGAGCAGAAGAGGGCAGGCTTTGGAAGGTTTATTGGAAAGAAAAAAAAATTCTTAGTATCACTAGGTCTTTTTCAAAGATTGGTGTGTATATACATGGTAATGGGACACACAATAGATGCATATGCATATTGCCATATATACATATGCATATATATTCATATGCATACAAACACACAAAACCTCCCAACATAGACCATCCCATAAATATATAAATATATAAACATATAAGCATATAAATATATAAATATATAAATATATAAATATATAAATATACAATGTATTTCCCTTTTCCAATAAAAGAGGATATAGGCTCTCAGACCAACTTTCATATATGGCAGCTTAGAGCAAAAATGTTTTATTCATGAATGATGTCTTTTTTTTTTTTATAAACACATAAAAATGTGAAACAATAAAAGTGCTATATACCTAATAATGAGTGAGCCAATAAACCCCACCAGGCAACTTAATTTTGGAAGTGGAAAAATTGACTTTGTATAACAAATTGCAGAATTATTAATCCTGTTTGAAACTCTTTTTATATCAGACCATTTACTTTAATTCTTGCTGCTTTCAACATTATCATACATTATGCATTTTTCTTTGTAATTTTTTTTCTTTCTGCAAGTACAGTGTGCTCCCAAACTTTAAAGGGCTGGAAGCATTTTAAAGAGAGGCCTACTGGGTAAAAGAAAAAGCAAGGGATAAATTATTTAGGCCATTCTGAGGTACTCTTCCCTGCAAAAACTCCCTCACAGTGGTCCCTCACAGACCACTGATGAATTAAGCTTTGTGAAATCCCTGCAAGGGAAGGAAATATCATCTCCTTGTTACGTGAGCAGAGAAGTGGAAGCACAGAGCTATTGCTGTCTACACTAGGCTGAGAAAGAAGCCTCCAGAGGGGCCCTAAGCTCACCGTACTCACCCTTCCTCATATCTTCTGTCCACACAGCTGCCTGGTGAACATCCTCTGAGCTTCCTGCAAATGGTGGAAGGGGAGGAGATATGGGGAGACCTTGCCTTAAGGTGTCTTTCTTAAGGGACATAAGCAGGGACAAATATACTTAAACTAAAGCTGGCACTCTTAACTTAAGAATGCAGGTTGGTCTTCAGACTCATCTGCAAAGAAGCAGAGAAAGACATGTGAGCTGAGTCAAAGAGTAGCTGAGGAGAGACGAGGTGGCTTTGTGTAGGAAAGCCCACTTTGTTATGCCATGATTCATCCATGAAGAGCCTTGGCCGTGTACCCAGTGATATGAATACACTGTATGTGGGCTTGGGCACAGGGGAGCTTGTATGGGTGGGAAGGTATGTAAGCTTCAGGCTATGTCTGCAATACGAGAGGCAGACACATTTGGTCTTGAGGGTACTCTTAATGCCTACCCTTACTGGGAAGTATCAATATAACCAGTATTTTCCTAAAAGGCAAATTTTAGATGCACAGTGTAAAAGTTGATCCACTTAAAATAATCTAGAACCCAAGGTCTGAGGTCACTGAAGATCTACAGCTCCATCTGAGGTCTATGAGAGTTCTATATGACTCGAAGTTGAATAAGAGTTCAATGGTAAGGCTATCCAGTTTACTGACTATAATCAACCAACTGGCAAAAAATAGACTAATATTTATTCTCAGACTGTGCTGGTCAGAATCATGGCTAGCAACAGGCCAAAGGCACAAATGTGATGAGTATATAGGTATATCCAGTACACATACTTTTTTCTCAGGAGAAAACTCCAAACCCTTGCGCTGCCCAAAATTAAGTCTTAAAAGAAAAAACAAGAAGGAATGTGTTTCCAGCTGTAATATACTGTTAGTTCCTGGATACTTTTCTATCCAACACCATTACCTCTCTTACATAGTTCTGTATTTGTTCTTTTTAATGCATAAGGTGCTTGCTACAACAGTGACAGCAATAATGTAGGGTTTTTTGCTTTCAGTCATTTTAAGCCTGAGAGATCTTACAATCTCAAAAACCCCCAGCCAATCACAAAATAGGCAATCACAAAATTCCCATTGAGTTCGATAGGACTGAGTTTGAACTATAGCCCCTTTGAGTTGAGGTAAAAGAATTAACTGGTTAGCTTTGTAATTCAATACAGCAGTATGCCAAGCCTGGCTAGAACAGTAATATTTTTTTTATTCATTAGCAGAGCTTTTCAGTAAGAAGATATGCTGTCAATTGGCAAGCAGCTGTCCCAACTAGGCAATCAGAATGAGGTCATGTTTCTATAGTGGACCTTAAAGAATGAAATCCCTTAAACTCAGCTACAGTAATGCCCATCTTCCAGGTGTGTTTAATCCCTATTTTTTTTCTTCTAGCTTACAAGCCATGCAGTTCAGGAACAATAACACCACCAGCAGCTCATTACTTTTTTTGGTTAGCAAACATATAAACGAGTTAGAGGTCATGTTTATAAAGAAGTCTATTCTTGAGAAATCATTTTGGTGTATTACAAATTCTACCTCCGGGCAAGCCTTCCTCTAATCTTTCTCTGAATAGGTTAGATCATCTTGAAGTGTCCTTAAAGATATCAACCATTTCTTTTCACCCCCCTTCCTTTGCCAAGATTAAAAATTTCAAACTTTCATATTTGCTAACTATGCATAATGCATTTCTAGATGTAAACACTTGCTTAATCCAGTGAATTGTCCTCCAAAGTAAGATTTCCACTTAAAGAAACCTGGAGTTCCAACAACCTAAACTCCCAAGCTTTTCTGTAGTACTTTGCCACCAGTTATCATTTCTCTGTCAATCTGTACAAAAAGCCTGTTACAATGTGAGTTACTGCCTTGGAAGATAAGGATTCCAGGATCCTCTTCTCAGTTTCTCTAGTAACTTGTATGTCTGTGACAGATATTTCTTCTTCCTTATTTTCTAACTGTTGGCATCCTCACTGAGGCATCTTTTAAAATTAATATTCAGCTCTGTAGTAAACTGAATATTAATTTACCTCTGTAGGAAGGAAAGAAGAGGCACCTTCATTGGATCACTCTAGCAGCACCTATTTTTCTCTTTACTGATCATACAGTGTGAAAAATTGTAGTCTTACCTCCTGTATCTTGTGTAGTGAACACTTCATGTATGGTGAATCCATGAAGTTTTAACTGTATGTAAACGGTGTCTCTCATTTTTTATGTAAAGAAATTAGTCCAAAAGCGGACCTAACAGCATATGGATTTTGGAAGTACAACCAAAATACCTATTGTTCATAACAATCAAATAATAATTTTGTGCATTTACCTCATTACTCTGTCTCTTTCCTGTCCTCCAAAATCCCCATTATTCTCTGCTCATGCATCTCTCCATACTCCCTTTCTTCTATTACTTTGTTAGTAATCTATGTAATACTGATTTTGAAGCTCTGAACACAGTTGATGTTGCTGATAAAAAAAAACCAAAACAAAACCCCAAAACCCCAAACCCCCACATGATGGTATTGCAAAGAAAGCTGTATTGTGCTATATAGTACAAAGCATGTGAAAAACAGATTTATACAGAGTAATTGAAAGTTTCCATTTCCAGACATGGAGGGAGACAGAAAGAGAGTAATAGAGGACTGGGATGGAGGGAGGCTTGCTTTAATTTATGGCTTGAAAGCATTTCTATTTAAACTTTTCCACACAGAGGGTTAGTTGCATAGAAAGAGGTTCATTTGCATGAAGTGCTAAAAGCCCCTGAGCAAGTCAGCTCTTGGTGTTCAGGTGCCAATGATACCGTCCATCATGGCACAGCCTTAGGTAGGAAGGTACTAAGGCCTAAATGAAGCTGCGTATTTTTTATTGTGGTGATCCCAGCACCGTGCAAATATTGTACAACATCTTGTGCCAGCAGCCAAAGTGATTTACATATATTTTTTTTCTTCTGTCTGAATAGAGTGGACAGCTGGTGAATCCTTACGCCTATTGATCTTTCAGTGCACAATCATCTCTTGGTATGTAACAACTATTTTTCAATCTTTTGGGCATCAGGTGAAGTAATGAATAATTCTGTTATATTCTTACAGGACTGATGGGCATTACTGAATGACACCTTAGGTTTGAGGGTGAAGAGAAGGAGGGAGAGGGGAAACGCTGGCATAAGGCAAACATCCTATTATTGCCTTTTCATTTCGGCAAACAAAAATAATTCTTTCTAATCTGCTCCTCGGGATCACCATAAAACTCTGACCATCTATATATATTTTGTGTGTGTGCATGCATGTGAGTATCTGTGTTAAACTTTCTTGCTGTCAGGTAGGACTTTTAGTGCTTCAAAGCTCTTGGTGTCTCTAGTCTTAAACTAAATTGGTGAAGCTATAAAAGTTTTAATCTCTCTTGGCCCAGAACTGAAATTTCTGTGCCAGCTGCACAGAACAAATCATGGCAGTAAGTAGCACAGAATATAAGACACTATGTGTGGTTCAACAATGAACTCGGGCACCCAGTTTTATGCAAAAGGAAAAGGAGATGAGCCAATACTTTGATAATTTAATCAGCTCTAAATTGAAAGGAAGATATGTATTTGATGGAGTCTGGGGCAGTGAAATTTATGGGATTAGGTTCTGATGTGAGATTTTAAAAATTTCTTATTAATATGTTTAAAACTAGAATCTTGATAATTATTCATAACAAATCACATCAGCCTGGAATGTAGCAATAGCGGGATGAGAAAAAGGCTGGATAAGTTTCTCTGTGTGAAACAGGGATCCTTATTCCAAAAGTTTCTTCTTTCCCTTAATTTTGAGGAATGTTTAGAGAGTTTAAATAACTTTTCATGGTCCCCCCCCAATGATAGGTCCCAGGTGCAATCTGAATGTGCAGTCTCTAAATACAGTGAGTGAAGGATTGCAGTCCCTCCCAAATGCCGTATCACAGGAGCATCAGTACTCTTGAGATCCCTATTCTAACTCTGATGGGTTATGATGTGCAAATACTTTAGATCAAGGTAAAGCAGACTGGAGCAAAATTTGGAGACTACACACTGATCTGGCTTAACACCCTTTTGAGGTCCACCTCTCAGCTTTGCTGTCTGTCTGTCTCTCTCCTCCTTTGCATTTTCTTTTACTGCCTTTCCTTATTGCAATGTGCAAATGTGCATAATTCCCCTTTGAGTGGAAGCCTTTGAGTCTGTGACAGCCAAACTTGATTGAGAGAAAGCACCCACTTCATTATAACAACAAAAAAATCAGTCACTGAACAAGAAATAAGGCTGGACTCTTAACAGAGGCAGGAAGATTTTTTTGAGCAATAAGTATATTAAATAGTATTCTTCGCTTTGTGTTCCAAAAAAGAAGAGAGAGAGAAAAATCCAGTGTTCAAAGAAAACTCTGTCATTAAAGTTCACAAATGTGTAAGCAATTTGATTCAGGTATTATTATTATTATTATTATTATTATTATTATTATTATTATTATTATTTTCTAGCCTAGAAAATTTGGCAGCCTAAAAAAGAGGAGCGCAAGCAGTATAAATCATTTATTCTATTGCAAAAGAGAGGTGCTTCTGCAGAATGGGATGCTGAGAATATTTCAGGGGGTTACCCCACAGAATGCTGATTAACTCCTCCCCAGATCCCCCTTTAAAGATAGATAAAATACTAGCATATAATTAAATATGTGTTCTTTGATTATCAGTCAAAGACTCATTGTGAATGGTACCAACTCCTTTGGAAAGCACGCAGCCCACTTCCAATTAAAAACTACCTGACCATAAATAATAAAAGTGTATTACATACACAGTAAATAATGGTTCTTAAAATAATGTATTTCAGGAGCTATATTTTAAGGACACGATATGTATTCCCTGTATAATGAGTTCTTCCCTCTATCAGTATAACCAGCAGCCTCTCAAATCTAGAGAGCTAAAAAGACTAATTTGTTGGGTTATGTTTATTCTAAACATTAACTAGTTGGTTTTCTTTCTCCATCTTTAAAATTAAATTCCCTGTTTTCTACATTCACATTCTCCTTCACAGTAGAGAACAACCTGAAATTTAAAAGTAGATTTTCAGAAAAGAAAGAAAGAAGATTCTCGGTTTTGGAGATGTAATCTTAATGCATGTATGAGGATGCTTATATGGAATATATATATGACTGTATGATGTATGTGTGTTTGGTATTATGTTTATATGTATGTATGTATTTGTATATATGTGTATATAAATATATGTTATGTACACATAACAATAAAACCAGCTGCATTAGATGATAATGACATATTGGATAGTGAATATTTTATGATAACTTCTTTTTTAAAATAGAGTGTTTATTATTCAAATAAAATACATTATGCAGTTCATTATGTACTAATTTAAATAGAAAAAAAAAGTGTGGAATTATTGGTAAAAACAGGAATGGGATTCTTCCATACCCTAGAATATACAATAACCCTGAAGGACACTTTCTCACTGTGAGTTTGAGATGACAACACATCTGAATGAGTGTGTATTTAGCTATTTTAAAGAGGTGAAATTATCTTTTTCCCATCTGAAAAGTCTCATCTCAGGAACAGGAAAGACTTTTTCCATACTGGCTATAGTCAAACTCCTACTGCATAATGAGACAAACTACTGGTTTAATAGGTGTGAGAGACTGAAAGAGTTAATGTCTCAAACATAGTGGCGACTTGAGGCGCTATTTGCATGGCGACGGCAGGTCGGTGAGCACGGGGTGGGGGAGAGCAAGAGCGGGACATGGAGAGCACGTCGGAGGATGCGTGGTTCCGGGTTCCGACGGGCCTTACCACGTATGGCCAGAGGTCACACAGAGTTGATCTGAGGAAGGGGGCTTGCAACTGCCCGAGAGACCCCTCGCGACCACCCCCCTCCCCCAGCGCCTGCGCAGAAGATTGAGAACTTTCTAGAACAAGAACCATGTAAGTCCTGAAGGGGCGTACCTGGAGGCGGGGATTAGCTTTTAAAAGACATGCCCCCCCCAGGGAAGCACGCGCGCGTGCCCACCACTGGAGGATTGCCATGTCTGTCATCGTCATCGCGGGATCCAAGGGTGGTGATACTTTTTCTTTCTCTTTCCTCCTCTCTCTTCCTTTCCTTTTCTCCCTTCTCTCTCCCTCTACTCTTCCAATATATGCAAGTTTGGGATAAATTGTGACGGGTTGCCCGGAAAATAGCTCCATTGCCAAATCGCCTCTGTGTGTTCATTGAGCTCAACAGTTCGTTAAGTTTGTCCGTTTGTGGAATTCACCAGTTAATAAAGTTGCTGGCCAGCCTGTTCTTCTGAGTCATTGTCGTGACTCTACCAACGACGCGGCTCTGCCGAGCAGAGATCGGCTTTTTTCAGTACACAAACCATCGGGGAATCAAAAAGATTAATCCATCTTGCAACCCACCAAGTGGGACGAGACATTAATTTGGTGTCAGAAGTGGGATAGACTGTTCCTCTGAGTCATTGTCGTGACTCTACCGACCACGTGGCTCTGCCGAGCAGAGATCGGGTTTTGTTGGTACACAAACCGTCGGGGAATCGAAAAGATTCACCCATCTCGCAACCCACCAAGTGGGACGAGACAATAGGAAATCTTAATTCTTACATTTCGGAATTTCTTAGTGCTTAGACCTTTCCCCACAGAGATGTCTATATGTACATACACACAAACATACATAAATACACATTATACCTTCCGCATTCCAAGCCCTCAAAATGAGGTTTTACAAATTATGTAGAAAAGAAACTAAAGATTGTCTCATACTGTATATATTTAGACTGGATATTAGGAAATTTTACTTCACTGAAAGGGTTATCAAGCATTGGAACAGGCTGCCCAGGGAAGTGGTTGAGTGGCCATCCCTGGAGGCATTTAAAAGACGTTTGGATGAGGTGCTTATGGACATGGTATAGTGGTGCTCTTGGTAGTGTTAGGTTTACAGTTGGACTCGATGATCTTAAAGGTCTTTTCCAACCTATACGATTCTGTGATTCTGTGATATCATCCAGAAATGAAATTTATTTTAAACAGAAAATTGAAAGAATATAGTTGCCATTCCCAGTTTGAAGAGGAAAATGAAAAGCATTCAAAGTACACTTTGGACCAGATAACAACATTTAAATTTCCACTCTTGAAAAGTGTGGTGACTTATCTATGACTTCAAGCTGTCAGGATCATGACTTTAATTAGGAAGAAACTACACCAACTTATAGGTTATTCCATAATTGGCTGTTTCAGAGGTTTTGTAGCTTTCTGTGCTACAAAAGCACAAAACAATTGAAAATAAATTATTAAGAGAAATGTATCAAAAGTTAAAAACGATATCACAAAAGGAAAACAGTGAGGATCCACCAACGACAGCCATAAGCACTGGAGCTAAAGCAGTCTGGTTTCCAATAGATTTGCGAGGTTTTTGTTGATTAACTTTACTGAATTATGTTAGAATTTTCTGTTATCTCCACATTTACTGATAATATTATTTTTTTCTTATCCTCCTATTAGATGATCTGTAGTGGTTTATGCTTATTAGTAACAATATCAATGTAAGTTGCCATTGAGCTGTTTTCACTGGTGAAACAGAGACAGTTTGTGCATTCTTGCCATTAAATGTTAGTATTTCCAAAGCAAGGAAGTTCTGCTACTTTTTTTCAGCTGATGTTGAAGCCATCTGCCTTGATGGTTTATTGGCATTTGAGAAGACTAAGACTTTGAATTGCTTTGATTGTGAGAAGAGTTGTATTTGACTTCCACAATGAAGACCTCACAAGATAAAAATATTATTGTTCTACCTAGCTACTGCAAATACCTCATTTGCTTTCTTTATTATTATTATTTTTCAAATCTGTGAGTACCTAATTATCTTCAGACCATCACTCCTCAGCCTCACTGGGTTTAAAACAGTCAAGAAGTTCAGAAAGATATTATGGGAGACCCAGATATACCTACAGACCAATTGATCATGTTGCCTCATTCACAAAGGAAAGCAGCCTACACATAATTATAATTTATTGCAAAAGAGACTGGAACTCCCATGTCCCACAGATAAGTATCTAGGCCATGGAAATGTGCCTTTGTGCCTGCCTGCATCTTCTGACCATCCGCCTTTGTTTCTCTATTTCTCTTGCTCTCCAGCTCCCACATAAACTAGAATAATTCCAACAACAAACACTAAAAAGGAAAACAGTTTCATAACATTACATGTTCTTTTCTTAATGGTGGCAGTTTTAGGTCTCAGTATACCCTAATGAAGAGGAGGAATTTGATACTAAATCTTTTGTAAATGTGTAACCTCACTGTATAAGAAGGAGCATCGACTGTGTAACTGCCTGTAAACATTTCATTTTATTTCTGTTCTTTAAAAACTCTTGAGGGATGTTTCCCAGAAGTGAAGTAGGTAGCATGGGGATTAGATCTCAAAATAGACTGAGGTGTCTAGTACAACTGGAAATTAGTCATTGCATTTCTCTTTCCACTTTATTAAGAAAGCTGGGTATTTAATGGGAGTTACAACTGTGTCAGGAAAAAGCAAAGAGACACTGAGGACAGCAGCATGTTTGAAAATACCCCTCTTTTTTTAGTATCTGAGCACTTCTTTGAACAAGCCATCTCTGGGAGCATGGTCTCCAGCGTATAAACTAGCTTCCTGAAATTAGCCGTGTGTAGTATTCCCTTGGGCTGCCCTTTACTCATACTCTGTTATTTGAGGAAGAGGAGTGCAAGATGGTGCAGCAAGCATTTAACATAACATCTAGCCATTACAGCACCTGTACAGAAACGGAAACATACGGGCTTAGTTCAGATCTCGGCTTCTATGGATTAAATTCCATATCTGCGAGGAAAGTCGCTCAAATGTATAAACACAAAACAGCATCTGTGACCATGCTATATGCCTCTCCAGCTGAAGTGAAGGCATTATACAAGAGCCATGGATCCAGAAGGACAAGAATGAAACATTGGCTAGTGTGACTTAGCAGAGCGCTATTTAAGGGAGACCTGGATTTTGACCAAGTCTGTATTTTATTCATCACTATTACTGATTGAAATTCTTTTGTGCAGGTACCATTAATTGTGTCCTACACAGAGAGCCCAGTGAGCTAGCAGCAGAACCCCTCTGCCCTCTCACTGAGAGCTGCCATGAGAGGTGCATCATGATCATTTCACCTGATGAAGGAGAACACCTCCTGTACTTGTTTTTCACCTCCACACAATGTAATGATGCAAAACAAGAGCTTCACTTTGTCACTGCTTCACATGCCAGGCCCCCATGCTTGTGACCACCTTCCAACAACATCCCAAAATAAAACCAGGAATTTTAGAGAAGATTGCCCTATCCCTCACTCAGGTATCATGATCTGATTTAGTGAATCCTGTTTTATAATATCCATATTCACATCATCACTATGACTACTACTTGACTTCATGGTTATCTTGGATTCAACCAGAAAGATAATCTCCTCTGATTTCAAACCATCTTGTGCTTCAGACTGATAATGTTATTTTTGATGCCTATGTTCCTTCATCTCCAAATCTCTAGATTAATCAGGCTCTCTGCAGCTAATTCAAAATTATTACTATTTAGGCCTGGAGGCAATCATTCTATTTGAAGTATCCAGAAAGTTTCTGGTAAACCAGAAAGGATGTATCAGTTGTCCCCTATAACTTCCCTATAATTTCATGGGATTTGATCCCATAAATGATTATTCATTCAGGTGAATGAGGAAGGTTGCCAACTTTAGCTAGTAACAGAAGAACTGGAATATGTTTTTTCAAAGCATTGTAATTTGGCCTGATTCTGTTTCTTCATGGTTGCTATAATTTCAAAAGAAAAGCTGTATTATTTCTTTCCTTTTGTTGTCTCAGGAAAATCACTGCTATTAGTAAAAATCAGAATATTTTACCCATGTAATTTTTAATAATTCTATATTTTAAATATAAGAAGCTAGCAAACTGTTTTCTCATTCATTAATAAACCTTTATTGTTTGTTGTGTAAAGAGAAAATAGAAGAGGAGAGGGGAAAAATGTATCACGATCAAGTCTCAGTTAGGAGTTGATACCAGAAATCTTTCTGAGGATTTCTTTTCACAATTCTGTGGCTCATTGTTACTCTATGCATTTTCTCACATTGCTTAAATTTTTTCACAATCTCAGGAAAGGGTTTCATTTGAAGTGAGTTGGAATCAATTTTAAAATGGAGGACTGTTCATCCAGAAAGAGAACGTTCTTGTTTGTAACCAGATATCCATGTGTTGAGGGAGACAACTTTCTGTGGCCTACTGTCCACATCCCAAAACTGTGAAATGAATTTGGACATGTGCCACAAGGCAAATACACAGGACCTAACAAAGGCGCAAAAAAAAAAAAAAAAAAGGAAAAAAAAAAAGGTGTTCTCTTTTTCCTTCCTACTACTTTATCTCTCAGCTCTATATGAGGTGATGTGATACTTGTCGATCAACACAATAGGAAATGAAACAACTGGAGTAAGTCTCTGTTTATCGGAGATGTGCAGAACTGCTTTCTGTTTATTTTTTTTCTTTTTCTGTAGACACTATTACATTTTCCATTGCCACCTGACAAAGAAACTTATGATTTACTGTGATACATATTAATGTGGCACATGTACAGTTTAAAAGAAAAGGGTAGGAAGAACCTATTGCTGAATAAACTTTTACTAGGGAACATTGATTTGGTAGGTACTTCCTTTTGAGTGCCAAAGGGTAGAGCCTGACTGTAAACTTTGAAATTAGACTTGAACAGTGGCCAAATTTGAAGGGAATTGGGGCTTTGAGGTATGTTTAGATCCATCTCTGTTACAAAGAAGATGACTGTGATAGGCCATATTTGTAACTGGGTTTGTACCACCCAGTTGCTAGCGAAGCTGGTCTTCAGGGATGAACAGATGTAACTATTTGATGACACACTGGTGCCCATATTAAAGGGACTGTGAAAATTCTACACTGTAAGTATCATGTAAATTAAGTGAGTAGTGTCAACAAAATGTCATGAAAAATACCACCAACCTTTGACAGTGGTTAAAAGGCAAAGTGGTATTGGGATAGCTCTCCAGCTAATCTTCCATCTGACCCACCTGGAAAACAACAGCAGAGGAACTTGTGCTGTAGCTATGTATGTTCAACTGATTGAGAGATACAGTAAAGAGATTATGTTCCTATCGCAGTGCAAAAACTGCTCCCATATGGGCTCAGGACCAAAGTAATTTTTGTTTACACTTTCTTCCTTTCAGAGACTGATTAAGAATAACCCTGAAGAAAGCAACTCCATATATATCCTCTGATCTGAAGGGCATCTGAAGGCTTTCTTACCTGGGATTTGCTTTTGCTTTGGTGCCCAGCTGCACTTCCACTTCATCACCACAGTGGAGACACATGTCACCACAGAGTAGGAGAGCTGGACCAGGATTCTTCATTAAGAACTTCCAGGGTGCTTTCTAAAACTGACCACTTCAACATAGGAAAATATGTGGTTTGAAAGTAATATGAATTTAAATTCCTGCTTGAAGATTCCTCATAATAAGGACCCTGAGTGCACCAACAGACTCTGCAACATTTTTCCCCAACCTATGCTCCTAGGAGTCTGGCTGCATATGCTTAAGATCAGCTCTTGATGCAGCCGTGTAACCTTGGATCAGACTGCTGGGAAAAGAGCTGTATGAGAAGAAGCTGTGAGGAGACTCATCTGGGGCCTCTGTCCCCTGGCTCAGGAGCTACTGTTGTTGCCTGAGCCATTGGTCCTTGTCTGGGCTACACTGCAGGCATGCCTGTGCCACATTCCTTGCTGATGTTGACCCTGACCTGCTGATTGGGCTTCCTGGCTTGGCCTCAGACCTGTTTCATCACTACACACTTGTCTGGGAATCACTGCTTGTGGCTGACCCTGTACCCTGTACCATCACTAGACCTGCTCTTCTTGCTGTCACCCTCGGCTCCTGGCTTACCTTCCCCTGCTCAGCAGCCTGCTCTTGCTGCTCCCTAATGATATATGAATCCTTTTATAGCACCTTCCCAGGCAAAGTATAAATGTGCTAGAAGGACTGAAGTTTACAGGACTGTGGGATAATGGCTGAGGTGACTTAAAAATTAGAACTTATATTCCCACTTTTAGGTAAGGTACAGCATTGAAGAAGCTCCCCAGGTGGAATGCGGCTGACATGTAAGGAATCCATTCCATGGGAGTTCCCTAGGCCTGCAACCTTAGATGTCGGTAACGCCAGGGGAACTTGGTGTGCTGACTCTTAAGAGGCGCTGCCCAGAGGGTGGAGCGGTGTGGAGATGCCGCAGCCAGGCTCTGCAATAATAGGGGAACTTAAAGGTGTCATGGAACTGATAAGCTGCATATTTACTACCCTGGGCCAACAGCCTGCCACGTTTTTGACAAAATGCTGTCCTTTTGGTGAACTTTGCTCATTATAAGATCATTATAATACCAAAACACACCTCCATCCCAAAAGCTACCCGCCTCCAAGGTGCGACCACCCCTCACTGAGCTTGCGCTTTGAATTTTCCTAGCTTATACCTTTAAAAACGAAGTGCGAAAACTTTACACCAATCCTAAACAAAGGTATGTATGACTAGAGTCACTCAAGCTCCACCTGAAAGGTGAAAAATAGTATAAAATGGCTTAAGAGAAAGAGAATGTTAGGGAAGACACCATCGTGTATCACTCTAACGTTTGGGATCAGTCGACGGGCTGAGCCTCTCTTCCCCCCCATCGGGACGCCTTTGGGTAAGAGTCGAACACTTGGCTATATCAAGTGCCTCCGCGGAAAACTTAGAAATCTCTCTCTATATATAGAGTCGCTTTATTATCTTTAACGCGTTTGTGTCCGGCCGTGTTACTCATATTCTTGATATATGCGTTGTGTCCGGCCATGTTATTCATACTCATATTCTTGGTATTTGCATGTGCTTTGCAGACAGTGAATTTATCACTGGTAATCCAAAGAATCTGTGTGTCTGTTGCTCTAATAAACTGCACTCTTCACTGCTCTGGCCGTGACAGTTCCTTCAACACGACCAGACTGGGGGGTGTAAAAATTAATGCTGTCACCTTAGCGAAAGCCCTGAACTAATAAGTGGCTATACACACAGTCCTTAGAAAATAAACCGTTGACCAAGTCTGAGACTAAGACTGGACCTAGCCGCACCTAGACTCCTCTCTGAGAAGGAGTTTAGAAAGCAAGGGGGTCCTGTCTGAACCTCGTGACTCAATGGGAGGGTTTCCCCCCCCAGCCACTCCTCAAATTCCTATTTGTATGCGACAATAACTCTTAACGCAACAGAAAATTGGCATAGTTGGCAGGATTACCATGGATAAACTGCTGCAAAAATACAAATGTGCCCCTTCCCAGGCTGGGAAGGAGTGGGCTCAAAAATTTTGGAAGGATGAAGAGAAAGTGATAGAACGCATCGAGCAGTGTCAGGCTGCGCAAAGGTTTGGAGTGAAAAAAGGTAAAGGTGTGGTTTGTGTGGTGTTAGGAGCCTGTTTGTCTTGTGCTCAGCAAGAAGCTAAGAAAACCCCTGCTCCCCCACTAATTTCCAATGTGGAATATTCAGCTTTAGAATCGGAAAATGGGGTGTTGAAGTCATCATTGGCCTTTGAGAGGGAGACAGGAAAAACTCTAAGAACCCGAGTTGATAATCTCGTGAGTGAAAATGGTAAGCTTGTGAATGAGAATAGTAAATTTGTGAGTGAGAGTACTAAACTTGTGCGCGAGAATAATAGACGTGCAAATGAGAATAATAGACTCGTGAGTGAGAATAACTACCTTAAACAGTTGCTGGAAAGGGTTAATCGGCTGGTAGATAAAATGCAACCTTCTGCTCCAGTTGAGCAGATTCATAGATTAATGCGTGGTGCAAACCCTGAAATTGGGGATGGTGATCTTTGGTTTGACAGTGATGATCATGAGGTCAAAGGTACCTCCAATTCCGAGCCTCAATTGATTTCCTTACGACCTTTGGTCAAAACTGAGACTGCTGTTGATGACAATGACGAAATCTGCACTACTGTGCGAACAATTCCATGGTCACCATTGGTCCAGTCTCTGGGTAAAAAGAATAACCCAGCTGGGGAGAATTGCCTAGCTGGAAAACCCCCAACCCACAAGGAAAGTGCACCTTCTGCACCAGGCCTAATTGACGAGACAGAATCTCAACGAAAAAAACTTTCATCCCCGGGGAGGGCAGTGAACCACCCTGCTCGGCAGGTATTAGCAATTCAATGGCTCTCTGATTAATACTCTGACCCTATCATTGCCATTCCCATTGGACCCCGAAAAATATTGGTAAAGTTTCTTATTGACACTGGGGTCCAAATATCAGTAATTACCCATGAAACAGCACAAGCCCTGGGCATAAGACCTGGGCATAAGATCCTAATTCTAAAGTTAGTCAAATACTCTTTATTATTTATTATTTACTTTACCATGGCATCCAGAAAACCCAGAACATGCATTATAACCCAACTGCATTAGATAATGCTCAACACATAAAAAAACTGATATCATCATAGCAGTCCTAAATAGTTTTTCTTTATTTCCCTTTTGCTGTATGGCTTGCTAAGCTAAACACTGTAAAGACAAATTTTGAGAATAGCTCCCTGGAAAAAAAAAAAAAAGATGACTGTGAGGATTATCAACTCTTACTGAAAGTTGAAATTTTTAGATGAAAATGCAGCTAGATCCTATTGTAAATCCAGAGCTCAGGGAAATCTGATGATTACTGCCCCAGAATAGGGACTCAGATCTTCAGAATTCTTGTTTCTGAGCTTGTGTCTGTCTTCTTGGTATGTCTTTGAGAAGACACATTCCTGCATCTCCTTGTTAATTTATAAAATGCTTCTATCACTATTTGGATGCACTGTAGGTCTTATTTACACATTTTTCCAAAAGCATTTTGTTATCCTTAGTAGAACTATCCACTTATATGCAAATATATATACACATTGTGTATAGTGTGAGATTTCCACTGTGCCCCAAAGCCCTAGACCCTTAAGAAGTGAATTGCTCTCTGAATATGCTGTTCTCACTTTTGCCATTTGTTATAAAGGGAATGTAGAAAAAACATACTTCCTTCCTCAGTTCCTTAGTGAAGCACAAAGTTAGGTAGGCTGAATAACATCAGTGATGTTTCCACTGCTACCTAATAGCCCACGGGTCATTTTAGGAGGGTTTTTCTGTTGATGGTGGAAATCTGTGAGTGTGTGATCCCCATCAGCTCTCTCCATCATTGGAGCTTCAAAAGGAAACTTCACTTTCAGTACTTTCCATGTACAACTGACTTTCCTTTACTCTAAAAAACTCTTTTGCTACAGTTTAGTCAGTCCATAAAGAGTTCTAGCTTAGGGTTGATATCATGTTACTGTAGGACCTAGAAGAGAAAAAACCCCTATGGTATCATTCACAAGGTGAAGCTAGTGGAAAATCAGCTGATATGGTTAGGCAGGTCTGGCAGAAACTGGGTAGCATGAATCCTTTATTACACCAGGATCTTGATAGTGTCTTAATTCAGGCAGTGTGTCTTGGAAATAGTGTCTCCCCAATATCTATAAGATTTGTTTTCCATGTTCCCTTTCTTTTTTCTATAGGTCCAATTCTTATTTTCTGTATTTACTATGGTATGTAGGGCTGACCTAAAGCCAACTCTCTCTCAAGTTAATTTATATGCCAGCTACTTCCATGATGAATAAACTCTATTCCTCCATCTTCAGTGGCTATCCAGCTTGGCTCTGAAATTTGTACTGAATGTCTGCATATAAGGTCTGCCCTTTTCTGGAATGTATCTACTGGTTACTGCTGCTCTAGTACAGCAGCAGCAAAGACATTTCAAATTCTGTTTTAACAGAAACTTTCTATATTGTCGGAGTGGGAGACAGACCCGGAGTAACGATGAATCTCAATATGAGTATGGTCGTCCTCCTTTATTCAGATCACTTAACAGGTTTATATAGAAGCTAAGCAAAGCACGCGCTAACAGCGACTATTCTATTGGATAACTATACTTGTCCACGCGCTTAAAACAATTATATGATTGGTACAAAGTTGCCGTTCACGCACTGTTCACAAAGGGGGTGTTATCAGCACTTTCCCAGGCTTAGTCCCGTTTATCTTGCTTTACCAAGTACTCCTTCTGCTGTTCTCAAGGGAATTTCACCTTGATCTCTGGCTCCCAGGCCCCATCAAAGGCTGGATTGCTCACATCAATTAAGCTGTGTCCTTTTTCACTTAACCATTCTTCCACACTATATGACCTCAGAAGTTACATTTATTCCCTCTGTGACTAAACCTCTTATATTTTCCTACCTCCCACTAGTGCTCAAATATGGTGATAACAGGACCCTGGACCCTCTTATTACCATAGATTGATGTGTATAAGTACTTATCCCCTCAATCAATAGGAATCTTTGCACTAATTGTCATTTGAAATGATTGCTTTTGCTTGCTGTATTCAGCTATTTTCAGTACTGTGGGGTGCATGACCCAGTGAAATGGTGGATCTCTAGTACAAAACACTTTGTCCTTTCCCTAAATGACAGGGCAGACTCCAGTCTCGTTCTTGGTGTTTTGCACCATTTGTTCCTCGTCAGCCCTGAATCCTTGTCATTCTGTTTGCAGTATTAGTGTGGATCAAGACTATCCAGGGGAGGATGTGAATTGAGGTTGGCACAAAGTGTGTGGTTGGCACAAAGTGTGTGGTTGGCAGCAGTGATGAATTCTTATTGTGTCGAGATTTTAGGCATGACAGTTATTGGTAAACCAATCCGAAATAATCCCATTCAAAACTGCCAGATTTGCAACAAAGTGATATGTTCCTGAAGATTCTTGCCAGAATAATGATTGATGCCCACTGCCAATCAGCGCTGAGACTCAGTCGCTTGTTGTCAATTAACTATGGCTACACAGAGCATTTAACAAAATGAAGTGGCATATTTGATGATAAATGAATAAAGCTACCTACAGTTGCTCATTTAATAGTTGCACACCTTTGTTCACTGGAAGGCAAGCCTGGGCAAATCACTTGACTTTCTTGTGCTTGTTGTGGTTTAACCCCAGCTGGCAACTAAGCCCCACACAGCCGCTCGCTCACTCCCCCCGCGGTGGGATGGGGAAGAGAATCGGAAGAGTAAAAGTGAGAAAACTCGTGGGTTGAGATAAAGACAGTTTAATAGGGAAAGCAAAAGCCACACACGCCAGCAAAGCAAAGCAAGGAATTCATTCACTACTTCCCATAGGCAGGCAGGTGTTCAGCCATCTCCAGGAAAGCAGGGCTCCATCACGCATAACAGTTACTTAGGAAGACAAATGCCATCACTCCTAATGTTCCCCCTTCCTTCTTCTTCCCCAGCTTTATATACTGAGCATAATGTCATATGGTATGGAATATCCCTTTGGTCAGTTGGGGTCAGCTGTCCCAGCCGTGCCTCCTCCCAACTTCTTGTGCACCTGGCAGAGCATGGGAAGCTGAAAAGTCCTTGATTTAGTATAAGCACTACTTAGCAACAACTAAAACATCTCTGTATTATCAGCACTGTTTTCAGCACAAATCCAAAACATAGCCGCATACTAGCTACTATAAAGAAAATTAATTCTATCCCAGCCAAAACCAGCACAGTGCTTCAGTCAATCCATCACTTGAGTAACAATAAAACAAACAAACCATACACATACACAAAAAAAACCACCAAAAACCAAGCTCACCTGAAAAACAGTCAGCATTTGAGCTAGTACTTACTAGGGAAATTATATGTGCATTGCCCATGTTCTAGTCTCTCATTAAAGTAGCTCTTAGCTTCAGTGATTGTACATTACTACACAGATGGCATCAAGATATATTTGCAGAAAAAAAGATTGTTTGATTTTATATTATGTTATTTTACTTTTTTTGTCACTTGCAAGTTAATATAATTAATGGATAAGGAATTAGGAATTCTATTTTGACACTATTTTGCTTAATTTTTATACAAGTGGGATGCTATGTTTTTGTAGATCATTCCTCTCCAGCAAACTACTAAATTTTAGGGAAATGCCTAAATCTCACTGGTAGCAATGGGATATCAGTGTATGCTTACATTTAAGCCTGTACTCAAATACTTTCTGAACAGGAAAACTACTAAAAAAAAAAAAAAAAAAGAAAAGTTGAGGCACATCAGACCCGAGATGCATTTGCTAAGGGATTATAAACATGCCAAGAAATATGGGTAGGCCACAGCAAATGTAGGTATAGTCAATAAAGATTCCAGTACTTTATCTTAAGCTTCAGTGTCTTAGTGTATTAATTAAAAACTCCCAGAGACTCAGGACACAGCAATTATATTGATGCAATTTTTCTCTTTTATGCAAGGAGAAACTCACCTGATAATACTAACAATGGCACTTGCATAGCACTTTACGTTCACAAAGTGCTGTACCAACAACACATAAACTACACCCTGGTTTGTATTATTTCTTTTACTGCTGTTACAGAATGGGTTTTAGAGGACAAGGACTAGGGACAAAGCTACCCTGCAGTTACTGCACTAAGGGCTTCATCCAAACTAGTCTTTCCCTTGGGTTTCTGCTAAGTCAGGTTCTTCTTGCTTACAACTTTTGTACCTTTTCCACACAAATAAAAAAACCAAACCAAAACAAAAAAAGAAACCTTCTTCTCTTGATTCATATTATAGTTATCTAAAGCAGCATCACTGTAGTGTTTGGACTGGACATCAATGAATTTTGTATATCCTTGCAAGTTGTAGTTAAAATATTCCAAGCACTTAGCATCAGCACAATTTTATACTCACGTGAGACAAAATACATGACATACAGCTTTTTTTTAAGCAATTTTAACAACATTTAACAGCAGGGGGATGAATTATAAAGTTTTCTGTGATGCACATTGAGACCTCCCAACAGAAACCAAGATGTCAGTTCACAAGTCTAACCTCAAAGAGTCAGCTCTTCTCAATATGTATTACTCCATTTATCAAAAACTGGTGACCATACTAATCCTGTTAAACAGTTTACGCTCAGCATTAACTACAGATTCCCCTCCCTCTGTATTTCTGCACTGCAACATATTAAACCAGTTCTGTCTTTCTGTGGGAACATGAACTAATGAGCTCTTTTACAACTTCTTCCACCCATGTTGGGAGAGAAAGGGATAACTTTCCTTTCTAGTTCTTTCTTTCTTTTCATTTAAAAAACTCAAAGCTTTGCAGTCCTCACTGACATGAAGTCATGTTCAAGCTAGGTCCCAGAATACTGAGGATCTCAATTCCCAAAATCTCCTGTGAATGTAGCCAATACCCTCAATATCCTACAGCAGCAGGGTCTGCTCAGGAGATGCAAGGAACCACTAAAACTTTCCTTTCTCTCCCCTCATAGTGCTCTCATATTTCCTTAACTTATTTACTTTGCTGAAATAAATCCTAGTATTTTTTTCCCTGAACTGTGCCCTTTACTTCCTAATCTTCATCTGTGTCTACTAAAGGAGTCTTTTACTCACAGGGTTCAGCTGACAAAGTCCAACTCCAACAGATCAGTCAGTAAGCTGTGCCTGTATTCAGCTATGTCCTGAAAGAAATGTATACATTATATTAGCCACAGGCTAATCTGCATTAACCAGAAGCGCGACTTGTGTCTTCCTTCACAAGAAGGCTTTTTTGTCATTTTTGAAAACCATTTGGACTTTGAAGAACCAATGGACTTTTGAAACGCACCCTAAAGCCGCATGATCCCAGTTGGCCAGGACGCCTGAGAGATGCTGTAACCAAGGTCAATAGTCGATGGGGGGGTAAAGAGATGCCCTAGGCTTACTGCTTTCTGCCCGAAACCCCTGAGTCTCCTCCCAGGGATGAAGGAACTGAAGGGTTCCAAAGAAGTCCCACATTACCTGGGGCAACTGGTACTAGTAAACCTACCAATGGTGGGAGAGTTCCGCTAACCCTAAAGACGCCGCTGAAGCTTTATGCTTGGGTGGCTAATGACGCCCATGGAAAGGATCACAAAATTAACACCAGGTGGATAACCCCTTCCTTTTAAAACCAGTTCTAAAAGGGACCGAGTTTTCCTTTTCTTTTGCAGGGGGAGAACCAGACCGTTGCCTGCTAAACATACCAATCTCATCGGAGAAGCACTGGACCTCAATGAGTACTGCCAATGTTGAACCTCAGTAATTGTTTAACAATCGATCGTAGTCGTTGCCTTAATATGTACTTACAGTTTCTCATGTGGACAGTGGTCCTCCTCTCCTCTGGGAAAGGAGGACATGGGGGGAGTGGAAACCATATTCCTTCAAACCTTGCGTGGGAACTAATTCGTGGGTTTACTAGAATCTGGAGTATAGAACCGACCAAGGGATATGCATTGGCCTTCCCCAGTCAACCGAACAATGATTGAGATTTTTTGTTGCATTGCCCAATATTATGTATAACTTGGAAATGAATCAAACCATAGAACAACCCTATGTCTCGCTCCCCCTTTTCCGGACAACTTATACGGACTGGGAAGATAATTACCTCTTGACCAATAGCTATTCTGAAACTACTCACCGTACTGCAATTAAGAACTTTGCTTGGGGGCAGACTGACATGTATTTTGCTTATTATAACAAGTCTGATTCACGTTTCTGGGAACGGTCCTCTTGCAATGCTACTCACCTGTCGGAGTGGGAGACGGACCCGGAGTAACGATGAATCTCAATATGAGTATGGTCGTCCTCGTTTATTCAGATTACTTAACAGGTTTATATAGAAGCTAAGCAAAGCACGCGCTAACAGCGACTATTCTATTGGATAACTATACTTGTCCACGCGCTTAAAACAATTATATGATTGGTACAAAGTTGCCGTTCACGCACTGTTCACAAAGGGGGTTTTATCAGCACTTTCCCAGGCTTAGTCCCGCTTATCTTGTTTTACCAAGTACTCCTTCTGCTGTTCTCAAGGGAATTTCACCTTGATCTCTGGCTCCCAGGCCCCATCAAAGGCTGGATTGCTCACATCAATTAAGCTGTGTCCTTTTTCACTTAACCATTCTTCCACACTCACCCACCAATGAATTTTACCCATGGAACGAAATCACTGCTCTGGGACAATCCGGCTGGCCCATATTCTGTACCTTGCTCCTATTTCCCATTTGACTCCTTCTTTCACCCGTTAGAACTACCGGATTTTTGTGAGGCCGATTATTCCCTAAATGTGAATCTCTCTTGGTGTATCCAACTCCCCAATAGCACGGGGCGTGAACCTAGAGGCCTGACAAATTTACAGTGGATGTGGTCACAAAGGAGACTCCTCCTGCAACCGCTAAGGTATGCCAATCCCCCACAGCATAGCTGGTCTGATCTGTTTACATGCGCCAAAGTTCTTAACTGTAACACTGGTCCTGGGGACCCCCCCGAAACCTGGCTGTTGGAGAGAGTAAGGGTTCTGATAAGGGACGTGTATTTGTTGGGGTTATCCTTCCCGTGGATATAGAAATTGGGATATTCTGTGCAACAAGACTTAAAATGAAACTGAGGATTATGGTAGAGTCAAGTATTGCAGCATACCCTGTACACACTACCCTTTGAAGAGCCTTCCGCTCACTGCAAAACCTGACATATATTTCATGGACTACAATGATACGTGGACCTGTAAAACTAGCATATACCCAGCCCCCTTGGGACTAGTTTGGGGATGTTCTAACGGGAAATTTTATTCCTACTTAACACTGAAATATCACGCTGGTCTGAAATGTGGATTAGTCATCCCATCCTTATGTCCATCTTGTGTTTTCAATTTCACCGCCCCTCCCTGGCGAGTGCACCGGGAAGTGGCAGAAGCCCCCAAAACCCGACCCGAATGGGCGATCAGTGGAGTCCAGGTCCCCAATTACTATACAGATGGTCAAGTAGCAGCGCTAATGTTCAAAAACATTTTCACCCCATATGTAACCTTAAAGCGACATAAATTTGTTCTAGAAAATATTACCCGGCAAGTACACCTTCTAAGTAATTGGACCAGATACGCTTTAGGAGAACTCAATCTACAAGTCCAACAAAAGTCAAAAATGACGCTCCAAAATAGTTTAGCCTTACACATAATATTGTTAAAAGAACAAGGGGCATGTGGTATGTTGAATTTAAGTGATGGAGAATGTTGTATAACATTGTCCATCTCACAACTCCAGTACTACTGCACTCTACTACTACTACACTCACAACATCAATACTACTATAGAGGCAGCACGGACCAAAATGAAAGAAATTGCCGACCAAGCTGCCGAACTATTTTGATCACTCCAACTGAAAGACTGCTTCGACGGGCATGCACCCGGATCTTGGTTCACCTCCCTCCTACAATCCTGGGGACTCACGGGGTGGGGGAAATGGTTAATGCAAATTGGAATAACCCTGTTGGTTGTATTTCTGTTCCTAATGATTGGCATAGCTATTGTTCAATGTATGATTACCCGTCTGCTTGCTTCTGCTTCCTCTCTCTTTTCTCGGGCTGTTCGCTATGTTCATATCACCACTCAGGAAGACGAAATCAAGGACCCTCCGCCAACTCTCGAATCTTATTTTTAATGGTTGGCCTTGCCATTGTAAAATGTAGGGATTTTGTAAAATGTGGTGATACCTTTCCTTTCTCTATCCTCCTCTCTTCTCTTTTCCTTTTCTCACTTCTCTCTTCCTCTACTCTTCCACTATATAAATATCCGGATATATGAGTTTTGGAAGAATTGGACAGGTTGCCTGGAAAATAGATCCATTGCCAAATCGCCTCTGTTCGTTCGTTGAGCTTGCTAGTTCGTTAAGTTTGTCCGTTGGTCTAATTCGATAGTTAATAAAGTTGCTAGTCAGACTGTTCCTCTGAGTCATTGCTCTGACTACTGGCTCGCGGCTCTGCCGAGCAGAAATCGGCCTTTGTCGGTAACAAAACCTTGTGGAATCAAAAAGATTCACACATCTCACAACCCACCGAATGGGACGAGACATGGAGAAACTGTCCCAGAAGTTCCAGCGGCTCGAAGAGGATACGTCCTACTCCCCACCTGTACGAACCAGTATCTCAGCTATTAGGAGTCAGCGTTCCTCTGCTCAAGAGAGGATATAGAGGGTACACACCACGGGGCACCCTATGGTTTTACCTGCGTGACCACGGAGAGGACATGAGGAAGTGGGATGGAAAAACCTACCTCAACCCTAGAGGCACGGGTACGTGAGTTGCAAGGAAAAACAATCACCAAAGGGGGTTCTTCCAGAAAAATTGCTGCTCCGGTTTCCAGTGGACAGTTCCCCAGAAAGAGTAAAAGGGCTGATCTTACTCCTGATTTTTATGAAGAAATTCCTGAATCTTATATACAACAAATGGGTAATGAATATTATGACCAGGATTAGGGGGGCCCTGCCTCCAGCCAGGTGGAGGAAAGGGACAACTGGGTTTACTGGACTGTGTGGATTTGATGGCCTGGCACGTCAGACCCACAGGAGTATAAGGCTCTTGTAGACACCGGTGCACAGTGTACCCGAATGCCATCAAGCTATATAGGGGCAGAACCCATCTGTATTTCTGGAGTGACAGGGGGATCCCAACAGCTAACTGTATTGGAAGCCGAAGTGAACCTAACTGGGAACGAATGGCAAAAGCCCCCCATTGTGACTGGCCCAGAGGCTCCGTGCATCCTTGGCATAGACTACCTCAGGAGAGGGTATTTCAAGGACCCTAGAGGGTACTGGTGGGCTTTTTTTATAGCTGCCTTGGAGACGGAGGAAATTAAACAGCTGTCTACCTTGCCTGGTCTCTCAGAGGACCCTTCTATTGTGGGGTTGCTGAGGGCTGAAGAACAACAGGTGCCAATTGCTACCACAACGGTGCACCGGAGGCAATATCGCACCAACCAAGACTCCCTGATTCCCATCCATAAGCTGATTCGTTGACCGGAGAGCCAAGGAGTGATCAGTACGACTCGTTCACCTTTTAACAGTCCTATATGGCCAGTGAGAAAGTCTAATGGAGAGTGGAGACTAACAGTAGACTATCGTGGCCTGAATGAAGTCATGCCGTCGCTGAGTGCTGCTGTGCCGGACATGCAGGAACTTCAATACGAACTGGAGTCAAAAGCAGCCAAATGGTATGCTACAACTGATATTGCTAATGCGTTTTTCTCAATCCCTTTGGCAGCAGAGTGCAGGCCACAGTTTGCTTTCACTTGGAGGGGTGTTCAGTACACTTGGAATCGATTGCCCCAGGGGTGGAAACACAGCCCTACCATTTGCCATGGACTGATCCAGATGGCACAGAAACAGGGTGATGCTCCAGAACATCAGAAGGCAAAGATTTCGGAATATTACCAGAGGAGGAGGTGACACGTGCTGAGGAGGCCCCACTGTACAATCAACTACCAGAAAATGAGAAGCAATATGCCCTGTTCACTGATGGGTCCTGTCGAATTGTAGGAAAGCATCGGAGGTGGAAAGCTGCTGTATGGAGTCCTATACGACAAGTGGTAGAAACTGCTGAAGGAGATGGTGAATTGAGCCAATTTGCAGAAGTAAAGGCCATCCATTTGGCTTTAGACATTGCTGAATGAGAAAAGTGGCCAGTGCTCTATTTCTATACTGATTCATGGATGGTGGCAAATGCCCTGTGGGGATGGTTACAGCAATGGAAGCAGAACTAATTGGCAGCGCGGAGGCAAACCCATCTGGGCTGCAGCATTGTGGCAAGATATTGCTGCCCAGGTAGAAAACCTGGTTGTAAAAGTACATCACGTAGATGCTCATGTACCCAAGAGTCAGGCCACTGAGGAACATCAAAACAACCAGCAGGTGGATCAGGCTGCTAAGATGGAAGTGGCCCAGGTGGATCTGGACTGGCAATTTAAGGGTGAATTATTTATAGCTCAGTGGGGCCATGACACCTCAGGCCATCAAGGAAGAGATGCAACATAGAGATGGGCTCGTGATCATGGGGTGGACTTGAACATGGACACTGTTGCACAGGTTATCCATGAATGTGAAACATGCGCTGCAATTAAACAAGCCAAGCGGTTAAAGCCTCTGTGGTATGGAGGGCGATGGCTGAAATATAAATATGGGGAGGCCTGGCAGATCGATTCTATCACACTCCCACAAACCCGCCAAGGCAAGCGCTATGTGCTCACCATGGTGGAAGCAACCACCGGATGGCTGGAAATATATCCTGTGCCCCATGCCACCACCCGGAACACTATCCTGGGCCTTGAAAAGCAAGTCCTATGGCGACATGGCACCCCAGAAATAATTGAGTCAGACGATGGGACTCATTTCCTAAACAACCTCATAGACACCTGGGCCAAAGAACATGGCATTGAGTGGGTATATCACATCCCCTATCATGCACCAGCCTCCGGGAACATTGAGCGATACAATGGACTGTTAAAGACTACGCTGAGAGCAATGGGTGGTGGGACATTCAAACATTGGGATACACATTTAGCAAAGGCCACCTGGTTAGTGAACACTAGAGGATCTGTCAATCGAGCTGGCCCTGCCCAATCAAAAATTTCACGCACTGTAGAAGGAGATAAGGTCCCTGTAGTGCACATAAAAAACATGCTGGGGAAGACAGTCTGGGTTACTCCTGCCTCAGGCAAAGGCAAGCCCATTCAAGGGATTGCTTTTGCTCAAGGACCCGGGTGCACTTGGTGGGTAATGTGAGAGGATGGGGAAGTCAGCTGTGTACCTCAAGGGGATTTGATTTTGGGTGAGAATAGCCAATGAACTGAATGGTATAATGTCAATTGTTGTATAATACTGTGTGTCATCACTTTTTCAATAAGGATCACTCAGATTAATGAAGAAGGAACTTCAACGAAAGCAAGCAAAATGCAGTGGTGATGGAACCAGAACTGGCTTCAACATGCAACAATCCAACACCACATACCATCTCTTCTGCCCTGAAGGACTATTATGACGGATGGAGCCCAAAGCCATGGACTAAATGAACTTAATTGTATTAGAAGGGGTAGAACCTGGGCATGACGTAAATGGTATAGAATAAGGGGTGGATACTGTCCTGGTTTCAGCTGGGATAGAGTTAATTTTCTTCCTAGTAGCTGGTATAGTGCTGTGTTTTGGATTTTAGGATGAGAATAATATTGATAACACGCTGATGTTTTGGCTGTTGCTATGCGGTGTTTACACTAGTCAAGGACTTTTTCTGCTTCCCATGCTCTGCCAGGTGCCCAAGAAGCTGGGAGGGGAGACAGCCAGGATAGTTGATCCAAACTGACCAAAGGGGCTTCCATACCATATGATGTCATGCCCAGTGTATAAACTGGGAGGAGTTGGCCGGGGGGTAGCAGTTGCTGCTCAGGGACTGGCTGGGCGTCGGTCGGCAGGTGGTGAGCAATTGTATAATTTATTTTTTTTTTCCCCCTCCCTTGGGTTTTGTTTCTCTCTGTCTTGTTGTTTTCCTTCTCATTATAATTCATTATTATTATTCCTATTATTTTGTTCCAATTATTAAACTGTTCTTATCTGAACCCACGAGTTTTCTTACTTTTGCTCTTCCGATTCTCTCCCCCATCCCACTGGGGGGGAGTGAGCCAGCGGCTGTGTGGTGCTTAGCTGCCGGCTGAGGCTAAACCATGACACCCTTCTTAGTTGTTCCTTAGCAATGTGATAGCTGGGTTTCCGTGAACAGATTTAAACATTTTCCTGATAACTTCAGTGAGGATGATTCAGTTGCTGAGTACTAGCGGTAAAGAAAGACAACAGGTGGGATTCATCTGCCCTAGCTTAGACATCTGGCTTGTAAGCCTCTAACTCTGAGGGAGTCATCCCTTAGAAACAACGGAGGAAAAGGGGTACCTTCAAAGAGCAATGACTCTCACTCCAAGATGAGTGTCTAAAATAGGTTCAAAGAAACTTCATCTAGAAGTACTTCATTCCACTGATTAAACAGGGTCCTTATCATAATTGGTTCAGACATTGATAACTAAGTTTTAGACATCAGTTAGTAGGTGAGCATAGTCTTGATCTGATACACAATTATTACTTGGGGGTTGGAGAGGCAAACAAGGCAGAAATTTTCCATCAGTTCAGCAGCTGATGGGAACTGACCTGACTCACCTACTGCCCTGGTATTGCCAGTCCCAATGCAAAGCAGGAACAGGAATGTTTACTGGGGATGGGGAAAATGTATACAGCCGTCCTTCTCAGCATTGTCCCACACTTGGATAGGACTAAGCAGGATGTGGAACTGCACACTTAATCCATTGTGGCATCTGTGCAAAAGACATTTCTTAGTGAACAGTTTGAGAGAATAGAACAAACTCTGGTAGGATTTAAGAACCTGCACAGATTTTACCATATTCAGTGCTCAGGTCAATCTAACTGATTTTGCCCCACCATTTCTCATGTATACCTCAGTTTGGGTAAATATTTCATAAGATGAAAATTAAAGACTACCAAAGTAAAATAATATTCTGGGCATGTACAACTCTGACTGGAGAAAGGATGAGATAAAGAAGAAGCCACACCAGGCAGATGTCTGTCATGTTATTTAATACATTACTGTCTTAAATATAAGTAAATGGATGACGCTGAGAGTATTACGCAACTAGCCTCCATAATGAGAGCTGAATTCCAGCTTCTAAGAGCTCCTTTATATCCTTATATACATACATATAAAGAACCATATACAAATATATATGCATAAATACATCTTTCATTTCTCAAAGTTTGGGTTTGCTCCTGTTTTTCCAGTACTGTAGATAGGATCTGTCCGGAGGGAAAAAATCCACAATAATAAAATTTACATTGAAATTATTTTATTAGGAAAGAAAATAACATGAAGAAGAAGAGATAGGAAGAGAAAGAAAGAAAAAAATGAGGGAAAGAAAAAAGAAAGAGCAAGTGTGATATGGAGGTATGCATTTTAGGGTGACTGCATTCTCAGAGAATAAGAGCTTTATCTTGATTTCAAGCTCTCCTAACAGTAAAGGATAGCATCTCAGAAAATGTGATTTCTTTTGTCTTTTGCTGACCTACTAAAAAATAAAACACTACAAAAAAAATTTCCATTGCTGAGATATTTCCTTTTTCTTACCTTTCTGCTGATAAAAGCTCTCAGTGTTTCTCGATAAGAAGAGATACTTTATTGTCTCCTGCAAAGATATGAGAGAAGAGAGGGGGAAAAACAATTCCTTTTGTTAGAAAGGAAACTAACTGCAATTTGAAGAGTGATTGTAATAGACAGTATTGCTGAAGGCAAACAGAAACTAAATAGTAAGCTCTTTAGAATATTATCCTTCCTTAACATTTTGATAAAGTTCCTTAAAATGGGAGCCACTTTTGTCTCTGCAGCACTTTAATTTGCTATAATCATCTCTGATGGAACAGATGATACACACAGAGTTACCCTAGGTATTGTTTAAGTGGGGACTGAATTACTTTTATACTATCACTACATGATTGAAAAAAAGGAAGCAAAACACGTTTTCAGCATTGCTCTGCTTCCATGCTGCAAGCCCAGCATAGAGATGCTCTCTCTAATTCTGTTTAAACTGCATTCCAGAAGTATTCACAAGTCAATTTTTTAAAAGCCGTTAAAAAGAATGTACAAGCGACATAGTGTGGAAAGCAGAGGCAATGTTCATTATCAGGCCCAGAAGAAAAGGATGTTTTGAAGAGAAAACCCACAAACTATAGGACTTTGAGGAATTTGCTAGTTATCTTTTCCACTTGGGTGACTTTAGGCTTCGCTACCAAATTGAAACACCATTTTCTGAACAATAATACTATACATTTTTTTGACATCACAAAAGAATACTTTTAAGGCATAAAAAATGTATTTCCCTTATGCAATCAAAACCAAAACTCTATAAATTATAATGCAATGTACAGTTCAATTCCTCCATTCAATGTATTTAAATGGTATGTGCTGATTAAGCTCTTAGTCATTTATGTTAAACGTCTAATGAAAAGCTCTCTGAATCTGGTTTAACCCATATTAAATGCCCTAGTGGTGCCTCTGGAATTAAAAAAGAAGAAGAAAATTAATCCTATTCTTTGTTCCCTTTATGCATTTTAACAAATTATACTGCATCTTCCTAATGCATTTATGTCTCAGACAAAATGCCAAATGGTTTGATCCTTTCAACAAAAAGCCAAGGAACAAATTTGCACATTAAAATGTAGAGCGATTCAACAATTTGAGGCATAGTGTTTTCCAGAAGGAGATGATGTGTTTGCTATGTTTCTTAATAACTGCACAATGATTTCTGCTTTGTGTGTAAGCAGGCTCTGTCAAAAGTTTGTTGAGTTTATTTGTTTCTTTTCTTTCACTCTGTACAGCTTAACAGAATAAACACAATTTTCAAAATGCAATAGATCCCAGAGCATAATGTTGTGTTGGTACAAGGGCTTCAGTAAGCTGGCAGTTGACAGGACCATAGATAGCCAAAGTAAACTCAGAACAGTCAGGGTGTCCTCTTGTTGTCTTATTTACATAGAACCATAAAAATTCAGCATGGGAACTGACCTCCAGAGCTTACTTAGTTGCTCTTTCAGGTCTAAGGTCAAATCATATGGCCAGACAACTCCTAAGGGATGTTTATCAAACCCATTTTTAAAAATCTTCAAGGATGGGGATTCCACAACCTCCATAAGTCACCAGTTTCTTTCTTTTTTGTCCTTACGAAAAGAAAAACACTTCCAACAGATTCCCATTGCCATCTCTGTTATACAGGGTAATTTCTCTGGTTGCAGAATCAGCTGACTGTTTCTTGCTCTCCTCCCAAGAACATGGAAAATAATCAGTTATTGTAGTATTTAACTATGTTTCTTCATCTGAAAATGGTCTCCTCTTTTTGTCTCCACCGTTAGCAGACTTGTAAGTTGTTTCAAGAACCAATATTTTAGCATTGAGTTTTAATGATCCAAATTTAAAATCTAGTGGAGGGTAAGTTTCTATAAATTTTAGGCAGACATTAAGCAGAATAATGTCAACAACAACAACAACAATAATGATGTAAATACCTCAACAAGAAAATGAAACAAGAGATGGAAATACTTATGTTAACAGAATTCAAGACATGGGAATTAGAGTGTAACTAATGACTGTTTATGTGTGTGTGGAGAAGTGTGTAAAGGAAAGAAATAAATTGCACTTAATTATGCTCTGTTTCATCCTGATTACTAAAACATTCCTTTAAAAAATCCTAAGACTTGACTGGAATAGGAAAAACCTATATCTACAGATTACAACTGAGTCTTCAGACAGACTTTTAAACCTAAGTACACTGTACTATTACAGGATTTCTGTTTCTTCATTTAAAGAGGAAATGGTATTTATTTGCTTTGAATCCAATAGTGGTACAAATTGGAAAGTACTAACATTATTAAATATGACTTCAGGACTAAATCTTCTGGGAAATGTAGAATTACAGTGAGAGTTAATGGTAGAGAGCAGCTAGATACTGTGGACTTTAGCCGATTCATGATATGTGGGTGGCTACTGAAGAACCTGAGGCCTCAAGGTCAATGACCTTCCCTGGAGGAAATATGTTCACGGTTTTTTAGATTTTTACCCTAGGTGTGTCTGAAACTCTGAGTGCTTGATGCTTCCAATTTCTGTGGCTTAGAGACTGTCCTGGTTTCAGCTGAGATAGAGGTAATTTTCTTTATAGTGGCTGGTATGGGGCTATGTTTTGGATTTGTGCTGAAGACAGTGTTGATAACATACAGATGTTTTAGTTGTTGCTGCACTAGTCAAGGACTTTTCAGCTTCCATGCTCTGCCAGGTGCACAAGAAGTTGGGAGAGGACACAGCCAAGATAGTTGATCCAAACTGACCAAAGGGCTATTCCATACCATATGACATCATGCTCAGCATATAAAGCTGGGGAAGAAGAAGGAAGGGGGGGACGTTCGGAGTGATGGTGTTTGTCTTCCCAAGTAACCGTTATGCGTGAGGGAGCCCTGCTTTCCTGGAGATGGCTGAACACCTGCCTGCCCATGGGAAGGAGTGAATGAATTCCTTGCTTTGCTTTGCTTGTGTGCACGGCTTTTTCTTTACCTATTAAACTGTCCTTATCTCAACCCACGAGTTTTCTTACTTTTACTCTTCTGATTCTCTCCCCCATCCCACCGGCAGGGAGTGAGCGAGCGGCTGTGTGGTGCTTAGTTGCCGGCTGGGGCTAAACCACGACAGAGACAGTCTTGAAACCACAAAAGCTTATTCCTAACTATATTATGTGATCAGTAGTAGGAAAGTCTCAAGAATTTGGTTCTTGAAATTCCTAATGTTCTTGCTATGGAATCAGGACCTTAAAAGTCCTCAAGCCCTACAAGACAATAGCTCAACAAAATTTTCAGCCTAAACTTCCAGATATACATGAAGAGGTCTGGGATCCTTGAAGATTTTCCAGACTTACAAATTCTTCACTGAAAAACAGAGTTGCTAGAAGCAGTGAGAGCTATGGTCTTGTCTATATCCGTTTAAATTTCTGCTGCTGGGATCCCTGAAAACCTACACCTTCAAGGTTCCTGTTGCAAATCTGGGAGCCTGAAAACATAACAACTCTGTGTCTAGTAAAAAAGCCAACTTGGAAACTCAGTACTTCTACCTCATGTCTTCAGAGTCTCCTGGTTCCTCATCTGGCCAGGCACTTCCACACCATCCATAAATTATATGTAATAAATTTGCCTCTAATATCCATTCTGGAGCTGTAAAAATCTTAAGAACATATTTAATTTCAGAATACCTGTTTGTAAGAGTACCTGATATGAGAAGGCTTGCTTGTCTGTTTGTTTTAATGAAGGATTTCTTACCTTGGGAAAATTTTAAAATGTCAAAAATGGCAACGTTTGGATATAATTCTGGTTAGTTAGTTACTTATAACAACTCCCTTTGTTCTAATGTTTTGGCTAGTATTGCTTGAAGAGAGGTTGGAGGAGCTAAAGTGATTGAAGATGAGGAAATGAGATTGTCAGCAGTGGGAAGTTAGGAAGTTATATGCTGGACCAGCTGTACAACATTCCTGCTGGGTACAGCTGTAAACTGCAGTGCATAAAACTGCAATGAGTGCTTCTGTGGCCTCATGAAAAAAATGGAGAAACTCCCAAGAAATTCAGGGAAATTTTTGATGGATATGAATGGGATATAAGCAAAGGCACTCATTGCATAGAAAATACCTCTTCTTGTTCCATATTTCCAGTAAATATGATAGAGAATGATGAGAATAAGAATGCTAAGGAGTGGATGAAAAATAAAATAATCTCCCTGTGCTGTACATTCTCCCTTACTCATGAAGCCATGCTCCAAACAACTGTTGGGCAGGTGGTACATCCTGAAGATGAATCAACAGCAGCTCACAAACATCTGCAAAGACCTGGCACAAGCTTTCCCAGTTTGTATTTGCCAGCTCACTAGTCAACAAACAGAACTTAGTAGCAGGTTGGGAGTGCAGGGTCCAGTCACCTGCAGAGGTTTCATATAGAGAAAAAGTGGGCCATATAGTCTGATGCTTTTATAATAGGTCTCCCCATCCCAGATCTGTCTGAATATTCATCCACAGTCATGCTCTGTACTCCCCTCACACCATGTTATAATTGCCTTCCATAGGGCATCACTCACCTTTGCATCCTCAGCCGTAAAATAAATGATTTGGGCTGAAGTGTTCTGTTGGGCACAGAACAGATGGTACTAGCCACAGAAAAAAACAGCAACACCTGGTTTCAGATACTCAGGCAGAAAATTCCCTGCCCCCAAAGCCATGGCTCATTATTCAGTCCAGATAATGGACCATTCATACAAACTTCTGCTATTTAAATCTCAGTTTCTGAAACCAACCAGACTCTCCAATTCGCTCTGCAGATCCAGCTTTGCCTTGGCTGCATCTGTCCCCAACTGTTCTCTGGATGGACTTTTCCATACATTTGAAATCCTTTCCTAGTAACAAATATATGCAGCTGTAGCTGTTTCAAGCTGTTTTTCTATGTAATAGTCCCAGCAGCTGTTTTCACTTCAGTGGTCTCCTGCTGAGCTATTATTTTAAAAAAGTTATTCTCCAGTCTCTTATCTTCATTCACTAGAACTGTCATCTTCTGAATCAAGTTTTAAATTTTTCTTTTCTCTTACCCATTATTTGACAGCTCTGCATAATGTGTTGTGTTTACTCTGAATTCCTTCATAGCAGTTGACATGATATATTTACTAGTTATATCTATACTATAGATTAAGGAGCAACTAGAAAACAGAGAATGACCACAAGACCCCTTTTTTGCTCTACATTTTGTAGATGTGGTCAGATTTCCCTGTACTGCAGGTTTCCTCATTATATCTTGCAGTTCATCATCAGAATTCCAACTTTGTGTGCAGAATAATGGGAGATGGTAGGGGATACATACATCTCAGGATTCAGAAAAGTAAGTCACATCCATAACTGGAAACTAGATCTCTCAGTTTGAAATCTGGACCTATCTCTTGTGCTGCAGAGGCATTAGGAACAGTAATGTTCTCTCTACATTACTGAACTTTATAATTGGCTTCTTTTTATTTGCACCCTCAAAGTAAACCATCAATAAAAGAAATATTTTTGTTTTTCAGGACCCTTAAAAGCAAAAAGAATCACATATTGATTTAATGTCCCAACCCTTCTCATTAGGGCCACCATGAAGGTTTGGGCATCTTTCCTAATCAATGAACTTATGGGGGAAAATCTGCAGTGACATCATTATCTGCCTGCCTCTTGCAAACATCATCAAAAAAACCCAGCAGCCATTCTCAGGGGATAAATTAATCCAATCATACCTTAACATATGGTCATTTCACCTTCCTCCAGTACATCTATTTCCACAGAAAGAATAAAGAGTGTGTATGGCTCCATAGTTAATAAGGGAACTGCATTCATATGATGTACTATCTAGGCATACTTGAGAGGAAAGATTTTAAAGAATCAGTATTCCTTATACAAAAACATGCCTGAACTGAATGCAAACTCTGCAGCTCCTTGGTATGTTATACATCCATGTAATGTAATCCCAGACTACATTATGCTGGTACCTGGGCAACTGACAGTGCATGGGTCGTATTCTTTGATTTCATCCAGTCTGAGATGACTTTAGGGAAGTTCCTTGACTTCATCTGGCAACTTCTTTCAGCAGCAGACCAGCAAACCTACTTAAGGTCTTCAAGGGCTGGAATGGCATATGATTCTTCTACAGTTAAGCAAACTGATGCCGAGTGATTTGCCAAATGTCAGACAGAGAACTGTTTATAGGACTCAGGAGACCTTACTCCCAGTCTGGAGCTCTACCCATTAATGACACTCCTTTCCTCAGCAATTCTTCATCCACCACCTGCTGTACAATGTAGCTAGGCATGACATCTTGCAGCAAGATTTACACAAGGTGCTACATGCCAACGACATTTTGCAATTAAGAAGGGGACTGTTTTGTTCCTCTGTTTCTCCCCTAAAATGAATTATTTGATTCCATAGACCTTAATGATTTTCCTTTGCTCTTAATTAGATAATTAAACTCTGAGTTCAGATCATAACATGCTGCATTAATGATATCTATTTAATCAAAATGTCCATTTGTTTTCATTATATTATGTTTAGTAAGAGATGTTTAAGAGAGTTCCATGTTAGTTCAGCTTTTTTCTTCCCCTTGTCCTTTTATTTATTTTGTATATATCTATAGATATAAAGACCAGCAAGTGTTAATATAATAATTAATAATAATAATAATAATAATTTTTTATTTTTAGATAACAAAGCCATGGTATGTAAGTCTGTTGGCATTATACTGTCATAACAGAAATGGCATGATTGTATGTTGAACATTTTTGAAAGTTTGTAGTGATCACATTCAATCCATCTAGCAGTTCAGATTTTGGATATCATCTTTAAGAAAATTTTAAGGAAGCTCCTTTTGAACTATATGTTCTTCACAGACACTGAGAAATAAAGGTAACTGAAAAAAGTTGTCATAATTTAAAATCCTCATAGATTTCTAAAATAATTTCCATTAAAAAGCTGAAATCTTTTATAGCACACCACTGATTTTGCCTTCATTATTTCCCATGAAGGCGTAACCTCCATCAGATGTTAAACTCAAGATAGAAGTAGTGGAAGTCATGTAATTCTCCATGGTACTGTAGGGGTTTTTTTTCCCTACATATTTATTAGTGTTCTTTTCCTTTTAATTTTTTTCCCCTCTTACAATGCAGGAGAGCAGCAATTGTACTTAATTTTTCAAAAGATAAAACTGAAAATGATGAACCACACCATGTAGTACACTAAAACCACAGAGAAAATGAATGGCTACCTGTCCTGCAACTTTCTTTTAAAAGACTTCCTTGGCCTTGCCAGAAATTTGGCAGATAATCATCCTTTAACATGACAATTCCATTAATGAATGCCCTGCCTCTTTCACTTGCTGACTCATAGCGGGATGCCTCTCCAATGGAATACCAACTGCATCAGCTCTTTTTCTGCTGTTACCACTGAATGAGGAATTTTCTACAAAATCATTCTGTGAAACCAGATTAGGAATGACACTGAAGCTTCTTGGTGGAAACAAAAATGGAGTCACTCATCAGGAACTTGATTTAAGGACTTGAATATTTTGAGATCCCTGCAAGAAAACATGCATTTGTCAAGACTATAAAAATAAGATTGTTGATAAAGATATCCTGTGAAAACTCACTACAGTCACACAAATGAAACTTGAATAAATACATCACTGTAACTTACTGGTGCAAGATTAACGTAGAAAAATGATGATCACAGTAAGGTACTAAAATGAAAAAAATAAGGTTGGTTTAAGAGTTTGGGCAAGGCTTGTTACCTTCCTGTGTCTGCTTCCAAACCCGACAAGAAAAAAACCCACAAAACACAAAATGAGGGAGGGAGGGAGGGAGGGAGGGAGGGAGGAAGCAAGCAAGCAAGCAAGCAAGCAAGCAAGCTTTTTTGTCTCTTGTTTGAACTATGATAGTTAATTATATACCTACTACCACCTAAGTGGCAGTCTTAGTGTAGACAGAGAAGTGTAGACTTCTTAGCCAAAGATGAGGTCATGAACTGTATTGGAATGAAATATGGAATAATGAGTCACCATTGTGTCAAGTGTTTCAATACCTTTCTCTAAATTAAGTTAGAAAAAAACCCTTACTGATTTCTAATTCAAAGAAATATGAAAATAAATTTGTGGTTAGGTTTCTGCTATTGTTAGGAAGAAAAAGCATATTTTCTACTGTTTTGATTTTGAACATGGTTCAGATACATATGGCTACACTACTCTTCTGCCAGTCCTATAGCATATTCCGTTCTTACCACATTGCAGAATCTAACATTACATTGTCATTGTGTGGCGGTGTGCTCCCCCCGCCCCGCTCCCTGCACAAGCAGTAACCATCAGTGGGAGTCATCCTGATAGCTGCATCCAGCTTATGCTGGACCTTGAGGACGAATGGCAACAAAGTAGCCAAGGGCTGCCTGAAGAAGGGATCTAAACCTCTTGCTGATATGCAAATATGACCATAAGTCAATCATCTTACTCCTTAAATAGTGGACAGCCCAGGGCCCTTTGAGCTCTCCTGCACGGCAGCGGGCTGCACGCCAGGATCTCCCCTTGAGCAGGGACGCCTCTCAAGGTTACTCCTCGAGGTTGAGAGATTCCTTGCCACAACAGATCCTCGGTAAGTGACTAATAGCATGCTAAACTTTGAAATCTTAGCTAAGTGATATAAAGGATTGATTGTGCACATATATAATCCTTTAGACATAAACCATTGACCAAGTCTGGGACTAGGACTGGATCTAGCCGCACCTAGACTCCTCTCTGAGAAGGAGTTTAGAAAGCAAGGGGATCCTTTTCCGAACCTCGTGACTCAACGGGAGGGTCTCCCTGACAGTTTTGTCTGACCCTGTCCTCTATGCAGTAAATAATCAAGTGTACCTCGCCATCGAATCTTGTTAAAACACTGTCGCATTGAACTTTGTTAACTCCCTATTCTGTATCAATAAACTATATTTTTACTTCTCTCTTATGAGCAAAGTGCACGCTCACTCCATCCGCGACAAATTGGCGTAGTCGGCAGGATGGCAAGTAGTATCACTGATTATTTACGGAGGCATGGAGTGAATCCGAGTCCCACATTCTCAGCAGAATGGACTAGTGACAATTGGCATAATTGGGAAGCCATTGAAGATCACCTAAAAGTAACTAGAGGCCACACAAAAGATGGAAAAGGGAAAGGAATTATCTGAAGATGCTAGATGCCTGTTTAGAAGCTGCACATCAGGAAAGAGACAACAGAAATAAAAAGGAGCAGGACCTAGAGAAAGAAATAGAAGGTAGAAAGGCAACTGAGTTGTTACTATCTTTAAAAGTTGAACAACTGCAGAAACAGTTACAGGAGGAACAGGAAAAAAGACAAAAGTTGGGAGAAAAGGTCGAGATGATGCTTATACAGGCTCCCTGCCCCCCTGACATCATACAAATTAGGAAACTAATAGTATCCCCTGAAGATTGGGATGGAGACATCTGGGGTGATCCCGATGATAGCGAGCCAGAAGATGACGACCCTTTGTTCCCCACAAATCCTCCTGAATATGAAGCCAGACCCATTGTTAAAACAGAAAGAACTGTGGGTCCTCGGGGTGGTCATCCGCGACATACTACGCGAACCATCCCCTGGGATCCGTTGCAATTGACAAATTTGCAAGAGAGATCTAGCAGAAAACCAGGTGAAACTGAAACAGAATACTTATGGCGAGTATGCCTCAGTGGCGGTGACTGAATAATGTTGAGTGAGGATGAAGCAAGCGGCTATTGGGGTCCGGGAGTTTTCTTAAATTTAGGACCCGACCCGACAAATACACCTCATTCTATCACCAGCCGAGTAGCTTATTGGGCTGGAGGAATAGACAGCATGGAGCGAGGTGAACCCTCCATAATTCCCATTAAATCTTTAAGTGAGCTCTCTACAGCCGTCACAAAAGCCGCCTGTATACAAGCCATGCACAAACGAGGGTCCCATGATGTCCCACTGTCTGCTACAGTAGATTTTGCAATGTTAAAACCACTGATTAGAGGAGCCCCGGCAATTCTTAAACCTCATTTAGTTGCAAAACGACATGAGATCAAGAAAGACACAGAACACAATGAGGGACTAGGTGATAACGCTCAAAATGCCCACAAGCGGCTCCCTACCTGGGCAGAATTGTGCACGGCATTGTTAACTACAGCCGTGAGATGGGACGATGCACCAGCTGAAAAACAAAACCTGAAGCTCCGGGGAGGAGATCACAAAGTAAGACCCATAAAACGGGGAACAGAGACAAGATCGAAGGGAAACAAATTTAAAAACCCACAAACAGAATCTCGAGAACAGAGGAATGAATTGTGGAGGAATGCATTAGCTTTAGGCATTCCCAGAGCTGTGATTCAAGGTCAGCCTACTGGCATTATTTTAAGTCTCATTGAAGCATTCCAGAAACGAGATAATGGTGAAAGGACGGACCATATTTCAACTCCTCCTGCACCAGACCCCAGAAGGGGAGATAACCCCTTCCTCCCCCTTAGGGAGGAACTGCAGGGCATGAAGTCAAAAAACGAGTAGTGTCCGGAAGGCAATTGGGCCTGCCTGTCCGGAAAGTGGAGGCTTATCAGTGGATAAGTGATAATGGCCCATACATTTTAATTCCAGTTGGTCCTCGAGGACAATTGGTAAAGTTTTTAATAGATACGGGAGCACAAATTTCACTATTAACACAACAAGATGCCGAGAAGCTGGGCGTATGACCCAGACGGCAAAGAGTTAAAATTACGGGCGTGAACAGAGCGAGTGTGCAGTGCCAAATTGCCAAGGTCAATTTATGGCTCCCGGGCGAGAAGCGCATGTCGAGTACTCGCTTTGCAATTAAAGATCACCATGAAAATATTTTAGGTTTCGATGTTTTAAACGGACGAACCTGGTTCCTGCCGAACGGCAGTGTGTGGTCCTTTGGCTCGAACATCAATCCCAACCCCAGCAGAAACCGGGAGGCTGCAGTGCGGGCACTGCGCGCAGCCCCTGCGCTCCCCGAGTCAAAAATCACTAACGTACCGCAATATCCCATTTCTGCTGCGGCACGAAATGGAATTTCTGAAGTCATAGCTGATTTGGAGAAGCAACAAATTATCTCCAGAACACACTCCCCATATAACTCACCTGTCTGGCCCGTCCGGAAACCAGACGGGAGGTGGCGTTTAACAGTCGATTATCGGCGCCTGAACGCCAATACAGCCCCACTCACAGCTGCTGTGCCAAACATTGCCAACTTAACAGCTACTTTGCAAGCAGCTGCACACCCATGGATGGCAGCCCTAGATGTAAAGGATATGTTCTTTATGGTTCCCTTAAAGGAGGAAGATAAAGAGAAGTTTGCTTTCACTTGGGAGGGAATACAATACACCTTCAACAGACTCCCACAGGGGTATAAACGTTCACCCACAATTGCTCATGCCACGCTTGCTGAACTTTTACAGACAGTCTCACTCCCCCAAGAAGTGAAACTGTACCAATATATAGATGATATTCTGATTGGAGAAACTTCCCCTGAAAAGGTTGGGGAAGCGGCAGCAGCAGTATGGCAAGCACTAAATAAAGCAGAAATTGAGATTCCACCCGGAAAATGTCAGGGACCAAGCAAAGAAGTAAAATGTTTAGGTACTTGGTGGATAGCAGGCAGTGCAGTGATTCCTCCAGATACCTTAAGAAAAATTGAAGAGCTGCAAATGCCCCAATCGAGGAAGGAGTTACAACAATTAATGGGAACTTTAGGATATTGGAGGAAACATGTGCCTGGATTTTCTATCATTTCCCGTCCCTTATACTCACTCTTAAGGAAAGGCAAACCCTGGGAGTGGAAATTAGAACATAAAGAGGCAGTCAAAACTCTAACTGAAGAGTTAAAAACATATCAGTCACTGGGACCAGTACACCCCCGCGACCCTATTATAGCCGAATGGGGTTTCGCCGAACATGCTACTTACTGTAACCTGTTCCAAACTGGCCCCGATGGGCCAAAAAGACCTTTATTGTTTAGTTCAACCGCATTTAAAGAAACATAACAACGATACTCTGAATGGGAAAAGGGACTTTTATCTTTAGTCCGAGCAGTTAAACAAGTTGAGAAAATACACCAGGGACAACCTGTGCAAACTAGAGGACCATTTAATTTACTAGAAGCAATCCTAAAGGGGACTGCTCCCCCAGAAGGAGTTGCACAAAAAACCACTGTCCGAAAATGGTATGCCTACCTAACAGGAGTTGCAGAAAATATGCAACTAAGTGAAGGACACACTAAGGTTCCCAAATTGCAGATGCCCATAAACACAGACCCTTTAGCGTTACAACAACCCTTTAAACCTTCACCCATTCTGGATGCACCACCCCTCACTGAGGGTACAGCAACAGAAAACATTTGGTTTACAGATGCTTCAGCAAAAAGGGTAAATGGCAATATAAGGCTGTTGCACTACATGTTACCACTGGCAAGCAAGTAGTAGAAGAAGGTGAAGGCAGTGCACAAGTAGGAGAAATAAGAGCAGTTGTTTTGGCAGCACAGAATGGAGCAAAAATCATATATGTAGACTCTTATGCTGTGTGGGCTGGTGCCACACAGTGGCTCTGTCAATGGGAAACCTTGAATTGGGAAGTAAATAGATCCCCAGTTTGGAGAAACAAAGATTGGCAATTATTACTAGATATAGCCAGGAAAACACCTTTCAAGATGGGATGGGTAAAAGCTCATGCTAAAGATAACCAACCAGCCACAAAGTGGAATCAAAAGGTAGATGAGCTAACTAAAATTAGGAAAATCACCTTAAATCCTGAGTGGTATCGACTGGGAGAATGGTTACATCAAAGCCTAGGCCACGCAGGTAAAGAAGCACTTTACTTTGCTGCACAGAGTAAAGGCTGGCCTATAAATAGGAAAACTTGTGAAACTATTCTTACAGAATGTCCTCAGTGTAGACTGAAATTACAAGCAGATCATCCTGCTAAAGCACCACCTTTACATATCAATGAAGGGAAAACTTTATGGTCTACATGGCAAATTGATTATATTGGACCATTCAAATCCTCTGCAGGATATCGATACATCCTTACAGGAGTGGAAGTAGTCTCCGGCTTGCTTATGGCGACTAAATGTCGGAAAGCCGATGGGCGAAATACAGTGCGAGGGCTATCAGTTTGGTTCTCAAATCTACCTACTCCTGATGTTATCCAGAGTGATAATGGCTCACACTTTTCGTGTAAGGAAGTGCAAGATTGGGCAAAACAAGAGGGAATTAGATGGGTATTCCACACCCCATACTACCCTCAATCAAATGGGATGGTAGAAAGAGCTAATGGCTTGTTGAAAAGGAATCTCAAACCACAGGAAGCTCAATGGGATACGAGACTTCCCAAAGTACTCCATCAATTAAATAATCGATATGGGCCTACTGGAAGCCCTGTAAGCTGAGCATTCTTTGTAAAAACTGAGCTTAGTGCTCCACCTACTAGGAAAAGAGAATATCCAATGACATTACAGCCAGGACAGCCTGTGACGGTCAATTTACCATCCATCGGTACTGTGCCTATGACTTTAACTAAACCTCGTGGCCCACTTGCCTGGGAAGCTACTGATAGCAGTGGTGCAAAACACAGAATTAGTTCACGATGGATTTTTCCTTCTTCTTAATGGGGTAACCTGTTCGGACTCTCCCCACCGAAACAAGTCTCTATTTTCTCTTACAGCACCCCACAGGATGGCAGACGGAAATGCTGTGTTCATGTTACTATTCCAAAACCTAACAATGCTGCCCTTCTTACCCTGTGGTCAAAGAACCCTAGAATGGCCATGGTCCCAAGCTCGTGTTAAGTACACTGGAAGTATGGGAATACACTCTAGTAAGGGAGATTTAAAGCTTTCCACCGTGGTCATGCACGGAACTGAAACTGTTGAGCCTAGCACAACATCCGCCCTGACTGTAAAGGATGAGAAAATTCTATCCCCACAGATTTCTGAAGTTGGACCATATGTGATCAAAAATACAGGCCAACAACAAGTGTTATTTAATCCATCATGGTCTCTTAAACGAGTAGAACTACTGATGCAAATTAATACGTCTGCAATCAAACCCACCTGTTCACCATTCCTAGGTACGTCCTATGCAGGATGGTTGGCATGGTTACATGGGCGAACCCTCACCTCTCCAAGACGAACAAGGAGAGATGTGACCGGTATCATAGGGACAGGATTGGGAGTCTTAAATAGTATAGATGCTGAAGTACTCATAAACAAACTGAGCGCAACAACAAGCGATTTAAACAAATTAGAACACCCATTACGGTCTTCTCTATTAGCATTGGGAACTAACCAATGGCTCTTATCTGATATATTACCTCAGTGGAAAAGAATTAATGAAAGGGACCACCAACTGATTGTGGATGCACTTGGTGTAGCCCAGACCAATGTTTCTCTAGCTCTTAGTTGTATCCAAGCTCAACTGTGGATGCAATCTATGGTAGCAGCAATTATAAGAGAAGGTGAAGAGGGCACCTTACCCACTGAAATTCGAAGGGTAATTTGGGATAATGCAACTAAATTTTAGAAAGGATTCCAGTCCTGTTGGTATTTAGTCAATTTCACTTATGACCCAATCAACAATAAGGCCACAGCTTTTGTCTTAACAATACACAATGCTTCGGTATACACCATCTACCCAATCATTGCGTTAGGATTAAATCACAATGGAACTATACTCTATCCATTAGAACATAGAGTATGGGCCCAACGAAATGGAAACAAATGGCAAACTGTTGATGTCAATGCATGCGTTGTACGGGAACAACAAGGATTTATTTGTGAGAGTAACACCCTCAAAGCCCAAGACATCTGTCTTGACACTGAACAAAATGTTTGTCATTTTGAAATACGACCTTATGAAGTCCCTGAAACTGTACTTGTGTATATTGGAAAAGGATGTGTTTGTATGAGAACCCTTTGTGATTTTATATTTGTAGATAACATTACTGTAGATACAAGCAATCGCTCAAATATTTGTGTTTGTTTGTAACTTTACTAAAATCGTGGGATGTGACTTCAATTATCCAGCTCCTGTTACGTCTTATCAACTGTTACAATCTAACTATACATTGAGTCAAGATTTATTGCCTACCCCCATCGGAATGAATCTTACATTGGTGAAGAAACTACTACAACACGATGACCTGTGTCAACTGCTGGAACGCATCCGAAACAATGGACACAAAACTCCGATCACTGTTCATCATGATGCAGAAGAGATACACCATGTCTTGGAAAGAGTGAAGAAGGATGGAGAACACCATTGGTGGGAAACTCTTCTTGGATGGTCACCAACAGCAATGGGAGTGTTTAATCTTATGCTTCACCCAGTTGTCATTTTACTAACTCTAACATTAGTGTGTCTATTGCTTATAATTACATTGTATATAAAGGTTTGGCACATGATAAAGCAAATAACCCAACTTCAACCACCCAAAACATACAAATTAATGCATAACAAATAGCAGTGCTTCACTGTCTACTTACCATGGATCTATAAGTGCATAAATTATCAATATACTATTTATGTCACAGAGGCAAGAGGTGACCGTACCACCACTCTGTGAAGGTAAGATGAATTGACTATAGTCACGGGGTGGAGTGTGGCAGTGTTCTCCACCCGCCCCGCTCCCTGCACAAGCAGTAACCATCAGTGGGAGTCATCCTGATAGCTGCATCCAGCTTATGCTGGACCTTGAGGATGAATGGCAACAAAGTAGCCAAGGGCTGCCTGAAGAAGGGATCTAAACCTCTTGCTAATATGCAAATATGACCATAAGTCTATCATCTTACTCCTTAAATAGTGAGCAGCCCAAGAGCCCTCTGAGCTCTCCTGCACGGCAGCGGGCTGCACGCCAGGATCTCCCCTTGAGCAGGGATGCCTCTGTCCTGGTTTTGGCTGGGATAGAGTTAATTTTCTTCCTAGTAGCTGGTAGAGTGCTCTGCTTTGGATTTTAGTATGAGAATAATATTGATAACACGCTGATGTTTTGGCTGTCACTAAGCGGTACATTGGTCAAGGACTTTTTTTTTTTCTTCTGGAAGCAAAAGTCAGCTCGTTTAGAAAGGAAAGATGAAAGAGCAGGGCCATCACAGGGAGAGGAAGAGGAAGAGGAAGAACTCGTAAATGAGACAGAAAGCACCCGATCCCTATCCCTGAGTGAGCTGCGAGATATGCGAAAATATTTCAGCCGTCGTCCAGGGGAGCACATTGCCACCTGGCTGCTCCGATGCTGGGATAGCGGGGCCAGTAGCCTGGAATTTGAGGGTAAGGAAGCCAAGCAGCTGGGATCTATTTCTAGGGAAGGGGGCATTGACAAAGTGATTGGAAAAGAGGAACCAGCCCGCAGCCTCTGGAGCCGACTCCTGTCAGCTATAAAAGACAGATATCCCTTCAAGGAAGATGTTGTATATCGCCCCGGGAAATGGACCACCATGGAGAGAGGTATCCAGTACCTGAGGGAATTAGCTGTGCTGGAAGTGATTTATGGTGACCTGGACGATGTGCGGTCACCCACAGATCCAGACGAGGTCCAGTGCACAAGACCCATGTGGCGGAAGTTGGTACGAAACGCACCACCGTCATGTGCCAACTCATTGGCAATACTGACCTGGAGAGATGGAGACGGTCCAACAGTGAATGAAGCTGCTAGTAACCTCAGAGAATACGAAGAAAGTATCTCTTCCTCCCTTGTCTCAGCTGTGGAGAAACTGTCCCGGGAGTTCCAACGGTTCAAATAAGATATGTCCTACTCCCCACCTGTACGGACCAGTGTCTCAGCTATTAGGAGTCAGCGTTCTTCTGCTCAAGAGAGAGGATATAGAGGGTACACACCACGGGGCACCCTATGGTTTTACCTGCGTGACCACGGAGAGGACATGAGGAAGTGGGATGGAAAAACCTACCTCAACCCTAGAGGCACGGGTACGTGAGTTGCAAGGAAAAACAATTACCAAAGGGAGTTCATCCAGGAAAATTGCTGCTCTGGTTTCCAGTGGACAGTTCCCCAGACAGAGTAAGAGGGTTGATTTTACTTCTGATTTTAATGAAGGAACTCCTGACTCATATACACAAGAAAAGGGTAATGAATATTATGACCAGGATTAGGGGGGCCCTGCCTCCAGCCAGGTGGAGGAAAGGGACAACCGGGTTTACTGGACTGTGTGGATTCGATGGCCTGGCACATCAGACCCACAGGAGTATAAGGCTCTTGTAGACACCGGTGCACAGTGTGCCCTGATGCCATCAAGCTATATAGGGGCAGAACCCACCTGTATTTGTGGAGTGACAGGGGGATCCCAACAACTGACTGTATTGGAGGCCGAAGTGAGCCTAACTGGGAATGAGTGGCAAAAGCCCCCCATTGTGACTGGCCCAGAAGCTCCGTGCATCCTTGGCATAGACTACCTCAGGAGAGGTTATTTCAAGGACCCAAAAGGGTACCGGTGGGCTTTTGGTATAGCTGCCTTGGAGACGGAGGAAATTAAACAGCTGTCCACCTTGCCTGGTCTCTCGGAGGACCCTTCTGTGGTGGGGTTGCTGAGGGTTGAAGAACAACAGGTGCCAATTGCTACCACAACAGTGCACCGGAGGCAATATCGCACCAACCGAGACTCCCTGATTCCCATCCATGAGCTGATTCGTCGACTGGAGAGCCAAGGAGTGATCAGTAAGACTCGTTCACCTTTTAACAGTCCTATATGGCCAGTAAGAAAGTCTAATGGAGAGTGGAGACTAACAGTAGACTATCGTGGCCTGAATGAGGTCACGCCGCCCCTGAGTGCTGCCGTGCCGGACATGCTGGAACTGCAATATGAACTGGAGTCAAAAGCAGCAGATCTCTAATGCGTTTTTCTCAATCCCTTTGGCAGCAGAGTGCAGGCCACAGTTTGCTTTCACTTGGAGGGGCATTCAGTACACTTGGAATCGATTGCCCCAGGGGTGGAAACACAGCCCTACCATTTGCCATGGACTTATCCAGACTGCACTGGAACAGGGCGAAGCTCCAGAACATCTGCAATACATTGATGACATCATCGTGAGGGGCAATACAGCAGAGGAAGTTTTTGAGAAAAGGAAGAAAATAGTCCAGATCCTCCTGAAAGCCGGTTTTGCCATAAAACAAAGTAAGGTCAAGGGACCTGCACAGGAGATCCAGTTTTTAGGAATAAGATGGCAAGATGGACGTCGTTAGATCCCAATGGATGTGATTAACAAAATAACAGCCATGTCTCCACCAACTAGCAAAAAGGAAACACAAGCTTTCTTAGGCCTTGTGGGTTTTTGGAGAATGCATATTCCAAATTACAGTCTGATCGTAAGCCCTCTTTATCAAGTGACCTGGAAGAAGAACCCTTTCCAATGGGGCCCTGAGCAACGACAAGCCTTTGAACAAGCTTAAGGGGAGATAGTTCATACAGTAGCCCTTGGGCCAGTCCGGGCAGGGCAAGATGTAAAAAATGTTCTCTACACCACAGCCGGGGAGAATGGCCCTACCCGGAGCCTCTGGCAGAAAGCTCCAGGGGAGACTCGAGGTCGACCCCTAGGGTTTTGGAGTCGGGGATACAGAGGATCCGAGGCCCACTATACTCCAACTGAAAAAGAGATATTGGCAGCATATGAAGGGGTTCGAGCTGCTTCAGAAGTGGTTGATAATGAAATCACAGCTCCTCTTGGCTCCTCGGCTGCCGGTGCTGGGCTGGATGTTCAAAGGGAGGGTCCCCTCTACACATCATGCATCTGATGCTACGTGGAGTAAGTGGGTTGCACTGATCACACAACGGGCTCGGATAGGAAACCCCAATGGCCCAGGAATCTTGGAAGTAATTATGGACTGGCCAGAAGGCAAAGATTTCGGAATATCGCCAGAGGAGGAGGTGACACGTGCTGAGGAGGCCCCACTGTACAATCAACTACCAGAAAATGAGAAGCAATATGCCCTGTTCCCTGATGGGTCCTGTCGTATTGTAGGAAAGCATCAGAGGTGGAAGGCTGCTGTATGGAGTCCTATACGACAAGTGGTAGAAACTGCTGAAGGAGAAGGTGAATCGAGCCAATTTGCAGAAGTAAAGGCCATCCAGTTGGCTTTAGACATTGCTGAACGAGAAAAGTGGCCAGTGCTCTATCTCTATACTGACTCATGGATGGTGGCAAATGCCCTGTGGGGGTGGTTACAGCAATGGAAGCAGAACAACTGGCAGCGCAGAGGTAAACCCATCTGGGCTGCCGCATTGTGGCAAGATATTGTTGCCCGAGTAGAGAACCTGGTTGTAAAACTATGTCATGTGGATGCTCACGTAACCAAGAGTTGGGCCACTGAGGAACATCAGAACAACCAGCAGGTGGAACAGGCTGCTAAGATGGAAGTGGCACAGGTGGATCTGGACTGGCAACATAAGGGTGAATTATTTATAGCTCAGTGGGCCCATGACACCTCAGGCCATCAAGGAAGAGATGCAACATAGAGATGGGCTCGTGATCGAGGGGTGGACTTAACCATGGACACTATTGCACAGGTTATCCATGAATGTGAAACATGCGCTGCAATTAAACAAGCCAAGCGGTTAAAGCCTCTGTGGTATGGAGGGCGATGGCTGAAATATAAATATGGGGAGGCCTGGCAGATCGATTCTATCACACTCCCACAAACCCGCCAAGGCAAGCGCAATGTGCTTACAATGGTGGAAGCAACCACCGGATGGCTGGAAACATATCCTGTGCCCCATGCCACTGCCCGGAACGCTATCCTGGGCCTTGAAAAACAAGTCCTATGGTGTCATGGAACCCCAGAAAGAATTGAGTCAGACAATGGAACACATTTTCGAAAGAACCTCATAGACACCTGGGCCAAAGAGCATGGCATTGAGTGGGTATATCACATCCCCTATCATGCACCAGCCTCTGGGAAAATTGAACGATACAATGGACTGTTAAAGACTACACTGAGAGCAATGGGTGGTGGGACATTCAAACATTGGGATACACATTTAGCAAAGGCCACCTGGTTAGTGAACACTAGAGGATCTGTCAATCGAGCTGGCCCTGCCCAATCAAAACTTTTACGCACTGTAGAAGGGGATAAGGTCCCTGTAGGGCACATAAAAACCATGCTGGGGAAGACAGTCTGGGTTACTCCTGCCTCGGGCAAAGGCAAGCCCATTCAAGGGATTGCTTTTGCTCAAGGACCCGGGTGCACTTGGTGGGTAATGCGAAAGGATGGGGAAGTCCGCTGTGTACTTCAAGGGGATTTGATTTTGGGTGAGAATAGCCAATGAACTGAATGGTATGATGTTAACTGCTATATAATACTGTGTGTCATCGCTTTTATGATTAATATACACCATATCAATGGTACTTCAATAACGATCACCCAGATTAGTGAAGAATGAACTTTGATGATAGCAAGCAAAGTGCAGTGGTGATGGAACCAGAACTGGCTTCAGCATGCAACAATCCAACACCACACACCATCTCTTCTGCCATGGAGGACTGTTATGACAGATGGAGCCCAAAGTCATGGACTAAATGAACTTAACAAACATTTTAGAAGGATGGCCCATAGACCAAGGGAATGATAACTGTGTGTACATATATATATATATATATATATATATATATATATATCAAGAGACAGGAAAAGTGGTGGTGATTAATTGTATTAGAAAGGGTAGAACCTGGGCATGACGTAAATGGTATAGAATAAGGGGTGGATACTGTCCTGGTTTCGGCTGGGATAGAGTTAATTTTCTTCCTAGTAGCTGGTATAGTGCTGTGCTTTGGATTTTAGTATAAGAATAATATTGATAACACGCTGATGTTTTGGCTGTCGCTAAGCGGTGTTTACATTGGTCAAGGACAGTTGGCTTTTTTTTTTTCCCTTCAACTCCCCATGCTCTGCCAGGTGCCCAAGAAATGGGAGGGGGCACAGCCAGGATAGGGGATCCAAACTGACCAAAGGGCTATTCCATACGATATGATGTCATGCCCAGTATATAAACTGGGGGAGTTGGCCGTGGGGTAGCGATCACTGCTCAGGGACTGGCTGGGCAGCGGTCGGCGGGTGGTGTGCGGTTGTATCTTTTTTTTTTTTTTAATTATTATTATTATCTTTTTTTTTTTCCCTTTTTTCCCCCCCTTGGGTTTTGTTCCTCTCTCTCTCTCTGTCGTTGTTTTCCTTCTCATTACAATTCATTATTATTATTACTATTATTTTGTTCCAATTATTAAACTGTTCTTATCTCAACCCACAAGTTTTCTTACTTTTGCTCTTCCGATTCTCTCCCCCATCCCACCGGGGGGGAGTGAGCGAGCGGCTGCGTGGTGCTTAGCTGCCGACTGGGGCTAAGCCACGACAGCCTCTCAAGGTTACTCCTCGAGGTTGAGAGATTCCTTGCTGCAACCAATCCTCGGTAAGTGACTAATAGCATGCTAAACTTTGAAATCTTAGCTAAGTGATAGAAAGGATTGATTGCGCATATGTAATCCTTTAGACATAAACCGTTGACCAAGTCTGGGACTAGGACTGGATCTAGCCGCACCTAGACTCCTCTCTGAGAAGGAGTTTAGAAAGCAAGGGGATCCTTTCCGAACCTCATGACTCAACGGGAAGGTCTCCCTCACAGTTTTGTCTGACCCTGTCCTCTATGCAGTAAATAATCAAGTGTACCTCGCCATCGAATCTTGTTAAAACACTGTTGCACTGAACTTTGTTAACTCCCTATTCTGTATCAATAAATTATATTTTTCTTCTTTCTTACGAGTAAAGTGCACCCTCACTCCATCCGCAACACATTGCTGCTAAGAGCTGTTTTTATTGTATTTAAAAATAAAATTAATTAAGGAATATGTCCACATGGGTCATAACATCTTTAGCAAATGTTTCTTACACAAACTTTTAGCTGCATTCATTTGCACATGCACAGCACCTAACACCTTAGCTGGGCTTGAATGGTGTCGCACAAAGCATTGCATACATTTGAAATGGCTGCATGCTGAAGGAGTGGCTAATTGTAAAATGCATGCTGCCCATATTGCATGCTGCTATTTATAATTCATGCTGCCAAGAGTTTTCAGTGGCCAACTTAGGGGCTTTTCATAAATTTTACATCATTTATAAAGCATAATATGATAACAGAAATACTTTGGGAATGGACAGAACTGTTTGCGAATTAAAAACATAGCTACGCATTTTGATCCAAATTCCAAGATTTGCCAGATTCCAAGATTGTCAGAAAACTGACAATTTCAGTCTTAATCCTATTCAATACAGTGCCTTGTAATTATGCACAACTAAACAGTCATAATTTATGAAGTAGTAGAAGAACATCCAGGCTGAAGCTTTGCATCAGACGTCAGGAACAGTGGTGGGGGCTGCCTCTGAAAGCCATCTTGCTACTTGCCAATCTTATTTAAATTTTATTGCTGTCCAAATTGGAAAGATTAGATGGTAATTAGCAGTTTCCCCACCAGTATAGATTGTGCCTCTCCAAACAATCTTTGATAATGATCCTGTCCCTCCTCCCTGACAACTTCAGGGAAATTTCAGAGCCAAATATTAAACAGGCAGTTATGAAATTGTGCTCAACCACCTGTTCTCTTGACCCATGGCCGACCCACATAACAAAGGACTGTATATCTCTATTACGCCAGGTGATCCCATAGATTGCCATTCAACAATTAGCACGCTTTCCCCTTCCCTCAAGCTTATACAAGGCTCTTTTCATGAAGGTGCCTTCTCTGATAAAGAAGGGGATGTCAAAATGATGCCCTGTCAAAAACTTAGCTATAAATTTGAGTAGTATGCTTGAAGAGTGATAAGGGAGAGATGAAATCATGGATAAGAACATAAGATCAGCTACAATGTGTCATACCAAAGGCTCATCTAAACCAATATTCTGTCTTTGAAATTGGCTAAAAATAGATGTCCAGTAATGAGTATAAGATCAGGGTTAGTGTATGTGATATTTTTCTCACTACTTCCTGAGCCTGCAATAATTGCAGCTCAGGGTTTTTTGAGCTGGAGATGGGTTCTACAGATGTAATTATCCCCAATGACCTTGTCCAATCTCCCCTTGAAACCATACAGACGTTCAGATTTGACAAGATCCTGTGGCATGGAGTTCCATGACTTAATGCAGAAAAACTGACTAGAGAGTGATCATTCATTATTTCTCAGAATACAAGAACAATAGAAATTATCAGGCAATGGCTAAAAGCAAAAGAACTAGTTTTTCAAGCAAGGCACTGAGGAAGTAGTTGCTGCTGTACATTGTGGAAATTAGAAGTACCAATGGATTCAAAAATGTGTTGACATAATGGATGCATCTAACCATGGCTATAATTGTTGTTGATTTAAATATAATTTTCAGCTCTGGAGGACCAGTCATTATCAGAAGATGGGAGGTTATTCAGGGAGATGAAATATGTCCCGTTATACACATTCCTTGTGTATATACAAGCACTTTATAAATCTACCACTGGACAGTTTGGAGGCACAATTCAAATGGCTCTTGTTGTCCTATAGAGATTGTAGCTATATAATCTAATCAATGTTGAACTTCCCTCACATCTTTTATGGAAGTGGCAAGGGAATATGGTGACTGTGATGGTAGCAAATACAAAAGGAGAAGGACTATGAAATGAATATGCAGATTTAGGGTAAAATATTTGTCTTTTACCAACTTCTATGAGAGCCACAGTCATTAAAAATACTTGTTGCTTTACAGATCCTTTAAACTATTTAAAGAGGAGACGATTAGGGGACAAGACTGTCAGAGAAGTAGTGTAGAATAAAGGAGAGAAAGACAGCAAAAAATAAGAAAAAGGGACTTCAAGGAAGGAAAGAGGCAGAAGGATTATACAGGAAATCAAGGAAAACAGGAGAAAGGATATATTGGTGAAAGAAGGGGGGAGATGAAGGACCATTTGAAAAATGAGGAAACAGAAAAAGAAGTAGAAAAAACAATACAGAGGAAAAGATGAGAAAAAAATGTAAAATACAAATTAGAGCTGGGAGAAAAGAAAGATAAGTATTTGAAAAATGGGATAGAAGAGTGAAATGAAGAAATAAGGAAATCAAAAGAAGAAAACAAAACAAAACCCTGAACAACCTAATATAACTTTGAAGTTGGTCCCACTTTGAGTGAGGGTTTGGATGAGATGACCTCCAGAAGTCCCATCTAACCTTAATTATTCTATGATTCCATGAATGAAAATATCTCCATGTTAAGCTTTAAATAGTTTTGCTTATGGTCATAGTTGTGGATATATTGATGAAAAAACATTGCTATTTTATGTAGCGTACTTTGACATCTACAGTTGGAAGGTTCTATAAAAAGATGCAGGAATTTCACTTAACTGCAATACAAACCATACAAAGGCATTATTTTCCTTGAAAGAGTGAAGTGTATTCCAAAACAACGTGTTGATATGCAGATCTTGCCATTTCTTTAGCTAGGTTATAAATTAATTGCCATGATTTAAAGAAAATTGCTGGTCTGTGAGCTAAAAACCCATTGAAATACTGAACTGAAAGCTTTATTGCCCTCTACGATCAATGCTACTGATTCTTTGAGTATTTTTACATACACAACTGCAGTTCCAGGCCTACAGTCTTGAGTGTGTATTCGGAGACTGCTAATGGAAAAATCAAACACGAACACTGTTTTCCATTCCGTTCCCTAGCTCTTGGGATTCATTGTGGTAAGACAGACTGGAGTGAGAGACTTTCTTCTTCCCTTACCAACCATCACAGAAGCACACAGGTATTTTTTGCTTTCTTCATTTCCAATAGCCAGAAGTTTTGCTAAGTTTCTTCAAACAAAGCAGGTCGCTAAGGAAACAGATGAGAAAGATAATTGCACAAAGGAACTGATAGCAACTCTCTGCAAATGCTAGCTGTGCTGTAACCTGGTCAAAATACAAACACAAAGTACCAAGATTCCTAAATTTCTTTTAGGTATATCTGTAATAAATGGCTTTAGCAGAATTAATTTCTTATAAGAATCACCTGTCTGGCCACAGTTGTCTTCTGCCCCCCCCAAAAAAACCAAAAGCACTTGTCCAGGTACAAAAGTCCTGGAAAGATAACCAGTGTGCTTATGGAGATCTCCTCAGCCTCATCCTGGTTCTTCTTGCCAGAACAGGAACAGATATGTCTACACAACCCTAGAAGGGAATAGAGAAAGGGTCTGGAGGAAGAACAGGACAACCTCTTGCTCTCCTGGAAAGCTGGAATAGAGAATAGAGGAGACCTGCTCTGCATGGAGGGGTCTACGGGTACATATATTCTAGTAAATTAAACATAGGATAATTTAGATTTGAAGAAAGCTCCAATTCTAAATTCCTCCTCAGATTAAAAGTTAGATCACATTGTTCAGGCCTGCATCATTGTTACTGTAAAGAGCTTTTTACCTTATATCTAATTGCCTTGCATTTTTTCTCTGTGCATGAAAGCCACACATGCTTGGAAATGTATCTGACAGTAAGACTAACTGTCACAGAGTGCTATATCCAAGCTATTAAATCCTCTTACCCTTCAAAATGGGGTGTCTGCTTCTGAATTGCCTTTTGCAAGTGGTCCTTGGCTGGTGCCAAGTCTTGAGCTATGGTCAAGATTTCTTTGGGAGAGTGCTAATAGGTTTGTTCCAAAATCTTGGTATAGACCGCTGTGACGATTTCACAGTGTGACTAGTGCTCAAGAATGCTTCTTGAGACTGTTAAATTTGCCAGTGTAGACAGGCATCCAGGGAGGAGACCATAGCAGTAAGTGATCCCAAAGCCAAAAATGGGGAAAGGGGGAGAAGTGTTGAAGTACCACAGTCTCCTTTAGCTGTGGGATAAAGTCCTCCAGGAACGGACTATTCTCCTTTCATTGTGAACATATTGGCTATTTCTCACAACTTGTGAGAAAAGCAAATTTTTACAAGTGATCTATGGGTGACCAACTTGCATCATTGATATCAACAAAGAAGTACAATGTTTCTTAATGTTACTGAGATCCATCTTTACTGATTAGGTTTTAGAGTGTTATTTTACAGTCCTTCTGTATAGCACATACATATAAAATTTACTTGGAACTCTAGCCATAGAGTTCGACTTTCCTTACATGCGACTATTCTGTGTTCCTGAACAATTCATCCATATTCTGAAGCATCTAAAAACAGCTCAAACACATGCTCTCATATGTCAGAGAGGTTGCCCACCACTGACTTATTCTCTGTCTCCAAAGTTAAAAGCATCAGCCCTGGAAAAAATAATTTTCTCTGTCAAAAAGGGAATTTTTTGTCATCTTTTTTTGTTTGTTTGTTTAATCTTTTATTCATTCAGAATCTGCTGCCACCCTTTGGAGTCCTTCTGGTTTGCTTTCAATTAAAATGAAAACCTCACCATCATTTCTGATCTCTTTGTTTTACTTTCTCCGAGCTCTAGTTGTTTGTGCGGTGTGATACCAACTCCCTGTGGCTAGTGCAAACAATTTGATTGCTATTAAATATCCATACATGTTAATATCCTTGGGACCTCAAGGAAGAAAATTATGAAATAAAATCCTCACACTTCTTTTGCTCAGCAAGCAAAACTAATGGATCAGGTACTTATCTGGTGTAAATGGACATAGTCACAGGCTCATAATGAGAATTATCAGGCAATGTTTAGGTGGCTGGTATGAGTCAGTGCCTTTCTAAACTTCACATAGGTAGGTTTCACTTTCAAAACTCAAATGAATTTTCTTGCAGCAATGATTGATGGTTATGATCAGAAGAAAAGCTATTTCCATGTAAAATGTGTGTAGAATGGACCACATAATTAGCAGGAAAATGTTGGTCAGTTAAAATATCCTGATTTACTCATGGTTCTTCCAGAAAAAAAATCCTGAGGAGCAAGCCATTATAAAAGTGCTTGTTACAGACTATCAGGTCATTGGATACTTTAATCTCTATGTGGTCAAATATTGTAAAGAACGTGACTCCTGAACCACAGTCAAGGAAGCTCCTGGTGGGCAACTAACTGCTACTGATTTTTCCTACAGCACACAGATGTGTGCCCTGAATGTCTCTAAATTGTCTCAAAAGTTCTCTTGTGACCCATGAAGCACAAGAAGTGTGCTTTTGGAGAATGGAGGATCAAAGGTAACCCAGTGACATTCTGAAACCTGGCTTTGTTTTTCATGTCAGTGGAACGAAATCTGTCTTCTCAGATAAAGGCATAAGGATTCATTCCAAGTGAAGGAATCAGCATGTTTTATTTGATTTCACAGGACTGCTAAATAGAACAACCTTACATTTCCAAATTAAAAATTGACACAAAGAAAAAGAAACAAATACAACTAAAACCAGCTAACAGAAGCTTCTTATCCCTTAAGCATGACTGCAAGTTAAGAAGGTATATTTCTGTTGGTCTGACTCCTGAAGTGATAATATTTCAGCACACCTTCACTGAAGTTAGCACAGTTATTGATTTAAAATGCACAGCATTTTATTTATATTTGTGTCTCTCAAAGCCTTCTTATCTCTCACAATAAAAACTGGGCTGCAAGAAGCATAGTGTACATGTTCAAGACTGCTATGATCATTTAGTTTGACCTTCTATGACACAGTTTTTCTTGAAAGGCAAGTATCTGATCATGCTGACTACATTTTATTTACTGAACAAGTGAAGGGACCACATTCATTTCCCAAGAAGTTGCTCTCAATTGCAGAAAGTAAAGAACTGTGAGACCTTCAGATGAAAGTTGCTGTAGAGAAGCACAGAACATGTATTTATGAAGAAAAATGAATATAAGACAGGAATAGGTAAAGTTTGTCAATTGTTTTTCTGACCCTAACTGCCCACAAAGGCACTTCAAGTACCAGCTAAATGAAGGCTAAGGTGTGAGTCAAACACATCATATTAGGAAGCTGCTAGTTTCCTAATGAATCTTCTGCTTCTATAGCAGTCCAAAGAAGATTTATTCTGACTTGTAGACTCATATCATAAGCCTGTTTCCATTTGAGTGAAAGCATAAACCAATAGATTACCTAATCAAGAATAAAGCTCCCTAAGAAAGTAGAAAGCTTCAGTGAATCATGAAGTCATTCCACCATTTGTGTCTGATAACTCAATACCTGTAATCTTTGCTTCACCAAACAATCATAAAGGCCATTTAGCTTCCTATTGCTTTTAAATCCTGAACATTTGCTCTGTGGAAAAATCTGTAGTAAGCAGGCATATGAGTGACATCTGTCACCCAAATTCTCTGCCCATTTTCAATGTAAGAGTGTGTTTGCAGATGCCTGGGTAGCACAAGGGACTTCTGATGGAGAAGACTTTTCATATGTAGAGAGATTTCCTGTTCTGTCCTGTTGAAAAAAAAGTCTGGATTCCAAACTAAACAAGTGTATTATGATTGTTATCAATTTAACAGAATCTAGGTGAAAGTTAATTTGATTATCTCAGTCCACTTTTCAGGAGTCAGGAGCATTTGTCACAACCCACAGCTGGATCGCTGCACAGTGTGCCCCCTTTTTGGAAGTCCCAGCTTCTAGACAAAGGATTTGGAAACATGGTTTGGCATAAGAATTTAGTATGCTCATTAATTAAAACTTTACTATTTTATCCTACATGGTTAAAAAAGTATCCCTCTTTCTTTAAACACCCACCTGACACTGAATGTCGTGGTTTAGCCCCAGCCGGCAGCTAAGCACCACGCAGCCGCTCGCTCACTCCCCCTCGGTGGGATGGGGGAGAGAATCAGAAGAGCAAAAGTAAGAAAACTTGAGGGTTGAGATAAAAACAGTTTAATAGGTAAAGCAAAAGCCGCGCACGCAAGCAAAACAAAGCAAGGAATTAATTCACTCCTTCCCATGGTCAGGCAGGTGTTCAGCCATCTCCAGGAAAGCAGGGCTCCCTCATGCGTAATGGTTCCTTGGGAAGACAAACGCCATCACTCCAAATGTCCCCCCTTCCTTCTTCTTCCCCAGCTTTATATACTGAGCATGACGTCATGTGGTATGGAATAGCCCTTTGGTCAGTTTGGATCAACTATCCTGGCTGTGTCCTCTCCCAGCTTCTTCTGCACCTGGCAGAGCACGGGGAGCTGAAAAGTCCTTGACTGGTGCAGCAACAACTAAAACATCTCTGTATTATCAACACTGTCTTCAGCACAAATCCAAAACATAGCCCCATACCAGCCACTATAAAGAAAATTAACTCTATCTCAGCTGAAACCAGGACAGTATCCACCCCTTATTCCATACCATTTACGTCATGCTCAGGTCTCACACTATCCAATACATTCTCATTACCCACCATCACCCTTCCCATCCTTTGATATAATACACACATATCATTCCCTTTGTCTATGGACCACCCCTACAAAATATTTGTAAAATGTCCATAAATGTCCACAAATGTCCACAAATGTCCACAAAATGTCCACTGAGTTCATTTAGTCCATGACTTTGGGCTTCATCTCTTATGGTTGTTACTCAGGACAGGAGAGGTGGTGTGTTGCTTGGAGTTATTGGGCACCAAAGCCAGCTCAGGTCAGGTCACTGCTGCACTTGCACTGCTTCTTGTAAGGCTTCTCCTCCATTTGTTCAGGTGGTTCCAGCTGTAGTAATTCCTATAACATGCAACTCAAATCATGGGTTACAACAATTTAAAGGTATATCTATTACAATGTCCACCCCTGGTCCTTTTGGGCCAGGATATAGGGTTTAACATTGCAACGAACTCCTCCCCTTGCTCCTAGCCTGGCTAGCAACAAGGGGTTCCTGCTATAGTAATTCCCACAACATGTAGTACCTTCAGAAGTAAACTTGCTCCAACATGGCCTCATGCACAGCCACAGATGCTTCGAGGTATACCTGCTGCAGCATGGACTTTATCCACAGCCACAGATGCTTCGAGGTGTACCTGCTGCAGCATGGACTTTATCCACAGCCACAGATGCTTCGAGGTGCACCTTATCCAGCGTGGACTTATCCTTGGACCACAATCCCTTCAGAGGTATACCTGCTGTGGCACAGACATAACCATGGCCACAGACGTTTCAAGATATACCTGCTCTGGCATGGGCTAATCCATGGGCACAGATGCTTCGGGGTGTCCTGCTCCCACGTGGATTCATCCACAGGTCACAGTCCCTTCGACTCGAGTTCACAGCGGAGTTCCAGTCTGTCCAGTACAGCACCACAGAAACAGCAGCGATGCCCTGGCCATCTGCCAGCCCAGGCGCATGGCCATTGCTGTTATCAAAATGTTCCCAGGCACAGCAGAGTAAGGTGATCAGCAGTACAGCAGCACGGCAAGCAGTGAAAGCAAAAAGCAGCCACTAACAAGCCCTAGATTCTGACATACAGTAAGGCAAGCAAGCCCCATGGCAAGCACAGAAGCCTGCTGATTAATAGCTAAACAGCAATAACAGCTATAAATTCTATCTGGCACATTCCAATCAAATCTGTCATTATCTCAAACCCTTCAAGCCCCACGTTGGGCGCCAAAAAGGACTGTCGTGGTTTAGCCCCAGCCGGCAGCTAAGCACCACGCAGCCGCTCGCTCACTCCCCCTCGGTGGGATGGGGGAGAGAATCAGAAGAGCAAAAGTAAGAAAACTTGAGGGCTGAGATAAAAACAGTTTAATAGGTAAAGCAAAAGCCGCGCACGCAAGCAAAACAAAGCAAGGAATTAATTCACTCCTTCCCATGGTCAGGCAGGTGTTCAGCCATCTCCAGGAAAGCAGGGCTCCATCATGCGTAATGGTTCCTTGGGAAGACAAACGCCATCACTCCAAATGTCCCCCCTTCCTTCTTCTTCCCCAGCTTTATATACTGAGCATGACATCATGTGGTATGGAATAGCCCTTTGGTCAGTTTGGATCAACTATCCTGGCTGTGTCCCCTCCCAGCTTCTTCTGCACCTGGCAGAGCACGGGAAGCTGAAAAGTCCTTGACTGGTGCAGCAACAACTAAAACATCTCTGTATTATCAACACTGTCTTCAGCACAAATCCAAAACATAGCCCCATACCAGCCACTATAAAGAAAATTAACTCTATCTCAACTGAAACCAGGACACTGAAAAAAAGTAATCTCACTTTTCTCCCTGATGCTGTTTTTCTCCTTTTGTCTGTATGATTTTGAAAGCATACTGGAGTAAATCTATCCAAGACCTCAGGTATTTGAAATGTATGCTGAATCACTGTTGATAATTACAGAAATAGAATAACTAGTCTAGAATCTCAAGGTAAGCTAGATACATTTCAATATTTTCTGATCAGAAATGCAGCTAATGCACTTGGAATTAGTCTTTAAAGCTACTTTGCAAATTTTCCTGATATCACTTCACATTATTTCCCCTTAAATCTCCATCTTTCCAAAGAACATTTCAATATTGGGTCAGATTATGAATATTAAAGGCTCTCCAAAACCCACGCTAATTTTAAACTACAGGCACTGTGAATTGAAAATGACCTGAACTGTTTAAGCCTCATAGTGTATGTGACTCATCTGCTTCCAAAAAATCAGGCAATGACATTTTCTGCGTTCACAACTCAAGTCCCTGAAATACCAAGTCAGTGTTACGATTCTCCACACTTTCTTTTCAGACATATTTTTAAAAGAGAATTTATAGCCTGAGAAAGACCTGTTATCAGAGAACCACAGTGCTCCAGAGACTAGACTTATCTTCAAGCACTGAGTAGGGTTTCCCATGCACCACAATACCCTGCCTTGAACATAACTGCTGCTGTTCTTCTCTCCTAGATCACCCCAAAGTATCGTATTATCATTTGTGACTACAGGGCAATGATTTTCAAGAATTCCTTTGCTGAGATTCAAGATAGACATATCAGACAATGCCAGCGGAAGTCTGTATTCTGCAGAAAAAGTAATTATTCATGAGGATTAAACTAATGAGCCTGAGACTCATCAGTCTTTTCTTATCAGAAGACTAGATAACTTATCTAGTTACATTTACATATATCCCTAAACATATCAACAGAAATATGCAAACTTTGATAGAGGTCAACCATAAACCCTGACAAAATTAATTTTGTAATCCCACCTCTCCTCATCTTCCTCTTCCTTAATGCAGAAGATGTTGTCACTATTTTTCACACAATGCAATAAAAGGTTTTGAAACTCAAATAAAGATGTAAATAACCTATACAACAGCATTGTAAGACATGGATTTTTTGCATAGAAAACTGCTGGATTGCTTAACTAAAATAGATGACAGAAACCACAGAAAACAGAAAAAATTGGACACAATGCACTTTTTGATTACTTTCCCTGATGTGCTTATCCACATAACTATGGACTGACACAGAATGTCTGGTGAAACCTGGGGATAGGTTGACCAGTGTGGAAGAATGGTTAAGTGAAAAAGGACACAGCTTAATTGATGTGAGCAATCCAGCCTTTGATGGGGCCTGGGAGCCAGAGATCAAGGTGAAATTCCCTTGAGAACAGCAGAAGGAGTACTTGGTAAAGCAAGATAAACGGGACTAAGCCTGGGAAAGTGCTGATAACACCCCCTTTGTGAACAGTGCGTGAACGGCAACTTTGTACTAATCATATAATTGTTTTAAGCGCGTGGACAAGTATAGTTATCCAATAGAATAGTCGCTGTTAGCGCGTGCTTTGCTTAGCATCTATATAAACCTGTTAAGTAATCTGAATAAAGGAGAACGACCATACTCATATTGAGATTCATCGTTACTCCGGGTCCGTCTCCCACTCCGACATCTGGTAGCAGAGGATGCACCGATGAAATCTCCGTGACTGCGGTAAGCAGCTAGAGGAGGGGAGTTGGGAAACCACGGCTGAGGGAAGCGCTGCCTGGAGCAAGAAGCAGGGCAGACGCCGGTGTGAGGTCGCTCCTCACCTCTCAGGCGCAGTGATGGAAACAGAAGCTGCGGCCACGTTGCTCACTGGAATCCTCTCTAAGAGAGGGATAGAAGCACCAGTGAAGCAGTTAATAAGGTTGATTAAATTGGGACAATGTTGGGGTCACTTTTCTGACACCTGCATGTTATTTTCCGTATCGGAATGGCGAGATTTTGGAGGAACAATGTGGCAGAAAACAATAGAGGGGGATAAAAAGGAAGAAAAGGAAATAAAGGCGGTTCGTGGACTCTGGAACACTGTCTTGGAAACTTTGAAAGCGATGAAGGCGGAGAGGGAAGTAGCTTGCGCTGCTGCCCAAATGTTAGGTCCGGGAGTGTCTAAAGATAAGCCCGAAATCAAACCGGGACCTATTGCGCGATTTTTTGGGCTGCCTGCCGTGAGAGGCGCGTCTGGAACTGTCTGTAAAAACGTTTCTGAACTGCGTGTTATGGCGGAATCAATGCAGACGCCAGAAAAGGCGGAAGTTCCAGTTAGCAGGGTTAATGCAAACTGTGAAGCGAATGCGGAAGTAGCTCCGCCAAAACCCCCTGGAGGGGCGGGAGCGACAAAACGTAACGACTTGGGCGGAGCAGCCTGCCGACTTCCCCCTGCAGCTCCGCCCAGTGAACCACCCTCCGCGCCTCCGTTGCCGCCCTCAACCTCGTTCTATCCGCCCCTACCCCCCTCTACGGAATCCTCTGGAACTACCACACCATCTAGCGGGGAAGAGCTGCCACAATCCTCTGATGCCACTGCAAAAATGTTGCAAGCAGTTTTAAAACGTCTTGATACTCTGGAATTACAAACAAAAAGGAAAGGAGAAGCTGTGCCTCCATGTTTAATGAACCTTCCAGCACTCCCTAAACCCACACGCTGGAGCGGTGTCATCAAAGATGCAATTGTAGAAGGACAGTGGAAGCCTGTGGGGGGGGCTGAAGGCCCTATGACACTAGCGTTTCCAGTTGTGCAGAGAGACGGGCAAGGAAAGTGGGAGCCTCATGATTGGAAAATACTGCAACAAGCCCGAACCACCGTCTCAACATATGGATTAAAATCCGAGGCTACAAGACAAATTGTTAGTTGGATCTTTTCTGCCGACCTCATGTGTCCATATGATTGTCAAAACCTGATGAGACTGTTACTTACCCCAACACAGTATTTACTGTGGATGTCATCCTGGCAACAGCGAGCCATTAATGCTGCTGCTCAAAGACAAAGAGACGGGGACCCACTTCGTGGAGTCACTGCGGATATGCTCGTAGGGCAAGGACCATACAGCGACTATCAAGTGCAGATAACTTTTCCAGCGAATATGCTACAATTGTCTGCTCAGCTAGCACTTGAGGCATTCCTTAGCCTACCGGGATCCAACGTTCCCTCCTTTAGTAATCTCCAACAAGGAGCAACCGAGAAATACAGTAATTTTGTAGATCGGCTCTGGGAAGCTATCATGAATCATCCTGATTTATCAGAAGACAACAGACAACAAATGTTCAAAATATTAGCTTTTGATAATGCTAATAAGACAACAAGACAAATACTAGCCAGTTTGCCCAAAGGAGCTGGAGTAGAGGAAATGCTTCTACGAGTAGAAAGAGCTGAAACACAACGACAGGGAAATACCGTTGCTGCTGCGGTCCAGGGAGCAGTTTGAGAAATAATGCAGCCACTAGTTGCAGTGGTGCAGAAAAAACAAGGCCCTACTCCCAAAGGAAAACCTCGCCGACCGCCAGGACAACCTTTTCGTGGCAGCTGCTTTCGCTGTGGGGAATCAGGCCACATGAAAACGAATTGTCGTGCTGCAGTTTGGTGTGACCACTGCCAGAAAAACAATCATGCTACCAAGGCATGCTCGGGAAACTGGAAGCCGAGCGCGGAGAGAGGTCGCGCGCAGACACAAATGAACCCCCAAAACGGAACACGGGTTTTCTACAACAGTGCCTACCAGCCACCCGAGGAAGCCTGGGAGTCGACGTGGAAACCACAGTAGATGTCACCCTCGTTGACTCTAATGTCCAGAAAGTTCCCAGCAATGTTATAGGACCTCTTGTTCATCAAGAAAGCAACGTTGGAGGATTGCTACTAGGCCGGTCCTCCGCCGGTATACAAGGTCTCATCGTGTTACCTGGAGTAATCGACGCAGATTACACGGGTCGTATCTACATCATGGTCTATACTGTTTGTCCACCAGTGTTTATTCCTAAAGGTAGTAAAATCGCACAAATAGTTGCTATTAGCAACCCATTGACCCATATGCCTCAATCAAATGTTCGACGGGGCAATCAAGGTTTCGGGTCCACTGGCCCTGCTGTTTGTTTTACAACAAAATTAAATCAGCGGCCAACAATGAAAATTACTATTACTCAACAGGGCACATCGCAACAAATTGATGCGATGTTAGATACTGGGGCGGATGTTACAATCATCAGCCGCAACATATGGCCTTCAAGTTGGCCAGTAGAATTACCAACATAAAGTATTGCAGGAGTTGGTGGACAATCGGTACCCTATATTAGCAAACATCCAATACATTTACAGTTTCCGGAGGGGCAGCATGCCACTCTTAAGGTGTATGTGTTGCCCTTGCCTGGGACGTTAGAAGCACTAATCGGGCGAGATGTGCTAAGTCAAATTGGAGCCGTTCTGACAACAAAGCATTTTTAGTCATGGGCACTGGGGAGCAGCCGCCCAACCCGTCACTTACATGGCTTACAAATGAGCCTGTGTGGGTTGACCAGTGGCCCATGACTAAAGAGCGACTGCAAATTGCCAAACAATTGGTTGCTGAACAACTGGCAGCTGGACATATTAAGCCTTCTGTTAGTCCCTGGAACACTCCCAATTTTGTAATCCCGAAGAAAAGTGGAAAATGGCGACTTTTGCATGACTTGCGTAAGGTCAATGACCAAATGCAATCTATGGGTGCGTTGCAGCCCGGAATGCCATCTCTCAGTATGTTACCACGCGGATGGCACATCTTGATAGTCGACTTAAAAGACTGGTTTTTTACCATTCCACTGCACCCACAAGACACTCAACGTTTCGCCTTCTCTGTGCCGACGATGAACAAGGCTGCACCGGCAGAGCGATACGAATGGGTTGTTTTACCACAAGGAATGAAAAATTCACCCACATTGTGTCAATTGTATGTAGCGTGGGCGCTGCAACCACTTCGAGCCCAATGGTCAAATACGATAATTTATCATTATATGGACGATATTCTTTGCTGTCGAGAACAGCCATTCTCAGACGAGTCATTGCGCCAGCTCATCACCATATTAGCGAAAAAGGGGCTTGTCATTGCACCAGAGAAGGTGCAGCATACTGCCCCTTGGAAATATTTTGGGTGGTCTATTACAGACTCAAAAATCCGACCACAAAAAACAGAGCTTGTCACTCAACTGCATACCTTACATGACATCCAAACCTTGCTTGGGGACATTCAATGGGTTCGCAATTGTGTTGGTATTTCTAATACTGACATTGCACCCCTGACTGCGTTATTGCGCGGGACAAATCCTGCGGACAAAGTGACATTAACAATGGAGCACCACTCGGTGCTACAGCAAATCATTCAAAAAATGCACGCAGCTTGGTCATCGCGCCGCATCTTACCACTGCCAATATCGTTAATCGTCTGTAATGGAAAAGACTCACCTTATGCAGTCATTTGTCAGTGGCAAAATAAGAAAGGGGAACTCACCTCAACCTTTCAATTAAATGCCACTGCCACTGCCAAATGCAAAGGACAAGGAGATATGTTCAATATTTTAGAATGGGTATTTTTAAGCGTACAACCAAAAAGGAGTATCCAAACACGAACTGAAGCAGTAGGCGGATTAATACGGAAAGGACGGTCACGAATTATAGAAATTAGTGGCCAGGAACCAGAGGACATTAGTATACCTGTTAGTACTGTGGAGGTAGAGTGGTGGCTTCGTAATGCTGAGGCCATACAGAATGCCCTATTAGGCTATGGTGGTAAAATACACTCTCAACAACCACAAGGAAAATTATGGCAGATGTTAAGACGGAATCAGTGGATACAGAGATCCAAAGTAAGCAACAACCCATTACCAGATGGTGTCACTGTGTATACAGATGCAGGCAAGCGCCTGCGGCGTGCAGCCTGTGTCTGGAAGGAAGGCGACAATTGGAAGCAGTATGTCATGGAGGGGCAGCCTCAAGATTCCCTCCAGACTTTGGAACTGACTGCAGTAATTTGGGCTTTGACTAATTGGATAAATATTCCCTTAAATGTGGTAACTGACTCAATGTATGTGGCTGGAATAGTGCCACGTCTAGAAGATGCCCTATTACGGGAAACAACGAATCCTAGATTGGGGAGTTTATTTATCAGACTGCGGTCTGTATTAGGTCAACGTACAGCAGCCTGCTGTATCATCCATATTCGTAGCCATCAATTGGACCTTGGTCTTGGTCAAGGTAATCAGCTGGCTGACAGTCTGGTTAGTCCCGTGTGCCACGCACCTCCTATGGACAAATTTCAACAAGCTAGACAAAGTCATGAAAATTTCCACCAAAATGCTAAAGGTCTAAAAAGACAATTTAATTTAACGGAAAATGAAGCAAGAGGTATAATCCAGGCCTGTCCAAAATGTGGAAATCACGGTCCAGGCATAGGGTCTGGAGTGAATCCAAAAGGATTAAAAGCGTTAGAATTATGGCAGATGGATGTCACACATGTTCCCGAATTTGGTCGATTGAAATATTTGCATGTCACCATAGACACCTTTTCAAAAATGATATGGGCAACTGCGTTGCCTGGAGAAAAGGCGCATCATGTATGTAAACATTTGCTCGCTTGTTTTGCGGTGCTAGGTGTGCCTGAGCGTATCAAAACAGATAATGGGCCTGCTTATATTAGCCAAAAAGTTAGAGCATTTTTAGCAAAATGGGGAGTCAATCATGTTACAGGGATCCCACACTCGCCTACTGGTCAAGGACTAGTGGAGCGCACGCATCAAATTTTGAAGGACTATCTAAATAAGCAAAAGGATATAGAGGTAGACCCTCAACAGAGGGTGCATCGTGTACTGTTTACACTGAACTTTCTCTGTCTTATGGGAGATAGAGAAGAACCGCCGGTAGTAATCCATCATCAGCACCTTAAATTTAATGATACAATGACACTACCACAATTTGAAGTAAATTACAAGGATCCTGCCTCTGGAATGTGGCTAGGGCCAGTCCCAGTTATATTTAATGGTCGAGGATATATGTGTGTTTCCACAGGTCACGGTCCAGTGTGGGTGCCGAGCAGAAACGTGAAGCCTGTTCTAACTCCTCATGGCTCATCCGACAAGCAAGATGAACCTACCCCTGATCATCGGGATAGTACTCCCGGTGGTGATGAGTCTTCACAAAATTGAGCCCAGAGAAAATATGTGGGTTACCTGGGCGAACAAAACAGGTCAACAAGCGTTTTGCCTCTCACTTGCGTCTGCTACAGAGCCTTTCCGGACGTGTCTACTAGGGGTACCAGGTTTTAAGGCAACTGACTTTAGTAGTTTTGCTACAAAAAACTGTAGTCGAGCTACTAATGTTAGTGGCTGCAGTGCCACACTCATCAATAGTCTAAATGTTACACTGCCGTGGGACCCCCAAGAGTTAAGCTTATTAGGATCAATGAGAATTGGCAATAAAACAAAAAATTGGACTCAAACTTGTTTTATATTTGGAGGACCCGCCTTTACTGGCACCAATTATTATAGAACATCTAACTGGATTGAATGGACAAATGTCACATCAAAAGAAAGGCGCTATAACGATTATTACGATCCAGCTGGTTATTGTGGGGACCAGGCGGCCCTAGGAGCCGAGACTAAGGGAGGAGTACCAATCTGGAACAATGGCACTCCTAAGGCCTTGCCTCCAGATGTCTTTTTAATATGTGGTGATAGAGCGTGGCAAGGAGTTCCACAGAACGTGTTTGGTGGGCCGTGCTATCTTGGAAAATTAACGTTATTGGCCCCAGATCAAAATTGGTGGAAAGATGTAAGAAATAAAACAATAGAAATCAAACATCGAACAAAACGAGAAGTCACGGGTCTTTCCCCGGATTGTGATGATGAACTTGCCCTCCTCAGTACCACTGAGAGAGTGTTCCTGTCCCTGTTCATACCTGGGGGGGCAGCAGGACGAGCCCTGAAACAGGTTGGGCAATTAGCCTGTTGGGCTAAAAAACAAGCAAAAGTCACCACCCAGGTAATAGAAACACTATTAGAGGATCAAAATAGCTTACGCCACGCAATTTTGCAAAATAGAGCAGCAATTGATTTTTTATTATTAGCCCAAGGTCATGGTTGTGAGGATTTTGAAGGCATGTGTTGTATGAACCTGTCTGATCACAGTGAATCAATTCACAAACAACTACGATGGCTGAAAGAGCATGCCAACAAAATTCGACAAAATCAGGGGTTTTTTGATGAGTGGTTAACCAGTTTGTTTGGGTCCTTACCATCATGGCTAAAGGGTTTGTTAGCTGAGGGATTACGACTTTTAATAATTTTGGTTATCATAGGTCTGTGTTTTTGCGTAGCATGTAGCTGTGTAGAAAAAGCTTTTAGAACCATGATAAATCATGCCTGGATCGCTCAAAAACAAGAAGGGGGAATTGTGGAAGAATGGTTAAGTGAAAAAGGACACAGCTTAATTGATGTGAGCAATCCAGCCTTTGATGGGGCCTGGGAGCCAGAGATCAAGGTGAAATTCCCTTGAGAACAGCAGAAGGAGTACTTGGTAAAGCAAGATAAACGGGACTAAGCCTGGGAAAGTGCTGATAACACCCCCTTTGTGAACAGTGCGTGAACGGCAACTTTGTACCAATCATATAATTGTTTTAAGCGCGTGGACAAGTATAGTTATCCAATAGAATAGTCGCTGTTAGCGCGTGCTTTGCTTAGCATCTATATAAACCTGTTAAGTAATCTGAATAAAGGAGAACGACCATACTCATATTGAGATTCATCGTTACTCCGGGTCCGTCTCCCACTCCGACAGACCAGCCTTGCCTAGAAGCCCCCCCCTCAAACCCTAAACTTCTTGAAGAGGCTGATTCATCTGATCATCAGTTTTCTTGCACTCTGGAGTTGCCTATTTCTTTCTATAATTTATAAAGGTGTTGTGGGTTAGCCCAGGCTGGCAGCCAAGTACCCACACAGCTGCTCCCTTAATCCCCACAGTGGAAAAAATAGGGAGAAAGAGAGTGAGAAAACCCATGGGTTGAGATAAAGGCAGGGAGAGCACTTACCAATTACTGTCATGGGCAAAACAGACTCGAGAGAATTAACATAATTTGTTGCCAATTAATATAAATATTTAATTACTGATTTGGGTATTGGGAAACAAAAACAGCAACAAAAAAGAAAGAAACATTAAAACGCTTAGGAAAAACATTTTTCTGCCCCCTTTCCCAGACTCAGTTTCACTCTTTCCCACCAGACTCCTCTCCTCCCACCTTGCCATCACAGCAGATTACATTCAGTCCCTTCAGAGAGGACACAAGTGGTGCAGAGGGGTGGTTAGTCAGTACGTAGCAGTTTCTCTCTATCGGTCCTTCCTCTGCTCCAGGGTGGGTCCTCCATGAGATACAGGGCATATCTACTCCACCATGGAGCACCTCCTCTTCCTCCTCTGATCTTGGTGTTCCCTCTGCTCTTCCTCACTCTCTCCCCCTTCCTCCTCCATCTGTGTTGCTTTTTATGCCCTTTCTTAAATACACTTTCACAGAGGCACCACAAACTTGGCTGATGGGCTCAGCTGTGGCCTGCAGTGGTTCCACTGTTAAGCTGGCTGGAAAAGGCTGTATCTGGCACAGGGCAGCCCTTGACCTCTTCTCACAGAGCTCACCCCTGCAGCCTCCCTGCTACCAAAACCTTGGCCCATATACCCAATACAAAAGGAAACCTATGTAGTGAAAAGATCAGATGATTTTGATGCTTAAATTAGTGCAAATCTTTTCCATTTCTACCCTTTACCAGCTGCAACTTTACTGGATAAAGTGCTTTCTGGTCGCTATGGGCCCACATGTGACCAGCAAGGCTAAATGAGTGCCCTGAATGAGCTGTTCTTGTAACTGATCCTTAAATCTTTTCAATAAAAATGAATTCAGGTAGAGAAGATAACTGGTTTATGGTTGGAAGTACATAGTGAGTAGTTACCTCTGGAATAGGACTTTCGCTGGTAGCCTAACATATAGCGCACAGACCTTTTCTCCTGGGCTGTAAACATTTTGTATAAGTTTTAATTAACCCTTTCTTTGTTTGACCAGCTCAACAAACAGAAGGTCATAAGTCTATTACAATTAGTTGGCCTTTTGCATGGCAGCACCTTTCCTAAGATCTCTATTAGCATTTAAATGAAGAAAGGTCAACTGCACACATTATAGCTCAATTGTACAAAGCCAGCCAAATGATCAGGGAAAAAATACAATACTGCAATAAAAGCAAGAGTTAGGAAGCACACTTGGAAGGTATGTTGGCCTAACCCATTTTAAAGAAAGGTGTAGAAGCAAGATGAAATGTTACTTCTGAATTCAAATGTTTTGTTCAGGTTGTTTTATTTGATTAGTGGTGAATTGCTTTCCTGTTTTCTCTTCATAAGGCCAAAAATCTGTCTGACTTTGATACAGACCAGAATCTGAAGTTACTCCAGATTCATGTTTATCTACATAGAAGCAGAATTTGACCCATCGACTTTCTAAATCAAATCGGATTACTGACCTCTGTAACGTTAGAGGTTCAGTTTTCCACTTGGCTATTGAACCTACTGATCAGATTCAATCTCTGGCACAGGAGGTTCCTACATTCCTTTTGCTGGATGGACAGTTCTGATGAAAAACTATTTCATATTTGTTCTTTTTTTATATGTTTTCCATAACTTTTAAGGTATCATTTCTGGCCAGAGGCAAGATATAGTATAAACGGAATTTCATTTTGACCCAGTGTGGTATTATTATATTAGCATTACCATGACCTTCCCACACTTTCTTTAATCTGTGGAAATTTGCTGTAAAATACTATATAAGCAAGTGTCTTTTTTCAGTTGTGCATGTGTGGTATTGTACATTTGTCTCAGTATCACAGGTGTACATGCTCCAATTAGATCACTATATTATGTTTAAAAATAATCTCTGAGAATAAGTACCATCACAGCTGGTACTATAAAATCATTCATCATGTTACTAGCCCCATCAGAAATAATATGTAATCTGTACCTCAGACAGGTGGGCAAATCTAAGATCAGATAGACAGATATGCAGATTCAGTTCTCACTTCTGCCACTAGCTTCCTTTGTGATCTTAAGTATGTTGCTCACTCTCTCTGCTGTAATTCTCCCTTTACAGTTAATTGGTAATAGTTATTTCTTTACAAAGAATTTTGAAAATACATTCATAAAGATCTAGGATGTGTTTAGGTCTCTAAGTGATGAGAAGCATGGAAGTACTTAGATTTTTGGAGAAGATAATTTTGTCTGCAAGGGAATCAGTCCAGCTGTCCCTTCATGGGCTAATCTCTTGCTAAAATTGTTTGGATATTGCCCATGACCAGACTGTGAAATAATGTATTTTGGGGCAGGTAATTAAAACCCCAAGTACTTAGGCATGTGGCTAAGTCTGAGTACATAAATGGTCCCATTGGAGCCAACATTTGAGTGCCTATTGGAATCAGAAACTTATGGAACATCTTAAAGTAAGGGGAAAAAAGCTCTTTGAAATTCTCCCTTCTCTGATTTCAGAATCTTCCCCAATGAATTGAGTGTTTTGCTTATCTGAACTCTGGCTTGTAAAGCAAACTGAAGTCTCAGTTTCAATGCATTTGACCATGATGACAACTTTGTTGTTAAACTTTGCAAAGCTAACTAGGCTCCTGTGCCTGTGCTATTAAACCTTACATAAATAGCACAGAGTACATGGAAAGAATAATAATAATTAAAAAATTTAAAAAAAAAGAAAAAAAGAAAAAGCCATAAGTTGATGGCATGTTTTCCTGAATTTGGGCCATATTCAAGCTCAGATCACTGCCACATGCCACTGTGCCATCCAGTCCCCTACTCACACAACTACTGCAAATGGTATCATTTTGCAAATAATTTACTTGCTTAGTTTTGGCCATTAGTCATTCCCAATATCCTCAATATGCAGGTAATTTTCCACATTATTAGTTACCCACCTGTCTTATTAAACTGGACTTTCTGAAACCCTGTGTGTCTACATTTTCTGCACCTTTAGATCAAGCAAATAACTGCCTGTACCTGGATGGAAGGATTTAATAGGAAGATTATAGTTGATTCCAAAAGTTAATAACTATAACATCTGGTTTCTCTTTTTAACATTTAAATGATAAATTCAGTGTTCGAGAAGAAAGGAGAAAAAAGTGAGAACACAGAACAATGAAATCTTCTTATCATTTGTAGGACAGGTTAAATATAGATGGGCAGAAGGTAGGTTTTACTCTTTCCCACTTAATGTACCACTGCCTTGACGCAAAGGGACCAATCTTTATCACATTAAGAGAAATAATATCTCAGTGTCGAGACAAGACTTGGCTTCTTTTTCACTAAGAATGCCAAATGTGTTGCATTATGCAAAATCTTAGGTATCTTCCACTGCTCTTTATGATAGACTATGGCTGTTCTGAGATGTCTCAACTCATTTCTATTCAAACCTCTATAAAACCATCTGCATGGGAAGAGTTTTAAATATTGGTGGGTAAAACTGGGAACATTATTTTCCAAATCAGTTCAGAAGGGATGGGGGAAAAAAGAGAGAAACAGAAAGAGAGAAAGAAGAAGGAAGAAGAATCTGGGGTCTGGCTGTCCAGACCTGAGATGCTAAGGGCTGTGTTGGCAGCTGTCCATGGGCACAAGTGCTAAACCTATTTTGTATATACATTTACACACTTAAAAAAGATGCACATATCTTTAGCAGATGCACTTTCCTTGCTAGGCAAATAAAAACATGCTTGTTGCTTAAGTTCACCTGCAATGAAAACAAAATGCCCAAGAGCTATTCAAGAGGAATAACAGATTTGAGTTCCAGCCTGCATGACTCATTACTCTTTATGGATTCAACGTCCAAATATAAGTGTCGAAGGCCTGATGGCCCACCCTGGAGAAAGAGTACTTTCAAAAAGAGCTGAGTATCATAGGCACATTGCGGGCAGTGTAATTAACCTACCCAGGTGAAACTCTCCTTGGGGAGACATTTACTCCCTGAGTCTTCAAGATTCACTGAATATGGTAGCAGCAGAAATGGAGGAAGCTATCCTAGTACTATTGCTTCATCTGGGGTTAAACATAATGTCCCCTTCTTGTAAGTTGTTTCAGAGGATATAGATTCACCAAATTCAATTGGAAACACTTTGGACCTTCTCAGTAAACTCTGATATAGAAGAAAGATGCTCTCTCCTCAACTTGGACCTTTTCTTCCTTTCTGAATGCTGGAATGGAAGGGTCTCCCTTACAGAAATCTGACCAGAGAAATCAATATGCATGATTCTTTCCCATACCTACTTATGTGGACTCTGTTGTTCCTTAAGTGATACAGCTATGGCAAAAAGACTTCCTGAAGTCCATGCCAGCTGAAAAACTTGAAATCAATTCTGTTCTTGCATCCGTCCTCTGGTCAAAGAGTTTTCTTCATATACTGACATAGAACATATAAATAGAGATAGTAACCACTGAAATCAACAATACTGTAGTAATATATACTATAAGATGCATGAGCATATCCTGGCCCAACTGAAATCTATGACAGAATGCCTGTCAACTTTGGCACCGAGGTTTTACCAACTAGCTGTCTTCATTCTGCTTCAGGCATTTCACACAATCACAGAATCACAGAATCGTATCGGTTGGAAAAGACCTTTAAGATCATCGAGTCCAACCGTAAACCTAACACTACCAAGACCACCACTATACCATGTCCCTAAGCACCTCATCCAAACGTCTTTTAAATACTTCCAGGGAAGGCGACTCAACCACTTCCCTGGGCAGCCTGTTCCAATGCTTGATAACTCTTTCAGTGAAGAAAAATTTCCTAATATCCAGTCTAAACCTCCCCTGGCGCAACTTGAGGCCATTTCCTCTTGTCCTATCACTTGTTACCTGGGAGAAGAGACCGACCCCCACCTCTCTACAACCTCCTTTCAGGTAGTTGTAGAGAGCCATAAGGTCTCCCCTCGGCCTCCTTTTCTCCAGACTAAACAACCCCATTTCCCTCAGCTGCTCCTCATAAGACTTCTGCTCTAGACCCTTCACCAGCTTTGTTGCCCTTCTCTGGACACACTCCAGCACCTCAATGTCTCTCTTGTAGTGAGGGACCCAAAACTAAACACAGTATTCGAGGTGCGGCCTCACCAGTGCCAAGTACAGGGGCACGATCACTTCCCTAGTCCTGCTGGCCACACTATTTTTGATACAAGCCAGGATGCCATTGGCTTTCTTGGCCGCCTGGGCGCACTGCTCGCTCATATTCAGGCAGCTGTCCACCAACACCCCCAGGTCCTTCTCTGCCAGGCAGCTTTCCAGTCACTCTTCCCCAAGCCTGTAGCGTTGCATGGGGTTGCTGTGGCCCAAGTGCAGGACCTTGCACTTAGCCTTGTTGAACCCCATACAGTTGACCTCGGCCCATCGATCCAGCCTGTCCAGGTCCCTCTGCAGACCCTTCCTACCCTCCAGCAGATCAACACTCCCACACAACTTGGTGTCATCTGCAAACATGCTGAGGGTGCATTCGATCCTTTCGTCCAGATCATTGATAAAGATATTAAACAGAACTGGCCCCAACACAGAGCCCTGGGGAACACCGTTTGTGACCGGCCGCCAACTGGAGTAAACTTCATCCACCACCACTCTTTGGGCCCGGCCGTCCAGCCAGTTCTTTACCCAGCGAAGAGTACACCCGTCCAAGCCATGAGCAGCCAGTTTCTCCAGGAGAATGCTGTGGGAAACCACGTCAAAGGCTTTATGTGTAACTTGAATGTGTTATCAATTGTGAAACAGCTACTTTGGATTTGAACAACTGAAAACATAATTTCAGGACACTGGTGTTACATCGCCAGCTCTGTCACTGGGGTGTTTCTGTGCTGATTTTGACTCCCTTCTTAGTTCTCACCTTACTCCACAAAAAACTTAAACAAGTCTGTCCTATAGTGCTGTTATGACACTACATGAAATCCTGATGTCATTTCAACTGACAAGAAAATTCTTATTAATTCTTATTAATTCAGATAGTTTCAGCTAAACCTATCTTTAACAGCATTGCCAGAATGTGACAATCTGTAGATTTATGTACTTTTGTCAGAAGTTCAAGTATTTTGCTCCTTATACAAACTGAAACTGGCTACCTGTAAAATGGACATAAAGCTAAAAATCTGCCACTCTCCATCATTTATCAGCAGTCCTGGTTAACAGGGGAGGTCCCAGACGACTGGAGGCTTGCCAATGTGACACCCATCTACAAGAAGGACCTGAAGGAGGATCCGGGGAACTACAGGCCTGTCAGCCTGACCTTGGTACCGGGGAAAATTATGGAGCAGTTCATCTTGAGTGCGCTCAACAGGCATGTGCAGGCCAACCAGGGGATCAGGCCCAGCCAGCATGGGTTCATGAAAGGCAGATCCTGCTTGATCAACCTGATCTCCTTCTACGACAAGGTGACCTGCCTAGTGGATGAGGGAAAGGCTGTGGATGTTGTCTATCTAGACTTCAGTAAAGCCTTTGACACAGTTTCCCACAGTATTCTCCTGGAGAAACTGGCTGCTCATGGCTTAGACGGGTGTACTCTTCGCTGGGTAAAGAACTGGCTGGATGGCCAGGCCCAGAGAGTGGTGGTGAATGGAGTTTACTCCAGTTGGTGGCCGGTCACAAGCGGTGTTCCCCAGGGCTCGGTGTTGGGGCCAGTTCTGTTTAACATCTTTATCAATGATCTGGACGAAGGGATCGAGTGCACCCTCAGTAAGTTTGCAGATGACATCAAATTGGGTGGGAGTGTTGATCTGCTTGAGGGGAGGAAGGGTCTGCAGAGGGACCTGGACAGGCTGGATCGATGGGCCGAGGTCAATTGTATTACATTCAACAAGGCTAAGTGCAAGGTCCTGCACTTGGCCCACAGCAACCCCATGCAACGCTACAGGCTTGGGGAAGAGTGGCTGGAAAGCTGCCTGGCAGAGAAGGACCTGGGGGTGTTGGTGGACAGCTGGCTGAATATGAGCCAGCAGTGTGCCCAGGTGGCCAAGAAAGCCAATGGCATCCTGGCTTGTATCAAAAATAGCGTGGCCAGCAGGACTAGGGAAGCTATCATGCCCCTGTACTTGGCACTGGTGAGGCCGCACCTCGAATACTGTGTTTAGTTTTGGGTCCCTCACTACAAGAGAGACATTGAGGTGCTGGAGTGTGTCCAGAGAAGGGCAACAAAGCTGGTGAGGGGTCTGGAGCAGAAGTCTTATGAGGAGTGGCTGAGGGAACTGGGATTGTTTAGCCTGGAGAAAAGGAGGCTGAGGGAAGACCTTATCGCTCTCTACAACTATGTGAAAGGAGTTTGTACAGAGGTGGGGGTCAGTCTCTTCTCCCAGGTAACAAGTGATAGGATGAGAGGAAATGGCCTCAAGTTGCATCAGGAGAGGTTTAGATTGGATATTAGGAAAAATTTCTTCACCGAGAGGGTTATCAAGCATTGGAACAGGCTGCCCAGAGAGGTGGTGGAGTCACCATCCCTGGAGGAGTTCAAAAAACGTGTAGATGTGGCACTTCTGGACGTGGTTTAGTAGGCATGGAGGTGTTGGGTTGACAGTTGGACTAGATGATCCTAGAGGTCTTTTCCAAACTTAATGATTCTATGATTCTATGATTCATGAGTGTTTAGTGAGTACTATTTAATTAATATTTCTGTATTTTATTCAAGGAGGAAAAAACCATATAATTGCTATTTTTTTATAATTTGTATTTGCATGGTACTCTAAGCTGTTTGGACTAGTGACTCTATAAACTTCCATGTTTTCCTTTCTCCCTCCCTCTGCCACCCGCCCTCCCCTCCTGATTTCCTTTTTCCTTTCTAGGTAAATTCCATGTGTAATTTTCTGTAGTAAAACAAATTCTTAAGCAGGCATCCCCCCTTTTTTTTTTTTTAAATTGTAGGGGTTTTATTTCTTTTTTTTCTTCTTCTAATGCATATATGGAAAAGACAGTATGATTAAGGAAAACGGTCTCTTCTCTTGTTAAATTTTTGGTCCTGACAGTATAATTTGGAATGACTGATTTAGTATGTGCAATGAATGCAATATATCAAAATGGTGAATTCAGACCAGCACTACCACTGGGGCAGTCAGTTGAAGTCTTTGAATCTTCAAGACATATTCATAACAAGAATGACATTTTTGGGGACACTAGAACTTGTAAATTGGGGAACAGAGTTGTGATCATTTACTGGAAATTGCTGGACATTATTAAGTGATGCTGATTTCTTGCTACATGCAAGCTGTAATCCATTGCCCAACAACTAAACAAAAATTGTTTTACTGCCAACTCCTCTACTTTTTCATGAAAGAGTATGTAAAGGATGCAAAAGGACAAGGCTGCAGTTGCTACAAGTACCAAATCCTACAGAAATCAGCTGGAAAGTGTTTCAGTTACAGGATCCTGTCCTTAGTCCTAAAACTTGTCAGAAAAAAACAAATCCTACATATAAATTTCCAAAATATTAATGAAACATCCCCATTCTTTGTTCTGATTTGTATAATACTCATGCCTTTTGGAAATAAATGCTCAGCATGAAAGCTTTTCTGTGACTTCATCCAATAGCTGAAAGCAGCTAAAAACTGAACAAAAAATGCCATTTGGACAATGACCTTGGGAAATCCAATTAACATTAAATTAGGCTGAGATTATACATCATAGGCAATTAGGGTAGGGCTTTGAAAAGTACCTTACCTCTCTGATGTTTTCAAACCTTTTAGTGTTAATATTCCAATAAAAATGCTATTTTTCTCCACAGGTTCCACAAAGAATGAATTTTTGATTACTCAATATGGTTGATCAGACTGAGTTTATTAGAGTTGGTTTTTTCCTCTCCAAACTTCAGCCATTTATATCCCTCTCCTTCCCTTCTAAGAACTTCAACAAACCCTGCATTTACTCCCCCACCCTGCAAATGGCAAAATAAAGTTACCTTTTATTTGCGAGTGATCATTTTTTCCTGTCTATATTTTGACAAACAATATGGCAGAAAATGATTAAGGGTCTCATTTTACAATGTGACTTGTATGTTATTTATTGTCAAAATAAAAGTCACTTTGTGAATTGAAGTTTTTAATCATTTTTCCCCTTTTTCAGGAAATGGTTTTGTCAAAAAGTGATGATATTTGAGAGTGCTGTTTTTTTAATGACAGATATGATCCCTGTAAGGAGTTTATCACTAATTTTTCACTGTACTATAATTATATGGATAAACTATTGTTTATTTATTTTCCATTTAAATACTCTTCATTTCCCCCTTATTGTTATTACAGTGCCCTAGCTAGCTCCCACACAAAATAAAAGATATTCAAACTTCTTTGAAAATATTTTCCCTTTCTTCTTTTAGGAACATATTATATCAAATGCTCAATTCAATTTAGCAACAAACATAATGAAGACTCTAATTTCTTTGTAAATCAGACCATAAAGCATCTCTGTTTTCAAACCTCTCCTTGGAAATCACTGTTTCTTTGTCCCAGCTTCGCATTTGCAAATGAATTATACGTTTTCCATCTCCATATTACATCCCACCTAACTTTAGCTACTTTCTAGGAAGTTAAAAATCAATTTTATCAGTCTCCCCCTGTATTAAATACAGACAGACAAGGACTTCCAGAAGATGATCCAGAACTATCTGGTTAAGTCAGCTTTGGTTGTTCATTGAATGCACAGGTCTCCATCAGCTGATTATGAAAAAATATAAATGATCAGCTCTTTGATAAAAGTGTGTTAAATGCTCAAACTCAGATACAAGTGCATAACTTTTTTCAGATACACTTACATATGTCAGAGTGTTTCTCAGACAAGTATCCCAGAGAACTTTGCAAATGCCCATTAACTCATCACGGCTCTATGGGGGATACTAGGGAAGTCTGCAGTCAGTTTGTAATTACAGCAAATGAGGCCCAATATGTCAGTAAAATAATGAGGGGTCAAGAAAAAGTCCTGGATTGCAGCCTTATCCAGGTATCTATAAGCTACCTCTGTGGGTAATACTGAGAGAAGAGTGGGAGCTAAATATGCAAAACAGTGTGTTCTATTATGCTCTGTATTGCTATGTTGTTATTTAATGCTTAACACCAATGTATTTTAATGTAAGTTACTGCAGAGGGAAATCATGTCAGAAGTGATAGTATTTTCTTGCTATTCATGTCATAGTCAGACATCCCCACATGGACTACAGGGTCTGTGGTTTCAAGCACTGTGTAAAAATTTCTGCTAGTTGTACCAAAACAGCAATACAGCTACTGTCACACTGGTGCAAATACCACACTGGCACTTACTCCGTCAAAGCTGGGCTTCTAATTTCTCATTTAGTTTAAACACTAGGACATAAAAAGATCACTTTTTATCCTGGAGTACAAATATTTTGATGGCATATCCATTCACTCAGCATGGTCCAGCTGACTGAATATCCTTTCCCCATAGAGATGAGAGGCTGATTCAGTGGGAACAGCTCAGACAAGTGAATGCTTGATGGGCTGAAACAAGGAGCTGAGCTGCTCTTCTTACCATACACATGCAGGAGTTGCCACAGGAGTTGAGAATGGCCCCTAACACAGCAAGCAGCCAGTGGCAGTTGTTTTGACAGGAGTCATGAGAATCAGCAGTATGCTGGTAAGGAATAATTTAGCTTAAAGTGGAGTCCCAAAACCTAAATTTGATTTCCCATCCCTATCCCCTATCCTTTAAACTCCCATCTGGTGTTGTTTCCAAAGAAAGGACTCGCAAAAGGAAAAAATGGCATATTAGTGGCAAGGAGAGGACTCAGAGCTCTTGATTCTCAGATGAGTATCAACTGCAATAATCACAATGCAAATGCTTTCTAATTTGCTGCACACCTTATTTTTCCCAGTCGTGGAGATACATATCTCAAGTGAGGAAAAAGCTGAGTTGAGGTGGTGTTCTAAAAATGTCATGTTGCCGGTGTTTCTAATCAGGGCAAATTGTTTGGATTATTCAGAGTGGGCTGGTGCTGACAGTACCACGTTGCATCTTTTGCACTAATTATTTCTAACTGGTCACTAATCAGACTTTAACTTTAACTTTATCTTATCTTGTCTTATCTTATCTTATTTTAACATTCAGTCTGCAGTAGCTACAGACATAATTTCCCTCCTCAGTGCTGGGCAGTTCTTACTTGCTTCAGCCCATGATCATGTCAGGCTCGAGAGGAAAGAGGTACATGTGTAGGTCACAGAGATCAGAAAAGAAATAATTTTGGTAGTAAAACTCTGATGCAAAACATCTAAGGAGGGACAATTTGAAATTGCCATGCGGGAGAGCATGAAATCTGCCATGCGGCAGAGCTACAGGAGGAGGTAGAAAGGTTAAGGAGCATCAGGGAGGCTGAGAAAGAGATCGACTGGTGGTGCCATGCTCTGCCCCCCCTGAGACAGGAAGAGGAACAGCAGAAGCCACCAGTAAGAACCCACGATCAAGGGGATCCTGTATCCCCCGCCACTGGGCTGAAGGCAGCAGCTCAAAGGAGGAGAGTGAATGGAGGCGAGTCCACGCTCATGGCGGCAGGCAAAGGTCCTCCCTGCCCACCTCGTCCCCCAGGGGCCTCTGCACAACAGGTATGAGGCCCTGGAGGTGGAAGGCCAGTCAATGGAGGATGGGGACGACAGTCTATCTACACCAGAGGTGTCGCCCAGGTCAGAAGAACGTACCTCTCATATTAACTACCATATTGGCTGCCCCAGCCGGCAGCCAAGCACCACGCAGCCGCTCGCCCACTTCCCCCCCCCCGCCCCCGGTGGGATGGGGGAGAGAATCGGAAGAGCAAAAGTAAGAAAACTCGTGGGTTGAGATAATAACAGTTTAATAATTGGAACAAAATAATAGTAATAATAATAATGAATTATAATGGGAGGGAAAAAAACAACGAGAGAGAGAGAGAGGAACAAAACCCAAGGGAGGGAAAAAAAAAAGGAAAATATATATATAAAAATAAAATTACAACCGCTCACCACCCGCCGACTGACGCCCAGCCAGTCCCCGAGCAATGATCGCTACCCCCCAGCCAACTCCCCCCAGTTTATATACTGGGCATGACATCATATCGTATGGAATAGCCCTTTGGTAAGTTTGGATCAACTATCCTGGCTGTGCCCCCTCCCATTTCTTGGGCACCTGGCAGAGCATGGGGAGCTGAAGGGGGGGAAGAATCCTTGACCAATGTAAACACCGCTTAGCGACAGCCAAAACATCAGCGTGTTATCAATATTATTCTTATACTAAAATCCAAAGCACAGCACTATACCAGCTACTAGGAAGAAAATTAACTCTATCCCAGCCGAAACCAGGACAGTATCCACCCCTTATTCTATACCATTTACGTCATGCCCAGGTTCTACCTTTTCTAATACAATTAATCACCACCACTTTTCCTGTCTCTTGGTATGTATATCTATATATGTACACACAGTTATCATTCCCTTGGTCTATGGGCCATCCTTCTAAAATGTGTATTAAGTTCATTTAGTCCATGACTTTGGGCTCCATTTGTCATAATAGTCCTTCAGGGCCGAAGAGATGGTGTGTGGTGTTGGATTGTTGCATGCTGAAGCCAGTTCTGGTTCCATCACCACTGCACTTTGCTTGATTTCATCAAAGTTCATTCTTCACTAATCTGGGTGATCTTATTGAAATACCATTGATATGGTGTATAGTAACCATAAAAGTGATGACACACAGTATTATATAGCAGTTAACATCATACCATTTAGTTCATTGGCTATTCTCACCCAAAATCAAATCACCTTGAGGTACACATATGACTTCCCCATCCTTTCGCATTACCTACCAAGTGCACCCGGGTCCTTGAGCAAAAGCAATCCCACAAATGGGCTTGCCTTTGCCTGAGGCAGGAGTAACCCAGACTGTCTTCCCCAGCATCTTTTTTATGTGCCGTACAGGGACCTTATCCCCTTCTACAGTGCGTAAAAGTTTTGATTGGGCAGGGCCAGCTCGATTGACAGATCCCCTAGTGCTGACTAACCAGGTGGCCTTTGCTAAATGTGTATCCCAATGTTTGAATGTCCCACCACCCATTGCTCTCAGTGTAGTCTTTAACAGTCCATTGTATCGTTCAATTTTCCCAGAGGCTGGTGCATGATAGGGGATGTGATATACCCACTCAATGCCATGCTCTTTGGCCCAGGTGTCTATGAGGTTGTTTCGGAAATGAGTCCCGTTGTCTGACTCAATTCTCTCTGGGGTGCCATGTCGCCATAGGACTTGTTTTTCAAGGCCCAAGATAGTGTTCCGGGTGGTGGCATGGGGCACAGGATACGTTTCCAGCCATCCGGTGGTTGCTTCCACCATTGTAAGCACATAGCGCTTGCCTTGGTGGGTTTGTGGGAGCGTGATAGAATCGATCTGCCAGGCCTCCCCATATTTATATTTCAGCCATCGCCCTCCATACCACAGAGGCTTTAACCGCTTGGCTTGTTTAATTGCAGCGCATGTTTCACATTCATGGATAACCTGTGCAATAGTGTCCATGGTCAAGTCCACCCCTCGATCACGAGCCCATCTCTATGTTTCATCTCTTCCTTGATGGCCTGAGGTGTCATGGGCCCACTGAGCTATAAATAATTCACCCTTATGTTGCCAGTCCAGATCCACCTGTGCCACTTCCATCTTAGCAGCCGGTTCCACCTGCTGGTTGTTCTGATGTTCCTCAGTGGCCCGACTCTTGGGTACGTGAGCATCTACGTGACGTACTTTTACAACCAGGTTCTCTACTCGGGCAGCAATATCTTGCCACACTGCTACAGCCCAGATGGGTTTGCCTCTGCGCTGCCAATTGTTCTGCTTCCATTGCTGTAACCAACCCCACAGGGCATTTGCCACCATCCGTGAGTCAGTACAGAGATAGAGCACTGGCCACTTTTCTCATTCAGCAATGTCTAAAGCCAGCTGAATGGCTTTAACTTCTGCAAATTGGCTTGATTCACCATCTCCTTCAGCAGTTTCTACCACTTGTATAGGACTCCATACAGCAGCCTTCTACCTCCGATGCTTTCCTACAATACGACAGGACCCATCAGTGAACAGGGCATATTGCTTCTCATTTTCTGGTAGTTGATTGTACAGTGGGGCCTCCTCAGCACGCGTCACCTCCTCCTCTGGCGATATTCCGAAATCTTTGCCTTCCGGCCAGTCCATAATTACTTCCAAGATTCCTGGGCCATTGGGGTTTCCTATCCGAGCCCGTTGTGTGATCAGTGCAACCCACTTACTCCATGTTGCATCAGATGCATGATGTGTAGAGGGGACCCTCCCTTTGAACATCCAGCCCAGCACCGGCAGTCGAGGTGCCAAGAGGAGTTGTGCTTCCGTACCAACCACTTCTGAAGCAGCTCGAACCCCTTCATATGCTGCCAAGATCTCTTTTTCAGTTGGAGTATAGCGGCCCTCAGATCCTCTGTATCCCCGACTCCAAAACCCTAGGGGTCGACCTCGAGTCTCCCCTGGTGCTTTCTGCCAGAGGCTCCAGGTAGGGCCGTTCTCCCCGGCTGCGGTATAGAGCACATTTTTTACGTCTTGCCCTGCCCGGACTGGCCCAAGGGCTACTGCATGAACTATCTCCCGTTTAATTTGTTCAAAGTCTTGTCGTTGCTCAGGGCCCCATTTGAAATCATTCTTCCGGGTCACTTGGTAGAGAGGGCTTATGATCAGAATGTAATTTGGAATATGCATTCTCCAAAAACCCACAACGCCTAAGAAAGCTTGTCTTTCCTTTTTGCTAGTTGGTGGAGACATGGCTGTTATTGTGTTAATCACATCCATTGGGATCTGACGACATCCATCTTGCCATTTTATTCCTAAAAACTGGATCTCCTGTGCAGGTCCCTTGACCTTACTTTGTTTTATGGCAAAACCGGCTTTCAGGAGGATTTGGACTATTTTCTTCCCTTTCTCAAAAACTTCCTCTGCTGTATTGCCCCACACGATAATGTCATCAATGTATTGCAGATGCTCTGGAGCTTCGCCCTGTTCCAATGCAGTCTGAATCAGTCCATGGCAAATGGTAGGGCTGTGTTTCCACCCCTGGGGCAGTCGATTCCAGGTGTACTGAACGCCCCTCCAAGTGAAAGCAAACTGTGGCCTGCACTCTGCTGCCAAAGGGATTGAGAAGAACGCATTAGCGATATCAATTGTAGCATACCATTTGGCTGCTTTTGACTCCAGTTCGTATTGCAGTTCCAGCATGTCTGGCACGGCAGCACTCAGGGGCGGCGTGACCTCATTCAGGCCACGATAGTCTACTGTTAGTCTCCACTCTACATTAGACTTTCTCACTGGCCATATAGGACTGTTAAAAGGTGAACGAGTCTTACTGATCACTCCTTGGCTCTCCCGTCGACGAATCAGCTCATGGATGGGAATCAGGGAGTCCCGGTTGGTGCGATATTGCCTCCGGTGCACTGTTGTGGTAGCGATTAGCACCTGTTGTTCTTTGACCCTCAGCAACCCCACAACAGAAGGGTCCTCTGAAAGACCGGGTAAGGCAGACAGCTGTTTAATTTCTTCCATCTCCAAGGCAGCTATACCAAAAGCCCACCGGTACCCTTTTGGGTCCTTGAAATACCCTCTCCTGAGGTAGTCTATGCCAAGGATGCACGGAGCCTCTGGGCCAGTCCCAATGGGGGGCTTTTGCCACTCATTCCCAGTTAGGCTCGCTTCAGCCTCCAATACAGTCAGTTGTTGGGATCCCCCTGTCACTCCACAAATACAGATGGGTTATGCCCCTATATAGCTTGATGGCATCAGGGTACACTGTGCACCGGTGTCTACAAGAGCTTTATACTCCTGTGGGTCTGATGTGCCAGGCCATCGAATCCACACAGTCCAGTAAACCCGGTTGTCCCTTTCCTCCACCTGGCTGGAGGCAGGGCCCCCCTAATCCTGGTCATAATATTCATTACCCTTTTCTTGTGTATATGAGTCAGGAATTTCTTCATTAAAATCAGGAGTAAAATCAGCCCTTTTACTCTGTCTGGGGAACTGTCCACTGGAAACCGGAGCAGCAATTTTCCTGGAAGAACCCCCTTTGGTGATTGTTTTTCCTTGCAACTCATGTACCCGTGCCTCTAGGGTGGAGGTAGGTTTTCCATCCCACTTCCTCATGTCCTCTCCGTGGTCACGCAAGTAAAACCATAGGGTGCCCCGTGGTGTGTACCCTCTATATCCTCTCTCTTGAGCAGAAGAACGCTGACTCCTAATAGCTGAGACACTGGTCCGTATAGGTAGGGAGTAGGACAAATCCTCTTTGAACCGTTTGAACTCCTGGGACAGTTCCCGCACAGCTGAGACAAGGGAGGAAGAGATACTTTCTTCGTATTCTCGGAGGTTACTAGCAGCTTCATTCACTGTTGGACCGTCTCCATCTCTCCAGGTCACTATTGCCAGTGAGTTGGCACACGACGGTGCTGCGTTTCGTACCAATTTCCGCCACATGGGTCTTGTGCACTGGACCTCGTCTGGATCTATGGGTGACCGCACGTCGTTCAGGTCACCATAAATCACTTCCAGCATGGCTAATTCCCTCAGGTACTGGATACCTTTCTCCATGGTGGTCCGTTTCCCGGAGTGGTATACAACATCTTCCTTGAAGGGATATCTTTCTCTTATAGCTGACAGGAGTCGCCTCCAGAGGCTGCGGGCTGGTTCCCCTTTTCCAATCGCTTTGTCAATGCCCCCTTCCCTAGAAAGGGATCCCAGCTGCTTGGCTTCCTTACCCTCTAATTCCAGGCTACTGGCCCCACTATCCCAGCATCGGAGCAGCCAGGTGGCAATGTGCTCCCCTGGACGACGGCTGAAATCTTTTCGCATATCTTGCAGCTCACTCAGGGATAGGGATCGGGTAGTTTCGGTCTCATTTACGAGTTCTTCCTCTTCCTCTTCCTCTCCCTGTGATGGCCCTGCTCCTTCATCTTCCCTTTCTAAACGAGCTGACTTTCACTTCCAGGATTTCTTTTTATGTATAGGGGCGACTGATACTGACATGGGTTCGTTCCCTGTTTGAACCACAGTGCTTGTAACAGAGTTGTTCGGTGCAGCTGCAGCCGCAGTGCCTGTCGCAGGGGGAATCGGAACAGCCGCAGTGCCTGTCGCAGGGGGGGCTGGAGCAGCCGGAGTGCCTGTCTCAGGGGGGGCCGGAGCAACCGCAGTGCCTCTTGTTTTGTCACCAGATCCTTGAGGGTTCTGAATAGCGTTGAACAGGGCTCGGTAGGCATGGGCCAGACCCCAGCACATTGCAGTGATTTGTATCTCCTTAGAATTGCCAGAGTCACAGCATACTTCTTCCAAATATTCTACTAATTTTTCCGGATTCAGCACTTGTTCAGGGGTGAAGTTCCAAAACACTGGAGGTGCCCACCGCCCTAGGCATTTGCCCATGCTATCCCACACACCCTGCCACTCATAACTATCCAGCCTTGGGGCAGATCTCTGGATGATATTCTTAAATTGCTTACTACCCCTGGACAAGATCGAAACAATATTCCCAAGCAATACCAATACAAGTATCTTAACTACCCAAGGATGTTCAAAATACTGAAAAGTTACTGTAATGAAGGAGGAAGCATTGTAGAAGAAAGTAGTGAAGGTACAATTCTGCATTTCCTCCATAAAAAACCTCTCAGAGGAAGAAGTATAATTGCGAATTGTCTCCATAAGATGATACCCGACATACAATAACAGTTTCAGTACAGCACTTAGATACCAAAATAAACCCAAGGTCACTGTTTTAATAACAAATCTCACAGGCAAAACAGTACCAATTAAAGCAGAGCACAGCAAACTGCAAAAACCAACACCGATCTTTCACATATACGGCAAAGAAATGAGCATGGTGCAGATCAGGTAAACCGATGCTAGGAACAAATGGATCAATATCACGTCCCACAACTACTAACAGATCTAAATTCCTTAATACGCTCTGGTTAATCTGTTATTATCTCAAACCCTTCGAGCCCCACGTTGGGCGCCAAAAAGGACTGTCGTGGTTTAGCCCCAGCCGGCAGCCAAGCACCACGCAGCCGCTCGCTCACTTCCCCCCCCCCGGTGGGATGGGGGAGAGAATCGAAAGAGCAAAAGTAAGAAAACTCGTGGGTTGAGATAAGAACAGTTTAATAATTGGAACAAAATAATAGTAATAATAGTAATGAATTATAATTAGAGGGAAAAAAACAACGAGAGAGAGAGAGAGGAACAAAACCCAAGGGAGGGGAAAAAAAGGAAAATATATATAAAAAAAAAAAATTACAACCGCTCACCACCCGCCGACCAACGCCCAACCAATCCCCGAGCAATGATCGCTACCCCCCGGCCAACTCCCGCTAGTTTATATACTGGGCATGACATCATATGGTATGGAATAGCCCTTTGGTCAGTTTGGATCAACTATCCTGGCTGTGCCCCCTCCCATTTCTTGGGCACCTGGCAGAGCATGGGGAGCTGAAGGGGGGAAGAATCCTTGACCAATGTAAACACCGCTTAGCGACAGCCAAAACATCAGCGTGTTATCAATATTATTCTCATACTAAAATCCAAAGCACAGCACTATACCAGCTACTAGAAAGAAAATTAACTCTATCCCAGCTGAAACCAGGGCAAACACCACCTCCATAAGGAAGAGAAGATGGGTTATAGTTGTGGGTGACTCCCTTCTGAAGGGAAGCGAGGGTCCGATATGCCGAACGGACCCTCCTCTTAGGAAAGTCTGCTGCCTCCCTGGGGCCTGCGTGAAGGATATCACTAGGGTACTCCCTAGCCTGGTATGGCCCTTGGACTATTACCCCCTACTGCTCTTCCATGTGGGGGGCGATGAAGCTGCAACACGAAGTCCCAGGGCAATCAAAAGAGACTTCAGGGCCTTGGGACAGCTAGTAAGGGACTCTGGAGCACAGGTTATTTTCTCCTCTCTCCTTCCAGTTGTGGGCAGCGACACAAGAAGGAACAGAGACACCCAATCTATTAACGCATGGCTCCATGGCTGGTGTCATCACCACGGATTTGGTTTTTTTGACAACAGGATGGCCTACAGAGCACGAGGTTTGCTGACGTCTGATGGGATTCATCTTTCTCAAAGGGGAAAGAGAATCTTTGCTCAGGAGCTTGCAGGGCTCATCGACAGAGCTTTAAACTAGACTTGAAGGGGGAGGGGGATAATATCAGGCTTGCCCGTGGGAAGCTGAGGGACGACGTGCCACTGTTAGAGGGAGCGGGTGCCAGCAAGGGCACTCGGCCTGTGTCTCTGAGATGTGCGGGGTACACTGGGGCATAGCCGAAGTCAAACAGAGTTGAGCTAGGGGATACTGAGGCAATAGGAGCCCAGAGGGAAACGCCAGTGAAACACCTAAAAGCACACAAGGGGTGTTCTTCTATGAAGGAGACACGGATGACAGCCCAGCTGAAGTGCCTCTACACCAATGCACGCAGCATGGGCAACAAGCAGGAGGAGTTGGAAGCCATTGTACATCAGGAAAACTATGATATGGTGGCCATCACGGAAACATGGTGGGATGACTCACACAACTGGAGTGCGGCGATGGATGGCTATAAACTCTTCAGGAGGGATATGCAAGGCAGGAGAGGTGGTGGGGTAGCCCTATACGTCAGGGAGAGTCTGGATAGTTTAGAGCTCAATGATGGTGATGATAGGGTGGAGTGTCTATGGGTAAGAATCAGGGGGAAGGCCAACAAGGCAGATATTGTGGTGGGAGTCTGTTACAGACCACCCAATCAGGATGAGGAGGCCGACAAACTATTCTATAAGCAGCTGGGAAAAGCCTCACGATCTCTAGCCCTTGTTCTTGTGGGGGACTTCAACCTGCCGGATGTCTGCTGGAAATACAATACAGCAGAGAGGAAACAGTCTAGGAGGTTCCTGGAGTGTGTGGCAGATACCTTCCTGAAACAGCTGGAGAGTGAGCCAACTAGGGAAGGTGCCCTGCTGGACCTGTTGTTCACGAACAGAGAAGGACTTGTGAGCCATGTGATGGTTGGAGGCTGTCTTGGGCAGAGTGATCACGAAATAATAGAGTTTTTGATATGTGGAGAAGCGGAGAGGGGGGTCAGCAAAACTGCCACCTTAGACTTCCGGAGGGCGGACTTCGGCCTGTTTAGGAGACTGGTCGAGAGAGTCCCCTGGGAGGCAACCCTAATGGGCAAAGGAGTCCAGGAAGGCTGGACATTCTTTAAGGAGCAAGTCCTAGAGGCACAAGAGCAGGCTGTCCCCAGGTGCCAAAAGACGAGCCGGCGGGGAAGAAGACCGGCCTGGCTGACTAGAGAGCTCTGGCTAGAACTCAGGAAAAAGAGGAGAGTCTATGACCTATGGAAGAAGGGGCAGGCAACTCAGGAGGACTACAAAGGTGTAGCGAGGTTGTGCAGGGAGAAAATTAGAAGGGCCAAAGCTGAGCTAGAGCTCAATCTGGCTGCTGCTATAAAAGACAACAAAAAATACTTCTTCAAATACATTAGCAGCAAAAGGAGAGCTAAGGAGAATCTCCAGCCCCTAGTAGACGGGGGAGGGAACACAGTGATCAAGGATGAGGAAAAGGCTGAGGTACTTAATGCCTTCTTTGCCTCAGTCTTTAATAGCAGGGCCAGTTGTTCTCTGGGTACCCAGCCCCTGGAGTTGGAAGACAGGGACGGGGACCAGAATGGAGCCCCCATAATCCAGGGGGAAATGGTTAGTGACCTGCTGCACCACTTAGACATTCACAAGTCTATGGGGCCTGATGAGATCCACCCGAGAGTACTGAAGGAGCTGGCAGATGTGCTCACCAAGCCCCTTTCCATCATTTACCAGCAGTCCTGGCTAACTGGGGAGGTCCCTGCTGACTGGAGATTAGCAAATGTGACGCCCATCTTCAAGAAGGGCTGGAAGGAGGACCCGGGGAACTACAGGCCTGTCAGCCTGACCTCGGTGCAGCTGATGGAGCAGATCATCCTGAGTGCTATCACACGGCATGTAGAGAATAACCAAGGGATCAAGCCCAGACAGCATGGGTTTAGGAAAGGCAGGTCCTGCTTGACCAACCTGATCTCCTTCTATGACAAGGTGACCCGCCTAGTGGATGAGGGAAAGGCTGTGGATGTTGTCTATCTAGACTTCAGTAAAGCCTTTGACACGGTTTCCCACAGCATTCTCCTGGAGAAACTGGCTGCTCATGGCTTGGACGGGTGTACTCTTTGCTGGGTAAAGAACTGGCTGGATGGCCGGGCCCAAAGAGTGGTGGTGAATGGAGTTTACTCCAGTTGGCGGCCAGTCACAAGTGGTGTTCCCCAGGGCTCTGTGTTGGGGCCAGTTCTGTTTAATATCTTTATCAATGATCTGGACGAAGAGATCGAGTGCACCCTCAGTAAGTTTGCAGATGATACCAAGTTGTGCGGGAGTGTTGATCTGCTGGAGGGTAGGCAGGCTCTGCAGAGGGACCTGGACAGGCTGGATCGATGGGCCGAGGTCAACTGTATGAGGTTTAACAAGGCCAAGTGCAAGGTCCTGCACTTGGGCCACAGCAACCCCATGCAACGCTACAGGCTTGGGGAAGAGTGGCTGGAAAGCTGCCTGGCAGAGAAGGACCTGGGGGTGTTGGTTGACAGCCGCCTGAATATGAGCGAGCAGTGTGCCCAGGCGGCCAAGAAAGCCAATGGCATCCTGGCATGTATCAAAAATAGTGTGGCCAGCAGGACTAGGGAAGTGATCATGCCCCTGTACTAGGCACTGGTGAGGCTGCACCTCGAATACTGTGTTTAGTTTTGGGCCCCTCACTACAAGAGGGACTTTGAGGTGCTGGAATGTGTCCAGAGAAGGGCAACGAAGCTGGTGAAGGGTCTGGAGCAGAAGTCTTATGAGGAGCGGCTGAGGGAGCTGGGATTGTTTAGGCTGGAGAAAAGGAGGCTGAAGGGAGACCTTATTGCTCTCTACAACTACCTGAAAGGAGGTTGTAGAGAGGTGGGGGTTGGTCTCTTCTCCCAGGTACAAGTGATAGGACAAGAGGAAATGGTCTCAAGTTGCGCCAGGGGAGGTTTAGACTGTATATTAGGAAATTTTACTTCACTGAAAGGGTTATCAAGCATTGGAACAGACTGCCCAGGGAAGTGGTTGAGTGGCCATCCCTGGAAGTATTTAAAAGACGTTTGGATGAGGTGCTTAGGGACATGGTATAGCGGCGGTCTTGGTAGTGTTAGGTTTACGGTTGGACTTGATGATCTTAAAGGTCTTTTCCAACCTATACGATTCTGTGATTCCGTGATTCTGGGACTCTGAACGCGAGTGTATTAACTAGCAGCTCACAAGCTTTGCCTATTCCTCTGCTCCTGCTCCAGTCTGACAGGATTGGCACAAGGAAGGTCTTAAAACTGCCAAACTAGCACATTTGATGAGTCCAGGTTCTTTTCAACCCCTATGGCAACGTCCTTTTTTCATGCAGTAAAAGTTTGTTACCTGTTCACAAACATAGTCCTGCTTCAAAGCTCCCTGCTCTGTTTCCACTGCTGATTTCTGTATTTTCCTAGTTATTCAGCATCAAACCCAGAAAGTCCTGGACTGCTGGAGTCCTGAGGCTTTTTTTTTTTTTTTTTTTCTTCCTTTTTTTTCTTTTCTCCCCCCCCCCAAATTCCTAAGCTTAGCATTTCTCCTCTGTCATTCTGCTTTATGAGAACAAAAGCAAAAGGAGTAAGATTGTTTAGCTAGATCTAGCGCACAGCAAACAATTCAAGTAAGGAAACAGACAGTTGAAGATCCTATCCATGGGTCTGTGGAACTCAATGTTGATTTAATAAAGCACATCAGCAGCTCAGCAAGACAGTACATAATGAAGCACAGCACCAGCCAAGTAAGATCATGTACAGAAGCACAGGCTATGAGAGCACAGCACAGATATCACCAGCTCTGTAAGACATTTACACACATAACACAGGACATGACAAATATACATTTACATGGCATGAACTGAAACTGTGCTCTGTGCCAGTGTGGAAATGGTGTAATAACAGATTCCTATCATTTTTTTTTCAGGTCATCCAATCTGATGTAATTTGATCTGACCAGCCATTGTGCCTTGCTTTTGGTCCCTGAGCAACAGAGCTGTGCACAGAAAGTTATGGAACTGCTGGGGTAATAATAAAATATACAAAGGGTACAACAACGTATACAGCAAAGCAGCTTTGTCCATGATGAAATTAGTCCACTATATTCACTGCAGTGCCTCTAAGCAGAAGCTCTCTGTTGTGTCCCTCTGCATGACAGAGGGTGATATTCCATTTGGAGAACATTTGGATTGTCTAAGCTGTAAAAACATTGCCAGGTGTTGCAAAACGCAAAGCCAGGAAATAGGGGAGGCAGGTTTTTGCTTGTTTTTCTTAAAATTGTTGTTGCTGTTTTACTATATGAGTTGCTTTCCCTATACTCAGCAATTTGTTGTACTTGTGCTATGACATAGCTAAGTTTATAGTCTCAGGCTTTGGGTAAAACTGGGTTGAGAGGAAACTTCAGCCATTGGTGATGAGCTGTGTAAGGTCTTATGCAAGTCTGAAACACAGAGAAGATATTGTCTGAACAAGGAAGATAGCTGAATTTTTTGAACTTTCCTGTTTGGTTCAGGAACCTCAGCCTGGCTACAGTGCTGCCCATATGGGATATATAAAGTCTAGGCTCATATTTCTGTCACCGAAATCGGGAATCAAACTCCTTAACACCAATGTAGCATTAAGAAGCAGGCATTCTTTATTACGGCGACAGATGCACAGGGGATCGCTCCACCTAGCATGCATACTCTAGGTTACATCAACCAAAGCTTATATTGTCCAATTACATACATATGCATCAAATTTCCTGGAATGATCATGCATATTCATTCTGTTTCCCAGAGCTAATTATCATATTCGTGTGGTCATTACGCATGCGTCCTTGAATTCTGAGGGGCTTCCATGGGGGTCTCTGGTGGTCTTGGGTGGTCATACAGGTGTGTCCTTTAGTTGACCCCTTCTTCTGGACATGCGCAATATCACCTTGCTTACGTAACTTGCTTCCCTTCTTCATGGTGCATGGTCCCTAACAATGATTGGCACCCTTATTCCTATTCTAACACAAACCAATTATTCTAACTACTCCTTGACTCATTGTCAAGATGGGCTGGGGCTGTACTGGGAGCATAGCAGCATGTCCGTACTACTCCTCGTCCAATTGCCTTTGGGCATGGCAGCATATCCATAGCCATAGATGTACAAACACAACATTAAAGTATTATCTACCCCGCTCCTATCTCTATGAAGCTTAGTTACAAAAGAACAAACTAATCATTTTGGTTACATCTGGTTACATTTCCCCCCTTTGGAAGTTTTGAAATAATCATCTTTTCAATACTTCCACTCTTCCACTCTTTGTTCTTGTGGGGGACTTCAACCTGCCAGATGTCTGCTGGAAATACAATACAGCAGAGAGGAAACAGTCCAGGAGGTTCCTGGAGCGTGTGGCAGATAACTTCCTGACGCAGCTGGTGAGTGAGCCAACGAGGGAAGGTGCCCCGCTGGACCTCTTGTTCACCAACAGAGAAGGACTGGTGAGTGATGTGATGGTTGGAGGCTGTCTTGGGCAGAGCGATCATGAAATGATAGAGTTTTTGATACGTGGAGAAGCGGCGAGGGGGGTCGGCAAAACTGCCACCTTAGACTTCCGGAGGGCGGACTTCAGCCTGTTTAGGAGACTGGTCGACAGAGTCCCCTGGGAGGCAGCTCTTATGGGCAAAGGGGTCCAGGAAGGCTGGACATTCTTTAAGGAGGAAGTCCTAAAGGCACAAGAGCGGGCTGTCCCCAGGTGCCGAAAGACGAGCCGGCGGGGAAGAAGACCGGCCTGGCTGACTAGAGAGCTCTGGCTCGAACTGAGGAGAAAGAGGAGAGTCTATGACCTCTGGAAGAAGGGGCGGGCAACTCAGGAGGACTACAGGGGTGTAGCGAGGCTGTGCAGGGAGAAAACTAGAAGGGCCAAAGCTGAGCTAGAGCTCAGTCTGGCTGCTGCTATAAAAGACAACAAAAAACACTTCTTCAAATACATTAGCAGCAAAAGGAGAGCTAAGGAGAATCTCCAGCCCCTAGTAGATGTGGGAGGAAACACAGTGACCAAGGATGAGGAAAAGGCTGAGGTACTTAATGCCTTCTTTGCCTCAGTCTTTATTAGCAGGGCCGAATGTTCTATGGGTACCCAGCCCCTGGAGTTGGAAGATAGGGATGGGGACCAGACTGGAGCCCCCATTATCCAGGGGGAAATGGTGAGTGACCTGCTGCACCACTTAGACACTCACAAGTCTATGGGGCCTGATGAGATCCACCCGAGAGTGTTGAAGGAGCTGGCAGATGTGCTCACCAAGCCCCTTTCCATCATTTACCAGCAGTCCTGGCTAACTGGGGAAGTCCCTGCTGACTGGAGATTAGCGAATGTGACACCCATCTTCAAGAAGGGCCGGAAGGAGGACCCGGGGAACTACAGGCCTGTCAGCCTGACCTCGGTGCCGGGGAAGCTGATGGAGCAGATCATCCTGAGTGCTATCACACGGCATGTAGAGAATAACCAGGGGATCAGGCCCAGCCAGCATGGGTTCAGGAAAGGCAGGTCCTGCTTGACCAACCTGATCTCCTTCTATGATAAGGTGACCCGCCTAGTGGATGAGGGGAAGTCTGTGGATGTTGTCTATCTAGACTTCAGTAAAGCCTTTGACACGGTTTCCCACGGCATTCTCCTGGAGAAACTGGCTGCTCATGGCTTGGACGGGTGTACTCTTCGCTGGGTAAAGAACTGGCTGGACGGCCGGGCCCAGAGAGTGGTGGTGAATGGAGTTTACTCCGGTTGGCGGCCGGTCACAAGCGGTGTTCCCCAGGGCTCGGTGTTGGGGCCAGTTCTGTTTAACATCTTTATCAATGATCTGGACGAAGGGATCGAGTGCACTCTCAGTAAGTTTGCAGACGACACCAAGTTGTGTGGGAGTGTTGATCTGCTGGAGGGTAGGCAGGCTCTGCAGAGGGACCTGGACAGGCTGGATCGATGGGCTGGGGTGAATTGTATGAGGTTTAACAAGGCCAAGTGCAAGGTCCTGCACTTGGGCCACAGCAACCCCATGCAACGCTACAGGCTTGGGGAAGAGTGGCTGGAAAGCTGCCTGGCAGAGAAGGACCTGGGGGTGTTGGTTGACAGCCGCCTGAATATGAGCCAGCAGTGTGCCCAGGCGGCCAAGAAGGCCAATGGCATCCTGGCCTGTATCAAAAATAGCGTGGCCAGCAGGACTAGGGAAGTGATTGTGCCCCTGTACTCGGCACTGGTGAGGCCGCACCTCGAATACTGTGTTCAGTTTTGGGCCCCCCACTACAAGAGGGATATTGAGGTACTGGAGCGCGTACAGAGAAGGGCAACGAAGCTGGTGAAGGGTCTGGAGCAGAAGTCTTATGAGGAGCGGCTGAGGGAGCTGGGACTGTTTAGCCTGGAGAAAAGGAGGCTGAGGGGAGACCTCATCGCTCTCTACAACTACCTGAAAGGAGGTTGTAGAGAGGTGGGGGTCGGTCTCTTCTCCCAGGTAACAAGTGATAGGACAAGAGGAAATGGCCTCAAGCTGCGCCAGGGGAGGTTTAGACTGGATATTAGGAAATTTTTCTTCACCGAGAGGGTTATCAAGCATTGGAACAGACTGCCCAGGGAAGTGGTTGAGTCGCCATCCCTGGAGGTATTTAAAGGACGTTTGGATGAGGTACTTAGAGACATGGTGTAGTGATGGTTTTTGGCAGTGTTAGGTTTATGGTTGGACTCGATGATCTTAAAGGTCTTTTCCAACCTATATGATTCTGTGATTCTGTGATTCTGTGATTCATCTTTCCTATCTCAACATAAGCAGGTGGCTTCTCTCCCGGCATTGGTGCACAATGCTTCATCACTGATTTTAAAATTGCTACAGAGTTCCTAGACATTGTCTGTGTCGATATTTTCTTTAAACATTGATAAACCAAACAAATCATCAATACAACTATAATCAAAATGATTAGTGTCTGTAACAACTCAGTTATCCAACCTTTAAGAGAAAATCCAAAATGTCCCAAAATTTGACCTAACCCGTTTGTTTGCATTTCACTATTATTGATTTCACTGTCCCTGTCATTCCCACACAGATAATTGATTTCTGTAAATCCACAATCATCGCTTCAATTCCCCCATGTGTTTCTCCATGTTTTTCCTCTGCTATCTTTATCATTATTTGTGGGGTAACTATGACTTTCCGGGTGGGTGTTACCCACCATCGGTCCTCATTTTCTACTGCTCTCAACTGTTCTGCCAATAATCTATCCAACTTACCATAGTGTGGTTTCGGGGTCGGAAGTTTTACCTGTTTTACTGGTACCAGGGCAAGGATGCTTTGCTCTACTGCCTCTCTAGCAGTTTTATCAGCCAATCGGTTGCCCACATTTACCACGGTTTGTCCAAACTGATGTGCTTTACAATGCATTACCACTACTTCCTTGGGCTGCTGGATGTCCTGGAGGAGTTGAAGAATTTCTTCCTTGTATTGAATGGATGATACTTGAGCTGACAACAGTCCTCTTTCCTTCCAGATAGCTCCATGTGCGTGAACCACGCCAAATGCATAATTTGAATCAGTCCAAATGTTCACCCGTTTTCCTTTAAGCGATTCTCAGAGCTTGTCCTAGAGCCACTAATTCTGCTTTCTGTGCTGATGTATTAACAGGGAGGGCTTCAGCTTTCATCACCCTGGTGGTGGTAACCACTGCGTACCCCGCCATTTGTTTTCCATCTCAGACAAAGCTGCTTCCATCTGTAAACAGCTCCAAATCAGGATTAGGCAATGGTTCGTCCTTCAGGTCCTGTCTGCTAGAATATACCTGTTCAATAGTTTGCAAACAATCATGGTGTAAAGACTCACCCATTTCTGAGCTCAAAAACATTGCTGGGTTCACTGCTGTTGTAGTTTTAAGTTCCACATCGTCCTGTAAACTGCAGCAGTCTACTCAATGCATTCAGACAAATTTTATTATTTTATTCCTTATCTCAAATACTCACAGACAAAAACTCCACTTTCGCAGTTCACAGTTGTCTAATTTCTTCTGCAAGCTTTTCATTATCAGACATCCAGTGCTGAAGGCAGAAACATTTCTGCCAATCAGGCTAGAGTTTGGACCTACAATATATCCTGGAGAGTTGGTCACCAAGCATACATACAGCCTATAAAACACAAACACAAGTGTCTGATTTTACTTATGGTTTCATGCATCAGTTTTAAAGCATGGGTGGAGATCAGCTCACAGATCTGAATGTTTTGGATGGGTCATTTATTATGTGAAAGGAAACCTGGGCCATACTCTGCACTGATTCACTTCAGGGCAGAACACTTTATCTCAGCCACAATGTACCCATCAGCAGTGGTAGAATATGGCCCTAGATAGTCTCTAGCTTTACACTGGACTTGATGTTTTGCAACACCAGCCTCTCTCCCATGAATCTAAGGGTAACCACAACATGTAGGACTAATTCTTTGGACTCCTATCCATGGGTGCTAATGAAGACATCAACTGAGTGCATGCAATATGGCGTACACCTCATACCAAATGGTTATAGTGGAAGAAGAGAAGAGGAAAATGGTAAAAGTCCTATAGTTTCATCTCTAGTAAATCTATCTTTGCAGTTTGCTCTCAACTGAGAAGCTGGAGGTTTTTTAACCAATAAATCACCTGCCTTGACCCTCGTATCAACAACAGTAGTTCAGTGAACTGAGATACAAAGATCAGGTCTCCTGCCTCAGATTTCTGAAAGCAAGCAGGAAGTAAATAAACATCGAGAAATGCCTTCATTCATTTTAGTTTTGAAGCTCATTTATTTTTCTTTACATTTGAAGAAACAAGTATTTTACAAAGACAAGGCTGTTGATTGCTCAGTTAGAATATTGGCCAGAGATAGTGCTCACTGGTATGAGATCCATTTCACACCAAAGGTTATGATCTTCACATCTGCTTGGTAGGAAATGACCTAGATGTGTTTTACCATTAGTGGACGGAGCCAGAACTTTCAGGGACACTTTTCTAGGGAGTTTCTGAGACTTCAGAGAAAGAGATCATCTCTTCATAAAATGAACCAGGTGAAATATATTCAGGAAATCTCTTTGTAAAGCAAATCTATACAGAAATCTAGGTGGTTAGCTCAACATATTGTGCTAAGTAGGTGTATTATCTAAACTTAGATGGGACAAATGCTACCTCTTGTCATTATGCCGTCATTCTAAAAACACTATTCATTTATTAAGGTCTAAATAGTGTGGACATAAGATAGTCAGCACCATTTGTCCTGGGGTCCAAGACTTAATTCCAGCATATCTGATTTCTAAAGAACATTACAGATATACCAACAAAAGCTATAGGTATGAGATCACGTGACCAAGAACTAAATACATTTCAATGAATCTGGCAAACTAAAATTATCATGCTTTGCTCTATTCTGACCATTGTTTAGAGTAATTAAATCCTGTGCCTTCTGGAGTGTTGGGCTTGTCGTGGAAGAGAAGTCAGACAAATTGGCTGCTTTTAATATAAAGGCAATTATTATTTATTGAGGCTGCTGAACAAAGATTACTCAGTAGCAATGTGGCTAACACTTAGTCTACCTTGACACAACCTGGAATGTTTAAATGTAAGTACACAGTGTTTTTCTGTATCCTGTCCTGTTTTGTTAAGTCATGGAAAGAATTGCTGATGACCAGATTCTTATGCTGTCCATATCCTGTTCAAAAAATTTGTCTCAAATAAAGGCCATGCTTTCATATTCCCAGCAGTTCAATCTCAGAACTGCAATAATTTGAAATGATTATCATTCTCACTTATATTTCTGTAAGTTGTGTTTAACACTTCTATTCTTGACATTTACATGTTGTAACTGAGTATCCATATATGTATATATACATATGTGTCAGTATATATATCATATATATGTATATACATACATATATGAGGGAACTGGAAATTGCTGTGATGGCAGTATTTAGAAGACTGATCAATCAAGCCAGTTTAAACTTTAAAACACAACTCTACTAGACTGATGCTCATGAACAATACATATTATTTTAATGGTTTGTTCCTACTCGTTAACAACCATTATCACTGCATATTCAACATAGTCAGTGCTTAACAATCAATCCTAAATTAAGTACGAGTACACAGTACCATGGAGCTCATGCCATGCAGTTAGTGCTGATGACTATAGTCCTTGATGATCTTAATAGATGAGGTCGAAGTGATCAGGCTCTCTTACAAGGTCTTACATCACCACATCTGAGATCTCATCCTGTTATAAAGTGTTTGGATTTCTAGATAGTGCATAGCTCTCGGCCTCCAGCTATTGACTACTTGCTGCCCAAAGATGGGAGGGGGTGCTAAGTTCCCAGGCTGAAGCAGATGCCTTCTCCTATTGTTTGGCTGGGATTTTTTTTGTCCCTCACTGAGCTGCTGCTTCTTTTCCTTCAGTGAAAGCAGTCTTTTCATGGGTCTTGAGGTTGTGCTGCTTCAATGATCAATAATTGCCCATCAGCGAGTTGTTTGCAGTTCTGGGTCCTTTGTTTTCGACCCATGCCCATACCTTCAGGGCCTTTGCTGCTATTCCACATTTAAACTGACATGATAACAGGGAAAATCTGGTACCACCCTCAGGTTCACACAACAAGTTATCATAGCAAGCTGATAACAAGTCCAAGAGGCCAGGACGGGGGCCTGACACTGTTAGCAGAAGGCTTACGTTCTGTTACTAGCACTGATTATACTATTTTTATGGGCCATTAGGTACAAAAATGCTTATACAGTTGTGCTATGTTAGTGTGTTTAGTTTTGGTTTCAAAACAAACTAATATTAAAATCTGTTCAGTGTACTTCTGCTTTCATGGGTGCAGCAGGTCTCTGTTGATCCAATGAATATTCGAATTGTAAAAAAACCACTTTCCCATAAGAAGCAACAGACCCACTGGTGCTGACTGCTCATCAGTTTCAGTGGGAGATGATGGGAGATGGGCCTAGGGGAAGAATTTGGGGTTGTAGTTTTAATCCAGGAACATGACTGACCAGTGATGCTCTTCTAGTTACTGCCGCTATTTTTTCAAGAACATTTACACACTTCCCTTCTTGGATTATTTCTCAGGGAAAGACTAAGATGACGATCTTTACAGAAAGAGAGCCATGATAAAAAACATTAACAAGAATGTTTTTATAACAACCTCCCATCACTGCAAGGCTTGTTTATAAGCCCTTTCTTCACCTAGAAGGAGGACTGGCCAGCTGAACTCCTGGTTATGGCCAGCTGAACTCCTGTTGCGAAGCAGGAGTTAAGAAGAAAATCAAATGTCTTGTCTGGGGTCACAAAATAACAAGGAACTTTGCTCTTGTCAGGCTGACATAAGGTCACAGAAGAGAGTGAAACAAGGTGGTTCAATTTAAAAAGCATACACAAAATAAAATTAAATAATGTTATTAGACCTTAACATAAATTGAAATTCATGTAAAATTGCTCATCAGTTTCCATTTTTACTTTAGATGGGTGTTTAAATCCTCACACATCTGTATGTCAGGGATGTCTTTGAAGATAAGAAGCTCTAATTTTAGGTCTACCTGATACACTTTTTTCAAGCTTGATCCTCAGAGCTCTTATCTCTTCTCTAACCTGGAGAGAAGCTGCTTTATTTGCTTGTTTTATATGAGTGGAACCAGTTCCTGGAGAAAGACAGAGAACTGCTGAATGGACTCGGGTGTCTGCCAAAGGTTTTCTCAGTTCACTTTTAGAGAGACACAAATGTCCCTTCCAGAAAGTATTAGTGTGTTGTGCTTCACACTGAATAAATTCTTCTAAAATCAGAGGAGTGATATAAGAAATGTCCCCATAAACAGTAGTGTCTTGAATTCTCCTACTTCACCACAACATCTTAGAAAACATTAAATGGGATTTGTTTCTTTAACCTCAGAGGTAAATATAATCCATATGATATTCTTATTGTATCAACTAAACAACAAAATTCTGTCAACATCACAGTCTACAAATAATTGCTAAAATATAAAAATCCAGATTCTGAACCCAGATCTCTTACATCACAGTCCCTGCCTTAACCACAAATCTTTATGTTAAAATAAAATTTCCTCATGGAAGCTCTATTCAGACTACTATAGTCTAGTGCGAGAAGATAGATTTAATGATCGTGTATTTTCTGATCTAACCTATACAGATGAAGATGTCCCAGCCATCTGTAATAGTTATACACAAAGTTTGCTGTGTTTTAATGGGAGAAGGGCTTCATGAGCCTCTGTAAAAGAGTGACAAAGTAGTACAGGACTTGGGGGGGAGAGGGGGGGGGCACAGGAGAGCAGTGTCCTGGTTTCAGCTGAGATAGAGTTGATTTTCTTTATAGTGGCTGGTATGGGGCTATGTTTTGGATTTGTGCTGAAGACAGTGTTGATAATACAGAGATGTTTTAGTTGTTGCTGCACCAGTCAAGGACTTTTCAGCTTCCCGTGCTCTGCCAGGTGCAGAAGAAGCTGGGAGGGGACACAGCCAGGATAGTTGATCCAAACTGACCAAAGGGCTATTCCATACCACATGACGTCATGCTCAGTATATAAAGCTGGGGAAGAAGAAGGAAGGGGGGACATTTGGAGTGATGGCGTTTGTCTTCCCAAGTAACCGTTACGCATGATGGAGCCCTGCTTTCCTGGAGATGGCTGAACACCTGCCTGCCCATGGGAAGTAGTGAATGAGTTCCTTGCTTTGTTTTGCTTGCGTGCGCGGCTTTTGCTTTACCTATTAAACTGTTTTTATCTCAACCCTCAAGTTTTCTTACTTTTGCTCTTCCGATTCTCTCCCCCATCCCACCGGGGGGGAGTGAGCGAGCGAGCGGCTGTGTGGTGCTTAGTTGCTGGCTGGGGCTAAACCACGACAAGCAGAAATTTGGTTTTGGTCTTGTTTCTCTAGTCAGATAACATTTGGTACAAGGTGTCAGGCAAGTGTCTGAAGTTCAAGATAATAACCCAGTTAGCTCTCCAGACTCATCGAAATTTTCAGTGTTATTTGCACAAAGATGAAGAAGTTTTTGTGAGCATGGTTTTGTGTGAGAAGAATGTACATTTCATTATTTGACTTGTCAATGTTATTCATGAGGCTATGCTTTTCTCAATTCTGTTTTCTTACATTGAGAAGATTTGTGTGTGGGGTTTTTTATTTATTTTATCTTACCTGCACAATTGTAACACATATGAACTTTTGATAGAGCTAGGCAAACTGTGCTTTTAAATGCTCTACTAATATTTACTTGAATTTTTAAAACAAGTTCTCAGTGACTAGGTTAGCCCTCACTCTGTGTTTGTTTTCTGCCGTTATTTTAGATAATGAGTTTGCTGGCTGGGATGTTCCTGGGAACAGCTAATTTTAGACAACTATTAAAAAATACTAACAGAAGGTGAATTTCACAAAATGCTGCTATTTGCAATGGAAGTCTGGTTTTAAGAGTTGTGGTTTGCTCATCCAATCAGAAAAACATATATAATTTATGTGTCTGCTCACACCATCTTGAATTTCAGATTTTAAATGTTATGTACTTAAAACCATCTGCTCACAAGCTAAATTCACACCATGGTTTTATTGGAGAAAAAATATATATTTGGTAAACAGATTTGAATAGTTGATGAAGGGAGGGAAAATGCCATCTGATTGTACAATTTCTTCAGCAAGACTTGGAGGTCACTTTCATTTTCCTGCTTTCTCAGTCTGTAGTGTAATATTTTGATCTTAGTTTCTCTTAGTTGGGTCTAGATAGCTTCATTCTTCTTGTAGGACTCAGAGTTCGCAGTTCCTGAATGACTACAGTTTGACTTTCAGGGGATTAACAGCTGGATGCTAGATTTTACCTAGTTTCCATATTTCGTTGTCCAAATAATTAATCACTGCCTTTAGCCATTAGCCACAGCCTCTTCTGGAAGTAGCCTGAATTTGGTGTTCAGGTAAAGATTTAGGCATTAAACACTCTGGAGGACTATTTCATGCAGGCTCAAGGCTTTGCAGCAAGTCCTGGAGGAGCATCCAGTTTCCAACCACTCCTGCAGCAAGGAAAGGAGAGGGAGGTCAGGGGAGCGAGCATGGGGCAAAGAGGTGCTGGGCAGCCCTGGTGCTTCTCTGGTTGTCCATGGGGAGAGAAGAGGAGCTGAAACAGCAGATGAGGTTGCTGAGGGTGACCACCACCACTCCCCATGAGTGACACACACGTTTTCTGCAGGTTTGGCATGGTGATATCAGTGGGGACTCAGCTGCTTTTCTCTTCACCCCGTCTCATCCCTCCCTGCAGTCTGCTGTGCTAAGCAGGTAGCTAGCTGGTTTGTGCCTACTGAAAGCCCTAGCTCCAAGCAGAAGCATTTTTTTCTAGGCACTTATGGGCTTTATGGAAAAACTATCATCAGCTGCATTGTTAATATTTTAGGTAAAATTTCTGTTGCTGTGTCTAGACATACCTCTCGGGGTGTATTGTGAAGTACCTCAGGATCCTGGTGTCCTGGTTTCGGCTGGGATAGAGTTAATTTTCTTCCTAGTAGCTGGTATAGTGCTGTGCTTTGGATTTTAGTATGAGAATAATAGTGATAACACACTGATGTTTTGGCTGTCGCTAAGCGGTGTTTACATTGGTCAAAGACTTTTTTTTTTTTTTCCTTCAGCTCCCCATGCTCTGCCAGGTGCCCAAGAAATGGGAGGGGGCACAGCCAGGACAGTTGATCCAAACTGACCAAAGGGCTATTCCATACCATATGATGTCATGCCCAGTATATAAACTGGGGGAGTTGGCTGGGGGGTAGCGATCACTGCTCGGGGACTGGCTGGGCGTTGGTCGGCGGGTGGTGAGCAGTTGTATCTTTTTTCTTTTTTTTAATTATTATTTTTTCCCCCAGAACATCTGCAATACATTGATGACATTATCGTGTGGGGCAATACAGCAGAGGAAGTTTTTGAGAAAGGGAAGAAAATAGTCCAGATCCTCCTGAAAGCTGGTTTTGCCATAAAACAAAGTAAGGTCAAGGGACCTGCACAGGAGATCCAGTTTTTAGGAATAAAATGGCAAGATGGACGTCATCAGATCCCAATGGATGTGATTAACAAAATAACAGCCATGTCTCCACCAACTAGCAAAAAGGAAACACAAGCTTTCTTAGGCGTTGTGGGTTTTTGGCGAATGCATATTCCAAATTACAGTCTGATCGTAAGCCCTCTCTACCAAGTGACCCGGAAGAAGAACGATTTCAAATGGGGCCCTGAGCAACGACAAGCCTTTGAACAAATTAAACGGGAGATAGTTCATGCAGTAGCCCTTGGGCCAGTCCGGGCAGGGCAAGACGTAAAAAATGTGCTCTACACCACAGCCGGGGAGAATGGCCCTACCTGGAGCCTCTGGCAGAAAGCACCAGGGGACACTCGAGGTCAACACCTAAGGTTTTGGATTTGGGGATACAGAGGATCCGAGGCCCACTATACTCCAACTGAAAAAGAGATCTTGGCAGCATATGAAGGGGTTCGAGCTGCTTCAGAAGTGGTTGGTACTGAAGCACAACTCCTCTTGACACCTCGACTGCTGGTGCTGGGCTGGATGTTCAAAGCGAGGGTCCCCTCTACACATCATGCATCTGATGCTACGTGGTGTGAGTGGGTTGCACTGATCACACAACGGGCTCGGATAGGAAACCCCAATCGCCCAGGAATCTTGGAAGTAATTATGGACTGGCCAGAAGGCAAAGATTTCGGAATATCGCCAGAGGAGGAGGTGACGCGTGCTGAGGAGGCCCCACTGTACAATAAACTACCAGAAAATGAGAAGCAATATGCACTGTTCACTGATGGGTCCTGTCGTATTGTAGGAAAGCATCGGAGATGGAAAGCTGCTGTATGGAGTCCTATACGACAAGTGGTAGAAACTGCTGAAGGAGATGGTGAATCAAGCCAATTTGCAGAAGTAAAAGCCATTCAGCTGGCTTTAGACATTGCTGAATGAGAAAAGTGGCCAGTGCTCTATCTCTGTACTGACTCATGGATGGTGGCAAATGCCCTGTGGGGGTGGTTACAGCAATGGAAGCAGAACAACTGGCAGCGCAGAGGTAAACCCATCTGGGCTGCAGCACTGTGGCAAGATATTGCTGCCCGAGTAGAGAACCTGGTTGTAAAAGTACATCACGTAGATGCTCACGTACCCAAGAGTCGGGACACTGAGGAACATCAAAACAACCAGCAGGTGGATCAGGCTGCTAAGATGGAAGTGGCCCAGGTGGATCTGGACTGGCAACATAAGGGTGAATTATTTATAGCCTGGTGGGCCCATGACACCTCAGGCCATCAAGGAAGAGATGCAACATAGAGATGGGCTCGTGATCGAGGGGTGGACTTGACCATGGACACTATTGCACAGGTTATCCATGAATGTGAAACATGCGCTGCAATTAAACAAGCCAAGCGGTTAAAGCCTCTGTGGTATGGAGGGTGATGGCTGAAATATAAATATGGGGAGGCCTGGCAGATCGATTCTATCACGCTCCCACAAACCCACCAAGGCAAGCACTATGTGCTTACAATGGTGGAAGCAACCACCGGATGGCTGGAAACATACCCTGTGCCCCATGCCACTGCCCGGAACGCTATCCTGGGCCTTGAAATACAAGTCCTATGGCGACATGGCACCCCAGAAAGAATTGAGTCAGACAATGGAACACATTTTCGAAAGAACCTCATAGACACCTGGGCCAAAGAGCATGGCATTGAGTGGGTATATCACATCCCCTATCATGCACCAGCCTCTGGGAAAATTGAGCGATACAATGGACTGTTAAAGACTACACTGAGAGCAATGGGTGGTGGGACATTCAAACATTGGGATACACATTTAGCAAAGGCCACCTGGTTAGTCAGCACTAGGGGATCTGTCAATTGAGCTGGCCCTGCCCAATCAAAACTTTTGCGTACTGTCGAAGGAGATAAGGTCGCTGTAGGGCACATAAAAAACATGCTGGGGAAGACAGTCTGGGTTACTCCTGCCTCAGGCAAAGGCAAGCCCATTTGTGGGATTGCTTTTGCTCAAGGACCCGGGTGCACTTGGTAGGTAATGCGAAAGGATGGGGAAGTCAGATGTGTACCTCAAGGTGATTTGATTTGGGGTGAGAATAGCCAATGAACTAAATGGTATGATGTTAACTGCTATATAATACTGTGTGTCATCACTTTTATGGTTACTATACACCATATCAATGGTATTTCAATAAGGATCACCCAGATTAATGAAGAATGAACTTCGATGAAAGCAAGCAAAGTGCAGTGGTGATAGAATCAGAACTGGTTTCAGCATGCAACAGCCCAGCACCACACACCATCTCTTCTGCCCTGAAGGACTATTATGACAGATGGAGCCCAAAGTCATGGTCTAAATGAACTTAACAAACATTTTAGAAGAATGGCCCACAGACCAAGGGAAAGATAACTGTGTGTACATATATATATATATATATCTCAAGAGACAGGAAAAGTGGTGGTGATTAATTGTATTAGAAAGTGTAGAACCTGGGCATGACGTAAATGGTATAGAATAAGGGGTGGATACTGTCCTGGTTTCGGCTGGGATAGAGTTAATTTTCTTCCTGGTAGCTGGTATAGTGCTGTGCTTTGGATTTTAGTATGAGAATAATATTGATAACACGCTGATGTTTTGGCTGTCGCTAAGCGGTGTTTACATTGGTCAAGGACTGTTGGTTTTTTTTTTTTCCCTTCAACTCCCCATGCTCTGCCAGGTGCCCAAGAAATGGGAGGGGGCACAGCCAGGATAGTTGATCCAAACTGACCAAAGGGCTATTCCATACCATATGATGTCATGCCCAGTATATAAACTGGGGGAGTTGGCTGGGGGGTAGCGATCGCTGCTCGGGGACTGGCTGGGCGTCGGTTGGCGGGTGGTGAGCAGTTGTCTCTTTTCTTTTTTTTTTTAAATTATTATTTTTTCCCTCCCTTGGGTTTTGTTCTTCTCTCTCTCTCTTTTTGTTTTCCTTCTCATTATAATTCATTATTATTATTACTATTATTTTGTTCCAATTATTAAACTGTTCTTATCTCAACCCACGAGTTTTCTTACTTTTGCTCTTCCGATTCTCTCCCCCATCCCACCTGGGGGAAGTGAGCGAGCGGCTGCGTGGTGCTTAGCTGCCAGCTGGGGCTAAACCACGACACCTGGTCTTCTACCTGTCCAGATCACAATCTTGTTGAAGGACATCAGATCTGCTATCCAGTGTGCATACCCAGGTTTACTTTGTGAATGAACAAGATCTGAGAACAAGGAAGTGTTTGGATCCTTAACCTATAGATAATGTCAGCCTAGATATAGACAATGTGAATCTATTAACAAGCTCTAAGTTACAACTCCAGTGAGATGTGTTTACAGAAAATATCCTTTTTGAAACATGATTTCTAAGGTTCTGCTAAAGTTGAGACCTACAGAAAACCTTGAATCTAGGTGTATTTGATAGTGTGAAGAGGCTCCAGGGCAGAAGGAACACTGTAAGGGAGGGGAAAATAAAGAAGACAGGGAGAAGAAAACTATTGCCGGAGAACATGGAAGGAAACAGTGACCTTCTCACCTTATTTTCATGCTTGAGATGCAATTGCCTGTCCTCAGAGAGGAGAGGGTAGAGGAATCCTGACAGCTCTAAATATTATAAAATCCCTAATGCAAGTTTCTGAAGAATACCTGGAAAAGTCAGGGGAATATAAAACTGAAGAATGAGTATAGAAGAGCTTATCGTAGCTTATTGAAGGCCCTTCATTATCAGTGAGAGGGACATACAGACACAGACAGAAGTACTGACAAGTATCCATCTCCCTCCTTTCCACACAGAAAGAGGCAAAGAAACACTTTTACACAAAGATGAGCAGACATCCCCCAGCCCTTATTTTGCACAAATGTCCCATAACATTTATAAATTCTTCTCCTCTTCACAGAGGTCCAGAAGCACTCCTCCATCAGATGCAGATGTACAGAAACATCCGCACTAGTAGAGAAACACATGCACACAATGCCAGATTCACAGAAATACTCCCACCCACCCTTACAAACATTGCACCATACAGACGGATGTATGGTTCATCGGACACAGGCATTGATGGCAAGCTACCAACAGCTACAGAAATATTTAGAGCTCACGTTGTATAGATGTGACCACTTTCTGCATTCAAAGGCAGCACAGAGCAGTCCAGTACCACAACACACATATTAGGATGCTTGGTCACAGTACTATGTGGCCACAAGTCCAGGGAGAGGGTGTGCCATGGCTCTCTGCTGCATGATCCCTGTGGGGTAAGCACTGAGAGCACAGTCTGGTCTTACCTGTGTGAAAGAGTTCCTCAACTTTAATCCCACCAGACATAAAGGATGCCGACAAGGAGCACAGAAAGGAAGATTTATTGTGTCCCAAATTAGTTTTAATTCCCTGCAACTCTGTTCCTCCTTTTGTCTTCTCTGCCAGAAAAGCAGCCAGTTTGTCACAGCTAAAAAATTTTAACATGATGTCTACAGCCTCTTATAAGCATGTGGTTTAGGGAACTCAAGCTGTGAAGTTATGGGGTATTTCAGATTGTCATCCTTTATGAACTTGCTATATCTTTAAAAAGCCTAGCTGAAGTAGCTTTTAACTGAGTTTGTCCATGTCCGTGCTTGCTGCTGAGCTTGTTCAGAGCTGCCACATTTCAGCAGATTACAAAAGGAAACAGTGAAGATACCTGTCCAGTTTTTGTACAGCAGGCAAAATTGTTCCTTTTCTTCCCATAAATTTAAACACCATCTTCACCCACAGTCCAACAAAACCTTTGTCTGCATTTGCAGTTTGATTTGAAAGGTCTGGACAATACTGTACTGACAAGGTCAGGCTGGGTTTATATGGAAGAAGTTAATTACAAATGAGAGAAGTCCTTAGAGTCTCTGTAACTGTGGAGGATTTTCTGTTCCCTTGTCAGAGAGTTTAGCAGAGTTTTCTGCCTTTGCCTGTCTTATCACATTATTTGAAGCTGAATTATAGTCATGCTCTCAAAAATCAGCACTTAACTCTCAAACACTTAAATCTCAGCCTAATGCAAGACAGTTTCCTTGCTACTGTCCTCAGACAACCAGGTACCTACCGTCGCTCTTCATGTAGCTTAGCTGTTGTCTCCAGCAGGTACGTCACACATGAATACTCAGAAACTCAGTATTTTGATCCATGTACAATGTCTCTCTTGCAACTGCCATCAAATAAAAATCATGACGCTTTGCTCAGGGAAAGAATGATGTTTTACCATCAGCACTTCAAATTAGTGTTCTCTGGTTTCTCCGTGCTTGCTCACCTGGCATGGCTGACATGAAGGCTCTTCCAATGCCTCCTGCTCAGATAATAATATTTGGTGCTTCATGACTGCTTTATATGCCTGAGATTTAAGAAGGTCACACAGGAATGTATAGAAAAGGACCTTGCATTTTAAAGGATTTTGGATATAGACATATACTTCCTAAACCATCAAAAAACCCTCATGAAATAGTGTTTAGCCTTTTCCGTATAGAATCATAGAATCGTATAGGTTGGAAAAGACCTTTAAGATCGAGTCCAACCGTAAACCTAACACTGCCAAGTCCACCACTAAACCATGTCCCTAAGCACCTCATCCAAACTTCTTTTAAATACCTCCAGGGATGGTGACTCAACCACTTCCCTTGGCAGTCTGTTCCAATGCTTGACAGCCCTTTCAGTGAAGAAATTTTTCCTAATATCCAATCTAAACCTCCCCTGGTGCAACTTCAGGCCGTTTCCTCTCATCCTATCACTTGTTACTTGGGAAAAGAGACCGACCCCCACCTCTCTACAACCTCCTTTCAGGTAGTTGTGAAGAGTGGTAAGAGAGTGATGTATGTAGCCTTTCAGATTATAAATGGCTCTGGGAAGGTCCTGTTTTGTGTGGCTAGTGTCAGTACTTACCTGAAATGAGTTCTGGTTTTCTGGTTCCTATCAGGCAGTAGGAAATCTCATAACAGTGAAAAAAACGCAACATAGCTGGAAACAAAAAGCCAGATGATGATATTTCTCGTTACCATCCAGCATCCTGCACAAAGTTTTGTGTCATCTTTTGAAAATAAGAAAAGGTGTGTGTAATGAGGATGTAATTAAGCTGGAAACTCAGAGCAGAAACGTAACCAAATGTAACCAAAGTGATTAGTTTGTTCTTTTGTAACTAAGCTTCATAGAGATAGGAGCGGGGTAGACAATACTTTAATGTTGTGTTTGTACATCTATGGCTATGGATATGCTGCCATGCCCAAAGGCAATTGGACGAGGAGTAGTACGGACATGCTGCTATGCTCCCAGTACAGCCCCAGCCCATCTTGACAATGAGTCAAGGAGTAGTTAGAATAATTGGTTTGTGTTAGAATAGGAATAAGGGTGCCAATCATTGTTAGGGACCATGCACCATGAAGAAGGGAAGCAAGTTACATAAGCAAGGTGATATTGCGCATGCCCATAAGAAGGGGTCAACTAAAGGACACACCTGTATGACCACCCAAGACCACCAGAGACCCCCATGGAAGCCCCTCAGAGTTCAAGGACGCATGCGTAATGACCATGCAAATATGATAATTGGCTCTGGGAAACAGAATGAATATGCATGATCATTCCAGGAAATTTGATGCATATGTATGTAATTGGACAATATAAGCTTTGGTTGATGTAACCTGCAGTATGCATGCTAGGTGGAGCGATCCCCTGTGCATCCGTCGCCGTAATAAAGAATGCCTGCTTCTTAATGCTACATTGGTGTTAAGGAGTTTGATTCCTGATTTCGGTGACAAGATCAGCAATTGCACAGCTAAATGAAACCAGTGTATGTGTCTGGCTATGCCATAGCGGTTATAAGTAAAGCAAAACAAGCTAAGATTTTTAGATTAATTTGAAGTGCAGTAAGAAAGAGAATGCAAGAGAGGAGTGCTCTGATCATAATACCACCAAAATAACGAGACCATCCAACTTGTTGATTCATAAAATCATTTGTTGTATAAGTTTTATATTAGCTACACAGATGTTTTGTTAAATAAACTTTAACCTTGACAGGTGCACAATAGTCTGATTTTCCTGGAAGTTGAAATGGTCAAACCAAAATTCATAGCTGAAGCAAACACCTCTTATTTTTCAGAATCCAGAAGATGATCCTTTAATGCAGGAGTTATCAGCCTCAGAAGATAAATATAGTAGTCTGACAAGTGTAGATCATTTGTATGAAAACACTGGAAATTATGGAAAAGTTGTTTGGAGGAAAAAAAAAATAAAGTGGAAGCTTCTCCCAGCTCTAAGTCCCTCTAGGTCAGCTTTACCAGAGCACATGCAGCTCTGCTTTGAATATATACAAATATGCATTCACTGAAAACTTTCATTAAACTTAAATTGAATAAGATTGGCTCCAATGGGAAAGGGATTTGGTTTTTCAAGACGCAAAACCTGTTTCAAATAAACATTCAGCCTATTTTGTCCCTCCCTGTTGAACGTCTCTTCTAGTAGAATGTTCATTTGTGTTATCAAAAAAAAAAAGGAAGAAAAATCCTCCAGCCACATTTTTACTTTGGACTAATGTTCACATCTGCAAAACAGAGCATTTTTTCTCTTCCTGCATCAGAGAACGACCAAGGGCTGATTGACATCCTTAGCAGAACGGCAGCCTTTCAGCTCCAGACTCTGCAGACATTCCTCTACTCCTCAGAACCCCTGCCCTGGAGGCACTTGGCTGTCTTGTTTATTCGATTGTGGTCAGATAGGGAAACTGAGCTTTGATAGACAGCTGCTCTCCTGCTAGATACTAATAGATTTGATCTGGCTTGTTTGCCTGTGTTTTTTTATTATTGTTATTATCATTATTTATTCCATCTTATTTAATTTTATTTTATTTTATTTCATTTTTGAAATGTGTATTATATATTATAAAGTGTTGCCGTGAAAAGCCGAAATCAGAACTCAATAGTCGGGATGACTATTAAGCAGGTATTCTTTATTGCAGCGCTAGGCAGCACTGGGGATCACTCCGCCACAGTGCTCCCCCAGGTTAGCACAACACATCAGTTCATATACAGAAAAATCATACATATTCATCAGATTTCCTGAAAAGGGCAGTTTTATGGTGATGAGTTCCCAGAATTCATTTACATAGTCCAAGCATGCACAGTAAAATTAGGGTTAGGGTCTTTTCACCCTCCCGGTGGTCTTCCATAGTCTTCCTCACATTGTCCGCTAGTTGAACTTTGGGCTTCCTTTGTCCATATATAGTCATTGAGTTAGCTCATCAGTCCTTCGGCCTGGGAATGTTACAAGGGGGTCGATTTAAGCTAGTCCTTTGGTGCTTATCTTTGGCACAATCGTCTTGAGTTCCTGTTATCAGTGATGTAATTAGGAAGCCTAAGGAGCTTGCTCAAGGCCTGTTTAGTCCTATCAGGTAAGAAGTCACAGGAAATGTCCCACCATCAACTCTGCTCAGCAGGTAACCAAAACTATCTTTGCAGGGGAAGAGAACAAAAGAGAACAAGGATGAGAGTGAAACTAAAAAAATGCAAGTCTATGTCTTAGTCAGGGATTGTCAGGGATTTAACCCTTTCAAAAGGATTGTTAAGCACTTGGGAAATTCTGGTACTCAAGAGACAGGAAAGAGCACTTCAATATTTCAATGAATTTCAGAAGTTAAAAGGTGAAAATTTGGAATTCAGTTGAGGGATACAGAACTTTCAATGATGTCAGTAAGCAGAACTTGATGCCAGATATAAAGACAATATTTGATTCTTAAAAAATTTTAGCACTGTGTGAGGATCTGAGCTCCCACTGTTGGGGGTTTTTTTAGCACAGGAATTGCTCTGAGGTCAGTGGCATTGAGGATGTTTATCTCGATCTGAAGATGGCTTCCACCATTATCTGCTGTTCTGAGCACCTTGTTGTGAGACCAGAACCTTGTGTGAGCCTTGGTGGTGTTTGCATGGAAAGGTGCAGAAAGGTGGATGCTGCTCTCTTTTACTCCAGTTCTAAAAAGAGGTTGCTTAGTGGAAGCCACTGGAGACTCTAATAGAGAACTAATGCAAGCAATGGCATCTTTAGTTTCTTTGTGTCAAGAATCAACTTTGTGTTTTTTATAGTAAGGGAATTTTTCTGTGGATAGCATGAAATTTTCAATATAGTAATGAAAAATTAATTCTGCAGATTCACTAAGTTAAGTTTCTGTCCAGCTCCCTGGGACCTTGATTTTCACTGTGAATGCTGCTGTGCGATAATACGGCTGCATCAGAGGAAACCCTGTGAGAACTGGGGACTGAGGTAACGGGTAACCCTCTATCTTTCTCTGTGCTGCTTCATCAGCACAAAGATTTCTCAGCTCTGAACTTTTTTTTTAAATAACTTATTAATAATCGGCACCAGTAAGGGAATGTGCATAGTCTGAAGTGACATTACAATCAAGTACCATTATTTTCAAAATGTGGGTCTAATTTTCCTCTTAGGCTTGAATAAATCAATTGTAACCTTTCTGCAAAGTTGAGAGCGCTACAGGTGTGACAGTGTAAGAAGGGCACAGAACAGTGCTTATGCCAGGATGATACCTTATCCTCCACAGACCTACTCTTGATGTCTTTGCATGCCAGCTGTTGAACTTGCTAACCAAGGCAAAATGTCCTTATTAAATCCTATTTGATTTTTCACTGCCAGTACCAACGTAAGCAGAGCAAAAATGTTTTTGTGTTTCCTTGCTGACTATCAGCAACATTACAGTGCCTTTCCCTCGGGTTCCCAAAGGTGTAAGTTGAGTGTACATTAATGGATGGCCCTAAGAAAGAAATGATACTGGAATGCACCCTCTCAAGATTGGCCCTATAGATTTGACCTTCCTTTCTTACATTTGCCACCCTCCTGGTCAAATGATAAAACCTCAGCCACAGTAAACGCATAACAAAGTGAAGGAAGGAGTCCAGGTTTCATTCTCTTCCTCCTCCTTGCAGCTCATTTACAGCCTTTTTCCTGCCCACCTGACTTTTGGGGACAGAGTAGCAAAATTATTTATTTCTGCATGGGCAAGGAATATTATTTACGCTCTGTCTCAAGGGAGTTGTTCAAGTCACTTTATAAGCCTTAGTGTGCATAGATGAATCCTGAATTGCCCATCACTCTCAAATACTATGAGGATGATCTATAAAAGTGCAGATAAATCAAAGGATCAAAATTCCCCAGGGCTCCATACTCTGTGGGCCAGTCCTTGTAGTACAACAAAATTCCTGTGTCAAATATATCTGTCTCTGAGGTACAGCTGAAACTTTAAAGCATTAACATTCTAGTGGAATATGGATATGAGGAGACAGATATGAGTACAGACAGATAACCCTCTGGAATAAGAAGATTTTTTTTTTTCTGAAATAAAATGGTGCAGAGATAATATATGGAGGAGGGGAAACTCAGGTTATTTCTTCAGAAAACATTTTTCTTATTTTGTGTGCTGAAATGTATTTATTTACACAAAAAATCATCCTTTAATGGGAATGAGAAAAGCCTCTTGGCACACTGAGACCGATCTCTTTTTTATTAATTTTACAGCAAAAGGTCAAAACTATACCTATTAAGTATATTTATACAGGAAAGTGCTAGAGACACTCGGTTACATAATGAGATTGACATCCATGTCTTGTAAGATAATGATCTTGAGACACAGTCCTGGTGTAGCTCTGATCAACTTAATAGAATTGACTTTAGACCCTTTTGTTTCCTTCCAGCTCTTAACCCAAAATGAATTGGGTTAATCTTTCAAGAAAATCATCTTAATTTTGGATGCTTTATTCGAGATTATGGGCTGTGGTGTCTGTGTTTCCTTTTGTCTGGCAACAGGGATTGCTTAAACTAAACTACAAAAAAACATGCAGATTTTGCAGCTAAAACTCAGCTGCAAAATCTGCATCTTTTTTTGTAGAGGGCAGTTTCCTGTGACTTGAGAAGATTCCAGGCAAGAAAAACAGTGTAACTGGAAGAAAGCAAAGGTCTTTCTTCAGGTCTGAAATCAAACCAAAAAAAATCCAAAGGAAGGCTTGCTGTCCTGAAGGTTTCCTTGTACTGTCTAACCTTACTATTTGGCATGATAGAAGATAACACTTCTATCTACAACCATGTGTAAACTCAGCGGTATCTGAACTATTATCTGACGGACAAGAAAAAACTCCATCTATTATTCTGAAGTCCATCAAAACTGGTACCCCACACTCCAGTTTTACAAATGGTACCAACCCTTGTTTAAACTCTTTGCCACAAGTCGGTGTTTTGGGGTTTGTGCCTACCTCTCACCAGCAACCAGATATTTTGCACTGTTGGAGGCAGTCAAATGATTTGTAACTTCATCACCCCTAGGTCACCTGGATGGATGTGTGACTTTTTAGGGCCATTGAATGCAGTGCATTTTCGCTATTTATCACAATTACAGAAACACCTGTGCTTAACAAACTCTGTTAATCTGCTGGAAATTCAGTCCTTAACTGGCTTCAAAATGTTGTCTTTATGTACAGAAAAAAAAAAAGCAACCAAAACCCACAACAGTGTTTCATTGATTAAATATGCAATTTCCCTTTTAGGCTGAAGCTTTGTGAGTTTCCATACTAAGGTTAAAGTATTAATCTGAATTTACCAAGAATGGATTGGAGCTTTCATCTCACCTAAATTTATCCGTATAAGAGTTGCAAGTTTAGTCTTATCTTATTTAGTCAATAATCTAAGCTTCCTCTGTAGACAAAGGAGGAAATATAGCATCTTCACAGAGTGATATATCTCACGCTAAAGTAGGATAGGATGAATTATCCTGTGGAGGTGCTGATTTCTCTCCACTGAATGAACCAGGGAGTCTCCCTGGTTACTTAAGATGAGGCAAAAAAAGTTTTAGAAAGCCAAAGTTAAATGCCATGAACCCCAATCCAAGATAAAGAGCTTAACAAGTAGGAGTAAGATACTTAAACACCCTAAGATTTAAAGGTTGCAACAGACAAACTTTCTTGAGGATTTGTGCTTCTAAATCCCCATTCCCTTTGAAAGTCCCACCACACATATTCAGTTGGACATCTAAATCTATATGTATAGATGTTGAAGTTCATTTCTAAGAACTGAATAGCTCACTTTCACTGGGAGTTAAGTACATAACCCTTGTATGACCTCCCCAAATTTTGCTTTCTAGGAATTGTGAATGCTTCAGAGAAAGAAATACACTCAGTCAAGTGCCAGATTTTGGATGCCAGTTCCTAACTTTGGCCTCATGGGATGACCTACCCAATGCCACAGAACCGCAGCTGGAACATGGGACTTGGCTTAATGAGTTCCTTGGTTAATCTTGTGTAGATGCAACTGTGCTCTGGATTTACCCAGAGATGAAGGTTCCTGGAAGATGCCTGAGAAATACTGTACTATGAAGAGTTCCATGTTGGTTTTAGTTGCCAAAGGACACAAACGATGCAGAGCATCTGAGAGTTCACATATAAGTCATTGACTTGCAGCTAAAAAGAAAGATGCTAAAAGGCTGTTTTCATAAAACAAAGCAAGCGAGCTAAATGTTTTCTGCATGTAACTGGAAAGTTGTTTCAGCAATAAAAGATACAGAACAGGGAGCAAACCAATATGTAAATAACTCTTGTGGTTTAGCCACAGTCGGCAGCTAAGCACCACACAGCCGCTCACTGACCCTCCCCCCCTGGTGGGATGGGGGAGGGAATCAGAAGAGCAAAAGTAAGAAAACTCATGGGTTGAGATAAGAACAGTTTAATAATTGGAACAAAATAATAATAATAATAATAATAATAATAATAATAATAATAATAATAATAATAAATTACAATGAGAAGGAAAACAACGAGAGAGAGAGAGAGGAACAAAACCCAGGGGAAAAAAAAAAACAAGTGATACAACTGCTCACCAACCACCGACCGATGCCCAGCCAGTCCCCGAGCAGCAATCACTACCCCCTGGCCAACTCCCCTCAGTTTATATACTGGGCATGATGTCATATGGTATGGAATAACCCTTTGGTCAGTTTGGATCAACTATTCTGGCTGTGCCCCCTCCCAGTTTCTTGTGCACCCGGCAGAGCATGGGGAGCTGAAAAGTCCTTGACTAGTGTAAACATTACTTAGCGACAGCCAAAACATGTGTGTTATCAATATTATTCTCATACTAAAATCCAAAACACAGCACTATACCAGCTACTAGGAAGAAAATTAACTCTATCCCAGCCAAAACCAGGACAATAACCAATCAACTTGAGACCCGGTATATCTTTGTCCAACAATAATACCTGGACTGTTAAATCTGTCACAGGTGCTTTATGCTCCTTTACAGCACTGCACTGTATTTTGCCTTCTATATCTTGCACTGAAAACACATGCTTTGCTGATTCTTTTCCTTCTAGTAAAATGTTTACTGGATTTCATACTAATATAGAAATAAGAAATAAACCAGCAATAATACCACGTAAGTGGGAAGGATTTCACAGTACCAAGCCATCTGGATCTGTAAATACCAGATATAAATACTCTAGTATGAAATGAGATATATGACCAATACTGCAATGCTTTTTGTAATAACAAATGATAGATAGATAGATAGATAGATAGATAGATAGATAGATAGATAAAGACCTGATCTAAATCACTGCTAAGATGCACTGATCAGATGCTGAGAGACATGCTAGGATACCTGAGCTTCCATTCATTTCTCCTTTAGCCTGCAAATAATTGAATATTCATGACACAAAGTGTTATTACCTGTTTGTAGGGGTAACTCCAGCTGGTCTGAGAAAATTCAACTCGTATTGGATAGCTGATGGCATGATCTTCCAACATTACTAACAATCTTCAGTGCGGTTCATAAATTTATAAATGGATTTTGAAGTCATTCATCTCTTCAGTTAAGACTTCTGGTCAAATTTCCCAAAGAGAACAATGCTATGTCATCCCAGTTAACTTCATGACAGTCTAGCATAAGAGCAGAGTTTCTCTGGGCTTCCACTACTGTCAGTGGAGGGAAGGAGATATTAACAGTGTGATACAGACCAGTGATACAGACCATTCATGATAATGACACTTCTGGCTCTTTAAAATCACTTTCAAGATTAATAGAAATTATAATACTATTAGTTTACATGGTTTACTCGGGAACCTAAGGCTAGACAAAAGGATGCAGGACTCAGAGTACAGAAAACATACAGAACACTTTTGCATATTGGGGTGCTTGGGATGGGTACTGGAAGGACTCAGTTCAATCCTCTTCCCACTGAAATTGTATAAGGTTTAACAAGGCCAAGTGCAAGGTCCTGCACTTGGGCCACAGCAACCCCATGCAACACTACAGGCTTGGGGAAGAGTGGCTGGAAAGCTGCCTGGCAGAGAAGGACCTGGGGGTGTTGGTTGACAGCTGGCTGAATATGAGCGAGCAGTGTGCCCAGGCGGCCAAGAAAGCCAATGGCATCCTGGCTTGTATCAAAAATAGCGTGGCCAGCAGGACTAGGGAAGTGATCGTGCCCCTGTACTCGGCACTGGTGAGGCCGCACCTCGAATACTGTGTTCAGTTTTGGGCCCCCCACTACAAGAGAGACATTGAGGTGCTGGAGCGTGTCCAGAGAAGGGCAACGAAGCTGGTGAAGGGTCTGGAGCAGAAGTCTTATGAGGAGCGGCTGAGGGAGCTGGGACTGTTTAGCCTGGAGAAAAGGAGGCTGAGGGGAGACCTTATTGCTCTCTGCAACTACCTGAAAGGAGGTTGTAGAGAGGTGGGGGTCAGTCTCTTCTCCCATGTAACAAGTGATAGGACAAGAGGAAATGGCCTCAAGTTGAGCCAGGGGAGGTTTAGACTGGATATTAGGAAATTTTTCTTCACTGAAAGGGTTATCAAGCATTGGAACAGGCTGCCCAGGGAAGTGGTTGAGTCGCCATCCCTGGAGGTATTTAAAGGACGTTTGGATGAGGTGCTTATGGACATGGTGTAGTGGTGGTCTTGGTAGTGTTAGGTTTACGGTTGGACTCGATGATCTTAAAGGTCTTTTCCAACCGATACGATTCTGTGATTCTGTGATTCTGTGAAATCAGAAAGTGGTGCGCACCACCTCCTGGCATAATTGTTAATAGAGATATACTTTATCCTGTTAAAGGACAAATACAGAGGATTAATAAAATTTGGGAACTCTTAGAATTCCTTTTAACCTTTTATTTTTAAACAAAGTACTTGAATATTTTAAAATGACAGCTTGTTTGGAAACACAAACATTGAATTTTTTCACTAAAAATTTTGAAATTTTCTTTTGAACAATGTGAAAACTTTTTAAAAATTAAACCAGGTTTTCTTCTGTGAGTTTATTTTTCTCATATGAACTTTTTTGTACAAAGAAAAAATGTCAGAAATTTCACAAGCAATATTTCTCTGTCCCTTTTCAAGATTTACATTGTGTTTGCAATAAATGATCTGACATCCAAAATGACTGTTATTTTTCCTTCAAATGATTCTCTTCTTTAACTGTAACCTGCTATGCACGCACTGCTAAATCTCCTCTTCAGATCCCTGATCTTATCCTGTGTCTGCATCGCTTTCTTTCTTTCTCCCACCTTGTGCCTTTAAACTTATCTTTAAAGCCCACTCTCTATCATTTGTTCTAAAAACTAACCTCTGTAACTGTTTGCACACTTGTCTTCCAGATGCTGCTGCCAACAAATTATTCCCCAGTGATTTAAGCTTGAATTTCAGCCATTACTGTTTGTTTCATAAGACACATTCCTTGAACTCAGAAGACTTTTAACTTCACTTTGTTTTCCTCCCCTCAGGAAAACTCAAAACAAAATAGTAATTTTCACCCCAAAGCAACCAACAGACCATAAGAAAGGTTGAAATACAACAAGCAGTTTCTACATAAGCAATGAAATAAAATAATCCACTGTGCCATTTGGTCATACTATCTAAAAGGTTGTGATGCTTAATAAAAGACAGATCTACCCCAAAAGATCAAGCTTACTATAAAAGAAGCACCATGTTAATTACACTGGATTTGATACTAAAATAAAACATTCTTAAAGTGTTTCACCATATGAAATGAAAGTTTTTTACACATCCCACTTTTCTACTGATATGCCTTATTTCCACTATAAGAAAGGTGGTTGGTGAAACTCTAGACTAAGAATCTCAGTTATTCCTGCCTAATTAAATCAGTACAAAACTGTGAGCATATCAGAGCTCACGAAACTTCTACCCCTGTCTGAAATGAGAATGCTGAAAAGCTTTTTCCAGCTGCTGCCCAGTCCTTTAAGATCCTAGTTCCCAAAAGTTCATGGCTGTGTTGGAGGTGGCTTAATTTGGTCAAACCACCTGTTAGAATCATGGCTGGCTTCTCCATTGTTTGCCCCAGTGTTGCATTAAAAGTTACTGTTTTGGGATGGAGGTGTGTTTTGGTATTATAACAATGTTATAATGAGCAAAGTTAACCAAAAGGACAGCATTTTGTCAAAAACATGACAGACTGTTGGTCCAGGGTAGCAGATATGCAGCTTATCAGTTCCATGGTACCTTCAAGTTCCCATATTATCACAGAGCCTGGCCGTGGTATCTCCACACCGCTCCACCCTCTGAGCAGTTCCTGTTAGAGCCAACACACCAAGTTCCCCTGGTGTTGCCGACATCTAAGGTTGCAGGCCTAGGGAACTTCCGTGGAATGGGTTCTTTGCATGTCAGCTGCACTCCACCCAGGAAGCTTCTTCAGTGCTGTGCCTTACCTAAGAGTGTGAATATAAGTTTAATTTCTAAGTCACCTCCTGTGGAAGAATGGTTAAGTGAAAAAGGACACAGCTTAATTGATGTGAGCAATCCAGCCTTTGATGGGGCCTGGGAGCCAGAGATCAAGGTGAAATTCCCTTGAGAACAGCAGAAGGAGTACTTGGTAAAGCAAGATAAGCGGGACTAAGCCTGGGAAAGTGCTGATAACACCCCCTTTGTGAACAGTGCGTGAACGGCAACTTTGTACCAATCATATAATTGTTTTAAGCGCGTGGACAAGTATAGTTATCCAATAGAATAGTCGCTGTTAGCGCGTGCTTTGCTTAGCTTCTATATAAACCTGTTAAGTAATCTGAATAAATGTGAACGACCATACTCATATTGAGATTCATCGTTACTCCGGGTCCGTCTCCCACTCCGACAACCTCCAGCAATTTTTCCACACCCAGTTCTCCAGGGCATCATTTCTCCCTCCTCTCCCCCATGGTCTTACTGCCCCCTGATGAATTTGATAGATAAGCAGGTATGTCCAGTGCTTCTAGTGCAAAGCAGGATAGAGAAGGATCGCCAGTGCTTGATCCAGTTTTACCTCTTGGTAAAATTCTTGGTCCTTTTCATCTGTCATGTTCTATCTCTAACATGGATGTTACCTGCACTGAGACAGGGAAGAGGCGGAAGGAGCAGTTTGAACTGGATGCCCACTTCTGTTTATCTCCTTCTCTTATTTCTGTGTTGCTTTTGTATCATCCAGAAGAAGTTTTGGGGTTTGGTTTGGTTTTTTGGTTGTTTTTTTTTTTAATCAACAGCATCTTATTGACTATTACTGTGCATTAGATAAAGCAAACTTAGGACAGAAATAAAGTGCAATGCACAAATAGTTAATATTATTTCAGGGATCTATGTGTAAAAAATCAATTTTAGTTATTCACAACCTTTTTTCTTCTTTCCTCACTCAATTACCTTATTGACCAGTAAATTCATGCACTTATTTATAAAATAAAAAAGACACATATTCTCCCTGTCTGTTTCATAGAGGAAACAAAAAATGGCCTTATTTAATCCTGATGTTGGTGGAATTCTACCAAGGGAAAATTTGGCTCAAATATTCCTGCAGAAAGTCATTGCATGAAAATAGATTTTACTTTCGATTAGTTATTCATTTCACCTCATTTTATTTTTCAAATATATGTTTACATATAATCTCAGCAGATGCAGAAGTGTCATGACTATTAAAATTCAAGTAAATTATTATTTCATATATGTGCAATAATTATTAATAATACTTAACATGGATACATAATTTTATCTCATTTCTTATGAGAAGCAGGGATGGGGAAAATATATATTTAACTAAAGAACTTGAAAATGAAATAAATAGGTAAAGCAAACATTTTGAAAAGTTGATCCTAGGAAATAAAAGTGGGTAGGTTTCATAACTGCTAAACACCATTACCTGCTATTGAATTCCACTGCGGAGAGTGGATTAACAGCTGTTGCCAGAAATTGTTGGTGTAATGGAATTATTCATGGTTTCATCTGTTTAATTCTTGTGGGAAATGTTCACACAGTCTGTCAATGAAGTGCATTAATACAGCTAAAGCATGGTTTATTGACTATTCTGGATTATTTCATTTTATGTATGGTAAAACAGGCAAATTTGAAAGCGTTAACCTTAACTGGCTTCTCTGAGTTTACCTAGTCAGTGTTAGAGCTGATTTGAAACATGGTTCTCCCCTGTTCTATCTCCGATCAGACTTCATTGGTACCACTGCCTGGTTTGTCCAGAAGTTCACATTTAATAAATACAATAACAAATTTTTGTTACAAAGAATGCTACCCTGTAAAGATTGATGGAGATTAATTCTAGTCCACTCATTCTCATCTGGTGCTTCAAAAAACATTTTGGATAAAACTGTATGTCTGTGTGTGTTCTTATTTTTCATTTCTCTGCACTTCTGCCATTGTCTCTCTTGGCTGGGGCTAAAAGCAGAATTGCAGAAATGCCACCAGAAAGGCTGGGCTACTGGGGAATAGATGAGGCATGTTGTTTCAGATTTAATTAGAAAAGTTTTGTACAGATTTGCTCTGTAGGCCACATTTCAACATTAAAGTCGAGGGCAGCTGATGCCATCTGCTCCATTTAATGCAAATTCAATGCAGCCTTGGCAACTTACCAATACTGTCCTCAAAGTATTTGGGCAAAGTATGACCACGCCTGCTGTACTGAGTGCCCCTGTTTTCTCTCCACTTTTTGTATGATGTCACCCCTTTTGAAAATCAAAAGTAGTCCTTTCTGCTTATGCCTCAGTGCCTAAGCAGTGGTGGATTTTTTGTGCTTCTGTGGCTAGTCATGTATGATTTCAAGAAAAAAGCTAGTTTCTATCAATCAAACAACAGCACTCATCATTAGTCTTCTGGGACACATGCTGCAAACCCTTAGGACCAGCTTTTCAAAGAAGAATATTGTTTCTGATGTGAAGTTGATGGATTTTTCATGTACTGTGTGTGACAATGACACAAGAATTTCCAAGAGCAAAGGATCCTCCCAAACCTGTCTTAGCTGCTTTATGTGATCCAAGCTTTAAAGAACATCTATGCCTCACTTCTTAATGGGTGCCAATACTGAAAAATACAGAGATGCCCAGGAGAAAAAGTTGTTAGAATGTAATTATTTGTCATGTTATCTGTCCAATTCAGAAGGGAACTGCCAGAGAGTAGGGGTCTGGCTTTCTTGTGTCTCAGCAAAGTGCTACATACAGCTACGGAGGAGTGGAAATTAGCAATGCAGTAAAAAAAGATAATTAATTATTATTATCCTTTTCTATTTCTAAGCACTAGCTAACTTTATGAAATGTCATAAAATATGTTTGATCAGAAGATTCTAAAGTTGTCTTTAACAAATCAACCTATATCAAAAGAAAATCAACCAACCAAAATCATACTTACGCAGACCTATAGTTATCAACGTGTTTAACCTTATAGTTGCCTTAGTAGTTCAAACTGATTATTCTTATTTCACAGAGGGAGATGGGAGACAAAGGGAGTTCAGCTGACTTTCCTAAGGTCACCTGGGAAATCTATTACAGACCAAGGAAACATATCCATGTGTCCTACTGCCAAGCTAATGTCAAAGCTACTGACTAGTGTGTGTTAGTCATGGAAATACTATATAAAAAAAGAAGACATTTGATGTGCCATAGTTGTAATACTTCTCAAGGATAATTGCATGCTTCATACTTAAGAGAGAAGGAATAAAATGTATTAAAAAAAGGAAATGGAAGGAAAAAGAGGGGAAAGGAGAGAGAGAATAGAGTGCAATAAGTCTGCTACCTGTGACACTTCTTGCAACGTGCTGTCATGCCTTGAGATCTGTATTTCTGCATATTGGTAGAAATCCACTCTATAGCACTCTGGCAGGGGCAAAACTGTAGCAGCTACATCTGCTGAAGGTGAGTTACAAAGAGGACAAAGCCAAACTCTTTGTTGTGGCAAAAATTAAATAAGGAATAACAATCACAAGAGTCAAATGCATCTATCTATCTATTTGTTTATTTATTTATTTGCTTGCTTGCTTGCTTGTTTGCTGGGGGTGGAGGGCAGGCTGGAAATTTGGAAAACCTACTTCATCAGGAGGGTAGAAAACCACTGGGCCAGGTTATCAAGAGAGGTTTCTTACTCTCCATCTTTTCATCATTCACCTAGAAAATGCCATGTATGACCTCATCTAGTGATGGCAACAGTCCTACTACGAGCAGAAGGTTCAATGAGGGACCTGTCTCGTCTCACTCAGTGGGTTGTGAGAGGGGTGAATCTTTTTGATTCCCCGAGGGTTTGTGTACTGAAAAAAGCCGATCTCTGCTCGACAGAGCCGCGTGGTCAGTAGAGTCACGACAATGACTCAGAACAGGCTGGCCAGCAACTTTATTAACTGGCGAATTCCACAAACGGACAAACTTAACAAACTGGCAATCTCAACGAATGAACAGAGGCGATTTGGCAATGGAGCTATTTTCCGGGCAACCCGTCACAATTTATCCCAAACTTGCATATATTGGAAGAGTAGAGGGAGAGAGAAGCAAGAAAAGGAAAGGAGAAAAGAGGAGGAAAGAGAAAGAAAAAGTATCACCACCCTTGGATCCCGCGATGACGATGACAGACGTGGCAATCCTCCAGTGGTGAGCGCGTGCGTGGTTCCCTGGAGGGTGTGTCTTTTATAAGCTAATCCCCGCCTCCAGGTACGCCCCCTTCAGGATTTACAGGGTTCTTGTTCTAGAAAGTTTTCAATCTTCTGTGCAGGCGCTGGGGGAGGGGGATGGTTTCAAGGGGTCTCTTGGGTGGTTGCAAGCCCCTTCCTCAGATCAACTGTGTGTGACCTCTGGCCATATATGGTAAGGTCCGGCAGAACCCGGAACCACGCATCCTCTGATGCGCTCTCCACGTCCCACTCTTGCTCTCGCTCTCCTCCACCCTGTGCTTGCCGACCTGCCGTCACCATGCAAATAGTGCCTCACGTCACCACAATGTTTGAGACATTAACTCTTTCAGTCTCTCACAGGACCTCCAGAGGTACCTCCCAGCTTACATTTCTATAGTTTTATAATTCTTTAATAGCTTCTTCTTGGGACCCCAGCCTCCATTGGGAACTCTAGACATTATGTTGAAACATCTGGGGTTGGAAAATTATTAAACTTAGCAACTTCAAATGGTTTCATCTAACTGAAGTAGAAGTTTCCAGTTTAGCTACCTCTAAGAAAGTCACTTAAGGCTCTATTTATAATCCATGAACATTAACAGACACTTTTGAGGCATAATTTAGATGCTTTTGAGACATAATTTAGATTGTCACTTTAAGATGAGTCATGCAATAGAAGAACCCTTTTCTCTTCTTTGACCAGAGAGATGTCATAGGTGAGTAGGTCAGATAGAGACCTCTACACTGGTGCTACCTACATTTAATTAGAAGAAAAGGTGTCTTCACTGAAACTGATATCTTTTTTTAGTCATATGGATGTTTCCTTTTGGCAGAACAAATGCATTCTTTTCTAAGTTTTGAGTAATTTGTTTTTAATGCGCATTAAAAATCTATTTCGATTGAATGCCACATTTACATTTTAGTAGATATTTAATATTTTGTAAATATATTGTTTCAACATTATCAGTATGAAATTATTTCAATTAAAAGTGTAAATACTGATACTTTTTTTATTTCACATGGGGAAAAAACAAACAGTACTTCAACTATCCTCAGCTCATGTTTTTCCCTCCTGTGAAACTCATGAGAGTGCCTGACTATTTTTTTTGTTATACTTAAACTGATTTTACTTTTGGACTTGGTCATTGCTAGAGATTGATAGTGTATTTGTGTTTCAGTTTGTTTCATAAAACGAATCTTGCTATGGGAAAGATTCTTAATATCATCCATTTTTAAATTCAGATCAAGTTAATAACAAGGCTTAGGGCTTGCTTTCCCATTTACCAAAGTGTAAATATGTGTGTTTATGTTTATATGTAAACATAAGCTGTCTTTCAACCTTGTTTGAAAAGTTGTAGGGTGCCTAGAACAATGACTTGCCAAGAATGTATCAACTGCATTAATTATCCATTTAAAATCATTGGAATCAGTAGAAAAACTTTATTTCTAAATCAGATTTTTAACTCTCCTGGGTGCTTATGAGTCTATCATTAGAATATCAAACATTTCTCACAATACACTTGAGAGGTAGAGATGTATTTCTTTCCCCATTTTACAGGAAGACAGAGTAGAGAAAAGAGGAGACCCAGAAATGTGTTTTGCTATCTGTCTCCATCTGGCTGCAGAGAGAGTTAGAGCCACACGTAAGTGACTTATCACATCATTTCAGACTGATGAAATGCTGAAATATCAATAAATCACACAGTGAATGGATTAAGAACAGAAGAACTTAACAATAGCAACCATCAATAGGAAAACACTGGTGAATGCATGTAGGTGGACTCCCCATAGATTCACATTTTCACAAAGGATCTAGATGACCTTAAACAGATGACTTTGGAGAGCATGTACGAAGGTTCAGCTGACCAGCTGTAGCAAAAAGAAAGAAACTCTCAGCTTAAACCAGAGGTGACAGCGCTTTCTCTGACCTGGTAAGCTCTCTGAGAAGTAGATTTCTAAAATCAAGACGGGACCAAAAGGGTCAAGTTGAAGAACTGTTGTTCTACCAACCTTCAGATTGAAGACTGTAAAAAGAGTATTTGGAGATATCACAGATTTTCATAGATTACTATGTAAACATGAGAGAAAATGAGGCACACAAGATATCTGAATCACACAACATTTGCATATAATAAAATAGTGAGTGCTTTAGTATAAGGAGATATAAGGTTTATGAATATAGATCATGCATTAAAAAAAGGGATGCTTTGAGGAAAACAGTGGTAGTGGTTACAATAAACAAACATAATATGAGCTCTTTTCACATGGTTGTGGATGCACAAATAGGAGAAAGGGTAGGAATAACAAAGTGATTTCTCTGTATACGTATTAGTCTTAGGTTAATATACTGGTCCTAGTTTTCTTGATTACAGTGAGCTTTAGATGAGGGCCTAATTCAAAATGCTTCTTTTTGGAAAGATTGCTGAAGAAACAAGCATCATTAGGGATGTCCTGGTTTCAGCTGAGATAGAGGTAATTTTCTTTATAGTGGCTGGTATGGGGCTATGTTTTGGATTTGTGCTGAAGACAGTGCTGATAATACAGAGATGTTTTAGTTGTTGCTGCACTAGTCAAGGACTTTTCAGCTTCCCGTGCTCTGCCAGGTGCAGAAGAAGCTGGGAGGGGACACAGCCAGGATAGTTGATCCAAACTGACCAAAGGGCTATTCCATACCATATGACATCTGGCTCAGTATATAAAGCTGGGGAAGAAGAAGGAAGGGGGGGACATTCGGAGTGATGGCGTTTGTCTTCCCAAGTAACCATTGCGCGTGATGGAGCCCTGCTTTCCTGGAGATGGCTGAACACCTGCCTGCCCATGGGAAGGAGTGAATGAATTCCTTGCTTTGCTTCGCTTGCGTGCGCCGCTTTTGCTTTACTTATTAAACTGTTTTTATCTCAACCCTCGAGTTTTCTTGCTTTTGCTCTTCCGATTCTCTCCCCCATCCCACCGGGGGGGAGTGAGCGAGCGGCTGCGTGGTGCTTAGTTGCCGGCTGGGGTTAAACCACGACAGGGATGATACACTACGTAAGGGAGATGGGGAAGTTAGTTGATTGTTTCAGCTGTGTGGTTACCTAGAAATATAGTATGTTATGGGGTTGCTCTTTCTGCTTTGATATACTGGTCACCACTTTGATATACTGGTCACTCACCACTTGTCAGTGGTGCCTGCCACACTCAGATAGGCACCTCTTCTTGTTTTGCAAATGTAACTGTCTCAATAAGGACAATAAAATAAAGCCCCTGAGGTCGCATGTACCACAGCTTCCATTTCATTCTTTCTGTTTGTGGAATAATTGCGGGAGATGACTTAAAAATTAAACTTATATTCACACTCTTAGGTAAGGCACAGCATTGAAGAAGCTTCCTGGGTGGAGTGTGGCTGACATGCAAGGAATCCATTCCACGGAAGTTCCCTAGGCCTGCAACCTTAGATGTCGGTAACGCCAGGGGAACTTGCTGTGTTGGGTCTAACAAACAGGAACTGCTCAGAGGGTGGAGTGGTGTAGAGATACCGCGGCCAGGCTTTGTGATAATATGGAACTTGAAGGTACCACGGAACCGATAAGCTGCATATCTGCTACCCTGGGCCAACAGTCTGTCATGTTTTTGACAAAATGCTGTCCTTTTGGTGGACTTTGCTCATTATAACATCCTTATAATACCAAAACACACCTCCATCCCAAAAACTACCCGCCTCCAAGGTGCGACCACCCCTCACTGAGCTTGCGCTTTGAATTTTCCTAGCTTATACCTTTAAAAGTAAAGCGAGAAAACTTTACACCAATCCTAAACAAAGGTATGTATGACTAAAGTCACTCAAACTGCACCTGAAAGGTGAAAAATAGTATAAAATGGCTTAAGAGAAAGAGAATGTTAGGGAAGACACCATTGTGTACCACTCTGACCTCTGGGATCAGTCAACGGGCTGAGTCTCTTTTCCCCCCCATCAGGACTCCTTTGGGTAAGAGTCGAACACTTGGTTATACCAAGTGCCTCCCCGGGAAACTTAGAAATCTCTCTAGAGTTGCTTTATTATCTTTTAACGCATTTATAGCCGGCAGTGTTACTCATAGTCTTGGTATTTGCACATGCTTTGCAGACACTGAATTTATCACCGGTAATCCAAAGAATTTGTGTGTCTGTTGCTCTAATAAACTGCACTCTTCATTAATCTAGCCATGGTAGCTCTCATTGAACATGACTAGACTCTTTAAGTGTGGCCATGATAGTTCACGCAATACGACTAGACGGGGGGGTGTAAGCTCATTATTAGTGAATCCGTAATCATGAAGTTCAGTACGCTGAACATGACCGGACTTATAACATTGTCAAATGAACACTGTCGCCTTAATCGACTTTGCAAAGCTGTTTCAGTGAAAGCCCTGAGAGGGCTCTGACAGGCAAACATTGACTCTGATGGGTGGCTACCTATACCGTCCTTAGACAATAAACCGTTGACCAAGTCTGAGACTAAGACTGGACTTAGCCACACCTAGACTTCCGCTCTGAGAAGGAGTTTAGAAAGCAAGGGGGTCCTGTCTGAACCTCGTGACTCAAAGGGAGGGTTCCCCCCACCTCCAGCCACTCCTCAGACTCCCACACGACAGTAACTTTTAACGCAACACTGTTCTAGCCCAGGAAGCAAGCGGGGGTATCATATTTGCTCACCACCTCTCAGTTTCTATTTGGGAGGGCTGTTGCTGTGTCCATGCGATGCACTATACTTCCAAGGCTCAAATCCAAAACTCTCCAAGATTGTGGTCATCTCACGGACTCATTAATTTGTGTAGGATACACAGGGTGAGTGAAAAGGCCTTTGCTTTGGGGAGATCTGTGGAAGGCATTTGAACTGCCATTGCACCAACTTACAATAATTCAATCATTCCTGTTTCTGAAGACTGAATACACATCCTTAGAACTGCATATCAGGAGGCACAGTATGACTGAAACTAAACAAATCAAAGCCTGTAATAAAAGGAGATAAAATTTAGTTTCTGGAAAGACTTTTCTAAAACAGCCTTTCACAATTCCTACCCCTGAAACACCAAACAAGGCAATCAAAGATGCAACATGCACATTACTAGCTTCTATGTGTTAATTGCTTGTTTCACCACAAAAGTCTTAAATAACTGCACTGAAAATTAAAAAAAAAGAAAAAGAAAATGATGCCCTGATTGGATGTAAGTCACCTAGGATGATCAGTATGGTAAATTTTTAATAAGAAGATGAAGCATTGAGTGATTTACTGCTAATCCCATTGCGCGAGCTGAAGGAAGCTAAAGAACAAAGGTTTACAGTCCCTTTGGAGATTTGTTTCATCTGCCCATCAGCCTACAATTAATGGCCATTTAACTGTTGTTCTCCTGCTGGACATTGGTGGATTGATTCAGTACATAAAAGTGACAGAGCAGTGTCCCATGGCAGTATAATAGAAACTGGCTGACCTGTTATTTGCGAATCATCGCTTGCCAGGGCATTGACCTTTTCTACTCTAGCTAAAACTAACAGGAGAAATTATGGGACTAATTACTTAAATTTTATTATAAGAACTTGTATGACAGAATCTCAGTTTCCTGAAATTAACTGCAAACCACAATACCATGTCAATATTACCAACTCCTCCCCTTTTCCTAACTAGTCATTACCTGGTGGTAATGACCAGTTGGTTAGTTAATACTCATCAAAGCAAAAAGCAATGATTATCTATTCTAAGGGCTTGTTGGGAGGAAAAGACTACTGTGTAATGAGCAGTATGTAACATCAAAGTCTTCTCTCTTCTTCCCTTTCCTAGTGAATAAAAGAGGAAGAGAAGATTATGCTGAGACAAAGGAAAAAAACCCCAAACAAAAAACCAAAATGCTGGTGTAGCTCCTCCAAGCATCAGTGCTCTGCATCCCAATCTAGTTAGAACACAGATGCCATCAGATAACTGAGCATTTAAAAATGTTTAATGACAGATTTGTCCTCTATTTCAGCTGCCAGAGATATGAAGGGAGGGGTGGGAATAGAGAGGGGAGGGGAAAGCAGGGCAGAGTGATTTCATTTCTTTATCCCTGCTGCTGTCACTTAAGTTAGTAGAGAAAGGAGACAGTGCTCCGAGTTTTACAGTTGTATCCACCCCTTATTCTATACCATCTACATCATGCCCAGGTCCTACACTTTCCAATACATTCCAATTAATGACCACCACTTTTCCTGTCTCTTGATATATACACACAGATATCATTCCCTTGGTCTATGGGCCATCCTTCTAAAATGTCCATTGAGTTCATCTAGTCCATGACTTTGGGCTCCATCTGTCATAACAGTCCTTCAGGGCAGGAGAGATGGTGTGTGGTGTTGGATTGTTGCATGCTGAAGCCAGTTCTGGTTCCATCACTGCTGCACTTTGCTTGCTTTCAACAAAGTTCATTCTTCACTAATCTGGGTGATCCTTATTGAAATACCAGTGATATGGTGTATAGTAACCATAAAAGTGATGACACACAGTATTATATAGCAATTAACATCATACCATTTAGTTCATTGGCTATTCTCACCCAAAATCAAATCCCCTTCAGGTACACAGCGGACTTCCCCATCCTTTCGCATTACCCACCAAGTGCACCCGGGTCCTTGAGCAAAAGCAATCCCACAAATGGGTTTTCCTTTCACCCGGGCAGGAGTAAACCAGACTGTCTTCCCCAGCATGTTTTTTATGTGCCCTACAGGGACTTAATCCCCTTCGACAGTGCGTAAAACTTTTGATTGGGCAGGGCCAGCTCGATTGACAGATCCTCTAGTGCTGACTAACCAGGTGGCCTTTGCTAAATGTGTATCCCAATGTTTGAATGTCCCACCACCCATTGTTCTCAGTGTAGTCTTTAACAGTCCATTGTATCGCTCAATTTTCCCAGAGGCTGGTGCATGATAGGGGATGTGATATACCCACTCAATGCCATGCTCTTTGGCCCAGGTGTCTATGAGCTTGTTTCGAAAATGTGTTCCATTGTCTGACTCAATTCTTTCTGGGGTGCCATGTCGCCATAGGATTGCCTTTCAAGGCCCAGGATAGCATTCCGGGCAGTGGCATGGGATACAGGGTATGTTTCCAGCCATCCGGTGGTTGCTTCCACCATTGTAAGCACATAGCGCTTGCCTTGGCGGGTTTGTGGGAGTGTGATAAAATTGATCTGCCAGGCCTCCCCATATTTATATTTCAGCCATCGCCATCCATACCACAGAGGCTTTAACCGCTTGGCTTGTTTAATTGCAGCGCATGTTTCACATTCATGGATAACCTGTGCAATAGTGTCCATGGTCAAGTCCACCCCTCAGTTATGAGCCCATCTTTATGTTGCATCTCTTCCTTGATGGCCTGAGGTGTCATGGGCCCACCAGGCTATAAATAATTCACCCTTATGTTGCCAGTCCAGATCCACCTGAGACACTTCCATCTTAGCAGCCTGATCCACCTGCTGGTTGTTTTGATGTTCCTCAGTGGCCTGACCCTTGGGTACGTGAGCATCCAGGTGATGTACTTTGACAACCAGGTTCTCTACCCGGGCAGCAAAATCTTGCCACAATGCTGCCGCCCAGATGGGTTTGCCTCCGCGCTGCCAGATGCTCTGCTTCCGTTGCTGTAACCACCCCCACAGGGCATTTGCCACCATCCATGAGTCAGTATAGAGATAAGAGCGCTGGCCACTTTTCTCATTCAGCAATGTCTAAAGCCAGCTGAATGGCTTTTACTTCTGCAAATTGGCTTGATTCACCATCTCCTTCAGCAGTTTCTACCACTTGTCGTATAGGACTCCATACAGCAGCCTTCCACCTCCGATGCTTTCCTACAATTCGACAGGACCCATCAGTGAACAGTGCATATTGCTTCTCATTTTCTGGTAGTTTATTGTACAGTGGGGCCTCCTCAGCACGTGTCACCTCCTCCTCTGGTAATATTCCGAAATCTTTGCCTTCTGGCCAGTCCATAATTACTTCCAAGATCCCTGGGCCATGGGGGTTTCCTATCCGAGTCCATTGTGTGATCAGTGCAACCCACTCACTCCACGTAGAATCAGTTACATGATGTGTAGAGGGACCCTCCCTTTGAACATCCAGCCCAGCACTGGCAGTCGAGGTGCCAAGAGGAGTTGTGCTTCCGTACCAACCACTTCTGAAGCAGCTTGAACCCCTTCATATGCTGCCAAAATCTCTTTTTCAGTTGGAGTATAGTGGGCCTCCCATCCTCTGTATCCCTGACTCTAAAACCCTAAGGGTCAACCTCGAGTCTCCCCTGGTGCTTTCTGCCAGAGGCTCCAGGTAGGGCCATTCTCTCCGGCTGTGGTGTAGAGCACATTTTTTACGTCTTGCCCTGCCCGGACTGGCCCAGGGGCTACTGCATGAACTATCTCCCTTTAAACTTGTTCAAAGGCTTGTCGTTGCTCAGGGCCCCATTTGAAATCGTTCTTCTTCCGGGTCACTTGATAGAGAGGGCTTATGGTCAGACTGTAATTTGGAATATGCATTCTCCAAAAACCCACAACGCCTAAGAAAGCTTGTGTTTCCTTTTTGCTAGTTGGTGGAGACATGGCTGTTATTTTGTTAATCACATCCATTGGGATCTGACGATGTCCATCTTGCCATTTTATTCCTAAAAACTGGATCTCCTGTGCAGGTCCCTTGACCTTACTTTGTTTTATGGCAAAACGGGCTTTCAGGAGGATCTGGACTATTTTCTTCCCTTTCTCAAAAACTTCCTCTGCTGTATTGCCCCACACGATAATGTCATCAATGTATTGCAGATGTTCTGGAGCTTCACCCTGTTCCAGTGCCGTCTGGATCAGTCCATGGCAAATGGTAGGGCTGTGTTTCCACCCCTGGGGCAATCGATTCCAAGTGTACTGAACGCCCCTCCAAGTCAAAGCAAACTGTGGCCTGCACTCTGCTGCCAAAGGGACTGAGAAAAATGCATTAGCGATATCAATTGTAGCATACCATTTGGCTGCTTTTGACTCCAGTTCGTATTGCAGTTCCAGCATGTCCGGCACGGCAGCACTCAGGGGCGGCGTGACTTCATTCAGGCCGCGATAGTCTACTGTCAGTCTCCACTCTCCATTAGACTTTTGCACTGGCCATATGGGACTGTTAAAAGGTGAACGAGTCTTACTGATCACTCCTTGGCTCTCCAGTCGACGAATCAGCTTATGGATGGGAATCAGGGAGTCTCGGTTGGTGTGATATTGCCTCCGGTGCACCATTGTAGTAGCGATTAGCACCTGTTGTTCTTCAGCCCTCAGCAACCCCACCACAGAAGGGTCTTCTGAGAGACCAGGCAAGGTGGACAGCTGTTTAATTTCCTTCGTCTCCAAGGCAGCTATACCAAAAGCCCACCGGTACCCTCTAGGGTCCTTGAAATACCCTCTCCTGAGGTAGTCTATGCCAAGGATGCACGGAGCCTCTGGGCCAGTCCCAATGGGGTGCTTTTGCCACTCATTCCCAGTTAGGCTCACTTTGGCCTCCCATACAGTTAGCTGTTGGGAACCCCCTGTCACTCCAGAAATACAGATGGGTTCTGCCCCTGTATAGCTTGATGGCATTCGGGTACACTGTGCACCGGTGTCTACAAGAGCCTTATACTCCTGTGGGTCTGATGTGCCAGGCCATCGAATCCACACAGTCCAGTAAACTCGGTTGTCCCTTTCCTCCACCTGGCTGGAGGCAGGGCCCCCCTAGTGCTGGTCATAATATTCATTACCCATTTCTTGTATATACGAGTCAGAAGTTCCTTCATTAAAATCAGGAGTAAGATCAGCCCTTTTACTCTGTCTGCGAACTGTCCAATGGAAACCAGAGCAGCAATTTTCCTGGAAGAACCCCCTTTGGTGATTGTTTTTCCTTGCAGCTCACGTACCCGTGCCTCTAGGGTTGAGGTAGGTTTTCCATCCCACTTCCTCATGTCCTCTCCGTGGTCATGTAGGTAAAACCATAGGGTGCCCCGTGGTGTGTACCCTGTATATCCTCTCTCTTGAGCAGAGGAACGCTGACTCCTAATAGCTGAGACATTGGTCCGTACAGGTGGGGAGTAGGACATATCTTCTTTGAACCGTTGGAACTCCCAGGATTGTTTCTCCACAGCTGAGACAAGGGAGGAAGAGATACTTTCTTCGTATTCTCGGAGGTTACTAGCTTCTTTATTCACTGTTGGACCGTCTCCATCTTTCCAGGTCAGTATTGCCAAAGAGTTGGTGCGCGACAATGGTGCGTTCCGTACCAACTTCCGCCACATAGTTCGTGTGCACTGGACCTCATCTGGATCTGTGGGTGACCGCTCATCGTCCAGGTCACCATAAATCACCTCCAGCATGGCTAATTCCCTCAGGTGCTGGATACCTCTCTCCATGGTGGTCTATTTCCCGGGGCGATATACAACATCTTCCTTGAAGGGATATCTTTCCTTCATAGCTGACAGGAATCGCCTCCAGAGGCTGAGGACTGGTGCCCCTTTTCCAATTGCTTTGTCAATGCCCCCTTCCCTAGAAAGGGATCCCAGCTGTTTCGCTTCCTTACCCTCTAATTCCTTACCCCAGCATCGGAGCAGCCAGGTGACAATGTGCTCCCCTGGACGACGGCTGAAATCTTTTCTCATGTCTCGCAGCTCACTCAGGGATAGGGATCAGGTAGTTTCTGTCTCATCCACAAGTTCTTCCTCTTCCTCTCCCTGTGATGGTCCTGCTCTTTCACCTTCCCTTTCTAAACAAGCTGACTTTCGCTTCCAGGATTTCTTCTTGTGTATAGGGGCGATACTGACACGGGTTGGTTCCCTGGTTGAACCACATTATCTTTCACAGGGGGGCTGGAGTGACCACGGTGCCTGTTGCAGAGGGGGCTGGAATAGCCGCAGTGCCTGTTGCAGAGGGGGCTGGAGTAACTTCTGTGCCTGTTGCGGAGGGGCTGGAGTAGCCGCAGTGTCTGTCATTTTGTCACCAGATCCTTGAGGGTTATGAATAGTGTTGAACAGGGCTCGGTAGGCATGGGCCAGGCCCCAGCACATTGCAGTGATTTGTGTCTCCCTACAATTGCCAGTGTGACAGCATACTTTTTCCAAATATTCTATTAATTTTTCAGGGTTCTGCACTTTTTCAGGGGTGAAGTTCCAAAACACTGGAGGTGCCCACCGTCCTAGGCATTTGCCCATACTATCCCACACACCCTGCCACTCATAACTATCTGGCCTTGGGGCAGATCTCTGGATGATGTTCTTAAATTGCTTACTAACCCTGGACAAGATCGAAACAATATTCCCAAGCAATACCAATACAAGTATCTTAACTACCCAAGGGTGTTTCAGATACTGAAAAGCTATTGTAACGATGGAGGAAACATTGTAGAAGAAAGTAGTGAAGGTGCCATTTTGTATTTCCTCCATAAAAAACCTCTCAGAGGAAGAAGTATAATTGCTAATTGTCTCCATAAGGTGGTACCCGACGTACAGTAATGGTTTCAGTATGAAACTTAGATACCAAAGTAAACCCAAGGTCACTGTTTTAATAACAAATCTCCCAGGCAAAACATCACTAATCACTGCAGAGTACAGCAAACTGCAAAAAACATCACCGATCTTTAACATGTACAGCAAAATTTAGCACGGTGCAGATGAGGTAAACCAATATCGAGAACAGATGAATCAGTATCATGGCCCGCAACTACGCACAGATCTAAATTCCTTAATACGCTCTGGTTAATCTGTTATTATCTCAAACCCTTGTGGCCCCACGTTGGACGCCAAAAAAGACTGTTGTGGTGTAGCCCCAGTCGGCTATTGAGTACCACACAGCCACTCGGTCACCCTCCCCCACCCGCGGTGGGATGGGGGAGAGAATCAAAAGAGCAAAAGTAAGAAAACTCGTGGGTTGAGATAAGAACAGTTTGATAATTGGAACACAAAAAATAACAATAATAATAATAAAAATTGTAATGAGGAAGAAAACAACAAGAGAGAGAGAGAGGAACAAAACCCAGGAAAAACAAGTGATACCACCGGTCACCACCTGCCGACCAACGCCCAGCCAGTCCCCGAGCAGCGACAGTTACCTCCTGGCCAATTCCTCCAGTTTATATAGTGAGCATGACATCATATGGTATGGAATAGCCCTTTGGCCAGTTTGGATCAACTACCTTGGCTGTGCCCCCTCCCAGCTTCTTGTGCACCTGGCAGAGCACGGGAAGCTGAAAAGTCCTTGACCAGTGTGAACACCACTTAGCAACAGCCAAAACATCAGCGTGTTATCAATATTATTCTCATACTAAAATCCAAAACACAGCACTATACCAGCTACTAGGAAGAAAATTAACTCTATCCCAGTCAAAACCAGGACAGTATAATACTCTCGGTTTTTCTGTTTCTCCTTTAGGGCTACAGCTGCTCTCTTGAAACAAGCTGGCTACAGGGATGGGTCTAAAGTTGGTCAGGAGTCCAAAGGAGTGGCATGTGCCAATAGGGAATTCAACAGGGTTTGCGCAGCATGTGCAAGATGGGGATCAGGACTATAGGATCTGTGTAGAACTGTTTTCACAATTGAATTTGTCAGCAGTGCCTGAGGATCTTTTCAGAGTGCATCTCCAAGTTTATTCAATAATATCTTTATGAAAACAAAAGGAGAAACCAGTAGGCCTTCTTTCCTTATTTAAATTTAAAAAGTGTGAAAGGAAGGAATAGTAATGATGGAAAGCCTCTTTTGAAGGGGTCTCCTTAAATCTGCAAGACATACTTACCCTTGGGAAGTGTGTAGGGAATGAGAGGGCAGTGGGTGGATTGAACCTAACCCCCAAAACACAGGTATGGGGTTATTTTATAGCTCATTTCTCTCTTTGTGTTCACTCTACACAGCTGGAATATTGCATCTGTCTTCAGAGCATCTTCTTCACCCCAACTTATCCTGGAGGGGAAGAGGGAAAAACATGACCCACTTACATGGCAGGGTATCCAAAGGAAGTACAGGCACTGTGTGAGCTGCTGCCCTGCCGAGCTAAGCTGCAGGAGCAAGGCAAAGACAGAAAAGCATGCTTATTAAAGCTTCATTGAGTAAGACTAATGAAATCGTGACCTCCTCAGTGCCAGCATTTGGCTGACTACTCTCACACTGTTCTCCAAAACCAGAAAAACAGTGACACAAAACCAGGAATCACAAAACCAGGAAAAGACATCAGCAGGTAGGCTGATACAGGAGGCCAGCTGAAATGGGCACAGAGTTGGGCTGGGGTGGGAAGCACAGCATGAATCCTCAGCCCCCTTGACCCTCCTGGCAGGAAGCAGTGCGAGAACTGAATAAAAATGTGTCTGGACTCATTTGCTGCACAGCTCAAGCCCTCTGCAGAAAGCCAGACATGTAAGCCTGTGGCTAACAATTCTAAAATTGACATGCTGTGTTCAAATGGACTTTGAACAATTTGATTCCATTCTGTCAGCATTTGCTTCTCTGAAAATAGAGGGGGGAAGCAAGGGGGAGAAGGGGGAGAAAATAAGGATGAAAGTAAAGGACTAATAAAAGCCAAACACAGCAGAGTGTGTCAGACATCTTCAGAGGTCTCTGAGAGTCTGCCAGCCAGTGCATGTCAAACACAGTCTGTGGTGTCACTGGTGCTGGAAAACATCGCAGTGAGGACTCGCAGAGTCAGAAGTGGCCTGGGTGATGCAAAAACAGTTCCTGAGGAACATGAGTAAGCTTGGACTATCAAAAAAAAAGGAGATGCCAGGTTGCTACCCTTGCATCTTTGAAAATGCCATCAGTTTTTTGGAGGGCTTGGCCACCTTCACTTCCTTGCTGATTGGTCTACCGTTGTTTGGATGCAGAGCAGAAGATGCAGCTCTCATCTTGTTTCCCTCTTAGCATCAGTTGTGCTGCCATGAACCAAATGCATGCATATAATCCTGGAAAGAAGAAAAGTCTGGGAATTGTGAAGCCATAGCTCACTACACTACAAAGGGCCCCCTAGTGTGACATGGCAATTTACACAGAGACATCATAAGGGAGAATCTGAGTAAAGAAGGAGATAATTGCTGAAAAGAGAAAGCCCAGAAAGGGAAAAAAAATTAACTAAAGTCATGCAGCAGGAAGTAGTGGCGCCAGGAATAAATCACATGTCTTCTGATTTACTTCAGGGTGCATCCAGTAAATTAATATTTCCTAGAAAGGCTTTTCCACTGTGAATTGGAGCAGATCCTCATGTGAACAGACCATCAAATTCTGGCCAGTGTCTGAACCTATGGAAAAAGCTAGGATTTAATATGTTGAAATTATACTGGAGGTACAGCAATTAACAATGACAGTTTGACTACTGATCCAGACATTTCTTGCTAACTTTTTTAATTTTCCACCTTCTGTGTTTGTCTGTAATTGCACATCTGCTCAAATACAGGACACTTGGGTTCCAAAGCAGATTATTCAAAACCACCTCCAAACCACAGGAAAATTACTCTGCATTTTGTGTTCATCAGCTGTTCCTATTACTTCTTAAAAAAAACTTTTATTCCTCATGTTAGACATGGTGCCCCTTGGGTGAGTCAAGGCTGGTGATCTTTAATTAGATTAATCAAAGCCAGGGACAAAATCTGTGGGGAATATCGGGAAAGCCTCTAGGTTAATTAATCAGACACAGACAAGTAGTTTAGTAGCCCAAGTAGCCCAAAACATAGTTGTTCTGCTTTCTTAAAAGACAAACTGATATGAATAGAAATATTTTCAGTTGCTGTTTTTAAAAGGCAGTGAAAAAAGGTATCGTTCAGCCTTTCAGCTCATACAAGGTCATAGATGATTTATCCTAGTAAAGGCAAAATACTTTTAATTTTAGCCCTAGCCTCTCTCCACATCGTTCCTCAACTCCAATTCAATTTCCTATTCTTGTTCATTTTTCTTTTTCTGTGTTGTAAGTACAAATTTACTACTCATGAAAACAAGTAACTAATTACCCTGGGATGAAACCAGTCAAAGTGGTAAAAATTGCATCTTCTTTTGTTCCTGTGCAATGACAGAAATTGTACATTTCTGTTGTTGTAAATAACCTGCTATGTGCCCCAGGACAGTTAAGGGCAAATCATAATGGGCAGCTCTACAACGGAGACGTTGGTGATCTCTCTTGACCATACAAAGGCAATATGGCCAGTGAAACAAACCATCATGCCTGTATACAGAAAGCATCAGATGGGATGCCAGCCAGACTTTTATGGGACCAATGAAGGGAATTGACAGGATTTGTTAGTAGCTCCTTTTTAGATGGGTCTTTGCACTGTCTCTCAACAACCTTTTTCATTGCTCTCCTTGCATCAATCACCCTTTCTCCTCATAACTAGTGACAAGGTCCAGGAGGCCATTTTTTCCGACTTAATATTTTAGACAAATGTCCACAAGAATCGTGGGTGAAATCCTAATTTTATTTTTGACATGACCATGTCCAGGTCTTGGAGGTCCCAGAAGAATGAGGTAGGTCTGGCAACACAGTTTAGCACCAAGACACAGAAAGATGGTCCCCACATTTTCACAGGGTTCCCACTTTCTTTACACTAATTTTATACTGTAATCTTTTCAGTCCTGTCTCCTCTATCTGATGTTTTATACTTTGCATATACCTCTTTCTTGCCCTTGATTGCTTTTTGCCCGCTCATATTCATTCAAATTAGCCTTTTTTACTTCCAGCATATTTATTGCTAGTTGGCATGAATAACCCTTGGGTATAAATTAATTTATATTTGAATACTTTCAATTTCCACTCTAATTCATATGTTTCAGTTAAGCCCCTGATGCCAAAAAGCTTCTCTAGGGAAGAGTGGATGGCTCAGGGGGTAGGTTATAAGCTCCCTTGTCTTTTCCCTGTAGAGCACTGGTTCAACTGGGCCTACAGAGAGTTGGTAATCGCTGACAGTCCTTATTTTTCACTGGTTTTATAGACTGTTGAGTTACACAGGCTCCAGTGCTTCATATCCTCATTAAAACTGGGCAAAGAAAGAAAATGTTTTTCCTTCAAATGTATTTGGTCAAATATAATTTTAAACAAGAGTTCATTCAGATTATACTTACATACTTCCTCCTAGTAGTTCCCAGAATATATAAATTTTTGATGTTTTTTTAATATACATATTATATATATTATATATATATATAACATTTTGGTTTATTTGTGATTACTTAAGAACTAGGAGGAGCTTTTGTTTATGAATCAGAGCATATTGGTGAGATGCAAACAAGCACGACTGCAGAGGAACTAGCCTATCTGTTGTTCTTATTTTTAGTTTGTCACTAAAACAACTAGAAATTTCAGCTGAGGTCAGGATCCTCTTATGCAAGGTGGGGTACATGTGCATGGTAAGAGGGAAGATAGGTCCCAAAAGAGCTTATTGTCTGCATAATGAGTGGGAACAAAATGTGTCCCAACAGCATTGCCTATACATGTGATGGCTTCGGAGGAATGTGACAGGTAAGAATTGGATGCAAAGCATGCTAAAGAGCTGTCTATCTCTTTGTGTCAGGTGGGGAAGGAACAGAACTCTTTTTACAGCTCAAATCTATGTATCTAGGCAAATATACTGATCTTTCTTGTGCAAATAGACATTTTAAAATGTTCTAAAATCCCTACACCAATTTATTTCCTGCTATTTCATACCCCCTTTCCCCACAGATGCAAAGCCTCTGTGATTTGTTCAGTTTTCCCTGCTATTTATAATGCCAGGGTCAACCAATTAGTCAACAAGCAGGGGAAGGAAAAAAAAAATTAAAAGAAAGGTGGCAGAGGTGACCAATCATATGGCATAAACAGTGAATCAGGATTAGTGGACATTCATAGCCAGCACCTTGCAAGAAATCCATAGGCTCAAAATTGTTCACACAAACTGCTCAATCAGCAAGTGCAAAGACACTAATCCATAAAGGTCACATTCTACCCTTGCAGATTCCTCAAGCACAAAAAGAAAGGGAGGGGGGCTAAATTACTTGCATAAATTATTTGCAGTGAATATTCCGAGAAGCTCTAGTTGTGTTTGTTTGTCACTTCCTACCCTAATGTCAATTACTCAGGGCCAGATGTTAGCACACATTGATGACAATACTCCCTCCAGGTCCTGAGGCAGAAAGTAATGAGTGAAGGTGGAAGATCTATGATAAAAGAGTCTTTAATAGACTAAGGTCCAGGTTTTCACATGGATTTAGGTATCTAAACCCCTTTGGAGACCTCAACTGTGGAATTCTGTACACAATTCAGTGAATGCATCAAGGAGCTCTGGCAGTTACTTGTTTTTCTCCAGTTTTGCTTCTGGCAGTCTGTTCGACAGAGAAAGACAGGGTCGAAGAGACCCTGAAAATCTGAAATAAAATGAAAAAAAATTGCTGCTCTGCACTGATGCCAGGAAAAGAACTGGTTCAGTGCCATCAACAATACCTAAAACTGCCTATAGTTTTTGAAAATAGCTTATCTTCTTATGATTTGCCGTAAAAATGATTTTTAAAATTAGGCCTGCTTTTTTGTAGTTTCTGTAAAAAGAAATATTGAAGTAACTTTTCCTATTGAGTTTGGGCTTTTCCTGTCATTTTTCATGTATTGTTTTTGCCTTAGAAGTTTAGAGTTTCTCATAAATAGACTGATTGGCTGAACCATATCACAAACAAAGGCTCTATGATCTTGGCTTAGGCTTATAGTATATTATGTGAAACATATTACTATCAGGCATCATGGAGGAGATAGTCCAGTAAGGAAGCATGCTTTATATGGAGGATTGCGGGCATTTGGCACTCCAATTCTGGTTCCCATAAGGTACTACAGTGCTGTAACCAGATGCAGTTTACTATTGAACTGACTCCAAATGAAACATTCACATTGAATTTAACATACCAAAATTAAATATTTTGATCTGGAAGCATTTTGTTTTGACTGAAAATGTCAAAACAAAGCATTCCAGCATTTCTGAGTAGTTTTTTTTTTCCCAAAACTTTTCATGTAGAGAAAAAAGATATTTTGACTTGTCTGAGTTCAAGATAACAACACAGAAACATAGGAGTGGAAGGGATCTAAAGAGGTCATCGAATCTATTGCCTTGCCTAAGGAAGATCAGGTATTCTAATGTCATTCCCAACCAAAGTGTATCCAGTATGTTCTCCAAGTCTTCCACAGACAGAGATTTCCCAACCAATCACCACAATACTGGTATTTCACCTTCCTCACAATTAGCTTTTCTTACTGATTAACTTAAATCCTCCTCCTACAGGTTCACTTCTACTACCTGTCATCCTGCTCCTTTATTTTTACAAAAGTCGTCTGTTTATTTAATGAAGATTTTCAGTGTGAGTTTCAGTTTGTAGATTAAGACACACAAACTCAAATACAGTGTCTTCCTGTGGGTTATGTGTCTAAGCTCCATGATAACCATAGGGATTCAATTCAGTTTGCTTAAATATAGATTCTGTTACCACTCAGGGTGTTGTAGAGTATCTGCAGTGTCCACATGGGACAGGCAGGTATGGCACAGAGCCTTTGGGAGACCTCCTCTCTGTGGAGCAGCAGATAAAAGCAAAGCCACGTACGCTAGGGCTTTACGAATGGCACTAGATATTTGTCATTAGGCAACTGAGCTGGGCTTTGGAGACCAGTAAAATACAACCACTACAGTCTAAAAAAACCTGAACTGCAGATGAGTATATTGGGTGTGTATATACTTAGCTTGCATGAAAACATCCGTGTATAGATACCTACATATAGCTGTTTTCATCTGTAAATTGAATCTGACCTTCAATGTCCATTCCCTTCACCACTATTCTGTTTTCTTTTCTTTAGGCTAAAAATCACTGATTCCTTCAATAGTTGTGGTAATTTTTTCTAGATTTTGGTTATTCTCATTGTATTTCTTTGTCTCTTTATAATTAGTCCTATTAGTCCTATAATTCTTTTTAGGAAGAGGTGTTCTCTTAAATCCTGTTCCTTCTTATAATGGTTTCCTATATGATCTTCTCCACTAAATTTCAGAGTTGTTGGAGTCTGTCTTAAATTAATTGTTTTCTTTTTACCTTTTGTTGCTCTTTCTTCTTTCTCAAGGGTTACACACTCATCCATTTCATGGCTGCTTTATCCTAAGTTCACTACTTATTTCACATTCCCAGATAGCTCGTTTCCATTGGTTGGAAGGATTCCCAGAAGAACTTTCATCTTGATTTTTCTGCCATTTCTTAAAAAAAAAAAAAATCAATGCACTTTTTAAAGTCATGTTAGACCATAAGGTCTCTCCAGCATGTGTTTCCAACAGAATATGATGCCAAAATAAGTGTTTCAGAAAATTATTCCTCTCTTACATTTATTTCAAAATGTGTTTCGATATGTAAACCAAAGATGATAGTAAGGATGAAGTACACTTCAGTCCTTATTCAGCAATGTATTTAAGCTTACCTAATTTGCAGTCCAATTGGCTTCAGCTAGATTATTCATCTTCTTAAATCACATGATTAAGAACCTTGTTAAGTGCTTGATGAACATTTCAATATGCATGTGCATCATGGCTTGCTACAGGATCAAGTCAGATACATACAACTTTGCATCGTAAATTCTGTAGTTTCATCAGAACTAGTTGTCTCTCTCTTGCAAAGCAGACTACGTTGTTGTTGTTATTGTTGTTAGAGTAGTCTTTGATATGTTGTTACTTTGAAGTTCCACTTGTAGTGGCTTGAAAAAGAACAGTCAACTCAATATATATATTGCTAATATTCTTCTGAGTCAGAAATGTCGGGAACATGGATTCAATTTCTTATTTTGACATTATGCAATTCCCTTTCATTCTTTAAAATGTATAAATCACCCCCAGCCATTCTTTCCTCTGCTCCTTTCTAGAATCAAAGGCAATTCCTTAAAAAAAACCCAAGGGATAAAAACTGCATCACTGAATACTGCCTAAAATCATCTATGTATCATTGCATTATTTAGGGCCAGAAATCTGGCAACACATGTGACCAGAGGATCCTCCTCCCTCCAAGATTTTCTGATTCTAACTCTCAAAATAAGGACACTGACAAGTATTTTAAACACATTTCTACCGATATTGCATAAATCCAGAAGCATTTATATGCTAATCAAATCAAAATAGATGTGATTAGTGAGTGGAGAGTGTCAAGATGGCTGTCCTTTTGCCATCAACGCATGATAACAGCACTGATGCTGCATTAAAGCACTGAATATTGTATAAGCCAAGAAAGGTTATAGGACATGACAGATTTAGTAAACCCTGAGAAATCATACCCTGCCTATTACATATTTATTATGCATTGCAAATTGTAAATATTTAAAAAAATAAAAAAATCCAAAGATACAGTGTGGGTAAATTCTTAATGCTTAATGAAATTATTCATGACATACAAAAAGCAGCCTAACTCAACAAATAAGATGAAGGTTAATGCATGTGGATGAATATAAAAGAGAACCGAGCCCTGATGACTAATATGCTGTGTCCTTCCCCTGGTTGATCCCAGAGTGAAATTAATGCAACCTCATTTTCATGGTTAAGAGCTATCCCTAGCGCTGAGGTGCAGAAGACCAGATAGGATGCAAAGAGCAAAATCCATACATTTTCTTTCCTTCCGTTTCTTAGAGACTTTCACAGCTGAGTAGTTTTGGAGATATATAGTTATATACATATATTAAAAAAAAAATCCATTCTGTATTTATCCCCCCAATCTATATATTTAATTCATAGTTTTTCAGCAGTTTGCTTTATCCACTTTCTAACTCAAAAGGTCAGTCACAGGTTGAAGAGGCCTGTGATATGTAATGATAGCTGAAAATAATAGGAAATTCAAGAAGAGGTAAACAAAAGGAGCAGGCATAATAAGCCCATAGGGGATTTCTTTCTCTTTCAAGGATTTCTGATATTCTTACTTATAATGATCATAGATCACAGTGCATCATGTCTACAATTTGACTTCCCCTTCATTTGTAGCTGCAACAGTCTGCTGGCTGTAGAGTGAAAACAAGTCGGGAGCCATTTGTGGTTATTAGAGATTCTCCAGCACTTTTGTCAGTCTATAGATATCAGCCTGTGTCCTGGCCAGATAGTAAATGACATATTTACCTTCTGTCCTTTCCTAAATGATTTCAGCTGTTTGCCTGGGCATTTTACACATTCCCATTCCCTGAGTTAAGTGATGGGGTAGTGCTGCTAAGCAGTGTTAAACATGCTGCCCCCCAAAACTCAGGACAAAAGACCACCTGCATACTGCAGAAGAGGAAAAGGGAATATTGCAACTCCCTCCTCAGTCTCACGAACTTGAAAGAAAAGGCACTGTGCTGGGAACTACAGCTCTCCGCTGTTAATCTCTCCCACTTAATGACTACTTGCAGCAACTTCCTTCCTTAGTAATGCTTCACAGAGGCTATTTAGTTCTGCCTCATCACACCTCTGTTTCCTAAATCCCATTATTTGCAACTAGAATCCTGGACTATAAAGAGAGAGGTTTGATCTATGAACTCCCCTATCTCTTGAGACAGGCTATTTGGAGTTGACGACGTTGCTCACTCACAGTGTGGTCTGCAGGGAAGCCTTCCTCCCACCCCAGCTTCATAGCCCCAGCTACTGTGGGCTGGCTGTCCAGGGCTGCACATCTGAACTTCTATGCTATAAGGCAAATATTGGTCCCATCCCACTTCTGATGCTTAACTGAGGTACCTCCAGAAGGCTTTCCACCTTGAGGCTCTTTCTCAAGCCACTCAGCGATGAAGGTGTCTCCAGAAGACAATTATTCTCCAGAATTGCTGCCTCTCTCCCTTCACCAACTTTAAAGGAAGGCAAAAGCCACTGTTCCTTAACTGAGATATGTCAGTCCAGTCCCTAAAGCTACATAAGGGATAAGAAGATGAGTCAGAACACTTTGAGCACCAGCTCCTGAAGGAGCATTGCTGGCCACCTCTGCATTATAGAGCAGTTGTGGAAAGATGAAGCCATGGAGACTTGATTTGTGACCTGCATTTTTTTCATGCGTGCTGCCAGTGTTTTAGCATTCAGAGGTTTTGACTTCTTTTCACCATGGTACTTGAAGATTGCATGTAAACCTCAAAGGGAGAAATGGGGACTCGGATGGACGTGTCTGCAGGAGGGTCATACCTCACCACTTTGTTGCTTAAGCCATCCTGTCATCATGCAACTTAAAATACAGTTCCTTCCTGGCCATATGCAGCCTTTCACAGGGATAGCAAGGTTCATCTGGAGCAGGAGTGAGCCACTAAACTGAACACAACAGAAAAAAAACCTGTCAGGCCAAGTCTATTTTCATTTGCAAAAAAGAAATTGCAGTGAATCAGTGCAGCTACCTTAGGTAAAAGAGGTGAGATGATCCTTTGAGTTAATATTTCAAAAGTGAATAATTATTGAGCTAGCCAAACCCTGAGATTTTGTGATGCAAAAAGTGCAGTGGCTTTTATTTGTTTGGTTTTTTTCTCATGTGACTTCAAAGTGAATTTTCTCAGATGGAAAATGAGGCTTTCTGGAACTTTTATGATACAAGTCACAGGACAAAAGGCCTCATCTTAGAATAGCAAACAGTTTGGGAGTTTGGAAAACACCACTATAGAAAAACAGGCATTGCAGAGAGGTGAATATGGATATGCCTGTTGAATGTCTAGGTCATTAGGTTATATAAAAGTCTAGAGGGATTTCTGGTTTCTCACAAGTACCCCGGGGTCAATTTGGTATGAAATATTTTCAAAATTCTCTCTGGCTAGAAATTTCATCTTGAATTCAAGACACCTTCCATATAAAAATTTAAAAATTTGTGCTGGTTTTCGCTGGGGTAGAGTTAATTTTCTTCATAGTAGCTAGTATGGGGCTATGTTTTGGATTTGTGCTGGAAACAGTGTTGATAACACAGGGATGTTTTAGCTATTGCTGAGTAGTGCTTACAGAGAGTCAAGGCCTTTTCTGCTTCTCACACCACCCCACCAGCGAGTAGGCTGGGGGTGCACAAGAAGTTGGGAGGGAACACAGCCGGGACAGCTGATCCCAGCTGACCAAAGGGCTATTCCATACCATATGACATCATACTCAGCATATAAAGCTGGGGAAGAAGAAGGAAGGGGGGGACATTCGGAGTGATGGCATTTGTCTTCCCAAGTAACCATTACGTGTGATGGAGCCCTGCTTTCCTGGAGATGGCTGAACACCTGCCGGTCGATGGGAAGTAGTGAATGAATTCCTTGTTTTGCTTTGCTTGCGTGCATGGCGTTTGCTTTACTTATTAAACTGTCTTTATCTCAACCCACGAGTTTTCTCATTTTTACTCTTCTGATTCTCTCCCCCATCCCACTGGGGGAAGAGTGAGCGAGCGTCTGTGTGGTGCTTAGTTGTTGGCCAGGGTTAAACCACAACAAACTTTTATTTGTGTTCCTGTGGGTATGTGTGTATTGTGTGTATATGTGTGTGTTTACACAATTATTTTTTCCATGAAAAGGTTTATATTTTTGGAGGAGAGTTTGCAATAGTTTTGGGGGTTACCCTACTTATATGGATTACTAGCATAACTCTCTTTCTCAAAAGAGTGTTGTTGTTGGGGTTTTTTCCCTTAGGCAAAATAATTCTATTTCTAATCTAATCTAGAACAAAAATAAACCCGTGTTTCATTTCTAGTTCTCAGAATCACAGAATCACAGAATCATATAGGTTGGAAAAGACCTTTAAGATCATCGAGTCCAACCATAAACCTAACACTGCCAAAAACCACCACTACACCATGTCTCTAAGTACCTCATCCAAACGTCCTTTAAATACCTCCAGGGATGGCGACTCAACCACTTCCCTGGGCAGTCTGTTCCAATGCTTGATAACCCTCTCGGTGAAGAAAAATTTCCTAATATCCAGTCTAAACCTCCCCTGGCGCAACTTGAGGCCATTTCCTCTTGTCCTATCACTTGTTACCTGGGAGAAGAGACCGACCCCCACCTCTCTACAACCTCCTTTCAGGTAGTTGTAGAGAGCGATGAGGTCTCCCCTCAGCCTCCTTTTCTCCAGGCTAAACAGTCCCAGCTCCCTCAGCCGCTCCTCATAAGACTTCTGCTCCAGACCCTTCACCAGCTTCGTTGCCCTTCTCTGTACGCGCTCCAGTACCTCAATATCCCTCTTGTAGTAGGGGGCCCAAAACTGAACACAGTATTCGAGGTGCGGCCTCACCAGTGCCGAGTACAGGGGCACAATCACTTCCCTAGTCCTGCTGGCCACGCTATTTTTGATACAGGCCAGGATGCCATTGGCCTTCTTGGCCGCCTGGGCACACTGCTGGCTCATATTCAGGCGGCTGTCAACCAACACCCCCAGGTCCTTCTCTGCCAGGCAGCTTTCCAGCCACTCTTCCCCAAGCCTGTAGCGTTGCATGGGGTTGCTGTGGCCCAAGTGCAGGACCTTGCACTTGGCCTTGTTAAACCTCATACAATTCACCCCAGCCCATCGATCCAGCCTGTCCAGGTCCCTCTGCAGAGCCTGCCTACCCTCCAGCAGATCAACACTCCCACACAACTTGGTGTCGTCTGCAAACTTACTGAGAGTGCACTCGATCCCTTCGTCCAGATCATTGATAAAGATGTTAAACAGAACTGGCCCCAACACCGAGCCCTGGGGAACACCGCTTGTGACCGGCCGCCAACCGGAGTAAACTCCATTCACCACCACTCTCTGGGCCCGGCCGTCCAGCCAGTTCTTTACCCAGCGAAGAGTACACCCGTCCAAGCCATGAGCAGCCAGTTTCTCCAGGAGAATGCCGTGGGAAACCGTGTCAAAGGCTTTACTGAAGTCTAGATAGACAACATCCACAGACTTCCCCTCATCCACTAGGCGGGTCACCTTATCATAGAAGGAGATCAGGTTGGTCAAGCAGGACCTGCCTTTCCTGAACCCATGCTGGCTGGGCCTGATCCCCTGGTTATTCTCTACATGCCGTGTGATAGCACTCAGGATGATCTGCTCCATCAGCTTCCCCGGCACCGAGGTCAGGCTGACAGGCCTGTAGTTCCCCGGGTCCTCCTTCCGGCCCTTCTTGAAGATGGGTGTCACATTCGCTAATCTCCAGTCAGCAGGGACTTCCCCAGTTAGCCAGGACTGCTGGTAAATGATGGAAAGGGGCTTGGTGAGCACATCTGCCAGCTCCTTCAACACTCTCGGGTGGATCTCATCAGGCCCCATAGACTTGTGAGTGTCTAAGTGGTGCAGCAGGTCACTCACCATTTCCCCCTGGATTATGGGGGCTCCATACACTTCTCAATACACTTCGCAAGGGAGGTTAACATCTTTGTAGAAAAAGACCATGAAGTAGAGAAAGTGCAAATCTGCCTGATATACCACACTGCTTCTTGAAACTTTTACCATTATAATAAATTTTATAGCCACAAAATTTACATCTGTACTAAATGGGAATGATGATTTAACTGTGCTATTATAGTTAAGGGGCAAAAAAGTACATGTCTAAAACACTGGATTTTTCTGAAGAGACCTGAGTGCAGCTCTCAGGCCTCCTGTGTGACTTTCTACTCAGGTCAGTGCTTCAGCTCTCATTCCCTGGGAGAGGAGGTTGCCCTGTCTTCATAAACTGGGACCTGTAAAATTGCAGTGGTTGTTTTCAATCAAAACATATTGAGATGGGTGCTGGAATTGCTAGGTGAATTTTATGTTTTTTGTTCAAGAGAAGGAGTATGAGATTAGACTATAATTGTTCCTTCCAGCCTTGCAAACCCGTAAATATTTCTATTGAATTAATAATGGTAATGGGCTGATTTCTGCTGATCTTACCTCTGCTGGTTTTACGTTCTTAACTGAATAATGCGAGCAGATCCAGGCTCAATAGCTTAACATTATGACAGTAATCACTAAACTATATAAATGTCTTTCATGGGTTTTAAAATTGTTGCATCAGGTAATTATTAGTTGCCTTGATCTTAACAGCTATGGGAAAATGTTTAATTGCATTACATTACATTTTATTTATTTAAACAGTGCCTTTGTTTGATCCAAAGCACCAGGGAAGGATGAGAGAACATCATAAATTAATACTATCTGACAGGCCAGAAGTGTGGTCTGATCTATTCTGTAGCACATCCATCTAAAGGGAACCAAAAAAAGTAGTTAGAATTGTGACACAATCCAGTATAATAGGTAGAAAATGTTGTGAGACTTATTATTAAATCTATTAGATGATAGATTGCTTTCGAAACAACCATATGAAATGATGGATGGGTGGATTAATTTATCTACTCATCCACCAGTCTTTGACAGTTGACAGTATCTAAGTCCTAGATTCATAGTGGGTATGAGGCGATACTTTGCTGAGAGTGCAATTGTTGTTAGTTAGGTCTTTTTCTTGGAAGCAGGATTTTCAGTTACAAGTGAAGTACCTAAATCCCACCTTCAGTAAGGTTCAGACAATCAAGTCCCTTTGGAAATCTGAGTCAAAGTATCTAGCCTGGTAATTTGCTGAACAACAAATTTTTTTTTTCCTTTTTTTCTGGACTCCTTCAAAGATTAGCTGTTTGGTTTAAGGAAAATCAGAAGTAATAATGCCAGCAGGGACTCAACTAGCAGTCAGAAGACTTGATCTTCCTGGATATCTACCAACCTTTTGTGTGAAACTAATCAAGCAACTTTGTTGCAATGTTAGTGTACATTTCTTTTCTTACCTTTTATGTCTCCCACTGAGTTTAGGATAATTGAGTTTTTATACACAGCTCTTTAACAGCATGGGATTCTGACTGTGATCAGAAGACTTGTTTATGATTAATTTAGCCAAAAACTAAACTTCATGAAAAGTAAGTTCAAGATATTGTGGACATAAAGACCTAGACATAGTACACATTTATGTATATTCAGTGCTTCCAAAGACTGAAATCTACAATCAGATGGCCTTTATGAGTCTATCTTCTCTGATGACTATTATAGTCAGTATGATGTTGTCCCTGATATGGACACCTTTCATCTTTAAAAATGATGTCTATCTAGGGCTTATGAAAACTTCATAAAAATAATTGCAAATGTCTTCTCAGAATTTCTCTAAGTACTAGCTATTGTTCTTATTTTAGGAAATTTTGGTTGACTAGGCTGAGCACACAAGGAAAAAAAATTGTTTTTCAAGAACCTTTTTGTCTTTTACTTTTGTAAATCTCACTTGGTTCCTCACTAAGGTACCTCAGTTGTTCTTTTTTAATTAGGAGGAATAAATCCAGGTGTTTACATCGACAATGCAGAAAGAAAAGGTACTATACCCCAGTTCTCAGGCAAAAATACCCAATTCTCAGTTGGTCTTATGATCCATTTCAGAATCAGAAATCTTATTTTCACTTTCCCCTAATACAACTCACTCAATTCTACATTGATTTATTATGCTTCTGTGCTGTAAATCTTATTAGCTCTGTGTGCATGTTTCTTTTACAAATACAACAGTGCCAGAAGTTTGTCCTCATCATAGTCAGACACTGCGTGAGCTTAATGGAAAAAGATAGCATGAAAATGAAGCAGGGTGAACAGAAAGAAGTGAAACTCGAAAATACTAAATATTGTAAGAATAGATGTCTAAACTGATATGTAGTTGCACCTATTTTAAAGATGTTTCCATCTTTTTTTTTTTTCCAAGTCTTTGGGAACCTGGATAAAGAGGTGTCATGGACTCATTCTTCTCCTTATTTATGTCCCGGATTCATTTGGAATTGATGTGGATCAGCTAAACTTTCCCCTTTTACCTGATCTTCAACACTTTTGAGATTTGCTTGCTATCATGGGACTGTCTAAAGTCACAAAAAAAAGTAGTAGAGTGACAAAGAGACACTAACTCAAACCATACAAAAACTAGACATGTAAACATCTTTCATGCATTTATGAATTCCTCTCTGGCTTTATTTCAGGGCAGATGCATCTGTAAATGTTAATCCAAGAAACTGAATCTTTACCAAGAGACTTCTAGGAGTAAAACCATTGCAAATAAAACCTGTGTTATTTCTCTTGTCTATTCCTGGATTATTTGCACATTATATACTAAAAAGCAGCACCTGAAAACTAAGAGCTGATTTTCCTTATTGCTTGCACAAAGGAGGAAACTAGAATACCCTGGATGCTTAGAAGACAATAGTCTGCCTTAGACAAATTCTAGCTAAGGACCAGAATCGGAGCCTTTTTCTCTCAGCCTATTGCCTGTCATTTTCTTCCACACTTTCAGAACAGAAGACTCACAGCTCTCTCTTGCACATTTATTCTATCTTGGGAAGGATAAAAAAGGAAAAAAAAAGGAAAAAAGAAACAAAGAACCCTGGGTAGTAGGAGAAACCTGATGCTAAGCAAGTCTCCAAATAAGATGAATTGTGCTTCTCCATACATTACCTAGGGAAAAGCATATACCTCCATGATGCACACTTCCTCCTGCTCTCTTTCTTCATATTTAGACTTTTACTCGGTATAGTTGCAGGATTTTCCTGAAAAATTATATTTAAATTCCTGAGAGAGACATGGTATATTCCTTGATTATTTAGAGATGGTTTTTGAGTTAGGTGACTTAGAGACCAGTTCAAGCACAGCTTGCATTCCTCCCAGGCCCTACCTACAAGGATGTGCTAGGACCCTCGAGCAATTGTCATCCTCTCCTTAAATCTTGTATGGATCATTCCTGGAGCAACCCTTGCCCTCCATTCTCCAAGGTCCAAGATATGTGCTTTATAGTCCTTGACCATATGACAGTTCTGCCAGGCAGTTTGTAAGGAAGATTCACTTCACTTGCCCTAAATGAGACTCCAAACTATCTGGGTTGGCTTTCCAATCCTGTTTCAGAAACCTTCTCTCACCTTGAATCAACCATGCAGTTTCCTGTTTCCCACTTCTGAAAAATGGTTTATAACACCTCTCAACCTCAAAAGGGTTCTGTCCACATAATCATTAGAAATTGTACAATGCTAGGTCAAGAGAACCATAGAAAAACCAAAACCAAATTTAACTTAGAAGTGCTTGAATGGAAAACATCCTAAAATCACAAGGTCTTACTATTATAACTCTTCTTTCTTCCTCTGATGCATTCAGTATTGGCCTCTGTCACAAGCAATTGGTACAACACAGGAGTAGATGGACCATTGGTCAGTATTGTTATGCCAGTTCTTAATTGTTTAATGTTCTGGTACAGATTTTTGCAACAGCATTGATGCTTAATCTAATTTTTAGAAGGAGAAGGTGTCAGGCTGCCTTTTCCATTAGCTCACACAGTCTATTTAGTTTTCCTAGGTTGTTTGGAAGCTTGATGGGGTTTAATTGAAAATGTCAGAAGGGAATGTTTTAATTTGACTGCATTTGATATTGTGGCTAATGCATTCAGCAATTCATTGTAATTCAAAGCACTCTTCACATTCCACAACTGGCATTGTTATTATTTTAAAAGGTGAGATCTTTCATTGTTAATCAACATGGGGTACTTAGATTAGTTTATACTGTGTGTTAATATTTTTTATATTTATGTGCTACACCTTTACAAGGGCAACAACAAATGTGTATTTTATGGTGTAATAAAGTCCCCCCCTCAATCTTCAAGTTCCAAAAGATCACAAAATATCTCAGTTCTCTGGACCTGATTAATTTTTCAATTGTTGGGCCAGAAAGAGAGCACAAAAGAGTGCACACTAGAGACAGCAAATATTAATTTTTATTAGAGCATTCACATAGGATATGAGAAGGTGAAGGCCAAGCCCCTGTTTCCAGTTCTTATTTAACCAGTTGTATAAAGATGTGTCTTGAAAGACTGAAAGAACTGCAACACAGACAAGGTAATTCCTATATGTTTAGAGAGTGGTCCTGAAATACATGTTCATGCTCCAAATATGGTTTTCAAAAATTATTCCCATCTTCAGATGAACATCAGGGTCCCCAGTTGCTGGGTATAACAGACCACAATGAACCTGCCTAAAAGCTTATACTTGGCTTTCTTATAGAACTTGATCCAGAAGACATAACCTAAAAATACATATCTGGACAAGTCTGGGGTAAGATTTTGCTCCAGTTCAAGTTTTTCTGTACTTTAAATGTTAATTTATTGCTCCCAGACTAAGGGCCTGGAGCTGTCACAACTCTATTCCTCGTAGTGACAACCAGCTACTTTCCAGCCCCTCCTGTGGTATAGCAATCAGCTTCTTTTTACCTACATCTGGCAAAGATGCAACACAGAATCAAGTCAGGGTCATTTTCTTTCCCTGGGAAGTCTTTTGCCCTAGACAATTTTGCCTACCCTTATGATATTTCAGGAAAATGTCTTTCTTGAGAATCCTGAAGAGGACTGTATATGAATTGCCACAATTAGTAGCTTGGAATTTCCAGATATAGATGATTTTGTGCCTACCAATTTGTGAGCAGCTTGAACCACACAAGACTTTTTACCAGAATAAATATATAAAGGTAAAGAGGTTAGACAAATATGAGGTACACTGAAAGCTGAGATATTTCAGAGCCTCAGTCCTTTGCTGATTCAGCTCTGAGAATTTTAAGTGACCTGAAGTGTACATTAACTTAAAGTCATTCTCACTTAGCAACATTTGCAACACATTGGTATTAATTGGCAAGTCAAGTAAAAAAAAAGAAAAAAACACAGTGATTGATATATTGAAAAGTTTGACCTATTTTCTTATCTCACAGCAGTGTTTAGCTTAGTGTTGAAATACAAAGTCTGCATAATCAAGATGTGACTACTCTGTAATTTAATTTCCTTGAACAACAACTCACTATCTACAGGAAACATTAAAAATTTAATGAAAAAGAGGAGATTCCAAAGAGTCTTGTTCAGTAGTTGGGATCATGGTCAAGCTTCATCTGTCCTCCATGGAGAATAAGACCTATTTCCCTGGTATTTCACAGAATCACAGAATCGTATCGGTTGGAAAAGACCTTTAAGATCGAGTCCAACCATAATCCTAACACTACCAAGACCACCACTATACCATGTCCATAAGCACCTCATCCAAACGTCTTTTAAATACTTCCAGGGATGGCCACTCAACCACTTCCCTGGGCAGCCTGTTCCAAGGCTTGATAACCCTTTCAGTGAAGAAAAATTTCCTAATATCCAGTCTAAACCTCCCCTGATGCAACTTGAGGCCATTTCCTCTTGTCCTATCACTAGTTACTTGGGAGAAGAGACCAACCCCCACCTCTCTACAACCTCCTTTCAGGTAGTTGTAGCAATGTCTCCCCTCAGCCTCCTTTTCTCCAGGCTAAACAGTCCCAGTTCCCTCAGCCGCTCCTCATAAGACTTCTGCTCTAGACCCTTCACCAGCTTTGTTGCCCTTCTCTGGACACGCTCCAGCACCTCAATGTCTCTCTTGTAGTGGGGGGCCCAAAAGTGAACACAGTATTCGAGGTGCAGCCTCACCAGTGCCGAGTACAGGGGCATGATCACTTCCCTAGTCCTGCTGGCCACGCTATTTTTGATACAAGCCAGGATGCCATTGGCTTTCTTGGCCGCCTGGGCACACTGCTGGCTCATATTCAGCCAGCTGTCCACCAACACCCCCAGGTCCTTCTCTGCCAGGCAGCTTTCCAGCCACTCTTCCCCAAGCCTGTAGTGTTGCATGGGGTTGTTGTGGCCCAAGTGCAGGACCTTGCACTTGGCCTTGTTGAACCTCATACCATTGGCCCCAGCTCATTGATCCAGCCTGTCCAGGTCCCTCTGCAGAGCCTTCCTCCCCTCAAGCAGATCAACACTCCCGCACAACTTGGTGTCGTCTGCAAACTTACTGGGGGTGCACTCGATCACTTCATCCAGATCATTGATAAAGATATTAAACAGGACTGACCCCAACACAGAGCCCTGGGGGACACCACTTGTGACCGGCTGCCAACTGGAGTAAACTCCATTCACCACCACTCTTTGGGCCCGGCCATCCAGCCAGTTCTTTATCCAGCGAAGAGTACACTCTTGCATCCTTTCCAACGTGTTTTTGGTCAGTGTTAAATTGTTCATCAGTCCTGAAGTCAAAACAAGATTTACAAAACATGGCCAGTAAGCACAATTGACAAAGAATGGGAATTCCCAAGCAGGATTATCCTTCTCAGTCCCTACCAAAGACACACACATCTTTTATAGATATTGTCAAAAAATTTTTTTTCCCCTGTGGCAGTGTGCTCCCCCCCCCCCCCCGGCTTCCTGCACAAGCAGTAACCATCAGTGGGAGTCATCCTGATAGCTGCATCCAGCTTATGCTGGACCTTGAGGACGAATAGCAACAAAGTAGCCAAGGGCTGCCTGAAGCAGGGATCTAAACCTCTTGCTGATATGCAAATATGACCATAAGTCAATCATCTTACTCCTTAAATAGTGGACAGACCAGGGCCCTTTGAGCTCTCCTGCACGGCAGCGGGCTGCACGCCAGGATCTCCCCTTGAGCAGGGACGCCTCTCAAGGTTACTCCTCGAGGTTGAGAGATTCCTTGCCGCAACAGATCCTCGGTAAGTGACTAATAGCATGCTAAACTTTGAAATCTTAGCTAAGTGATAGAAAGGATTGATTGTGCACATATATAATCCTTTAGACATAAACCGTTGACCAAGTCTGGGACTAGGACTGGATCTAGCCGCACCTAGACTCCTCTCTGAGAAGGAGTTTAGAAAGCAAGGGGATCCTTTTCCGAACCTCATGACTCAACGGGAGGGTCTCCCTGACAGTTTTGTCTGACCCTGTCCTCTATGCAGTAAATAATCGAGTGCACCTCACCATCGAATCTTGTTAAAACACTGTCGCATTGAAATTTGTTAACTCCCTATTCTGTATCAATAAACTATATTTTTACTTCTCTCTAACGAGTGAAGTGCACCCTCACTCCATCCACGACATCCCCTAATGATCCAAGTCCAAGGATTCCATATATTTCAATGCAGCTATGCCATTGTCCTCATTTCGGCTGGGATAGAGTTTATTTCCTTCCTAGTGGCTGGTGTAGTGCTGTGTTTTGGGTTTTAGTATGAGAATAATATTGATAACACGCTGATGTTTTGGCCGTTGCTAAGGAGTATTTACACTGGTCAAGGACTTTTTTTTTCAGCTCCCCATGCTCTGCCAGGTGCCCAAGAAGTTGGGAGGGGACACAGCCAGGATAGTTGATCCAAACTGACCAAAGAGCTATTCCATACCATATGACGTCATGCTCAGTATATAAAGCTGGGGAAGCAGAAGGAAGGGGGGACATTCGGAGTGATGGTGTTTGTCTTCCCAAGTAACCATTACGCGTGAGGGAGCCCTGCTTTCCTGGAGATGGCTGAATACCTGCCTGCCCATGGGAAGGAGTGAATGAATTCCTTGCTTCGCTTTGCTCGCGTGTGCGGCTTTTTCTTTCCCTATTAAACTGTCCTTATCTCAACCCACGAGTGTTCTCACTTTTACTCTTCCGATTCTCTTCCCCATCCCACCGCGGGGGGAGTGAGCGAGCGGCTGCGTAGTGCTTAGTTGCCGTCTGGGGCTAAACCACGACAGCCATCAAAGAACAAAGGTCTCAAGACATCAATTATATGATAACTTTATCACTAAGGACAAGTGTACAAGATTTGTGTCTGTATCTGCAGTGTGATTCCCCTAAACCTTGGAGGAGGGAGGGTCAAGACGTAGGAAATGAAGGGGATTTTAGATAATATTTTTTAAGGAAAAAACCCCAAACAACTATTCCAATTTATTCAACCAGTTGGGATATTCCAAAATAAGTTCTTATTGTTCCACATTTTCAGCAAATTTAAAGGAAAATCAAGACCTAAAGAAAATATTTTGTTCAATCCAGCACAGAATATAAAAGTTTATTTTATCCTTACTGTTACTTATGGAAGTGATAGTAAGGGAGTTTTAGTGAAATAACAGGAGATTTTTAGAATAATTTTTTAAATTAATGTGTTAAAAAACTTTATTTTTCTTTTTTTTTTCAAATAAAATGCTTGCAAAATCTACACAAACACATAAAATATTTCTGTTGGCCTAACTCTGTTAATCAGCAAAACCAAACAAAAATAAACCATGTAACCAGATAAAATCCATACAGTTCTTGCTGTAAATTAAATACTTTTCTTTATTAAATTTTGCAATATAAACTGATTTTCATTGATGGCTATGTGTTATGATGTGAAAATATCAAATTAATTTGTATACAGTCTTTCCACTGTGACACAAACTTTCTAGCAAATGTCTGATATAGATGTACTCTAGCATTCCTAATAATAAAATGTAGATAGTAAAATTATCTATAAATAGTTCACAAAAGTATTAAGAAGGCAAAAAATATATACAACCTTGCAAAAAGTGTTCCTCTTGGGGTTTTTTTAGCATACAAATCAATTATTATATTTGTTAAAGAATCTCTCTAAAAGAGAGAGAGGTCCAATTTAGGATAACTGTTATATAGAAAGTCTGATTTTTGAGATTTTTTTTTTTCCCATTAATATTTGAAGGGAAAAGTTAAAATACTCCCTCATTTCTCTATGCTCCCCACACATACACACATCCCTGAATCAGCGAGTCCAAGACAATATCAGTATTTATCAGAAATCTGAAATGTTTCATTGTAGTTTGCTTTGAGATCACCCTATGTCTCTTCACGTTGTTGTTCTCTCTCATGGGAATTACAGGTTGAGTTTGTCATGATCCCTTTTCTCTTCCAAACTAACGTGATTCAACCAAGAAGTCTGCAGTAACTAAATCACAACTTCCCCTAGTCAGTATGCAGCTCAGGCTACCATAGATTACTGTTGATCTGACCCAAAACCTCATGCTTCATTTAGATCAGGGCTCTCCACTTCCTTGAGCATCAATTCATCCCTGGAGGTATTTAAAGGACGTTTGGATGAGGTGCTTAGGGACATGGTATAGTGGTGGTCTTGGTAGTGTTAGGTTTGCGGTTGGACTCGATGATCTTAAAGGTCTTTTCCAACCTATACGATTCTGTGATTCCGTGATTCTGTAATAGAGATTATACTGCAGGAGTTTGCTCAGGAGCTGGGTAGCAGATCAATCAGCCCTATAATGGTATATTGAGGTGGAAAAATAATGCAAGGTATAGAGGGAAACATTCTGTTGTTTGGAGGCTGCCACTTGAACAACTCTCCTTTACATTTTCCATTTAACGAATGGAAAAAAGAATAACAATGAAATTTTCCCTGATGGGGAAAAAAATCTCTCCGTGCTCAGTTCACAGAATTAATTCTTCTGTACTTCTGAGGAACTGGCACTTTCATTTAAGCTGTAAAGGGTCTGAAGACCAATTTGTCCACTTGATATCATGACTAAGACAATGATCATCACACCAGCTTTTGCATGCACATGCAGGATACTTAGTGCCAGACAGGGAATGTGAGTACCCATCAGAAAGTGTCTGTGTCATTAGCTGTATTACTAGCCAAGCTCAGAGCAGAAACCTGGCTCCATGTGCACATGAGAATAATATCACTAGCAGAATATTACAAAGTATTTCTCATACATAGTCAGAATTAATTTTCTGCTATGAAACAATTCACAGTCCTTGGAGTGATTGTGTCTGCCACCCTTCGTTGTTACTGGGAAGGTGTGTATTTCTGCATGTGTGTTGGGGGGTGAGGGAGATGCCAGCAGAGAACATAACCAGAGGAACACAGAGACTCACCAAAGTTTGAAATGATTAGACAAACCCTGGTTTTAACATTTTCATCCTCTCCTGTATATCTTTCAGATATTGGTTCCAGTATCAGACAAAGCAGCAATGCATTTATCTCAATCCCCAGTGCTATATACCATTGCCAACATTATCTCTACATCCCTTGATAATTCGTCATCTACTGTCCCTGGGAAATCTGATCCCTGATTTTAGGCAAACCTCTGTTCCCTTCACTTGTAAATACAAGCCTCAGACTAAGAAATCTCCTGCTTTGCAGCTCATGTGTCTCTAATTCATGGCTAGCATTATGAAGATTATAATGATTTTTCTTTTATCTGCTCAGCTAATACACTAGTGATTGGGGAGAAAACAGAATATTTTAGTTGAGATCCTCTATGTTGTTTGACACTCTGTGGTTGCTTCTGTTTTTCACTCAGCTTGATTCTTGGGGAGAACTAAACCCAGTGCAGCCTTTGATCTTTTTGACTGGTTTCCTCAGTGGATGAAGCAGCCTTATAAAAAGGGCACAAGCCCTTTTTAGATGATAACATGCTGTACATTTTCTATCTCATTCAGCACCAGGGTGTTTGCAAAAAGCTCACCATCATGTTTTCCAGCCTGTTTTTATGTGGGTCTCTATTATCTAGAAAAAACACTTCCTGATCTGCTTTCTCAGAAGGTCCATATTAATTTGCTATGATAATTTCATTTTCTATGCTTTCTTTCACCTCATATTAGTTTCTGCTGAGGCAGGCAAACTGCGTATGCTATTTTTCTCTGCAAGAGGTCTTTTTTGTCCCTTACTGTGACACGTTCTTTTCTTTTTTTTTCTTTTCTTTGTAATTGTGCTTTTAAATTGTATGCCTTAGTATTTTAATATTCTTATCTGATTCTTTAACAAAGTCCTGGCTATCCCATGCAGATTGCCTGGCATAAAAAGTCTTTCCACTCTTTCTGAGTATTGCAATTTTTCTTTCCCCATTACTTTCCTTTGGTTTAGGCAATACAGTTTCATGCTACTCCCATGAATTTATGAGGAAAATATTTATTAGAAGAGGTATTTCTGCTCTCCCAGATCCATTCTTCATCTTAAGACACCATGGTTTTTCACATCCTATTTCTGCTTATGACACCTGTTCTGGTACCGCCCTCACCAGAAATGTATTTGAAAAGTTCATTGAAAAATTCAGTCTTCAGTAGCTCAAAGAAACAATCAAACAGGCAAGTGTTCTACTCTCACTACATGGCAAATAAGTAGACATATATTATGATGATGTAACATTTTTATCTTGGCATTTCATTGGATGAGCAGCTTATTCAGATATGACTTTTTCTCTATATTAAAGTTCACATATTGTTTATCAAGATTATACTTATGTCAACGATGTGGGGTTTTTTTCAGCATAATCAGAAATTATAACCTAAAGCCATGTTTATACTCTAAAAGATGGGTACAGCCATAGTACTGATTCACTACTAGTTGATTTCACTAGTCACTGATAAAAGAAAATTGAAATCTTGAGCACTTTGTTATCCTCTCTATAGGTGTACGGGAACCTGTATTGCCATTCTATGAAAAATATACTGGTTTAACCTGCAACAGCATAAAGATCTTCAAAAAATAGGTATAAATGAAAATATGAGAAAAAAAAGTCCTTTTTCTTCAAAATCAATTACAATATTTCATTTTGCTTATTAAATTATCTGTGGTAGGGTAATCTTGCATTAACATTTGCTCAAATACTTTTTGAAATGGAAAATGCTATTTGCTTCAAACACCTCAAAGAAAAATATATCAGTAAGTCCACAACTTTTTTCTTTTGCCACGACAAAAATCAATGAATCCAGTCCTTTCCTGTGAAAGGTCTCAGTTTTGATGAATTGCCTTTTTCTGATGAAAAAGTGTTTTGCTGAAAAATTCTCACCCTGCTCTGTTTACTGTTGTGGCTTAGTTCTAGATGAATGCTTCTAGCAATCAGGATGGCAGAGGAGAATATAATCTGCAGGGCTATTGACTACTTGTTGAAGGCCAAAGAGAAGTTAGCAATAAAAATTGCTTCAATGTACATTTAAGCAAGTTTGAGCAGAGACAGGCTTATCACAGGTCTCAAGTGGATGGAGGCTTCTATTTAGATCACCTGGTAAATCTGCTGCATACACTTTTTTGAAAGTGCTGCATGAATCTAGGGCCTGTAAGATCCATCCTATTTCATGCAAGTTGCTTAGTCTCATCATCTGTATAAGCCCATGGGAACTAAAGGTGTCATAGCCACTGCTCCAGACGTGTGTGTAGCCCTGGGCAGTCCAGCCCACCTCACATAAGATTCAGCTGAATGACTACTTAGTTTTAATATTTGATAGTAGATGCAGAACCAAAATCTAGTCGTGCAGTACAGGCTTCTAAGAGTTTTGTGTGTGTCATGGTTTAGCTTCAGTTGGCAACTAAGCACCACACAGCCGCTCACTCACCCTCCCACCCGGTGGGATGGGGGAGAGATATGGAAGAGCAAAAGTAAGAAAACTAGTGGGTTCAGATAAGAACGGTTTAATAATTGGGAAAAAATATAATAATAATGATAATAAACTGTAATGAAAAGGAAAATAACAAGAGAAGGAGAGAGAAACAAAACCCAGGAAAAAAAAACAAGTGATACAACCGCTCACCACCCACTGACTGACACCCAGCCAGTCCCCGAGCAGCGATCGCTACCCCGCAGCCAACTCCCCCCAGTTTATATACTGAGCATGATATGGTATGGAATTCCATATTCCATATGGTATGGAATAGCCCTTTGGCCAGTTTGGATCAACTATCTTGGCTGTGCCCCCTCCCAGCTTTTCGCATTACCCACCAAGAGCACCCAGGTCCTTGAGCAAAAGCAATCCCACAAATGGGTTTTCCTTTGCCCGAGGCAGGAGTAACCCAGACTGTCTTCCCCAGCATGTTTTTTATGTGCACTACAGGGACTTTATCCCCTTCGACAGTGCGTAAAACTTTTGATTGGGCAGGGCCAGCTCAATTGACAGATCCTCTAGTGCTGACTAACCAGGTGGCCTTTGCTAAATGTGCATCCCAATGTTTGAATGTCCCACCACCCATTGCTCTCAGTGTAGTCTTTAACAGTCCATTGTATCGCTCAATTTTCCCAGAGGCTGGTGCATGATAGGGGATGTGATATACCCACTCAATGCCATGCTCTTTGGCCCAGGTGTCTAGGAGGTTGTTTCGGAAATGAGTCCCATCGTCTGACTCAATTCTTTCTGGGGTGCCACGTCACCATAAGACTTGCTTTTCAAGGCCCAGGATAGTGTTCCGGGTGGTGGCATGGGGCACAGGATATGTTTCCAGCCATCTGGTGGTTGCTTCCACCATTGTAAGCACATAGCGCTTGCCTTGGCGGGTTTGTGGGAGTGTGATAGAATCGATCTGCCAGGCCTCCCCATATTTATATTTCAGCCATCGCCCTCCATACCACAGAGGCTTTAACCGCTTGGCTTGTTTAATTGCAGTACATGTTTCACATTCATGGATAACCTGTGCAATAGTGTCCATGGTCAACTCCACCCCTCGATTGCTTCATTTCATCAGCCCTAAACAGTGTGCTTCATTTTTTTCTTTCATCATAGCTATCTGGCAATGTAAGATTTAATAAATAAATAAATGTATTTATTTATTTAAAAGTGTCCTGGTTTCAGCTGGGATGGATAGAGTCAATTTTCTTCCTAGTAGTTGGTATAGTGCTGTGTTTTGGATTTTAGTATGAGAATAATGTTGATAACACACTGATGTTTTCCCTTTTCACCCTCATGTTTTCCTTCTCATTACAAGTTATTATTATTATTATTATTTTGTTCCAATTATTAAACTGTTCTTATCTCAACCCATGAGTTTTCTTACTTTTGCTCTTCCGATTCCGGGGGGGGGGAGGGTGAGCGAGCGGCTGTGTGGTACTGAATTGCCGACTGGGGCTAAACCACAACAAAAAGCTAACAAGTTAAAAAACAAGCATAAATACTCTGAGGGAGGTAAAACCAATAGAAATCATTCAGGCATTTGAACTGAACCTTTAGAATGGGAGCATAAGGATATTTTATCCTTTCTTTAAAAACATAACAAAACAAAACAACCTAGAGAAAAAAAAGAAACCCCAAAGTGCTGCAAGTAGATTGACCACCCTATAACCAGTCATTGTATTATCAGACTCAGACTGTGCAAAACTTCCTTTTACTGCTCATTTAGCACTGTCACTTAATCCCACCCATGAAAGCTGATTTTAGGAGAATGAACATAGTTCATCATAAAAAGAAAAAAGAAATGAGAAAGTCAGTTGTAGTTATTCTTTATCATTACAGTTGCCTAATCCACTAAGCATGTCTTCTACTAAGCTCTTTTTAAGACAATTTTTGCTGGAAACACCTCAAAAGAAACAAATAAATGAGATAAAAGGTGGAAAAGAAAAATAGAATAATTACATGATTCAGCCAAAATTACTAGAATAGCTAAAAAGAGAAATGAGGACTTCAGAGCATCCCATTTTAACTAGTGAGGCAGGCAATTGTACTCATCCAAGTCACTGTGGATTTCCTTTGTAAAGAAAGTACATTTGATACATAAAAGCACTTGCTTGTTTTGTTTCAGCATTCCTGTCTGAGATAAGTTCTGCTGAGGGCATCTGCCCATGATTCATCATATTTCTAGCTGCCCATCATTTACCTCTGAAAGAAACTTGAATTGAAGTCTGGCTCCTATAGAGAGCATTATCAGCAGCCAAGGTGGCAGCGGGGCTTCCTGGTTTAGGAGGTGACCACAAAGTCACTTTCAGACATGTAAATGACATAATTTAGAACAATAATGAAGAGAAATGTTGTTGGTGGGATTGCTTGCAGTGGCCACAATGAGCCCCATAAGCAGGGAGAATCTGTGGGTATCAGACCCACAATAACACAGGCTACTCAACCTTAGTTTGAGTATTAACACTTTAACTTCTTGTACAGATGTTATTGGTATAAACATTCTATTTTCTTACTTTTTTTCATGTGGCATGAGTTGCCTTTCCTTTAGCTCCTGACGGACCTGCCATCACTGACAATGAAATATCAGAATCTTCCTTCATTTCTGTTGTGAAGGACTTTCTCACCTGTAAGTAAACATTGTCTCCAAGTCAGAAACAGCTCATCAGGTACATATTTAAAAAATTATTTGCATGCTCCTTGTCTAAGGAATAAGCCTTGTAGCAGCCACCTAGCACACAGATCATCTCAAACTCCCACAGTGACATTTTTGAAGGAACACAGAGGTGACAGAGGTATCACATGCAGCAGGTCGAACAATCAAACACTTAGGGCCATCTCACCAACCTTTCTTTTTAGTTTTTCTGCCGGTCTTCGATATTAAATACATAAAAATGGATGGAGTGTTCGAATCACTAGAGTTGTTCACTAAGTAGCAAATAACCATTAGGACTAGTAACTTGGAGGTTTTGGTGAAATAACTGCACCTTATTTCATTTGGGACCTGAATTTGAATGCATGATAACAGAGTTACAAATCGGGTAACCAAAAGAATAATTTAAGAAACAAGTGTACAGAAGGCACTTACTACTTGTCCTAGCATTTAAAGTATACAATTATGGGCACTGATATTGCCAACCTGAAAAGTTAAGAGAATCCTGAAAAAAAATCTTGAAAATTTTGTATCTGAAAGGAATTGCACCTCCATCCATAAAATATCTTCTTGTTTGTGAGACTATCAATTACTTTTTCTTTTTAATTGTTGTTGTGGTTTTTTATTTACCACATGAATACATGAGATGCATACTCTGTTGTTCATCAAATGATAGAAACTGGAAACCTGAATACCATTGAGGATTTGATGTTTAATCTCTTTTAAAAAAAAAATCTTAAGGAAGAGAGATTTTCATGTACCCACGTGTCTCGTCCCACTTGGTGGGTTGTGAGATGGGTGAATCTTTTTGATTCCCTGAGGGTTTGTGTACCGACAAAGGCCGATTTCTGCTTGGCAGAGCCGCGGGGCCGGTAGAGTCACGACAATGACTCAGAGGAACAGTCAGACTAGCAACTTTATTAACTAGCGAATTAGACAAATGGACAAACTTAACGAACTAGCAAGCTCAACGAACGAACAGAGGCGATTTGGCAATGGAGCTATTTTCCGGGCAACCCGTCACAATTCTTCCAAAACTCATGTACCCGGATATATATATAGTGGAAGAGTAGAGGAAGAGAGAAGTGAGAAAAGGAAAAGAGAAGAGAGGAGGATAGAGAAAGGAAAGGTATCACCACCCTTGGATCCCACGATGACGATGACAGACGTGGCAATCCTCCGGTGGTGGTCGCGCACCGTTCCCTTGGGACACCCCCGGACCCCCCCCCCCCCCCGGGTGTGCCTTTTTATACTCTAGTTCCTGCCTCAGGTTATGCCCCCTGGAGGACTTATGTTGTTCTGGTCCTCGAAAGTTCTCAATCTTCTACGCAGGCGCTGGGGGAGAGGGGTGGTCGCGAGGAGGAGTTTCATTCCAAGTTTCGGGTGGTTGCAGGCCCATTCCTTAGATAAACTCTGTGATCTCTGACCATATATGGTAACTGCACATCCTCCGATGTGCTCTCCTCGTCCTGTGCTAGCCGACTTGCTGCACCTTATCTCGCTACAATGTTTGAGACAGTACCTCTTTCAAACTCTCACAAGACAGTACCTCTTTTAGTCTCTCCTCCGATGGGCTCTCCCCATCCCATACTAGCCGACTTGCCGTCGCCATGCAAATCGTGCCTTATCTCTCCACAATGTTTGAGACATTAACTCTTTCAGTCCCTCACACCACGTAACACTGGAATCTGGGACATTTAATGCCCCTATGATTTATTTCGTAATACTACTTTCTTTCTCACAGAAGTCTCGGAGTGAGTTTCTCAATCCCTTTTGGATCTGCTAAGTACTGCTATAATGTAAATAATACTAAATAGATGTATTTTTCTTCTCCTGTCAAGCCAATCTAATTTGGACTCTTCCATCACACTTATCATTAGAACACCTGACAAGTTGTCCAGTTGCTTTTGAAATTCTTGACAAAGAATCCCAGTTTAACCCAGGAGAAAACTAGCCTGACTCCCATTAATGTCAATGAAAGGTGGGGCTGCTTACACCAAAACTGAATTAGGTCTAATATGCCCAGAAGTCATATACTTTATTTCAAAAGTGGGATTTTTTTATACTTTATAAAAGGCAGAAACTACTAGAAATGCATTCCCCTTCTATTTAACAGCTTGAAGATCCTTTGTAAGCATGGAAAAAGAGTGGACATGGATTTTCTTGAGTAGAAGAAATTCAGATTTGTATTTTAATGGCCTTAAAGTTCCATTTTAATTATGGGAAAATAATTTGAGGAAAATTGGTAATAGGCAAAACTTTGAGACCTTTTGTTCTTTAGTGCAAAGAAGGAAACCTCATTAGAGAGGATTTCCTTAGTTAGCAGGGCTTCGGGGTTAATAAGCTGTGAGTGATAATATATAGTAGTAATCCCTCATGGCTGTAACAAGTTGTATTTTATAAACTCCTTAATCTCAGTGGTGAAGGAGATGTGGGGTATGGGAAAGAGAATGAACTAATTTGCAGGGCTTGGAAATTCCAGAGATTTTGCTCCCTGTCTGGAAGTTATTTGGGAAAAAAATACAGATACCACATGGGCAAAGGAAAGGAATATTATCTTTATAGTTACCTAAATGATGTCCCCAGAATGACAGGTCTGAGCATTTCCTAAACTCCCTTTCTAGGTAGAGAAGAGATATCTACATGTGGAAAAGAGAAATCCAAGAGAATATCTTTGGTGAAGAGTCAATGGAAATTAGTCATCTTAAAGGTAATTTTGAGGATCAGGGTCAGAGATACTAAAAAACAAATCTGTCCTTATTAAAAAAAAGGTAAAAAAGAAAAGAGAATAGGCATGCAGTTGTTACTGTAAACTCACCTGCTAGGAGCCTGGTACTTGGGGATGGAGCCCAGCACCTTGTTAGCACGTAGTGACAGCAAGGAACATCAAATTGGGGTTTAGAAGGGTTGTTACCCTGCTAAATCACCTCAAAACAGCATGCAAGGGGTACCTTCAGCCAGCAAGAAATAAAACTGTGCTTTCCATATCTACCTTGAAGGCTCTTCCTTCTGCTGACGGTGTCAATGAATTTTCCTGTACTGGGTTAGCTTTCTTTTCTTAGAACACTTCTATCTGAAAGTATTACAGATATTTTCCAGGAGAAGAAATGTAAAAGCTCAGGACTTCCAGAAGAAATTAAAAACCAGGTCTCTTGTTACCAGTTATTATATTTTGTGAACCAATCTATCAGCTTTCTTCAGTCAAAGGACCAGGACCCCAGTTAAATTAAGGAAATTAGGATCACACTCAAGAGCTGGTCAGCAACAGAAAGCTTGGGAAACACTATAGTAAACTTTTCTGGGGCTTGAGACAGGAGAACATACTTCAGTCTGCCTGTAGAAGTTTTCTGTTGTCCAAGAGAAAAAATTAGATCAATTGGAAGGATAAATCATTTAATGAAAAATATAAAAAGTATTTTTTTTTCCCAGAGATTATTTAGATTTTAAACTAAAGTAATATTATGTGCAAATGTTTACATTTTTCTACAGCTGCTTATTAGCAAGACCCCTCTGGAAGACTTTATAATTATCAACAGTGATATTTGAGACTGTTCAGAAATCTTTTCAACTTAGGATAATATGTAACACATTAGTTATCTCAGGTGCCACTGTTTAACATTTGTGAGAGATAATTGTGTGATCATTTTATCTTTCCAGTGAAACGTTGTAAACATTAATCCTTGCAATGCCCATGTGACTGTGATGATAAGTATTAATCTTCAACTTGTGTAATTCACTGTAGTGCCATTGACTAGGACTGATTGAATTTTTTTCCCTTCAAAACTGCTTTTCAACAGAAAATTATGTTTTTTGCTATTTACATGTTAAAGGGATCTGCTTTCTGGGGAAAAAATAGTTTTGAAGGAAACAATTCAAGGAACATATCAAGTGGACTTAAAAATCACTATTTTACTTCTGATATTTCACTATGATTTCTAGGGGAATTGCTCATCAGGTACTGTATCTTCCCTCAAGAGACAAGTTCTTCAGCTATATTTCAACTTTCAGGATGTGGTCTTGAAAAAGTAATAGATATTTCAGTTTTCAGTCAAGGTATTTTGATTTTTTTGTTTAAAAAAAAAAAGAAGAAAAACTTTACAGGATGTTTCTAATGAAGTACCTGGTCAAAGTTATCTAAAGGCAGCTTGTGATTATCTGTCTGTTTGGTCACTGATTTGCGACAGGTCTCTTACTTTTCCTTTCAGCACTGTTTGAGGACTTTACTAAGGCTATAAAGACGAGACTTTTCATGGAAATGGTTTAAGTCTTTTATTTGTATGGGAACAAGGAATCAGGTGAGTTTTGTTTTATCCTGATATTTAGTTTGAAAATGTTTCATTCTGTCTAGAAGATGGAAAGGAGACAACTCTTTTGCTTGGTGTAGTTTTGAGGAAAACAGAACATTTCCCCTAAACTAAAGTGCAAATAACAATGCAGCAACACTGAATAGAATGTCTGGTATATATAGATATAAATATGTATAAGTGTGTGTGCATATATATATATACACAAAAAGTAATTTGCTTGTACTTTGAAATAAGAGACTAGAAGGTGAAATAGGTTTTCATGATTTGAAATGGTTTAAGATTTTAAGACTTTAATTTGTATATCATGAATAATTTTAAAAGAGGAAGCAATAACATCGCCATATTAACAATAAATTAAGCAACTTCCCTAAATTCTCCTCATCTAATAGATGAGGACAAGGCTCTTGTTGGCTTTGGATTAAGGCTGTGGCAAGAAAGATTACTCTCACGGTGTCCTAGTCATTAAACAATGTAAGCAAAAGGTTCTGTATAGATTGGAGCATATGCTTTAAGTTAAAGATATGCTGAAATGTTGTCCTAAACAGGGATGTTTCCCTAAAGTAAGGCTATGGGCTAGCTGCCCAGCTTGCTTACAATATAATACAAAGAGAGATAGTGAAGTCACGCAGAGGAAGAGTATAAGGAAGAACAGGCTGGGGAATGCAAAACATACAGGGCTGGAGAGGTACCATTGTTTGGAACAAAAGATTGAAACACCTTGGAACAAAACTCTTGAAATAAATTTGGAAATAAAGTGTAATATTACCACAGAGTCATATTGTCAGTAGCAAGAGTGTTGGAGAAAAAAAAAAAGAAGAGAAAAAATAACTGACTGGTAATATTTTGAAGGGTAACCAATGCTCACTAGCAGCTGCAGTAAGACATTAAGTAATAGAGCACAGTAATGTTAACAGCTCCCTTGGTAAGAGTGGTAAATGAAATAAACCTCAGCATTCGGTGTATCATTAATCTATAGCGAAGAATGGCACAGGTAGCATAAGGAGATTAAAAAGGGCATTGTAAACAATTGTGGCTGTATAATATACAAATTAAAAATGTGTGAATGCTTGCAGCTGCATAATCTACAAATTAAAAAGTGTAATATAAGTTGTATATCCTGCTATGAGAATGAAGAGAAAATAAAACAACCAAGACCAGATGCACCTCTTGACTTATCCTATGCAATCATTGTGACAGGTGGTTTATACAGTTGTAAGGAATGCTTCTTTCTGAAATTTAACAATTGTTTCCATGACACTGATGTCTATTGAACTGTGTTTATATTTATTACATTGTGGAATGGTTATCCTGTTTTATACATTGGTAGTTTTTAGATGGATTGAAATTTTATATAAATTCTCTTCTTTCACAAGCTGGGGATGAAGGGGAGAAGAAAGAGGGAATGAGCAGTGTTATTGAGGTGTTTTATAACCTTCAGGGAAACATATAAAAAATTATTTAGGCTCCAATATAGGTCACAAAATATATGTGCAGACTTTAAAATTAAACCAGAAATAAACAGAGATTCCAAAATAGAAATTATCAGTTCTTTCTTTACTGGTCTTTCTTTTCAGTGCAGACTTTGAAATAAGTGATAACAAACGTGGTCCTAAAACTGTGTGAAAACTGTTCTCTTGGTTACTCAGGCTGGGCAGGGCTCTGACATTGTCCTTCAGCTGTGACACCTTGGAGGGGGAGGTGTTGGGGGAAGTTGTGAAGTCAGGAGGACTTCAGAGCTGCAGAGAGAGGGTAGCATTACACCATGCTTCACCAACTGTTCAGCCAGAGGGGTACGACAGTGGGATGTATCCAAGGAACAAGTCACCAGAAGGGATATTGCAATTACACCTCTCTGATCGGTGGAATGGCTGGCCAAGACAAATGTTTAGTCCATCAAAACCTGAAGGGATTATTTCTACAGAAGAGATTTTGAGGGTAAAATGACAGTCTGGCCATGACACCTACCTCTATGAACTTACCAGTGTTGACTGCAGGAGAGGATGTGTGGCATAGAAATGGCACTGAGACCTAGCAGGTCAGTCTTTGGCTGTTTAGCAGCCACAAAATATGTAAATGTAGACCAAGCATCCAAGCTTTTAAATACGATGCTGGTGTAAGACACGGCTTTACAAAGGATACCAGCCTTGCATCTTATTCCTAACCTAATATACCACATACTACATTCATTCTGCCTTTTCTTGGGATCTGAATTGAACCTTAGGGATGATATCAGTCTTTAAGTTATTGGCATCCAGAGGCAGAGCAGAATTTTCAAAATATTTGTAACACCTGATTCCCACAGCTAAAACAAAGTTGTTTTAAAAATATGGCCCTCAGAATGTATAAGCTTATATCAACTTTTTTTTCCTCTCTCCTCTGTGAAGCATGGCTTAGAAGTCACAGCTGGCACATTAGAAAAAAGAAATACAGTAAAATGAATAAAATATACTCTCATTCACAATTTCCTAGAGGCTCCTTGGTTGTTAATTGAAACTTTTGTCTACTTTCTTGAACAATAAAAGTGACAGAAATTACTCTCAGGTGTCCTTCAGTATTAAAAAAAGGATAAAGGGTTCCTAGCAAAGGTGACAGAAATTAATGTGGTGAGCCCAGCTATAAAGCATTTTGATATGTGAATTGCCTGATATTTCTATAATGCCTTCTTATGACTGGAAATGTTATCGCTTCTATTGAATCAATAGAAAATGTTAAAGCTCTGTGGAACCCCAATTACCAAGTAAAGCTAGAAGGTTAACATCTGGGACCAGCAGAGATAGAAACAATTTCTATTGTCATACCTTTCTGACAAGTAAATGTCAGAAACATAACACCTTCTACCAGGCACAGTACAGAGCACATGTAAAAGGGTGATTGCAAGGCAGTCTCAAGTCAAATCATCTGTAATCTCAGCTTTGCGATGGAATTACTTTTGTTTTATGCTTCTATTAACCTTGAACTATCAGCATTTGTTTAAATGTTCTGGTCTGGAGTGACCTAAATGTACTTCTTTAATGCACTTACTGCTGTAGCTAAAAGGGGGAAAGAACGGGGGGGGGGGGGGGGGGGGGGGAACTGTTAAGATGGGGTGGGTGAAGTTGGTTGTGGTTTCTTTGGCATGCCTATGAGTGCAGCAGCCCATTTTCCACCTCCCATCTGGGGGCAGAAATCTCAGGGACACACCTGGCAGAAAAGGTGGGAGAACCGAGGGGTGTCAGTAGCATCTCGAAAAATGCTTCTGGCCAACAGTGTGATGCTGTACATCCCATTTCTTTTTCTCACACTAGGGCTTGAGGGGAGGAAGAATGAAGACTAGACGATGCAAAACCCTCCAGCTGTTGCAAGACAACAGGAGCTCTCAGTGCTCCCAGGTGTGACAATGGCTGTGACATCACATATCTATGAAAAACATTACGTCTGAAAAACAGCATGTCTGATCTAAGTTCTACAGTCAGGTAACAATATAGAGATGTTGGTGGTGTTCTCCAACCAGTACAGACCACAGCAGTAAAATGGTAGCTGGATATTAGAATATGAGGCTTTTAAAGGTTACGCTAGAAGAGCTTTTTAGAGATATTATCCCCAATTTCCACCAGCATAAAGCAAATAAGAATACAAATTTAAAAAAATCAAAGTTACCAATGCCAAACATTCCTGAGCAAAGAAGAGAAAGCCTTCTCATCTGTAAGTTTTACACTGTGTCTCCCAGCTTAATTTCCCTGCAGTGCAGAGAAAGAAGGGTGTGCTTGAACCACCAACTGAATAAATTATGACCGGGCTCCTCAGGTGATTGGAAACATTTATTTCTTAAGGAAACACATAATTTTGAGCCAAGCTTTGGAAGCTGACTGCCTACAAAAATCCTTTCCTTTGGAAGATGCAGCCTTTTGATCCTAAACATTATCTGCACATATTGCACATTCTAGGCATGTTTAGGTTATTCTTAGAGCCCCTATTGCCAGAGTGCTTGGGCACCTTATACACTTTAATATGGTAATCCTCAAAACTTTCTGAAAGATAATTATTCTTAGAGTAATCTAAATTCCAGAAGTCAAGTTCTTCAATGGCATTAATAGCAGTAAGATGCTACTACTTAGACAGTGATGTTTGGGTATCTAGATATGATTTGGAAATCTAACCTAGATAGAAAGGGACAAATCTTTGTACAGGTTAAATATATGGAGAAGAGTGTAAGGGAGCCTTCTAAGCATCAAAGTACTGTTTAATGTTCATTTCAAACAGCCATCCCTCTGGTGTCCAATCACAGAATTGGACATCTGTTGTGGTTTAACCCCAGTGGGCAATTAAGTACCACACAGCTGCTCACTCACCCTCCCCCCACAGTGGGATGGGGGAGGGAATCGGAAGAGCAAAAGTAAGAAAACTCGTGGGTTGAGATAAGAACAGTTTAATAATTGGAACAAAAAAAAAAAAACCAACTTGTAATGAGAAGGAAAACAACAAGAGAGAGACAGAGGAACAAAACCCAGGAAAAAACAAGTGATACAACTGCTCACCACCCACTGACCAACGCCCAGCCAGTCCCCGAGCAGCGATTGCTACCCCCGGCCAACTACCCCCAGTTTATATACTGAGCATGACGTCATATGGTATGGAATAGCGCTTTGGCCAGTTTGGATCAACTATCCTGGCTGTGCCCCCTCCCAGTTTCTTGTGCACCTGGCATAGCATGGGAAGCTGAAAAGTCCTTGACTAGTATAAACATTACTTAGCAACAACTAAAACATCAGTCTGTTATCACTCTTATTCTCTACTAAAATTCAAAACACAGCACTATACCAGCTACTAGGAAGAAAATTAACTCTATCCCAGCCGAAACCAGGACAGTATCCACCCCTTATTCTATACCATCTAATCATGCCCACGTTCTACCCTTTCTAATACATTCCAATTGATCACCACCACTTTCCCTGTCTTTTGATATATACACACAGATATCATTCCCTTGGTCTATGGGCCATCCTTCTAAAATGTCCATTGAGTTCATCTAGTCCATGACTTTGGGCTCCATCTGTCATAACAGTATTTCAGGACAGGAGAGATGGTGTGTGGTGTTGGATTGTTGAATGCTGAAGCCAGTTCTGGTTCCATCACCGCTGCACTTTCCTTGGTTTCATCAAAGTTAATTCTTCATTAATCTGGGTGATCCTTACTGTAATACTGTTGATACGGCATATGGCAACCATAAAAGTGATGACACACAGTATTATATAGCAATTAACATCATACCATTTAGTTTATTGGCTATTCTCACCCAAAATCAAATCCCCTTGAGGTACACAGCAGACTTCCCCATCCTTTCGCATTACCCACCAAGTGCACCTGGGTCCTTGAGCAAAAGCAATCCCACAAATGGGCTTGCCTTTGCCCGAGGCAGGAGTAACCCAGACTGTCTTCCCCAGCATGTTTTTTATGTGCCCTACAGGGACCTTATCTCCTTCGACAGTACGCAAAAGTTTTGATTGGGCAGGGCCAGCTTGATTGACAGATCCCCCAGTATTAACTAACCAGGTGGCCTTTGCTAAATGTGTATCCCAATGTTTGAATGTCCCACCACCCATTGTTCTCAGTGTAGTCTTTAACAGTCCATTGTATCGCTCAATTTTCCCAGAGGCTGGTGCATGATAGGGGATGTGATATACCCACTCAATGCCATGTTCTTTGGCCCAGGTGTCTATGAGGTTGTTTCGGAAATGAGTCCCGTTGTCTGACTCAATTCTCTCTGGGGTGCCATGTCGCCACAGGACTTGCTTTTCAAGGCCCAGGATAGTGTTCCGGGAGGTGGCATGGGGCACAGGATATGTTTCCAGCCATCCGGTGGTTGCTTCCACCATTGTAAGCACATAGCGCTTGCCTTGGCGGGTTTGTGGGAGTGTGATAGAATTGATCTGCCAGGCCTCCCCATATTTATATTTCAGCCATCGCCCTCCATACCAGGGAAGCTTTAACCGTTTGGCTTGTTTAATTGCAGCGCATGTTTCACATTCATGGATAACCTGTGCAATAGTGTCCATGGTCAAGTCCACCCCTCGATCACGAGCCCATCTCTATGTTGCATCTCTTCCTTGATGGCCTGAGGTGTCATGGCCCCACTGAGCTATAAATAATTCACCCTTATGTTGCCAGTGCAGATCCACCTGAGACACTTCCATCTGAGCAGCCTGATCCACCTGCTGGTTGTTTTGATGTTCCTCAGTGGCCTGACCCTTGGGAATGTTAGCATCTACGTGATGTACTTTTACAACCAGGTTCTCTACTCGGACAGCAATATCTTGCCACAATGCTGCAGCCCAGATGGGCTTGCCTCTGCGCTGCCAGTTGTTCTGCTTCCGTTGCTGTAACCACCCCCACAGGGCATTTGCCACCATCCAAGAATCAGTACAGAGATAGAGCACTGGCCACTTTTCTCATTCAGCAATGTCTAAAGCCATCTGAATGGCCTTTACTTCTGCAAATTGGCTCGATTCACCTTCTCCTTCAGCAGTTTCTACCACTTGTTGTATAGGACTCCATACAGCAGCCTTCCACCTCCGATGCTTTCCTACAATACGACAGGACCCATCAGTGAACAGGGCATATTGCTTCTCATTTTCTGGTAGCTGTACAGTGGGGCCTCCTCAGCACGCGTCACCTCCTCCTCTGGCGATATTCCGAAATCTTTGCCTTCTGGCCAGTCCATAATTACTTCCAAGATTCCTGGGCCATTGGGGTTTCCTATCTGAGCCCATTGTGTGATCAGTGCAACCCACTTACTCCATGTAGCATCAGTTGCATGATGTGTAGAGGGGACCCTCCCTTTGAACATCCAGCCCAGCACCGGCAGTCGGGGTGCCAGGAGGAGGTGTCATTTCATTATCAACCATTTCCGAAGCAGCACGAACCCCTCCATATGCTGCCAATATCTCTTTTTCAGTTGGAGTATAGCAGGCCTCATATCCTCTGTATCCCCAACTCCAAAACCCTAGGGGTCGACCTCGAGTCTCCCCTGGTGCTTTCTCCCAGAGGTTCCAGGTAGGGCCATGTCGTGGATGGAGTGAGCGTGCACTTCACTCGTTAGAGAGAAGTAAAAATATAGTTTATTGATACAGAATAGGGAGTTAACAAATTTCAATGCGACAGTGTTTTAACAAGATTCGATGGCAAGGTACACTTGATTATTTACTGCATAGAGGACAGGGTCAGACAAAACTGTCAGGGAGACCCTCCCGTTGAGTCATGAGGTTCGGGAAAAGGATCCCCTTGCTTTCTAAACTCCTTCTCAGAGAGGAGTGTAGGTGCGGCTAGATCCAGTCCTAGTCCCAGACTTGGTCAACAGTTTATGTCTAAAGGATTACATATGCGCAATCGATCCTTTATATCACTTAGCTAAGATTCCAAAGTTTAGCATGCTATTAGTCACTTACCGAGGACCTGTTGTGGCAAGGAATCTCTCAACCTCGAGGAGTCCCTGCTCAAGGGGAGATCCTGGCATGCAGCCTGCTGCCATGCAGGAGAGCTCAAAGGGCTCTTGGGCTGCTCACTATTTATGGGGATAAGATGATTGACCCATAGTCATATTTGCACGCTGACCACAGATTTTAGTTTCTTTGGTGGGTGCATTGCACAATAGCCCTAGGCTACTGTGTTGTTATCTGTCTCCTGAATCCACTTTGAGCTGATGCAGCCATCGTGACCAGATGCATCCATTACAATCACAACTGGTGGTTATCACCTGAGAAGGGTTGCAGGAGATAAAGTTTGGGGGTAGGGGAATCACACCATCACAGGCCGTTCTCCCCAGCTGCGGTGTAGAGCACATTTTTTACATTTTGCCCTGCCCAGACTGGCCCAAGGACTACTGCATGAAGTCTCTGGGATTTAATTTGTTCAAAGGCTTGTCGTTGCTTCAAGAAACTGGGAGGGGGCACAGCCATTACTTTGTTTTATGGCAAAACCAGCTTTCAGGAGGATTTGGACTATTTTCTTCCCTTTGTCAGAAACTTCTGCTGTATTGCCCTACACGATAATGTCATCTATGTATTGCAGATGTTCTGGAGTTTCAGCCTGTTTCTGTTCTCTCTGGATCAGTCCATGGCAAATGGTAGGGCTGTGTTTCCCCTCCTGGAGCAATTGATTCCAAGTGTACTGAACGCCCCTCCAAGTCAAAGCAAACTGTGGCCTGCACTCTGCTGCCAAAGGGACTGAGAAAAATGCATTAGCAATATCAGTTGTAGCATACCATTTGCCTGCTTTTGACTCCAGTTTGTATTGCAGTTCCAGCACGTCCGGCACAGCAGCGCTCAGTGGCGGTGTGACTTCATTCAGGCCATGATAGTCTACTGTGAGTCTCCACTCTCCATTAGACTTTTGCACTGGCCATATAGGACTCTTAAAAGGTGAACGAGTCTTACTGATCACTCCTTGGCTCTCCAGTCGACGAATCAGCTTATGGATGGGAATCAGGGAGTCTCGGTTGGTGCGATATTGCCTCCGGTGCACCATTGTAGTAGCAATTGGCACCTGTTGTTCTTCGACCCTCAGCAAACCCACAACAGAAGGGTCCTCTGAGAGACCAGGCAAGGTGGACAGCTGTTTAATTTCCTCCATCTCCAAGGCAGCTATACCAAAAGCCCACCGGTACCCTTTTGGGTCCTTGAAATACCCTCTCCTGAGGTAGTCTATGCCAAGGATGCATGGAGCCTCTGGGCCAGTCCCAATGGGGTGCTTTTGCCACTCATTCCCAGTTAGGCTCGCTTCAGCCTCCAATACAGTTAGCTGTTGGGATCCCCCTGTCACTCCACAAATACAGATGGGTTCTGCCCCTATATAGCTTGATGGCATTAGGGTACACTGTGCAGCGGTGTCTACAAGAGCCTTATACTCCTGTGGGTCTGATGTGCCAGGCCATCGAATCCACACAGTCCAGTAAACCCAGTTGTCCCTTTCCTCCACCTGGCTGGAGGCAGGGCCCCCCTAGTGCTGGTCATAATATTCATTACCCATTTCTTGTATATATGAGTCAGGAGCTTCTTCATTAAAATCAGGAGTAAAATCAGCCCTCTTACTCTGTCTGGGGAACTGTCCACTGGAAACCAGAGCAGCAATTTTCCTGGAAGAACCCCCTTTGGTGACTGTTTTTCCTTGCAACTCATGTACCCGTGCCTCTAGGGTTGAGGTAGGTTTTCCATCCCACTTCCTCATGTCCTCTCCGTGGTCATGTAGGTAAAACCATAGGGTGCCCCGTGGTGTGTACCCTGTATATCCTCTCTCTTGAGCAGAGGAACGCTGACTCCTAATAGCTGAGACACTGGTCCTTACAGGTGGGGAGTAGGACATATCCTCTTTGAACCGTTGGAACTCCCGGGATTGTTTCTCCACAGCTGAGACAAGGGATGAAGAGATACTTTCTTCCTACTCCCGGAGCTGACTAGCGTCTTCATCCACTGTTGGACCCTCTCCGTCTTTCCAGGTCAGTACTGCCAATGAGTTAGCACATGACGCTGGTGCACTCCGTACCAACTTCCTCCACATGGGTTGTGTGCACTGGACCTCATCTGGATCTTTGGGTAACTGCTCGTCGTCCATGTTGCATTAAGAGTTACTGTCGCATACAAATAGGAGTCTGAGGAGTGGCTGGGGAGGGAAACCCTCCCTTTGAGTCACGAGGTTCAGACAGGACCCCCTTGCTTTCTAAACTCCTTCTCAGAGAGGAGTCTAGGTGCGGCTAGGTCCAGTCTTAGTCTCAGACTTGATCAACGGTTTATTTTCTAAGGACTGTGTGTATAGCCACTTATTACTTCAGGGCTTTTGCTAAGGCGACAGCATTAATTTTTCAACCCCCAGTCTGGTCGTGTTGAAGGAACTGTCACGGTCAGAGCAGTGAAGAGTGCAGTTTATTAGAGCAACAGACACACAGATTCTTTGGATTACCGGTGATAAATTCACTGTCTGCAAAGCACATGCAAATACCAAGAATATGAGTATGAATAACATGGCCGGACACAAACATGTATACAACACAGCTGGACACAACACGTATATCAAGAATATGAGTAACACAGCCGGACATAAACGCGTTAAAGATAATAAAGCGACTCTATATATAGAGAGATTTCTAAGTTTTCCGCGGAGGCACTTGATATAACCAAGTGTTCGACTCTTACCCAAAGGCGTCCCAATGGGGGGGAAGAGAGGCTCAGCCCGTCAACTGATCCCAAACGTCAGAGTGGTACCCGATGGTGTCTTCCCTAACATTCTCTTTCTCTTAAGCCATTTTATACTATCTTTCACCTTTTGGGTGGAGCTTGAGTGACTCTAGTCATACATACCTTTGTTTAGGATTGGTGTAAAGTTTTCTCGCTTCGCTTTTAAAGGTATAAGCTAGGAAAATTCAAAGCGCAAGCTCAGTGAGGAGTGGTCGCACCTTGGAGGCGGGTAGCTTTTGGGATGGAGGTGTGTTTTGGTATTATAATGATGTTATAATGAGCAAAGTACACCAAAAGGACAGCATTTTGTCAAAAACATGGCAGGCTGTTGGCCCAGGGTAGTAAATATGCAGCTTATCAGTTCCATGACACCTTTAAGTTCCCATATAATTGCAGAGCCTGGCAGCGGCATCTCCACACCGCTCCACCCTCTGGGCAGCGCCTCTTAAGAGTCAGCACACCAAGTTCCCCTGGCGTTACCAACATCTAAGATTGCAGGCCTAGGGAACTCCCATGGAATGGATTCCTTACATGTCAGCCACATTCCACCTGGGGAGCTTCTTCAATGCTGTGCCTTACCTAAAAGTGTGAATATAAGTTCTAATTTTTTTTTTTTAAGTCACCTCAGCCATTATCCCACAGTCCAGGTCACCATAAATCACCTCCAGCATGGCTAATTTCCTCAGGTATTGGATACCTCTCTCCATGGTGGTCCATTTCCCGGGGCGATATATAACATCTTCCTTGAAGGGATATCTTTCCTTCATAGCTGACAGGAGTCGCCTCCAGAAGCTGAGGACTGGTGTCCCTTTTCCAATCGCTTTGTCAATGCCCCCTTCCCTAGAAAGGGATCCCAGCTGTTTCACTTCCTAACCCTCTAATTCCAGGCTACTGGCCCCGCTATCCCAGCATCGGAGCAGCCAGGTGACAATGTGCTCCCCTGGATGACGGCTGAAATCTTTTTGCATATCTCGCAGCTCACTCAGGGATAGGGATCGGGTGGTTTCCATCTCGTCCACGAGTTCTTCTTCTTCCTCTCTTTGTGATGGTCCTGCTCTTTCATCTTCCCTTTCTAAACGAGCTGACTTTCACTTCCAGGATTTCTTCTTGTGTATAGGGGCGACTGATACTGACATGGGTTGGTTCCCTGGTTGAACCGCATTATCTTTCACAGGGGGGCTGGAGTGACCACGGTGCTTGTCGCAGTGGGGGCTGGAGTAGCCGTGGTGTCTGTCATTTTTTACCAGATCCAGAGACCTTCTTTTCCCCTTGAGGGTTCTAAATAGTATTGAATAGGGCTTGGTAGGCATGGGCCAGGCCCCAGCACATTGCAGTGATTTGTGTCTCCCTACAATTGCCAGGGTGACAGCATACTTTTTCCAAATATTCTATTAATTTTTCAGGGTTCTGCACTTTTTCAGGGGTGAAGTTCCAAAACACTGGAGGTGCCCACCGTCCTAGGCATTTGCCCATGCTATCCCACACACCCTGCCACTCATAACTATCCAGCCTTGGGGCAGATCTCTGGATGATATTCTTAAATTGCTTACTGACCTTAGACAAAACCAAAACAATATTCCCAATATTGGGAATATTCCCAATATTCCCAATCTTTTCGATTCCCCGACTGTTTGTGTACCGACAAAAGCCGACGTCTGCTCGGCAGAGCCATGTGGTCGGTAGAGTCACGACAATGACTCAGAGGAACGGTCTGGCCAGCAACTTTATTAACTGGCGAATTCCACAAACGGACAAACTTAACAAACTGGCGAGCTCAATGAACACACAGAGGCAATTTGGCAATGGAACTATTTTCCGGGCAACCCGTCACAATGTATCCCAAACTTGCATATATTGGAAGAGTAGAGGGAGAGAGAAGCAAGAAAAGGAAAGGAAGAGAGAGAAGGGAAGAGAAAGAAAAAGTATCACCACCCTTGGATCCTGTGATGACGATGACAGACGTGGCAATCCTCCAGTGGTGGGCGCACGCGTGCTTCCCTGGGGGGGGGGGCATGTCTTTTATAAGCTAATCCCCGCCTCCAGGTACGCCCCTTCAGGACTTACATGGTTCTTGTTCTAGAAAGTTCTCAATCTTCTGCGCAGACACTGGGGGAGGGGGGTGGTCACGAGGGGTCTCTTGGGCAGTTGCAAGCCCCTTCCTCAGATCAACTCTGTGTGACCTCTGGCCATACATGGTAAGGTCCGGCAGAACCCGGAACCGCGCATCCTCCGATGCGCTCTCCACGTCCCGCATGTCCCGCTCTCGCTCTCCCCCACCCCGTGCTCACCAACCTGCCGTTGCCATGCAAATAGCACCTCAAGTCGCCACAATGTTTGAGACATTAACTCTTTCAGTCTCTCACACCAAGCAATAGCAATAGATGTATCTTAACTATGCCAGGATGTTCAAGATACTGAAAAGTTATTGTAACGAAGGAGGAAACATCACAGAAGAAAGTAGTGAAGGTGCCATTTTGTATTTCCTCCATAAAAAACCTCTCAGAGGAAGAAGTATAATTGCTAATTGTCTCCATAAGGTGGTACCCGACGTACAGTAATGGTTTCAGTATGAAACTTAGATACCAAAGTAAACCCAAGGTCACTGTTTTAATAACAAATCTCCCAGGCAAAACATCACTAATCACTGCAGAGCACAGAAACTGCAAAAACCAACACCGATCTTTAACATGTACAGCAAAAAATTTAGCATGGTGCAGATGAGGTAAACCAATATCGAGAAGAGATGAATCAGTATCGTGGCCCGCAACTACTAACAGATCTAAATTCCTTAATACGCTCTGGTGAATCTGTTATTATCTGAAACCCTTCGAGCCCCACGTTGGGCGCCAAAAAGGGCTGTTGTAGTTTAGCCCCAGTCAGCAATTAAGTACCACACAGCTGCTCGCTCACACTCCCCCCACAGTGGGATGGGGGAGGGAATCGGAAGAGCAAAAGTAAGAAATCTCATGGGTTGAGATAAGAACAGTTTAATAATTGGAACAAAAATATAATAATAACTTGTAATGAGAAGGAAAACAACAAAAGAGAGAGAGAGGAACAAAACACAGGAAAAACAAGTGATACAACTGCTCACCACCCGCTGACCAATGCCCAGCCAGTCCCCGAGCAGCAATCGCTACCCCCTGGCCAACTTCCCCCAGTTTATATAGTGAGCATGACGTCATATGGTATGGAATAGCCCTTTGGTCATTTTGGATCAACTATCCTGGCTGTGCCCCCTCCCAGTTTCTTGTGCACCTGGCATAGCATGGGAAGCTGAAAAAGTCCTTGACTAGTGTAAACATTACTTAGCAACAATTAAAACATTAGAGTGTCATCAACATTATTCTCATACTAAAATCCAAAACATAGCACTATACCAGCTACTAGGAAGAAAAGTAACTCTATCCCAGCCTAAAGCAGGACAACATTAAAATATCTTGTTTTTATTTTTATTTAAACTACTGCCTTCATCCCCATCTAGGAAGATTTTTACTGCTGTCCAGCACCACAGACTAAGACAATTTCCTATGACAAATTTTTACACATCATTTTGGGGGACCTGCAGTGTCTCTCGTATATGTGACTTTCTGAGGTTAAAACTGTGCTTGGCATAACCTCTTCTCTTTCTTGTCTTTGTTTCCTCTACAGGAACAAAAAATGGTTTGGACACCTTTTTCCTAATCAGTAGGGGACAGGAATGAACATGAATGTGGGCCTGAGACATAATTTAGATTCCCAGTTATCTAGTAACATATTAGGCAAAGAATATTTCTGGCTTATTTTCATTATTTCAGGCTTATCTTAATGAATTCAGTAAATTTGTGCAAATATTTAAGGATTCATAGACAGCATTTGGTCCACAATAATCATGGAAATATGTAAACTTGCTACAGCTTGACACCCTCATATATTTGTAATTAGTTGCTATTAGGACTTCAGAACTCAGTCCTGCTCCAGTGGATAATTCTTATGTAGATTGATTTGTCTTCTGAAGACATAATCAGGGAGCATATATATTCCTGTATTTAAGGTACGTGTCTTCTGGGGAAGCCCGTCACTGTGGCATACGTGGAGTGGAAAACTCACTTATTCTGGCATAATGCATCCTTTAATATCCACCATACTTATACATCCAGCATATTGATGCATTGGTCTCTCTTCACTCCCATTGACCTATTCTGGCATATACACAGTGTAAAAGAATGAAGAATCAGGCCATTAATATAGTCGCAGTTGTAATTGCATTTTTTATTCATACAATGCTCCAAAATGTGAAGTTAACAGCTTGTTATGTGGGTGTACATTAATAAGCACTATGGGGGTTCATAATAGAGCTTTGAGGTGCTAATGCAGCATGAATTAATGAATTAATAATTCCCATTAATTAAAAATACAGCAGAATACTACCCAACAATGACTGACAGAGAAAAGTCTCAGCAGTCTCTCTATCACACCTCACTTGTGGCTATTTCTAGGGTTTTTTGTATAGTCTGACGTAATAAAGTTTGGCTTGGGGAGAAGGAAGAAGTGAGGTGTGGAAAAGCAGTCTCCTCAGAAGAGAATGAGTTATTGAAATGGGACAGAAATAGAAGCAAATATAGGAAGACAAAGTCACTGTGAAAACTCCAACAGGGAAAAAGCCCAGATGGCCTATGGAAATGATAAAATTAATTCTTAAATTGATGGTGATACTAAACTTTGGACTTGATTATCCTGACAGATGTGCATGTGACTCCCATTGACTTCAATAGGAGGTGTGCATGTGTAGCTGATGGGGAAACCAGATTTTAGAACCACTGAACTGTGTTCAGAGAAGGAGAGTGAACGTAATGAATGAAAATCTCTAGGTAAAAACGATGATTTCAACTCTATTCGACATCCCATGGCTGAAAAATGTCAGTGAGTAAGATGTTTTCATTAAGAAAAAGAAATATTTTTTAAAGTTAAAGCAGAGGAAGTCTGTTACCTGGTGAAAAGCTATAGAAATCCCACAGATAATCAGTTCCTTCCTCCACCTTCCCACTCTCCTCCTCCCACAATGTGTTGCCAACGCCCAGGTAAGTTTGATTCAGTTACACTGGTGCAAGTGTGGAGTAACTCTATAAAAAAATAGTGATTTCACACCAGTTTGCACCAGCTTTATTGAGATGCAGATCCAGCTTGAGGGGTGTAAAGAAATATGAGATAATAACCTAAAATGACTAAAAAGGGTCTTGTCTGAAAACATGAACAATAATTCTATGATTGAAAGGATGTGAACATTATAGCAACTTTAAGGGATATTAAGCCAGTTCCTATGTGAATCTGTAGTGTGAATTGTATAAGCATTTGGAATGTGTTGATGATAAAGGGATTCATAAAAGTTGTTATGCTGATTTTATGTTGATAGATGTTAGAATATAAGGTGAATTATTAACCACAGGAAAGTGAGACTCATGTTTAAGTGCTGTGATATATGTGTAATTTAAAGCAATTTCTTCTATAGAACAAGGAGATTGTGGACATAAGTGAAACAAACTTTGAATAAAATACAGGTGAAGTGGAATCTGTTGGGTGTTCAGAGCCAAGAAACAAAGGGAAAATAAACTTGCCTGAAAAACAAATATTACTACTAGAAATAAATAATTTGCATTTATATAGAAACTTCTATTCAGAAAAAGCCCAAAGCAAGTTACCCACTGGCTAAAGCATTTATAAATAATGCTGTATACGTAGAAATGCATATACAATACCTTTTTCTAGGGATCATATTCCTTTCTTGCATAAATGTTTTCAGTCATATAGCACTCCAGTAAGACCAATACAAAGATTATTTACATCTTAAGAGGGGAAAACTGAAGAAGTCAGAGGTTAATCAACTTTGACTTGATACTGCTGAAGTCAAGAGCACAACTTTGCTAAAAAGAGTCCGGTAAGTACAGTCCGATATGGGCTGTTTCTTTGAAACCAATGGGAATACTGGTATTCACTCTTGTGCCTAAAGGACTCACAATTTGGCACTAAATGACATGCCTGAGGTAGCACAGTGAGTCAACAGTAATCACCAGAAGAAGACACAAGAGTTCTGCTTTTCAGTCTTCTGTGTGTCTATGGAAGATCATGCATCTGATTTTCTGTTCCCTCACAGTAGTGATCCTGACTGGTAACACCGAGGACTCATACCTTAAGGAAAGCCAGGTTACTGGCATGCAATCCTTTGAGGATATACTAATGGGAATGCTACAGATATTGGGGCTATATCTTGTATATGGTATTGGCTGACTGACAACCAACTGAGGCTGTTTTAGCTATGGACAGAAGGAGTATTTCAGTCAGCTGATGAGCAGCAATAGATTTTTAGCCCTGCTGAATAAATGATGGTGTTGCAGCAATATTTTAATCAGTAAGCATTTGAAATGACTGGCATAATCATGTCTCATGAGCACTGTAACCATCGTGAATTAATGTGGGTAAATATTTTGCATAGCATCATGTGTTCTGTACCAAAATGCATGGGGCTAGTTTAAATTCCAAATGTCTGTGAAATCTAAACAGAGTCTAAACAAGAAGTGAATGGAGTTACAGTGATTTAGCTAAGGCTCTGACCTAAAACCTGCACATATAATGTTAATATTAATGTATTTTTACTGAAGATGAAATATCCTTGAATTATTATACTCGTTGTATGCCACCATTTAGCATGGGTGATTTTACTAAAATTTAAGATCTAAATGATGTGCTTATACTTAATCCTAGCATAGAAAACTGGTTTCTACTAGGACACATATCAAGAAAATGTGGGGGAAAAATAGACCAAATAAATCATTAATTTGATGTAATAAAGCAGAGGAAAAAACCTTGAAAGGTTAGTCATTAAAAAAAAAAATCTTATTTAAGTGATTCAGTAATAAAGTGAGTGACCTCTTCATTCCACTTAGAAAAGCCTCTTAATTCTGGTGCATGGTTTTAACAGTATTTAACAGGTTTTAACACCCTGCCACTCATAACTATCCGGCCTTGGGGCAGATCTCTGGATGATATTCTTAAATTGCTTACTGACCTTAGACAAAACCGAAACAATATTCCCAAGCAATACAAATAGATGTATCTTAACTACCCAAGGATGTTCCAGATACTGAAAAGTTATTGTAACGAAGGAGGAAGCATCACAGAAGAAAGTAGTGAAGGTGCCATTTTGTATTTCCTCCATAAAAAACCTCTCAGAGGAAGAGGTGTATTTGCTAATTGTCTACATGAGGTGGTACCCGACGTACAGTAATGGTTTCAGTATGAAACTTAGATACCAAATTAAACCCAAGGTCACTGTTTTAATAACAAATCTCCCAGGCAAAACATCACCAATTAAAGCAGAGCACAGCAAACTGCAAAAACCAACACCGATCTTTAACATGTACAGCAAAAATAGTAGCATGGTGCAGATGAGGTAAACCAATATCGAGAAGAGATGAATCAATATCGTGGCCCACAACTACTAACAGATCTAAATTCCTTAATACGCTCTAGTGAATCTGTAATTATCTGAAACCCTTCGAGCCCCACGTTGGACACCAAAAAGGACTGTTGTGGTTTAGCCCCAGTCAGCAATTAAGTACCACACAGCTGCTCGCTCACCCTCCCCCCACAGTGGGATGGGGGAGGGAATCGGAAGAGCAAAAGTAAGAAAACTCGTGGGTTGAGATAAGAACAGTTTAATAATTGGAACACACACACAAAAAAAATTGTAATGAGAAGGAAACAACAAGAGAGCGAGAGAGGAACAAAACCCAGGAAAAACAAGTGATACAACCGCTCACCACCTGCCGAGCAGCCATCGCTACCCCCTGGCCAACTCCCCCCAGTTTATATATAGTGAGCATGACGTCATATGGTATGGAATAGCCCTTTGGTCATTTTGGATCAACTATTCTGGCTGTGCCCCCTCCCAGCTTCTTGTGCACCTGGCAGAGCATGGGAAGCTGAGAAGTCCTTGACTAGTATAAACATTACTTAGCAACAACTAAAACATCAGTGTGTTATCACATTATTCTCATACTAAATCCAAAACACAGCACTATACCAGCTACTAGGAAGAAAATTAACTCTATCCCAGCTGAAGCCAGGACATTTTGACATTCAGAATCAGTAAAGCATAAATATATAGTTTTTCTTCTATCCTGCTTGTTTTATTCGATTTTGATTTCTGTTCAGCTGTCTACAAAGAACAGTCTAAGCACAGTGTAAACTTTATCAAAATTGTGAAAGTAATGGAGCAATGAGCAAAAAGGGCAAATGTTTAACTGCAAATGGAAAATCTTTTCCTCAAAGGATTGGTAAATTTGATGCAATTGCTTTTATTACTAATTTTTAATTCACTGCACTTAAATGTGCACCTAAAATTCATCCATTGAAAATTTAGCTCATATGTACCACAATCAAATTAATCTCTAGGGAAACGTGATCATGTGTTGTGATGACTTTCTAGGGATCAGCAAAAACAAAGGAAAAATAGCTACTCCTATTTCCAGATAGAGAGGACAATCTTAAGGTAAAAAATAAAGGGGAAAAATTAGTAACTTATAACAAATGTCTTAAAAAAGATAAAATTGCCCTGTAAAATGAGCTAAACACTGTTATGTCATTGGAGTAGACATCAGCAAAATATTTTGAATAAACTGTACACTCTTAAGAATAATATCATTTTCCATTAAAAGTTTGTATTTCCCCATTGTTTTTCAACAAGCTTACTTGCTAGATTTTTGATTTCTACGGAGTTAACTTTCACAGCAGAGGGAAATAATGTCATCCATACAGCCAGTCACTGTGACAAGTTTTCGTGAACTCAGATTAGAAAGTGGGCAAGTAGTCATTTATCCCATCTAACGATGGAGGCCAAGGAATTTGGGAATAATTAAATGAAAATTGGGATTTCCCATTAGAAAATATTTTTTCCTAATAGTAGATTAGTGGGTAACTTCTGTCCTTTATTTTTTACCCCTAAAATGACCTATCTTTGAGTATATGCTTGTAAAATAAACAAAGAAAGTATGAGGAAATGAATGCAGAAGATCCCTTGGATAGAAAGGAGACAATGAAGAATAAAAATTAGAACAAAGCAGGATATGCAATGAGAAAACACAACTCTCTCTTATTATTTCTACATTCATCTTTTTCTGTTTTGGAGACTTCCTTGAGAGACTAATGAGCCCTGGGAACAGCTAGCTGAGTTTTCCCAGCAACTTGCAGCAGTTTGAACTGAACATATGGTTTCAAGTCCAGCAGCTGCTCTTCTCTTTCCAAATTAACACAACTGTTTGGGAGGTTCTAATAAGTGAAATGAAGGGGGTAAAATAGAAGGTATGGGCAGAGGAGGAGAATGAAAATACATACAGTAAATCCTGTCTTTAAACCTTTATTGAAAGTTGTAAGATGTTAGCCTGGAGGAGATACGCAGGGAGGCATATCTGCTCTCCTAGCATCAATGGATATTTTTTACTTGATATGTCAAGACCAAATACATGCAGCCCTTGGATTCTTCGCTGATATTGTCAAAGGATGTTTTTGTTAGTAGCAATCTTGGAAGTAGTGAAGACAATAGAACTAAGGCATTTCAGGACATCTTATGGAGTCCCATGATAATATGGCTTCAGCATTACTGTTCTTATTGACTATCCATGAATTTGAAGCTGGTGCCCTGGAGGTGAAGTATAAATTTCTTGAATGCAACTGGTAAAACAGCAAATGTCATAACAATACGATGCTCAGTTCTGGATCTGAGCATAAGAATTTATTATAAATTTGAGAAAGTGCTTGCATTCACGTAGGCTGACACACAACAGACCAAACTGGAGTATCTTCATGAATAAGAACTTCCCAAGGGCTTATCATCGCCCTCAGCCCATTGTCTCCAGAACTGAGCATGGGATGGGTATCCTGTTGTTGAAATAAAACCTTTGGAGAGCCAGGAAAACAGAGAAGAGGATTCAATAACGTCAGTGCATCAATTCAGCCAGCCTGGCTACCATCCTTTTATCCTGACACCTGTGTCTAGTAGCCCATAAACAAATGAAAGGTCCAAGATACAAGAGTATCTCAATAATCTATGCAGTATCAATCAATCATTCAATACATAAAAGTACTTGCAAAATAATTTCTTTTTCAATTTTCTTTGTTAGATACTTATTGAAGTCTTCCCCCACCTTTTTTTTTTTTTTTAATTTACTTACTGCTGCTTCTAAAGGTGTTCATGCAAGTGAAAGACTGAATATCCAGGCCAGGCCTAAGCATCCTTGGGTTTGGCAAAAGGCAGCTTCTGTTAATCTGCCATTTGCCTTTTATGCACAAAAGCACAGTTAGAGGTATGCTCATTTGTACACTTGTTATATTTCAAAAAGGAACAACTTTTACATACTCTGGTGGTAGCCTTTTCAGCTTCACTTCACTTGAGATTAACCCATCCTTCAAATTAAATACTCTGAGCTTAATTTGGCCCTATGGGGAATTCAGAATGATTCACTTGTCACCATCCTCTTCTTTCTATCCTCAAACTAGAAAATAAAACCTGAAAGAAAGTAAAATCTTAATAATATTCCTCCCTGTCACCTATCCTGAGTGAATCCCTTTCCTCCTAAAGCTTCTGGATGATGGGTATTTGCAGCTCTATCAGAAAGGTAGTGATTCTGAGCTTTTTTGAAACAAGGGAGTGGTTCTGATTCAGGGCCCTACTCAACACGTCAGCATCACAAAGAGATGTTTTTGAAGCAGGCTGAGTCCTCAGTCAGCACTGCCATGGGCTGCCTCCTGCATCCTGTGATGTGGCTGCAAAAGTGAAGCTATCAATGCCCCCAGGCAGAGGAAGGCTAGATTCACACACACACACACACACTTTCAAAAGCTGACTGAAGAAGTCTCAGTTCACTTCTCAATTAATTCAAAACTATAATTATTTGATGCTGTAAAGTGGCAAACACTGTTACTTTTCTCCCTTTTCATCCATCTCTCTTTTCAAATAGAAACTGCTGGAGAAGCAGACTATCCCTTGCCATACAGAGGTCCTGTGCATGGCATTGTAGGGCCCTGAGCTTGGTGAACAGTGTCTAACTGGAACAAAAATAACAGTAAAACAATTTTTCAAATGGGCAGGCTCAGTTCATGTCAATGAGATGATTCAAGTTAGTGAGTGCTGCTCTCAGTAGGATGTGGTTGACAGAGCAGGGACTAAGTGAGCAATTAATAAAGCAGAAGTTGGGTATGTACAGCTAGTTTTCCCTATAGTTCCACATCTGGGATATCACACACCTCATTCCCTGGGTTCTTACATGAAATAAATCTGTGAACTAGGAGAGTTTAGACCTAAGGGCCATCCCTAGGCTTATAACATTGTATGAAACAAGTGCACTGCAAAAAATGTACATAGAAGCAAAAAAAGGGATATATATGTGATCTTATTTGCAATGGAATAATAACAGGGAACATCAAGGTGAGTTTGGGATGTAGTGAGACCTCAGCTCAAGTTTTTTGCAGCTTGCCACACAACCTTACCATTATCTTAACACATTTAATTATTAATACCTCCATGGTGATGAATCAAAAGTGCTGCATTTAACTGGCACAGGATGGTAAGTGCTTTGAAAGTCATTATCCTAAACACAAAAAGATTTTGAATAATCCTTCAAAATGTCAAGACACACATCACATCAGCAATTGTTAAATATTTCTTCTGAGGAAGAAGTTAATTTAAAGTACTTTTGATGTTTAATGCTACTCACAACAGCAGCTGAAAATTAACCCTCTGCATTTCCCTCCCCCATATCTTAGCAGCTTCAGTATAATGTTCTAGGGTGGTAGGACATTTTCAATGCATCTTATCAAAAAGAAATCAAGGGCAGCTTTAGGAAGCTTGAAGGATGAAAAGCTCCACCAAACTTCTAAATCAATCCACAGGAAGCAAGGAACTGGGGATATTTTCTGTCAAATCTATCTATAAAATGGGCCCACTAAAATTCTCCTTTTACTGCAGAAGATTGTCCTCCCTTCTGAGCGAATTTCACTGAGGAAATATCAAGATCCTGGGCAGGATGATGACCCCTTCCTGTGGGAGGGATAAAGCTGTGTTTGGCAATTTTTGTAGTGATTCACCCCCTTGCTAGATGAGTGGGAATGGGGACAATGTGTGATGAGAGTCTAATAAACCTGTAGACATATGTATGTGTTGTCGCTAAAAGAAGAAAGTGCTTGAATTTTTATGATAAACACCAACATGGCTGGGAAGTTCTGAGTTGACTGTGAGACCAAAAAAAAATTTTAAAAATAGCCTGTAAAGCTATGAATTACAAAATTTCCTTCCTTCCTTCAATGTGCTGGCTGTTACTCATTCCTCATTAAAATGGATGGAAGTTTTGCAGTCTTGGGAATGAGATTAGTCCTCAGGACGAGATACAAGGGGGTACTTGTCTGGGAATTGCTGAGGGTTTGCCTTATCTAGGGAAATCATCACTTTTATAAACTTAGTGCCAAATGTTGAATCAGAAAATGTGAATCTCTGGGATTTCCAGGGATATAAAAGTAATCATTAGCATGAGTACTTCTTGTCTATGGTTTTATACATCCATTCTTTTAAAATACCTTTTTATTTTTCCTTCTAGTTATCTAATTTCTTCACACCAAGCCTTACCAATCCCCAAAATGTTTAAAAACACTGTCAACAGCAGAATTTCAACATTGCTGTGATGCCTGAAACTTCTCCTTACAGTAACCTAAATATATCCTCTAAGGAGGTGATAAGCCTCAGATATCTATTACAGTGGGGCATTGTTTTGGATTACTCTTTGGGATACACTGTAAATAACAGCAAAACAAGCAAGCAAGCAAACAAAACTTTGTAATTGTGTGGCTACAAATGTATGAGAGAAGAAAAGAAAAAATATAGGCAGGAAAATGTTCTCCATTTTCAAGAAAATGTTCTGTCCCTAAATTTTGAGAGCAAGCCACTTGCTGAAACCAGACATAATTAATGAAGTGTGAATTTCCAGAAACATAGTGAGATACATTGTGACCCAAATGCTAGAACAATATTCAGAAATCTTAAATCCTTTTGCGTAAGTAAAATCTGACTGAAAGTCTTTGCTTCCTAGTGAAATTGCTAGGTCATCCTCAGTCTGGTTGAGTTCATAGAGTGGCCAGAAGCTATTGACTGGAGCAAATGATCTCTGATAGCCACCAAAAATTTAAAAAAAAAAGAAAAAAGAAAGCTCAGTCTGGTCCTGTAGGCTTTTAGACTTTTCATTTGTAAGAAATGGAAGTGCTTGACAGGGTTCTGTACATCGGAGGAGAATGTGGTGAAGAAACCTGGTGAGATAACTGAAGCTCTGTAATGATCTTCTCACCTGTTATATAGTGCCTCCTACAGCAGTGTGAAGTATGTGTTCTTTATATATTCGGCAATCAATATCAGCATCTCTCTTTAAAGTCTCTGAGCAACTTGATAACTGACAGAAACCAGCCCCCAGTCAGCAAAACTGGGCAGGTCTCAGGTAGATCCTCTTGTTAACAGCCCTGAATTCCCTGTTATGAAGTGAGTCAAGACATGCAAAATAAATCTGGATCTGCTTGCTGCTGTTCTCTGCTCTCAGAGTATCAAACTTAATGAGCTGAGTGTAAGACTTTCACACTGTCTATCCCAATCAGGCTGCAAGACCTGTGTTGGCTATATTTTCAGGATGACACCAATATGCCTCTCTCACCCTGGGACATGACGTGCCAGTCATGGCTGCTCTGGAGGCTAGCAGCAGACCGAGTAAGGGAGGGACACCATCACGGTGCGGCAGAAAGGGAAAGGACCCAAAGTCGGTGTGGGGACAGCCTGTGATGTGATGCAGCATGCCAATCTCCCACATTAGGATCTCAGGGTCTAAAGGGCTGTGAATGACCCTTGGAGCAGACCCACAGCTGTAGACCTCCAAGATCGTCCTGTCATAAGCATAGGTAGCATATATCTCTGGGTGTCCAGACTGGGTTTTCTATACATAAAAGATGAGCAATATTTTTCCTGTCAGATGACTCTCTGTTTAAATGAAGGAAACACTGAAACTAGACAGAATAAAAGTGAGGTCTCCAATACAGAGAACAACGTGCACCTTCAGTGATAAACTGTACTGATTTCTGCCTCACAAAATGAAGTATGTTGGGTGTAGAAGCTAGGAAATACAGAGAAAAAGAAAAAATTGACTGTTATATCATTACAAGAATAAACATTTTAAGTCAGCCATTAGTAGGCCTTTACCCCACCTGACAGGACATAAGAAGGGAAGCATATCTCAAGCTAGGAAAGTATTTCATAAAAAAGTCTTTTAGGATTTTATAAAAATGTCAATGTAAAATAAATATAAAATGTTAAGATATGCAGAACAAAGCAACAAAGATTTGTATCTGTGGGAGTTCCACCAGTGTCCTCACTATTAATTTATTTAGCTTTTAAGTCCCTTTCAAAGATATAAAAATATTACTTCTTACATATTTTTAGAAGATTGCAATGACCATTGAATTGACTTACTCAGGTCACAGAATTAGTAAGTGACTAATTAAAAAAAAAAATCTAAGGGATCCTAATTCTAGGCCTAATATTCCTGAATTCATCAGTACTATAATATTGGAGAGTAAATAACCTGGTACTCTACAGAAAACAAAACAGTGAAACAACATTTAAATTTTATTAATTTTGGAGAGCTCTTTGCAATGGCAAAGCATTCAGTTGTTACAGATGCAGTTTAGTGAGACACTTTATAATCAACAAAGGAAAAAGAGTATTAAAAAACCCCCTACATTGATGATATTGAATAGTGAAATCCTGCTCAGTTAGGGAAAACAGCAAAGCCTCAACTACAAATTCCTAAACACAAATGGAATGTTTTCTAATTAAGCTGCCAGTGATGAATCTAAGCCATACAGAAGAATATACTGAATTCAGTTTTCAAATTCTGCAGACTACATCTCATTTTTTCCCCTCCTAGCCATTGCAAACTGAACGAGGTGCTAAGACCACTGAGTAGAAGCATTTAAGAAACCCGATTCAGCTGTAAATGTGTGGCTAAAATATTTCCCAGTAGATTCCATTGTATTATTTATTAAATTTATTTAGTTATGATGAAAGACTCCACAAGAGTCTTCTAATGTTAGTTGTACGGCACATGCAGTAATGTTAAATACCTGAGTAACATTCTTCATGATAATGTGTGCTCTTTCTGCTTAGGAAAAACATATACCAATGATATACAGTTAGTTTGGTATCCGTTCAGTCTTTGGCCTTTCTGACAAGGATAACACTGAGTGCCAGGGATTATGGACACAGGGAATTGAATTTGGTTATTCTGAGTGAAGCTACCACTATATTTCATAATTTGTCCATTTAAAGAGGTCAATACAGCTATGTAAATAAAAACTGTATGTGACACAAGCCATAGATCTCAACATTTCTCTTCTCTGTTACCTTCAGTGACTTTATAGCCTGTTCACAAAAGTCACCAAGGAGTCAAACTAGAAGACAGCACTCTCTAACTGGGCCATATTTGAATCAGCACAGCATCTATTTGGTGAGTAAATCTGCAGCACTCTAAAGGAAACACTGCTCCCAGCAAAGCAGAAATGGTTTGCCATGATCTGGTTGTCCCTGCACCTGGGCATTCCATGCAACTACTTCAGCATCGGTGCAGTCACACTGGTGCAAAGCAGGCGAATGTGAGAAGTGCGTGTGTCTGTGTGTGGTACGGTGCTGCTTCGCCAAGAAAATTCTCATCCCACCTGTCATTCACAAGGAGGCTGTAATAACCGTGGAAATGCATTGTAGACTTTGCTGCCTTTTATTCTGGAACTGTTTAGTGCATTTACATTTTCTGTGAAACTCAATCAACTTTCCAGCTTTTCTTTTTGAACCTTTTCTTTTTCCCATTAGTCTGTTAATAATTGTTGCTTTCCTGGCATCCTTGTTCTGTTGGGTTATTATGCATTCCTCAGCATTGTGAAAAATGAAAAATGGAAAAAAAATCACATGCTTTTCAGCTGACTTAACACTGCGTAAAATGCTGAAATTATTAATTGAACATCTTGATTATAAATTAGGTGGAAATAATGTTGAAGAAGCAGCCCCTAGTCATAGGTTTATTATTAGGGCTACGCACTGAATGATTTGAATTCCATTCTAGTAGTGGTAAATACAGTTATTATGGAAGAATATGAGCTCATGGATTTTGGCTGAATGTCAGCTGAATCAAGCAGGATATTTCATCCATAATTTAAAATTGCATGTCCTAAAACAATGTCTGTGTTATCTCCTGCTTCCACCCTTGCAAAAATAATGTGGTTATGATCTTACATAAGATAAGGAAATTATTTCAGCCACTACAGAATAACTAATTGCCAGTAATACTGTTGTCAGCTGTCCCTGTGTGCAGCAGCACCTTATTGTGCTAAGCACAGTAGACTCACAACACAAAGTTTGCAGTGCATTTGTATGATGACTGGAGAATTGCAGCTGCTATGGGAGATTTCATCATTAATACTGGTGATGTTAGATGACCTTATATAGTTTGTTTGGATGCCAGACTCATTAAGTGGAAAGATATTATCCAGACTTCATGGGTGCAGTTTTTACTCCCCTAGTGTATCTAGCAGGGCCAAGGTTTCATGATAAGAGTCTCTCAGTCAGATACCACACAGTGTAATGCTGCCTCATAAGTCATAATTTCTTATCCTCCTGATTTACCTTAGTGTTACAGATTGTACTATTACAGATTGGACTATTATTTGTGCTTTAGTATATACAACACTGACCTTGGTGGAGTCCCAGGCTGGCCAAGCCATTTAGGTACTACCATAATTGATACGTTAAACAACAGTTACAATTGTTGTCGTCTATCCACATAGGCTTGGAGCTCAAGATCTGCTGTTTGACAAATGTGCTGCCTCACCGCTGCTGCAGCATTGCAAGGGAACCCTATTCATCTTAACAAATATTGCAAAAGCAAAGGTTGATCTGATTTGAGGGAACTGAAAGGTCCATCTATGTTTGTTTGGGGGCTCTAGAGGGTTAGGGGAAAGGTTCGCCTGAGAGGTTAAGAGCTTAGCTCTGTCCTGGATTGAAGTAAGCTCTTAAATCTGAACAGCTTTTCCTTGAGGCTGCAGAAATCTGATGAGACCTTCATTATTTCAAATTTCAGAATACCCTATTTCTCACTATTTTCTTTCTCTCTTTTTAGCTCTAAGCTGTTTCTCCTCCTCAGATAAGAAAAAGTGGCTGGTGGCAATCCTGGGCTCTAGCCTGGTGACCTGTTTTAATTTCCTGGCTGTTCTGGTTCATCTGAGCTTTCCAGATTCAGTCCTGTAAGTTGCTTGCTGGGAGCAAGTCACTAGGAGATGAGGGCTTCTTACACTGGTAAGGGATACTCTGCACCTCTCAAGATTAATCCTTGTATCCTAGACTCCCCTTCTGGACACAGTGAGATGTGGGAAGCCTGAGGAAAGTAGGGCTATACCATATTCTTCTGTGCAGAAATAGCATATGGGGAAAATAGCCAAGAATATGTACACATAAAAGCAAACAATTTCTACAGTTCCCACTCCTTCAAGCCCTTCTCCATATCTGTATGAAGCAAGTAATAGCACTGCTGCCTAGAGGTCTACACCCAAGTAAGGGAATAAGGGAATATTGCTCTAAGTTGCCTAAAAAAAATCCACAAAAAATCCCAAGCAAAAGATATACCTGCACAAGGATCCTTCCTTAGTTCCCATGTGAAATAGTTTAGACAGATGTGGAAACAAGTACAGAGGATACAAAGTTTGATCAAGAACCCTGAGTTTGATGAGCAACCTGACAAGTCAGAAAACTTTAACAGATTTCTGCAGTAATTCCTGTGTAATACTATCAAACAAAACTTTTACCATATAGCATGCAATGCTGCTGACACAAAAGGGACCAGAAGAATGTCAGTGCAGATTGCTTATGGAAATCTCACTCACATTGTCTAAGTGGGGATGTCTGGAGTTGTATATTTAAGTGATGCTGTTAGGGAGGATGGGCTCTTGTGTCCCACCATGTCAATCAGATGCTTAGAAAATCAGATGCTGGCTATGGGTGATTACTGGACAAACCATGACGAGCACCAGATTACTTTGTTCTGGGGCACTGTTCTTCAAACTTTAGGTGGAATTAGAAAATAAATTCACTTGACTGACAAGGGTGGCTTTCCTTGCTACTGCTTTACATCATGGGTGGTCAACCTAATGCTATTAAGTTACATGTGGCTTGAAACCTGCTCAAGTGTGGCTCATTTTCTTGGGCTACAACATTGGACATTAGAGGTGGCTGTGGGGTTTAGCTGTGCACCCTGAAGTTCTGGCTTTCAGGAAAGACGTGCAAGGAGGACTGCTGAAGCCAGAAACAGCAGCAGACCAGCCTCATCCTCTCTGGAAGTGTGGGACCTAAGGCAAGCTGTTGTCCTCACTATCTACATTCCTGGAGCTTCTCACCTTGGCTATCATAGGCATGTGTTATCTGTTCTGATGGTACAGACATTTAACATCCACTTCATGGTTTGGCTACGTTGTCCCAAAATATTGTAATATTCTCCACTAGATTAAGAGAGGCCTGCAGAATGTGCTCCGTGTCAGCTTCTCTTTTTGTGTGTGTGTGTGTGTGCTTTTCCTAATGTACAGTTGAATATATTAGCTTTCTCCTATTGATCAAACTTTCTTCTGGACTTACAAGCTTCTCAAGTGCTTGGTTTATGGCTATTTCTTCTGTTCTTAGTGTTAGATCAATTGACAGACTTGGGGTAGGAAAGAATTATTCTGAAGGAGAAGTGCCTGTTCAGTTATTTTTGTTGTGTTAGTTTTGTTTTACTAGTTAGTGTGAGGAGCTGTCAATTTTTAGGGAACAAATGGCAAGAGTAAGCTTGTAGATAAAGACACGTCTTAGAAACCCTCAAAATGGATGCAGCTAGAAAATTAGAAATACTTAAAATATTCATTAAGAAATAGGAGCTTTTAGCGTAGAGTTGCCCGCAGTGATTTCGCATGGTTGTCTGATCCTAAGCAAGACTATTTCTTTGGTGATATCCAAAACCCAGTGTTGAGGTGTTGAGGAATGAGGTTCGTGCCACAAAGGGAAAAATACAGCAGGACTAGTATGGAGTTATTAATCAATTAATAGCTAATGTGTTTGTAGCTCTCCCCTTCTTCCCGACACCACGGATTCTACAAATTTATACCATGAATTTTTTACCCTGGCTATGGAGTAGGAAAACACCAAGATAACTTTCCCCTGATTTTGCATCTGTATCTGGTCTTACAATATATTGCTAAGGATGAACTACTTACCTGAGGATTTCTAAGTACTAAACATCTGGTGGAATGGAAGAAGATTTTTTAACCTGTTACTCATCTTTTTGAATGTAGGTCCTCTGTTGTAATACGAGGTGTTCCAAAAATATTTTAGAAAGTTAGAGTTGTACTAAAGGATATCATGGCTCATCCATCCGGTTCCTTCATCAGTCTGTATTAGCTCCAAATGCTCCAGAGGAAGATGAAAAAGGATCAAAATTTTCAGAAGCAATAAGTTCCAAGTTGACATTATAAAACACAAGTGGATAAAATGTTCCTCCAATATTTAGGTGTTGGGTTTTGCCATGAATTGCAATACTTTATTTCCTCAGTAGTTGTTGTTATTTTAAATATTTAAGACACAAAAAACATGGCATAATGATTGCCATTTATTGTGCATTTTTTGTGTTTAAAATCTTTATGAATATATTCTAGGCTAGACCATCTAGCTAGGGTTTATCATCTAGCAATGGCTAGCAGCAGGTATTTGTAGAAAGGGTGTAAGAAATCAGGGCATGCAGCAAGTGTGCCAGCATTTGGCAAGGGGTTTGAATACTTAATGAGACATAGACTGCATTCACATTATCTATTTAACATCAAGGGACCACTCTTCCATGTGAAAACTCTTGTTATCTCTATTTCACCCTCAGTATCTTGTATTTTGTAGCAGGCAGTCCTACACTTGATGTCATAAAAATCAGAAGTGGAAGAATTTCTTCCTTTCTGAGATTCCTTTTGGTAGAGCTGTGCATGTTCATCATCAAATTCCTAGCAAAGAAGGAATCTGGGATGTGACAGAAAGCCAAACCTTACATTAATGAAATAGAACCGATGCATCTTTGACACTTGAAAGATATAGTTTTAATGAGATGTTTCTGATTAAACAGCACATACAAGAGTGTTGGGGAAACTCAAAAAGCCATAACCAAGACCTCAGCTAATGTGGTGTCTGAACCAGTTAGTTAGATATGCTTTTAAACAAAGGAAAAAGGATCCAGCTTAAACACTATATCAAATAAAAACCAAACACTAAGTATGGTATTCACTCCTTTAAATTTTGTCTATCTAAATGTGAGGCACGCAGTTTAAGTTGAGCACCAAGACACCTTCTACAGTCAGCAGAGAAAGGATATCACTTCCAGATGAACAACAAAATTCATGAACAGCAAATTCATCAACAAAAAGATATCTGAGATGGGGGGGAGATCAATCACCCTCTTCCAGTGACTGTTTTTCTCCATTGACTACCGAGAAAGTCTGGAATCGCAGCTTAAATTTGATGCCTAACTTTTAGACAAATAAAATTAAGTGAGATGAGTCCTACCCTAAATATCTACCTCCCCATCACTTTTCTTCATGGTTGGATTCATTTTTGTTAATGGTTGATTTCACTTTCAGCTCTTATACACTGGCAAAGTACTCTCGCTCTCTGCTTTTCTATATTTCAGGGGAATATTTATACTTAGGGGAATATTTATAGTAAATAAAACATTGCCCAAATTACAGGAAAAATCAGTTTTCTGCATATTTTTTAAAAAGATTGCATAAAACTCACATAATAAACTTAATCTCTCAATTGTTGCCTGAATCTTAAAATAAAAAAAAAGGGAGGGGGGGCAGCGGATTTTTCCTTATAACCTCTTTAAAAAGTGTAAATTTGCTAAGCTCCTTTACTCCTTATTCACAGATATAAACCAGAGTTTGCAATGATTTGCTTTTCAGAGATTATTTCTGTCCTGAAAAAAACTAATTCCTGTAAACAACAGCCCAGAGTAAATCAACATAGAGTTTTTATTTTTGATTTATAGCAATGAACTGTTTTGTGTAAATCAACCAATGATCCTTAAAGAAAGGTGCCCTGAGGCTTTAAGGCAACTGAGACACTGCTCAGAAACTGACTTCAAGTGGAGCAACCTGGTTGAAATATCATCTCCCTGGTTTGAGCAAGCTTTTCATTTTTAATTGAAAGTAGGAGCACTGGGCTAGAATATAAAAGGCCTCTCAGTTCTCTGCCAAAGCCCCATGACACCACACATCAACATCTTTTTTTTTTATTTATAAATGAGTTAATTTACAGTTTTGGAGGGGAAATGTATAGCTGGATCTATTCCACTGTGTTCTGATGTAAAATAAACCCTTGTAGCTACCTTTGTCAGTAGTAGAACTCATGCTGTGTAATTCTTGATTGAGGTTCAACTTCAGCATGCTGTTATGATGCAGGTGGACATAAGTGAGCAGTGGAGAGAATTATAGAGTAATTGCAAATGGGAATATATATATGTAAAAATATCTTTATTTAATTTTTTTTATTTTCCTTCTGGTGAAAGTCTGGGAATTCCTGCTTTCACTGGAACCCAAATATATTTTTTGTTGTTCATATTTTCTGTAAGACTTCATGCTGGGCAAATTATATCCACAGCAGTAGAGCATCAATGAGAGGCAGAGAGGCAAACAATTTAATCACAGAAAGAATTCAGAGCAGGGATATAACCTTGTGCATTTTCCATCCCACCAGCCTGAAGGTCATTACATCTCAATTGGGATGAACAAAAGAAGAAACTCCGCTTTGTGAGAATGGACATCTTGCCAACTAACTTCCCATTAAGTATATAAGATGGATGCTAGCAAATGTCACCAGTGAAGGCTTTCCCTGAGCAAGTACAGCCAGAAAAAATCAGGTCAAAAATAACAATCAGAAAACCACTAGTTATCCCAGCTTTTGGTAGACCAGCTTCCTTTGCCTTGCTTTTGAAAACACCAGCTGGTAATGTACAGCCATGTTTCCATTTGGGGACCTTAAATACAGATCTGCAGAAGCATATCCTTGGATGTAGTTTATCTCAAAGCACCAGTCCTTCAAAGACTTTCTAGAATGACTTTCTGGGAAGCATGGAACTGTCTTTCTGACTGACAGTGAATGGTTCAAGTTGCTACAGCTAATGGCATTACTCTCATATATATGGTTCATGTGACCAAGACTTGAGGTCCAGCGCTGAAATCCTCAGATGTTTTGTGCAGGCAATCCTGTGTAAGCAGTAAGGGGCATTTTTCCTTAGAAAAGGAAAAAATAAAATCTATTAACAACAATTATAAAAAAACAGATTGAGAAATTTGCCCCTTCAAAAGCAGGTATCAGTCACCTTATCAAAGAATTAGCAAACCCACAGATTTTAGTGGTTTCTTTCCACATGCCAAAAATTGCAGTGGATTCTGAAATCTGTTATAATAAAGTGAAAGGAAAAGAAACAGGCTTTCTCCTGAAGCTTTTCCAAACAGTAAATGCATTCATTTATCAACCTGCAGTATCGGATATACCTGCTCCCGGTGGACTCAGTACCAGGAATTATTGCTGAACAGAAAGCTTATTTAATCTATTATGGGTCAGAATTTTTATCAAGATGCTTAATTAGAGTACTCTCTCTCTCTTTTTTTTAAAAGCTTAATGAGGAGTTTCATCACTCCTGCCATGATGAGTCAGGTGTTTTCAAGCAGATGAGTGTGATGTAAGTAAATATGCAACATGATATATCTTCATTGTATCTTCCATTTGGAAGTGGGGTCAAAAGCTTCATTAGTTCAATAATATTTCAAGGAACTGTTTAAAACTTTTAGTAAGGGCATAATATCACACATAGTCTTTTTTTTAGCTATAGCCTCCTAAAAGTTAAATTATATGTTTAATGAAAATTAGTCATCTAGGGTCCCTATAAAACTTTCAGATGGCTTTATATGAAATAAATCCCATTTTTACAATTTGTCAGTACAAATTTTATTATTGACTTCAACACCACCAGCATTTTAATCACAGGTATTTTGTAAGGTCACTCAAAACCAGAGTTTCCCATTAACTTAACAGAAATATTTGGGTGAACAAAGATGCTAGAGTGAACAGACTTTGCAAGATCATTCACTAAACTATCCCAATTAAAACATCATATATCCTAACAGAATATGGACCAATTACAAGCTTAACATTTGTAAACAAAATAAAACAGTCTAAATATTTCTTGTAAAATACTATCAAGATAATAGTAGTAGAACTTTCTGATGAAATAACCAAAGAATATGAAAAAAAAAAAAGCTGCATTATCCACATTTGATTTTATAGACTATCTGTAAAAGGACAAGATACTTTCTGGGAAAGCAAAATAAGTCTCAAATTTACATCACTATTTTGCTATTTCTTCTGGAGAGTGCTGAGATGAAAGGCAGCTAAGAAAGGAAAGGGAAACCGTGTAGGTGAAAAACACGCAGTCTCTTACAGGCAATCAGATTCTGTTTATAAAGGTTTCTTTCTGCAGCTGAAAAAATATTGAGCTAAACCCCTAATCTTATTGAAAGAGTCAAGAGATTATGAATACTAATCTCTAAGGAATCAACAAGCATACATGGGATTTCTGTTTGAACAATGATTTAATCTGTGCTTTTATTATGTACTATTGGTAAAATCCTGGCTGTGCTGAAGTCACTGATAAAACAATATGATTTTGCTCCACTTGAATTATATTTCCCTTTCAAAATATACATGATCATTCTGGAGTTCTGAAACTGATAGAGTTTGGCTCATATTCTGTAAATTATACTAGCCTAAATTGGTAGAAGTAAGATGTATCTCTCATTTATTTTTACTGATTCTGTAATAAAGGACCAGAAGAAAACAGAATGCATCTTATTTGGGAGATAATTGTGATGCTCTCCTCAGATAGAGCAGCACTTTATTTCATGAAGAATGCCACTGAACTCTCTGTGAATCAACATAATGTAATAAGGCAAGATGTTTTTTTGGTCCTTATGCCATTTATCTTCTATATTTAGATTACCAAAAAGTTCTAGCAGAAGACTAAAACCTTAAGATCTATACAAAGACCTTTTATAATTGGGGTGAACAGACAGACAGACCCCAAGATGTCCCATTCTGAGGGACATAAAAAAATTAAAAGTTTCCAATAGACCACAAAAATAATTTGAAAATCTCTGAAATAGATAGATCTGTCTGTCCATCTCTCTATCAGTCCACTCCTCTCCTACAAAGATAAAATTTCTCACAGTCTAGGCAGAATTTCTTTGGTTTGCCAATTCATTACTCTGGTATGTTTTGAAATGTCAAACAGGTATTTGCTTCCCAGTTATGTGTATGACTCTAAGTGCTTTAGAGCATATGAATATATGCTTTAAAGTTCAGGATGCATTTATATCCATTGATCAAATGAAGTCTTACCAGCAGCTGTATTCTTTCACAGAGATGACAATTTCATAATATATTGAAATTATAAGGCATTTTGAAGTCTTTTTGAGATGAACAGGTCTATAAAAATGTAAGATAATCTCAGGCCACTGGTCAACCATGACATGGTACATAAAGTCACCATCCTTATGACAACTACCTGTAAAAATAACACAAGTCACATCAATGTCTTCAGTAGCTAGTCACTTTGTTTACTCCATTTCAGGTGCCAGGGTGGATCCAGTCCAGCCCAGGAAGAATGAACTGGCATAGATGGAATGACAGACATTAGGCATAAGTACTTTTTATATCAAGCCTTTGGCAAGTTACTTGTTGGAAAAATCTGTTCTCATTAACACAATCCAAAATCTACAAGTCGTGCTACTAAGGCATATGATAACTTCTACTATCCAGGGATATGCTAATATATACCATCCTGGGATATGCCAAACCATTGCCAGGATAATGGCTCATTCCAGATGCCAGTCAAGGTCCTTTTTGACAGCCTTAGGGCATTTCAGTATAAAAGCAGTTTTGACTGGGTTGTTCAGAGCAGAGGATATTTAATTTTTTTATTTTTTTCCCCTATCAGAAACTGTAAATAAACTTTGAATGAAAAGAGGATGGAACTTTATACAGTTCCCCTCATTCACTATGACTTATAATTATGCATTTACTGTTCTGGTTTTGTTTTTTTTTTAATCTCCCCACATGTTGCATCTAACACAAAAACCTCTTCTTTCCCATTATTTATAGGCCATGGACAGGGGACAAAAATAACAAACACAAACATAATGGAAGAAGTGAGAAGAAAAGCTAGAAATAAGGCTTTATAGTTTGTGTAGTGTCAGAACACTAAAGTAAGAGGTTTATTACAGATGGAAACAAGAGATTAAATATGATTAGCTGCTACACATGGTCAATTTTTCAGTGAAATCTTAAAGTTGGTGGGATGCTGTATTCACAAAGTATTAGCCAGTTCTCAATTATTAGCTTATGTACCAGATAAATTACTTAATGTATGCCTAAAGCTACAGGGAGTTTAATTTCTAATGGTAAAACATCATACTGGTAACACTAACAACTATAATTGTGGAATTTTTTTATTTATTTATTTTTAAATTAAATTTTGCAAACAGTTAAAAAATGCACAAGGACTAAATTTCACTGGGAATGAAAAGGAAAGGTCAAGGAATTGCATGCTTTTCACAGAAAAGTGATTACAAAATTCTGTGTTTACTTTTGCATGGGATTCACTCATAGTTGTGAGAGTCATAGGTGAGAAGAAAAATGTGGTCCTCCAGAACAACACAACTGATAAAAATTCATTCAGGTTCAAAGAGAAATTTGTGAAAAAAAAAAAGGTAACCGTGAAACCCAAAGCTACTGTAGGAGGTTTAACCAGTACATTAACTAATAAATACCCTTAATTAAATGTAATTAATATCACTTAATATTCATCAGATAATATTAAGTATTAGAGTAATATCAATATTACTTCATATTAATTGTCATGCATTATTAACAATTGGAATAGCCTACAAGAATGCTAAGGTGATTTTTTCATTATTTAAATATTTTGCATCAAAACTACTTATTTTCCTAAAGCACACAATAGTTCTGGGCTGCTCTGAACTGCTTGTGTAATCACCCTCTTATGACTTATCCGATACATTAATATTGTATCAGAAGTTCAGTTGCATACTCAGATAAGTTAACTAGCTACAAATAAGCTAGTTTACTTTGTGAACATATTAGCTTGCATTGTGAAAGCATGCAGTCTATACAAACTGAGAAGTCACCTTTTTTTTCAAGTCTAATTAAACTGATTGCAGGGATGGGCTAATGAGTCTGGGATTAGGTTACCACTTCTGAGTAATGTACTCCATAAAAAATCAATTTACCTCACAATCAGCAGTGCCTTTTATATATACCTTTCATATACATTTCTCAAGAAACGCAACTTTGAATGTCTGCATAATGCAAACAAGGACCTTAGGCAATGAATGGTTGAATAATCTTCACCAGGAGGTCTAGGAAGAAGCAAGGACTAGAACACCTTCCCCAAGTTTGACACTAGTACCTGACTCCTTGGTCATTTTTCTTCTCCCTAATTTGTTTGGATTGGCACAAAAGTCTGTAGGAGAAACTCTATTGCCCACATGGTATAAGGTTTCAGACTAGATGGCATTTTTGTCCTTGATAGCCAGGAATGTCAAAGAATCTATGAAAATATAGTACGAGCTTAATACCAGAGTTTGTGTGTATAGCTTTTACACCCATACTCTCACTAGAAGGTGAAAAAATAATATTAAAAAATCAAGTGATCATACAAAGAAAAGTTCCTCAGATCAGTCCTATTGACCTTGTTCTTGCTTCTTGTCGGTTCCCCACATTATACAGTGAATTCTTACATATATCTCTGGGAAATACAAATCTTCACAGAGATACAGCATGAAGGAGAAACACTTAATGCGCCAAATTACAGCAAACTCTATCAATCTCTTTCTTTTACTTGTAGGCATGATTGAGGGCTCAAGTAATTTAATTTTCTTCTTGCAGTCTGACATTTTACTTTCCCATTTTTTTTTCTTTGTTGTTGAGACATGCTAAACAGAGCTGAGACTGAAGCAAGGGCAGCCTAGGCAAGGAGAGCAGTCTAGGCAAGGAGAGCAGTCTAAGCAAGGAGACATGAATTCCTACCATTTTCCTTACTGCTAATTTGGACTGCTATTGGTACCAAAATCCTTCTGGGTCTTTCCATGGAGTTGGCAAATGGATAAAGCAGTGATTCCTTTAACTTGGAATTTAATCCTGATAATCACATCACTCTCACCCAATCTCCATAATGCTTAAAGAGCCAAATTTGCACTTAAGTTAAAACTTACTATAGTAAATGTAGATATCCAGCAGAAATTATAAAAAGACAATTTTCTATGACAATCCAGGAGTCACTTATCATCCTGTTGCAAAGACCTTAGGCCAGAAATCTTAGACAGTTTAATGAAGTCATTTTGGAAAATCATAATATCTGAGTATCTTACTCTCCTCGTAGTTGATGATTGTCAGAGGACATGATTGAAGGTCCAGAGATAGGTCAGTTATTACTTTATCAAAAATCCCTTTTATCGCTGCTGAGGATTTATAATCAACCAAGAGACACGCAGCTGTCAGGATGTAGCCAGGAATACATGCAATGCAGGGCTGGGCAGAATACAAATGATTATATAAGATCGGATCAATCAGATGATTTTTATAAGATCAATCAGGTGACTTGTCCTTGCACTTGGCTATTCAGGGAGTGTATCTACAGCCTTTGATGACCCTACCAAATCCTTCTTGGTTTGCTTCTTTTTCTTGCTCTATCCCTCCTCTAAAGCAGATTTTAGGACCTGAGACACAAAATTCATGGTCAATGTGAGTCTTGCAAAGTATTATTCACATATAAAAGAGTCTACAAAATCAGTCCCCAAAGAATGAACAATCAAAATAACTGGGAATAATTAATATATCTTATTTCTTCCTTCTCTCTGCCTCTCTTTTTCTCTCCCCCCTTTCTATTTCCGTCCCTTTTCCTCCTGCTTTTCTTCTTATTATGAAGTAGTTATAAGGCAATATTTATCAGTGAATAACACAGCAAGGCTAGAAAGAAAATGAGAATGCCCTTCTAAGTCATCATGGAAATGACTTAGATAATTCTCAGATAAAGAAAGTAGGTTTGATTGTTGGGTGTTTTGTTTTGGGGTTTTTTTGTTTGGTTTGTTTTGTTTCTGGAGTTTTGTATGCTCCAACACAAGCCTCTGGTCTTACGATGCCCTCAGGTCCCTTGGTGAAGTGTGTTTGAAATAATCTAGGAGAAAATCTTTGTGAAACTTTTGCTGCAGTGTTATTGACAAAGTGATCACACATGGTGATGGTAAAGGGGTGTGTATTATTGTTTGGATTACATTCTTGCATTCTCATCAAAACTGATTATCTAGTACAAAAGGGTTTTCCATTAAACTCATAGCATTGCTGTTATTACCCTGGATTATTAATGATTTACTAATAGAGATACCAGAGAATGGGGCAGACATTTTCAAGGAGAAATGTGGGTCCTTGCAACAGACTGAAGGAAAATTATCTGCTTGCAGGAGTCCTTTATTTCACTTTTTATTTCAGTCCATAAATGTGAATAATTTGCTTAGTAGAACAAATAAAAGGGTACTTTTTGGTCAAACACCAATTAGTTTAAAAATATATTCTATCTTTCTGAGGAATTTATGCAGGATCTGACATGGTTCTCGATTGGTTTGCCTCAGTGAACATGAAAAAAAATGCATATCCAGTCACTTTTGTGTCCAATTGATTAAATTTTGTCATTAGACAAAGAAGGAAGAAAAGTATAATTTAACCCAATAGTCAAATTGTGCAGAGGAACTTTAACACAGAAACCAATTTGTTTGGCCAACAATTCTATATTACTCTGCCTGTCACTGAACACAACAAAAAGCTACACTATTTCATAGAGTATTACAAATGAACTGTTTTATATACAGGCTTTACTGTATTGGGAAATATATTTATAGACCCCATTTCTTCTGTGACTTGCAGCCTACTTAGCTCTTTTGAACTTAACAGGACAAATTCTGTATCTCCTTTAAATGCCTTGAAAACAAAGTAATTTTGTTTTCATGATGCAATAACTCTACTATGTTGTTTCACTTAGACTTAAACAATTTCTGAGAAACTCACAATAACAACAGAATAGTTTCCCACAAGATAACTCCGCTGTTCTCTTTCTTAGGCATCCTGACAGTATTTCATTCTTCTGCTTCCTCCCTTTTAAATCTGCAGGTACTCTATCAAAGCCCATTCAAATGTATCTCTAATTTTACTCTAAATGCCTTCCAGAAACTTAGTACAAAACCAAACACAGCTAAACTTCCTGCAGAAGTAGCTGTAGAAAGTGACCACATTTCAGGAAATGAAGATATTTTTTTTCAGCAAAAAGGTGCATATCGTTGATAGCATGTCTTCTGACTCCTGTTTTTCTTTCTTTTTTTCTTTTTTTTCCCCCCAGATTTTAGTACTGTACTTATTATCTTGTATCTGATAAATTGTGTATAAGGAAAAGAACAATATAAAATTTAGATTTTACAATACTCCTAACCCAGGAGATCACAAAACCAATAGGATTTAAAGTTAAACTCACACATAAGTGCTTTCATGAGTTAACATCATGCTAGGGTAACAGTATGGATTGCATTTTTAGCATTTCCACAGGTAAATGGCACAGAGGGGGATGCTACAGGACATTAGATATATTTAAGTCAGAAACTATTTCCTTTTCAGTTTGGTGGAAAGGCTTATGACAATATTGAAAATGAAATTGTATCCTCTCTATTTATTTAATCCAAAAGCTAATAAAGGAACTAATTTCCTAAAATAATAAGACTGGGAGTAGATAAAGTCTTTTAGTCAGCCAGCACATCTCTCTCAAGTGGAGGATGGGCATGTTTTAGGGATGGTCCTGATAAGAAACTTTGTTAATATGACGAGCCTTCTCTATCAGTCTCCAGATTTATAAGCCTCACTTTGTTAGTTAAGAGTATCTGTATACACAAGGGCAATATCATGACATTGATTTATTTAGGAGCTCCTCTTCAAAATCAATGGAAAACTGTGTTTAAAAATTGAAGGTATGTTATGGCACTAGAATGCAATATCTTACGACCTGATCCAAAAGACCCTTAGGTTAAGTTTCACCATCTAGAGTTTAGACATCCAGCCAAACTAGCTATTTTGACTCCTTTTTGTGATCAATGTAGAGAAATAGGTACCATTTTTTTTACCTGAAATGTGATTTATCCTTTGTATCCAGACTGAGAGTAGTGAGGGAAACACTCGGTTAACCATTTCCTCTGGTCATATGTAAATATTTCAGTCTGTAAGTTGTTCTCTTTTCTCAGCTTCTCAGCAAGTACTCAAATCCTTACAAATTCCAAATTTCTACCCGTTTGCAACAGCTTCCTATTAAAATATTTTTGCACCCTAAAACCAATGCCAACATAAGCCACAAGTACAAATGAAGTGTACAGTGAATCAAAATCCATCCTATGAATTGTCTTTCAATAAAGCCAAGGTAAATTCCTGTTTTCCAGTACTATCTAGTATACAGGAGAAATTCAGACACAGAACTCTTGTAATATTTTAAAATATTTTCTAGTGCTTCCTTGTCTTATATGAAAGTGCATTGAGAAATAAGCACTCAAGTCACACAGTAGTCCTTTGTATTTCACCCATGTCCAATACTAAACAAATGGCTCCCAGCTTCTCAGCCTTTTTCTCTGGAAAGCCCAGTAGATTTACTTGCATTTTTTTTTCATCCACCAATAAAAATCTAGCATGTACAGAATGCCTTTCACCAGCATGCACTTGCTGTGCTGAAGAAAAAAATAATAACCATTTACTTAGACCAGCAATCCAAAGGTTGATATTCATAGATTTGTTTTGTCTAATTTTGCACACACTTTTTAAGTGGTGTCAAGAATTTGACTGGCACAAATAAGAAGGTAAAAAGATGAACTAGTTGTACCAGTCATCTCTTGGACTGATAGTAAAATGTATGACAATTTTAGTCAAGATGAACACATCTGAAAGCATGCTTAGAAATGCAAATTGCAACTACAGAGATGTTATAATTAAGTGTTATATTATTATTGCTTAAATAGTGCCTAAAAACTCCAACCAGGATTTCAGCCCTGGTAGCAGAAGACAGTCTCTGTCCTTAGAAGTTTATAATCTAAGTAGACAAGCAAACAAAGTCTGGGAGGAAGGAACAGAGGCACAAAGAGATTAAGGGTGAAATCCTAGTCCTAGTGAAAGAAATTGAAGTTTCACTACAGCCTTAAATGATGCTAGGATTTCAACCTAAATAGTTTTCCAAAGACACACAGGAAACCTGTGTCTAAGCTTGGAAGTGGACCTTGATTTCAACAAGATCCTCTTCCTGGATTTAACAGAAATCTGTTCCACAAAGCAATATAATTTCATACATAAGTTAGTAGGAATTTTTGACTTCTGAAATAAGTACACAGGGTAATTTTCTTTCCTTGATATTGCATAAAAAATTAAATAATAATAATACAAAAAAAACCCAAAGTGACACAAAAGCAAGAATATCAGCTTCAGAAAGAAATTTAAGGATCTTCATCTCACACATATTTACTGGGTTTTAGACTCCTAAGTGCCTATATCATTTAAACGAGAGGGGACTTGGGCATTTTTTACAGTATGTCAGCACAATGAAACAAAAACACAGGGTTGTCGTATTTGACCATCAGTCTCTCTTTCCTTATTGCCCTTCTTCTATTATGAGGAAAAAAAGTTAGGAGTGACTTAGCACTTGAGCAGAAGGAAAAAAAAATCCCTTTCTTTCACTCCTTCAGCCCTCCACATACCATGGGAAGAGGGCAGAATTCAGCAGTGTCCCTTTAAATTGCCTTTGATTCCTGCATATAACTCTTTTCCAGGGTTTTAGTGCCATATTGTAATGTTAAAGTGTAAAACTCTGCATCTGCTGAGGCATTTGGCTGGAAAAGCAAGTATGTCAATGGCTGTCCCTAGCTGCCATCACACATATGGATTTTCTGTGTTCAGCTCTGCCATCTGGTAGTTAGACCTAAATTCACTCCTCATTGAATAAGGACTATCTACCATATCATACTTCATTCTATATGCTATCCCTTTTCATAGCCTTGTTTTATGAAATTTTATATGGTGTTTTTCCCATATGTGTGAAAATGTTGAAAGTGTTCAGAAATATTGAGAAAACACTTTCTCTCTGGATATACCTGTCGTGGTTTAGCCCCAGCCAGCAGCTAAGCACCACGCAGCTGATCGCTCACTCCCCCCCGGTGGGATGGGGGAGAGAATCGGAAGAGCAAAAGTAAGAAAACTCATGGGTTGAGATAAGAACAGTTTAATAATTGGAACAAAATAATAGTAATAATAATAATGAATTGTATTGAGAAAGAAAACAACAAGAGAGAGAAAGAGAGGAACAAAACCCAAGGTAGGGAAAAAAGAAAAAAAAATTAAAAAAAAAAAAAAGATAAAACCGCTCACCACCCACCGACCAACGCCCAGCCAGTCCCCGAGCAGCGATCGCTACCCCCCAGCCAACTCCCCCAGTTTATATACTGGGCATGACATCATATGGTACGGAAGAGCCCTTTGGTCAGTTTGGATCAACTATCCTGGCTGTGCCCCCTCCCATTTCTTGGGCACCTGGCAGAGCATGGGGAGCTGAAAAAAGTCCTTGACCAATGTAAACACCGCTTAGCGACAGCCAAAACATCAGCGTGTTATCAATATTATTCTCATACTAAAATCCAAAGCACAGCACTATACCAGCTACTAGGAAGAAAATTAACTCTGTCCCAGCCGAAACCAGGACAGTATCCACCCCTTATTCTATACCATTTACGTCATGCCCAGGTTCTACCCTTTCTAATACAATTAATCACCACCACTTTTCCTGTCTCTTGAGATATAGAGATATATATATATATATGTACACACAGTTATCATTCCCTTGGTCTATGGGCCATCCTTCTAAAATGTGTATTAAGTTCATTTAGTCCATGACTTTGGGCTCCATCTGTCATAATAGTCCTTCAGGGCAGAAGAGATGGTGTGTGGTGTTGGATTGTTGCATGCTGAAGCCAGTTCTGGTTCCATCACCACTGCACTTTGCTTGCTTTCAACAAAGTTCATTCTTCACTAATCTGGGTGATCCTTATTGAAATACCATTGATATGGTGTATAGTAATCATACAAGTGATGACACACAGTATTATATAGCAGTTAACATCATACCATTTAGTTCACTGGCTATTCTCACCCAAAATCAAATCCCCTTGAGGTACACATCGGACTTCCCCATCCTTTCGCATTACCCACCAAGTGCACCCAGGTCCTTGAGCAAAAGCAATCCCACAAATGGGCTTGCCTTTGCCTGAGGCAGGAGTAACCCAGACTGTCTTCCCCAGCATGTTTTTTATGTGCACTACAGGGACCTTATCCCCTTCTACAGTGTGTAAAAGTTTTGATTGGGTAGGGACAGCTCGATTGACAGATCCCCTAGTGTTGACTAACCAGGTGGCCTTTGCTAAATGTGTATCCCAATGTTTGAATGTCCCACCACCCATTGCTCTCAGTGTAGTCTTTAACAGTCCATTGTATCGTTCGATTTTCCCAGAGGCTGGTGCATGATAGGGGATGTGATATACCCACTCAATGCCGTGTTCTTTGGCCCAGGTGTCTATGAGGTGGTTTCGAAAATGTGTCCTGTTGTCTGACTCAATTCTCTCTGGGGTGCCGTGTCGCCATAGGACTTGTTTTTCAAGGCCCAGGATAGTGTTCCAGGTGGTGGCATGGGGCACAGGATATGTTTCTAGCCATCCGGTGGTTGCTTCCAACACTGTAAGCACATAGTGCTTGCCTTGGCGGGTTTGTGGGAGCGTGATAGAATCGATCTGCCAGGCCTCCCCATATTTATATTTCAGCCATCGCCCTCCATACCACAGAGGCTTTAACCGCTTGGCTTGTTTAATTGCAGCACGTTTCACATTCATGGATAACAACGCGTCCATGCAATATGCGTCCATGCAATGCGTCGTGCAATAGTGTCCATGGTTAAGTCCACCCCTCGATCACGAGCCCATCTCTATGTTGCATCTCTTCCTTGATGGCCTGAGGTGTCATGGGCCCACTGAGCTATAAATAATTCACCCTTATGTTGCCAGTCCAGATCCACCTGAGACACTTCAATCTTAGCAGCCTGATCCACCTGCTGGTTGTTTTCATGTTCCTCAGTGGCCTGACTCTTGGGTACATGAGCATCTACGTGACGTACTTTTACAACCAGGTTCTCTACTCGGGCAGCAATATCTTGCCACAATGCGGCAGCCCAGATGGGTTTGCCTCTGCGCTGCCAGTTGTTCTGCTTCCATTGCTGTAACCACCCCCACAGGGCATTTGCCACCATCCCTGAATCAGTACAGAGATAGAGCATTGGCCACTTTTCTCATTCAGCAATGTCTAAAGCCATCTGAATGGCTTTTACTTCTGCAAATTGGCTCGATTCACCATCTCCTTCAGCAGTTTCTACCACTTGTCGTATAGGACTCCATACAGCAGCCTTCCACCTCCGATGCTTTCCTACAATACGACAGGACCCATCAGTGAACAGGGCATATTGCTTCTCATTTTCTGGTAGTTGATTGTACAGTGGGGCCTCCTCAGCACGCGTCACCTCCTCCTCTGGCGATATTCCAAAATCTTTGCCTTCTGGCCAGTCCATAATTACTTCCAAGATCCCTGGGCCATGGGGGTTTCCTATTCGAGCCCATTGTGTGATCAGTGCAACCCACTTACTCCACATAGCATCAGTTGTGTGATGTGTGGAGGGGACCCTCCCTTTCAACATCCAGCCCAGCACCGGCAGTCGGGGTGCCAGGAGGAGCTGTGCTTCAGTACCAACCACTTCTGAAGCAGCTCGAACCCCTTCATATGCTGCCAATATCTCTTTTTCAGTTGGAGTGTAGCAGGCCTCGGATCCTCTGTATCCCCAACTCCAAAACCCTAGGTGTTGACCTTGAGTCTCCCCTGCTGCTTTCTGCCAGAGGCTCCAGGTAGGGCCATTCTCCCCGGCTGCGGTGTAGAGCACATTTTTTACGTCTTGCCCTGCCCGGACTGGCCCAAGGGCTACTGCATGAACTATCTCCCCTTAAGCTTGTTCAAAGGCTTGTCGTTGCTCAGGGCCCCATTTGAAATGGTTCTTCTTCCAGGTCACGTGGTAGAGAGGGCTTATGATCAGACTGTAATTTGGAATATGCATTCTCCAAAAACCCACAAGGCCTAAGAAAGCTTGTGTTTCCTTTTTGCTAGTTGGTGGAGACATGGCTGTTATTTTGTTAATCACATCCATTGGGATCTGACGATGTCCATCTTGCCATTTTATTCCTAAAAACTGGATCTCCTGTGCAGGTCCCTTGACCTTACTTTGTTTTATGGCAAAACCGGCTTTCAGGAGGATTTGGACTATTTTCTTCCCTTTCTCAAAAACTTCCTCTGCTGTATTGCCCCACACGATAATGTCATCAATGTATTGCAGATGTTGTGGAGCTTCGCCCTGTTCCAGTGCCGTCTGGATCAGTCCATGGCAAATGGTAGGGCTGTGTTTCCACCCCTGGGTCAGTCGATTCCAAGTGTACTGAACGCCCCTCCAAGTGAAAGCAAACTGTGGCCTGCACTCTGCTGCCAAAGGGATTGAGAAGAATGCATTAGCGATATCAATTGTAGCATACCATTTGGCTGCTTTTGACTCCAGTTCGTATTGCAGTTCCAGCACGTCCGGCACGGCAGCGCTCAGTGGCGGTGTGACTTCATTCAGGCCATGATAGTCTACTGTTAGTCTCCACTCTCCATTAGACTTTTGCACTGGCCATATAGGACTGTTAAAAGGTGAACGAGTCTTACTGATCACTCCTTGGCTCTCCAGTCGACAAATCAGCTTATGGATGGGAATCAGGGAGTCTCGGTTGGTACGATATTGCCTCCGGTGCACCATTGTAGTAGCAATTGGCACCTGTTGTTCTTCAGCCCTCAGCAAGCCCACAACAGAAGGGTCCTCTGAGAGACCAGGCAAGGTGGACAGCTGTTTAATTTCCTCCGTCTCCAAGGCAGCTATACCAAAAGCCCACCGGTACCCTTTTGGGTCCTTGAAATACCCTCTCCTGAGGTAGTCTATGCCAAGGATGCACGGAGCCTCTGGACCAGTCCCAATGGGGTGCTTTTGCCACTCATTCCCAGTTAGGCTCACTTCAGCCTCCAATACAGTCAGCTGTTGGGATCCCCCTGTCACTCCAGAAATACGGATGGGTTCTGCCCCTATATAGCTTGATGGCATTAGGGTACACTGTGCAGCGGTGTCTACAAGAGCCTTATACTCCTGTGGGTCTGATGTGCCAGGCCATCGAATCCACACAGTCCAGTAAACCCGGTTGTCCCTTTCGTCCACCTGGCTGGAGGCAGGGCCCCCCTAATCCTGGTCATAATATTCATTACCCATTTCTTGTATATAGGAGTCAGGAATTTCTTCATTAAAATCAGGAGTAAGATCAGCCCTCTTACTCTGTCTGGAGAACTGTCCACTGGAAACCAGAGCAGCAATTTTCCTGGAAGAACCCCCTTTGGTGATTGTTTTTCCTTGCAACTCACGTACCCGTGCCTCTAGGGTCGAGGTAGGTTTTCCATCCCACTTCCTCATACCCTTTCCGTGGTCACGCAGGTAAAACCATAGGGTGCCCCGTGGTGTGTACCCTCTGTATCCTCTCTCTTGAGCAGAGGAATGCTGACTCCTAATAGCTGAGACACTGGTCTGTACAGGTGGGGAGTAGGACCTATCTTCTTCGAGTCACTGGACCTTCCAGGACAGTTTCTCCACAGCTGAGACAAGGGAGGAAGAGATACTTTCTTCGTATTCTCGGAGGTTACTAGCAGCTTCATTCACTGTTGGACCGTCTCCATCTTTCCAGGTCAGTATTGCCAATGAGTTGGCACACGATGATGGTGCGTTCCGTACCAACTTCCACCACATAGGTCTTGTGCACTGGACCTCATCTGGATCTGTGGGTGACCGCACATCGTCCAGGTCACCATAAATCACCTCCAGCACAGCTAATTCCCTCAGGTACTGGATACCTTTCTCCATGGTGGTCCATTTCCCGGGGTGATATACAGCATCTTCCTTGAAGGGATATCTTTCCTTCATAGCTGACAGGAGTCGCCTCCAGAGGCTGCGGGCTGGTTCCCCTTTTCCAATTGCTTTGTCAATGCCCCCTTCCCTAGAAAGGGATCCCAACTGCTTGGCTTCCGTACCCTCTAATTCCAGGCTACTGGCCCCACTATCCCAGCATCGGAGCAGCCAGGTGACAATGTGCTCCCCCGGACGACGGCTGAAATATTTTCGCATATCTCGCAGCTCACTCAGGGATAGGGATCGGGTGGTTTCCGTCTCATTTACGAGTCCTTTGTCTTCCTCTTCCTCTCCCTGTGATGGCCCTGCTCTTTGATCTTCCCTTTCTAAACGAGCTGACTTGCACTTCCAGGATTTCTTTTTATGTGTAGGGGCAACTGATACTGACACGGGTTCGTTCCCTGTTTGAACCACAGTGCTTGTAACAGAGTTCTCTAGAGCAGCTGCAGCTGCAGTGCTTGTCGCAGCAGGGGCTGGAGCAGCCACAGTGCCTGTTGCAGGGGTAATCGAAGCAGCCGCAGTGCCTGTCGCAGGGGGGGCTGGAGCAGCTGCAGTGCCTGTCGTTTTGTCACCAGATCCTTGAGGGTTCTGAATAGTGTTGAACAGGGCTCGGTAGGCATGGGCCAGGCCCCAGCACATTGCAGTGATTTGTGTCTCCCTAGAATTGCCAGGGTGACAGCATACTTTTTCCAAATATTCTACTAAATTTTCCGGATTCAGCACTTGTTCAGGGGTGAAGTTCCAAAACACTGGAGGTGCCCAATAACTTAGGTATTTGCCCATGCTATCCCACACACCCTGCCACTCATAACTATCCGGCCTTGGGGCAGATCTCTGGATGATATTCTTAAATTGCTTACTAACCCTGGACAAGATCAAAATAATATACCCAAGCAATACCAATAGAAGTATCTTAACTACCCAAGGATGTTCAAAATACTGAAAAGTTATTGCAATGAAGGAGGAAGCATTGTAGAAGAAAGTAGTGAAGGTACAGTTCTGCATTTCCTCCATAAAAAACCTCTCAGAGGAAGAGGTATATTTGCTAATTTTCTCCATGAGGTGGTACCCGACATACAGTAATGGTTTCAGTACAGCACTTAGATACCAAAATAAACCCAAGGTCACTGTTTTAATAACAAATCTCACAGGCAAAACATCACCTATTAAAGCAGAGCACAGCAAACTGCAAAAACCAACACCAATCTTTAACATGTACCCCAAAAAAATGAGCATGGTGCAGATCAGGTAAACCAATGCTAGGAACAGATGGATCAATATCACGTCCCACAACTACTAACAGATCTAAATTCCTTAATATGCTCTGGTTAATCTGTTATTATCTCAAACCCTTCGAGCCCCACGTTGGGCGCCAAAAAAGGACTGTTGTGGTTTAGCCCCAGCCAGCACCTAAGCACCCCGCAGGCTTTCGCTCACTCCTCCCCTGTGGGGTGGGGGAGAGAATCGAAAGAGCAAAAGTAAGAAAACTCGTGGGTTGAGATAAGAACAGTTTAATAATTGGAACAAAATAATAGTAATAATAATAATGAATTGTAATGAGAAGGAAAACAACAAGAGAGAGAGAGGAACAAAACCCAAGGGAGGGAAAAAAGAAAAAAAAAATTTTTTTAAAAAAAGATACAACCTCTCACAACCCGCCGACCGACGCCCAGCCAGTCCCCGAGCAGTGATCGCTGCCCCCCGGCCAACTCCCCCTGTTTATATACTGGGCATTACATCATATGGTATGGAATAGCCCTTTGGCCAGTTTGGATCAACTATCCTGGCTGTGCCCCCTCCCATTTCTTGGGCACCTGGCAGAGCATGGGGAGCTGAAAAAAGTCCTTGACCAATGTAAACACTGCTTAGCGACAGCCAAAACATCAGCGTGTTATCAATATTATTCTCATACTAAAATCCAAAGCACAGCACTATACCAGCTACTAGGAAGAAAATTAACTCTATCCCAGCCGAAACCAGGACAATACCCCAGCCAAACATGCACACATATGTGTGTGTGCGTGTACACGCACACACACACACACACATACAGACCTACCTTCTCCAGGGGAAGAGCAATAAGAAATTCTGCTTGAAAACATGTTGCTGTAAATGTAATTTCTAGTGCTGTTGATTAGAACTTGGAAATGAACATAACAAGCTATAAACAGAAATTAGTGTCATTTGAGAAGGACCACTTAACAGTGTAATGAGGATGTGGGCTAATATCCCTTCCAGTCTCTTTTCCCTACTTGTGACATCTTTAGTAGTAGCTTAATCTGGTGACATTTTCTTCCCTCATTACTATTTTGTCACAGGAATAAAGCACTGGGATTTTATGGCTTCCTACCAGAGCAGGTGCAGCTGTGTTGGTTTGACTTTTTCAATCCTTAAAGTCCTTAGCCATCTTTCCTTCTCCTTGCCAGCCTCTGCTTATGTCTTCCACTTGCATCAGTTTTTAGGATGGGTCAGTGAAAAATACATAGTATTGAAAAGTTGAAAATCTTGGAGTCCACATCACCCAGGGAGAGCTGGAGCTCTCTATTGATTTCAAGAGCAATGGCTAGAGCAAGGCTATTTTGCTCCAAGAACCAAAAAAGGGATGAGATGAACTCAGATCTCTGCTGGTGCTAAGACTCATGTATTGCTAGGATTACTACTGTCAATTTTTTTTGGTGATGTTTTTGGAATTGTGCTGGTTACTAGTGACAACTTCCTTTTAAATATATTCTAATTCTTAATAATCTGTGGAGTCTGGATTGCCCTTGTTCCAGCAAGGTAGAGAGGTGACTGATGGCAAGCTCTGGTGAGGATGGATAGAAAGGAGTGTAAGAATATCTGTTGCTGTTGCAAAAGCCTTCAAATTTGAGCAACCTGTGCCTGTTTAAAACATATTTTCCATTGGTTTTAACATTTTTGAGGGAAGGCATTAGTCTGGGATAGTTACTATATCTTAGAAAATAAATTAAAAGTTAGAGCTAGCTCTTCAGTGCAACACATTTGCCATGCATTTCAGTTTCAGTGAATGTAGGCTAGGATGGGCATAAACCATTATTATGTGGCCATGGATTTAGAAAAGCTTTTGGATATATATCATGGTGTCTTAAAATTCTGTGACGTAACCAGATTCTCACTGTCCTCTCCCTCACCCCAGCCATTTCTTCCAGACCTGAGCTTTTGTTCTGACCTTGGTTCGATTTCAGCCCATCTAACTTCAGGCACTTAATTAAGGCCCATAAATGAGGTGGTTTTGGCCTAGTAGAGAGATGTAGAGAGTGAGTCAAGTCCCTAACCATGGGTGTCTAGGTCATTTTTCATGGCTGCAACGTACCTGAGACATCCATATCATTCTGGCACATGTGCAGTGAAGCTCCTTCTGAAGTGCCAGGCAAGATAACCCAGGAAATCTTAAAGGACACTAAATGCCTCTGTTTAGGCACCTGAATCTCACTCCTCTTGTTGCCTGAACAAAGTGATTCAGCCTTTCTAAGATCTGAGCCACAACCGCATATTCTATTGTTCTGTGACCAGTGGCCTTCAAAAACAGCACAAAAATAACAATATAAGGAGAAATTAATCATCATAGCTTCTAAGCAAAATGTAAGTGGGACTTTTAACCATAATATGTGATTGGTTGCGGAAACTTTCTAATGTTGTTCTAGACATGTTAAGTTACTCGAGATATGAACACATAATGGGCCAATATGACTCAGGACTTGTGGGAGACTCATGCTTCTCTGGAATGGCAGCTGGAAACCAGCTAGGATCTTAGGGCATCTCAAATGGCACTAAACACTGAACAGCCAAATCTCATCCTATGAAAATGGTGGTGGAAGTAGGTACCTTCAGAAGGCAATCCATCTGACCCATCTGATGCTTATTTCAGGAAGAGAGAAATCATACTCTGAAAGTACCTTATAATTTCCATACACATCAAGTTGTGATGGTGTGCTTCCCCCGACCTTTATCTCCTGCAACCCTGCGTAGGTGATAACCACCAGTGGTGATTGTAAATGGATGCATCTGGTCACCATCAGCTCAAAGTGGATTCAGGAGACAGATAACAACACAATGGCCTAAGGGTTGGGCTATTAGCCCAACAATAGCCTGTGTTGGGCTATAGCTCTTGTGTTGTGCACCCACCCAAGAAACTAAAACCTGTGGTTGGCATGCAAATATGACTATGAGTCAATCATCTTATCCCCCATAAATAGTGAGCAGCCCAAGAGCCCTTTGAGCTCTCCTGCATGGCAGTGGGCTGCATGCCAGGATCTCCCCTTGAGCAGGGACGCCTCTCAAGGTTACTCCTCGAGGTTGAGAGATTCCTTGCTGCAACAGATCCTCGGTAAGTGACTAATAGCATGCTAAACTTTGGAATCTTAGCTAAGTGATATAAAGGATTGATTGTGCATATATATATATAATCCTTTAGACATAAACCATTGACTAAGTCTGGGACTAGGACTGGATCTAGCTGCACCTACACTCCTCTCTGAGAAGGAGTTTAGAAAGCAAGGGGATCCTTTTCCAAACCTCATGACTCAATGGGAGGGTCTCCCTGACACTTTTGTCTGACCCTGTCCTCTATGCGGTAAATAATTGAGTGCACCTCGCCATCAAGTCTTGTTAAACCACTGTCGCATTGAACTTTGTTAACTCCCTATTCTGTATCAATAAACTATATTTTTACTTCTCTCTTGCGAGTGAAGTGCATGCTCACTCCATCTGTGACACAAGTGGATAGCCCATCCTAAAGCTAAACCTGTGGAATTTGGTGAGATTAATCCCATCCTATTGTTAGGTTAACCTTGAACAACTATGAGATATGGGAACAAACAAATAAAAAACAAACAAACAAAAAAAGACCTGGCAAGATGTCAAGAAAATATGTCTCAGCTGTGAGCTCTAATGAAGTAAGTACAGATGTCCCAAAAGAAATGATGGAAGTAATTGAGCTTTAAAAAAAATTTAAAAATTGGATGCATTAAGGCCTTTGAAGCTATAATGCAAGGGAAAATCATGTGTTGGTGTGAATGAGACAGAAAAATGGCTTTATATATCTTTTTACTCTCTCCTGGTTTTTTTTTTCCCTTTCTTTTTTGCTCACCCCACCAGGCACTTTGTTTGATCTCTTACATCACATATGTGGCTCTTTATTGCTTCCCTTATTTGCATTTATTTATCTTCTGGTGACTGCATCACTGCACAATGAAATAAAATTATTGAATCTTGAAACAGTTCTAGATTGCAAAGATGACACCATAGTAAACTCACATTGAAATAAAACCCAATCAAATATTATGAGAGGATATGTATCAAATCAATCTCCCAAGAGTGTTTGCATTATAAACTTAATTTTTCAAGACTATGTTTGCATTATAAATGTCCAGCCAAGTTCACCTCCAGTGCAACTCGTACCAAAGTCAACTGAGTTGTGTTAAGAATTAACTGGAGCCTATTTATCTGTTACAGGATAGTTAAATTAATCTATTATCTTTTGTAATGTTAGAGATAGTGAAAGACTGTAGATATATGTTTGTAGTATTAGATGAAACTAAATATTGAGACTTTTTCTTTATCTAATTTTTTATTTAAATATGAATAAACAAATGAAACAAATCTGTGAATGATATGTAGAAATTTTGGAGGCATTTTTTTTTTTCCCCACCAAATGCAATCAATCAATCACTCCATTGCTGAGAAGAATATAAGCTGAAAATGTGCGTCTAATCTTACATATAATTAAGAACTGAGGTGACAGGAAAATCTAAAAATCTAAAAATTGAATTCTATATTCATCATCCTCAGTAACTGTTTTAACAAAAGATAGTGAAACTTTAACTTTGTCCCTCAACTTACACTTCTTACCAGCTTCTTCCTTTTTGTGGACCTTCTGAATTCTGTTTACAGACTTCAGCTCATCACAGCATTGTGCTCCAGGAGCTGTGCATGCCACTGAAAAGCAAACACTCTTAAGTTACCAAAAAAGAGCATTAATTCATCTAGTTCTTAGGTGTACCTTGTTTCTGCATATTCAGGTCCCATTTACAAAATGGAGGTAGTAAAAATAGTTCTGCCTCACACAGGAGTTCTGATACTGAAATTCCATCCAGGCCTTAAATTACTGAGGGCCTTACTAAAACCAACCAACCAACCAACCAAACAAAAATCAAACAGTAGAACTCTTCCACTTACAGCTTTCTTCTATTTTTTTAGAGACAATATTTGAGATGATAGGCTATATATCACATCATGGAGTGGGGTTATCATGGCTATTGTCTCCTCCCAGTGGTCTTACACAAAAATCAGATAAGAAAAATTACTTGGAAGACCTCTGGTATAGTGTGTGTAGAGGGATAAAGGGGAAAAGCATTCAAAAAGGCTAGCAAAGTTTTGCAACTATGCCAGCAACAGCTCAAGCAGCTGACACAGACAGAAGAATAGCCTTGGAAGTTTGGTTCTAATCTTTTATTAGTTGGATACCATTATGATTTCCAATAAAACTGTCAGTCTTCCTGAGAAAGCTCTGAATAACCTGATTTGACCTCATAGCTGACCCTGGTTTGAGCAGGAGGTTGGACTACATGATCTCCTGATGTCCCTTCCAACCTGAATTATCCTGTGACCTTACCATCTTATGATACGACAAAGTGCACACCAAAATCCTAATATGGTCAGCAGCTGTAAGACACATGTATCTACCACAGAGACCCAAAAGGAAAGGAACTCTATGCATGCTTAAGAATCGAGAGGTGGAAGTGCTGCCCTTGGGATCCCAGCACGGCATTGTAGGATAGGGCTGGAACCGGCCCATAGCAGTTCCTAAGGGAACCTCAGCATCTACATCTGAATCTTTTTGCTTTTGGCTGGCTGTGATTCAGATTATCTTGCAGCCTGTGTCACAAATTTGCTGTTGGCTAATGAGATGTACCCGTAAGTACTGCAGTTGAACTGCGTGGGAGCTGTAGTGGCCACTTCCAGTACTGGTAGTTGTTCTTCTCCCTCCTCTGCCTCCCCTAAAACCTTGTATGACATGGACAAGTTGTATCTGCTTTACCTGTTTTATGAGCTGAGAAGTAAAAAGAATAAGAGCTGTCAAAAATATAGCAATATCTTCAGAGACAGAATATCCTTCAAGAGTCTGCCATAGAAAACTCCCTCTAACTATGACATTCAGTCACTTAAAAGCATCTCAGCAGAAAAGCCAAGCTTATCTCCCACGAGGATCAGGGTCTGGGTCTCAGGCAAGCACAAGAGAGGGGAGCAGAATGAAGAACTGGGGTGGAAAGCAGGTCTGAGGGCCCTGGAACGATGGTTTGTCGTTCCCATGTTTTCTGAAACACTTTGCCCCCTTTTCCATCTGGGACCCTACACACATCCAAATTCCTCCACAAATGCTGCTAAGCTTTATGAACTTGTAGGTGCAGCAAGAGGAGACATTTCCAGACTGTTTCATGCCCCCAACAATGTGGTGCCCAGACAGTCGTCTGCTTTGTCTACACTTACACACAGAGCTCTAACTCACAGATAAAATACTTGCAAGTGTTCAGCATGCTAGTAAATAATACCCTGTCTGTGCTGGGCTGTCATTTCTCTTGCTTAATTAGAGCAGGGGCAAGCCAACATCCAGCATATTTTGAGTTGCTTGGACAAAGGCTGTGTATAACCTAAAAGATGCAGTTTGAACATACACACACAAATACTTCACAGCTGTCTTGATATAATAATATGTTTATAAATAGTAGGGGTAAATAGTAGGCTGGCATATGTTTCCGCATTCAGGCTTTTAAAATGCTTGTATAGCCATTTACACACTTGTAGACAGACAGTCCTAAAAAATTGCAAGGTGAAGATTTAAGTAGTCAGTGCCTCTCTAAGCAAAGATGCCAAGGACTCACTTCAGAGGAGAAAAGGGCATTGTCAAGAGTCAATCACTTGTGAATCATAGCTGTGAACTTTTCCAGGAATACCAGTTCGGTCATTGCAATGTGAACCTCAGAGCATAGATTTTATATGCATAGGACTGTCATAAATAAATCATAGGAAAATGTAATGAGAAAATATGTAGCATGATGTAAAGCAAATGTCTATATGGAACGTCAACAGAACTTAATAATTCAAATCGGTGAAGGTCTGTGTAAGGAAAAGCCAGTGATCTGTGTGCTCTGTACTATGGGACATGAAGAATCATGTGAGTTTATTGCAAGTTAATATACTATTCAAATTCATATGTCATTGATTAACAGCACTTCAGGTTCCAAATAAATAAATAAATACAGATCATTATCTGCTTGTTCCTAGGATGTGAGATGCCCTGAGATCAAGAGTAGGTGTAGATATTCAATCCATCTCAAGGTCTTACCTAAATAAACATGACAAATATGGGTTGATGTGTTCCTGGATTTGAAGGCTGCAGGGATTCTTGAGGCTGCAGCACTGAAGCAGGACTGGGGAGAATGGGTTATATTGCCAGTGTTAATACTGACTTCTTTAACCAAGTCTGAGAGACCAAATTTTCAGGACTCCTTATCTACAGCCAGGTTTTCAGAAAGAACTGAGCCTCCAGTCTGTGCAAAGCTGAACTCCTGTGAAAATTTGCTCTAGTCATATGCACCATGCATTTTTTTTTTCTTTAAATATAACCCTGTTAAGAGCACCCTGATTCAACTTTTATGGGAAAGAAGAGTAAACTCCTACCTTCTCTATTTATTTCTAGCCCATTTAGACTAAATTTTTGTTCAGGGAGTACTACATGGCTGTGTGTCTGTTTGACTTAGGTACTCAAGATATTTGGCTACTGTTAACAGCGCATAGGGCAAGTTTGTATCTTCTGAGAAACTTCCTGTTTAAAAGCAGCATAAGTCAAAAAAGGCAACAAGCAAATAAAGTCATCCCTCAAGCCTATTGTTGAGACCCAAAGACAAATTGGCTTCTGATAATAATGTCTGTCAAATTTGAAGCACAAACTGTTCTGCTACTGATGAAAACCAAATGTACTGAGATCAGTATGGCAAAAACAGTATCACATCATTCTCTACCAATCTGTGTCCTTTGACATGAAAAGCTCTCTCCCTTCCTTTTTGTGGGTGAAAAAAGATCAACGACATTTCATAAGTTATGCCTGGGCCACATGCCGAACCAAATGCACTATTAGGGATATAGAAAAAACATTTTTTTGCTAGCATTATTGATACAATTAAATTGTTGTTTCCACTTCTGCAATTACATGATAACAAAGTGTTAACTTTGAAATATATTAAAAGCAAGATTATGTTGCCTGAACAATGGCATCTACTGAGATGACCTATGAAGTCTGAGACATCAAAATGGGAATGACAAAATATGACATACAATTTATATGAAATCTAAAGTCTTCCAGAGTGTTGCCTGGAGACCTAGCCACTAGTAATCTCTCCAGACATTGAAAATAGGACTAATATATGAGGAGGAGTATGTAAGGCAAGCAATAAACATAAAAGAAAGCTCATGAGTTGTCAAGTTCTGATTTGGCTGTTCAGTCTTTATCTGAATTAAAAAAAAATATTGTGAGGAATAGCTTGGGGATGCTGGTTTAGTTTTTTATTATATTCTAATTTACTCTCTGTATTTTCACATACATATACTTTGACTTTTCTCTGCGTCATATCTCTAGCAGAAGACCCTTGTGCAAGGACAGAAGAAAAAGAAAAAATTAAAAAATCACCTCTAGGAGAGAACAGGGAAATAAGGTCTGACTCTGAATAACCTGAGCCTGTCTGTTTGTCTGTCAGTTAATCAGTTTATGTGTCTGTCTATCTGTCTTTGCAAACTGTCACTTGTATAAAAAAAATCCAAATGTAGACCTACTTCAGCAGTAGGTTTGTCTTCAAAGGCAGGCAGAATCCTTTCAACTTTGGAGCTGAAAGTAAGCCCTAATTGCAATTAAGTGCTGTAACAGTAGCGGATAGTTTTAGAAAGCGTTGGAACAGTATTTTGAAGTATTTTATGCCTCATATCTTGAAAGAAAATAAAATCCTATTTAACTTCAGAGCCTACTGAGGATCTGAATGTGCTGTATAAGTTCTGAGCTCTAGTACTGACCTTGGAAAAGTCATCTCATCTCTCCATGCCTTGGTTACCCATCTAGAAAATGGGAAGTATAATATGTCTTTCCTGTCTACTTACAGTGTTGACTTTCTGGGCAGGGACGATGTCCTGCTGAGTACGTATATCACCAAGCACAGCAAGGCCATAATTACTACTGGAGTTTCCATGAGCCAGTGTGGATTAATAACCATAAAATTCATCATAAAAATGCTGTTAATTATCCCATTATATTTGTTTTTATTTCTAAAGAGGATCCCTGTTTCCTTTCCCTTTCTGATGTTTTAGCTAAATTCTGACTTCAGCAGTGGCTTTTTTCCTGCCTAGTTTCAGTTTGTTGCTGAGATTGTGAGACTGAGGCCTCCTCTCCTCTCCTCTCCTCTCCTCTCCTCTCCTCTCCTCTCCTCTCCTCTCCTCTCCTCTCCTCTCCGAATTAGGGTCAAAATATTTTATGTAGAGAATATTTCAGAACATCAGAGAACATTAACAGTTACCCATAAATTATGTGAGAAGTTACATCTCTGGCATTCAGGACTGCCCACCTAATGCAATCAAAACCCATCAAATCAGCCTCATACATCAACCCATTGGTTTAAAAAATAAGTTTTCTGCTGTTTCTGTATTTACATAAAAATAAAACTTGCAATAGCACACTTTATATTTTGAATTTGTTTATCTTGGTTTATATCACATTTAAATGAACTCTAGTTGCAGATTATTTTCTTTTATTTTTATTTTTCTGTACAATCATGGGTGATCAGCTTATTTTTTAAAATGAAAATGGATATTGCCATACAATTAGACAAATCAAATGTTGGTTTTGAGGAAAAGAAAATTACATTAAATATGATAAGATTTGCCATACTAGATTTTGAATTTCTAGGTCCATACATTGATAAAAACATTAGGAAAAATAAGGAACAATATATTGACATTGCCATGTTCCACTGTTAAAAAACAGCATGTTGCAAAGGGAAAGAGTCCAGTTTCAGGAAGCGCTCTGATACTTCCTCAGGCAGATATGCTACTGATCTTTTCTTGTGGAGGCGCTAAAAGTTTAAAAACATGAGTGCACAAACAATTCTTTTTTAATATAACTGCAGAGGGATAACTGAAGAGGATGAGCACAGGTAATAAATATGCTGTTTGGGTTATTCATACATTTCTGAGTCCCATTCTATGATTATCTGCAGAGTCTCTCAAGTTGAGAGACTGCCTCAGTAGCCAGTCAGTGATCCGCAGCTGCCAGCGAAACTCTAGACCACACAACCATCACGCTGCATTGCAAACAGAGTCGGAGACTGCATGCCAGAGCACAAGAACAGCCAAGGTGACAAATAATGTTGCTCCCACTGAAAAGGATAAATTAGCAGAGTCTTATTCTTCTGTTTCCGCCAATTTCCAGGGGTGAAGCCAAGTGACAGCAAACTTGCCATGTATCTATCAACAGGAACACATCTCCAGCAGTGCCAAGCTTTAGAGCCATCATGCCTGCCATTTCCTAATGGATGTTAAGAGTGGTGCAGAAATAAAGGCCAGAACTTGAGTCATAGTCTAGTACTGCACAAGTGCAGGGAAGAATCTAAAACCTAGGAAAAATCTTTATTAAAATAAAAATAACTTTTAAAACCAATATATACTTTTAGTATAAAGTTGCTGAGCACCCTCAAGTAAAGGAGAGGAAACTCAGGTCTGGATTTCATCCATCTAAATGTAGAACTAATTAAAGGAATTAAGAAACACCTGAAGATGTCTCTGCAATTAGGACAGATAAACACATCAGAAAGGTGTCTCGGACCACCTGAATCATACTGCTCCCCTGTTCCTTTGTCCATGTAATGTTGGAGGGTACTGCTTCCAGTTGCTTTTCTGTCAGAAAACAACATGCTAACATTACTCTGTTGATTACACACCCAGTTGTAACAGGCAGTTTGTGGCAGTTCACTTGACGTATTTATTAACTTTGATCTTTAACTCTCAATAGTATTTGGGTAGTTAATTCCACTGACTTCGAGAGACTTGTCCAAAGTTACCTAGAGACCCCATGGTATATCCACTAAAGTGCTGAGTTTGTACCTCTCTTGTTTGTCTGATCCACAAATATGTGCTTCCAGTATGGTCCTCTTTTAAGTTGCCAGAGATACTTTCAAGTATCACATTTGGTCAGAACACAGAACCAGCCTCCAACAGGACTTTGTATCACTGATCATTGGCAGTTCAGCTAGTTCTCAGTCCACCTCTCTGTCTACTTATCTATCCCATACTTCATCAGTTTGTCTATAAGGATGTTATGTAAGACAGTGTCAAAAGCCTTGCTAAAGTCAAGGTAAAGAATATCCACTGGACTTGTGTGTGTCCAGTTTGTTTATACGTTCCCTCATCTCATCCTCCTCCATGGAGGGTAAGTCTTCCTTGCTCCAGACTTTTTGTCTGGTTTCAGGGGTCTGGGACTCCTGAAGGCAAATTTTAATAGTAAAAAATAAAGTGAAGAGGGCATTAAATATCTCAGCCTTTACCATGTCCTTCTTCACTACTTCCCCTGCCCCATTCAGCAGTAGGCCCATGTTTTGCCCAGTCTTCCCTTTGCGACTGATGTACCTGTAGTAGCCTTTGTGGTTGTTGTTCATGTCCTTTACCAGATTCAACTCCAGATGGGCTTTGGCTTTTCTAACCCTATTCCTGCACACTTGGACAGTGTCTCAGTATTTCTCTTGTGTGACTTGACCTTGCTTCCAACTTCTACACTTTCCTTTTTACTTTTGAGGTTTGTCAGGAGTTCCTTGTTCATCCACATGGGTCTCCTGCCACCTTTGCTTGATTTCATGCTAGCTCGGATGGAGTATTCTTAAGCTTGGAAGGGGTGACCTTTGAAAACCAGCTCTCCTGGGCCCCTCTTCTCTCTAGGGCTATATCCCATGGGATATCCAAGCATATCCCTAAAAAGACTGAAGTCTACCATCCTGAAGTCCATGGCTGTTATCTTACTATTTGCCTTGTTAGCTCCTCTCAGGATGCTGAAAGCCACCATCTTATGGTCACTGCAGTTAAGGTTGTCCCTGACCTTCACATCCCCTATAAGCTTTACCTTGTTTACATTCATGAGGTCCTCCAACAGATCATCTCCCAACATCAGCTCCTCAGTCACCTGTGTTTGAAAGTTGTCATCAGTGCACTCCAGAAACCTTGTAGATTGCTTGTGTCCTGTTGTGCTGTCCCTCCAGCAGGTATTGGGGTAGTTGAAATTCCTCATGAGGATCATGTCCTGCAAACATGAAGATCCTTTTACTTATCTGAAGAAGGCCTCATCTACTTCTTCCTGACCAGACAGTCTGTAGCAGGCACCCACAACATCACCCGTGTTGGTCTGCTTGCTAATCATAACTTACATGCTCTCAGATGTCTCGTTATCTGCTCCTAGGCAATGCTCCAGGCATTCCCACAGCTCTTTCACATCAAGGGCAACTCCCCCTCCTCGTCATCCCAGCCTGTCCTTCCTAAAGAGCCTGTGTCCATCCACGGCAGCACTCCAGGCATGTGAGCTCTCCCACCATGTCTCTATGATCCTAATGAGACTGTAGCCCTGCAAATGCATACAGCCCGCTAATTCCTCCTGCTTGTTCCCCATGCTGTGTGCTTTAGCGTACAGACATTTCAGAGAGGCACCCAGACACGCTGATTTCCCAGAAAAGATATGAGGAGCTTTTCCCACAATGTTGTCCTGCTGGCACTTCCTTATTTGTGTGCATACGATTGAGATACGTCACATACAGCCTTGTTTTGTTCATTAGGAGGCGTCCCGTCCAAATCACCCTGCACACTTTCCTTGCGTAGCCAGCCCACCACTGCCTCACTTTGATTGTGGGTCATCATCCTCCCTTGTCATGTCTCCTTAACATGTCCCTCATGTACATCTCCCTCCAAGCTCCATGGAGATCAGAGCTCATGCATGAAAGCCTCTAAGAGGTTATAGGAAATAAAAGAGCCAAGTTGTTTAGTAATCATAATTATTCAGAAGTTGGGTTAATTGAGTTAATATTCTCAATGAAAGCAAGTGCTCTTTCTTGAAGATGTGACATCTTCCTATTTCTGTCAGCCACTATTCCCTCACTACACTCTCTATGGACTGGCATAGAGATTCAGCTGCCCTTCCATTTACCTGTTAAATGTCTGGCATTTTCCTCTGCTGAACTCCCTACCTGCTGTGTGCCTGGTGTTGTTTCCTGCTGTCTACTCCACCTTTCCACTTTACTCTTTTATTTCCTCCTTAAATGTTAACATGGCACAGATGGGCTCTTACTGCCTGTGACTTTCTAATGGAGTTGTTGAATGTTAATGATACTTTGGAATTTAAAAATAAAAAGAGATGGACAGCCACTAAAACACCAAAGAAAATAAAGGTATGCATCCAATGTATCCATCTGTCTGTATGCAACACAATGAAATAGCTCACTAGAATGTTTATTGTTGCAATATAGAAGCATTGAGAGTCCTCAACCAACACAAAGAGTTCCCTGTAGACAAAGAAAAAAATTGCAAATTATTACTTTTTCATATCTGAGAGTGAATATAAATTTGCCACGCACACAAATTCATAGCATAAAAATGAGGGTGAAAAGTAAAGATTCTTCAGGGGTAAAGAAGTCTGTTCTTTTGCTTTGAAGTCCCTAACCCATCTTAGAAGGAAAATAGCCAAGGCATTAACAATCAGACATTCCCAAATTTTGCTCCTTTGGAGGGCCCTGTCATTTTCATGTTATCATCCATTCAGAGAGCAGATGCAGCTGCTGGCATACTCACAGCTGCCTCATCTCTCTTGATGTGTCCCTGTTCTTGCTTAATAAAAAACTTCTGTCTGGTTCGACACCACCTCCTGTCTCCTTTTCTTTCCTCATCTGAAAGTGCTGTATGCCAAAGGGGGCCAAGAGACATCCACCAGGATATTTTAGGCAGCTGGATGGCTGTAGTTGCTCTAGTTCACAACCATAAGATCCCTGTGAGACAATGCAGCTGCTACCCTGAATGAGCTGCCACTGGAAGGTCAGTTCTACCCTCCAACCTTAAACAATCCAGAAAATTAAAGGTCTGAAAAAAATTACTTGTCTCATTATACTCAAGTGGTTGAGGAATTTCACCTCACGGTTTTATACCGAGACATAACTGAATGTATGAAAGCAGACTAACATTCCAGATTTGTTCATAGTACCATATATTTATCTTAATTCTGTTGAACAGAATCCTGAGCACCTTGGCATGGCCAATATACCTGCACCTTCATCTCACCGGACACTTTGATGATCTAGATGCAGGAAACTGGAATATGGCTGCCTCTACTTTTGTGTTTGGGAGTTGAAAAAGAAGAGAAAGAAGAATGCAATATTGCCAATACAAATCATTTGATCAGACTAAATTAAAAATCATGCTATTTGAAAATAAAATCAATACATTCTGGGCCCTTTTATTTGCTAGCTCATGTTTGAGATGTGACAACTGGCCTTTCACATCTATTTCCTGCTTCTGTAATGGCTAAAAGCAATCCTCCCTTCCTCCCCCTTTTCTTCCCCCTCCCTTCCTCCATTCCTTCCTGTCTCCCTTCCCACTTCCCTTTCTCTCTGAAAATTTAAGAATGAGAACAGCCCAGCAGTATGGTGCTAATCTGCAGCTTTCAGGTATTCATCAGTGCCCTGCTTTGCTCTAGTATTTCTATACAACTTTGGGTAAATTGTTTCAGTTCTTATTTTCTCATCTACAAAATGTGAACAATGTAGAGACAGCCTTTATAGAAGTATTATGGAAATTCATAAATTCAATAAATAAAGGTAGCTCAACTGTAAAAACAGAGGACTGAAAATAATATCTGAAATTAACAGTCAAGCTCCCTTTAATACAGCCATGTCATGCAGCCCTGCTTATAAATACACCATTTCACATCTTAAAACTATTTTTTACCCACTCTGCTTCTACCAAGAGGTTATTTTGCAACTTCAAAACTCAGAAAACTAGCATCTATGTTTTAATTTTAAGCTGAAATTGAATTTTATTAAATCCATTTTTATGTTATCTATTAGTTTATTTTCTTTAAATTCCATTCTCATATTTACCACCATTTATCATTGGATTTATAGACTGAAATCATATTCCCCTCTCAGCCTTCATACAGTTAAGCCAAATTCTTTTAGTGTAAAACTGCCTGCCTTTTTTTTTTGTCAACCTATTTCTTGTGATGTTTCTGAACTTTTCTTGAAAAAGGGTGACCAGCATGGGATGCCAACGTCCAAATAAAACTACTCAGGCACATAGTACTTAAAATCTTTTGCCTGACAAATAGGAGCCTAAGATTACATTAATCTCTTTCACAGATGCATCACACTGGTTATTCATAGATATTTTATGATCTGTTAATATGTCTTCCCCTTTTTCTGTCATTTCTGATTGATAGCCTCCCAGCTTATAGAAGAATTATCAGTTCTAATCCCCAAGTACATTTTATAGACCTAAATTTCACAGTACTTTTCATTTAGTTCTCAATATCATTGACTTGTTTTTATCACAGTCCTTCCTTCATGTTGATGGTGCCTCAAATTTTACTTCATCAGGAAAGCAAAGGGACATTCATCCCATTTAACTGGAGTCATCTAAAAATCAAGCATGTGTTCTTAGCTACTCTTCCTATTCAACATGGGCTTTAAAATATATTAAAGGACATATGCGCAGTATACACAACAAGTAGTCTAAAGCTTGGAAGTGAGGATGACGACATGAATGTAAATAACTCTGCTCCTCAACTCTTCATTGACTGTAAGGGGGAGCCTAGGTAATTAAACTAAATTTGCAGATAACTTCTGAATATTTAAAGTGAGATGAACTGAACTTTAACCTCCATTATCAAACTCACACTTTTGAGGTAAAAATCACAAATATAAATATTGTTAGTATTAGACAACAGACTGGTCCTTGAGTAATTCATTAAATATGAGTTCCCGTACAACACAATTTCTCATTGCCTTCCTTTATTGTGGTTACCTTTCCAGTGAAGACTGTAATCTTTTGAATATCTGTTCAAATTCTTCAGTGTCATTTAGCTGAAAACTCAACTGGTTAAATTATCTTTACATGAAGAAATCTGTAATAAGCATGCAATACAGACAACGATTTTCACTTTGTTGTTTCTACAGACAGAAGGCTTTTTATGTTTTATTTGTTGAGTACTTAGCCCATTGACTTCTATGCCTAACTCCTCTAAACATTTGTGCAATCCTGATCCTAATCTGATGCTTTTACTGATTTATATTTCACTACTTGAGGAGATGCGACACTACACTACAGAATGCGACAGACACTACAGAGGAGATGCAAGACCTAGTCAGCATCTAGAATTATGGATGTTTGCTTTCTATAGAGAGCTGCAAATCATAGAACCATAGAATCATAGAATAGTTTGGGTTGGAAGGGACATTTAAAGGTCATCTAGTCCAACATCCCTGCAATGAGCAGGGACATTTTCAACTAGATCAGGTTGCTCAGAGCCCTGTCCAACCTGACCATGAATGTTTCCAGGGCTGGGGCATCTACTACCTCTCTGGGCAACCTGTTTCAGTGTTTCACCACCCTCATCATAAAAAATTTCTTCCTTATATCTAGCCTGAATCTACCCTCCTTTAGTTTAAAACTATTACTCATCATCCTGGTTGCACTAATGGATTTGGTTCAAAACATACTGTTTGTTGCAAAGAGCAATTCCACTGAATAATTTATTCAAGTGCCTTGTAGGTGAATATGTTAGGGAGTGTTTCGATTGTGTAGAACTCTGCGACTATGATGATAAGGTCAAGTGCTTATGGGTAAGGATGAGGGGGAAAGCCAACAAGGCAGATATCCTGCTGGGTGTCTGTTATAGACCACCCAACTAGGATGAAGAGACAGATGAAGCATTCTATAAACAGCTGGCAGGAGTCTCACAATCGCTAGCCCTTGTTCTTGTGGGGGACTTCAACCTGCCGGACGTCTGCTGGAAATACAACACAGCAGAGAGGAAACAGTCTAGGAGGTTCCTGGAATGTGTTGAAGATAACTTCCTGACACAGCTGGTAAGTGAGCCTACCAGGGGAGGTGCCTCGCTTGACCTGCTGTTTACAAACAGAGAAGGACTGGTGGGAGATGTGGTGGTTGGAGGCCGTCTTGGGCTTAGCGACCATGATATGATAGAGTTCTCGATTCGGGGCAAAGTAAGGAAGGGGGTGAGCAAAACGACTACCATGGACTTCCAGAGGGCAGACTTTGGCCTGTTCAGGACACTGGTTGAGAGAGTCTCTTGGGAGACAGTCCTGAAGGGCAAAGGGGTCCAGGAAGGCTGGGCATTCTTTAAGAAGGAAGTCTTAAAGGTGTAGGAGCAGGCTGTCCCCATGTGCCATAAGACGAACCGGCGGGGAAGACGACCGGCCTGGCTGAACAGGGAGCTTTTGCTGGGACTCAGGAAAAAAAGGAGAGTTTACCACTTTTGGAAGAAGGGGCAGGCAACTCAAGAAGAGTACAGGGATCCTGTCAAGTCAAGCAGAGAGAAGATAAGAAAGGCAAAAGCCCAGCTAGAACTCAAGCTGGCCACTGCTGTAAGAGATAATAAAAAATGTTTTTACAAATACATTAACAACAAAAAGAGAGCCAAGGAGAATCTCCCTCCTTTATTGGATGCGGGGGGGAACATTGCCACCAAGGATGAGGAAAAGGCAGAGGTACTTAATGCCTTCTTTGCCTCAGATTTAATAGTAGGGCCAGTTATCCCCAGGGAATTCAGCCCCCTGAGCAGGAAGACAGGGACGGAGAGCAGAATAAACCCCCCATAATCCAGAAGGAAGCAGTTAACGACCTGCTATGCCACCTGGACACACACAAGTCTATGGGGCCAGATGGGATCCACCCAAGAGTACTGAGGGAGCTGGCGGAGGAGCTTGCCAAGCCACTCTCCATCATTTATAAGCAGTCCTGGTTAACAGGGGAGGTCCCAGACGACTGGAGGCTTGCCAATGTGACACCCATCTACAAGAAGGGCCGGAAGGAGGATCTGGGGAACTACTGGCCTGTCAGCCTGACCTCGGTACCGAGGAAAATTATGGAGCGGTTCATCTTGAGTGCGCTCAACAGGCATGTGCAGGCCAACCAGGGGATCAGGCCCAGCCAGCATGGGTTCATGAAAGGCAGGTCCTGCTTGACCAACCTGATCTCCTTCTATGACCAGGTGACCTGCCTAGTGGATGAGGGAAAGGCTGTGGATGTTGTCTATCTAGACTTCAGTAAAGCCTTTGACACAGTTTCCCACAGCATTCTCCTGGAGAAACTGGCTGCTCATGGCTTAGGTGGGTGTACTCTTCGCTGGGTAAAAAACTGGCTGGATGGCCGGGCCCAGAGAGTTGTGGTGAAGGGAGTTAAATCCAGTTGGCGGCCTGTCATAAGTGGTGTTAACCAGGGCTCAGTTTTGGGGCCAGTTCTGTTTAATATCTTTATCAATGATCTGGATGAAGGGATCGAGTGCACTCTCAGTAAGTTTGCAGATGACACCAAGTTGTGCAGGAGTGTTGATCTGCTTGAGGGGAGGAAGGCTCTGCAGAGGGACCTGGACAGGCTGGATCAATGGGCCGAGGTCAATTGTATGAGGTTTGACAAGGCCAAGTGTCGGGTCCTGCACTTGGGTCACAACAACCCCATGCAACGCTACAGGCTTGGGGAAGAGCGGCTGGAAAGCTGCCTGGCAGAAAAGGACCTGGGGGTGTTGGTTGACAGGCGCCTGAATATGAGCCAGCAGTGTGCCCAGGTGGCCAAGAAAGCCAACAGCATCCTGGCTTGTATCAGGAATAGTGTGGCCAGCAGGACTAGGGAAGTGATCGTGCCCCTGTACTCGGCACTGGTGAGGCCACACCTTGAATACTGTGTTCACTTTTGGGCCCCTCACTACAAGAAGGACATTGAGGTGCTGGACTGTGTCCAAAGAAGGGCAATGAAGCTGGTGAAGGGTCTGGAAAACAAGTCTTATGAGGAGCGGCTGAGGGAACTGGGGTTGTTTAGCCTGGAGAAAAGGAGGCTGAGGGAAGACCTTATCACTCTCTACAACTACCTGAAAGGAGGTTGTAGAGAGGTGGGGGTTGGTCTCTTCTCCCAGGTAACAAGTGATAGGACAAGAGGAAATGGCCTCAAGTTGCACCAGGGGAGGTTTAGACTGGATATTAGGAAATTTTACTTCACTGAAAGGGTTGTCAAGCATTGGAACAGGCTGCCCAGAGAGGTGGTGGAGTCACCATCCCTGGAAGAGTTCAAAAAATGTGTAGATATGGCACTTCAGGACATGGTTTAGTAGGCATGGAGGTGTTGGGTTGACGGTTGGACTAGATGATCCTAGAGGTCTTTTCCAACCTTAATGATTCTATGATTCTATGATTCTATGAATTCATCTCACCTGACTTAAGGCACTTACCTGATGTGTCTATCTGAGAAGTGAATATTCCTCCACACTCATGTAGAGAAAGATAGTTAACTCCTGCAATAATTCAGACCACTTTAGACTTGAATTACTTACTTGAGTACAGGACTTTTCTTGCATCATTAACTTCAGGGATAGCTTACAGTGATTTAACTGCTAACTTAGGTGCCACTATTAAGTTTCTAAAGTTTTCTAAGGTTAATTGAAGCTTGTAGAGAGAGGAAAATCATATTTTTATACAATCAGCAGTGCAATCAGGGTAATTTGGGGACAGATATTCTCCACCTATCTGGAGTATATCCTTCATGCTTCAAAATGCATATCTCATGCCAAAAATCATTAAGTATGGTTAGGTTGGGACAAGATTTTCACAGGGGAAAGTCTGACTATGTCTATGGAAGGGTTATTGTACCTTTCTCTGAAACATCTGGCGCTGGCCAATATTAACAACAGAAGACTGGACTAGATGGACTGCAGGTCTGATCTGGTGTGGCAGTTCCTATGTTCCTGTGTTCTTCCTCCACCTGGTGCAAGGGTAAAACTGTCAGATATAATGAGGAAATCTTTATTCAGGTCCCTGTGTAAGACTGTAGAGTTGGCAATTAAAAAATCATCTTTTGAAAAACTCAGAGAATTTTGCCTCTTTTACTGAGAAAATGTACATCATCTATACTAAAATTTTCCCAATTCTTTCCCTATTTGCAATTGAGTAATATTACTACAGATAGGTGAAGGGGACATTTCCAGAGAACTTATGGCTACTATTATTCTCTTATTTTTATAATTGTTGTACTTAAATGCAATCATGGAGTAGACTTCATTGCCTATGTGCTATATTAGCATAGGAAAAAGACAGTTTTGTCTCTAAATGCTTAAATCCAGATTAACTTCCTCTAGTCTTAGATCCCTAACTGTAATTTCTAAATGAAGTGCCTAGCTGTCGTGGGAGCACTGCTACTGATGCAGAGAAATAAGCACTTCCAGATGAAAGCTCAGGTTTGAACACCAACCCCCCCACCCTCGATGGTACATTTTTCTCTTCATTGACAACAAAGGTACCCATGTATGACTACAAACCAAAGTTAAGTGCCTTTTTTAAGTGAATGCTATTAAAAAGGATTAATTCAGGTTTCATAATTTAAGTACTGTTGCCGTGAAAAGCCAAAATCAGGACTCAATAGTCAAGATGACTATTAAGCAGGTATTCTTTATTGCAGCGCTAGGCAGCACTGGGGATCGCTCCGCCACAAGTGCTCCCCCAGGTTAGCACAACACATCAGTTCATATACAGAAAAATCATACATATTCATCCGATTTCCTGAAAAGGGCAGTTTTATGGTGATGAGTTCCCGGAATTCATTTACATAGTCCAAGCATGCGCAGTAAAATTAGGGTTAGGGTCTTTTCACCCTCCCTGTGGTCTTCCATAGTCTTCCTCAGGTTGTCCGCTAGTTGAACTTTGGGCTTCCTTTGTCCCTATATAGTCATTGAGTTAGCTCATCAGTCCTTTGGCCTCGGAATGTTACAAGGGGGTCGATTTAAGCTAGTTCTTTGGTGCTTATCTTCGGCACAATCGTCCTGAGTTCCTGTTATCAGTGATTTAATTAGGAAGCCTAAGGAGCTTGCTCAAGGCCTGCTTAGTCCTATCAGGTAAGAAGTCACAGGAAATGTCCTATCATCAACTCTGCTCAGCAGGTAACTAAAACTATCTTTGCAGGGGAAGAGAACAAAAGAGAACAAGGATGCAAGTGAAACTAAAAAAATGCAAGTCTATGTATCACAGTAAGGTCTTAGTCAGGGATTGTCAGGGATTTAGCCCTTTCTGTACAATGGAAGACACAAAGCCTTGAAACTAATATACAAAGTAATACAAAGAATCAACAAGAAAATATTGTCCATCATTTGGCAGGTAGTGATCTCAGTACACCAGCAGCCTAACTATTCTGAAATTTTTAGTTTTCAAGAAGTGCAGCATAGTTGTAAGAATACTGTGAAGGTTTTCCCCCTACCCCTTTGGATTGTACTTGTAATTACTTGTAAATTATATTGGTGAAGAATGGCACAGGAAAATGTGACATTTTGTGTGTAGAAAAATTTCTGTTGCCTAATTATAGGTATTTATTACTGTTTGAGATGTCCTAGAGTATCTGTTGATGTTCCAAAAGGTGCAATGCTCCTGCAGTCACTTTATCATATCCACCATTCCCATGGAGATGTCTCAGAAACCCTGGATCATGACTCTGCCAACTCTGCCTGAGGTTCTTGTAGTTTCAATTTTCACTTTTCACAATCTCTTATGTCTGCTGCAGTTTTAGTGAACTGGTTACCAATTAAAGGCTAGATGCAGATATTCTGACTTTGTCACTTAATGAAGTTATCTAATTGAGGCATACAGTCATCTTTGTTTCCCATTACATTCAGTGAAGAGAAAAAAGGCACCTGCAGATGCTGTGTCAGATCTAAAATAAGCTGAATTGTCTTTTAGAGGTGCTTATTTCTTCCTTCTATTGACAGGAGAAAGAACACAGCTGAACAGGAGCCTAAATTTAGTGCTCCCTGGAAGCAAATTGGATATTAGGAAGGATAAATCTAGCTATAACAGTTCGATCGTAAGGTCAAGTGCTAAAACTCATCACCCTGCTGGAAACAGTGAAATGGAATTACACTTCTTCAGTACATTTTTCCGTCTTCCTCTCACCTTCCTCTGCATGAGTCTGTGGCTGATCACTTTTTCCTACCTTACTTGGTTTCCTGTCTTAGCTATTTTCATCCCTAACAGATATTGCTGAAAAGAAGCAAATTTTAGTGGTGACAGTCCAGCATCTCTCATTTGATCTTAAATACTGGAGTGCAATACAGGCTGAGCAAGGGTCTATGGTAAGCAGAAAAAAAAAAAAAAGCCTTAGTGATAGTAGTGAAATGGATTATTCATACGAAAATCTAAACTTAGGTTTTGAAATAGACAATGAAACAACCAAAATACTCCAGACCAAACTCAACTGAATTCTGAATAATAACAGTGTAGTCATATTGCCTTGGGTTCTGTCCAGACAGAAGGAAAAGGAAGCTCAGAATGACATAGTGTTCAGTCAATATCACTGTTTCAAAAGTAGACAAAATACAGGGAATAGAAATGCAAGGTCATTAGCAAATGGAGGACTACAATAACTGGATTGTGATTCTTGATCAAAACCAAAGTCTTTTTATTATCATTGCTGTTGTTTCTTTGATTCACAATGGGAATGAGACTTTGTTTTCTGTGTATCAAATTAAAAAAAAAAGATAAAGAGCTAATAAAATAAGAGGTAATATATGGAGTGTGGCACTGGCTGCATAAAGATTATGGATTTTATTATTTGTTGAAATGGAAATGTCAATGTAATCTCATGGGCTGATGCCATGGAAATTCCATTGGATTTTCCATGTTGGCGATGCATTTATACAAGCCTTTTGGATTATAAATGTTCAATACAGTATTAACCCGTTAGGTTGTCTGTCTGATATCTACTAGCTTTCAATATTATGCCAACATTAAAGCACAGTATTTGTATACACACCTGGATTATTGAGAGATAAAAGCAGTCTCAATCAGTCATTCCTTTTATAATTATTTAGTGTTTTCTAAAAGTGCAGAGACTTCTCTGAGAGGAGGAGATAACCCCTCACCCACTAAGATTGAAAATGCACTCTTCCAGCTCATAGAATCATAGAATACCAGGTTGGAAGGGACCTCAAGGATCATCTGGTCCAACCTTTCTTGGCAAAAGCACGGTCTAGGTAAGATGGCCCAGCACCCTGTCCAGCCGAATCTTAAAGTGTCCAATGTTGGGGAATCCACCACTTCCCTGGGGAGATTATTCCAATGGCTGATTGTTCTCATTATGAAAAATTGTTCTCTTGTGTCCAATCGGAATCTCCCCAGGAGTAACTTGTACCCATTACCCCTCGTCTTTTCCATGTCACTCCTTGTAAAAAGGGAGTCTCCATCTTCTTTGTAGCCACCCTTTAAATACCGGAACATGGTGATAAGGTCTCCCCTAAGCCTTCTTTTCTCAAGGCTGAACAAACCCAGTTCTCTCAGCCTTTCCTCATTGTCCTGGCTTCAGCTGGGATAGAGTTAATTTTCTTCCTAGTAGCTGGTATAGTGCTGTGTTTTGGATTTAGTATGAGAATAATGTGATAACACGCTGATGTTTTAGTTGTTGCTAAGTGGTGTTTACACTAGTCAAGGACTTTTCAGCTTCCCATGCTCTGCCAGGTGCACAAGAAACTGGGAGGGGGCACAGCCAAGATAGTTGATCCAAACTGACCAAAGGGCTATTCCATACCATATGACGTCATGCTCAGTATATAAACTGGGGGGAGTTGGCCAGGGAGCAGCGATCGCTGCTCGGGGATGGGCTAGGCATCGGTCAGTGGGTGGTGAGCAATTGCATTGTGCATCACTTGTTTTGTACATTCTATTATTATTATTATTATTATTATTATTATTATTATTATTATTATTATTATTATCTCTTCCTCTGCTGTCCTATTAAACTGTCTTTATCTCAACCCATGGGTTTTACTTTTTTTCCGATTCTCTCCCCCATCCCACCGGGGGGGAGGGTGAGCGAGCGGCTGTGTGGTGGTTAGTTGCTGACTGGGTTTAAACCATGACACACATATAGCAGGCTTCCCAGTCCTTTGATCATCTTTGTGGCCCTTCTCTGGACCCTCTCCAGCCTGTCCACATCGTTTTTGTATAGCGGGGATCAAAACTGAACACAATATTCCATGTGTGGCCTGACAAGCGCTGAGTGGAGTGGGATAATGACTTCTTTATCTATGCTGGTGATGCCCTTGATGCAACCCAGCATCCTGTTGGCTTTCTTTGCCACAGCAGCACACTGTTCACTCATATTGAGCTTGTTGTCTACCAGGACCCCCAGGTCCCTTTCCATAGAGCTGCTCCCCAACCAGGTAGATCCCAGCCTGTGATGCACTCCTGGATTATGTTTTCCCAGGTGCAAGACCTTACATTTGTGTTTGTTGAACTTCATAAGGTTCTAGTTATCCCACTCTTCCAGCCTATCCAGGTCTTCCTGCAGGGTGGCTCTCCCTTCCGAAGTGTCCACTTCCCCACTCAGTTTGGTATTATTGGCAAACTTCATCAGGGTACACTTGATTCCATCATCCAGATCACTTATGAAGATATTAAACAGTGTTGGGTCCAATATCGATCCCTGGGGGACCCCACTTGTGACAGGTTGCCAGTTTGAAAAGGAGCTATTTACCACCACCCTCTGGGTGCGGCCTGTCAGCCAGGTCCCCACCCACGGCACAGACCACTTGTCTAGACCAAAATGCATCAGTTTCTCTAGGAGGAGGCTGTGGGAAACCATATCGAAAGCCTTGGAGAAATCCAGGAAGACAATGTCCACTGCTCACCTCACATCAACCAAGCAGGTTACTTTGTCATGGAAGGCGATCAGCTTTGTCAAGCATGATTTGCCCTTGGTGAATCTGTGCTGGCTTTTCCCAATCACGTGCTTTGTTTGACTTGTGATAACCCCCAGGAGGATTCGTTCCATAACTTTCCCAGGGACTGAAGTAAGACTGATGGGCCTATAATTTCCTGGATCCTCCTTTAAGCCCTTCTTGTAGATGGGGGTGACATTAGCCTTCTTCCAGTCTTCTGGAATGTCTCCCGATCTCCACAACTTCTCAAAGATTATGGAGAGTGGCCTCAGTTCCCATTATCAGGGAGTCTCGGGTACAGTGAAACTTCCAGTGAAACACTTTTTCTTTTTTTTTTTTTTTGAGGGAGGATGCCTTTCAGGTAACAGCTATTTACATATTTCTTGATGAAATCATATTGCATACAAGGTTGATGAAAGCAACCTGCTTACAGATGCACGTGAGTACAGATGGGGGCATATGTTTTCAGGTTGTCTTTAGAGGGAAGAAATGTTGCAGATGTTGAAGAAGCACGGTGTTCTCACATAACAGTTCAACACTGCAGAGTTCCCTTTAGTTTCCCATTCTGGAGTGGCACTCATCTCTCATAACTTTTATAATCTTATTCAAATTAGGTATGTATTCTCCCTTGATAGTCAATAGAAAAAGTTAGAAACCACCATAAAGAGATTCAACTCATAAGGTTAGATCCCTGTTTTAAACTGACAGAAGTCTTCCTGTAGACATTCCTTTCTTCTGTCATTGACTATAAAGGGACTCTTGATCACTACTTCAGTCTTGGCAACTGATATTTAGATAGGTAATCTTAAAAATTAAATTATGAACTCCAAATCAGTTTATGCATTTAATGTAAAACATGCTAAAAAATCCCAACCAAACAAACTAAAAGAAACATAGATTGTTTGGTAAAACCTCACTAAAATATCCCATGTCACTAATGGAATGGTTGACTTTGGTGAGATACACAGTAGACACAAGTAATATTATTTATAACAGACTAAAATGTGTTCAAATGTATTATTTGATTATCATATTATAAGAACAGGATAGAATTGGAAAGAGAAGAGGTGAGGTGAGGAGTAAAAGAAATCTAGTAAAAGAAAGTGCACACTGAAGAAATTTATAAGATTGGAGCCAAATAAGTATGTCAAACAAGTATGTCAAAGGGAATGTGAGGAACAGGAGAAGCAGCAGAAGAAAAAGAGAACTGAATTGCTGAGGTGGACTTCTATACTGCCTTGAAGATAGGACCTGAGAATGTCAATGTAAATAAAGAAGATACACCTAGGTTTGGAAGAACAGAGTATTGAGGAGATGGAAATGGCATAACCTGGGCTGTAAAGCAAAAGAACAAGTTTAGCCTGAGCTTTTCGTGTGACTCATGGAAGTAGGTATAAAGGTTACAAAGAGAAGTAAGGCACCAGAGGGGAGGGAGTTTCAGTAGCAAATATCTGGGATGACCACATGCTTTGATAAGAGGTTTGCAAAGGAAAGGGTGTTTTTCAATGTGTTGTAACCCACAGCAGAAACAGAAAGGTTGGGATGCAAATATTTATGAAGATTAAAGGGGACCAAAGACAAGTTACTGAATCATAAATAACAACACTAAGGTTTCTGTCTTCACTACCAAAGAAAATAATGGATGTCCTCTCCCCCCTCCTCCCCATCTGGACAGTTTTAATGCAAAAAGATGAAAGACTGAAGAATTCTTACAACCCTGCTTCACAAGGGGTATGCCAGTTTTCCCTGGGACCTGTCAAAGAGAGATAGCTTTTACCATACCAGGGCTTTTCTAGTCCACAAAATGCCTTTTATGACGATATTCACTCTACCCACCCCCTCAGATGCATTAATGATGTCTGCCTTTTCAAATTATTATCTAACCACCTCGACAGAGGAAAAATGACTTCCAAAACTGCCAAACTTTGGTGCTTAGCTTACAATTAAATTTTAGGCAACAAAAAAATAACCTTTTAAAATAAATGCCTAAAGTAAACTGTTCAGGGGAAAATGGAAGGGGATTTTGAAGACATCCAGACAGAAATGTCTTCCACCTGTGTTTAGGCATCTGAGTCAGTGATTAATGATATAGATTCATGAACAAGTTATACACCAGTGTTAAGTAAATGAGAGCTATTTTAATTTTTTTAACTGGCTTATCTGAGGGACACTTTTGTGGACTTTACAGTCAACTATACTGTTTAAAAAGCATTACTGGCATTATTTAGGTAATTAAATTGCTCCTGTAACTATTGATATTATTGGTTATGTCTGAAAATGCCATTTAGACAGAAACATCTGGAAATACAGAAGTAGCTACCGAGAGACAAAGAGAACTTTCTAATTCCACAAAGTACTGTAGCGTTACGATCAGAATACACACGAGCCTTGGGCTCTAATCACTTAACAGTGTTCCCTGACTTAGATCATTTGCACCTTAAAATCGGTAGATTTTGTTTCATCCAATACTGTTGCAAAAGGTTTCACTCTAATTATATTTGAAACTTCTTTTTGTTTTTCCATTCCAAGCCTGTTTCTGACTGTGTGACAGACTAGAACATTGGATGGAAAATTCAGCATTTGCAATTCAAATTCCAAGTGAAGGTTTTAATGCTGAATACTTGTGGATATCATTTAAAAGGCCTGTAGAGTTAAACAATGTAGATTTTTTTCCATATGTGGTGAACTGATTTTACAGATATTATTCAGTTAAGATCTGGAGATTATATTAGTATGGTGCTTATGCATAAAAGTCACAGCAGGCAAGTTTTTTGTAAATTCAGCATTTAGTTATCTCTTATCCATTATCAAGAAGCAAAGTAAACATCTCCCCCTTATATTCATGCCCCCAGCTAAGCAAGGGGAATGGAAAAGTTTTTTAGAATTACAAATAGAACCTTTAAATTGTAGAAACTTGCTAATTTCATTTATGAAAAGCATTGCAGAACTTCTGCTTTCTCTCCCAGTTGTTATTCAAATCACAGTCCCAAGCTAAAAAAAAAAAAACAAAAAAAAAAGACAGACAGAAAGAAGAAAAAAAAAAGGGGAAAAAAAAAAAAACAACCCAGGGAAAGAGAAAGGAAATAATCCTGCCAGGAATTTAGTGAGTTTTTCTTTTCAGAGATCAGGCAGAAACACTATATATTTAAATATGCAAATTGAAGCAAAACTTAGGTTGCTAAAAAAGAGGAAAAGAAAGGGGGGGGAAGAAGTGGAGAAAATATAGAAAGAGTTACGAACTAAGTTTTCAAAAATAGATAAATGGAAAATATGTGAATTCACCATATAATTTTGAAACTAGAATATGCATTTCAGTGTGTAAATTGTGAATGTACATTTTCAAATATTAAATATTTATCTTTCTTATAGTACTTTACAGTTTTCGAAACCCTAAATATAAATTAAGAATAAAATTCTTTCTTGTGTAAGAATCCCAGACAAGGGTTTTGCACCTCCTAAATCCCATTAAAGCCCTCAAAATAGGATTTAAGAGGGACTTATGTGGCTCATAGGCAATATGTAGCTGGGAGAACGTCACCCAAAGGGATAAAGCATATTAGCATTACTTCTGCAACTAGTTTCACTACAGTCTCTTGGACTAATTACCTAAGATGAGAGTCCTTGCTCCATATAGTCTGGCAAGACAGATCATTTAGAAATACTAAATATTACAACAAGGTAAGGGATTGGATATGCCATTATGGATTTGCACAGTCAGACTTACAGGCAAAAAAAGCTGAATATAATAACACTTCTTGCAAAATTTGGGACTAATAAGTTAACTAACCTCCTGAACATCTCTGAGAGATAAACAAGTATTCCTCCCCCCATTTATAGACACGAATACTGAAACAGAGAAGTCATAAATTGTTCAATACAAAATACTGAGTGTGTCTAGACTATTGACTGAGTCTGAGCGAGGTGCTTCCCCACAGACAAATAGTTTTGAATTAAAGGAAGAAATAAGAACAGTGATCACAATTTGTTTTCACTTAGCATCATAAATCAGTTGAAAATATTACTGCAAAGAAAGGTGATAAGAAGTTTGAAGCTTCAACTGGACAACCCCCAAATTAATGGAGTGGCCTTGTACTTGAAAGAAAAATAAACAAATTGTGTTATTTATTCCCAGATTTTAGTAAAATGATTTTCCAACTTTCCATGTCCCAAGTTACAGTCTTGGAAATGAAACTATTGCTAATGTTTCAGGAGGAAAACAAGATGTAGCCCCAATTTCTGCATCAAAAAACAGAGATCATTGTGTGAATGCTTAAAGGAGTTATAACTTTGCCCCGAGCCTTTTTGTCAGGTTATACAACATTAGGCAAGGAGCAGAACACTTCTCACATGACCCACAATATTAATGTATATAAAAAGTATATATGTAATTGCAAGAAGCCATGTTGTTCTGCACAGCTCCTGGGGAGCTCATCCAAAATTCAGAAACACAGGAAAACATGTAAGTCTGGAAGAGTATGTGAATTTTCAATGGTGCACTTAGTGGTGCAGGGTCTTCAAGTCAGAAATGTTTTATTTTATATTTCCCTATTCTAGATCTGTTCAAAGACTAATATCTGTGTAAGTAAAGCGAGATAATGATTCCTGCTCAGAACAGGTGACGTGAAGCTTTTATTGTACCACTGAGTTATGGTGAAGCTAATCCCAGATCAGAATTTGCAGTTTTTCCAATTTCACAGGAAGCTACATCTTTCACACCCTCACTTCATTCTCCTTTTCGTCTGTGGTGATCTTCAAAACTTCATCAATCTAATTCATGTTATCACTAGATTAAGTTCCAGGTAAGTAACATATTCTTTGCCATGAGGCAGCTATTTGTCACTTCTTCCCTTGTAATCTTCCCTGATCAGAGATTTTGGTGGAACTTCAACAGCATTTGGGTAACAATGCACCCATGGAACTGCAGCGTATGATGTACTGCAAAAGCCTGTAGGGATCTTCATGTACAGTTGTCCTGGTTTCAGCTGGGATAGTTAATTTTCTTCCTAGTAGCTGGTATAGTGCTGTGTTTTGGATTTTAGTATGAGAATAATATTGATAACATATGACATCATGCTCAGTATATAAACTGGGGGGAGTTGGCCAGGGGGCAGTGATCACGGCTTGGGGACAGGCTGGGCATCGGTCGGCAGGTGGTGAGTGGTTGCATCACTTGGTTGGTTTTTTTTCTCCCCTGGGTTTCGTTCCTCTCTCTCTCTCTCTTGTTATTTTCCTTTTCATTACAATTTACTTTTTTTTCTTTCTTTCTTTCTGAATTATTAAACTGTTCTTATCTCAACCCACGAGTTTTCTTACTTTTGCACTTCTGATTCTCTCCCCCATCCCACTGGGGGGGGGAGGGTGAGTGAGCAGCTGCATGGTGCTTAGTTGCCGACTGAAGCTAAACCATGACAACAGTATACAAAATTAATAAACTAGTGCCCTAAGCCCACCAATTTTCTCTGTAGATCATCTATCCTTTGAGTTCTTTTATCACAACTAATTTACTTTTGCTTCCTGAAACAATCCCCAGATATTAAGACTTGTGTTTCATCCTACTTGCTTAGCTCCATATGTATTATTTTCTGAATGCTGTAGGCAGCATCTTAGCATTTTACAGTTTGGTAGAGTTCAACTAATGGAAGGTGTAGTTTTATCAGATGGATGTTTTGAAGTCCTGAAGGAAAAAGCTTTCACAAGGGCATCAAGACCAGAGTGTAGAGACTAGTTCAAAAGTAAAGAAGATTTGGGTTTGTTAATTTTTTTGTAAGAAATTAAGGCCATTAAGTATTTGGCAAGGATGAGAAACTGAACACCGGTTGCTTTTTTGGACATAGAGTAATTACACCAGCAGATTGCCAATATCCATGCTCAGCATACGTAGCTCTTCCATACAGCACTCTCTATAACAGAAAACAACATGGCTCCTGGCAAGAAAAGATGTTGAACCACTCTGGAGAAAAAACTGAAGACTGAAGAAAACTGAAAACTTAAGAAATGTAAATAGCTAAGAAATTTGGTTCAGTTAAACCTGTCTGTTTGCTATGAAGAGTGCAACTAGTTCCTTTGAAATGCAGTGTATGTTCCTGCACTGCTGTGAAAGGGGAGATGAGGTATCTGGTCTGATATGCTAGTAAAAAGCAATTTGAGCATGTGAAGCCAAAACATCGTCATCTTCTGAAAACAATATCTTCATGAATTTGCAGCAATTTGTCTCTGAAATCCTAAATTTGCTACATTTGTATTTAACTATTAGCATGTCAATAGTCTCAAAAGAGTTAGTGAAGCTTGTCATGAATTTATAGTTAGGGAGCACATATAGGTCAGGTTGGATGAGGCTCTGAGCAAGCAAGGTCAGGTTGGATGGGGCTCTGAGCAACCTGATCTAGTTAAAGATGTCCCTGCTCTTGCAGGGGGGTTGGACTAGATGACCTGTAAAGGTCCCTTCCAATCCAAAGCATTCTATGATTCTATGATTCTATGATTCTATGATTCTATGATAGGTGCATCAGTGAATTGAGTCCCTATGGCCAAATCCAATGTCCAGTGAAGCCAAAGAAACAACTACATCAAGAATGAGATCAAGCCCTAATCTAAGGTGTAAACACAGTTAAGACCAGACTGTATTATGTCTAGAGCTATTGTGCCTGGCTGCACCTAAGAAAATCAAATTACATGCAAAGAAATGGGAACAGAAGGAAATTCAGAAAACCCATTTCTTCAAGTTCATTATTAGGTTAGGAATGGGTATAAAGTCCAATTTTATATGTCTCAGCTTGTCTGAATCTTTCAAATCTTAGTAGCCATTTTCCAGCTCCTATAAGACTTTTTACAACTTCATCTTCACAAGTAGATAACATTGCTGTGAATTCTTAGTGTACGGTACATTATGCACACAGTGGTAATTGTAATTAATTCCAAAGGCATTTATAAAGAATTGAATTGTGTGTCCTGCATTCTCAGAGCAATATGCCCTAGTTTCCACTCTAAACAACATTTTGGGTTTGTTTTTTTTTTTAAGCTGCTTTTGAAAAAGTCAAGGGGGATTATTTTACATACATACACAAGAAAAAGTGTTTTGCCTCATTATTCTTGTCTCTATTACAGAATGAACTAGCACCAGACCAATAGTGGTGAAATAAAAACTGATCTAAGGGATCTTTCTAATAAAGCAGCATGTCTCCACCCAAACATTGCTGTAAGTCAGCATGCAAAGGTAAGCACATAAAGGACTAGGATTTTAATAGTCTAGATGTAATTGTCTGACACTAAGTATTCTGATTTTAAAATATTGACCTGTAATTTTCTTTTTCTCCTTCACCTGCTGGAACCAGTGCACTTTCCTAGTTTGAACTTTAAGTCACCTACAAAAACAAAAGACTCAATCAACTATTACATAAATTGATTTTATAAACTGAAATACTTGCCAAATGTGGAAATAGAAAGCTTTCTCGTATAATGGTCCATGAATATTTAACAGAGGCTCTTAGCTGTTATGCATTTATGGATATTTCCATATACTACTTCTCCAGCTATGTTGCTAGGGTATTGAAGAGAGAAAAGACCTAATTAAAAGTAATCTAAATTGGTTAAGAAATGCAAGAGAAAATCTAAATAAATCCCAGGATTGCCTGTACTAGCTAGTGAATAAAAATAGTTATTTTTAATAGGCACATAAGAGATTAATAGAAATGTCTCAAATGGTTTTTGGTTTTGCGGGTCATGGAAAATAGTGATGATGTAGTCTAACAGCTTCTTTCATGAGCTAATGCACATGTGAACTCAGTATACATACATAAATGTGCATGTCTCTGTTAATGTGTATCATCCCACCCAAAATCCTCCACTTTAAGAAAAAAAATGTAGAAGAGAAAGCAAGGAAGCACTATTCATTTTCATCCAGTCAACAAATAGGCATGGCAGAGCATGAATTCACAGAATAACTACAGCAATGTGGTAGCTGGATGTCAAGTAATAAGTACTTCCAGAGGACACATCAAAGTTGGTCCATGATGGATAAATATGTTTTACACAGCCTCGCCCATATCAAAGTTAGACACCTGATCTAAACTAGTTACCCAAGTCTGAGGTAAGCTCTTCTACAGAGGGCTAGAACTTAAGAAAATGACTTGTGCTAGACACTGAACTTTCTGGTGCCTGAAACTCAATGAGCTGGATACCACCCAAAATGACTAAAAAAGGGTGTTGATTAAATGTGTATTGTGAGTAGAAGTATTAGAATTGATGTAGGTATTCCATGAGAAAAAAAAGCACACCAAAACTTATTAGTTGTATAATTTATTAGTTGTTAATTACTTGCTTCTCTTTATTAACATATTACACCTCAGAGAATAACTCTGAGGTAGGTAAATTGAACTAGGCTTCCTTTGCTGATGTGTAATTTGCAACACAAAGAATGTAAATAATGAGCAGAGATGGGAACAGAAGTTAGTGCCCTGACAATGATAATTTTATCCAAGTATTGCCTTTGGGGCTTAAATATGTGCAACAGAAATCACAGCAGGAAAGCAGAAGCTGGAGGGAATATATCAGAAACAAGAAGGCATAAACGAGCTCCAGGTCTAAACAGAGCAAGGTACAGACATAAAGAAATAGGAAGGCTTCCCTATGTCTTTGAAGAAGGAAAGTGAAAAGTTCTGGCAAATTCTCTTTAGGAGTGTCCCACAGGTATCAACAGGAACATGAAAGAAAGATGCACACTATTAGCCTGGCACTGTGGCAGAGGCATATTCCCTCTTACATTATATGCCTAAATTAGAAGGCAACTTTTTCTGGTCAACAGAGAGAGAAACAATCTCTCCCAAAGAATGATTCTGAGTGCTAATGAAGTAGAGTCTGGTTTCATCTCACCTCTTTTCAGATGTTTCACTGTAGTACCTGGATTGAAGGCTACCATAGTGGCTGTCCTTAATAAAAAGAGAATGGGAGCTCTAGAGGCTACTGTGAAGCCCAGAGGAAACTAAAAGTTCTGTGTGATGATTTACCCAATCTGCCTGTTGGAGAGCAGTTGAAAAGGTGGCTACAGGGTTAAGACAGAGCCCATGAGACCTTATCTACCAGATACCTGGGCTCTGGTTCTCCTTTCATGTCAACAAATAGAAATAAGAAATAACTTGATTACTGTCACTAGAGCTGCACCAATGTAAAAATCAATATGAGAGGAAACACAGGTCCTGGGTATCTCCATAAGAAAAAAAACAGTTTTATAGAAGTATATATGGCACAGTCAACATGGGTTCACAAAGGGAAAGTCCTTTTTAACTAATTTGATATCCTTCTATGATAAGGTCACCCGCCTAGTGGATGAAAGGAAGGCGATGGATGTAGTTTTTCCTGGATTTTAGTAAGGCTTTTGATACTGTCCCTCACAGCATCCTTCTGGACAAGTTGTCCAACTGTGGGTTCAGCGGGTTCACGGTACGCTGGGTGAAGAACTGGCTGAAGGGCAGAGGGTTGTAGTGAATGGGGCTACATCTGGCTGGCAACCGGTCACCAGCGGTGTTCCTCAGGGTTCAATCCTAGGGCCAGTCCTGTTCAGTATATTTAGCAATGATCTGGATGCAGGAGTTGAATGCACCATTAGCAAGTTTGCTGATGATACCAAAATAGGAGGTGCTCTTGACTCTCTGGAGGGACAAGAGGCCTTGCAGAGGGATCTAGATAGATTGGAGCATTGGGCAATCATTAATGGGATGAAACTTAACAAGTCCAAATGCCGGATTCTGCACCTAGGATGGAGTAACACTGGGCACAAGTATAAATTGGGAGAGGAGTGGCTGGAGAGCAGCCCTGCAGAAAGGGATCTGGGAGTGCTGGTCGACAGCAGACTCTTATTGTCAGTGGTGTGCCCTGGCAGCCAAGAGGGCAAACTGCATCCTGGGGTGCATCAAACACAGTATAACCAGCCTGTCAAAAGAGGCGATTATCCTGCTGCATTCAGCATTGGTGCAGCCTCACCTTGAATACTGTGTGCAGTTCTGGGCCCCACAATTTAAGAAGGATGTGAAGGTCCTTGAATTCAGAGGAGGACAACAAAGCTGGTGAAAGGGCTGGAAGGAATGTCCTATGAGGAGTGGCTAAGGACTTTGGTCTTGTCTAGTTTGGAGAAAAGGAGGCTGAGGGGCCACCTCATTGCTCTCTACAGCTTCCTGAGGAGGGGAAGTGGAGAGGGAGGTGCTGATCTCTTCTCCCTGGTATCCAGTGATAGGACCTGTGGGGATGGTTCAAAGCTATGCCAGGGGAGGTTTAGACTGGACATTAGGAAGCATTTCTTTACCAAGAGGGTGGTCAAACACTGGAACAGGCAGGCTTCCTAGAGAGGTGGTCGATGCCCCAAGCCTGTCAGCGTTTGAGAGGCATTTGGACAATGCTCTTAATAAAATGCTTTAACTTTTGGTCAGCCCTGAATTGGTCAGGCAGTTGGACTAGATGATTGTTGTATGTCCCTTCCAACTGAAATAGTCTATTCTATTCTATTCTATTCTATTCTATTCTATTCTATTCTATTCTATTCTATTCTATTTACTTAATACTTATTCCTGTTAACATCGGTGCTTCTGCAGAGCATGGGTCATGTTGTGCCCAGTGTCATCCTGACACTGCCCTCAACATGAGGGATGGCTTTCATGGATTAAGATGACCATAGGAATAATGAAGAGTTTTCCACATATTTGATATTTGACAGAAATACAGGAAAAATGACACATTATAATGATTCAAGATGGAACCAATCCAGACCCATTCAATCTATGAAAAGTTTCCTATTGACTTCAGTGAGCATTGAATTGAGTGCTGTGACCTCAAATATTTGTCTATCTTATGCATCAAGGCACAAAGGTTAGAAGCTTTATCCTACAGTTCTTGAGTTTTATCCTAGGGGAGCAGTCAGTGAGAAAGGAGTAACTTAGATCATCTAGGTGCAAACTCAAAATGGCTGAAATGGTGAAAGTTATTAATATTATTCCAGTTTTGCATTATTGTAAATAAGAGCATAGGTCTTTGTGTCAAGAAACACTTTTTTTCTTCAGATTTTTGCCTCTAAATAAGAATAAAAAGGGACAAAATAATAGATATTTGAATAACAAATAAATGCATAGCCAAATTCATTGCCCGGATTCCCAGAAAAAAAGAAAAAAATACCTGTTTTCTGTTGCCCAAATGCCTGTTATTTACTTAATGAGCTGAAATAAAGTATTTGTGGATCTTTTATATGAATAGGTGAGGTATAGGCTAAGATCACTCATTAAAAAATGGAATAATGGTGGAAAACTATCTCACAAAACTAATATACCTGGCACTGAGTAATGTATGACTGTTGAGAAAATCTCAGTCTTAAATTACAAAAGTGGTATGTGTTTGTGTGTTTCCTGGATAACATCAAGGATGATCAAATATAAAGGAAGAATCTTCGCCAGCTATAATTAACATAAGACAGAGTGATAAATGCACTAACAAAGATATAGCAACCATATGTGAAGGAATACAATACAGCATGACACACATGATACATCACTTTTAAACTTTTATAACATAGTCACTTAATAAATAGATGCACATGGTGCTCTTTTGAAGAGAAGACATTAATTCTTTGGGGGAAGTACACAGACTAATTTGGGATTAAGATACTTTCCAATTTATCAGGATTGTATATGGTGTTTGGCATTGACAGAAAGAGTCCACTGAGTCCACTGATTTACTCCAGCACAATATAATTTAGTTTTATATAAACCCTTGTGTACAACATAGCTACAGAAGTTAAATAATGAACAACAGTAGAGAGAGAAAGGAGAACACAGAGAGTAATAATAAAAAAAATAACAATTTTATTTGAAATCTGAGAAGCAAAATATTTGATAAGAAAGGAAAATATAGAAAAGCTGATTCAAAAATCCAAGACCTGTCCATCTACCTGCTAATGAAACATTTAGACATTTATCTAGCAAATTTCATGGTTTAACTAGAAGAATAGTTCAGTGATGTTCAGAACATGTTTTGGTGTCTGCAAAACTGTTTTCTTAAGGAGTAGCTGAGCTCAGGACAAAAAGCTTCAGAAAAACTAGTTGGGAGGCTGTGTGAAGAGGAACTGTGAAAAGAAGAAGGGAGCAGGAGGGGAAAAAAAAGGCTCACAGAAACATTCAGATCAGATGGAACCTCAGGAGGTCAGAGCTTAGACCTGGAGGAGTTATTTTAAACACATTTTTTTGAAGACAGCAGATATCAGGACGTAATTTATACAGCTCCCGAAATACATGAGTCACATGATGCCTGAGAATGGTGTCTACACTTAGGACACAAGTAGACTGCTAAGAGTCTTCAGCCCAATACCAGACATCTATACAGGTATAATTGTAATTCACCAGATATAAAAGGATCACAAAGAGTTCACTGGCCTACAAAAGGAAGACCCCTTCACTGCCTTTTATAGTTCCAGGCACAGGCTATAATGTTACACATCTTCTAAAACATAACATATAGCCCAGTGTTAAAAAAAAATATTTAAAATCTGAGGAAAGTACCTGTAAACTGGTCATTTTTTAAACATTCTATTTTTTTGCTTATTTCTCAACAAGTCACTTGAAATACTTGCCATACCCCAAAAGAGACATATCAAACTGCTTGACAGTGTTAAAACTTTAGAGAGGAATTGCTTTGGTGGAGTGGAGAAAAATGTAAATTTAAAATGCATATGTTTAGACAGAACAAAAACTAAACTACAGACAAAGAACAAAGAAATCCACCATGAAAAATGCAGGTGCGGGTGTTCAGGATGAAGACATAAAAATAATGAATAATGGAAAACCAATGAAATAGGAATTGAGGTCTGCTCCTGGAAACTACCTAATTCACAAACCACAAACTAAATCATAAGCAAGATCCTTAGTAAATTAGTAAAAGTCTCTTGAAGTCAATGGAAGTATTGTGATGACTTCAGAAGATGACTCACAAAAGTTAACTTCTTAAAAGTTAGTGCATTAACATCAACCTGATGGAAATTCTTGGGAGTTTTACCATGACCCTTGATGAGAACAAAGTCCAAACTGATGCAAATAACTTCTGAAAAGCCCAGCTAGAGATCTGAGAGAAGCAAGGAAGTCTATCAAGTCATCTCATCTAACTGTTCTGTATATTGTCTATTGCACTTGTACTTGTTCTATCTGCCTGTCTGTTTATCTGTTTCCCAGTCTGAAAAACAGGAAAATAAAACTGTAGAAAATATGCAAATAAAACCACCGTTGTTCCCCCCCCCCCCCGAAGTTATTACTCCATTTTTTTCCCTAAGTTTCCTTTTGGAAGAAAAAGGAAGACCAGTCCTATGATCTTATGTAATGTTCATCTCCATGATGAATTCTCACTATATTGTTTTCTGTAATTCATCTATCCTTGGTCTGAGAAGTGTGCTATTTCCCTAAAGAAAAAGTTGCATAGCCTCATAAATCTCACTGTTTGGCATTGGAAACATTTCATCTATGCAGCAAGGTGAATAATACTTTTGGAAATATGAAGTTGGTATAGTCCTCTTAGCCTTGTTTTGTTTTGTTTTGTTTTTCCAAATAAGAATGTCTGAGAATATAATCTCATATGAAGCAGAGAACAGAGTCTTTTAAGATGGGATTCATTTTGATTCTCTTTTCCTGCAAACACCAAATTATTTAATGTTAGTTGGAGTCCTCTATAGTGATGCAAAGGCTCAGTAGGCAAATCAGGCATTTCCAGATCACCACTCTGGCAGAAATCTGTAGTTGGATTTGTTAACACTTTGGCCTTACCTGCACAAAACAGAACAGCCAAGAAATTGGACCATTCCTTCCTTTTTGTACTTCCAGATTATTTTACACAGCTGCCTCCGTGCACTGCCCAAATCGTTGATGTGCTCCTTTCTGCAAGAAGCTGCATAGTAGAAAGATCTTTCCCTCTGTGCAGTAGAGAGGGGTTTAAACTCAGTCTCCAGAATTAAATGCAACTGAACTCCAGTATAATGCAGATCTCTATTGTAATGTCATGATTTACGTCAGTCTGTAGTTCATTTGTTTGATATAATCTGCAAGGTTCTCTGAGAACATAGAGGCTATTGGATACATGTTTAGTATTTCTACTTTTTTTTCCTCCATTTTTCTCTACTCTGCCTCTGTTGTCTTCCTGTATCCATTTGTACACGTGTTCACATGAATTCATACACATTTACTTATATACTTAGGTATTTTAGGCATTCTTATAAGAAGTCTGTTTTTTATTAAAAATAAATCCTAGGCCAATATTTTGTTGCTCTCAGCCAGAAAAAGGTTCAAGAACAGCTTTTACTCTGCCTGTGATGGTAGCATACATTCTTCTGCATGTGGCTGTTTATTCACTTAAAGGTGTCTGAAATATTGTCTAATTCCTTGCTCTCTACCGCAGTGTTCTTTGCTGCTTTATGGAATGAGTAACAGACTCGATACAATAAAAAGAATTAGAATTAAAATCAATTGGCTTTATTCTTCTTTGTCTTTATGGAAAATAATGACATAGAACATGCAATATTGTATCATTATCTCTGTAACAATTCTCATAAATTATGAACATATATTTCATTTATTCCTACCTATCTAGTGCCCTTATTACACATTTTCTTGCTTCATTAATGCAATATTCTTCCTTCTTTTCCTCCTGGAAAAGAACTACTTATGCCACTAAAGAAGAAAGTTTGCTAGTCTATTAAACTTGAATCGGTGAGTAGTTGGGATCCAGACAAAAAATAAGAAAAAGTCTTCCTTTAAAAAAAGAAAAGAGAAAAAAACGTAGAAAGTGCAAGAGGGTCAAAGAGTGGAGGGCAGAATATGTATATACATATGTGTGTGTTTATATTTGAAATTAAATTTAAGGAGGAGAGAAACAGCCTGAGAGGACAACAGCGATAGAAGTTAATGCACATTCAGCTTTTGAATTGGAGAATCTGTAAGAGCAATTGGCTTCAGAGCCTAAAACATGCATTATTACTACAGATTTCTGGATGATGAACATGTAAGTGATATATTTACCTACTGCGTTTATGATCTTTTAAGGGTATCTGGGGATTCTTTCTCTCGATAAGACAGCCTGAGACTTTGGATTCTACAGAGACTGTACTATGATACAAAGGCAAAGGCACTACTGTAATAGCCTTGGAAGGGCTATGTTTGTTGCTTGTTTCTATTCTTAAAGATAAGTGAGCATCAGTTAATAAAATTTCATCAGTCATGCCCAGGCTGCCTTGTCCTTGTGTAAGATGCAGCCCTTCCTAATGAGTGAGTTGTGCAATATTTAAAGAATAGAGAACTGACCCTAAGCACACTGAGGCATTGGAAATCTTCCTATTACTATGAGGGACTTTGCACAAACCCTTAAGATCACAAAGGGCTGTGTTTCGCAAGGCAGGCAGTCTCTCCTGTTGATGAATATTGCACTAAAACAGAATAGCCTGAGAAAGAAAAATTAAAGCATAATATAAAGTATGCAGCCCTATGTATTTTGAACTCTTCTGGTCAGAACTGCTAGAGTAGATATCCACTGCAAGTATTGCTGTCTTATAAATACCTTCCTTCATCCCAGACCACACAGGCACTAAGCAGTTGGTCCAGAGTCCCAAGGAATTATTGGGCAAGCCTGAAAACAGTCCTGTAACATAAGGCAAACAGTGAGGGAGGAAATCAAGCCTAGAAATGATGATTCTCCATGTAATCCAAAGATGTAACTGTCATACTGGCAGAAAGCTCAAGTCATTACATTTCTAGATATTGAAATGGGTTGACCTTCAAGTAATCAAGGCAAAACTCACTTCAGTCCAGAGTTCTTTAAACAGTTCATGAAGGCAGCACTTAAGCACAATAAAAAAATTTACTTTGAAGACATAAGTGGATTTAACTAGTTCCAATGACAGGTGAATTTTGCCCCAGCTGCAGTCCTTAGGCTTCCAGTAGACCTCACCAAAGTGAAGTTGTGTCTCATTTTAAATAAGCAAGTTGCATGTAGAGATGTATCTCCAAGTGAGATGTAGGTGAGCAAGTATGTGGAGATGTATCACATACTCACTGACTGTGACAGAGTCAGTACATGGGAAGCCTCCTTGAAAAAGAAAGGCATGGAAAAAAACCCGACACTGCTGACAATGAGGAGAGGAAGTCTTTTATGGAGTATGCTTACTCTCAGGATGCGCCTAACTTCAGCAGACAGTATTTCTCCATTGAGGAGCCAGTGAGTGCCATGTACAAAAAAAAAAGACAATGCATACCTTAAGAAGCAGTCATTAGATGTATGGAGGGTGCATGCACAATGACCTGCTCATGGCATCAATACTTCTGTGCCTGCAGCCCAGCTGTGCAGGACACAAGTAAGGATGTCTTCAATAAATCCCAGAGCTCAATGTGTGCATCATGGTTCACCTGATCTGAACTCAGCAATTGTTCATACTTGTAGGTAACTACTTATGTTAACCTACTTAACATACTTAAGTAGGTAACTACTTAAAAGGATAGGGATGAATGTTGCACCAGAACAAGTATTTAACTTTACCTACCTTTTTTGTTGCCAACAGAAATTGTCAACATGGAAAAAAAGTGAATGAGATAGATTGAAAAAGAAATGGGTTCAAGACAGGATGCTTAACAGAAAAACTTGTTGCTGAAATTATTTAGACTAGAACATATATTGGGATAACAATTTCTCTCTGAATCTTCTGAGTAAATGGAGTTTCTATTTTGATATCCGGATTTTAAAATTTTAAAAATTACTGTTCCTTTTGTCTTCTGTAGTTGACACAGATAGTGTTCAGCTGAGTTTAAGAAGATAGAAAACACGCAGAAAGCTGAAATAGGAATTTAAAGTGATGACTTGTTTTAAGAACCAAGGAGTTGGTGATTGCTCCAGAAGTGACGTGCACTAACTTTGTCCCTCCAGGAGGAAACATGCAACATCACACCACCATGCATATTTAAGATGGAGTAGATGTAGAAACACAGTGCTACTGCTAGCTTCTTTACTGGAAAGCAGTAACAACTGGCGAACATTTTACATTAAATATTTTTAAGATTTTTTTTTTAACATGAGCATTTTTAATCCTTTTGACTGATTTTTCTCTATTTTCTAAAATCAAAATAACATTCTTTTCCCCATGTATCTTTATTTCTCCTTTTTCTTTTCCTTGTTTCACATTTAAAGAAGAAAATGAGGAGGCTAGGAAGGAAAACCAATATATGAGCCTTTTTTCAATGAAAAAGTTAATATTTCTGTAAAATACCTAACACAAATGGAAATACTTACTTTAATTTTGACTGAAAAATTTACAGAACTTTCCAACCAGCTTGAATTATATAGTTCATAGGTTATCCAGCATAAGAGCAGGAAAAGTTTGGGTCTGGCTTTTCAGTTCATAAATATTACCTCCCTGCAATGATAGATCTATACGCTCACGCTGAACAATGGTAATTCCAGAATCGGATACGGACATCACTGCTTGTGCCAGTTGTACTACAAACTGTCTAAAGACAAGCGTTTTCTACTTTAGAGAGATATTGCACAGGCCAATAAACTTCACTGTGAAGAAATATTTGTAAGATTTCTGATTTCTGAAACTCATCAAAATGTGTCCCTTCTCCATTTAGATTTCATTACCTGAGATAGTGTTCTTCCCCATCATGCTCATTCATATAGCAAACCAGTCCAATGAGAGACTATATTAATTGATCTTTACAGTTTACATTATGATACTGAAGGGGAAAAATAAAACAAAATTGATATTTTACTAGTGTATTAAAAAAGAAAAATCCTTTCCTGCAGCGAATGACTGATTAACTCCTCATGTTCTCTCAGCTCTTCATATATTTATACAGAGCTATCTTTTTGGTTTTAGATAGAAGTGAGGTTATAAATATGAAAATATGCACCACAGAAAGAATTATTTTTAAATACATTCCTCCAGAAAGCCTAAGCCACTTGATACCATGGATCTCAAAACTAGAGTTTCAATAAGAAAAGTCACTATAATAACAAATAATGTGATGATTTTTTAATTATTATTATTTTAAGAACTTGTCTGAACCAAAAGCTTGCAGATACTTTTGAAAAACAACACAATTTACCATAGGTAAACTAAACTGAAAAGGAAATAGTTCATATAAGTTTTTCCAAAAGGAAAACAGTTTTGACAGAATCTTCTTTTTTTCCCTTACTAAGAGCTCTGGAAAAATAGCTTTTCTGCAGAGCTCAGTTACTGCATTTTCTTTGCTAATGAATTCATCACAGTTGTTGCCAGAAATTAAAGCAGATTTAACCTTTCCTATTCTAGTTAATCTTCTTAGCTAAGATTTTCTGAAACTGGGGCCTAATGTACAGTTCCTTAACACATGTTAAGATGGCAGAGTTATGTTTTTCTAGGGGATCAGCCCTTTTGAACATCAGGCCATTTATTTAGAATCCTAAATTTTGGGTCCATTTTGGACTTGTTACGTGTTCCACTTGAAGGTTTCACTGGCTGCCGAAGTGTTAAGGTGGGAGAGAGTGCTGATGAGCCCCTTCGGTTTTAAAGAGAGAAGAAGGAGTTTGTCCAGAATTGTCCACACCCATCATTCAGGGAACTGAAATGAATTGATTTACTTCATCACTGAAGGACAATTAAGATAAGGGTAGGACATTTTACTGGCTGAAATCTCCCATATATACATTGTTATCCATTGGCTAAGAAGCCCATGTGAGAGACCGTTGCCAAGGCCAGCTCTCAAACCAGAACCTGCTTAGTCCTTAGGAGGTTGCTGTACCTCGTATGGACATAATAGACCCTCTGCTGAAGCGGGGCATCCTGCCAGCAGACCCAGCAGGACACTTGCTGAACTTGTCGCAGCTGGAAGTCACTCTTTCTGCATGATGCACTCATATTATTCATTAAGTCACTTTCTGTCTCCGTATGAAACTGTATCAGCACATCTGTAACAGCATTAATTTCTGGAAGAAGAGAAAAGATGAAATGTGTTGAAAACAGAAGCAGCAGTGGAAAGAGCATAGCCACACAGCAGACAACACTTTGACTTCAGAAACTGGTACATGAGGGACATTTGTCCTTTGTTGCTACAGTTTTATGGTCTTTTAGCAGAGCATCAAACAGAAGATGCTGGGAAAGTATTGTTATCCCACAAACGTGAGGTCATTTACCTGGTGTGCGAGACGCCAATATACACACAGGGCAGAGGTATTTTATTTCATGTCTGCGCAGAGATGGGTGCTGGGTGGGTATTCCACAAAGCTAGCACAAAGTTCAGTCATGCAAGTACAATATTTATACGGTCTAGTTATACATATGCATAAGTAATTATACAAAGCAGTTTTCTATTAGTCTACATTTCTCTTGTTTCAACTTAAAGCTACAGTGCTGTTGTAATAATCAAATGTAAGTATACAATTCACATAATGTTGATGCTGCTATAGAAATCCATTGTAGAGCCCTACCCTATCTCCATAGGAACTTAGACAATGTGCCTTTGTCTAATAAGCAGGATGTGGCTGTCAAAAGCAGAAGTCTAACTGATGTATTACTAGTCTAGTTAGTAAACCATGAAGAACTGTTTAGATCTGCCAAAAAAGTAGGAAACTAGGGGAAAGGTAATTCCAACAGGGGGAGATTGCGACCACTGACTCACGGACCACCTACCCCAATTATACCACCGACTCAAATGATGAAGTTGAAGAAGAACAACTAAGCATGCATACTAATTTACATGCTGGGCGAAGATATTTTAACCAATCATGTAATAGAAGAATACTGCATATGTATTAGGAAGTTGAATATGTTAATGCTTTGTGTATAAATAACTGTTAATTTGAAAGCTTGGTGTGCTGTCTTGAGACAGGCACCCATATCTGTGCAAATATGCAATAAAATACCTCTGCTCTGTGTGTATATTGGCATTTTGCATACCGGGTAAACGAACCCTGATTTTTGGGACAACAGTGCTACTTTAATACTCTGCGCATGCTTGCAGGAAGTGGGGGGGGTAGCTTTCTTTGGTCTTTAATTGAGTCGGTGGTCATGATCTCCCCCTGCCATCTTTACCTTTCCCCTAGTTTCTGTAAATCCTGTTGACTTCATGTAGTGCCGTATCCTCCTAGCCCGGCAATCTCCCTTATAACAAGATGTTTCCTTTATCAGTCCTTGAAGTTCCTCATCGTAGTTTCTTCTTCGAAGGTTACTGATTAACAAGGCCTGCATATTCCCCTTTTATCAGTCTTTTAGCTCTTCTTCAAGGGCATAGTCGTTAGCAAGGCATGCGTTGTTTATACAAAAAGTGTCTTGTTTCACAAGGCCTTTATAGCCCTTACATCAGTATCAGACCAATATTATGCTATTAATATTCAGATCTGGTTCAAACAGCAAAAAAAAAAGTCTCCCTTAATGTGAGATAAAAGGCAATGTTCTTGGAGGATCTGTGTTTCTAAACAAAGGCAAAGTGGGATGGAAGTTTATTAATTTCTTTTCCCAATTAAACAAAAATGTTTTCCCATGATAACAAACCTGGGAAGAAGTTGTACTACTTGGTAAACAACCTTGTATGCTGTGTGCCATTTTTTGGCAATATTTATACTCTGCTCTGGACAGGGGATACTTGCCCTTCGGAGGAGCAAGATAGATAAAGACAAATATATAGGCCAGACTTTTTGTTCAGATCCTAATTTCTCTAAGCTCTTTATTATGCAGCATGACTGGCTAAAGTCATTTAGAGGAATGCCAACAGCTCTTATCACCGTTTCTTTATTTTTCCTTACCTGAACATACCACAATTAGGAAGTAATGCTCAGTCATCCCCATACTTATCTTTCAATATCCTTTTCTCTCTCTGCATGCTTGCATCAACCACTTAGCCCAGCCCAGGAAAGTATCCTCCTCACCACTATCTGCTTTCCAAATGCAAAACATTTTGTGACACTTTGAATGAAACACACTTCAGAAGAATAGATGGTGGTGAGTCATTTATCTGCCTGGTTCTTAGCTGTGATGTCTCCTGACCAGGAGATAGAAAAATACTTTCCTGGTATCTGTGCCTTTTGCATCTGCATGCAAGCAGGCTTTGGCATGTCACCCAGACAGAGCTGGGAGGAGATTCAGGTTCAACACACCAGTCTGTTAGGAGGTCCCCACATTCAAATCCCAAGGTGGATATGTCCTCAAAGTCTGTGTAAAGATGTTGCAGGATACAAGGAGCTTAGTCCAATATACCACATGTCTTTTGGAGATAAAGTCTAGCAAAGAGCCTTACTTAGTAGCAGGCTGTTGCCCTGTAAATGAGCATGATGTCCATGACTTGTTCATTCACTTTGAATCACAGAATATGCATAAGTGAAATTGGATGCACTGAGCAGGGAGCTGGGCTGATTCTTTTTTACTTCTCTAGCTTTAAAATTACCATGATAGCCAGACAGAGACCAGAGTTAAGCCAAAAAGAAACTGGTTGAGTATCTTGTCTGAGGCATAGAGTCTATTCCACTTAGATCTTCCTGAAAAAGATTAAAGCAGATGTTAAACACACACAAAAAAATCACCTTCCATACCAAACATGAGGCATCTTCCAAGCACAGAACATTAAGCTCCACAGAGGTTAGGAACCAGTAAGAGGTTTTTGCATCATCAGGTTTATAACACATAGGAAAAAACCAGTCTCCTGTGTGAAACAGCAGCAGCTTTCAAACAGTTTGTTCAATGTTACTTTCCATATATGCTGAACAGCCTTGGAATCAAAAGGTCCTGTCCAGAGGAAAAGATCACAGGTGGTGAGCTAAGGTACTCTCTTGGTATTCAAGCTCACATGTTTCTGAATTCGATAGAGTATACAGCTTTTTCAGAAAGTTACTTCCAGTGGTGAAGACAAATGCTCCTCAGAACAACACCCAGTGAGCTGTGACTGGAACCCTACAAAATGTTTTGCTCATAAACTGAATCTTCATGCATGAACAATAAAAACCTTTAGGGACCAGCACTGTTTGATGTGGCTAGAATGAAATCAAATAGAGTGATCTGTCCTGCTTATGTTCATACATCTTTCCTTCAGTATGAAAAAGCAAAAAGAAAATAAGTACTGAAGACAAAAATAATTTTATTACTTTTTTGTAAATTAAGTTCAAAGTTATTTTCAGTTCTCAATGATATGTGTGTAATATGTAACACTTTCTGCATGGCTTCCAGATTTATGTGGGAATTCCTGATTTTGGAGGTATCCTCTCATTTCTAGTGCATTATTTCAGCTAGTTCCAGTCAGCTGGTTTATTCCAGGACCACACACTTACTGAGGTTTTTTACCCACTCAGGTGGGTGGCATCCTTCATATTCTATCTCGTTTCTATACAGTTCTCTGGGGTCAGATTATATATGCTCAGATCTCTGTTTCTAAAATTGAATTATCAGAACCTCAAAGTTTCAAAGCTACCATAGGCTTCAGGACGTTGGCAGGAAGATACCTCCTGAGACATAGAGTCCAGACCTGCTTTGTTGCAGGCAAATGTGACATATGGACAACACTGAAAACTCAGCCATTTTAGCTTTGTTTTGCTCCTGTGACTACACTACCAAGTCAGTTCCAGAGTCTCATTCTTCTGTTCTTATAAAATTTCTTTTTAATCTTTAGCTTATTTGCTTCCCAGCCATTACATACCTATTTTATCTTCCACCAGCATTGCTCTTTAGCTTAAGTAGCCTGTCTTACTTCCTGATGTTTACCCTTGTCTCGTCCCACTCGGTGGGTTGCGAGAGGGGTGAATCTTTTTGATTCCCCGAGGGTTTGTGTACCGACAAAGGCCAATCTCTGCTCAGCAGAGCCGCATGGTCGGTAGAGTCACGACAATGACTCAGAGGAACAGTCTGGCCAGCAACTTTATTAACTGGCGAATTCCACAAACGGACAAACTTAACCAACTGGCGAGTTTAACGAATGAACAGAGGCGATTTGGCAATGGAGCTATTTTCCAGGCAACCCGTCACAATTTATCCCAAACTTGCATATATTGGAAGAGTAGAAGAAGAGAGAAGCGAGAAAAGGAAAGGAGAAGAGAGGAGGAAAGAGAAAGAAAAAGTATCACCACCCTTGGATCCCGCGATGACAATGACAGACAATCCTCCAGTGGTGGGCGCACGCGTGGTTCCCTGGAGGGTGTGTCTTTTATAAGCTAATCCCCGCCTCCAGGTACACCCCTTCAGGACTTACAAGGTTCTTGTTCTAGAAAGTTCTCAATCTTCTGCGCAGGCGCTGGGGGAGGGGGGTGGTCGTGAGGGGTCTCTCGGGTGGTTGCAAGCCCCTTCCTCAGATCAACTCTGTGTGACCTCTGGCCATATATGGTAAGGTCCGTTGGAACCCGGAACCGCGCATCCTCCGAAGCGCTCTCCACATCCCGCACGTCCAGCTCCCGCTCTTGCTCTCACTCTCCCCCACCCCGTGCTCTCCGACCTGCCGTCGCCATGCAAATAGTGCCTCGTGTCGCCACAATGTTTGAGACATTAACTCTTTCAGTCTCTCACAACCCTCTCAAAATGTTTATTTGCTGCAGTCATATTCTGTCACCTTTCATTTTGCCAGGCTAAAAACATCCAGCTGCTTTCATCTCTGGTAGTTCGGTGGATTCTCTGTTCTCTGGTCTCTGTAGTAGTCCTTCTTTGTGCTTTCTCCCCTTCAATTTTGTTCCCATAATCATTCTCGGTATTTCAGACTGAGTCAGAGTAGTACATTGCACAAATTACGTTCGTTCCTCCCTGTATCACCCAGATCTTAGAACTATCCACATTAAACTGATAGCTTAAAATAATTGGTGAAAGATTGATGCACCCAAGATTATTATCTTCATCCTTATCAGTCCTGATTCTAAAAGCAAAAATTCTTACTATCGTTCTCGGAGCAAATAGCCTGGCAATTCAGTCTGTTAAATTAATTTTATTTCAATTCCTCCTGTCCTCAAGATCATGCAGTTATTCCTGTAAGATATTCTCATCTTTCTCTGTAGTGATAGTGCCTCCCATAATAGGTTAAACTAGCACATTTCATCTCAAATATACAGCCTTGGTTTACAAAACTTTCTGTCATTTTCCTATTTGTGGCAAATTCAGGTTTTACTGTGATATCTTTAGTAGCAATGAACTGTGGAAACACTTTAGCTGGTAGAAAGAAATTACTTTTTAAAGGGAAATGGTGATTTGTACATGTTGAAAAATTTGCTTTTTGAGCATATGGAGTTGGTCTTTAGATCTATGAATATGTTTAATCCAGACTTTACAGTAAATTGTCTTAAATCAAGAGATTCTTAACCTACAGTTTCCTCAAGAGAAGCTGGGAGAAAAACAATCTCATTCTCTCTTATTCTCTCTTTTAAAAGAAACAAATATTTTCTCTTTCACGTCCACACACACATACAACCATCCTCTAAGCTATTCATTACATCCTTAAAAGACAACTAAAGTTAAGCTATCCTTTGAAGATAACAAAATGCGAAATTAACTCTGGACTGAATGACGTGCATATGGCCATGGAGAATTATTTGTGAGCTATTCCCAGTGAAATGTGCATATGTAATTTGATTCCAGTTGTGTTTCTTGAAGAAATAAAGTCTTTAGTGTCACGTCCCTGTTGCACTTTTTCACTAAAACCTAAGCACCACACAGCACCAAAATTTTCACATTGAACTCTCCATTCCCCTCCTTCCTCTCCTATTTCTCCCTCACACATGCAAATAGCACACACTAGGAATATTCAAGAAGATGTTATCCAGTTTGAGGTAGTCTTTGCATGGCAATCTCACTGGTTGTGCTATGTTTAGGGGTTCAGTGTGTTTATGCCTTTCTGGACACCCACATTCATATTTTCAAGCCCTCTGAGACTGCAGGGCTGTGATTTATGGCATGTATTTCAGACTCGTGTTTCTTTGTAAGCCTGAAAGCTGGTGAGTTGGGAGTGTCTATTAACAGTGTTTCAAGAAGACCTGACTTTTCTGGTCTTTTAATCTCTTTAAATTACAGGATGCATCTCAGGGTCATGGATTACCCTGAACATTATCAGTGTTCCTGCACTGGAAGATACCTCTTGTCATGCTCCTTTTTCTAGCCAAATCGGCTTACTTTGTGGCTAGAATTAGCATCACCAAGTTAATGATAATTGCCTGTGTTTGTTTGCAGTGCTAAGGTTTTCATGAAGAGGATGCAGTTCATTGAACAACTATTTTCTCTAACATCCCAGGTGACACAAAAGTCTCTTTTGTGAGAAAACAAGTTAATACAAAGCCTGTGTCCCAGTATAACCTTTCTCAAGGTGACTCAGATTTGAGAAAAATAATAAAATTAACAAAGACCTTTCAATGTCGGCTTCACATTCTGAGCTTAGATCATACCATGAGGAATAAGTAGTCATATACATGTGGGTATGGTGATCTGTGAAAGTGTCAGCGTGCAGAGGAAATACCCTTACTGAGAGTGGCAAGAGAAGAATTCTGATTTGATGGTGTTTACCACACATTTTTCTATCAGTTTAAGAGACTGTAAGTTAAATTAGTCAATAAAAAGTGGGATCTCATGTCGGAACATTGATATTAACAGAGAGGTAGTGAATTCTTGTTTTACACAATAGGATCAAGTAGGGGAAGGAAGGCAGAATGATCAGGATCCATCCATGCCACAATGACTCTGAGTGACTGATGGTTGAGACACAATAAAGTGTGTTCATCCCTGCACATCCACCTGGACGGCTGCTTAATCTAAAGGTCCATAATGGGGTCTTAAAGGTATCTTTTCTCCTCTGCCCTCTCCTGAGAAATATTAAAGACAGTTGAGATGTAGCTTAGGAGATGTAAGGCAGTTCCTTCTAATGTCAGAAGATATGTCAGAAGATCTTTTTCCATGCTGGATAATCTTTTGCAAAAGCAAATGGGACTTTTTTGTCAACTATCTGGAATTTGAATAAAAAGGTAGAAAATTATTACAGTCAGACCAGTTAACAACAGCAGACTAGTCTCCGTAACGATGGATGCTGCAGTCAGAAAAAAAACAAGTGTAGAAACTAAACCCTCTTTTTCTTTTCTCTAAGATAATATTTGCTTGTTATTTTGACCTCTTCAGAAACTTTTGTCACACCCCACAGCCAACATTTGCAAAATCCTTTGAAGACAGAAAACTCTGCAAAAATTGTAAATATTATTAAGTTTAAATTCTGTTGACTTTCAACCCCCTGAACTGATAAAATAATAAAAAAGGAATAGGACCTGAGTATGGCTATGCATTCCAGGGGGAAGTATCATGCTTTTCTGTAACTGGATAGAAAAATATAGTTTCAGAGGAAAGTGCATGTTTCAGAATATTGTTACTTTCTAGGAGCTGTAACATATGATCTGGGGCTGCAGCTCCTTTTCCCCCTACCACGCAGTCAGAGTTCAGATGTGAAAGGAGCAGACTTTAGTGAGACATTTAGGCTTTGAGTAATTGCTGAAAAAAACTAACCAGAATGAACTGAATGTCAGCATAAGTCTCATGACCACCTTATCCTAATATCAACTGTAAGAATAAATACTGGTTTTATTCAGGTAATGATAACCTGTCTAAAATCACTTCCTCCACCACTTTGTGACTTACTCATTCTTTTCAGAAATACCTTTCAGGAAAGGTATTACTGACAAGGTATATTGTTATATATGTAAATACATAAGAAGCAACGGCTTGGCAAGTGGCACTCCATATTATGAGGAAACGAAACTTCAAGAATATTTTCATCTTCAAAATTAACTTTACAGGAGACTGTCATGCGTTGATCATTTCTCACTTGTGGCAAGCAAGGCTGTAACATATCATAAGGGACAAAATAACCCAATAATGCAGCATAGCAGCAAGACAATAAAACTAAAAGAGTAAGATTCATTTCATCTGCACTAGCTCTGTGTACCTAAGATAGGCATCTTGCATTCTTGTATAATCAGCAGACAGAAACAAGCATTTTTGGGACACAGTTTTAGACATCTATTTTATCATGAGATGATTCTCACACTGAAGTGCCACTTTCTCTCCTCTAAATATAAAGGCAGCCTACAGTGACTAGCTTGGAAGCAGATGTCAGTGCTGTAATAGTTACATTTACTTACATGAACCCTGACGGAGATGTCTGGCAAGTGCTTGCTATCTACTCTGAGGTATGTATGAAGCCATTGCTCTTCACCTTTCACTTATTGCCTTCAGGTGTTTATGGTTGCTCCACAATAAAGATATAACATGGAGCCATTTGAGCACTCCTCATCCATTTCAGAGTAAAATCAAATGAGTCCTTAAATCATCTTCAGTGCCAATCACTTTCACAGCTTCAGTCTCCTGGACATGGAGTCAGATGAAGATTTTGCAGATAATTCATGTGGAAGAGGCACATGTACAACAGCAGTATGTGCATGGCAGAATGCAAACGGGCAGAGGGAAGAGAGACTTTGAGCACTGCAAAGATGTAAGTATCCCACGAGCCAGAGGAGAGGAGAGGAGAGGAGAGGAGAGGAGAGGAGAGGAGAGGAGAGGAGAGGAGAGGAGAGGAGAGGAGAGGAGAGGAGAAGAAGGAAGGAAGGATGGATTTCATAAATCTGTCTCTGGTTCCAAGGTTTTAGAAAACTAATCTCATTCTAATACATCTTTGTGTGACTTTAAAAGTTGCTAGATCATGAGACAACACCATCCATCATAAAAATGTACTAGTCTATCAGCTGAATTAGTATAACTGACCACATGCATGTAATCCTGTTGTCCCTGTTGCATGGTCAAACAAGGACAGCATTTAACGAATAATTCTAATGATTGATTAATATTTATCTAAATATAGTGAACTTGAGATTGTTCCATACTTGCTTTTATCTACATAGATCCATTCAGTAATTTAGTCTCCATTTAACAGTGAATTTATTGTGGAATGACCTAAGGTCTCTGTTTGGACACTTACTCAAAATTCAAGTGACCTTAATTCAGTGTAACTTTGGAAGTGAATCAAGCAAAATCAAAATAAGACCACTTTAATTCTCAGTCAGAGATCCACATGACGGTTTAATGAGATTGAAATAATCCACTTTAAAAATTAATTCAGGATAATTTTGCAAGTGTCTCACCTCTGTACAGACAAACCCCTAATACTTCGACAGTACTACAGTTCAGATAAAGTAAAGCCAGAGCTTCAGTCTATATGAGACAATGCAGAAATTAACTCAAGCATTGACTGTGTTTGATCACATATCTGTGCAGGACCTACCATACTGGAGTCTTGCTCTTCATTGGCCACAAAAATAAGTGATTAATCAATATATTGGTTGCATGAATACCAAGGTCAGTTATTTAAAATATATGAACCAGTGTACTGAAAATGCATACTTTTTTATAACTAATGTTCCTAACTAACGCTACAGGCTTGGGGAAGAGTGGCTGGAAAGCTGCCTGGCAGAGAAGGACCTGGGGGTGTTTGTTGACAGCCGCCTGAATATGAGCCAGCAGTGTGCCCAGGCGGCCAAGAAAGCCAATGGCATCCTGGCTTGTATCAAAAATAGTGTGGCCAGCAGGACTAGGGAAGTGATTGTGCCCCTGTACTCAGCACTGGTGAGGCCACACCTCGAATACTGTGTTCAGTTTTGGGCCCCCCACTACAAGAGGGATATTGAGGTGCTGGAGCGTGTGCAGAGAAGGGCAACAAAGCTGGTGAAGGGTCTGGAGCAGAAGTCTTATGAGGAGTGGCTGAGGGAGCTGGGACTGTTTAGCCTGGAGAAAAGGAGGCTGAGGGGAGACCTTATTGCTCTCTACAACTACCTGAAAGGAGGTTATAGAGAGGTGGGGGTCGGTCTCTTCTCCCAAGTAACAAGTGATAGGACAAGAGGAAATGGCCTCAAGTTGCGCCAGGGGAGGTTTAGACTGGATATTAGGAAATTTTTCTTCACTGAAAGGGTTATCAAGCATTGGAACAGGCTGCCCCTGGGAAGTGGTTGAGTCGCCATCCCTGGAGGTATTTAAAGGACGTTTGGATGAGGTGCTTAGGGACATGGTGTAGTGGTGGTCTTGGCAGTGTTAGGTTTATGGTTGGACTTGATGATCTTAAAGGTCTTTTCCAACCTATACGATTCTGTGATTCTGTGATTCCACATCTTTGCTGTCTGAGCAGTGTCTTCTTCTTGTAGGTCCACATTTTAAGGATAAGCTGCTGGGCTTATTATTTGTGGATGACTCTCCTGACATTTCTTGTGACTCAGGATCCCTTTGTACTCTGTTTCTCAAATGGTATAAATGATCTTGAAATTCTCATGTCTCTCTTTGCACTGGTTAACAGATAGGTATTGACATATCAGTTGATTCTAATCATGCCCTTCCTCATTTATCCTTGGTTTGTACAAGCTATTAAAGATCCTCCACCACCCCCCAACAACTGTAACTCAATCTCACATTCTGGAATTGCATTTGTACTACTACCTGAAGAGAAAGTAAAGGGTGGATTTGTCCAGTCTAGCTCAATTTAGCAATATTATTCAACAGTCTCCTAGGTCACCATAAGCCAGTGATTTTGTTGTTACTTGCAAGTTAACATTGCAAGTTATGTGCTCAAATTTAACATCCCTTCTGCAGCCAAAAAAAAAGAACTAGATATTCTCCTTTTCTTCTTTTGTCCTTCTAGGGCTGTAATGAGAACAAATGGAAGTGACCTTACATTGCGGGACACTCCTTATAGTGTTTTAATACAAATTTCATTACACTGAAAGTCTTGCAAGGTATTCATAAGAACATTCATAAAGTCTTTGTGGAGGGCTTAATAGCTAAAACAAGCTATTGAAATTAGCCAATCATTCTATAATTGAACTCCCTATGAATCTTTTACTGCAGTAAGGTGAAGTAAGTTGCCTGAGGTACTAGATGTATGTTTTAGTGCTTGGTTATGTGCAAAATAAATAAATGAAACTGATAAAAGTAAAGTGTAAGAGTTCACAACTGTTCTTTGGTGTGTTTCTTACAGCCTTGAACCTTCGAGTTCAATCCATATTGGATTCTAGACTGGCATTTTCTCATTCTTCATGGAGATTTTCATTGAGTCTTCTACCATATGCCACACAACCAAATTAACCATTTGATACCATGGAAAATATGGAAGTTGTATTTTGTATTCTTATCCTTAAGCTATAGTTTTCCTTCTTCTAGCCCAGAAAAGATTATTCACCCCTGGAATAGGTATATTCATATTAATACCAGTCTTTAAGCTTCTTCTGTAATGAAGATGTCATTGTGCTGGGTGCCATGCAAACACAAATACAAAAAATACAGTGTCTTTCTCAGAGAATTTATAGCTAAATCAAATAAATAACATCAGTTCTTACAAAATTGTGTGCTTGAATGCCTAAACTTTACACCCTTGATCCCCAAAAGGAAATTCATGCTAAGTTGGGTTTTGTTATGTGCACTGGAATAATTAGGTATCTCAGAAAGGTGATCCAGGAAAACCTAGATGCTTAGCAGAAATCTGTCTTAAATTCATCAATGAATAGTTCTCAAATTTCACGCCTTCTCTGAAGCACAGCTTCTTTACAGGAAGTTTATTTCTTTTTCAGTTAAGTATGCACAGTGAGTGGGATACAACACCCTTGAAGGTGTCTATCTCTGCTTGATGACTAGAGAGGAAGCCTAGACAACAATTAAATGAGATACCTGCTAGGATATGTCTGCCTTAGCAAGTAGTGAAGATCAACAGGAGTGGATCTGTAGAGCTGCTGAGGAGCTGGTGTCCATAATGTGTGGTTTCTTCACCTCAGATCAGCTCTGCTACAGCCCAGTGGGCTGAATGTCCACTTGTGGTTGGATTACACTGGATGTGCTCCAGAAGCAAATTTTACAAAGTACTTTCATCTGTGGACAATCTAGTTTATGTATTCCACAATGTGAACCAAAGCATAGCCAGTGAGGAAGAACAGGGAATTTGTTTGGGAAATGCATTCCTAATCCAAATTCAAACAAACACACACACACACACCCCAATGTAAATACACCCTTAATTAAGGCTAGAAATAAGATAAATCTTATCCACATATTCCTGGTTATTTTTGATTACAAGGCACTGTATGTCATGATGTTAGTGGTCTCTTCTAGACCTTTGCTTACAAATTTAATACTTCAATGTAGAAATGTTTTGATAACTTTTAAAAATGTAAATACTGTCACATCTGTTTTTTCATATAAATTTTGGCTTGTTTTAATAATTTTGGATTTGTGTATATACATGCATGTGCATTTGTGTTAGCGTGGGGGTACATAAATACATATATACACACATATATATGTGCATACACACACACACATACATATATATATATAAGGAAAAGATCCTGTTAATTACAAATAAAATATATTTCTCTGTAAGTATAATGAAGATGAAAGAGGAGAAAGGGGAAGCTCCAAAGAGTGCAAAATGGTTCAGGCAGACCATGTTTTGTATAGTCTGCCAGCAGAAGAATCAGAACTGGCATTTGTCTAGCAGAGTGATTTGCACCCAGGATTGTTGATGGCCCTGTGAAAAGAGGCCCCTCTCCTGGCATGTGTCGTCCTACTGTAGCATTAAGGACATTACCAGAATTTCTTAGAGAGTCTGAAGGCCATCACAATGTCATGAGCTTGTCGTTTACTCAGTGGAGAAAGAAGGTTGCGATGTGCCCATCTACACAAAAGAGGCAGATGCACTGACTTTTGAAGGGATACAAAATAGTGATACCATGCTTCTTCCTAGCACAAAGAACCTTCTACTTAATACTAGGCAAATATTTAACAGCTCATTAGAACATCACAATTGGAGAAGGACATCCTTATCCAAACATGTACTTACATGTTTGGCAGCTTTGACTGAAGTTGCTGTGAATCCAGCCAGTAGATAGCTTGCCCTAGTTAATTAGTCATGCCTTCTCTAGTGTCTTGTCAGTCCTTGGCAATCATGAAAGTCTGGACATAGGCTAAGGCACAGCACAGTGGGAAGGAGGGCTGAAAAAAAAGGATCTTCCATCACAGGTGAAATGATAATTAGTCAGACGTATTTCAAGTGACAGCAGCATCAGAGCAGATTGTGCATGGTATCCTGTAATTTTCTATATACTTTTAATTATCTTTTAATTATTAACAGTTCTTGTCCACTTCAAACGCATTTGGCTAGCACCAAGCTTCTTTTTGCTTTTTTCTTTTCCATTTTTTCCCCTACTTGTTCTAATCTAGACTCAGTTCCAACTGCTAACGTATCAATGTAAGAAACTGCAGTCAAGCACAGCCTGTCCCCAAATCCCAACCTCTATAAACACGATGGCTCATTAATAACTTAAAAAGGATGATGACGCTGATAATATTTATAGGGTCCTGCCAGCCAGGACTGCCAAAGTTAAGGAAATTAACATGGAAAAATTGTCAACTGCAAAACATTAGTGTTTATCAACAGATCAATCAAACTTCAACTACTGTAAATTGTGCTTTTAGCTAAATAAAATGTATTCACAATGACAATTTATTGAATGCCTTATTTTGTTACACTTGTGTATCAGTTTCAATGAGAGACAGATAAAGAAAAAAGAGCGAGACAGAAACTCCTACACACCCCTTTCCCCCTTCGCTCTCTGACTCCCCTGACACCTGCCAAACCTCCCACAACTGCTGAGCTCTCAGAAGTTACAGCTACATGTTTCACGATGAGTGGCAAATCAGAACTGGTGAACAAAATTCTCATGAAGTCAATTAAGTGTTAATTAGCTTTGACTGAGGGCACATGATTCTCCGGCAAGCTGAATAAATGTCAAGGTGACGAGGCTGTATACTAAGTACTGGGTTTACACGCGTGGAGAGCTTATGATTTAAAGGGTTATTTTTTTCCTTTCTTTCATCATTGCCTTCTCTCTCTCTTTTATGTCAGAAAGAGACAGAATGCTACAGTGAGAATGAAGTTTTCCTTCACTTGTTCACAGACATATTTGCTACAAATTGTTGGATAGGAAATTTGCTGCAAATTGTTCGGTAGTCCTGCTGACAGGAAAGTGATTTATTGGCATGAAAGCAGGCTTTGGAGGGAAATAACAGAAAGAAACAAGAGAGAGCACAGCAACCCCATGCAATGCTACAGGCTTGGGGAAGAGTGGCTGGAAAGCTGCCAGGCAGAGAAGGACCTGGGAGTGTTGGTTGACAGCCACCTGAATATGAGCCAGCACTGTGCCCAGGTGGCCAAAAAAGCCAATGGCATCCTGGCTTGTATCAAAAATAGTGTGGCCAGCAGGACTAGGGAAGTGATTGTGCCCCTGTACTCAGCACTAGTGAGGCCACACCTCGAATACTGTGTTTAGTTTTGGGTCCCCCACTACAAGAGAGACATTGAGGTGCTGGAGTGTGTCCAGAGAAGGGCAACAAAGCTGGTGAAGGGTCTAGAGCAGAAGTCTTATGAGGAGCGGCTGAGGGAACTGGGGTTGTTTAGCCTGGAGAAGAGGAGGCTGAGGGGAGACCTTATTGCTCTCTACAACTACCTGAAAGGAGGTTGTAGAGAGGTGGGTGTCAGTCTCTTCTCCCAAGTAACTAGTGATAGGACGAGAGGAAATGGCCTCAAGTTGTGCCAGGGGAGGTTTAGACTGGATATTAGGAAATTTTTCTTCACTGAAAGGGTTATCAAGCATTGGAACAGGCTGCCCAGGGAAGTGGTTGAGTCGCCTTCCCTGGAAGTATTTAAAAGACGTTTGGATGAGGTGCTTAGGGACATGGTGTAGTGGTGGTCTTGGTAGTGTTAGGTTTACAGTTGGACTCGATGATCTTAAAGGTCTTTTCCAACCTATATGGTTCTGTGATTCTGTGAGAGAGAGAGAAATTAGAAAAGTATGACGTTCAAAGCTAGCTCTGATCTTAATTCATTGTTTGCTGGATCTTCTATTCTGAATGGAACAATCAAATAGTTAATAATAACTAATAATAAAAAACCTAATAAATAATAACTAATTATATAAATAAATATATATATAGGTGATACAAATTATAATTTGGTCAGTCTCTGCTAAGAATTTAGCCTGCTGAGGCTTGAGAAGACACACAAAAAGAATTAAAAACAAACAAACAAACAGAAAACCAAAAAAACTTGAGTGAAAACTGTACTGTGGTCTGGAAGAGACTCAGTTAGGAGAAGTGAAAAGCCAGACAGTGTATCTGCTGCCATGACATAAATACTAGGTGTAATATTTTATTTTTACTAGCTTAAACCTAGGTTGGGGTCTAGAGGCCTCAGTCAAGATCAGGGCCCCAGTCTCGTAGATGCTGTAAAAAAAGATCACAAGTCCTTCCCGCTAGGATTTTACAATCTATACCTGTGATCTTGCAATTAACTTACAGTAGGTTGTTTCCAACACTGAGCCCATTACATGACTGAGGTTTCAAACAGACAGGCCAGAGGAAAGGTGTGAGGAAGGATACATTATTACCACGTTTTACACGTTCAGACGGAAAAATTAAGTGCCTTGCCCAGGGTCACACAATATATGACACTGATAATGAAAAAGCTGGGAATTCAGGCTTGACTTCAAGAGTCCAGGATGCTGTTTGCATTGCAACACTGTCCCCACCAGGAAGATTTCTGTAGAGAGCTAATGATATCCCAGTTTGGGTGACAGACAAGGAACTCTCAACCGTGACTAACATTTTCAAGGAGGTCTTTAAACTGGAACAGTTAATATTAATAGACCAGAAAATGAAGTTATGGGCATATTTTAGAGGATACAAGAAGTAGACTAACAGATTTCTGTTAATTTCTGCTTTGTGAGACTAAAATGAGGAGGTAAGATCTGCACCTAACTCGGACACTCATTGGATATGCTTGCTTAAACTCATGGTTTTAACAGATGTTGTGGTTTAACCCCAGCTGGCAACTAAGCACCACACAGCCACTCACTCACTTCCCCCTGGTGGGATGGGGGAGAGAATCAGAAGAGTAAAAGTGAGAACACTCGTGGGTTGAGATAAGAACAGTTTAATAGGTAAAGCAAAAGCCGCGCACGCAAGCAAAGCAAAGCAAGGAATTCATTCACTACTTCCCATGGGCAGGCAGGTGTTCAGCCATCTCCAGGAAAGCAGGGCTCCATCACGCGTAGTGGTTACTTGGGAAGACAAACGCCATCACTCTGAATGTCCCCCCCTTCCTTCTTCTTCCCCAGCTTTATATACTGAGCATGACATCATATGGTATGGAATAGACCTTTGGTCAGTTGGGGTCAGCTGTCCCAGCTGTATCCCCTCCCAACTTCTTGTGCACCTGGCAGAGCATGGGAAGCTGAAAAGTCCTTGACTAGTGCAGCAACAACTAAAACATCTCTGTATTATCAACACTGTCTTCAGCACAAATCCAAAACATAGCCCCATACCAGCCACTAGAAAGAAAATTAACTCTATCTCAGCCAAAACCAGGACAACAGAGGACTTGGTGTTTGGGAAAGACACTTCAAGTTCCTTGTCAAAATCTTTGCCTTTCCGTTGACATATCTAAGAAAAGGATAAAGCACTTTCTGTAGGAAAGGGGAAAGTTTGACAGCGATAAAGGAATCCTAGCTTCAGAACAGAGGAAAATAATTTCAATGTCAGACTTGGGTCTGGGAGAATTTTGCTCTGGTCTTGCCCATGCACAGATGGACTCTATTATTTCTGAGGGAGATCCTTTACTTGTCAGTTTTATAAGATCGTTTCAACTTTTTAATCTGGCTACTTCTCACAGGAGTTCCCAGTGTAAAGACACTGTGAAGTACCTTGACTAGCTTCACAGTCATTGGTCTTAGGTCTCATCAGCTTTGGAAAAAATTGAGAAAGCTTTCTACTCAACTTTTTTGAGATACAGGCTTACCAGCAATATCAGAAAATGAGAAAAGGGGACAGACCACCATTTGGCCTGTTTGATTCTGTCTTGTGATTTGAAAGAATTGTGAGATACGTAAAAGAAGACAAAGTAAAAATATGTCTCATTCTGGCTGGCAGAGAGAATAGACCGCCTAGAAGAAGTAGATATTAATTGAATCTGAAAGCCAGCACATTATTGACTAATCAACATGAAAACATTATACGTAAATGGACTGTGGAACTCCACGACACAGGATATCACTGAGCCAAAAGATACCATAAATATCAAGAAGGATTAAGAAAAGTCTATGGACACAAAGAGAAAATATCAGTAAAATATCTTGAAAGAAATATTTAATTTCATAGTCTGACTGTTGGTATAGATTTGTAGGTAATTTTTTTTTTTTTTTGGTAGGTAGCTAGGAGAGAATATTCTGCACCTATTTCTATTGACCAGAGCTGGAGATAGGTTACTAGATGAGAAAAACAAACACATCTGTTAGAAGATGGCAGTTATAATACTTCTCTGTAGGTTTATTTCTTCTTTGTACATGTAGACACCAGAAGTCTAGAAAAGTCTTCTTTATGTTTGTTTTGTAAAATATTTTTTACAGTTTGTGGTTTTCCGTTTGAAAATATCAGACGTTGTGGATGAATGTTATGGTTATTGATTCTGATAGTAGAGTTGGTCAGCAAATTTGAATGGAGGGAAGTTGCCCACATAGCGCCTAATATAGAACCTGAATGACTCCAGTGGATAAGTGAAGGTAGCCTCCACCATGGTCCTTCAGATCAGCAATATGTCTTGATCCAACAGCCTTCTCAGAGTGATGGGTGAGCATAGCTATACTTTGGTTGATCCATGGTAGGCTTCCCTTTGGAACCAAGTGTACTGGAAAGTAAGATGATGTAGACTTATAACTCCAGCTCATGTCCAGTTACTAATCAGAACTTGTCATGGCATCTTGTCATGGAGCTGATTTTAATTGTTTGGGTGTATTACTACTTCATTATCATAGTCATGAACGTTAATGAGGATGGAGTGTTTTCCAGGCATTCCAGATGTTGATTTTTATTTTTTCTCCCCTGCTCTTCCCTTGTTGTCACTGCCTTATAAACTAATATGAATGACCATTATAATTTTTTTTATTAGGAGTAGGAGATGCTTTATAGTATTCCTGTCAGGAAAATCAAAAAGAGAACAGGTTGCCTACATCTTCTGGATTGTGCAGCGGAATATACAAGTAATGCTCCTACAAAAGAGATCAACATTTAGATTTCAAAGTGTATTAGAGCATTTTTCTTCCTAAGATACGTCTTTCTGGCAAGGCATAGGAGCTCTCAAGTAGGTGTAAATTACATTTATGGCCATGACTGTAAGGTTCATTGACATGGTTAGAGCAGTATAAAGTAGTCTCAGTGAAAATGACAATCAGGCCCTGAGGTTTAGACAGATGGATGGACAAAACAATATTTGTGTAGTTTTATGCTACCTTTGCAAAAAGAAGTCACCGGTTTAAAAGAAAAATAAAAATAAAAGAATGCATTGCAAAATAAATTGTTCTATTATGGAATAAATCCCAGAAAATGTAACACAAACAAAAACAAAAAAAAAAAAAAAAAAGAAAAGGACTTACTGTTCTCCCCCTGCATGTTGGTGAGTGAATATAAATTTGATAGAAATCAGATAGGATAGCTGAGTTCCAGCTTTGACTCAAACAGGGCTCTCCTGTACGATACTGGCTAAATCACTTCTCATACACACATCATCATTCCCTGAGCCTTGGTTTGCCCAGCTATAATATTGAGATGATGGCCTATATTTTTACTTTAAAACACTTTAACTCTATGCATAAAAAGTATTACATGAAGGCTTTTGAATATTATAAGAACACTCATCTATTCATTCCTCTTATAAAATATATGTCTGAATTCTTGGACTGATCTCACTTCTATATCAGAAATGTTAGAAAGGATTCTGCATCTCACTATTTCACCTTACAAATTAATATATGTGCAATCTCTTCAGTGTCTTCTGTTCCTAAATCACAGGAGAAATAACTCAACTACCTGCTTCTATTATGCGAGCTCTGAAATAAAGGAGCATAGCATTAACTCTTCTAACCCTGCTTCTATTTGAAAAAAGTACACTCAGCTGTATGTCCATGAAAACAGCTCTACGTATTGTAAGCTACGCACCCTGTTTTGAAGGCATATATTTATATGAATACATTAATATATACTTCAATAAGAGTTCATCTAACATTAGACTTCAGTCACAGTTTTTAACTACAGAATCTAGCAACTTTTAACAGCATTTAATAATCTACATAATACATCTATACCTTCTAAAAATAACTTTTAAGGGTGTAAAAATGTAGTCTTTCTTTGCAAAGGATAGTGGAAATTCTAAAGCACAGTGATTTATTTGAAAAGAAGCGCTGTAGTGTCACAACAATCACTGTGATGAAAATGAAAATCAGCACCCATTTATGAAACGCAAAAAAGTTAAAATTACTATTTATTTTGCTTTGTTCAGGACAATGACTTTGCTCTATGAAGCTAAAATGGCTGGACTGTCATCTAGTGACAGTATGTTCACAGCTATGTTGCTATAACACAGGGAAGGTACAAGAGCATTTTCCTGGTGATACTTATAAAGATGCATAAATTTTATTTCATCAAGCTATATCCAGGCTCTGCATTTCAAAGTACTTACAGCATTTCTTAAATCCTAGCATCCTTAATACTCTATCACCACTCAGCCAATGGACATGCATCATTGTTGCGGTTTAGCCCCAGTTGGCAATTAAGTACCACACAGCCGCTCACTCACCCTCACCCCTTGTGGGATGGGGGAGAGAATCGGAAGAGCAAAAGTAAGAAAACTCATGGGTTGCGATAAGAACAGTTTAATAATTGGAACAAAAATAATAATAATAATAAATTGTAATGAGAAGGAAAACAACAAGATAGCGAGAGAAGAACAAAACCCAGGGAAAACAAAAAAACCCCAAGTAATGCAACCGCTCACCACCTGCCGACCGACGCCCAGCCTGTCCCTGAGCAGCAATTGCTGCCCCCTGGCCAACTCCCCCCAGCTTATATACTGAGCATGACATCATATGGTATGGAATAGCCCTTTGGCCAGTTTGGATCAACTATCTTGGCTGTGCCCCCTCCCAGCTTCTTGTGCACCTGGCAGAGCAGGGGAAGCTGAAAAGTCTTTGACTAGAGTCAACATTACTTAGCAACAACCAAAACATTAGTGTGTTATCAATATTATTCTCATACTAAAATCCAAAACACAGCACTATACCAGCTACTAGTGTGAGAGACTGAAAGAGTTAATGTCTCAAACATTGTGGCGACTTGAGGCACTATTTGCATGGCGATGGCAGGTCGGTGAGCACGGGGTGGGGGAGAGCGAGAGCGGGACATGCGGGATGTGGAGAGCGCTTCGGAGGATGCACGGTTCCGGGTTCCAACGGACCTTACCATGTATGGCCAGAGATCACACAGAGTTGATCTGAGGAAGGGGCTTGCAACCACCCGAGAGACCCCTCACGACCACCCCCCTCCCCCAGCGCCTGCGCAGAAGATTGAGAACTTTCTAGAACAAGAACCATGTAAGTCCTGAAGGGGCATACCTGGAGGCAGGGATTAGCTTATAAAAGACATGCCCCCCCCAGGGAAGCGCGCGCGCGCCCACCACTGGAGGATTGCCACGTCCGTCATTGTCATCGCGGGATCCAAGGGTGGTGATACTTTTTCTTTCTCTTTCCTCCTCTCTTTTCCTTTCCTTTTCTCCCTTCTCTCTCCCTCTACTCTTCCAATATATGCAAGTTTGGGATAAATTGTGACGGGTTGCCCGGAAAATAGCTCCATTGCCAAGTCGCCTCTGTTCATTCGTTAAACTCGCCAGTTGGTTAAGTTTGTCCGTTTGTGGAATTCGCCAGTTAATAAAGTTGCTGGCCAGCCTGTTCTTCTGAGTCATTGTCGTGACTCTGCCGAGCAGAGATTGGCCTTTGTCGGTACCAGAAGTGGGATAGACTGTTCCTCTGAGTCATTGTCGTGACTCTACTGACCACGCGGCTCTGCCGAGCAGAGATCGGCTTTTGTTGGTACACAAACCGTCGGGGAATCGAAAAGATTCACCCCTCTCGCAACCCACCGAGTGGGACGAGACAACTAGGAAGAAAATTAACTCTATCCCAGCCGAAACCAGGACAATTATTCTTACAGAAAACTCATCTCCTCGTGGATCCTGGTGCATTAAGTTTGTGCAGAAAGAATTCTGCTGCATTGTACTGGGGGGAAAAAAAAGAGCTCATTTACACTAAGTGTTTGTCAGAACTCACAAAACTTTCCACTTGCTCTTTCCATAGCTGCACAGGGCTTGGTTGATTGCTTCAGCCATTAATATGTTCCCAAGAACCATTCTTTGCTTGTTATTCTACATTCTTCCTGACTGCTATTTACTGATGTCAGTTGTGCCAGTTGATGCAATTAAAATGTGATGAAGTCAGCTGTTTTTGATGGTATAGAAAAATGTTGAACACAGAATTATTATGACAAACCTATTATACTTGCAACGATTTCTAAATTAGGACAGTGGTGCAGGCCAAATCTTTTATTGTCCTTCAAGTTCTTATCAGCATAATGCTTTCTGTGGTACTGAAATGAGTATGCTGAAGATACACTGAACAACATGCTGAAAAAAAGGCATTTAGCTGCAATACTTCTCACATTCTCTTTATTCAAGTCTACAGACAAGTATTTCCTTGTCGTCTTATCCTACAAAGTTCCTTAAGGTCTGGAAATGATCACAGAATCACAGAATCACAGAATCGTATCGGTTGGAAAAGACCTTTAAGATCATCGAGTCCAACCATAAACCTAACACTGCCAAGACCACCATTACACCATGTCCCTATGCACCTCATCCAAACGTGTTTTAAATACCTCCAGGGATGGCGACTCAACCACTTCCCTGGGCAGTCTGTTCCAATGCTTGATAACCCTTTCAGTGAAGTAAAATTTCCTAATATCCAGTCTAAACCTCCCCTGGCACAACTTGAAGCCATTTCCTCTTGTCCTATCACTTGTTACTTGGGAGAAGAGACCGACCCCCACCTCTCTACAACCTCCTTTCAGGTAGTTGTAGAGAGCAATAAGGTCTCCCCTCAGCCTCCTTTTCTCCAGGCTAAACAATCCCAGTTCCCTCAGCCGCTCCTCATAAGACTTCTGCTCCAGACCCTTCACCAGCTTTGTTGCCCTTCTCTGCACACGCTCCAGCACCTCAATATCCCTCTTGTAGTGGGGGGCCCAAAAGTGAACACAGTATTCGAGGTGTGGCCTCACCAGTGCTGAGTACAGGGGCATGATCACTTGCCTAGTCCTGCTGGCCACACTATTTTTGATACAAGCCAGGATGCCATTGGCTTTCTTGGCCGCCTGGGCACACTGCTGGCTCATATTCAGGCGGCTGTCAACCAACACCCCCAGGTCCTTCTCTGCCTGGCAGCTTTCCAGCCACTCTTCCCCAAGCCTATAGTGTTGCATGGGGTTGCTGTGGCCCAAGTGCAGGACCTTGCACTTGGCCTTGTTAAACCTCATACAATTGACCTCGGCCCATCGATCCAGCCTGTCCAGGTCCCTCTGCAGAGCCTTCCTACCCTCCAGCAGATCAACACTCCCACACAACTTGGTGTCATCTGCAAACCTGCTGAGAGTGCACTCGATCCCTTCGTCCAGATCATTGATAAAGATGTTAAACAGAACTGGCCCCAACACAGAGCCCTGGGGAACACCGCTTGTGACCGGCCGCCAACCGGAGTAAACTCCATTCACCACCACTCTATGGGCCCGGCGGTCCAGCCAGTTCTTTACCCAGCAAAGAGTACACCCGTCCAAGCCATGAGCAGCCAGTTTCTCCAGGAGAATGTCGTGGGAAACCGTGTCAAAGGCTTTACTGAAGTCTAGATAGACAACATCCACGGCCTTTCCCTCATCCACTAGGCGGGTCACCTTGTCATAGAAGGAGATCAGGTTGGTCAAGCAGGACCTGCCTTTCCTGAACCCATGCTGGCTGGGCTTGATCCCTTGGTTATCCTCTACATGCCGTGTGATAGCACTCAGGATGATCTGCTCCATCAGCTTCCCCAGCACCGAGGTCAGGCTGACAGGCCTGTAGTTCCCCGGGTCCTCCTTCCGGCCCTTCTTGAAGATGGGTGTCGCATTAGCTAATCTCAACTCAATCTCTCACTGATAACAGTGTTTTTCCTTAGTTCATTACTGAATGGTCTGCTGTGTCTTACTACTTACTGTCACGGATGGAGTGAGAGTGCACTTCACTCGTAGGAGAAAAGTAAAAATGGAGTTTATTGATACAGAATAGGGAGTTAACAAAGTTCAATGCGACAGTGATTTAACAAGATTCAATGGCGAGGTACACTTGATTATTTACTGCATAGAGGACAGGGTCAGACAAAACTGTCAGGGAGACCCTCCCATTGAGTCATGAGGTTTGGAAAAGGATCCCCTTGCTTTCTAAACTCCTTCTCAGAGAGGAGTCTAGGTGCGGCTAGATCCAGTCCTAGTCCCAGACTTGGTCAACGGTTTATGTCTAAAGGATTATATATGTGCGCAATCAATCCTTTCTATCACTTAGCTAAGATTCCAAAGTTTAGCATGCTATTAGTCACTTACCAAGGATCTGTTGTGGCAAGGAATCTCTCAAGCTCGAGGAGTAACCTTGAGAGGCGTCCCTGCTCAAGGGGAGATCCTGGCATGCAGCCCGCTGCTGTGCAGGAGAGCTCAAACGGCTCTTGGGCTGCTCACTGTTTATGGGGGATAAGATGATTGACCCATAGTCATATTTGCATGCTGACCACAGATTTTAGTTTCTTTGGTGGGCACATTGCACAATAGCCCTAGGCTATTGTGTTGTTATCTGTCTCCTGAATCCACTTTGAGCTGATGCAGCCATCGTGACCAGATGCATCCATTACAATCACCACTGGTGGTTATCACCTGAGCAGGGTTGCAGGAGATAAAGTTTGGGGGTGGGGGAAGCACACGGTCATACTTACATTCTTCCAGCCAAAGAAAACAAGATTTGGAGCTAGAATTTGTCATAGTCTCCTTCAGTCTGCCTCCATCCAAACTTCTCTGGCAGCCCAGTCTCTACTGCAGGTTGACATAGGCACACCTAAAATAACTCTAAGCAGCTTAGCTACCTAAGTGAAAGCTCTTGTGGTTATGTACTGCGTGTGGTAGAACTTTCCAGTTTCAGTGTTTTCCTACCCTAACCTACAGCAGCTGGTGATATAGGCAAGTGTCTCTTCCCTGGCACTGTTACCCGGACTCTAAACCAGTATCGCAAATGGGTCCCTACTGACTGCTGTAGTGGGAGACAGGAGCTCCTCAAATGGGAGGAAGAGATTTCCCCTAGACAAGGAGAAGTAGGGACCAGATGCAAGGAGATCTACGTTGCTTTGGAATAAAAATATGGCAAATTATGGCATAGTGGAATAAGTGCAGTAGGAGAAAGGCGTATGTGGGTATTGCTGAGTGCTGCAGGAATACTGAGCCACTGGTGTTTCCTGAGGATGTAATGTGATGTTACATTTCTTCCAGTGGCAAAGCAAGTTAATAGCTTTCCTGTTCTTTTCCATTATTACTTATTTGCTCCTGCCTTCATAGGAAAGGTCAAGATGTGACAATATAAAGAACTGTGAGGCAAACAAGAGAGAGACAGAATTAAAAAAATATGGCCTTCAGAAATTGTTTTCCTTTTCACGGGTCTGGTGTACAGTAAAACCCTAAAACCACACACATAATATGTATATGTATATGTATATGTATATGGCCTCACAAATCTGAATATAGATATATTTTTATATACATACATGCATGTACATATCTATGTTTATATAGCAACCCCTTACATGTGCACTGCAGAGAGAGTGAATACATTAAAGCCACTTTTCTGCCAGGCAAAATGCTCAGAAACTCAAGAGGCTTCTATTGCTTCTTTAGCCATAGACCAGGGCTTGGTTCCAACCCATCCAAAAGCAACTGCACCATGCAGAAATACCTTAAAACTATTTTTGCACCAAATGGGTTACATTTCTAATGCTTATACTTATACTGTAGACCTTATACTGTGCCATGCTGTGTCCATTTTGGACCTTGTCCTTAGCAGTTCCTCCAATCCTGAAGCATTACAGAAATTTGATGGGACTTTAGCATACCCATAGGTCCAGTAGTTTCTCTCTATGAAAGAGTTTAAGAAAAACTCAAAACACCCATAAAAAATGCCATCCCATAGTACAAATCGGGGGATGGGAAATCCGATTCATTAAGTTTCTGCTCATGTCTCTGTTTCAGCCTATTTCCATGTTTTCAAAAGAAGTTACCACTTCTTCATTACAGTTCTTCAAACTACTTCTGTAAAAAATGCTGGTTTAGAAAACAAGAACAGGAAAAACTTACTTTAGAGGAGAGATTGATACATTTTTTAAACCAGACCTTGTCACAGCACCAGATTAGAGTGTAGAAAAAAAGCAGGTCAATAAGCAGAACCAGGGAATAAGTTTCTGGGGGAAGGCAGTGTAACCAGATGAAACCAAAGTGATTAGTTTGTTCTTTGTAACTAAGCAACATAGAGATAGGAGCAGGGTAGACAATGCTTTAATATATTGTGTTTGTACACCTATGGCTATAGATATGCTACTATGCCCAAAGACAATTGGACAAGGAGTAGTACAGACATGCTGCTATGTTCCCAGTACAGCCCCAGCCCATCTTGACAAAGAGTCGAGGGTGGTTAGAATAATTGGTTTGTGTTAAGGGTGCCAAATCATTGTTAGGGAACATGCACCATGAAGAAGGGAAGCAAGTTACATAAGCAAGGTGGGATTGCGCATGCCCATAAGAAGGGGTCAACTAAAGGACACACCTGTACGATCACCCAGGACCACCAGAGACCCCCACGGAAGCCCCTCGGAGCTCAAGGACGCATGCGCAATGACCACACGAATATGATAATTAGTTCCAGGAAATAGAACGAATATGCATGATCATTCCGGGAAATTTGATGCATATGTATGTAACTGGACAATATAATTTTCGGCAGATGTAACCTGAGGTATGCACGCTAGGTGTGACGATCCCCTGTGCATCCGGCACCGTAATAAAGAATGCCTGCTTCTTAATACTACATTGGTGTTAAGGAGTTTGATTCCCGATTTCGGTGACAGGAGGAGCAGGAATCTTCTCAGCTGGATTTGCTGCTTTAACATGGACCACACTGAAGGTAAGACTCAGACTGGGTCCTCACCCCAAACTCAAACCCAAATACATTGTCTCCCTCTTTTATATTCCTCTGTGACTGAAAATATTTTTATGTGTGTTGATTTTATAGTTGCAGATCAGTTTTTTATTTAGGATTAGAAGATGCTATCTAAACAGAGTGAGAATGGTTATTTGGTAACAAGGACCAGTATACCAGAACAAATAAATGGCCCGTTCTACCCAGTATCTGGTCTCTGGAGTCTGCAGTGGGAGGCATAAAGTCCCCATATTGTAACTAATTATGCGGTAATATACCATGGGAGATTGTCCCTAGCTGCCTGTGTTACTAACTCATCTGAAACCTGGATGTACAGGAAATCTCAAGAGAAAACTTCATTCTCTCAAGATTTCCAGTTTTAATAAGTTTTACTAAAGTTCAGAGAAACAGAAAAAAATTGACTGCTTTTATTTTTACTCCAAAGATCGTCTTAAAACTTTGAGGTTCTCTCCTTGCAAGCTCACACAGTGTGACAAGATTTCACTGGTGGGGTTTGGTTTTAAGACAGGTTTGATTTTTCCTGCAGAATGTATAAAAGTTATCAGCCACTGTTTTAATTTTGTTCTCCGTGTGCCATTCATTCCACTGAAACTTATTGAAAATTTTGTCAACAATCAGCTTTATAAAAGCTTTGCACCTTGTCTGCATAAAAGCCCTATTTTGATGAGAAAATGACTATTAATGAGAACATGTTCTTTTCTGGCATCAGACTCTAAGAGACACAGGTCATAAATCTCTTTGATCTTCTTGCAAAAAGCTGGAATCAAGAAATGTGGAAGAATGGTTAAGTGAAAAAGGACACAGCTTGATTGATGTGAGCAATCCAGCCTTTGATGGGGCCTGGGAGCCAGAGATCAAGGTGAAATTCCCTTGAGAACAGCAGAAGGAGTACTTGGTAAAGCAAGATAAGCGGGACTAAGTCTGGGAAAATGCTGATAAACCCCCCTTTGTGAACAGTGCGTGAACGGCAACTTTGTACCAATCATATAACTGTTTTAAGCGCGTGGACAAGTATAGTTATCCAATGGAATAGTCGCTGTTAGCGCGTGCTTTGCTTAGCTTCTATATAAACCTGTCAAGTAATCTGAATAAACGAGAACGACCATACTCATATTGAGATTCATCGTTACTCCGGGTCCGTCTCCCACTCCGACATCTGGTAGCAGAGGATGGTTACGCACCGATGAAATCTCCGTGACTGCGGTAAGCAGCTAGAGGAGGGGAGTGGGAAACCACGGCTGAGAGAAGCGCTGCCTGGGGCAAGAAGCAGGGCAGACTCCGGTGTGAGGTCGCTCCTCACCTCTCAGGCGCAGTGATGGAAACAGAAGCTGCGGCCACGTTGCTCACTGGAATCCTCTCTAAGAGAGGGATAGAAGCACCAGTGAAGCAGTTAATAAGGTTGATTAAGTTGGGACAATGTTGGGGTCACTTTTCTGACACCTGCATGTTATTTTCCGTATCGGAATGGCGAGATTTTGGAGGAACGATGTGGCAGAAAACAATAGAGGGGAATGAAAAGGAAGAAAAGGAAATAAGGGCGGTTCGTGGACTCTGGAACATTGTCTTGGAAACTTTGAAAGCGATGAAGGCGGAGAGGGAAGTAGCTTGCGCTGCTGCCCAAATGTTAGGTCCGGGAGTGTCTAAAGATAAGCCCGAAAACAAACCGGGACCTATTGCGCGATTTTTTGGGCTGCCTGCTGTGAGAGGCGCGTCTGGAACTGTCTGTAAAAACGTTTCTGAACTGCGTGTTATGGCGGAATCAATGCAGGCGCCAGAAAAGGCGGAAGTTCCAGTTAGCAGGGTTAATGCAAACTGTGAAGCGAATGCGGAAGTAGCTCCGCCAAAACCCCCTGGAGGGGCGGGAGCGACAAAACCTAATGACTTGGGCGGAACAGCCTGCCGACTTCCCCCTGCAGCTCCGCCCAGTGAACCACCCTCCGCGCCTCCGTTGCCGCCCTCAACCTCATTCTATCCGCCTCTACCTCCCTCTACGGAATCCTCTGGAACTACCACATCACCTAACAGGGAGGAGCTGCCACAATCCTCTGATGCCACTGCAAAAATGTTGCAAGCAGTTTTAAAACGTCTTGATACTCTGGAATTACAAACAAAAAGGAAAGGAGAAGCTGTGCCTCCATGTTTAATGAACCCTCCAGCACTCCCTAGAACCACACGCTGGAGTGGTGTCATCAAAGATGCAATTCTAGAAGGACACTGGAAGCCTGTGGGGGAGGGCTGAAGGCCCTGCGACATTAGCGTTTCCAGTTATACAGGAAAACGGGCAAGGAAAGTGGAAAAGAAAAAAAAAAAAGCCAAATATGGATTATATTGCAACTGGTATCCTCTTATGTATGCATATACAAAGGATGATTAGATGTAAAGCCTTCTGTGAGACATTTTATATGGAAAACTATTTACAAAATGTATCGGGTTGCACCAGACAGCTGCCTAAATTCTGGAATGAATATCTGCTAACCATTTATATGCCAAGATTGTCATTCACAGTTACTTTGTAACTATATCCAGACCACTAAAGCAAAAACATTATTTGGCAAGTATTATTATTTCATTATTAACCATTATTATTTCATTATAATATTAAATAAAATTAAATATAATATTAAATATAAAATTAATAAAATTATTTAATTAAAATTACTAAATTTAATTTTTATTAAATTATTATTTAAAATTATTAAATTAAATATAATATTAAATATTAAATTAAATTTCATTATAATATTAAATCAATATTATTTCATTATTAATCATTATTTTCTGATTTACAGTTGCACTGGTACTAAATAGTACACCAGCCTAACACAAGCATGTTATTATGCTTTTTCCTCACTTTACCAATCTCTGTGGTCTACCATGCCCTCACTTGAAATTTCAGACGTCTGTTTCTAATTGGATGCTTCCTTTTGTGATAATAAAGATGATTCATATAGTGTCCCCAAAAAAAAAAAAAAAAAAAAAAAGGGGGGGGGGGTCAAGGGTCTTTCCCTGGATTGTGATGATGAACTTGCCCTCCTCAGTACCACTGAGAGAGTGTTCCTGTCCCTGCTCATACCTGGGGGGGCAGCAGGATGAGCCCTGAAACAGGTTGGGCAATTAGCCTGTTGGGCTGAAAAACAAACAAATGTTACTACCCAGGTAATAGAATCATTATTAGAGGATCAAGATAGCTTACGCCACGCAATTTTGCAAAATAGAGCAGCAATTGATTTCTTGTTATTAGCCCAAGGTCATGGTTGTGAGGATTTTGAAGGCATGCGTTGTATGAACCTGTCTGATCACAGTGAATCAATTCACAAACAACTACGATGGCTGAAAGAGCATGCCAACAAAATTCGACAAAATCAAGGGGTTTTTGATGAGTGGTTAACCAGTTTGTTTGGGTCCTTACCATCATGGCTGAAGGGTTTGTTAGCTGAGGGATTACGACTTTTAATAATTTTAGTTATCATAGGTCTGTGTTTTTGTGTAGCATGTAGCTGTGTCAAACAGGCTTTTAGAACCATGATAAATCATGCCTGGATCGCTCAAAAACAAGAAGGGGGAATTGTGGAAGAATGGTTAAGTGAAAAAGGACACAGCTTGATTGATGTGAGCAATCCAGCCTTTGATGGGGCCTGGGAGCCAGAGATCAAGGTGAAATTCCCTTGAGAACAGCAGAAGGAGTACTTGGTAAAACAAGATAAGCGGGACTAAGTCTGGGAAAGTGCTGATAAACCCCCCTTTGTGAACAGTGCGTGAACGGCAACTTTGTACCAATCATATAACTGTTTTAAGCGCGTGGACAAGTATAGTTATCCAATGGAATAGTCGCTGTTAGCGCGTGCTTTGCTTAGCTTCTATATAAACCTGTCAAGTAATCTGAATAAACGAGAACGACCATACTCATATTGAGATTCATCGTTACTCCGGGTCCGTCTCCCACTCCGACAAAGAAAAGAAGCAAGTTCATTCTTCCCCCCCCTTTCTTTTTTTTTAAGCTCCCGATTGAAACAATTCCATTTAGTAATCAGTAATTTATCGTGCTTGCTTCCTCCCACCCCCCTTTCCTTCTCCCTGTGCTTTTGTTTGGTTTTGATTCTTTATTTCAACATACCAGAAAATCTTTCTGGATTGTCCTATCTATTTATTTCCCTTGGTTTCACAGGGGCAGAAGAGGAGAATTTTTCAAGTAGGATGGTGAGGAGAGCATTGGGGTGGTTTTGGTTTGTGGTTTTGCTGGGGTTTTTTTTAGACTGTAGGTGTTGAGAGTGGGGAAAAAAACCACGAAAAAGAAACTATAAAAATGAAATGTGAAGAAGAATAATCCTAATATTCTAGTTTAGTCAATGAACTGCTGCCTTTCATAGATGTGTCAATACTGCCATCTCTTGCTTCTTCAACAACCTGGGCAGGAAACTGTAGTTTAATGAAAATTGGAGACTGAACATGCACTTGCATACACGCACACGTAAAAGAGCTAAGTTTTCCAAGACAGGTGAGTGAATTTTCCCTGGTACATTTTGCTGTGTTTTAAGAGGATTTTTTTCTTAATTTTCTTCTTTCTGTTGCTGTGTATCTTCATGTGCACCTTAAATAGTACAGCTGCAGCAACTAGGACCTCAGCTAGTGATTTAAGATTGCAATGTGAGTTAACTCTAGCCATTCTGAAGAAGAGAAAGAATCTATATTATAATCAAATAATGATCAAATTAAGCTTGTATGTCTCCCCTGCTGTGATGACAACATGCAGGTATGCAAATACACATGAAATATACAGTTGTATCTATTTTTTAATAAAAGTCAACTACAATATGAGTATTTTAACAGTAAGATAGGTAAATCTTCTACTGAAATAATTTCCAGAAATTGCAGGCATGAATGTATATCTATGGTTATAACAGTGATTTGGTTTGATAGGTCATGAAATATCATGTTGCATAAATGCAGTGGCCAATATTTTGGACCTTATGACTATGATCTATAGCAGAATTATTGTTTCACAGGGATAAACTCACAAGAACTGCACAGTCATTTGCCAGTGAGCAATGTTGTTTTCTAGGCTGGTGCAAACTACATACCAAGCTTAAATGTCCAGCTCTTCAATTTTAATACCTTCACAAAAAGGTGTTATTTTCTCCTTTTAATTCTTATGCAGTGGTAATAGCTATACCAGAAATATGTAGTCTTCTGAAGTGAAAATCAATGAAAGTTTCATACTTAAAGTAAATATTGATTTCTTAAGTTAGATGGGACAATTTCTGGGGTTTAAAAGCATATCACCATTTGGGTGATAAAAAGAAAGATTGACACTCAATTTTTTTGTATTATTGCAACTTACTGTTTGGTCCAACACCTGGGTTTTGGTTGGGTCGTTACAAGTCTTCCTGTGCTCACCTAAACATGAGCAGTTGTGCTCCTATACTTTGATAACTAGTTATTCTCCAATTTGTTCTGAAACTTAAAGTGCCAGTCAGAGGTGTAACCATGGAAAGGCATATGATGATACTGTAGAGCTATGGGTCAAGTTTACCATCCTCCAGGTTTCTCACAGATCCACGAGGTTGCTTAGCACACACTGTCCATGAGTGGTGCATTAATCTAGCCCTGTAGTGCTATCCCAGCCAAACACAGGACTAGTATTTTATTATTCCCTTTCCTCATCATCATCATTTGTTAATTTTTGTAATTCTATCTGAGCATATTTATGGTGTGTATGTATGTGCATATGTGTATGAAGTGAATGGTAATTAAGGGGCAAAAGCACTAAACTTGGCAGTTGTCTTCATTGCAGAGCAAATGCTTTATCAACAAACCACAGGTGTGCAGCACTGAAGCAGATAAAAACATATAGGACCTGAGATGACAGTTCTGTTTTCAAAATACATTAATCATCCAAGGTAAATTTGTGCATCTGTTATACACTGTAGGTGTTTCACTTGTTTTGTTCCAGAGATATTAAAATAGATGAAAATCTTTTCCCTTTTGAATGTGGTTGGTCCAAGAAGTACACATGGCATTTTCCTACTTGATATGACTTCTCGATCTGTCACATCTGCTCTGCTTGCTCCTGTAAGGTCACACCAGTCCTCTGCACAATGCTGTCGCGGATGGAGTGAGCGTGCACTTCACTCGTTAGAGAAAAGTAAAAATATAGTTTATTGATACAGAATAGGGAGTTAACAAAGTTCAATGCGACAGTGTTTTGACAAGATTCGATGGCGAGGTACACTTGATTATTTACTGCATAGAGGACAGGGTCAGACAAAACTGTCAGGGAGACCCTCCCGTTGAGTCATGAGGTTCGGAAAAGGATCCCCTTGCTTTCTAAATTCCTTCTCAGAGAGGAGTCTAGGTGCGGCTAGATCCAGTCCTAGTCCCAGACTTGGTCAACGGTTTATGTCTAAAGGATTATATATGTGCACAATCAATCCTTTCTATCACTTAGCTAAGATTTCAAAGTTTAGCATGCTATTAGTCACTTACCAAGGATCTGTTGTGGCAAGGAATCTCTCAACCTCGAGGAGTAACCTTGAGAGGCGTCCCTGCTCAAGGGGAGATCCTGGCGTGCAGCCCGCTGCCATGCAGGAGAGCTCAAAGGGCCCTGGGCTGTCCACTATTTAAGGAGTAAGATGATTGACTTATGGTCATATTTGCATATCAGCAAGAGGTTTAGATCCCTGCTTCAGGCAGCCCTTGGCTACTTTGTTGCCATTCGTCCTCAAGGTCCAGCATAAGCTGGATGCAGCTATCAGGATGACTCCCACTGATGGTTACTGCTTGTGCAGGGAGCAGGGCGGGGGGAGCACACCGCCACACTCCACCCCGTGACTATAGTCAATTCGTCTTACCTTCACAGAGTGGTGGTACGGTCACCTCTTGCCTCTGTGCCATAAATAGTATATTGATAGTTTGTGCGCTTATAGATCCATGGTAAGTAGACAGTGAAGCACTGCTATTTGTTATGCATTAATTTGTATGTTTTGGGTGGTTGAAGTTGGGTTATTTGCTTTATCATGTGCCAAACCTTTATATACAATATAATTATAAGCAATAGACACACTAATGTTAGAGTTAGTAAAATGACAACTGGGTGAAGCATAAGATTAAACACTCCCATTGCTGTTGGTGACCATCCAAGAAGAGTTTCCCACCAATGGTGTTCTCCATCCTTCTTCACTCTTTCCAAGACATGGTGTATCTCTTCTGCATCATGATGAACGGTGATCAGAGTTTTGTGTCCATTGTTTCGGATGCGTTCCAGCAGTTGACACAGGTCATCGTGTTGTAGTAGTTTCTTCACCAGTGTAAGATTCATTCCGATGGGGGTAGGCAATAAATCTCGACTCACTGTATAGTTAGATTGTAACAGTTGATAAGACGTAACAGGAGCTGAATAATTGAAGTCACATCCCACAATTTTAGTAAAGTTACAAACACAAATATTTGAGCGATTGCTTGTATCTACAGTAATGTTATCTACAAATATAAAATCACAAAGGGTTCTCATACAAACACATCCTTTTCCAATATACACAAGTACAGTTTCAGGGACTTCATAAGGTCGTATTTCAAAATGACAAACATTTTGTTCAGTGTCAAGACAGATGTCTTGGGCTTTGAGGGTGTTACTCTCACAAATGAATCCTTGTTGTTCCCGTACAACGCATGTGTTAACATCAACAGTTTGCCATTTGTTTCCATTTTGGTGGGCCCATACTCTATGTTCTAATGGATAGAGTATAGTTCCATTGTGATTTAATCCCAACGCAATGATTGGGTAGATGGTGTATACCGAAGCATTGTGTATTGTTAAGACAAAAGCTGTGGCCTTATTGCTAATGGGGTCATAAGTGAAATTGACTAAATACCACCAGGATTGGAATTCTTTCTCAAATTTAGTTGCATTATCCCAAATTACCCTTCGACTTTCAGTGGGTAAGGTGCCCTCTTCACCTTCTCTTATAATTGCTGCTACCATAGATTGCATCCACAGTTGAGCTTGGATACAACTAAGAGCTAGAGAAACATTGGTCTGGGCTACACCAAGTGCATCCACAATCAGTTGGTGGTCCCTTTCATTAATTCTTTTCCACTGAGGTAATATATCAGATAAGAGCCATTGGTTAGTTCCCAATGCTAATAGAGAAGACCGTAATGGGTGTTCTAATTTGTTTAAATCACTTGTTGTTGCGCTCAGTTTGTTTATGAGTACTTCGGCATCGATACTATTTAAGACTCCCAATCCTGTCCCTATGATACCGGTCACATCTCTCCTTGTTCGTCTTGGAGAGGTGAGGGTTCGCCCATGTAACCATGCTAACCATCCTGCATAGGACGCACCTAGGAATGGTGAACAGGTCGGTTTGATTGCAGACATATTAATTTGCATCAGTAGTTCTACTCGTTTAAGAGACCATGATGGATTAAATAACACTTGTTGTTGGCCTGTATTTTTGATCACATATGGTCCAACTTCAGAAATCTGTGGGGATAGAATTTTCTCATCCTTTACAGTCAGGGCGGATGTTGTGCTAGGCTCAATAATGTCTATTTTAAATTTAAAGGATAATCCCACACGATGGTGAGCCCAGAGGCAGACTACAAAAACAGGTTGTACTAAGGTAAAATTGTACCAACAGTCCAGTCTTTCAGAGGCGCAAAGTTTTGTATCTTTGGCTATTGGCTTTGATGTAATGTTGTACACAGAAATCTGAGATGCCTTCCCATGGGTAGACCCATTGATCATCCGGCATCCTATTTTAATTTCTTCCCCTGTTGTTCCTCAAAGTCGGGGAACTTTATCATCAGCTTCATCTTTATCCCAGCTCCATTCATTTTCTAAGTATGTTTCAGTTCCGTGCATGACCACGGTGGAAAGCTTTAAATCTCCCTTACTAGAGTGTATTCCCATACTTCCAGTGTACTTAACACGAGCTTGGGACCATGGCCATTCTAGGGTTCTTTGACCACAGGCTAAGAAAAGCAGCATTGTTAGGGTTTGGAATAGTAACACGAACACAGCATTTCCGTCTGCCATCCTGTGGGGTGCTGTAAGAGAAAATAGAGACTTGTTTCAGTGGGGAGAGTCCGAACAGGTTACCCCATTAAGAAGAAGGAAAAATCCATCGTGAACTAATTCTGTGTTTTGCACCACTGCTATCAGTAGCTTCCCAGGCAAGTGGGCCACGAGGTTTAGTTAAAGTCATAGGCACAGTACCGATGGATGGTAAATTGACCGTCACAGGCTGTCCTGGCTGTAATGTCATTGGATATTCTCTTTTCCTAGTAGGTGGAGCACTAAGCTCAGTTTTTACAAAGAATGCTCGGCTTACAGGGCTTCCAGTAGGCCCATATTGATTATTTAATTGATGGAGTACTTTGGGAAGTCTCGTATCCCATTGAGCTTCCTGTGGTTTGAGATTCCTTTTCAACAAGCCATTAGCTCTTTCTACCATCCCATTTGATTGAGGGTAGTATGGGGTGTGGAATACCCATCTAATTCCCTCTTGTTTTGCCCAATCTTGCACTTCCTTACACGAAAAGTGTGAGCCATTATCACTCTGCATAACATCAGGAGTAGGTAGATTTGAGAACCAAACTGATAGCCCTCGCACTGTATTTCGCCCATCGGCTTTCCGACATTTAGTCGCCATAAGCATGCCGTAGACTACTTCCACTCCTGTAAGGATGTATCGATATCCTGCAGAGGATTTGAATGGTCCAATATAATCAATTTGCCATGTAGACCATAAAGCTTTCCCTTCATTGATATGTAAAGGTGGTGCTTTAGCAGGATGATCTGCTTGTAATTTCAGTCTACACTGAGGACATTCTGTAAGAATAGTTTCACAAGTTTTCCTATTTATAGGCCAGCCTTTACTCTGTGCAGCAAAGTAAAGTGCTTCTTTACCTGCGTGGCCTAGGCTTTGATGTAACCATTCTCCCAGTCGATACCACTCAGGATTTAAGGTGATTTTCCTAATTTTAGTTAGCTCATCTACCTTTTGATTCCACTTTGTGGCTGGTTGATTATCTTTAGCATGAGCTTTTACCCATCCCATCTTGAAAGGTGTTTTCCTGGCTATATCTAGTAATAATTGCCAATCTTTGTTTCTCCAAACTGGGGATCTATTTACTTCCCAATTCAAGGTTTCCCATTGACAGAGCCACTGTGTGGCACCGGCCCACACAGCATAAGAGTCTACATATATGATTTTTGCTCCATTCTGTGCTGCCAAAACAACTGCTCTTATTTCTCCTACTTGTGCACTGCCTTCACCTTCTTCTACTACTTGCTTGCCGGTGGTAATATCTAATGCAACAGCCTTATATTGCCATTTACCCTTTTTGCTGAAGCATCTGTAAACCAAATGTTTTCTGTTGGTGTACCCTCAGTGAGGGGTGGTGCATCCAGGATGGGTGAAGGTTTAAATGGTTGTTGTAACGCTAAAGGGTCTGTGTTTATGGGCATCTGCAATTTGGAAACCTTAGTGTGTCCTTCACTTAGTTGCATATTTTCTGCAACTCCTGTTAGGTAGGCATACCATTTTCGGACAGTGGGTTTTTGTGCAACTCCTTCTGGGGGAGCAGTCCCCTTTAGGATTGCTTCTAGTAAATTAAATGGTCCTCTAGTTTGCACAGGTTGTCCCTGGTGTATTTTCTCAACTTGTTTAACTGCTCGGACTAAAGATAAAAGTCCCTTCTCCCATTCAGAGTATCGTTGTTCTGTTTCTTTAAATGCGGTTGAGCTAAACAATAAAGGTCTTTTTGGCCCATCGGGGCCAGTTTGGAACAGGTTACAGTAAGTAGCATGTTCGGTGAAACCCCATTCGGCTATAATAGGGTCGCAGGGGTGTACTGGTCCTAGTGACTGATATGTTTTTAACTCTTCAGTTAGAGTTTTGACCGCCTATTTATGTTCTAATTTCCACTCCCAGGGTTTGCCTTTCCGTAAGAGTGAGTATAAGGGACGGGAAAGGATAGAAAATCCAGGCACATGTTTCCTCCAATATCCTAAAGTTCCCATTAATTGTTGTAACTCCTTCCTCGATTGGGGCATTTGCAGCTCTTCAGTTTTTCTTAAGGTATCTGGAGGAATCACTGCACTGCCTGCTATCCACCAAGTACCTAAAAATTTTACTTCTTTGCTTGGTCCCTGACATTTTCCGGGTGGAATCTCAATTTCTGCTTTATTTAGTGCTTGCCATACTGCTGCTGCCGCTTCCCCAACCTTTTCAGGGGAAGTTCCTCCAATCAGAATATCATCTATATATTGGTACAGTTTCACTTCTTGGGGGAGTGAGACTGTCTGTAAAAGTTCAGCAAGCGTGGCATGAGCAATTGTGGGTGAATGTTTATACCCCTGTGGGAGTCTGTTGAACGTGTATTGTATTCCCTCCCAAGTGAAAGCAAACTTCTCTTTACCTTCCTCCTTTAAGGGAACCATAAAGAACATACCCTTTACATCTAGGGCTGCCATCCATGGGTGTGCAGCTGCTTGCAAAGTAGCTGTTAAGTTGGCAATGTTTGGCACAGCAGCTGTGAGTGGGGCTGTATTGGCGTTCAGACGCCGATAATTGACTGTTAAACGCCACCTCCCGTCTGGTTTCCGGACGGGCCAGACAGGTGAGTTATATGGGGAGTGGGTTCTGGAGATAATTTGTCGCTTCTCCAAATCAGCTATGACTTCAGAAATTCCATTTCGTGCCGCAGCAGAAATGGGATATTGCGGTACGTTAGTGATTTTTGACTCGGGGAGCGCAGGGGCTGCGTGCAGTGCCCGCACTGCAGCCTCCCGATTTCTGCTGGGGTTGGGATTGATGTTCGAGCCGAAGGACCACACACTGCCGTTCGGCAGGCGCCAGGTTCGTCCGTTTAAAACATCGAAACCTAAAATATTTTCATGGTGATTTTTAATTGCAAAGCGAGTACTCGACATGCGCTTCTCGCCCGGGAGCCATAAATTGACCTTGGCAGTTTGGCACTGAACACTCACTCCGTTCACGCCGGTAATTTTAACTCTTTGCCGTCTGGGTCGTACGCCCAGCTTCTCGGCATCTTGTTGTGTTAATAGTGAAATTTGTGCTCCCGTATCTATTAAAAACTTTACCAATTGTCTTTGAGGACCAACTGGAATTAAAATGTATGGGCTGTTATCATTTATCCACTGATAAACCTCCACTTTCCGGACAGGCAGGCCCAATTGCCTTCCGGACACTACTCATTTTTTGACTTCATGCCCTGCAGTTCCTCCCTAAGGGGGAGGAAGGGGTTATCTCCCCTTCTGGGGTCTGGTGCAGGAGGAGTTGAAATATGGTCCTTCCTTTCACCCTTATCTCGTTTCTGGAATGCTTCAATGTCCTGGTTTCAGTTGAGATAGAGTTAATTTTCTTTCTAGTGGCTCGTATGGGGCTATGTTTTGGATTTGTGCTGAAGACAGTGTTGATAATACAGAGATGTTTTAGTTGTTGCTGTACTAGTCAAGGACTTTTCAGCTTCCCGTGCTCTGCCAGGTGCAGAAGAAGCTGGGAGGGGACACAGCCAGGATAGTTGATCCAAACTGACCAAAGGGCTATTCCATACCACATGACGTCATGCTCAGTATATAAAGCTAGGGAAGAAGAAGGAAGGGGGGACGTTCGGAGTGATGGCGTTTGTCTTCCCAAGTAACCATTACGCGTGCTGGAGCCCTGCTTTCCTGGAGATGGCTGAACACCTGCCTGCCCATGGGAAGGAGTGAATGAATTCCTTGCTTTGCTTTGCTTGCGTGCATGGATTTTGCTTTACCTATTAAACTGTTCTTATCTCAACCCTCGAGTTTTCTTGCTTTTGCTCTTCCGATTCTCTCCCCCATCCCACCGGGGGGGAGTGAGCGAGCGAGCGGCTGCGTGGTGCTTAGTTGCTGGCTGGGGCTAAACCACAAAATTCAATTAGACTCAAAATAATGCCAGTAGGCTGACCTTGAATCGCAGCTCTGGGAATGCTTAAAGTTAATGCATTCCTCCACAATTCATTCCTTTGTTCTCGAGATTCTGTTTGGGGGTTTTTAAATTTGTTTCCCTTCGATCTAGTTTCTGTTCCCTGTTTTATGGGTCTTACTTTGTGATCTCCTCCCCGGGGCTTCAGGTTTTGTTTTTCAGCTGGTGCATCGTCCCAGCCCATCTCACGGCTGTAGTTCACAATGCTGTGCATCAAATCTGCCCTGGTAGGGACCTGCTTGTGGGCATTTTGAGCGTTGTCACCTAGTCCCTCATTGTGTTCTGTGTCTTTCTTGATCTCATCTCTTTTTGCGACTGAATGGGATTTAAGAATTGCCGGGGCTCCTCTAATCAGTGGTTTTAACATTGCAAAATCTACTGTAGCAGACAGTGGGACATCATGGGACCCTCGTTTGTGCATGGCTTGTATACAGGCGGCTTTTGTGACGGCTGTAGAGAGCTCACTTAAAGATTTAATGGGAATTATGGAGGGTTCACCTTGCTCCATGCTGTCTATTCCTCCAGCCCAATAAGCTACTCGGCTGGTGATAGAATGGGGTGTATTTGTCGGGTCGGGTCCTAAATTTAAGAAAACTCCCGGACCCCAATAGCCGCTTGCTTCGTCCTCACTCAACATTATTCGGTCACCGCCACTGAGGCATACTCGCCGCAAGTATTCTGTTTCAGTTTCACCTGGTTTTCTGCTATATCTCTCTTGCAAATTTGTCAATTGCAACGGATCCCAGGGGATGGTTCACGTAGTTTGTCGCGGATGACCACCCCGAGGACCCACAGTTCTTTCTGTTTTAACAATGGGTCTGGCTTCATATTCAGGAGGATTTGTGGGGAACACAGGGTCGTCGTCTTCTGGCTCGCTATCATCGGGATCACCCCAGATGTCTCCATCCCAGTCTTCAGGGGATACTATTAGTTTCCTAATCTGTAGGATGTTGGGGGGGCGGGGAGCCTGTATAAGCATCATCTCCACCTTTTCTCCCAACTTTTGTCTTTTTTCCTTTTCCTCCTGTAACTGTTTCTGCAGTTGTTCAACTTTTAAAGATAGTAATGACTCAGTTGCCTTTCTACCTTCTATTTCTTTCTCTAGGTCCTGCTCCTTTTTATTTCTGTTGTCTCTTTCCTGATGTGCAGCTTCTAAACAGGCACCTAGCATCTTGCAGATAATTCCTTTCCCTTTTCCATCTTTTGTGTGGCCTCTAGTTACTTTTAGGTGTTCTTCAATGGCTTCCCAATTATGCCAATTGTCACGAGTCCATTCTGCTGAGAATTTGGGACTCGAATTCACTCCATGCCTCCGTAAATAATCGGTGATACTACTTGCCATCCTGCCGACTACACCAATTTGTCGCAGAAGGAGTGAGCGTGCACTTCACTCGTTAGAGAGAAGTAAAATTATAGTTTATTGATACAGAATAGGGAGTTAACAAAGTTCAATGCGACAGTGTTTTGACAAGATTCGATGGCGAGGTACACTTGATTATTTACTGCATAGAGGACAGGGTCAGACAAAACTGTCAGGGAGACCCTCCCGTTGAGTCATGAGGTTCGGAAAAGGATCCCCTTGCTTTCTAAATTCCTTCTCAGAGAGGAGTCTAGGTGCGGCTAGATCCAGTCCTAGTCCCAGACTTGGTCAACGGTTTATGTCTAAAGGATTATATATGTGCGCAATCAATCCTTTCTATCACTTAGCTAAGATTTCAAAGTTTAGCATGCTATTAGTCACTTACCAAGGATCTGTTGTGGCAAGGAATCTCTCAACCTCGAGGAGTAACCTTGAGAGGCGTCCCTGCTCAAGGGGAGATCCTGGCGTGCAGCCCGCTGCCGTGCAGGAGAGCTCAAAGGGCCCTGGGCTGTCCACTATTTAAGGAGTAAGATGATTGACTTATGGTCATATTTGCATATCAGCAAGAGGTTTGGATCCCTGCTTCAGGCAGCCCTTGGCTACTTTGTTGCCATTCTTCCTCAAGGTCCAGCATAAGCTGGATGCAGCTATCAGGATGACTCCCACTGATGGTTACTGCTTGTGCAGGGAGCAGGGCGGGGGGAGCACACCGCCACAAATGCACAGGTGTGGAGCATACAACAGGGCTCTTTTGTGTTCTCAAGGGCCAAAGTCCACAGTGTCCAAAACCAAAAAAGTCTCAGTTTCATCAATAAGGTGTGTGGTTCAATTAGCGTGATGGAAACTTTCCCATAATTATGTCTTTTAGTCAATGGACTGCTGTTTCATTTACAGTCTATCAGTAATTTTGAGCCCTCAGAGATTAATTACAACCAGATAAGTTTCAGACAGATCTCCAAAGTCAAATAATTTCCAGTGAAAATAATAGTCCTCTGATCCTTGTTGATCAATTTGGAAGACTGCTAGAGGATAACTGTATTACCAGTGTTGTGGTTTAGCCCCAGTTGGCAATTAAGTACCACACAGCCACTAACTCACTCCCCCCATGGTGGGATGGGGAAGAGAATTGGAAGAGTTAAAGTGAGAAAACTCATGGGTTGAGATAAAGACAGTTTAATAGGGAAAGCAAAAGCCACACACGCAAGCAAAGCAAAGCAAGGAATTCATTCACTCCTTCCCATGGGCAGGCAGGTGTTCAGCCATCTCCAGGAAAGCAGGGTTCCATCGCACGTAATGGTTACTTGGGAAGACAAACGCCGTCACTCCGAACGTCCCCCCCTTCCTTTTTCCCCAGCTTTATATGCTGAGCATGACATCATATAGCCCTTTGGTCAGTTGGGGTCAGCTGTCCCAGCTATATCCCCTGCAACTTCTTGTGCACCTGGCGGAGCATGGGAAGCTGAAAAGTCCTTGATTTAGTATAAGCACTACTTAGCAAGAACGAAAACATCCCTGTATTATCAACACTGTTTTCAGCACAAATCCAAAACATAGCCCCATACTAGCTACTATAAAGAAAATTAACTCTATTCCAGCCAAAACCAGCACAACCAGCCATAGAAAACTGAACTCATATATAAGAATAATGATATCAGCTCCTGATTTCATCTGTTGTGGGAGGAACAACCTTGATTCTGCTGTCCATGCTCAGCAGATTTTGGCAGAAGAACACAGGTCACTATTAAGCCAGGTGGTGACATTTGTGCTTCCTTATCAATGGGGAGGTGGTGAATTACCCACTGGACTCATGAACCAAGTTAAGCCTTGTCCATCGACTTAAAAATCTTTATAGCTAGAAGTAATTTTTCAAGTTTTTAGGTGCAAGGTAAATAGCTGAAGAAAGAATTTTCTGTACAGCTTATCATCAGCAATAGGGAATACTTTATTTCCTCTCTCCAGCACTTTGACCTCATCTATTCTTTTTGGCTCCAGTGGCTTAACTATGTCACCTCCAGCAAGACAAACATATAAAGAAGTCAAAAGTTCATGCTTACATATCATCTTGCCCATCAACAAAATGCAGCAGCTTCTTAAACACAACTAGGGCACTTCCCACCTCATGGTACGTCCTACTTCAGCACTTGGGAGTTATACTTTGCTTTCTTCAGTACGGTATTTTTCACTGAGAAAACCATTCTCCTATCTGACCCAGATTTGTTAATTTCCCTTTTTTTTCCCTCCCCTTCCCCACCCTTCAGCACCCTCTATTGATTTTATGCCATGATTTTATGCAATCTTATGGCAATGATACTGACTAATATCCTAAACTTACCCCAGATACATACAAGCATTTTATCATAAATATATACAAGTACTCTTTCAAAAGTTTATGAAGGAAGATGCAGGTAAGATACAGAGAAGTCAGGTGGTCTGAGGCCAGAAGTTTTGGGAAACTCTTTGTCTGGTACAAAGTAGATCATCAGAATCAGTGAAGAACATCTTATTTTCACTAAGCAAATGTTGCCTCAACTTCATAGCTGCTTCTTCCCAATGTGGAGTATCAGACAATGAAAATAGTTAAAAGGAGAGATTAAAGCTGATGGAATGACCTTTTAAATCTCTGCACTGGCTTGTGGACCTGGGTGATTTGCTCAGAGGTACATCTGCATCCTCTTGCAGGATATAGAGGGTACTTACCTGCAGAAGTGTTAGGAACAGGGAGTATCTCCTTGAGATGACTCTTTTACAGCTCTTAGTGTGGCGAACATTCTGACTACCGAAAGCATAGGATGGCAAATACCAGATAGAAGCTATCCTTTGCGTTTTGTGTGTGTGTGTAAACATATGCACCGTTAGATGTTATGCACATATAACCTCAGGATCATAAGGAGATAAATCTCAGCATTAAACAATTAAAAAAAAATCCTTTATAACAAGTAACAAATTTATCTTTCTTCCCCACATAATGCACATCTGATGTGCATTATCAGTATTTGGTTTGCTTTCAGAGAAATGTAGATTCAGTTCAAGTCAGTGATTCACTAAAATTTCCTAATGTTCTTAAGGATGTTTCTCTATAAAACTTGAAAAAGGATACTTAATCTTACCAAACTCCTCCATTTTATCTTCTACCCATAAATTACATTCCCATCTGAAGCAACATCAGTAAGATATGTTATGAATTCTTTTACGGGTAATTAATTCCTTTCTTTTCAGTGCCTTTGTAAGGGTTTTTTTTTAGGAGTCATTAGACTTCTGGCTACTCACTTGAGAAGTTTCTTAAGAATCCCTTCAAAATCAGAAGTTTCAGAGTGTATCACAACCAAATTATTTTTTTTTCCCTCTCTTTCACTTTTCTTTCATGACAGTTGCTGTTTCATCCTTGAATGTTTCAACTTCCCTTTGCTCCCTGAAGTCACACTGGACATCACAACGGCTCTGGAACTTGCCACTATCACTCAAGCCAAGTGTGCCTTTACAGGCTAGTGATGAATATCCCAACCAGCAACAGTGTACAAATGCACAGGAGATTTACTGCTTTGGAGGATTTGTAAATAAGATTTTGAAAATTTGAAGAGAATTATTTTTTTCTAGTAAATTTGTTTTGTTTTCAGTTATGTTTTGAAAGACTACTAGGTAAGGGCAGACAAGGGTTTTAGTAATATGGGTTACTTTTAATAGCACAGACTAAAAGAAAATTTATGTGGGAAGGAAAATTTTTATGTCTACTTAACACTGAGAGTCATGCTTTTTTTCATGCTTTTTCTAAATGTAATGGCTAGAAACAGGAATTTTGACTCAGCTGACAATGGTTTTGACTGAGTTCTGAATGGTTCTGACTCAGCATGGGCAGGGACGAGAGTGACGGCGGCACTTTAGAACGAGGAGAACACACTGCAACCGCCATTTCAGCGAAGCCTCCGAGGCGAGCAGCTCTGACACAGAGGACCGTGTCGGGGAACCGCTGCTGGATCGGCGAAACCGCGGCAAAACCGCGCAGGGAAGGGAGAAAAAAAAAGGGGGGGCGTGGAGCGAGAGGGCTACCGCAGCCACGCCCCAGCCCCTGAGCAGGAAGGCGGGAGCTCCTGACGAGGGCGCGGCTCTGACTCAGCGTGGGCGGGGACGAGAGTGACGGCGGCAATTCCCTTCCCGTACAAGAGCATCTCCCAGGGAGCGCGAACGACCAGGGCGTGGCGCGGTAGTTTACGCAGGCAGGGTGTGTAGGGAAGGCGAAGGCACCTACTAGCTCAAGAGGTACTGTGAAAAGTGAGTTCATTCGGTAGTCCCCATCCTTCCAGAAGAAACTCAGCTATGGTCTTCACTCGTCAGAAAGCGATGCCCTCTGTGCTCGCCAGAGTGGATGTGGCTACCCAAACGGAGCTCCCACAAAAACATGCGGCCACCCAGGTCTCTGGCTGCAGGGAGTGCCTGGGCCTCTCACTGTTCATGCATGGCAGCCATGCGGACAGCTGTGTGAGGTGTGACCAGGTGGATGATTTGCTCTGCATAGTGGCAGAGCTATGGGAGGAGGTAGAAAGGTTAAGGAGCATCAGGGAGGCTGAGAAAGAGACAGACTGGTGGTGCCATGCTCTGCCCCCCCCGAGACAGGAACAGGAGCAGCAGCAGCAGCCGCCAGTAAGAACCCACGATCAAGGGGATCCTGTATCCTCCCCACCAGGCTGAAGGCAGCAGCTCAAAGGAGGAGAGTCAATGGAGGCGAGTCCACGCTCATGGTGGCAGGCGAAGGCCCTCCCTGCCCACCTCGCCCCCCCAGGTGCCTCTGCACAACAGGTATGAGGCCCTGGAGGTGGAAGGCCAGTCAATGGAGGATGGGGACGACAGTCTATCTACACCAGAGGTGTTGCCCAGGTCAGAAGAACGTACCCCTCATATTAACACCACCTCCACAAGGAAGAGAAGACGGGTTATAGTTGTGGGTGACTCCCTTCTGAAGGGAAGCGAGGGTCCGATATGCTGGACGGACCCTCCTCTTAGGGAAGTCTGCTGCCTCCCTGGGGCCCACGTGAAGGATGTCACGAGGGTACTCCCTAGCCTGGTACGGCCCTCGGACTATTACTCCCTACTGCTTCTCCATGTGGGGGGTGATGAAGCTGCAACACGAAGTCCTAGGGCGATCAAAAGAGACTTCAGGGCCTTGGGACGGCTAGTAAGGGACTCCGGAGCACAGGTTATTTTCTCCTCTCTCCTTCCAGTTGTGGGCAGCGACACTAGAAGGAACGGAGACACCCAGTCTATTAACTCATGGCTCCATGGCTGGTGTCATCACCACGGATTTGGGTTTTTTGACAACAGGATGGCCTACAGAGCACTGGGTTTGCTGGCATCTGATGGGATTCATCTTTCTCAAAGGGGAAAGAGAATCTTTGCTCAGGAGGTTGCAGGGCTCATCGACAGAGCTTTAAACTAGACTTGAAGGGGGAGGGGGATAATATCAGGCTTGCCCGTGGGAAGCTGAGGGACGATGTGCCACGGTTAGAGGGAGCGGGTGCCAGCGAGGGCACTCGGCCTGTGTCTCTGAGATGTGCGGGGTATGCTGGGACACAGCCGAAGTCAAACAGAGTTGAGCTAGGGGATACTGAGGCAATAGGAGCCAAGAGGGAAACGCCAGTGAAATGCCTCAAAGCACACAAGGGGTGTTCTTTTATGAAGGAGACACAGACGACAGCCTAGCTGAAGTGCCTCTACACCAATGCACGCAGCATGGGCAACAAGCAGGAGGAGTTGGAAGCCATTGTACATCAGGAAAACTATGATACAGTTGCCATCACAGAAATGTGGTGGGATGACTCGCGCAACTGGAGTGCGGCGATGGATGGCTATAAACTCTTCAGGAGGGATAGGCGAGGCAGGAGAGGTGGTGGGGTAGCCCTGTATGTTAGGGAGTGTCTGGATAGTTTAGAGCTCGATGATGGTGATGATAGGGTGGAGTGTCTATGGGTGAGAATCAGGGGGAAGGCCAACAAGGCAGATATTGTGGTGGGAGTCTGTTACAGACCACCCAACCAGGATGAGGAGACAGACGAACTATTCTATAAGCAGTTGGGAGAAGCCTCACGATCGCTAGCCCTTGTTCTTGTGGGGGACTTCAACCTGCCGGATGTCTGCTGGAAATACAATACAGCAGAGAGGAAACAGTCTAGGAGGTTCCTGGAGTGTGTGTCAGATAACTTCCTGACACAGCTGGAGAGTGAGCCAACTAGGGAAGGTGCCCCGCTGGACCTGTTGTTCACAAACAGAGAAGGACGTGTGAGCCATGTGATGGTTGGAGGCTGTCTTGGGCAGAGTGATCACGAAATGATAGAGTTTTTGATATGTGGAGAAGCAGCGAGGGGGGTCAGCAAAACTGCCACTTTGGACTTCCGGAGGGCAGACTTCAGCCTGTTTAGGAGACTGGTCGAGAGAGTCCCCTGGGAGGCAGCCCTTATGGGCAAAGGAGTCCAGGAAGGCTGGACATTCTTTAAGGAGGAAGTCCTAGAGGCACAAGAGCGGGCTGTCCCCAGGTGCCGAAAGATGAGCCGGCGGGGAAGAAGACCGGCCTGGCTGAACAGAGAGCTCTGGCTCGAACTCAGGAAAAAGAGGAGAGTCTACGACCTCTGGAAGAAGGGGCAGGCAAGTCAGGAGGACTACAAAGGTGTAGCGAGGTTGTGCAGGGAGAAAATTAGAAGGGCCAAAGCTGAGCTAGAGCTCAATCTGGCTGCTGCTGTAAAAGACAACAAAAAATACTTCTTCAAATACATTAGCAGCAGAAGGAGAGCTAAGGAGAATCTCCAGCCTCTAGTAGATGGGGAAGGGAACACAGTGACCAAGGATGAGGAAAAGGCTGAGGTACTTAATGCCTTCTTTGCCTCAGTCTTTAATAGCAGGGCCGACTGTTCTCTGGGTACCCAGCCCCTGGAGTTGGAAGATAGGGACGGGGACCAGAATGGAGCCCCCATCATCCAGGGGGAAATGGTTAGTGACCTGCTGCACCACTTAGACATTCACAAGTCTATGGGGCCTGATGAGATCCACCCGAGAGTACTGAAGGAACTGGCAGATGTGCTCACCAAGCCCCTTTCCATCATTTACCAGCAGTCCTGGCTAACTGGGGAGGTCCCTGCTGACTGGAGGCTTGCCAATGTGATGCCGATCTTCAAGAAGGGCTGGAAGGAGGACCCGGGGAACTACAGGCCTGTCAGCCTGACCTCGGTACCAGGGAAGCTGATGGAGCAGATCATCCTGAGTGCCGTCACACGGCATTTAGAGGATAACCAAGGGATCAAGCCCAGCCAGCATGGGTTTAGGAAAGGCAGGTCCTGCTTGACCAACCTGATCTCCTTCTATGACAAGGTGACCCGCCTAGTGGATGAGGGAAAGGCTGTGGATGTTGTCTATCTAGACTTCAGTAAAGCCTTTGACACGGTTTCCCACAGCATTCTCCTGGAGAAACTGGCTGCTCATGGCTTGGACGGGTGTACTCTTTGCTGGGTAAAGAACTGGCTGGATGGCCGGGCCTAAAGAGTGGTGGTGAATGGAGTTTACTCCGGTTGGCGGCCGGTCACAAGTGGTGTTCCCCAGGGCTCTGTGTTGGGGCCAGTTCTGTTTAATATCTTTATCAATGATCTGGACGAAGGGATCGAGTGCACCCTCAGTAAGTTTGCAGATGACACCAAGTTGTGTGGGAGTGTTGATCTGCTTGAGGGGAGGAAGGCTCTGCAGAGGGACCTGGACAGGCTGGATCGATGGGCCGAGGTCAATTGTATGAGGTTTAACAAGGCCAAGTGCAAGGTCCTGCACTTGGGCCACAGCAACCCCATGCAACGCTACAGGCTTGGGGAAGAGTGGCTGGAAAGCTGCCAGGCAGAGAAGGACCTGGGGGTGTTGGTTGACAGCCGCCTGAATATGAGCCAGCAGTGTGCCCAGGCGGCCAAGAAAGCCAATGGCATCCTGGCTTGTATCAAAAATAGCGTGGCCAGCAGGACTAGGGAAGTGATCATGCCCCTGTACTCGGCACTGGTGAGGCTGCACCTCGAATACTGTGTTCAGTTTTGGGCCCCCCACTGCAAGAGAGACATTGAGGTGCTGGAGCGTGTGCAGAGAAGGGCAACGAAGCTGGTGAAGGGTCTGGAGCAGAAGTCTTATGAGGAGCGGCTGAGGGAGCTGGGATTGCTTAGCCTGGAGAAAAGGAGGCTGAGGGAAGACCTTATTGCTTTCTACAACTACCTGAAAGGAGGTTGTAGAGAGGTGGGTATCAGTCTCTTCTCCCAGGTAACAAGTGATAGGACAAGAGGAAATGGCCTCAAGTTGAGCCAGGGGAGGTTTAGACTGGATATTAGGAAATTTTTCTTCACTGAAAGGGTTATCAAGCATTGGAACAGGCTGCCCAGGGAAGTGGTTGAGTCGCTGTCGTGGTTTAACCCCAGCCGGCAACTAAGCACCACACAGCCGCTTGCTCACTCCCCCTCGGTGGGATGGGGGAGAGAATCGGAAGAGCAAAAGTAAGAAAACTTGAGGGTTGAGATAAAAACAGTTTAATAGGTAAAGCAAAAGCTGTGCACGTAAGCAAAGCAAAGCAAGGAATTCATTCACTCTTTCCCATGGGCAGGCAGGTGTTCAGCCATCTCCAGGAAAGCAGGGCTCCATCACACGTAACAGTTACTTGGGAAGACAAACGCCATCACTCCAAATGTCCCCCCTTCTTTCTTCTTCCCCAGCTTTATATACTGAGCATGATGTCATGTGGTATGGAATAGCCCTTTGGCCAGTATGGATCTACTATCCTGGCTGTGTCCCCTCCCAGCTTCTTCTGCACCCGGCAGAGCATGGGAAGCTGAAAAGTCCTTGACTAGTACAGCAACAACTAAAACATCTCTGTATGATCAACACTGTCTTCAGCACAAATCCAAAACATAGCCCCATACCAGCCACTAGAAAGAAAATCAACTCTATCTCAGCTGAAACCAGGACAGTCGCCATCCCTGGAGGTATTTAAAGGGCATTTGGATGAGGTGCTTATGGACATGGTATAGTGGTGGTCTTGGTAGTGTTAGGTTTACAGTTGGACTCGATGATCTTAAAGGTCTTTTCCAACCTATATGATTTTGTGATTCTGTGATTCTGTTTTGAATAAAGTGTGGTATTCCCTTCCTTCCCTAATTTCTCAAGATTGCAAGGAAAGCTCTTCACTATTAGGAAGGAGTAGGAGGGTTTTGTGCTACTAGCAGAGGAAAGAGTTAAGTGTCCACAAAAGGTCAGCTGGGCCAGATCCATAGGCCCACTCAAACTGATGGGGTTTGTCACACTGATCATTTCAGGATTAAGATTCTTAGGTAAGATTTTATACCTATACTAGCCAGGTTCATCAGTGTCCTTATTTCCACTTTTTTTTGCCTTTTTTGTTTTTGCTGATTCTTTTTCCTCCAAACCACATGTTCAGGTTCACTCCCATGTGACTCATGGGGTATATGGGGCATTCTTGAGGTCTCTTCTAGCACACAGAAATAAGTCATTACTGCCTCATATCATCTGAAATATGTTTCTCTTTCACAGGAGTTCCATGGTGTAGTGTTCTCTGGTTCCTGTAGCTCATCCCCTGGCATTTTAGTTTAGCACCCAATGTTTGTCACTCAACTTTGCTTTCCTTTCTGTTTCACCACTGCTCAGGAAAATTCTCCAGCTTTGTTTTCTTTTCTGTTTGGTAATTTCAACTATACTAAGGTTGCTTTTCATGTGGCAACTGGAAAAGATTTATTTCTTTCAAGTGGTAGCACTGGATACACTATAAAGCTAAGCAGTCTGAAAAAGCTTTTCATATTTCCACGCAGCTATACACAGAATTTTATAAATATAAATATATACATAGCTGTGTGTATATTTTTATATATGTATATACTCTGCCTCTTTAACAAGAGAGGTTTTGTAATGATTTAATGTTGGGTATTGATGGTTAGAGGCTGCTTCTCTCTCCCTTAACAGTATGAATAAAGCAATAGGGCATCTGTGAAATATGGATCTGTAAATCTCAAAACAACAAGGGTAGTTTGTGTGTTTCCTTTTTCCCAGAATCTTCCATTTGTGTTAAGCAAATGTTTTATTTATTTGCTTGTGTATTGGTTCTGATTCTTTGGGATATTGGTAGGATTTCTTTGTGTGTCTGTTACTGTTTTATTTGAGACAAGGGATGGCTGAATGAATTCAGGTAAAATAAGAGCCTATTCCACTCTAACATGTATCCAAGACATGACCTTGACCCAAACTGATCATTCATGGAGGTTCACAAAAATTACACTCTTTACTACCTTTGTTTTTGAATTCCTGCTGATTTAGGAAGCAGGATGTAGTAGTGGGATTCTCAAGAGACAGCTCTGCTCCTGAGACATTTTCAGACCAAATTTTTAGACTCAAGAGATTCTATTAGCTCAGGTAAACTCTGAATAAACATCCTTTGGGTGTTTATCAACATTTATCTGAACCAGAATATATGAAATTTCACTCATCACTTGACTAATCATTGTGGCATATGAAATCAGCATCCTTTTCAAAGACTGGAGAAAGACATGACTTGAAACCCTTGCTATATTTAATTTTACTATTGAATAAAATATACAAGGTAATATGGTACAAAAGAAAGGATGTGTGTTTATGTGAGAGGGAAATACATACAGAGAGATTTCCAGGAGAATATCCAAGTTGATGTTATATGTATAAGTAAATAGAGGCACGAATCATTGCATTTTTTCCTATCACCATCATAAGAAAATGAAAATCTTATTCAGATCCCACAAGAATGGCTGGTGTGATAACATGACAACCAACATGTAATCTTGGGCTAATAAATAACAACTCCTACACTCTAACCTCAGCTTTTAAAGTCAGCAGCTCCCCACTGATATTAGCAAAATTACTTAACTGCCTTGAGTTTATGCTTTGGGACAGTTTAGGACAAAAATGTATTGGAAATTATTTACCTCCATTTTGATTTCTGCACAGAATTTTTGTAGCCACTACAATGGGAGAGGCTGTGACAATAAATTCCTGCATCTTCTATGCAAACAGGGGAGCTTCAAACAAAAAATGAATCCATTATCTAGGCTTAGAGCCATCTAAAAGATCAAGTGGCAGGGAGTGAAGGTGTCCTGGGTGTGAGAACCTGGACAGAGCAGTAGGTGCTTCACATGAAAAGCCAGAAGGGCCTTTCCCTCTCCCACTAGGTCACCACTGTACTTGTGCAAGTGGGTGTGAGTCACTACAGGTCTCGTCAAATCTGTGGTAGGTTATAACTACTCAAAGGACCCCCATGGACTCCCAAAGAAGTAGGCAGGACAGCATGGAGATATCTGCTCCTTCCTAAACACTCAGCACAATTCTTTTGTACTGCTAATGAGAGAACTGCATGTTTTGTACAGACTTGTTTTGCAAAGTGCTTCTTTGATTCAATTTCTATGTGTTCCTGAAAAGATTAATCATAAATTTAAATGCCTGTGAGGCTGGAGTTCTGGAAAGGAGTGTAATTAATGTTCTGGACAAAGCATTTAATCAAAGATATAACAGATCCTTGCTCTAACTATTCCTCCGTGGTGGACTTGGTGAAGCCTTAGCAATTCATTGGTAAACCAGAAGCAATAGTACTTGCCACCATCATAAGAAAGTATGAAGCTAATGAAGTTAATGTCTATTGCCAAATTTCACCAGTATGTAGCTATTACCAGTAGAGTGGCTAAGCTGGGGATCTTACACACCATTTTGACCGGAATGAAGCTCTGCAGCAATAGGGAAGTCAATTCTTCACTTCTGCTTCTGCTTGAAGAATTTTGTGTAGAAAGAGGGTCACTCTGAGTTCATATTATCCTTTCTATTGTGCCAACAGCTATCTCCCAAATCCACAGGGCCAAGGCCTGTGCATGGGGGTCTTACTGCAGTCATTGCAAAGGGGTGATGCTGACAGAGTAATGTGTTTTGTTGATCCAAGCACAGACTTTCTTTGGACAGAGGATTTTTTTTCTCTGCAGCTTCCCTGGCCAAGGGGGTTAACAAGCCACAGATGATGAAATCTTTTGAATATGAAGTGCAAGACATCATATTTAAATATTAATAACAAACACAAGAGCAAATATTCTTCCTCTCTCTTTCCACTTTCTGTGTGCTCAACTTGCAAGTCATTTGATCTGGTACCACAGCCCATTAAAACAAAAAAAGGAATCTACACTTAAAAAACAAACAAAAAAATCCCAGAATAATTGCTTTCTATTCTGTGTCATGTTTTAATTAAAGATAGCAGCACCACAATCTACGATATATCTGGAAATTATTAGAAACCTTTTCCAGAGGCAAAAAGGATCAATACCTCTTTGTCTCAGTGGCATAAAACATCTCTGTGTTACTTCTTTCCTGCTGGCAAGAGAGAAAGTGGAAGGAGTCTAACATGGGAATAATAGCAGCACTGAAGGGGAGAGCGATGTGCCAGGTAAAATGAGTATGCTTTTTCTTTTGTTTTTATTTTTAAAAATAAGCAGAGCGGTTTGTATTATCTGCTTCCATCCCTGCAATAAGTTTTGCTCCCTTTGTGTCAGGGGCAGGAGACAGCACGTGGAACTACTGAGTCAAGCCACTGAAGAAAGGGAATGTGACTGAGGGTTAGATGAGGAGCCTGGGAGTCAAGTCCTGGCTTCCCTTCCTGACTTCACCATGGATCTGCTGTGTGATGCTGCTCAGCTTACTTGGAGCTGAGAAGGTGCAGGTCTTGCACTTTGCACAATGGTGATCATGTCCTCCAGAGAGTAATTTCTTGTTGACTGTACTTGCCTGCACAGACTGCTTTTGGCTTTCACCTTGTTGCTTTCTGAAGGACAGTTTGAAAGTGGCACTCGAAGCAGGCTATGCCTCATGTGACAGAGTTTACAGGCATAGTACCTCTGCCTCTCACAACCCAAATGCGCCACAGGTGCACTGAGTCATCTAGTTTTCTCCAGTTGTCAGTGGAGAGGAATAGGCACTTCTTAGCTAAGACTGAAAATAAACCATGACCTAAAAGTGCCTGATTTTTTTCTCCTTATATTAAAAGAAGCCAGAGATGATGAGCTCAGATGTCCACATTATAGAAATCTGGAGTTAGATAGCATTAAACCAGGCCTCAGTTTCCCCATGTATAAACTGTGATAATGGGACAACAATGAATAATATCATATCTAATCAGCTTGCTGTCACCCTCTTCTTTATGTGAGTGGGCTGTAGCCTGCTTGGGCAGGAGAACCCATGTCAACACACAGTAAAAGGGAAATGTTATCCCCATGTTGTCTGCTGCCCCTTTCCCTTTTCTTTACTGAAGTCAGTGCATTTCTTGTCTCTGTCTAGGCTGCAAGGCAAGGGGCAGATAGGGCTGAACTAGCTGCACTCCCTGGCATTGCTCCCAACAACACGGGTGTATTTCTGAACTGAAATGCAATTGAAAACAAATGTTGTTTCAAAAGTCATTAACTTCTAGAAAGCCCCCACCAAATCCATGAGTGAGTAGCTTAAGGAGCACCAGATCATTCATTTATTCACAGATTTTAAGAGTAGAGGGGGCATTTCGACTGTCAAGTCTGGTGTCCTAAATAACACAATTTGCCTTCCTTCACATTTGTCCATCTGTCCTTCAACTGGAACATATATTTCAGAAGAAATCAAACCAGACCCCCAAATTCTTGGCTTCAAGATTGCTCAGATGACACTGTTGAAGATTTTCTATTATTAATTAACATTCCAATGAAAATTATAACACCAAAAGGTTTTGAAAAGATTTATCAACAAAGAAATTCACCGAAACAGCTGACCTTGCTGTCATGGAGTTAGTTACCCTTCCCTCTGAATCACCCCTGGGCCTCAAGGTTTCAGGAAATTTCTCCACCAGCCTCAGCTTCCTGGAGAATTTTCTATCCCCTCTCATTTGTGGGGTGTGATAGGATAATAGCAGCAATCCAGTCCTTATTTTCTGTATCTGCAGATGAACAGTGCTGTATAAGTGTAAAGTGTTGTTATTATTATTGTAAGGAAATAATAATACTAATAAAACAAAATGAATCAAAGTCTTGTCTTTAGATGGCTATTTTAGCAATCCAGAAATCTAAAGCCCATGAAATAGACAATTAAGAGGGGTTAGATACTTAATATCAGTCGTTGTGTTTTGGTAGAATTTTGCAATAACGCAGCTGCTATAATAATATGGATTTTTATTTCTCCTTACAGAAAGGAAGCAGTTGTGTTTTCAGAGAAACCTTGAGGTCCTGCTGCAGAATGCAGAACTTTGTGTGTGTGGGCGCATGTGTGTGCCTGTGCACAAATGGCCTCTCTTCTCCTATTGCAACAGCTCCATCTTTGGGAGAGAGAAGGGGAAACATTTCTTTCCTTTAGCTGGCTTTGCAAACAAAATAAACCTTGGAAATCTTATTTCACCCTGGAATATCTTTCTTCCTTCCCCTCTTCTCCCCATGTCTCCCCCCCACTGCTCTTCATCTGTTGGGGAATTAAAAAAACAAAAACAATACCCCCTTTCTCTCATTTCTGACATAACTAAGGGCCAGAGACTCATTTAATTAGTCTCTCTTGTGTGGCTTACAGCCCTATTCAAGGCAAACACTTACCCCTGGGTTTCAGCACTGTTGCTTAGCCACTGAATTTTCCCTTTTAATTTTTTTGTCAGGAAAATGTGGTATCATGTTAATGGCTATTGGGGATACTACAGCTAAATCATAATCATAATTGTCTACGCTAATCATAATTGTCTTGCCGTTGCAGTGTGCATCCCTCCCCCCTGTCAGTTTGCAGTCTCATCCTGCTCCCTTGTACTGTGTGCTTATGTTGTAGATGAGCTCTTCCAGGCGGGGTCGACATTTCAGTCATTTTTGTCTGTTGAGGAGCTGGGCCCAGGACACAGGGATTAAAGACCCTGTAGGAGGGGCCACTCTGTCTGTCTTCCCAAGATCCCCAACCCAGAACCCTCCCATGAGGAGGGTCACTTCTATGTATTTAGTAGGGCTCACTTTTCCCTTTTAAAGTGAGGCTAAGCCAAGGAAGAGGAGTTAGAGACCCAGAACAAAGAGTTTCTCTCATCCACAGGATGCTTTTAATCACAGAGCTACATTTGGCACTCTTGTTTTCTCGCCTCCTGAATCTTTCATGCCTTTCCTTGCAGTGGCCCATCTCCAGCAGAAGAGATTATATCTCCTCCTCACCCCTCATAAACCTGAGGGGTATGACATGATCCAGGACAGTGGGAGCTGGAGGGTGGAAAGCCTTTGCTTGACATCATAGACCCAGAACATGTTTCCCATGTCCTAGATGAAGTGTCTCATCACTAGGCCAGTTTTCAAGGGACAGTCAGTCATGAACATCCCTCTCTGTCCTGGCAGCAGCGATTATGAAAGGAGGAGCCACCATGCTACAGTTTTTGTGAAGGACCTGATCTGGTCAGCATGTGGTGGCCAACCAGATGAGGTTCTTCAAGTGACATAAAGCAGTGCCTCAGATCCTGATTAGGCATTGATAGGAATTAAATCCAAGGGCATTTAGACCTAGAGGCCTGTAAGAAAGATAGAGGGATACTGCAGGAACTACAGTTGCAAGTGAAAAAGGGATAGGGTTTGTTATGTTCAGTAATCACTGGAGTGAGTGGGGTAAATTACAAGTAAATCTTGAATTGTCAAGCCCAGGGTCACTTTTTTCTGAAGACAGGGAGGAGTAAAGATGAAGAATAAAGAAAGGGAAATTTAATTTCCAGCAACTATACAAAGGCATAGATAGAGATCCTAGAGTGCCCCAGTGTAACCTCTTCAGGACCAAATCAGAGCTCAGGGAAAAAAATCAAGAAGCCAAAGAAATCATGGAAGCAGACAGGGTCCATAATAACCTGGGAACAAGACTAGAAAGGAGTCAGGCAGATGCATCATGAGAAAAAGTAAAACCAGAGCTTTCAGAGGCGAGATCATAAATGACATGAAAAGCTAACAAACAAACAAAAAATTAGACACTGAATAATTTAATACAGCCCCAGAAGTCTGGCACTGGCAGTCCTTTGCTGGCTGTTGGCTGCTGGATATACATGGGGTGAGATTAACCTCTTGTGTCTAAAACAGGCCAGAGACCTTCCTGACAATTTAATGCTGTAGTTGATTAAGTTTCAGTGTCCAGAAAATTTTTCTGGTCTTCTTAAGCCTAGTCATTTGTCTGTAGCCATTGTGATCTAGCCTGAAGTCACAAGGAAGTCTTTAAACCCAGATCTCCAAAAGGCCAAACTAGTGACTTCAGCATTCTTTGGTGTAATGAAAATCATTTGTATACAAAATTCAATTCACCACATGCGTTTTTGTTCAGAGATCCCGGCTTTAATGTCACTGGAACAGAAACACATGTTGTCCTATCCCCACAGCTCTGCTGCATCCTAAGCACTCCAGCTCCTCCGAATTCATGCCGATAAAAACCTCATTACAGTTCTGTAATGTACTTCTGATACACATTCCCACTTTCACTCTCATCTGCAATCCTGGGCATTGGCTGGGGTTTGAAGAGAAAGTGTAAAAACAGCTGTGTGGAAAGATGGCATTTTTTTCCTTGCAGTATTTTAATCACAGCTAGAAACAAAAATTACCAGAAATCTCCTGAGACAGCCTGTCCTTAAGAGAATTCATTGCTAAAACTAATTCACAGAAGGTTTATCTTCACTCATAGTATCCCATGAAGTAATAGTTTTTACTTCCCCAAGCCAAGGTTTCTTTCCCCATTAACTGCTGGGAATGCAGTAAGGTTCCAGAATCTGAAACCAGGCAGTTTGGGCTCACTTCTAGCTATGGAGTCAGGCTGACCATCAAACCTTACCACCGTTACCCCACAACTTCTCACATTATATAGCCTTGCCATGCAAACAACATTTTAACTCCTCAAGAGCTACATCTAAACTCTTAAATATCACATAATTACATCTAAATATATATATATTCATTGTTAATTGCACCTTTCATTGGAAAACTTCAAGGTGAGTCCATGGATTTGACAAAAAACCCAAACAGAACAAAATGAAAGAACAAAATAACCCTCCTAAAACTTTGTTTTGGGTGGACAGAAAGTCCTGCATGTAAGGGTTCAGGAAAGTCTGTATTCTTCAGTTGATGGTACACCTCACACTTCAGTTAATGGTGAGCTGAGCAACGACCAGGGCTGGCTATCCCACTGCTTGCACAGCCTTCTCCTCCCCTCAAGTATTTTCAGTTCCCAATATCTGTGTAGAAGCAGACAAGCATGTGTAATGCTCAGCACATCAGCTAGAACATAAGCTAGACATAGATTTGAGGTGACAATCCATAAGCAAAGCCCTCTGATATTGTAAGAGGGAGAGTTAGTTATGCATGCTGCTTAATATAATAGAAATTATAGGGAAAGAGTGGAGCATAGATGCTGCCTGTTCCTAGAGAGGAATGGGGTATTTTTGGTATTTCTGTCTACTGAGGAGGCACACTTATGGATCTTCTTCAGGAATTGAGTAACTGAGCTAGGTTTGTCCTTTCTCACAGAAAAGCACCAAAAGCAGATGAAAAGCTTTTTCCTGAAAGTCTTATTTTTGTCCTGTAACCTAACAATTTGAGCACTCCCCTGATCTATAAGAAACCCAGGGATCCTTCTCCAGTATTGGTCTCCCACCTTTCTAACCATGGAGGTAAAATTTATCCTGAAATAATATTTGTTCCTAAAATAATATCAGGCTTCAGTCTCCTCTGCATATTAGTAAGTAAAAACAGTCTCATACATATTTGTAAAGGGGTTTAAAACATAGGTATGAGCCTTGCTCTACAGCTTTAGATTTTTTTTTCAGCTGAACATATTCCTCTGAGTAAACTGTATCAAATAACATTGAGTTACTGTAAACCACATTTTCCCTTCCCTTTCAAAAGCCTTTCTGGGACTGTAAATATAAAATACGTTTACCTGAATATTGTTTGCATCCATCATTTCCTCATTCTCCACAACGTCCCTGAGAGAAAAGTAGAAAATATAAACTGCGGCCTTGTCATGATAGGGGTTATCCTCATTTCAGCCACTGTTTTCCAGTGTCAATATGAGATATAGTTGAAGAAATGCTATCAAAGTGCTACTTTGCTGAGTGGTTTAAGATTACCAAGAATGAAGGTGTTTTAAGTTAGTTGTTAACTTTGCGCTGTATCAGCCTAGAAGAGATCCTGTTAGTAGTTGTCATATTACACCTGAAAGGGAAGCAACAGCTGGCTGAGGTGCAGTAAGTTTTTAAATCCCTGAAATGGCTGGCATTTACATCCATGGGATCATGTAGTGAATGTGAAGAAGGCTTCAGTTTACAGCTATGCATGGTGCTTCAGCACAAAAGCAAGGTGGGCTACCCCTGTGCAAATCACACTGCTTTCTCCCTATATCAATTTGCATCAACCCAGTTATATCCTTGAATGATGACCGGCACTTGAAAAAGCAAGAGGATACAGTACTGTTTGGGGACTGCATTTGACTATTCGCTGCTCTCAGATGCAGTGTGGACTGGGATGAACTGAACTGTCTGTCCAAACTGAATGTTTTCCTTTGCATTTCTGCCTGTTTTGGTCATAAGCTCTTTGAGGCAGTGGGCATTCCTTTTTCCCTCCATGTTTAAAGAGCCAAGAATATACTTACTTACCTCTGTTGCATTTGTTCTGTGGTACTTTAAAACAAACAATAACTGGAATAAATCCTCACAGACACTGGAATAAGAAATATTCTGAAGTCAGATTTTGTTCTGAAATATAGTCTGAAATTTATAATTAAATTATTTTGGGGGGTGGGGGAATATTGTTTGCAGCCAATGAAATATTTTATTTAATTTCTATCTATATCTAGCTTTTAACATTATGATTAAATATAGCAAATCTATTTCTAAACTAAAAGTTTCTTAAAAAAACCCAACAAAACACCAACCAAAAAACCACTCCAAGGTATAAACAGTTTCCATTTGATTTCACTTGCTTGTTTGTTTTTTTTATCAAAGTGAAATTTTATCATAATTGACACATTCTCATGGAACTGACTTCCAGATATCAGCATTTCTAGTGGAAAAACATGTCCTCTTGTAAAATTTGTAATGAGTCTTAGAGGAGCATGTTTTCCCCAGTCCTATCTCTAAACAAGACTCACATTAAAGGTGCTCTGCCTTTGTACATGTCCCTGGTGTAATTTTGAAATACTTGTCAGCGGCATCCTTTATACCTTCCAGAGATACAATTACACCTGGACTTCCAACTTAACACCTCTAAAATGCTCCTTCCAAGAGGTGACTAAGAGTTTAAGAACATAAAAGGCTGAGAAAGTATCATCAGCAACAGTCTGACTGGAGATGTGATGGCCCCCTAATGTTCACATTACTGATTCAGATTGTGGGTAAGAAGGGAGAAGGGAAGTTTCTCATTTTTGAATAAACTGTTTATTTTATGACTCCTATTTCCCCAGTAGATACCTGACTCTGGCACAAGTTTAATGATCCAAGTCAAGCCAAGGACATGAAATGGTCTGCAGACAGATCCAGCTCCACTCCTGCCTTCTCTCCTACCTGCTCTCTACCTGGCCCTGGCTTGTAATACACCCTCCTTTGCTGCACAGTGAAAGTTCAAGTAGTTTTACATATACACAGCTTATTAGTAGGGGCCATAGCTGATGGCATACATAAACTTCCAAGTTGCCTTAGGATGGAGGATGAAACAAGGAGGAGAAAAGAGACAGAAAAAGGAAACCCTCTTCCCCATGTCCAGGTGGGAAGAAAAGTGGGAACAAGCCTCCTCCTCTGGGTATCCTCTCCAGGGCAGCAGGTGGTGACAATGATCAAGTTGAAAATGACAAAAAAAATCTTTTTTTCTTGCTTTCTCCCCAGTACAATTATACTTCTCATCAAGACTTGCTCAATCTCCCCATTGGTAGTTACTGTTTATGACACTACTGGTGCTGGTTGGAGCATGCCTGATTAGGTGCAGGTGTTGCACACTAATTGGCCATTAAGTTTTGGCATGTATATTATTGATAATATTTACTGGATTTTAAAATTAGTTATTCGTTATCTACTAAGCTGTGTTTGTTTAATATGAAGCTGCAAACTAAAACCTACAGGGTGAAGGGTGAATGGATCTACACACGGAGGTATAGACGAGTAGCTACAAGGCAAAATGGTGAAGAGGCAGAGGAAGAACAAGATCATTTAAACATCAAGGGCAATGATTTGGAGAAGAAACTGGACATAACAGGTCAGAATCCCACAGTGCAAGGTGGATAAGGGCACTTGGGGTGCCATGATAAAGGCACTGCCACAGAAGCCTTGTGGTGTGTTGAAGAAAGGTTACTGCGTTGCAAGTGAAAGGCGGGTTACAGGTGGAAGGTCCTTAGCATTGCAAGGCTTAGAGTGGATAAGGCACCACGCAACATTTTGTCTTCTAGGTTCCCCAATGTTTTCTCATGCCAAAGAATACTGTGGAGAGACACAACCATGAGAAGGATGAGTGTGCTGAGGAAATGAGGCAGTGAGCATGATGCGTTTTGGCTGCTGGGCAGTATGGAAAGGTACAAGTGTTCTTCATTTTTCTAAAGGAAGAGGTGTTGGAGAGAAGGGGATCTTTAATATTATAGAAATTAGGGCCACTGTGTCTGAATTTGCTGAGCCTAGCTAAAGCCAGTGGAAATAGACACAGTCCACAAAATTTCAACAGGTTACTGAAGAACATTCAGTAAGTAGGGTGATCAAAGTATTGAATTATCCATGGAAGATGTCTCCGTCTCTCCACTCACTATAACAATAGTCACTAAACTTCTAAATTTGGCACTGCAGTTAAATGTCCAAACTTATTTGGGATAATCCCAGGCATTTTAAAACTGAGAAACTGAGGCAAGGTGGAAACAAATGGCTCATGCACAAGAAACTCATGATCTAGCCTGCTAGACCAGGAGATGTGAGCTGAAATCTCTCAAATGTTAGGATACACAAAATATGCTGAGCAAAACTTCCACCCTCTTTGCAGATCCCCAGGTTTGGTGTGGTAGATCCTAGCACAGGACCTTGTAGCCAAAGGAAATCTAAGCTTTTACAAACCTCATATCTGATTTTTTTTCTGTTTTTTTGAATTTTTTATTTGGTATATATCCCCAACACACTAGCAATGATAATTTTAAACCAAAACAAATATGGAAAATAATATCCTTTTCTTTACTATTCCTCATGTATTTACAAGTTAAAAGGAAGCCTTTTTTCTGTAGTACTAAATGCAGTATGAAGCACAGAACAACCCTCATCAGAATGGACATCTTGTAAAGTATACTTTTTAGCACTGACCTTTCTCCTACCTTCCTCTCCTGCTTCCTTTTCTTAGAACACAGTTTATTCCTTTTTGACTGTTTTTGGTTTCTGTATGTTTTCATGTTATTCCTCATCTCTTTCTCCTTCTACATCCTCTCCACAGAAATCTTTCACTATTGAAAAGGGAATCCCCAAAACCATAATATAAATGTCCAGATCCAACCAGAAAGTTCAGCATAAGTCTCTTTTATTCTCCTTTTTCACTGTCCTAACTTTCAGGATGTTGTTTTTCTATGAGAGACAGTGTACTCTCAGAACTGAATACTGTCTTAATAGGCAAGAAAAACTTGTATTGCACAGAAGTGGGATTTACAGGGCAATGTTCTGTCACTAGTCCTCTTAGTCCAACAGTCCTCTTATGCTCACTGTCACCAGATGTTTGAGAATATAGCTTTATAACATAGCTATTTCTTCAAGGTGCTGATTGATATTATGGGAACAAATGTGCAACCTGAAAGTTGTGGAGCATGATGAGTTGTGCAGGAGATCCTGAAACAGCAGCACCCCTCTTCCGGTGAGATTTCTTTTAGCATGAGGCCCATTAAGGCTGCTGGTGCCCTTGGCATCTCAGTTCCCCTGCTTAGGAAATAGGAGGTCAGCAGTGCAAAGACCTGTCAGCTGGTTATGGCTAGCATCTCTGGTCTGTGAGCAGCAGAAGTTACATCTCTGTTTTCCTCTGAAAGCGTAGGGAAGTCAAGAAATATAAGATGAGGAAGCATCTCAGGGGATTTGGGGACTTCTCAGGTCTGAATATACTATGTCTAGGTGGTCTCTTTTTTTTCTGCAAAAATGGGATTCTGTGGTTTAAATTCACTTATTGAAACATATTTAGGTACTCACATAAGTGACACGTTTCTCTGCTGACCCACAGTAGATCCAAGTCTCCTTTTCCTTCCATCTCACATTGCCATGTCTACTGTTGCATACTGTGAGCAAAGTGTTATCTCTCTGATTTGATAATGCTGTCCTCATTGTACCCTAGATGTCCATTGCAGGATCAGGGCCTGTATTAGTTTCCTTCTCAGTTTGTATCTGTATACTTTTGCTTAGCTTTGGGGAGCACTGTGGGGCCATTTGTGAAATGACAGTGCTTTCTGCTGGGAAGATCATTATAGGCAGAATGCATTCCAATGTGCAAATTACAGTTCTGATTATAGGGAATTTGTTCTGCTTAATACAAAAGAGCTTTACGAAAGGAAGGTCTCACTGCACTTTCCCCTAATTTGGAGCTGCAAAGCTAACTTCCATGCTGTGCAGAAATGCACAAGGAGGGTTAAGTCAGTTTTAAAAGAGCATCAGTTCGGTGAAAATGTGTTTAACCTTCACAGGGTTCTTCAGTCATTCTTCAGCTTGAGTGACTGAGTGAAGAGGATGTCATTCTGTCATACAGAAAAAAAAAAGAGAGAGAAAAAAATTTAAAAATCGATCCTGTCTACCCCTGAAAGCCTTAGTTTTCATTGGCATCTAACTGACATAAATAATACTTGGTTGGGTTTTCATTGCTATTTTTATTTAAATGTTCTGGGGTATGCCAGCTAGCAGCAAGGTCCATTTTTATAGCATAGTGAATTCCCACAGTTCTGGTAAATATAATCAGATAAGGGGAAGTTTAACTTAAACCTTCTGTTGCAGTCAATAAAAGTAAACTTCATAACCCAAGACTATATCTCTATAATTGTTAATTATAGAAATCTATTCAAGGATACTCTAAAAACAGGATTATAAATCCATCTAATAAAAAAATAGAAGAACATAGAGATAAAAAAAGGAGACAGTCAGTGAGAGCTAAGAAATGAAAAAGAAACAGAATACAAAGCAATGTATTTACTTGAGCTTTGTACAAGGCAAAATATTCCCCAGATACGTTCCCATTGTTCTTCAGTATTGCATTATCTCTGTGACAGTGATCTTGCATTTCTGTAAAAGCTTGTTGACCAAATGGATCTAGGTGTCATTGTACAGATCATAGAAATTATTGGAAGCATAGGTTCTTCCAAGGAAAAACATAAAGGAGGAAAATTATGTGTTCCCTGCATTTAAGGTTTGAATTCAAGAACCTATGTCTCTTTTACCATATTTGCTTTGGCGAGTTATGCAGAGGGTACAGATGCTGCCAAATTTTAGACATTCAAATTAAACTCCCAATATGGCACAAGACAAAATGTCTCAGAGAGCAGTTCAGGAGAGGAACTTAAACTTTGTATACTGAGTCACCCTCTGGATGAAATTGTTTAAGTGTCTTCTAGGAACCAACGTCCTAACTGAGGCATCAGACCTAAATGCTTAAAACCAGTCACATGGACAACTCCCATTGTCTTCTTGAGTTTCTGCTTTCTTTTACCTATTTTCTATATAAACTTGTGGAAGGAAAAATTTCCATGTGCTAAGACAGTGCCAACTCTAATGCTGGGCATCTACCTTCCACAATACAAGGTAGAGAGATGCCTCAAAGAGGACTAGGACAATTCTTGTCCCCGTGTTTTCTGGATCATGACCTTTTGCCAAACTTTTAAAAGACCAGGGTGTATGTTTCCTACTGATGTAGCTTCAGAGCAGAGCACAGGATATCTAGACAACTACATGCTAGAGATACCAATAAATTTAATTGATCACTAACAAAGTCCTTCCAAAGAAGCAGTGGTGTGAACGGTCCTCCTTACTTCCCTCTAAAAACAAAGACGTATTTGAAAATGGGGAATTGTTAAATGTGTTCATCTTCAGTCAAAAAGAAGAAATATTTTCAGTTGGAAATATTTTAAATGGTCTAAAAGTGACAAAAATATATATGTCATCCCTGTGGCACAAGTCAGTATGTACAACTCATTACCCTTTTTTTTCTTTTAGAATCATAGAATGTTTTAGGTTGGAAGGGACCTTTAAAGATCATCTAGTTCCAAACCCCCGGCTGTGGGCAGGGACACCTTTCACTGTATGACTGCCTTCGTCCCAGCTCCAAAGTGCAGTGCCACACATGGCTTGGCCATGTGCCCGGGGTGTCCCCTGCAGCCCCGCTCAGCTCCATGGAGGTCCTGAGAGATGATGGGATCACAGCTAGGCATGGCCGCAGGCTGTATCACTTGCTGATAACACACAGTGTAGGTTAGTGATGTGACCCATTCGTTTTTTGGATAGGCTTCAGGTCAGATTTTCAATGGCTTAAAAGTTTATTTAAATGTCTATAGCGTGCCTCTTAGCCTCTATAGCCTGTAATTACTCAGTACTATTTTGACATCGAGTGAACCAATGGGCAATATTTGTGGTCTCCTTTATTAAACTCACACCTTAATGATTTTTAGGGCAGTCAGACTGAAACACCATATTATTTTTAAAAATATATTCCTATTCTATTGACTAAAACAGAAGAAAGAATTCAGATAATGACAGAACAAAAATAATAGTTAAATAAAGTCAGAATAATTCATACTGTGTTTAAGATCACTTTTAGATTTTTTTTTCTTTTTTAATGAATACAAGGGTTTTGAGAACTAGTTTCAGGAGAAAGAAAAGAAGAAAGCAAGCAAAGTATATTTAAGACCTCCTTGAAGACATCCAGAGTTAATAACGATATACACTGTAGAAAGAACAACTGTGAGATGGGTGCAAAATGCCACAAACCCAGCTAATTAAAAATGAGGTTATTAGTTTTTAGTTACACTGCAGTTAGAGATAATGCTACAGAGAGCCTGAGTGAAAGCACGTTTTATATGGTAGTAGGAATTGCATTTTATGTGGCATTTTATTTTATTTTAAGGGGTGCTTCTATTTAGAGAGAGGATTATTTCAATTATGAGTTAAAATGGACTGTGGCTTTTCTGTATCTTTGAGGGGAGGGGGCAAGAAGGGTACAAACTTTCTTCCAAATTTGGCATTACACCAAAAACAGCACTAAAAATTTGTGCCTCACCATAAAAGACAGCTGCCCAGATTCCCAAGACATGTGGAAATGCCTGACATCTATGGATTTTGTTTTCCAGTGTGATCAATATAAATTATTCACTTGTTTTGAAAGTGTAGATCCAAATATCATTCTCAATGTGATGCTAACTTTTTTCCAGTAAATTTATGGCCAGATTTCAAAGCAACTCAGGTCCTACATACAGAGAAAAAAAAGATTCCCTTTTTAAAAGTATACAGCATGCTAAATGCTTTTAGAAATCTGGCTGTTATTTAAATTCTTAAATAGGTGCTGAGACCATTGAATAAGTTCATACCAAGTCATATGTACTGATACGTGAGTGTCTATGTCTGAAGCACCTTGCTGGGTGTGGGTTTTGGACTGGAAACTCTTGTGTAAGAATCACGACTGAAATCCTCCTGCTACTCGGGTCACTGATTGAAAGTTTCTTCAGTTTTACTAGAGTCACTCTAAGCATCTTGTTGGTTTGTAGAGCTTCTATCACACCAGTGGTCCTGTATTACCTATACTAAGATAAGACAATGTGAAAAGTAAGTAATTTTTTTAATGTTTCTTTGAAATATCTTTAATTGAAACAGCAGTTTTTGCTAGGTGAAGGAAGAAGGCCTCTAAAGCAGCAAAAGAAAGATTTTAAAAATTTATCCAAAGATATCTGGGACTACTTGAAAAAAATTGATAGCTCACCCCCTAAAAGAAAATTATTCAACAGAACAAAATCGATAAATTGTAATTTCTTTCTCCCCGTTTATCTATTTATCCATCCATATCTGGGCTGGACTACAGTAATAGGTCATTTTCTCTGCTCCTATGACAAGATCCAAACTAAAAATAAAATTGAATATAAAGAATAATCTACTGAACCTAACCTTTTTTCTAAAAGCAAAGGTAAAGTGGCTTTACCTGTGCATAAAATCAAGTTGAGACAGTCTTGATGCACATCTCAGTTATAAAGAGTCATTTGGGGAGTCCACAAATGCATACTGCCTTTGAGTTGTATTTCTTGACTATATATATTTTTTTCTTTTTCAAACTGTAAGCTTTGTTTACAGAGAAGCATGTAGGAGACACGTGTGGGATCATTTTCCTATCACCCAGAGCTGTCAGCCAGCAGAGTGAATAGTCTTTAGGCTAATCTGAGGATAAAGCCAGGGAGATATTCCTCAGAGTGAAACACAATAAGACCTGCTTCTTCTTTTGGTATTTGACCAAATTAAGTGCAGTGCAGTCCAAAGGATTTAATGACTGTGCTCGTACTTCTAAGCTAACCAGTGCCAGAAAATATTCCTGGGCTCTGGAATACAATTGCCTATAAAGTTAAATTGTTAAAGTTGTCCCTAGCACAGTTTTGGTGCCAGGTAGCCAACGTTTCCCCAGACAATTTCTGGGAACTGTTCAGGAGACAACATGGGCCAAGGATGACTCTCAGTGTCACCGAAATCGGGAATCAAACTCCTTAACACCAATGTAGTATTAAGAAGCAGGCATTCTTTATTACGACGCTGGATGCACGGGGGATCGTTCCACCTAGCGTGCATACCGCAGGTTACATCTGCCGAAAATTATATTGTCCAGTTACATACATATGCATCAAATTTCCCAGAATGATCATACATATTCGTTCTATTTCCCAGAACTAATTATCATATTTGCGTGGTCATTACGCATGCGTCCTTGAGCTCCGAGGGGCTTCTGTGGGGGTCTCTGGTGGTCCTTGGTGGTCGTACAGGTGTGTCCTTTAGTTGACCCCTTCTTATGGGCATGCGCGATATCACCTTGCTTATGTAACTTGCTTCCCTTCTTCATGGTGCATGGTCCCTAACAATGATTTGGCACCCTTATTCCTATTCTAACACAAACCAATTATTCTAACTACCCTCGACTCATTGTCAAGATGGGCTGGGGCTGTACTGGGAACATAGCAGCATGTCCATACTACTCCTTGTCCAACTGTCTTTGGGCATAGTAGTATATCCATAGCCATAGATGTACAAACACAATATATTAAAGTATTGTCTACCCCGCTCCTATCTCTATGTTGCTTAGTTACAAAAGAACGAACTAATCATTTTGGTTACATCTGGTTACATCAGTAGGCAGTTAGAATGTGGCCACCCAGTTTTGGAGGTTAAAAGAATTTCCCAGTAAGGAGGTGGGCCAATCTGTGCCAGCTGGCTTCTGCATCCAAAACCAGTTCTGAGCATGTATAATTTACTAGTATAGATGTGGCTTTTGTTTCCACATTGTATATTACATAATATCACAGAGCACAACATGAATATGATATGAAAAGTAAATTAAAATGGGAATGAAAAGTTTAATTAAACCAAGAACACTTCCTCTAGAATCCATTTGGTAACAGATTTAGGGGGGAAACATTGCCTACTTGTGTCCATTTTGGCTCAGGAAATATTTCAAAGTTAAGAACTTAACTGTGAATTACAAAATGCAGCTCCATCCCAGTTCTAATTAGTAGACACTCGGCAAGTTTAGGAAAAACTGCGCAGCATCTGTCGGTTGCTCACCGTGCAACACTCATACATACATATACACACATAATTCAATGAAAATAAACAATACCTAACACTTTGAAAAGGTCACTCAGTCTTTCTGGGGCAGACACTTTGCTCCCTTTGTGACCAGTTTCACAAAGAGCAGTCTTTCTCACCTCAGCCATTTAAAAAGCTAACCTTTATGCTTTAGATTCCCCTCATCTCTATTGACACACTCTTGTGCTGAGAACTTTGCTCCTCAGGAAAACATCTACCGCTCCCTCACACCCATGATGCTAATCTTGCCACAAACATTAGAACCTTCATCTTCAGTTTAACATTTCAAATGGGAATTTCTAAGCATCCGGTTAAAAAAAAAAAAAAAAACAGAAAAGAAAGAAAAAAAGAAAAGAAAAAGAGGGGAAAAAAAAGAGAGGGGAGGGGAAAATATCATTTTGTCTATAAGCAGAGCTAAGCAGAACACAGAAAACTCTCTGCACATGGGCAGCGTTAAAATATTTTTATCAGCCCCAAGCCCCTGAGCAGGGAATCTGGCTTCTCCCAGGCATCGCTCCCCTGTGCAAGATGGGGTGGAGCAGTGTAACAGTGTGCTTCCCCCGCCCCCGACCTTTATCTCCTGCAACCCTGCTTAGGTGATAACCACCAGTGGTGATTGTAATGGATGCATCTGGTCACAATGGCTGCATCAGCTCAAAGTGGATTCAGGAGACAGATAACAACACAGTAGCCTAGGGCTATTGTGCAATGCGCCCACCGAAGAAACTAAAACCTGTGGTCGGCATGCAAATATGACTATGAGTCAATCATCTTATCCCCCATAAATAGTGAGCAGCCCAAGAGCCCTTTGAGCTCTCCTGCACGGCAGCGGGCTGCACGCCAGGATCTCCCCTTGAGCAGGGACGCCTCTCAAGGTTACTCCTCGAGGTTGAGAGATTCCTTGCCGCAACAGATCCTCGGTAAGTGACTAATAGCATGCTAAACTTTGAAATCTTAGCTAAGTGATAGAAAGGATTGATTGCGCACATATATAATCCTTTAGACATAAACTGTTGACCAAGTCTGGGACTAGGACTGGATCTAGCCACACCTAGACTCCTCTCTGAGAAGGAGTTTAGAAAGCAAGGGGATCCTTTTCCGAACCTCATGACTCAACGGGAGGGTCTCCCTGACAGTTTTGTCTGACCCTGTCCTCTATGCAGTAAATAATCAAGTGTACCTTGCCATTGAATCTTGTTAAAACACTGTCGCATTGAACTTTGTTAACTCCCTATTCTGTATCAATAAACTATATTTTTACTTCTCTCCTGCGAGTGAAGTGCACGCTCACTCCATCCGCAACAAGCACAGACCACCATACTGAGCTGGCGTGTTCCTGGGTGATGACACAGCAACCTAGCAGTCATGTAAAAGTAAAACAAAATCCAAACACGGATAAGAGGCCCAGCAGTTTCTACTCTGTGTGACTGCCAAGATTATGTTGAGAAGGTGAAGCAAGTCTACCTGGGGTGGTGGGAGCTGCCTCAGTCTACAGGCAGCCTGAAGCACAGCAGGGACACAGTCAATATCCTTTTAGTCTAACCTGGATGGTTACTTAGACATCCGTTGAATTGCAGAACGGGTCATCTTTTCAACACACAGGGTCTCAGGGGGAGAGGCAAAGTGGTCATGACCTAACCCTTTAAAACCACATCTCACATTTTTTACTAAGAGTAAGGGGTCCTCTCCTTCCGTTGCCTTGTCAGTGGCAAGGGATCAAGCCAACTGCCTGTGTTGAGGAGATACAGAGTCTCTTGGTCTTAGTCAAATGAGAAGGAGAAGGTAGTCCAGTACTGTGGTGCACATCCTGGGAGGAAGACGTGGGGTGTATTTATCTGACTATTAGAGATGTCTGTATGTATATCTCTACCAATCTCCTAGCCTCCCTTTAAAGTCAACAGAGAAAAAGCAAAACTTTTAGTGTGCCTCAACCTAAAGCAGCCCAGAAAGTGATTCCCTAATTTCTTCTTCCTCTCCTCTGACTATGAGGGCAGCCCTGGCTGAATGCAGATTTTGGCATTGCTAGACCTTGTCAGTGTGGTGTGGTGAGGTGAGTCTCACCCTGGTCCTCCTGAAGGGTAACTGTTATGTATTATCTTTTAAATTACACCACAATACATTATCAACTGATCATCACACACAACAGTCGTGAGGTTTAAATCAGGGTAAGACTTCCTGAAAAGTGCTGAAAAGACAGTACTCTGGCCTGCAATTCATCATAACCGAAGGTAGAAGAAGGGAGTGGAGTGAAGGTACACTTAATATTTCTTCAGAGATCCTTGCCTTCTACTACATTAAGGCAGCAGGATCTGTCAAGACTCATTCTGTAGTTTGGGGCCAGTCCATCTTTTAGGGAACTTCTTGTCACGAAGATGGGTTATTTCAGCACAGGATTTTGGTCCTAAAACTGGTCAGAATATGCTCAACAACAGCAGTTTTCCTCATTAGAAATACTTTTTCTTATCTTTCATAAAAGAAATGTGTAGGAAAAAAATTTGACATATTATTGTTGTAATATTTCCATTTTATTTTAATTAATGTTTTCTTTGAAATTGTACACTTCTTTTTATCAAGTTCATTTTTAAGACCTTGCTTTTTCCTTATTTATTTAATGAAGTTCACCATATAATAAGAAACTGTGACTTCTGGTGATAAAAAATGATTTAAAAATAAATTATTTTGTTACAAATATCTATTAAAAAGCACACAAATATCGACACACAAAAAAAATACCAATATAAACCCTGCAAAATGGATACAACTTCAAAACATAGTTTCCTTTTCTTCCAGAGATGATTTCTCTATTTTTTTCACCAGCTTCTTTGTCTTTTCACTTTAGTTTCAGAATGAAATGAGGGACAATGAATTACAAAATAAATTGAGAAAGGTGCTTCACGTATGAAACCTCGTAAGCCTCACCTATTTTGTTTTCTTCACCTCATTGGTTCAATACAAACATGAATCTTAAAGAAGCCCCTGAAGGCCATGTAATAATATCACCAGTAGGATATACAGCTTCCTTTGTTAAGGAGAAAGGAAGGCTGATCCTTAAGAATTCTTCTCCTAACACACTTGAAAATACCCAAGAACCATAGATGAAAGCAGTTGTTCCTTCTTTATGCAGCTGAACTGAGTCTTGTTGGCAGAGCCACAGGAGATGATGCAGTTTCCAATGTGAAAACAACATACACATTGTTGTCCAAACAAGATTTGGACCACACTCACCCATTCCTGTCTGATATGCTTCTCCTCTGGTTTCTTTCTGGGATACTGGTAGCATAGGCGCAGAAAAAGCAAAGATCTTTTCCAATCTCTTTATTTATGCTGAAATCTGGGGAAGTGCCTCAGTTTCATCCCCTCCTTTTCATAAGCACTGTCTTTCAGCAGTGTGATGTATTGGGAATGCAGAGTTTCTGCCTGAGATCAATGCCTTCACAAAGGAAAAGGGAACATCATGCACATACATGGTGTTATCACAACCACTACGTCCTTCGAAACCAACCTGTTCATTGCAAGTCTCCTGTTCAAGCACTGACTCATCCCAAACCTGCTTAACTGATGAAATCTGACAGCATCAAAGCTTGAGTTGGCCCAACCTATTTAGCTTATGAGATCTGACAGGATCACAGCTGGAAGTGCCCCAGGAGATCTGATGGGATCACAGCTTGAGAAGGCTTAGCTATAGACACAGCATATAAACATTGATCCAAAGATCTGCATAAAACTTGAATTACATCCTAAAATGAAACCTTGCCCTCAGCTTCAGGAAAACAAACAAACAAACAAACAAACTTTTATAAGAATATATCATTCTTCCTTTTGCTTTTTTTTTTTTAATGTCTGCATGCACTTCCTCAGACAAGAAAAAACCCGCCAATGGATTACAGGATTCTCATGAGGATTACTTCCCAATCTAACAAACCTAAGGGCATGAAGAAGCACAAAGGTTACAGTCAGTTTATCCAGCTTTCAGAATTTCTTTATTTTTTACAAGCCACTTTTGTGGGTGTAAGATCAATCTCCCCATTGCCAAAAAAAGCAGATAAATCTCACCTTAACTCAATTCTGGTAACAGGATCAAAAGCGACTACCACTTTTTTGTCTCAAACAGTGATTCTCTCTCTTTTTTTATTAGTATTATTGTATTTGTATATTGCATTATCTGTTGTCAAGAAAGTTACATGACATAATGAAATACAACCAGCATATTTTGTTTTGATGCTTTCCATAAGCTAGCTTTGTGAAGGTAACTTTGGTTTGCTTCTCATAGCATGATCATGAGGATCTGCAAGGTGAATTTTTGAATGTGACTATTGCATGACTCTACATTTATATTTTGGAGTCCATAAACACAACCCCTTTCCAACTTTTATGCTTCCTGATATTGGGAAATAAGGTGATAAAAGATTTGAATATTTTACTGTTAGTATGCAGGTATGAATCTAAGAGGTTCTAAATGGAAAAAAAAACCCACAACTGTTTATGTAACTAGATATAAGTAAAATTATAACAAGAAGTGATGCATAATTGTAATTTAGACACTTATTAGATTAATGACTAATGACTGCACTTGGATATTAGAATTGTAGGCATTCACTGTGATGATGTTGTCTTCCTCTCCTTCACTGTACTACTTTCATTGCAAGACTGCCTAAAAGCCTCCATCAAAGACCAGAGCTGTTGCACAAAGGACCGTACAAACTGAACAAGAAGAATGTACCTGACTCAAAGACAGAACAGCAACTTTGCTCTCCACTTGGGCTACATGAATTCAGAAAGATCCTTCTCACTCATGACATCAAAGGAATTTTCTTGATTTTATTAAAGCTTCAGACTATGTTGCTTCAGCAGTTACTGATAGGAATTCACTATGCCTTCTTGAAGAATCCACATTAAAAAGAAATTATTTTTGGACATCTGTCTCGCTTGGAAAACATGACATACAGAAATGCTGAATAGCTTGTCAATAGCAACTAAGGAAATATCTTCAGATTAGCTTGTTTTCTACCATAAACTAAAATACCTCCTCAGTACTTGAAACTCAGCTAAAGTTCATGGAAATCAGGTCATAAAGACTTTCCTTGTCCATCTATCTCAAGAAGTGTTCTTCAGCCTTTTCAGGTTACTGACCTGCCTTATTCAAGTAAAAATTTTCTCTGACCCTCTTACATTAACTATGAAAATAGGAGTACATAATGTATTTATGATAACAATGATATGCCTATATAATTTAGTTGTGTGCATGTTTCAAGACGTCGAGGGAGAACACTTGACCTTGAAGAGGAAGAGTGAGTGTGGAAGAGTTTTATTGCCTTTGCTGATATAAAAATTTTAACTGCCTCAAACTGACATCACTTGTCTTTCATGACCATTGTGTCACAGCCTAGAACATAGGAAGCAACCTAAGGTGGTCAGTAAATATTCCTCAGTATTACAGGGTAAGTTTTTTGGGTAATAGTTTTCCTGTCCTATAACATATTTGAAAAAAATGAAAAAAAAAGTCTTTTCAACTTTGACAAAGAGGTTCTTCTTCCCATCTTCTTTCTTTAGCCATATATTGTTACGTTTCATTCAAGAAAGACTTTTAAATATACAAACATTTTCATTGTAAAATTGTCAACATGTCAGTGTTCCCCCCTACCTCAAGAAGTGTTTTTTTAAACAACTAGTACAGAAAATGGACCTGATAAAACACAATCACAAACTTTTGGCCTAGCAAGGTTGCACCTTATGTAAGGTTGCACCTTATTCCTGACCTGTCCACCATGTGTGGCATTTGGAATATAATTATATTTGAATGTTGCATGAAGTTCATCAAAATCAGTCTCATAATTCCTTATTTCTATCTCCAGCTTTTCCAGATCACAGTTCTCTCTATACGGGGAGACACAAGCTGCCTGTAGAATTCCTATTTCACAAACAAGAAAGATGAGGTGGATAGTTTGGTATGGGCTGCTGGGGTGGCCCAAGCGTATGAGGTTCCTCAACTTACATATATCCAGCCAAAGAAGTAGAGTAGTGTCCTGGTTTCAGCTGAGACAGAGTTAATTTTCTTCGTAGCGGCTGGTATGGGGCTATGTTTTGGATTTGTGCTGAAGACAGTGTTGATAATACAGAGATGTTTTAGTTGCTGCTGTACTAGTCAAGGACTTTTCAGCTTCCCGTGCTCTGCCAGGTGCAGAAGAAGATGGGAGGGGACACAGCCAGGGTAGTTGATCCAAACTGACCAAAGGGCTATTCCATACCACATGACGTCATGCTCAGTATATAAAGCTGGGGAAGAAGAAGGAAGGGGGGACATTCGGAGTGATGGCGTTTGTCTTCCCAAGTAACCGTTACGCGTGATGGAGCCCTGCTTTCCTGGAGATGGCTGAACACCTGCCTGACCATGGGAAGTAGTGAATGAATTCTTTGCTTTGTTTTGCTTGCGTGCGTGGCTTTTGCTTTACCAATTAAACTGTTTTTATCTCAACCCTCAAGTTTTCTTACTTTTGCTCTTCCGATTCTCTCCCCCATCCCACCGAGGGGGAGTGAGCGAGCGGCTGCGTGGTGCTCAGTTGCCGGCTGGGGCTAAACCACGACAGTCCTTTTTGGCGCCCAACGTGGGGCTCGAAGGGTTTGAGATAATGACAGATTTGATTGGAATGTGCCAGATAGAATTTATAGCTGTTATTGCTGTTTAGCTATTAATCAGCAAGCTTCTGTGGTTGCCATGGGCTTGCTTGCCTTACTGTACCTTAGAGTCTAGGGCTCGTTAGTGGCTGCTTTTTGCTTTCACTGCTTGCCGTTCTGCTGTACTGCTTATCACCTTACTCTGCTGTGCCTGGGAACATTTTGATAACAGCAATGGCCATACGCCTGGGCTGGCAGATGGCCAGGGCATTGCTGCTGTTTCTGTGCTGCTGTACTGGACAGGCTGGAACTCCGCTGTGAACTCGAGTCGAAGGGACTGTGACCTGTGGATGAATCCACGTGGGAGCAGGACACCCCAAAGCGTCTGTGCCCATGGATTAGCCCATGCCAGAGCAGGTATATCTTGAAACGTCTGTGGCCATGGTTATGTCTGTGCCACAGCAGGTATAGCTCTGAAGGGATTGTGGCCCAAGGATAAGTCCACGCTGGATAAGGTGTGCCTCGAAGCATCTGTGGCTGTGGATGAAGTCCATGCTGCAGCAGGTATATCTCGAAGCATCTGTGGCTGTGGATGAAGTCCATGCTGCAGCAGGTACACCTTGAAGCATCAGTGGCTGTGCATGAGGCCATGTTGGAGCAAGTTTACTTCTGAAGGGACTGCATTCTGTGGATAAGTCCAAGCTGGAGCAGGGCAAGGGGAGGAGTTCAGTGCAATGTTAAACCTGATGGTCTGGTCCAAAGGGACCAGGGGTGGAGATTGTAATGGAAATACCTTTAAATTGTTGTATCCCGGGATTTGAGTTGCATGTTGTGGGAATTACTATAGCAGGAACCCCTTGTTGCTAGCCAGGCTAGGAGCAAGGGGAGGAGTTTATTGCAATTTTAAACCCTATAACCTGGCCCAAAAGGACCAGGGGTGGACATTGTAATGGAAATACCTTTAAATTGTTGTAACCCATGATTTGAGTTGCATGTTATAGGAATTACTACAGCCGGAACCACCTGAACCAATGGAGAAGAAGCCTTACAAGAAGCAGTGCAAGTGCAGCAGTGACCTGTCCTGAGTAACAACCATAAGAGATGAAGCCCAAAGTCATGGACTAAATGAACTCAGTGGACATTTTGTGGACATTTATGGTCATTTTACAAATATTTTGTAGGGGTGGTCCATAGACTAAGGGAATGATATGTGTGTATTATATCAAAGGATGGGAAGGGTGATAGTGGGTAATGAGAATGTATTGGATAGTGTGAGACCTGAGCATGACGTAAATGGTATGGAATAAGGGGTGGATACTGTCCTGGTTTCAGTTGAGATAGAGTTAATTTTCTTCGTAGCGGCTGGTATGGGGCTATGTTTTGGATTTGTGCTGAAGACAGTGTTGATAATACAGAGATGTTTTAGTTGCTGCTGTACTAGTCAAGGACTTTTCAGCTTCCCGTGCTCTGCCAGGTGCAGAAGAAGATGGGAGGGGACACAGCCAGGATAGTTGATCCAAACTGACCAAAGGGCTATTCCATACCACATGACGTCATGCTCAGTATATAAAGCTGGGGAAGAAGAAGGAAGGGGGGACATTCGGAGTGATGGCGTTTGTCTTCCCAAGTAACCGTTACGCGTGATGGAGCCCTGCTTTCCTGGAGATGGCTGAACACCTGCCTGACCATGGGAAGTAGTGAATTAATTCCTTGCTTTGCTTTGCTTGCGTGCGTGGCTTTTGCTTTACCAATTAAACTGTTTTTATCTCAACCCTCAAGTTTTCTTACTTTTGCTCTTCCGATTCTCTCCCCCATCCCACCGAGGGGGAGTGAGTGAGCGGCTGCGTGGTGCTCAGTTGCCGTCTGGGGCTAAACCACGACAAGTAGTCAGTCAGATCTAAAAAAAGAAGTAACTTACCAGAACAGTTATTTTAGAGGGCTAAAGATACTCAGGAGTTGATTTATGTCTTCTAACTTAGACATTCATAATGTAGGTGTTGATGTCTGTTAAACTCCCTAGGCTCTTTTGAGGTGTGATACATGTCAGCTAAAGTACACAGATAAAGTGGATCAGATTAATTGCTCCCTAAAAGTACTCAGCACCCCAGTTAACTGCAACGAGTGACTGCAGAGCCTGGGGTGACTTGCTCAGATGTAGAGGTCTGCTGAGTAGATGTCTGAAGCTAGATGCGATGAATACCAGATTGGGATAATCTATCAAAAAACAAGGTTAAACTCCCAGCTCTGCTGCAGACCTCCTGCTTTCAGACACCAGGGAAAACGTCACCTACAGAACATAATGGCTGGATTTCATCCCTCTTCAGACCTTGCACAGGAACGAAGGTGGTTGAAGTGGCCAGAAGGAGGGTGGTCTGAGTGTTGCTTCCTGTGCTGGTTTTGGCTGGGATAGAGTTAATTTTCTTTATAGTTGCTAGTATGGGGCTATGTTTTGGATTTGTGCTGAAAACAGTGTTGATAATACAAGGATGTTTTAGCTGTTGCTAAGTAGTGCTTATACTAAATCAAGGACTTTTCAGCTTCCCATGCTCTGCCAGGTGCAGAAGAAGCTGGGAGGGGACACAGCCAGGGTAGTTGATCCAAACTGACCAAAGGGCTATTCCATACCATATGATGTCATGCTCAGTATATAAAGCTGGGGAAGAAGAAGGAAGGGGGGGACATTAGGAGTGATGGCGCTTGTCTTCCCAAGTAACCGTTACGCGTGCTGGAGCCCTGCTTTCCTGGAGATGGCTGAACACCTGCCTGCCCGCCCATGGGAAGGAGTGAATTAATTCCTTGCTTTGCTTTGCTTGCGTGTGTGGCTTTTGCTTTACCTATTAAACTGTTCTTATCTCAACCCACGAGTTTTTTCACTTTTATTCTTCCGATTCTCTCTCCCTTCCCACCGGGGGGGAGTGAGCGAGCGGCTATGTGGGGATTAGTTGCTGGCTGGAGTTAAACCATGACACATCCACAGGAGCCATACGAGTTCTTGAAGTGTATTGTTTGAAAAATGATGGTGCATAAGTTAGTGAGGCTCCAGGGCAGTAGCTTACTGTGGGATAATTGCTGGAGGTGACTTACTTAGAAATTAAACTTATATTCACACTTTTAGGTAAGGTACAGCATTGAAGAAGATTCCCCAGTGGAATGCGGCTGACATGCAAGGCCATTTCATGGAAGTTCCCTAGGCCTGTAACCTTAGACGTCGGTGATGCCAGGGGAGCTTGGTGTACTGACTCTAAGAAGGTACTGTTCGGAGGGTGGAGCAGTGTGGAGACGCTGTGGCCAGGCTCTGCAATTAAATGGGAACTCAAAGGTATTGTGTGTGACCAGTAAGCTGCACATTTGCTGTCCTGGGCCAACAGTCTCATGTTTCTGACAAAATGCTGTCCTTTGATGAACTTTGCTCATTATAATATCATTATAATACCAAAAACACACCTCCATCCCAAAAGCTACCCGCCTCCAAGGTGCGACCACCCCTCACTGAGCTTGCGCTTTGAATTTTTCCTAGCCTATACCTTTAAAAGCAAAGCGAGAAAACTTTACACCAATCCTAAACAAAGATGTATGACTAGAGTCACTCAAGCTCCACCCAAAAGGTGAAAGATAGTATAAAATGGCTTAAGAGAAAGAGAATGTTAGGGAAGGCACCATCGCGTACCTCTGGGATCAGTCGACAGGCTGAGCCTCTCTTCCCCCCCATCGGGACGCCTTTGGGTAAGATTCGAACACTTGGTTATTCCAAGTGCCTCCCCAGGAAATTTAGAAATCTCTCTAGAGTCACTTTATCATCTTTAACGTGTTTATAGCCGGCAGCGTCACTCATACTCTTGGTATTTGCACGTGCTTTGCAGACATTAAATTTATCACCGGTAATCCAAAGAATCTGTGTATCTGTTGCTCTAATAAACTGCACTCTTTATTAATGTGGCCATGATAGTTCATGCAACATGACTAGACTGGGGGTGCAGCGCGTTTAAATTAACACTGTTGCCTTTACTCTGATGAATGGCTGCATATACAGTCCTTAGAAAATAACCGTTGACCAAGTCTGAGACTAGGACTGGACTTAGCCGCACCTATACTCCTCTGTGAGAAGGAGTTTAGAAAGCAAGGGGGTCCTGTCTGAACCTCGTGACTCAACGGGAGGGTTCCCCCCCCCTCAGCCACTCCTCAGACTCCTACACGACAGTAGCTCTTAACATAACACTTACCCAGTGTTAGCATAGCTGACATGCTGACAGTTTATATGGAATTTATGTCCCCATTTAGTCTGCTTTTTATGGGAAAACATGTTGTTACCTTACAGCTGCCACATCACATGCTACTTATCCTGCCTCAGAGCTACAGAGCACCTTCCTCAAGGAAATATTCATACAGCAAGAGGTTATGTATTTTTTAACAACATTGTAAGGGGGAAATAATAAAATATGCATTATACTGCATACTAGCAGCTTTTAATTTTTCTGTATAATTTATTTAGCAGATTTAACTTATTCTATAACCATTTGCAGTTGTTCTCTTCTTTCCCATTCACATATTTGGAGTGAGATAAAGAAGTCGGGAGTAAGGAAGTATTTTCAATAGGATAAAGGAACAGTAGGAGAATCTGTTGAGGTTCTACAATAGTACCAAAATAACAGGAATAAACATATAAAACATGGATGGTAAAGGATGCTTAACAATGTTGACTATGATAGTATATCAAATGGTAAATCAGATAGCAGAAGGCTGGAATTAGTGACAGGAATTACAATCCAGTCTTTCTATTCCAAAAAATGTTCTAAAAAGGAAAATAAAAAGAAATAATCCTACTACCATTATACCTTCTACCAAATTCTCTTACTGATATCCTTCCTCATTGACCTGATAACCCATGTTTCTGCCTGGAAATATTCCATTTTCTCATTTCAGTAAGGGAATAACTTGAAAAAGTTGTTTTCTCCTCCTGAAGTGATGCCTTAAAACTGATTCCAGTAATGATGTGGGTAATTACTTGCTACAGACCCTAACATGAATAATAGCCCAAAAAAGGCCATTGCTGGAGTGCTATTACATTCCATTGACCTGATGCTGGTTTAATTACAACAGCTGATTTTATTTAATATAACCCCATTATAACGTTTATGTTCTGCTAGGGCGTGAACCAGAACCTCATTTACCTGAGACTTGGGCATGAAAATGCGCCATCCTCTCTCTTCCATGGCTCCAAGGGCTGAAAACCAAGAGCAATTTTTATATTTTAATATAGGATTGGAAAATTAGCTTACAATACAGTCAAAACTCAAAACCCAGGATTTCCCACATCTCCAGCACCAGCTATTGGTACAAAAGCATTTTATATGAGAATTGTTCAACAGAGCTTGCTGGCAGGTTCCCTTTCTTTTTCTCTGCCTTTACAAGAATGCAAAAATATGTTGGTGATTACATCTTCAGACCAAGAAAAAGAAAAGTTATAAAGCTGAGTTACACATTTGGATCTGAAAGTGGCAGTAATTACGAGCTACCTGAAACAGTGCACTTGGTCTGCTTTCTCGATAACAGCACTAGGCTTTTCTGGAGGAAATGGCCAGTGTTGGTTCAACCTGACTAACAGCAATGCTGAGTCCTAAGGGATCATGTCCACATCAGCTGGACTCCCCTGAACAGAAAGTTATCAGCCATTACTGTAGTTTGAATATGGAGACAGCAGAAAATCTATATAATACTATACACAGTCCAGTTTCTAAGACTGACAAAAAATCTACAAAAGCTTTAAGAAAAGCATTTTTTTTAAAAAAGTGCTGAGGGATGACATTTGTCACTATTTCAAAGTAGCTCCAGCGCTGTGCCCATGTCTCTGCCTAGGTGCACATCTTCCTCAAGCCCTCAGGATTGTACCACTCTGAAAAATACCTACTTTACAAAGGAGAATCCAGAACTTAGGAAGGCACCTAAATTTATGCAAGATTAGGGACTGAAAAACTTTGTTTTCTCTGAGGTAATGATTGTGTTCTGCTAACCCGAAATGCTCATTTTTCTTTTTTCTCATAGGATTTTCTGGCACCTAGTAGATCTCTGTATTTGGAGAGAGCAGAACTTTTGCTGACAACATGTGTATTCATCTGCAGTCACCCACTGCAGAAGTTTCCTTGGATGAGCATTTTAGGATTTAGGACAGTGCCCTACATAAGTTCTGGAGGGCAACCAGAGAGAGAGATGACAGAGAGCAGCCATGTGAGGTGTAAATATAACCTATGTTAACATACTGCCTATTTCAAATAAATGCTCTGATTTGCCTAGTGCTGCTTGCAGCAACTGACTTAGTTTTGCATATTAAACAGCAGTGGGTGAATTTTTTTATTTTTGTATTTTTAATATTTTTTTTAAGTACAGAAGGATTCTCTTACCATGCTCTTATAACAATCAGGTGGTAGCTACCAAATGACTCTAACACATGTTGCCATTTTATTTATTAAAGTTTATCGTCTATGAGATGACAGAGAGCATTAAGGATGCTTAGATACAACATTCCTTTACTTCTGAATCAGAGAGTGGAGAAAGGCTACTCAATCTGTAAGTCCCAGGACCAAAGAAAGATTCAACTGTATCACGGACAGCAACGCTGAGAATGAACTTTATGAGGGAAAGTAAATAATCTGGTTATCGGGGCCCCTCTAAACTAGAGACAATTAGGAAGGAAAAATATTTTTGGCAGGACCGGGCAGGTGAGACTCTTTGAATCAAGACCTTGGAGACACCTAGGTGAACTTTCTGAAGAGAGTTCATATGAAACTTTGAATGCAAATGTGGAGCAGAAAGGGAGGACAAAAAGGAGCAGATAGGTAAAACAGATCTTACTATATGTAGCATCAAGAATCCTAAAAGAAAGATAAAGAAAATGGATTAAACTGTGGTTTTAACTTGCTTGAGCTCCTTTACCTGCAGTGTGGTCAGTTCCCTTCAGTGCGCTGAAAAAGATGATTCTCCACCTCCCTCTTTTTTCCCAATTTACAGACTTCCTTCACAGCTGCTTAATGATACAGGGCCTTTTCTTCATCCCAGGACTCAAGTAATGAAGTACCATTGATGTTTGTCCCCCAGGTCAGAAATTCATTATGAACCTACCCACCATCCAATGAATTTTGCCATCCAGCCTCTAGTCAGCTATTAATTATACACCCTTTCCCTCTTACAACAGCTCCTGCTGTAGCAATGTCCTGACATCCATTTTACAGATGGGGCTTAACTACAGAGAGATTAAATATCTTATATCAAGCCACAAGTTGAGTGTATGTGTGACACAATTCTGCCCGGCCAACAGGTCCTAAGATTTGTCATCCCTTTCCTTACACCAGTGTCCATTAGTACTCTACTAACCAATAGGCCAGGAAAGATAAATCAAAAAGCCAGTGCAATCTTGTCACATCCTTTTCTGCACCTTGGCTGAGGCCCAGCACAGTATCTGTCTTGAAAGCAAGGAAAAGCACTGACAGAAACACCTTGCTGAACTGAAACCAAGTGCAATGCTCTTTGGCTACATGTGGAGGCCCTATGGGAGGCCCCACAAGAAGATAAAAGAAACAAGGAACCAAGTCAGCTAACTACTGCCAATAAAGAAATCTTGACCTACTTTTGCAGAGGATTTGTACATGTCTCCAAGATATGTGTGGCTGACTCTTCGGTTTAGTGTTAGAAAAAGGTCTGTTCAGGAACATAAGTCCATACAGTTTTGTTTTGTTTTGTTTTCCTGAGAAAACAAATTGCATAAGGACAAAGACCTTCATGTTATAAGACAACTGCTTAAATGTTTGTCTTGCATCACTGGAAATTAAATTTTAAGGATTAGCTGCACTCAATGGAGAGACTGAGGGAACAGCACAGCAGTTCTGTTTCAGGACAGGGGAAGGTTCAAAGGAGAAGGTGGAGATTGAGGCTAGCACAGAGCAGGTTGGGGCAAAAGAGCTCCACATTTGGATGAAATCTATCAGACTCTCAAAATGAGCAGTGAACTGTAGAGGGGATCTGACTTAAAACCTGGACTTCCAGTGTTTTGTTACCCTGGAGAGGCAGAAACCCCTTCGTCTCCCATTTAAACCAGGAACAAAAATTCTTCATTTAGGGGTCAAAGTGTAAATGGAGCTGTCTGCACGCTGCAAAAGATAAGCATGCTTTCATTAACTTTTCTAGCATAAATGAGAACACCAATAAAGAAAATGATAATAAAGTAGCTTGGTTTAAAGTTTTGTTGCTGTTGCTGTTGTTTTATTAAACTATGAGATACAACATATCACACAAGCATCTTTTAAATTGACATGCACCCAAAATTACCAATGTTAAAGTAAAGCCATTTGTGAGAAAGGCATAAAAAAGGTTGAATCATCCGTAAAATATCCTGAACAAGTCATTTTGAACTCCTTCAAACTCTTGAATGAACTCACTTGTAACTTTCCAGATAGTTAAATCTTCACCTTAAGATTAAATGATCTGATTTTCATTAACAAGTATGGCCTGAATTTTGAAAAATGAGTAGTGTGCTGGTTTTGGCTGGGACAGAGTTAATTTTCTTTATAGTAGCTAGTATGGGGCTATGTTTTGGATTTGTGCTGAAAACAGTGTTGATAATACAGGGATGTTTTTGTTGTTGCTAAGTAGTGCTTATACTAAATCAAGGACTTTTCAGCTTCCCATGCTCTGCCAGGTGCACAAGAAGCTGGGAGGGGATACAGCTGGGGCAGCTGACCCCAACTGGCCAAAGGGCTATTCCATACTATATGACATCATGCTCAGTATATAAAGCTGGGGAAGAAGAAGGAAGGGGGGGACATTTGGAGTGATGGTGTTTGTCTTCCCAAGTAACTGTTATGTGTGATGGAGCCCTGCTTTCCTGGAGATGGCTGAACACCTGCCTGCCCGCCCATGGGAAGGAGTGAATGAATTCCTTGCTTTGCTTTGCTTGTGCACAGCTTTTGCTTTCCCTATTAAACTGTCTTTATCTCAACCCACGAGTTTTTTCACTTTTACTCTTCTGATTCTCTCCCCCATCCCACCAGGGGGGAGTGAGTGAGTGGCTGTGTGGTGCTTAGTTGCCAGCTGGGGCTCAACCACAACAAGTAGTAATTTTAAATATCTCATTTTATCAGTTGCCTTTATTCCCATCTGCTGAAAATCTGGCTCATTTAAGTAGGCTTGATTATCTACCTGGAAATTAAAACAGCCAAAATCAGTAACCCATTTTCAAAATTTAGGTCTAAGGTTGATTATGCTTTTAACAAGAGAAATGAATACATTTCATTCCAGCTTTTACTGAAAACTGAATTGAATCTTGGAGACTATAACAACATTCCTGGTTCATAAATTTTATCTTGTAATTTTCTTGTATTTGTCTGTCAGGCTGCTACTCATTAAATTCATTCTCTAAGCTATTTGAGGTGGGACTGGCTTTTGTTCCCTATTGTACCCTTGCTGTAGTGGAACTGTGATTGATGTGTGAATAGAGCCCTTAGATGCAAATAATAATCAAAACTCCTAATGATGTTAATGATAAGGGTGATAATATATTTTTTTTTTAAATAGCAACTTATATATGAAGTTAACCAAAATATAAGATGGAATCCTGGCCAACTTGGATTATAATTAGACTATGATGATATGTTTGCTCAAAATAATTAGACACTGCATGATATGCATTATGAGAGCTTTTATTTCTTGTGGAAAACTAAAAAAGCCAAAAAACCCAAACAAATCTAAAGAAAAAAATTACTGCCTTAAAATCAACAAGAAATGTGCTGTGTTTTCAGAAGTCTCCAGTGTTTAAAGAAACCTAAAGCTTAATCCATGTGGAGTCCCTGAACATTAATGGACATTCTATGATTTGCTAGAGTCATAATATAATATATTATTTGTTAAATAACTTAGGAGAAAGCAATCAATATACGGACACTACCGACTCCCAGTTTCACGGTTCCCTATGGAGCTTTGGGCTTCTTCTGTAATGGGCTGTGTTGTTTTTAGTGCTGCAGTGGCATCGTTTAACTTAACATGACACTTCCTTCAGTCATCTGTGTCACGTCCCACCGGGGGGGAGGGAGAAGGAAAATCATGATGCCGAATATGTCACGTGAAGGGCGTGAGTCTGGCGTGTGGCTAACGGAAAAGAGGTGGCCTTCCCATTGAGTCATGAGGTTCAGACAGGACCCCCTTGCTTTCTAAACTCCTTCTCAGAGAGGAGTCTAGGTGCGGCTGGATCCAGTCTTAGTCTCAGACTTAGTCAACGGTTTATGTCTAAGGGTTATGAGGACGATAAGAGTAGCCACATGGCAGAGTCAGCGTTTGCCTGCCAGGTCCCTCTCCACCCCACTTGGGAGTGACTTAGATTCGCAAATTCCCTTGGACTAAATTAAGGTGAAACGACACTAAACAATCAATTAAGTACTTTATTTGTGGTGGAAACAACTTGAACATGGAATGCATCCACTTGGAAAACTGGGAAAGCATAAAGGGGTTGGCAACAGTGGAATCTTATTGGAACATTTATAAGGAGGGGGAAGGGGGAAGGGGGAAGGGGGAAGGGGGAAGGGGGAAGGGGGAAGGGAAGGGAAGGGAAGGGGAGGGGAGGGAAGGGAAGGGGAGGGGAGGGGAGGGGAGGGGAGGGGAGGGGAGGGAAGGGAAGGGAAGGGAAGGGAAGGGAAGGGAAGGGAAGGGGAGGGGAGGGAAGGGGAGGGGAGGGGAGGGGAGGGGAGGGGAGGGGAGGGGAGGGAAGGGAAGGGAAGGGAAGGGAAGGGAAGGGAAGGGAAGGGAAGGGAAGGGAAGGGAAGGGAAGGGAAGGGAAGGGAAGGGAAGGGAAGGTCACCACCCTTGGATCCCGCGATGATGATGACAGGCATGGCAATCGTCCACTGATGGGCACGCACCTGGTTCCTTGGGGGCATGTCTTTTAGACTCTAGTCCTGCCTCCAGTTACGCCCCTTGAGGACTTATATGGTTTTTGTCCTAGAAAGTTCTCAATCTTCTGCGCAGGTGCCAGGAGGGATGGTCGCGAGGGGTCTCTCAGGTGGTCGCAAGCCCCTTCCTCAGATAAACTCTGTGTGACCTCTGGCCATACATGGTAAGTTGTTATGTAAGGTACATCAGAACCCAGAACTGCGTGTCCTCCAACACGCTCTCCACATCCCGCTCTCCTTGTCCCATGTGAGCAGATCCCTGCTGTTGCTATGCAAACTGCACCTCGCCTTGCCACAATGTTTGAGACATTAACTCTTTCAGTCTCTCACAATCTGCTGCAAGGATGTTTGCCAGTCAAGAGGAGAAACATTAAATAGAATAAAACTAGAGGAGTTAAGATAAAAAGCATTTCCCAAAGGCACAAGGAGAGGTTTCCAAGAATACAGCAAACTGAGATTTAGGGGGATGATCGGCCTGCAGCCAGATTAAGGTAGGAAAAGATATATATAAACCAGGTTCACATCTAACTTACATAAAACTGCCTTTGTTCTTCTCAGAGAGGACAAAACAGGCAAAAGGCCTAAGGGTTGCCTCACTTCTTTTGGGGGACTTTCCAATCAGTGAAAACCTAGACTAAGAGCTTCATCTCACTCTCAGTCTCAGTTTGTGGTGAGGGGCTCATATAAGAGGAGAGGACTGAACAGAAGGAGGAGAGGAGGGCTGGCCACAACACATTGTATTATGGTTGTTTTCTGCTCCCTGCAGTGACATGGGGAATGAAGAATTTATTTGAGCTGTCCTGAACCTGCTTTCTTTCACACTAAAGCACTAGGCAAACCCATAACCGCCTCAGGCTGTATTAACCCTACAGGACAGAAGCGCTTCGGTATTGAGAAAGGCATGGGCAGCGCAACCCGTTGGTTTTCTGTTGCTCCATACCTTATATTATGAGTGAACATATGCAGTAAGACTAGGAAACTTATTCCCCTGAAACCAGTTAATTCCTCTTTACCGTCTGCAGTCTGTAAGGAATGTGTTATAGGAAGGGACTAGAGCAATTTATCAATACCAGAAGTTAAAGAACTCTCAACTGGCAGATACTCAAGCAGTGAGACGATTTGGTCTGTGCAATTATTTTTTAAATTATGGTTATGAAGGCCGTGGGACTTAGGATCAGTGATTTGCATTTCAGTAAACACCAATTCAGAAATTCTTAAGTGTTGCTGGAGAGCAATTGATGGCTTAACAAACTTTATTAATTTTCAGTTGAATGTTTAGTGTGGTTCCACTTTGAAATGGGATATGGATCAATGCTTTTCTTGGCAATGGTCAAAACTAAAAAGGTTGGGTTCAGATAAGTATAGAAGCTTGCATATGTGTCCAAAGCCTATCTGACAGGCTGATTCTAATGTCTCTGGTTTTGTTAAACTTAGCTATAGTCATTATTATCTCAGTACTATTTATATACAGACATCCAGGCATTGTGAACCATTTTCATGTTGGTTATCTTCTGATATGTGTCTATTAAAGATTATTGATGCAAGAGGATGTTAGCTATGCACCAAGCACATATTCAGACTCTCATCGTTATTAGGCACCTGCTTTAGCCATTAAATCAAATTTCAATAAATGCTATATTTGACTATTTTCCAGATCACATTTTGATTATATGACAACCTTAATAGCTAAGTAAAGCCATGAATGCATGGATCAACCCATAGGTATTGTGTCTAGGTATGAAAGGGAATGTCTTTTTCGTAGGCTGCAGACATCTTGTCCATTACTCTGTTGTGCAGCTTCTTGTTCCTTAAGTTCCAATTTGCTTCAACTGCACAGTAGTCTTAGGCAGACTTCCTATTTCTCAGTCCTTCAAATCTCCTCCAGTAACCCTGTGCACCACTCGTTTCTGTTGCATGTAGGTAATTTTACCCTATGCACCAACATGACCAGTTGTTTCTTTGAAATCAAAGGCTTATCCCATAGCTAAAGCTCAAGAATCCCAGTTCCATTTCCTTAGGATCAGCTTCTCTGCAGCTGCTATGATCTTGCATTTTTCAGCTCACGTTTATATGCTCGAAACAATTAAGCAAGCATTCGTTTCATACATGGTACCCATAAAATCTCTAGCATCACTGAACTGCATTATTATTTCCCCCAGGAAACAATTCTCAAAAAAAAAAAAAAAGAAAACCACAATCTATATATTTACATTATTTATAAGTTCTCAAGGATTATTTCCCTGTACTAAAAAGAATGGAGATATTGCTTGCTATGTGGGAAATCTGAGAAACTATTTTTTTTTTAATCCAATTTCTGCAAAAAAAAGAAACAACACTTTCTAGTCATGCACAACTATAAGTTGTGTAACGGTGGAGTGAAGAAACATGATGCTTCTTTCATTTTCTATATTTCTTTCCACCTCTAGAAAAAGATTTAATCATATTTGGCAAATATAAAGGCTACATTTTCATGAAACTTCAGCTCTTAGCATGATAAACTTTTTTAAAACACTGGCCCTCATTGTATGAATTGAATTTCTTTCGAATATGGTATTAAATACTTTGGGGGAAAAAAAAGATGAGAGGGAATGAGTATGAAAATACATAATCACATGTATGCATACAGCTCATGCAAATATAGATAAGTATATATGTATAGAAGTATATATACACACCATGCTGAAAGTCTCTTAATTCAGATATATACATATACATGCATACATATGCCTATGCTAAAATGTCAGGTTAATTTTTTATTTGAAATGGAGATTTCATTTCAATACAATCAAACTGCAACAATGCAATGATTTTTTTTCATTAAGAAAAAATTGTAAACACTTAATCTTTGTTCTCTACTGCAGAGGTTTGTGAGAACCAAAATATGATAGTCTGCTGTTACAAGATGCCTTAAAGGCAGAACATAAATAAACATCCTAATCGGTAAATTGAAAATTAGAGTTCATTTTTTTCCCCTTAATGAATGCAATTCCACTGGCAAGTATTCAGCTTCATATTCATATTCAGCTCAGTGAAAGCAAACTCATACCAGCGGACTAGGCAGATGACTGGTTTCTCCCAAAATATTGTGCTGAGGACTGTGTCTTTGAGATAGAAGCTTCCTTGACAGGCACTGCCAAGTCTTTTCTGAGCCTATGCAGAGGTAATACCTTTTAGGCAAAACACACAGGACCATGAAGCATCACAGTCCATTCCAGCAACAATATAAAATGCACAGGAGTTGTGCTGCAGAAATTTTCATTTGACCCAAAGTTAGAGGCAATCAGAAGAAGGCAGAGAGCAGGACTAGGCAGCTCAGCTGAAGTCGGGAGAATGGGAAGGCCTGAGGAGCAGGGCATGGTTTTTGCTCTCTCATTTGTCTTGGACCATCTGCCTGACCTGGCACAGCCAGCCCCTTGGAAGACTTTAAGTATGGACATGGAAAATGGCTTCAGAAATGTCTATCTGCTCTGTGGATGGGATTCCAGCATGAACTTTATTTTGGGTAACAGCAACTGTTGTTCTAGCTTAATTTACAAGGAGAGCCTCCCATGAGAGTGGTAATGAGCCCAATTTTCTATACGCCTGTGTAAACAGGTTATATGAGCCAAGAAAACCCAAGGCAGAATCAGGGAGCTTGTGCAATCCATTGCCACAGCTGAGCTGGGGGCCACAGCAAACAGCTCCAGGCTGTTGGAGAGATATCTGGAAGGGCTTCATGCTCTGAGATATTTTCTCAGAGCAAAGACCACGAGGAAAGTATTTAGCACAGATATATAAAGTGTTATGGTGGAACCCTATGGTGGGCATGTAGTATGAGTAACTTCTGGTTTCAATATGTAGTTTGGTATTTCAAATGTGGTTTATTGTCTTATACTACTTACAATCTTTTTCTGAGTATTAAATGTTACTTTTCAATTAGGAAGCTTACTTTGAAAACTAAGTGGAAACTATTTGCAATTACTTATCTAGAATTTTGCATTATGTTAGGGCTAGACTTCAAAATCCAGTCCAGAAAGACAAAGCCCTTTCCTGTGCTTCCACATAGGATTAACACAGGGGCAGGAGGAAGAGAAGTGTAAGCAGAATATCTCGGTATTGCCTGGACCTGTTACAATCACATCCCTGTTTCAATGGGGGAAAAAAAGATAAACACTTGCAAATAATTTACTATAAATAAAAGACGCTGTAGCTGTTTTCAAACCATGCAACTTAGATAATGCTTCAATTCTCCCATCACACCATTTTTAACAGGATAGAGAAGCAATCTTATTTAAACGGCGTGTTAAATTGTCAGACTCCGCCTTCTGCATGAGAACTGTCTAGCTTAAAAAGTCCATCCTTTTTTCTAGGGGTGCTGCCATCCTGAACGAATGAGGCAGAAGGAAATAACTGGCTTGATCATGTCAGGCAGTAAGTAATGCTGATGTCAGGCAGTAAGTAATGCTGATGTCAGACATCGACCTCGAAAGATGCTGAAATTGTAGGTCTCGGTGGTTTTCTGGTTTGAAATGGTGAGTAGAGACTCTAAATCAACAGACTTTCCATGCAAGATATTATTTTAATGCAAAATACCGTTTTAGCAGCAACTGTTGACTGAGGTCTGGGTTGGTATTGTCTAGGTTAAAGGTGAACAGCTATAAATAGAAATTGGTTTAATCCCTAGTTCAAGCCCATACAGCCAAATTTTAGGACAATGTGTCTCCAGATTGTAGGGATAAATCCATTTTTGCATGGTGCCAAATATGCAGCAAGCATTGCTGTGCCGCTAAGTAATGAAGAACGTGTGTCTGGATCAAACCATTGCTCAGACACATAAGCATAAATCATGTTCTGGGGGTTTTCACCATGTAGGAATTGTTTATATGATCCTTATGGCCAGGTTTCAGTGACTGCCCTTCTAAGCACATTCTTTGACCCTCGTAAATACACTTTTTTTTTTTTTTACCCAGTGTCTGGCACCAGATTGGAGCTGTTGTAAGGGTGAACCCACTGGTACTTGCAGAAGTTTATGCCAGATAACAACATTAGTCCCACAGCAGTTTAAGTAAAAGTTCAACACAACAAACAACATAGTAAAAAAGTTGACAAGCTGACAGCACCTGCTGACTTTGAGCCAGCACTTAAAATTTTTCCCTAAGGTAAACCCTCCAACCTGAGAAAGCATTTCATTTATGAGAGAGCAGTGCAGTGGCATCAGCAGCCAACTTTCAAAGTAATTATTGCTGTTAAACTGAAGTGGGCTTTAAACATTTCATTTAGATCAATTTATTCAAAAGTGTTTAAGGCTCAGCCAAGTTTACTACTGGTGCAGTCGTGGGACACTTTACGGTTTATCATAATGTTTGATCAGTTGCAGTGGGACATGAACCGAGGTGAAATGCAAAGGAGGTGGGAAAAATCTGTTGGGTGTTTTTTCTGTTGTCGATATCTCCATTTGTGGAACCATTTTCGTGGCTGACAAGTTGAAGGAGGTTGGGGGGATTCTGGGATGTAAGGCAGAATTAACTGTTGAACATCTCTTCTATTCTCCAGTGGAGGGTTAAAGTTTATGAAAGATTTTAAATCTTTCTTTTCCTTCCTAATTTTGAGTCTTCCTTTTACTGTTTTTTTCTTTTTTTCTTTTTTTCCCCCAGCCCTGTCTCCAAAGAAAGCAATAAGCCTGTCAAAGAAGGAATTAATTAAGCAAATCAATCAGTCAGTTTTATTAAGGAATTACAAAGCCCATGTGCAGCATTAATTATTCAGATAATGGGACATCTCTAAGCCTTTCTTTTCAATTATTGATAAGCCTCTATTTATCATCCTGACTGTTTTAGTACTGATTTAATTGTGAATGAAGCCAGGTTATTCAGCCATAGCATATGCCAGTTATGAGAGTTGCTAGATGACTAGGGGCAGGAGAGAGAGAAATATGAGAGGTATCATTTATTTACACCCATGGTGATTGCAAATATTAACTATTTCAGGGCACGTGGCTTCTTCTGAGCTGCAGATGAAAGGGAAACTGTCCTTCCTTGCTGATATCATCTCGGTGATCACCTTTTCAATGAGACAATACATGCCCATTTTTCCCTCCGCAATATCCATTCAACTTTTCTGTTGACTTTATGCAAGGTTCCCCACTAGTTCATAAGGCCTGGAAAAATGAGATGCTTTTCCATTGTCACAGGACAGTTATCATTTTGCATTTGCTGATAAAGGAAACTATTCTCATTTTGCTCTTTACTGGGAATTTCATCACAACTGCTTTAATAGAGAGCCCTTCTGCAGCCCTAGGTTTATTTTTTGTGCTTACCTCATTAGATATAATATACAGGGAAGTGTTCTCCTACCTGCTTTCATAAGTGGGAAGCAAAGGCATTGATCTCATAATATTGAAACTCAAGCAATCAAACAACTTCTTCATCACTGAGGAAAAATGAGTACATATTAATAGTTACTGATGGAAAGAAGACCTCATAGTAAAGGTGTGACAGTGTGCTTCCCCCGCCCCCGACCTTTATCTCCTGCAACCCTGCTCAGGTGATAACCACCAGTGGTGATTGTAATGGAAGCATCTGGTCACAATGGCTGCATCAGCTCAAAGTGGATTCAGGAGACAGATAACAACACAGTAGCCTAGGGCTATTGTGCAATGCACCCACCAAAGAATCTAAAACCTGTGGTCAGCGTGCAAATATGACTATGGGTCAATCATCTTATCCCCCATAAATAGTGAGCAGCCCAAGAGCCCTTTGAGCTCTCCTGCATGGCAGTAGGCTGCACGCCAGGATCTCCCCTTGAGCAGGGACGCCTCTCAAGGTTACTCCTCGAGGTTGAGAGATTCCTTGCTGCAACAGATCCTCGGTAAGTGACTAATAGCATGCTAAACTTTGAAATCTTAGCTAAGTGATATAAAGGATTGATTGCGCACATATATAATCCTTTAGACATAAACCGTTGACTAAGTCTGGGACTAGGACTGGATCTAGCCGCACCTAGACTCCTCTCTGAGAAGGAGTTTAGAAAGCAAGGGGATCCTTTTCCGAACCTCATGACTCAACGGGAGGGTCTCCCTGACAGTTTTGTCTGACCCTGTCCTCTATGCAGTAAATAATCAAGTGTACCTCGCCATCGAATCTTGTCAAAACACTGTCGCATTGAACTTTGTTAACTCCCTATTCTGTATCAATAAACTATATTTTTACTTCTCTCTTGCGAGTGAAGTGCACTCTCACTCCATCTGCGACAAATGGAGACCCTGGATCTCAATAAAATTATCTCATAATTGAGAAAACTCACATTTCACTTTAAAGCAACTGCAGAAGGCAGAAATTGTTGAGAAATATGATGAGCATTGTGCAGTAGTATAAAGAAAACAAGCTTCATTTATTACTGCCCTTCAGATTATGTAGCCATTTCAAGACACTTTCCATTCTTTCTAAACAGTCTGAAAGACTACTCAATATAGACTACCCAGTAAATAGAAAAAGGTATAGAGTGTATAGGTCTGGCTTATAGGAAGGTTGTATCACCTTGGCTTGCTGTATATTTTCAGGCAAATGTGATCCTATGTGACTTAATCTCTGGCAGGTGAACTATGGGTGGATGTTCCAAGAGTCTGGAAACATATTTACACTGTTCAGCTAAACCCACACAGAATAGGGATGATGTTTCTTCCCACCCACCAGCAGCTCCACTTTCTGCCATGGTGTTTGCAGGTACATAGAATGTTCTGCACACAACATCGGGGTGCAACCACTGGGCTCCTCTGCCCCATTGCCTCTATCTCCAGAATACATACTTGATAGTTTTAAAACCGTCTGTTCCTATCTTTACTGTATTGACAATACAGGAGCCATACTTCAGGGCATAAGCTTATCTCCAGTTGAGGTCAGGAAGATATTTATTGAACAAAATAACTGGCTTGGTTAAATTGACTGTGCCTTTCTGTGAACACCCAGCTTTGGTCAGTGTGTGATACTGTTCAGGATTAGAAATGCTAATGTCCCCCTTACAGAGCAAAGACTACTCATTAAATTTAAGTGTGTTCTCCCAGTCCTTCTACCTTTGCACCTGCTATCAACATGAAAATTTGCAGCACTGTAGCATTTGTGGGAGGTGAAACTCAGAGGGGTAGAGTGCCATCCCTTCACTCTTTCTATCAGCTTGGCATAGAAATGCAATGAGAATTCATTGCTATCTTGCTATGTGGGTGATTTTGCTTCAGCTCTCAGCTAAAAGCCATGAATGAGAGATACTAAGAAAATTAATGACAAAGTTAGGAGTGAGAACTCTTTCTCACTTCAAAAAGTTCAGTATTGGCACAAAACTTGACCTTGAATATGAAGATGCCATCCAAACCTGCTTCTCATTTTCATGTAGAAACCTAAAAGTGTAGTTAGTAGCCTAAAGAAATGTTGCTTAGACAGTTATAAATTCAATTCTACTAATAAGAAGCAATTAGGGTTTGGAAACAAACTAGATTAAATCTGTGAATTAAAAGCCGGGGGTTAGGGAACTAAGCTTCACGGTTCCTGGCCACTTTAATTTGTTACTATATGTGAGAAATGTGCCACTTCTTGTAACTGTTTGGGCTTTCTGTCTTCCAATGGTATCTATTACTTGCCCACTGACAGCTGCTTTCTGGCTGTAGCCTTAGGCTCAGCGCATACTATTATCACTTTGCCTCAACAATGCTGTCCTGCTTTGACTTTTGCCAAATTGTGTGTCATATATGCTAAAAAATCTCTGCAGTTAAGAAAGAAGAAGGGGGAAAAAAACCCAAAGAGTAACTGTTCAGTATGGTAATGTAGAAATAACAATAACTTTAACATATTGTCACGGATGGAGTGAGGGTGCACTTCACTCGTTAGAGAGAAGTAAAAATATAGTTTATTGATACAGAATAGGGAGTTAAAGTTCAATGCAACAGTGTTTTAACAAGATTCGATGGCAAGGCGCACTTGATTATTTACTGCATAGAGGACAGGGTCAGACAAAACTGTCAGGGAGACCCTCCCGTTGAGTCATGAGGTTCGGAAAAGAATCCCCTTGCTTTTTAAACTCCTTCTCAGAGAGGAGTCTAGGTGTGGCTAGATCCAGTCCTAGTCCCAGACTTGGTCAACGGTTTATGTCTAAAGGATTATATATGTGCACAATCAATCCTTTATATCACTTAGCATGCTAAACTTTGAAATCTTAGCTATTAGTCACTTACCGAGGATCTGTTGCGGCAAGGAATCTCTCAACCTCGAGGAGTAACCTTGAGAGGCATCCCTGCTCAAGGGGAAATCCTGGCGTGCAGCCTGCTGCCATGCAGGAGAGCTCAAAGGGCTCTTGGGCTGCTCGCTATTTATGGGGGATAAGATGATTGACCCATAGTCATATTTGCATGCCGACCACAGGTTTTAGTTTCTTGGGTGGGTGCACAACACAATAGCCCTAGGCACAACACAATAGCCCTACACAGGCTATTGTTGGGCTAATAGCCCAACCCTTAGGCTATTGTGTTGTTATCTGTCTCCTGAATCCACTTTGAGCCGATGGTGACCAGATGCATCCATTACAATCACCACTGGTGATTATCACCTAAGCAGGGTTGCAGGAGATAAAGGTCAGGGGCAGGGGAAGCACACCATCACACTCCACCCCGTGACTATAGTCAATTCATCTTATTCTCACAGAGTGGTGGTACGGTCACCTCTTGCCTCTGTGCCATAAATAGTATATTGATAATTTATGCACTTATAGATCCACAGTAAGTAGACAGTGAAGCACTGCTATTTGTTATGCATTAATTTGTATGTTTTGGGTGGTTGAAGTTGGGTTATTTGTTTTATCATGTACCAAACCTTTATATACAATGTAATTATAAGCAATAGACACACTAATGTTAGAGTTAGTAAAATAACAACTGGGTGAAGCATAAGATTAAACACTCCCATTGCTGTCGGTGACCATCCAAGAAGAGTTTCCCACCAATGGTGTTCTCCATCCTTCTTCACTCTTTCCAAGACATGGTGTATCTCTTCTGCATCATGATGAACGGTGATCGGAGTTTTGTGTCCATTGTTTCGGATGTGTTCTAGCAGTTGACACAGGTCATCGTGTTGTAGTAGTTTCTTCACCAATGTAAGATTCATTCCGATGGGGGTAGGCAATAAATCTTGACTCAATGTATAGTTAGATTGTAACAATTGATAAGACGTAACAGGAGCTGAATACTTAAAGTCACATCCCACAATTTTAGTAAAGTTAAGGTAAAATTGTACCAACAGTCCAGTCTTTCAAAGGCGCAAAGTTTCGTATCGGCTATTGGCTTTGATGTAATGTTGTACACAGAAATCTGAGATGCCTTCCCATGGGTAGACCCATTGATCATCCGGCATCCTATTTTAATTTCTTCCCCTGTTGTTCCTCAAAGTCGGGGAACTTTATCATCAGCTTCATCTTTATCCCAGCTCCATTCATTTTCTAAGTATGTTTCAGTTCCGTGCATGACCACGGTGGAAAGCTTTAAATCTCCCTTACTAGAGTGTATTCCCATACTTCCAGTGTACTTAACACGAGCTTGGGACCATGGCCATTCTAGGGTTCTTTGACCACAGGCTAAGAAAAGCAGCATTGTTAGGGTTTGGAATAGTAACACGAACACAGCATTTCCGTCTGCCATCCTGTGGGGTGCTGTAAGAGAAAATAGAGACTTGTTTCAGTGGGGAGAGTCCGAACAGGTTACCCCATTAAGAAGAAGGAAAAATCCCTCGTGAACTAATTCTGTGTTTTGCACCACTGCTATCAGTAGCTTCCCAGGCAAGTGGGCCACGAGGTTTAGTTAAAGTCATAGGCACAGTACCGATGGATGGTAAATTGACCGTCACAGGCTGTCCTGGCTGTAATGTCATTGGATATTCTCTTTTCCTAGTAGGTGGAGCACTAAGCTCAGTTTTTACAAAGAATGCTCGGCTTACAGGGCTTCCAGTAGGCCCATATTGATTATTTAATTGATGGAGTACTTTGGGAAGTCTCGTATCCCATTGAGCTTCCTGTGGTTTGAGATTCCTTTTCAACAAGCCATTAGCTCTTTCTACCATCCCATTTGATTGAGGGTAGTATGGGGTGTGGAATACCCATCTAATTCCCTCTTGTTTTGCCCAATCTTGCACTTCCTTACACGAAAAGTGTGAGCCATTATCACTCTGCATAACATCAGGAGTAGGTAGATTTGAGAACCAAACTGATAGCCCTCGCACTGTATTTCGCCCATCGGCTTTCCGACATTTAGTCGCCATAAGCAAGCCGGAGACTACTTCCACTCCTGTAAGGATGTATCGATATCCTGCAGAGGATTTGAATGGTCCAATATAATCAATTTGCCATGTAGACCATAAAGCTTTCCCTTCATTGATATGTAAAGGTGGTGCTTTAGCAGGATGATCTGCTTGTAATTTCAGTCTACACTGAGGACATTCTGTAAGAATAGTTTCACAAGTTTTCCTATTTATAGGCCAGCCTTTACTCTGTGCAGCAAAGTAAAGTGCTTCTTTACCTGCGTGGCCTAGGCTTTGATGTAACCATTCTCCCAGTCGATACCACTCAGGATTTAAGGTGATTTTCCTAATTTTAGTTAGCTCATCTACCTTTTGATTCCACTTTGTGGCTGGTTGATTATCTTTAGCATGAGCTTTTACCCATCCCATCTTGAAAGGTGTTTTCCTGGCTATATCTAGTAATAATTGCCAATCTTTGTTTCTCCAAACTGGGGATCTATTTACTTCCCAATTCAAGGTTTCCCATTGACAGAGCCACTGTGTGGCACCGGCCCACACAGCATAAGAGTCTACATATATGATTTTTGCTCCATTCTGTGCTGCCAAAACAACTGCTCTTATTTCTCCTACTTGTGCACTGCCTTCACCTTCTTCTACTACTTGCTTGCCGGTGGTAATATCTAATGCAACAGCCTTATATTGCCATTTACCCTTTTTGCTGAAGCATCTGTAAACCAAATGTTTTCTGTTGGTGTACCCTCAGTGAGGGGTGGTGCATCCAGGATGGGTGAAGGTTTAAATGGTTGTTGTAACGCTAAAGGGTCTGTGTTTATGGGCATCTGCAATTTGGAAACCTTAGTGTGTCCTTCACTTAGTTGCATATTTTCTGCAACTCCTGTTAGGTAGGCATACCATTTTCGGACAGTGGGTTTTTGTGCAACTCCTTCTGGGGGAGCAGTCCCCTTTAGGATTGCTTCTAGTAAATTAAATGGTCCTCTAGTTTGCACAGGTTGTCCCTGATGTATTTTCTCAACTTGTTTAACTGCTCGGACTAAAGATAAAAGTCCCTTTTCCCATTCAGAGTATCGTTGTTCTGTTTCTTTAAATGCAGTTGAGCTAAACAATAAAGGTCTTTTTGGCCCATTGGGCCCAGTTTGGAACAGGTTACAGTAAGTAGCATGTTCGGTGAAACCCCATTCGGCTATAATAGGGTCGCAGGGGTGTACTGGTCCTAGTGACTGATATGTTTTTAACTCTTCAGTTAGAGTTTTGACCGCCTATTTATGTTCTAATTTCCACTCCCAGGGTTTGCCTTTCCGTAAGAGTGAGTATAAGGGACGGGAAAGGATAGAAAATCCAGGCACATGTTTCCTCCAATATCCTAAAGTTCCCATTAATTGTTGTAACTCCTTCCTCGATTGGGGCATTTGCAGCTCTTCAATTTTTCTTAAGGTATCTGGAGGAATCACTGCACTGCCTGCTATCCACCAAGTACCTAAAAATTTTACTTCTTTGCTTGGTCCCTGACATTTTCCGGGTGGAATCTCAATTTCTGCTTTATTTAGTGCTTGCCATACTGCTGCTGCCGCTTCCCCAACCTTTTCAGGGGAAGTTTCTCCAATCAGAATATCATCTATATATTGGTACAGTTTCACTTCTTGGGGGAGTGAGACTGTCTGTAAAAGTTCAGCAAGCGTGGCATGAGCAATTGTGGGTGAATGTTTATACCCCTGTGGGAGTCTGTTGAACGTGTATTGTATTCCCTCCCAAGTGAAAGCAAACTTCTCTTTACCTTCCTCCTTTAAGGGAACCTTATGGTTCCCTTAGATATGTAAAAGAACATATCTTTTACATCTAGGGCTGCCATCCATGGGTGTGCAGCTGCTTGCCAAGTAGCTGTTAAGTTGGCAATTGTCGTGGTTTAGCCCCAGCCGGCAGCTAAGCACCACGCAGCTGCTCGCTCACTTCCCCCCCTGGTGGGATGGGGGAGAGAATCGGAAGAGCAAAAGTAAGAAAACTCGTGGGTTGAGATAATAACAGTTTAATAATTGGAACAAAATAATAGTAATAATAATAATGAATTATAATGAGAAGGAAAACAACAAGAGAGACAAAGAGAGGAACAAAACCCAAGGGAGGGAAAAAAGGAGAAAAAAAAAAATAATTTAAAAAAAATTATACAACCACTCACCACCCGCCGACCGACACCCAGCCAGTCCCCCAGCAGTGATCGCTCCCCCCGACCAACTCCCCCTAGTTTATATACTGGGCATGACATCATATGGTATGGAATAGCCCTTTGGTCAGTTTGGATCAACTATCCTGGCTGTGCCCCCTCCCATTTCTTGGGCACCTGGCAGAGCATGGGGAGCTGAAGGGGGGGGGGGGAAGTCCCTGACCAATGTAAACACCGCTTAGCGACAGCCAAAACATCAGCGTGTTATCAATATTATTCTCATACTAAAATCCAAAGCACAGCACTATACCAGCTACTAGGAAGAAAATTAACTCTGTCCCAGCCAAAACCAGGACAGTATCCACCCCCGTATTCTATACCATTTACGTCATGCCCAGGTTCTACCTTTTCTAATACAATTAATGACCACCACTTTTCCTGTCTCTTGATATGTATATCTATATATGTACACACAGTTATCATTCCCTTGGTCTATGGGCCATCCTTCTAAAATGTGTATTAAGTTCATTTAGTCCATGACTTTGGGCTCCATCTGTCATAATAGTCCTTCGGGGCAGAAGAGATGGTATGTGGTGGTGGATTGTTGCATGCTGAAGCCAGTTCTGGTTCCATCACCACTGCACTTTGCTTGCTTTCAACAAAGTTCATTCTTCACTAATCTGGGTGATCTTATTGAAATACCATTGATATGGTTTATAGTAACCATAAAAGTGATGACACACAGTATTATATAGCAGTTAACATCATACCATTTAGTTCATTGGCTATTCTCACCCAAAATCAAATCCCCTTGAGGTACACAGCTGACTTCCCCATCCTTTCCCGTTACCCACCAAGTGCACCCGGGTCCTTGAGCAAAAGCAATCCCACGAATGGGCTTGCCTTTGCCCGAGGCAGGAGTAACCCAGACTGTCTTCCCCAGCATGTTTTTTATGTGCACTACAGGGACCTTATCCCCTTCTACAGTGTGTAAAAGTTTTGATTGGGCAGGGCCAGGTCGATTGACAGATCCTCTAGTGTTAACTAACCAGGTGGCCTTTGCTAAATGTGTATCCCAGTGTTTGAATGTCCCACCACCCATTGCTCTCAGTGTAGTCTTTAACAGTCCATTGTATCGTTTAATTTTCCCAGAGGCTGGTGCATGACAGGGGATGTGATATACCCACTCAATGCCATGCTCTTTGGCCCAGGTGTCTAGGAGACTGTTTCGAAAATCTGTTCCGTTGTCTGACTCAATTCTCTCTGGGGTGCCATGTCGCCACAGGACTTGTTTTTCAAGGCCCAGGATAGTGTTCCGGGTGGTGGCATGGGGCACAGGATATGTTTCTAGCCATCCGGTGGTTGCTTCCACCATTGTAAGCACATAGCGCTAGCCTTGGCGGGTTTGTGGGAGTGTGATATAATCGATCTGCCAGGCCTCCCCATATTTATATTTCAGCCATCGCCCTCCATACCACAGAGGCTTTAACCGCTTGGCTTGTTTAATTGCAGCGCATGTTTCACATTCATGGGTAACCTGTGCAATAGTGTCCATGGTTAAGTCCACCCCTCGATCACGAGCCCATCTCTATGTTGCATCTCTTCCTTGATGGCCTGAGGTGTCATGGGCCCACCCAGCTATAAATAATTCACCCTTATGTTGCCAATCCAGATCCACCTGGGCCAATTCAATCTGAGCAGCCTGATCCACCTGCTGGTTGTTTTCATGTTCCTCAGTGGCCTGACTCTTGGGTACGTGAGCACCTACGTGACGTACTTTTACAACCAGGTTCTCTACTCGGGCAGCAATATCTTGCCACAATGCTGCAGCCCAGATGGGTTTGCCTCTGCGCTGCCAGTTGTTCTGCTTCCATTGCTGTAACCACCCCCACAGGGCATTTGCCACCATCCATGAGTCAGTATAGAGACAGAGCACTGGCCACTTTTCTCATTCAGCAATGTCTAAAGCCAGCTGGATGGCTTTAACTTCTGCAAATTGGCTTGATTCACCTTCTCCTTCAGCAGTTTCTACCACTTGTTGTATAGGACTCCATACAGCAGCCTTCCACCTCCGATGCTTTCCTACAATACGACAGGACCCATCAGTGAACAGAGCATATTGCTTCTCATTTTCTGGTAGATTATTGTACAGTGGGGCCTCCTCAGCACGCGTCACTTCCTCCTCTGGCGATATTCCGAAATCTTTGCCTTCTGGCCAGTCCATAATTACTTCCAAGATCCCTGGGCCATTGGGGATTCCTATCCGAGCCCGTTGTGTGATCAGTGCAACCCACTTACTCCACGTAGCATCAGTTGCATGATGTGTAGAGGGGACCCTCCCTTTGAACATCCAACCCAGCACCGGCAGTCGAGGTGCCAAGAGGAGTTGTGCTTCCGTACCAACCACTTCTGAAGCAGCTCGAACCCCTTCATATGCTGCCAATATCTCTTTTTCAGTTGGAGTATAGTGGGCCTCGGATCCTCTGTATCCCCAACTCCAAAACCCTAGGGGTCGACCTCGAGTCTCCCCTGGTGCTTTCTGCCAGAGGCTCCAGGTAGGGCCATTCTCTCCGGCTGCGGTGTAGAGCGCATTTTTTACGTCTTGCCCTGCCCGGACTGGCCCAAGGGCTACTGCATGAACTATCTCCTGTTTAATTTGTTCAAAGGCTTGTCGTTGCTCAGGGCCCCATTGGAAATCATTCTTCTTCCGGGTCACTTGGTAGAGAGGGCTTACAATCAGACTGTAATTTGGAATATGCATTCTCCAAAAACCCACAATGCCTAAGAAAGCTTGTGTTTCCTTTTTGCTAGTTGGTGGAGACATGGCTGTTATTTTGTTGATCACATCCATTGGGATCTGACGACGTCCATCTTGCCATTTTATTCCTAAAAACTGGATCTCCTGTGCAGGTCCCTTGACCTTTCTTTGTTTTATGGCAAAACCGGCTTTCAGGAGGATCTGGACTATTTTCTTCCCTTTCTCAAAAACTTCTGCTGCTGTATTGCCCCACACAATAATGTCATCAATATATTGCAGATGTTCTGGAGCTTCGCCCTGTTCCAGTGCAGTCTGGATCAGGCCATGGCAAATGGTAGGGCTGTTTCCACCCCTGGGGCAGTCGATTCCAGGCGTACTGAACACCCCTCCAAGTGAAAGCAAACTGCGGCCTGTACTCTGCTGCCAAAGGGATTGAGAAAAATGCATTAGCAATATCATTTGTAGCATACCATTTGGCTGCTTTTGACTCCAGTTCATATTGCAGTTCCAGCACGTCCGGCACGGCAGCACTCAGGGGCGGCGTGACTTCATTCAGGCCACGATAGTCTACTGTTAGTCTCCACTCTCCATTAGACTTTCTCACTGGCCATATAGGACTGTTAAAAGGTGAACAAGTCTTACTGATCACTCCTTGGCTCTCCCGTCGACGAATCAGCTCATGGATGGGAATCAGGGAGTCTCGGTTGGTGCAATATTGCCTCCAGTGCACCGTTGTGGTAGCAATTGGCACCTGTTGCTCTTCATCCCTCAGCAACCCCACAACAGAAGGGTCCTCCGAGAGACCGGGCAAGGTAGACAGCTCTTTAATTTCCTCCATCTCCAAGGCAGCTATACCAAAAGCCCACCGGTACCCTTTTGGGTCCTTGAAATACCCTCTCCTGAGGTAGTCTATGCCAAGGATGCATGGAGCCTCTGGGCCAGTTACAGTGGGGTGCTTTTGCCATTCATTCCCAGTTAGGCTCACTTCGGCCTCCAATACAGTTAGCTGTTGGGATCCCCCTGTCACTCCAGAAATACAGATGGGTTCTGCCCCTGTATAGCTTGATGGCATTAGGGTACACTGTGCAGCGGTGTCTACAAGAGCCTTATACTTCTGTGGGTCTGATGTGCCAGGCCATCGAATCCACACAGTCCAGTAAACCCGGTTGTCCCTTTCCTCCACCTGGCTGGAGGCAGGGCCCCCCTAATCCTGGTCATAATATTCATGACCCATTTCTTGTATATAAGAGTCAGGAATTTCTTCATTAAAATCAGGAGTAAAATCAGCCCTTTTACTCATCTGGGGAACTGTCCACTGGAAACCAGAGCAGCAATTTTTCTGGAAGAACCCCCTTTCGTGATTGTTTTTCCTTGCAACTCACGTACCCGTGACTCTAGGGTGGAGGTAGGTTTTCCATCCCGCTTCCTCATGTCCTCTCCGTGGTCACGCAAGTAAAACCATAGGGTGCCCCGTGGTGTGTACCCTCTATATCCTCTCTCTTGAGCAGAAGAACGCTGACTCCTAATAGCTTAGACACTGGTCTGTACAGGTGGGGAGTAGGACATATCCTCTTTGAACCGTTGGCACTCCCGGGACAGTTTTTCCACAGCTGAGGCAAAGGAGGAAGAGATACTTTCTTCGTATTCTCGGAGGTTACTAGCAGCTTCATTCACTGTTGGACCGTCTCGATCTCTCCAGGTCAGTATTGCCAGTGAGTTGGCACACGACGGTGGTGTGTTTCGTACCAACTTCCGCCACATAGGTCTTGTGCACTGGACCTCGTCTGGATCTATGGGTGACCGCACGTCGTCCAGGTCACCATAAATCACCTTCAGCACAGCTAATTCCCTCAGGTACTGGATACCTTTCTCCATGGTGGTCCATTTCCCGGGGCGATATACAACATCTTCCTTGAAGGGATATCTGTCTTTTATAGCTGACAGGAGTCAGCTCCAGAGGCTGCGGGCTGGTTCCCCTTTTCCAATCGCTTTGTCAATGCCCCCTTCCCTAGAAATAGATCCCAGCTGCTTGGCTTCCTTACCCTCTAATTCCAGGCTACTGGCCCTGCTATCCCAGCATCGGAGCAGCCAGGTGGCAATGTGCTCCCCTGGACGACGGCTGAAATCTTTTTGCATATCTCGCAGCTCACTCAGGGATAGGGATCGGGTGGTTTCGGTCTCATTTACGAGTTCTTCCTCTTCCTCTACCTCTCCCTGTGATGGCCCTGCTCTTTCATCTTCCCTTTCTAAACGAGCTGACTTTCGCTTCCAGGATTTCTTTTTATGTATAGGGGCGACTGATACTGACACGGGTTCGTTCCCTGTTTGAACCGCAATGCTTGTAACAGAGTTGTCTGGAGCAGCTGCAGCCGCAGTGCCTGTCACAGGGGGAATCGGAACAGCCACAGTGCCTGTCGCAGGGGGAATCGGAGCAGCCGCAGTGCCTGTCGTTTTGTCACCATATCCTTGAGGGTTATGAATAGTGTTGAACAGGGCTCGGTAGGCATGGGCCAGACCCCAGCACATTGCAGTGATTTGTATCTCCTTAGAACTGCCAGGGTCACAGCATACTTTTTCCAAATATTCTACTAATTTTTCAGGATTCTGCTCTTGTTCAGGGGTGAAGTTCCAAAACACTGGAGGTGCCCACCGCCCTAGGCATTTGCCCATGCTATCCCACACACCCTGCCACTCATAACTATCCGGCCTTGGGGCAGATCTCTGGATGATATTCTTAAATTGCTTACTAACCCTGGACAAGATCGAAATAATATTCCCAAGCAATACCAATACAAGTATCTTAACTACCCAAGGTTGTTCAAAATACTGAAAAGTTACTGTAATGAAGGAGGAAGCATTGTAGAAGAAAGTAGTGAAGGTACAATTCTGCATTTCCTCCATAAAAAACCTCTCAGAGGAAGAAGTAAAATTGCGAATTGTCTCCATAAGATGATACCCGACATACAGTAACGGTTTCAGTACAGCACTTAGATACCAAAATAAACCCAAGGTCACTGTTTTAATAACAAATCTCCCAGGCAAAACATCACCAATTAAAACAGAGCACAGCAAACTGCAAAAACCAACACCGATCTTTAACATGTACTGCAAAAAAATGAGTATGGTGCAGATCAGGTAAACCAATGCTAGGAACAGATGGATCAATATCACGTCCCACAACTACTAACAGATCTAAATTCCTTAATACGCTCTGGTTAATCTGTTATTATCTCAAACCCTTCATGCCCCACGTTGGGCGCCAAAAAGGACTGTCGTGGTTTAGCCCCAGCCAGCACCTAAGCACCACGCAGCTGCTCGCTCACTTCCCCCCTCCCCGGTGGGATGGGGGAGAGAATCGGAAGAGCAAAAGTAAGAAAACTCGTGGGTTGAGATAAGAACAGTTTAATAATTGGAACAAAATAATAGTAATAATAATAATGAATTATAATGAGAAGGAAAACAACAAGAGAGAGAGAGAGGAACAAAACCCAAGGGAGGGAAAAAAGGGGGAAAAAAAATAAAAATAAAATTAAATAATTAAAAAAAAATGATACAACCGCTCACCACCCGCCGACCGACGCCCAGCCAGTCCCCGAGCAGTGATCGCTCCCCCCGACCAACTCCCCCTAGTTTATATACTGGGCATGACATCATATGGTATGGAATAGCCCTTTGGCCAGTTTGGATCAACTATCCTGGCTGTGCCCCCTCCCATTTCTTGGGCACCTGGCAGAGCATGGAGAGCTGAAGGGGGTGGCGGGGAAGTCCTTGACCAATGTAAACACCGCTTAGCGACAGCCAAAACATCAGCGTGTTATCAATATTATTCTCATACTAAAATCCAAAGCACAGCACTATACCAGCTACTAGGAAGAAAATTAACTCTATCCCAGCCGAACCCAGGACAGCAATGTTTGGCACAGCAGCTGTGAGCGGGGCTGTATTGGCGTTCAGACGCCGATAATTGACTGTTAAACGCCACCTCCCGTCTGGTTTCCGGACGGGCCAGACAGGTGAGTTATATGGGGAGTGCATTCTGGAGATAATTTGTCGCTTCTCCAAATCAGCTATGACTTCAGAAATTCCATTTCATGCCGCAGCAGAAATGGGATATTGCGGTACGTTAGTGATTTTTGACTCGGGGAGCGCAGGGGCTGCGCGCAGTGCCCGCACTGCAGCCTCCCAGTTTCTGCTGGGGTTGGGATCGATGTTCGAGCCGAAGGACCACACACTGCCGTTCGGCAGGCGCCAGGTTCGTCCATTTAAAACATCAAAACCTAAAATATTTTCATGGTGATCTTTAATTGCAAAGCGAGTACTCGACATGCGCTTCTCGCCCGGGAGCCATAAATTGACCTTGGCAGTTTGGCACTGAACACTCACTCCGTTCACGCCGGTAATTTTAACTCTTTGCCGTCTGGGTCGTACGCCCAGCTTCTCGGCATCTTGTTGTGTTAATAGTGAAATTTGTGCTCCCGTATCTATTAAAAACTTTACCAATTGTCTTTGAGGACCAGCTGGAATTAAAATGTATGGGCCATCATCACTTATCCACTGATAAGCCTCCACTTTCCAGACAGGCAGGCCCAAATGCCTTCCGGACACTACTCGTTTTTTGACTTCATGCCCTGCAGTTCCTCCCTAAGGGGGACGAAGGGGTTATCTCCCCTTCTGGGGTCTGGTGCAGGAGGAGTTGAAATATGGTCCGTCCTTTCACCATTATCTCATTTTTGAAATGCTTCAATTAGACTCAAAATAATGCCAGTAGGCTGACCTTGAATCGCAGCTCTGGGAATGCCTAAAGCTAATGCAGTCCTCCACAATTCATTCCTTTGTTCTCGAGATTCTGTTTGTGGGTTTTTAAATTTGTTTCCCTTCCATCTAGTTTCTGTTCCCCATTTTACGGGTCTTACTTTGTGATCTCCTCCCCGGAGCTTCAGGTTTTGTTTTTCAGCTGGTGCATCATCCCAGCCCATCTCACGGCTGTAGTTCACAATGCCGTGCATCAGTTATGCCCAGGTAGGGAGTTGCTTGTGGGCATTTTGAGCGTTGTCACCTAGTCCCTCATTGTGTTCTGTGTCTTTCTTGATCTCATCTCTTTTTGCAACTAAATGGGATTTAAGAATTGCCGGGGCTCCTCTAATCAGTGGTTTTAACATTGCAAAATCTACTGTAGCAGACAGTGGGACATCATGGGACCCTCGTTTGTGCATGGCTTGTATACAGGCGGCTTTTGTGACGGCTGTAGAGAGCTCACTTAAAGATTTAATGGGAATTATGGAGGGTTCACCTCGCTCCATGCTGTCTATTCCTCCAGCCCAATAAGCTACTCGGCTGGTGATAGAATGAGGTGTATTTGTCGGGTCGGGTCCTAAATTTAAGAAAACTCCCGGACCCCAATAGCCTCTTGCTTCGTCCTCACTCAACATTATTCAGTCACCGCCACTGAGGCATACTCGCCACAAGTATTCTGTTTCAGTTTCACCTGGTTTTCTGCTATATCTCTCTTGCAAATTTGTCAATTGCAATGGATCCCAGGGGATGGTTCACGTAGTATGTCGCGGATGACCACCCCTAGGACCCACAGTTCTTTCTGTTTTAACAATGGGTCTGGCTTCATATTCAGGAGGATTTGTGGGGAACACAGGGTCATCGTCTTCTGGCTCGCTATCATCGGGATCACCCCAGATGTCTCCATCCCAATCTTCAGGGGATACTATTAGTTTCCTAATCTGTAGGATGTTGGGGGGGCGGGGAGCCTGTATAAGCATCATCTCCACCTTTTCTCCCAACTTTTGTCTTTTTTCCTTTTCCTCCTGTAACTGTTTCTGCAGTTGTTCAACTTTTAAAGATAGTAACAACTCAGTTGCCTTTCTGCCTTCTATTTCTTTCTCTAGGTCCTGCTCCTTTTTATTTCTGTTGTCTCTTTCCTGATGCGCAGCTTCTAAACAGGCACCTAGCATCTTGCAGATAATTCCTTTCCCTTTTCCATCTTTTGTGTGGCCTCTAGTTACCTTTAGGTATTCTTCAATGGCTTCCCAATTATGCCAATTGTCACGAGTCCATTCTGCTGAGAATTTGGGACTCGGATTCACTCCATGCCTCCGTAAATAATCAGTGATACTACTTGCCATCCTGCCGGCTACACCAATTTGTCGCGGATGGAGTGAGGGTGCACTTCACTCGTAAGAGAGAAGTAAAAATATAGTTTATTGATACAGAATAGGGAGTTAACAAAGTTCAATGCGACAGTGTTTTGACAAGATTCGATGGCAAGGTACGCTTGATTATTTACTGCATGGAGGACAGGGTCAGACAAAAGTGTCAGGGAGACCCTCCCGTTGAGTCATGAGGTTCGGAAAAGGATCCCCTTGCTTTCTAAACTCCTTCTCAGAGAGGAGTCTAGGTGTGGCTAGATCCAGTCCTAGTCCCAGACTTGGTCAACGGTTTATGTCTAAAGGATTATATATGTGCACAATCAGTCCTTTATATCACTTAGCTAAGGTTTCAAAGTTTAGCATGCTATTAGTCACTTACCGAGGATCTGTTGCGGCAAGGAATCTCTCAACCTCGAGGAGTAACCTTGAGAGGCGTCCCTGCTCAAGGGGAGATCCTGGCGTGCAGCCTGCTGCCGTGCAGGAGAGCTCAAACGGCTCTTGGGCTGCTCACTATTTATGGGGGATAAGATGATTGACTCATAGTCATATTTGCATGCTGACCACAGGTTTTAGTTTCTTGGGTGGGTGCACAACACAATAGCCCTAGGCACAACACAATAGCCCTACACAGGCTATTGTTGGGCTAATAGCCCAACCCTTAGGCTATTGTGTTGTTATCTGTCTCCTGAATCCACTTTGAGCCGATGGTGACCAGATGCATCCATTACAATCACCACTGGTGATTATCACCAAAGCAGGGTTGCAGGAGATAAAGGTCAGGGGCAGGGGAAGCACACTGTCACACATATATAGATGGACATATGTATATATAACCTCTGCATAATATTATAGCCAACACCAACTGCAGCACACTCAAGAAGTAACTCTAATGTAGCTAGGAGAGTAACAAGGCAATGCCTTTGGAGGTAACACAAACATTCCATCATTTCACAGTATTGCCACTGCGCTGGCACCTTTGACGGTTCATCTTTGAGTGACCAAATGTTTGTTTTAAAGGAACACAAAGAGGTATCCCATCTTTTTGGGGTTACGTGTGACATACTAGATGGGGCCAGAAGCATGTTCTTGGTGTGGGTCAGAAGACACCTGTGCCCTCATTGGGATCTCTTTCTGTTATTCTCCCTCTGCCACCATGAAAATAAAGAAGTTCCCAGTTCTGTGATTTGAGAAGTGCTCAAAATGAAAAGCTGGATCCAGAGTCCAGACTTTCTTTGGAAAAGCGGACAGGTCTGCTTGCCCAGTCGAGCCTGTGTGTTCTGCTGAAAGGATGCGCTGGGAAATGGGATAAATCATCTCCAGTGTGGAGGGAGCAGCACCAGCAGTCAGTCCTAAAAGATGATGGTGTGAATGACTCCTTTCCCCAGCAATTATGGTGCAGTATGAGCAGCAGTATAAAGCCTGTATGCAACCAAAACAGTCTACAGCTATGTCACCTATATGACATCTCAGAATATTTCCCGAAGTGGTCAAATCACAAGGGCTGATGTCTCAAATTCTTGCAAGAAAAGTGCTATTAACTGTCTGAAACCAAGTGCTTAAGGCTTTGTCTAATACCAAAGATTTTAATTCCCATGTCAGAGTGCTATCTAGCACTGTGCTGGGGTTTGATTCAGCAGTCAGTCAGATAAGAATAACCTCATCACTTTTCTGCATCGTTCATGGTTTAACTGGAGATTTAAGTTAGTGAAATTCCTACAGAGGGCAATGAATCCTGTCCTTCTTTATACATAGGCTGAATTTGGCTTGATCTAGATGCAAAACTTAGTTAACAAATGTAATTCTTCACATTCCTTAATATCGTAAAAATGTCCAGTGCTATAGTCATTGCAGAAAAATTACTTTCTATGTTGTGATTTGTGATGTTCTGATATTCAACAAATACAAGAAAATGGTGAATGAATTGAATATTTATAGCTATAATTCCCAGGTGCATCTGCCCTGATTATCTAGTTGCAGGACTGAAACTCTAAGGATCACTGCTTCCCCCAGTTTACCCACTAATCAAAGGTATCCAAGCAATAACTTCAGTCATGCAACATCTCGGTCAGTGATTTATGTTTGTTTGGTTTTCCCTTCATTCCTTTAGGAGATCCTCATGATTTCAGTAATCAGATAGTGTGTTCATGTCTGAACATTATATCAAGTTATATCAAGTTTATCCTGATATTGATAGAAAGGAAAGACCTGATTTGAACAACCTCGGCAGTCCTCAGATGTTCATTATTTTTTCTTTTACTGACAGACTTGGACACCTTAATTACAGAAGCATGTTATTGTGGCAGGTACTTTACAGGCATGGAACAAAAAAAATGGCCCCTGCTCCCAAAATACTGGGCAACAGAAAGGCAAAACATAGAGCCCTTTAGGAATACAGGGAACAACAAAACACTACTGGTTATTGCTGGTTTTAATGTATTGACAGGCTTTCTGTAAAGGTTTTATGGTAAATAAGAGCTTTAAGGAAGAATTTGAAGGAGACTGCAGAGATGTTATGGCTCTTGTTTATAGGAAAGGCCAATGAAACCCCATGAGGATAAGTACAGTGGAGAGCACAAAGTGATTGAAAATTTCACAAGCTGATGATGCAGGTTAAATACCATATGCCAACTGGAGGTCAGAATTAACCTCTTGACAGCAAGTGAAAAATTATGTACAGAAGCGATCCTGAGCTATGACTGTCTTTTCTACTTGGTGTGAGAGACTGAGCCTGGGGCTCAGTTCAATCTAAGCACGAGGAAAGCAGATATCCAATCTGTTCACCCACCTAAAGTTTGTTACCTAAAATATGTTAAAACTGAAGTTGGTTACTTATTGGGTCTTCAGATGAGCAGTATGCAATTAAGGAAAAAAGAAAGGCATCATCATCCCAAGATTTGCTTTCTTTCTGATGACCCTCTCAAAGACATCAGCGTCTTCACACTTTATATATGCACAGCATCTTCACACTTTATATATGCACATTTGGTTTTGAAGAAAAAAAAAATCAAAATAAGCAGTAAGATCTAGGACACTGTCACAGCTCCATTAACTTAGTATAACAATGTCTCTTTTACACTTCAGTTTGCTGATGGTAAAACATTGGTTTTGGTTCATAGCACATATATTTCGCATTAGTGCTTGTTCTTACAGACTAAGAAATAGATTGTAGCTGCAAACAGAGAGTGACTTTGGTAACCCTGCTGGGGGTTTTACACCTAAGGGTTTAGAATAACAGACTTCAGATTTTTTTTTCCCCATTAACTGCTGGAAGGAGCAGAGATAATTTCTGATACTGAACCCTTTGGTCTAGCCCTTCCCTTTCAATTTCTATTGAAGTGTGACCATATTGCAAAATATTATGTCTAAACCACAGTAGTATTCCTACTGTTTACTGTAGGGAATTAGACCACCAGCTTCTCTTGCTCTTGTGGTACATATTCTGTTTATTCCCATGGACTGAATGAGTTAAAAAAAATCTAAAGTCATGTTGTATATTTAATTTTAGTTTATTTTTAACTAACAAAAGTACCAAATTTCACTGTATTCAATGCAGGCTCAAATTTTTGAAAGTTGTCAAGATTGGCCCACGGATAGCAAGATGGCAGACACTTGGATTTTGGACACTTGGACATCTGCATTGAGAAAGCAGAGAAAATATTACAAATTAGTGGGAAGGAGGAAGGAGAATGACAACAGAAAAAAAACCTGAGGGTCTGTTTCCTTTTTTCCTTTTTTTTTTTTTTTGGCAAAAAACCTGCTATAGAAACAAATGTAGATGAGGGGGGCACTGAGCCGTATAGAAGAGAGTAATTATCTACTGTTAGAGGCCTTATTATCTCTCCAAATGTTTGCTAAAAATTCTATTGGGCAACCATCTGGACCCAGAGCTTTAACAGTGGATACAGAGTGGATTGTTGCTTTAAGTTTTAGACAGGAAAATTTCTTTCTTTAATTCTTTCCTGTCATCCTGTGTTAAATAATTTAGTTGAATGTCTCCTAGATAGCTTTCTGAGTCCTCAGAGTGAGTGTATTCTAGGTGATATCATCATATAAAATATTCTTTGAAAGTTTATATATATTTTTTTTTTTTTACCACTAGAGGATCTGAGGACACTTTGCCATCTGTTGTAAGGGTTTGCTAATGCACCTATTTTCTCCTCTATCCCTCTCTTTCTCTTTTTAAATTACTAGGATTAATAATTTGCCTAATTGGTAGCCTCCCCCCACATCTCAAATTATGTACAATGCATGTTGCTTCAACATCCTTTCCGTGTATGAAACCTAGCACTTCTCCTCTAAGAATTTCCATTGTTGCTGTATTACTGTAGTTTTGAACAGCAAATATAATTTCCTTCATTCAGGCTGTGATAAATAATTCAATAACATGTCATCAATAACTATAGACCAGTTGCTTAGCTTGAAATGTGTCTGTAGTTTGCTGTGAAGGTCATCGCTATCAATTATGCACCTATCTTCCATGGAATGTTTCAATTTAGTATTATAATAATAACAACAATAAATGATCTTTGTTCTTATGAAGGATATTTCATTAGCATAGGCTTGCAACTGTTATTTTTTTTCCTAATTTCCAGATAGGTGGTGTAAGACACTGAGTTTTAACTGCCTTGCCCAAAATCACAATACTGCATGAACAGCAGAACCAGAAATATAATCAGTCACCTAATGTTCTGCATTTGCCTTAGGATATTTTCTGTGAAACAACACTATGTCCAAGCCATGAGGCTTCTCCCGTGACACTGAATCCATACCGCCTCGCCCCTACCAAGTGGTGGCTTTCAACTCTCCTCAGTTTCAAGTTGCGCACCGAACCTGTAATGGGACTGCATCACATTTGAATTTACTTTTTGAAATACACCCCTCAGGCAGTCTCTGCATTCCTCTAGCTGAGCAGAGATATGGGTGAAGCAAGTTCTTGATTTAGCTGCCAATACGTGTCCAAAGTACTTCATGACTGACAGTCTGCAGAGAAGCAGTGGGATCCCACCAGAGCTAACAAGAGGATTCAGTTAAATCAGCCTCCCAGTCGAGGGTAGGATTGTTCCAGAAGCAAAGAAAATAGAAGAACAACTAAGTCCTTGCTGTGTCCCTGATTTCCCCCCACACCCTTCTTCCAGATGGGGAGAAGTCTGTGTGCTCTGTACATGGTGTGGGATCCTCCTCCAGCTCTGCCCCAGCACCTCGGGCACACGCTGGCAGCTCCCACCCCTCACCTGCAATTGAGGGGAAGGAAACCAGACAAGGCATATACAGGCTTTTGTCTTCTCCTTAGTCAGAGATCTATTACAAAGTGATAGAGAATGGTAATATTCCAGATATAATGCCATTTTCCTACTCCTCTCTTGCTGTAGTTTTTCCTACCTTCTGCGTTTCCAATGCTTTTTATTTTAATCCACTTTCTCTTGTTCCTTCTGGCCAGGCAGACTCTTCTGGTGGTATTATTTCTTGGAATTGGTTGCTATTATAATATTTTTCCCTTTGTGGCTTCAGTATTTCATAAGCTTGGATTAATCTAGCTTATCTGAGATCTTTTGGTTACAATATGTAAATAAAAATAACATTTCAGGAAAAGGTTAACATTTCCAAACTGGCCTTTGCTTTTTCTAATCATGTTTAGGATCAGATCTTTGAAGTTATGGAGCATCTCTCACTAACTTTATTTGAAGTAGTTGAATATTTGGGAGTTTTGAAAGTCAGAAACAGAGAGTTTTTAAAATCTTGACCTGAAACCTCCAAAAAGGAAAGGGTAAGTCTAAGAAGAGGGATGAAGAGAAGTGTCCCAGGGGATGTAGTACGACCATCATTGTAAAATACTTATGAGACTGAGGGGGAAAAAAATTGGCCTGTATGATAAATAATCCTGAATGGGAAAATAAACTGATGGCATGACTTCATAGCTTTTAATTTATATGCTTCTAAGTCTTAAAACTCTTCATCAGGAAAATCAGTGGTTTCTGTCTTCCAGAGCATCCCCGACCCAGTGTTGGAAGTCACAAGCAGGGACTCAAAGCAGCAGTTTGCAAAAAGGCTGATCTTTTAACAGTGGCAATGACATTAATGGGAATGAATGGGAATGGGTTGTGCTAGCACTTACTGATGGTCTTATGGAGTATGCAAACACATTATTATAAATAGTAGCTGCAGAGAGGAAATGGGAAAAAGTGTCACTGTAGCAGCTGAAAGGACTCTGCAATACAGAGAATAGAAATTGCCGTAGCAGATCAAAATTTTGATCCATTTAACCCTGTCTCTTATAGTAGCTAGTACGAGGAGATTCAGCCTAGGAAACACAAATATTACTTTATTCCTAAGATCTCTTTAGACCAAACTTCCAAGCGGCATGTTTATAACTCTCACAGACTTTCCCTTCCCTCTAAATAACTCCTCCCCCAAGTTCTCCTGACCCCATGGTATCATTTGGCAGTTAGTCCCACAGATTAGTGTAAAGAAAGGTGAAAGTAACACATTAGCATATATAGAGGAGGGCTTCCCTAGCTCTCTTGGAATGCATGTACATGTACACATATAAGTATATATAAACAGTCCATATACCAAGAATGACAGAGCAACACCAGTGAGCAGCCCATGGACATGTAGCTAGCCATATGGTCACATATGCTGTTTGCAGAGAAACGTGAACCCCAGGCACTTCTAGTATCAAATAGTTTGCCTTAAAATAAGTGCTATCATTTAAGCCTAACCTCTCCTTGATCTCATCATTATGTGCTTGGGATTTTCTGATTGCATACTTGCCTTTTTCAGCACTGTCTTGCTATTGGAAAAAAATGAATGTGCTTATTACAAGGAGAGCTTTGGAGCTGTGGCTTATTGCAAACCAAGAATCCATCCATTGATTTGTCCATTTTTTCTTCTTTCTACCTGTCTTGCCTCCCTGTATTCAATGTCCCCTCAGAAATGCAGATATGGCCTGCCCAAGGCATCAGCATAAAGGACATACAGGCTGAATGAAGGAAGCTCAGCACATTTTTAAATGAAAAAGAACATCTGCAGTTTTGCTAGCTGGGATAAAAATGACAAGAGCTGTGTATTCTCATGCTTCAGGGCATAAACTGCTCAGTACCTAGGGTCAGGTACACCCCAATCTGTCACAATTAGGAACACTCACAGAGTTTTAAACTTTCTCTGGAAGCAGCTGGTTTTGGCTGCTGTTGCTGACAGACATGGTAGATTGGGTGGTCCACTGGCTGGATGAGGGACAGGAAGTGCCAATGTTCTGTTACAATATAATTTATACAGAAAAATTAATGTAGTTTGAAATTCCACTTGAAGAGAACATTTATTTTCTTCTTCCTTTTATTTTTAAGGTAGGAATCCCCTCTCCTCTTTTCTCTGATCTAGTAGGGTATTTTAACCAGGGAGGCCTCTCTCTAAAAGCCTTTCTCTTGACTCTTTGAAGCAGTTTATCAGGCATCTTTCTTTCCTGTTTAGCCAAACCCTGCATTTTTTTGTTTGCTTTTAGCCCTAAAAACAGTGCCAGAAATATTATTTTCCTGTATCCCTTTAACTTTAGATGTGGTGAACTGCAGACAGGAGGAAGAAGTGATGTGAGAGTTCACTTTTCCTGCCCTTTCTAGACATGAGAGGACAGCCTCTGCAGGTAGCTGTTCTCATAAGTGATGCTGGCTGGACAGCCTAAATGATGGCATGTTGAAATTTCATACGAAGCTGAATGATTTCCATATCCGCAGATCCTCTTCAGTGGCATTAGTTATGCTAATAAAGTGGTGTGACTTTTCTGGCAGTGCTTGAGGCAGCTGCCAGGCTGTGACTGAAGACTCTATCTGGGGAAATAACCCACCAAGTAAAATTCAGATGGCCAGCAACCTGCTTGGGTTCCTGTTCCTCATCCAGAGCTGTGTATAAGCTCTATTGTTGAGCGTATAATAATCTGTGCCTAACTCAGACACAACCCTGCTGGCTTCTCAGGCATTACTTTGCAAAGCTCTTTAGGACATCCCAAGTGTTTGCTTAATTTATGTGCTGATAGGCATTTCTATGACATCCATCGCCAGCGTGTGGAAAAGGCTGGCAAAGTTATTAGGGGTAGCAAGAGGAAAACAAAAGAGAGAGTCAGTTTGCACATTGCACCAGATGAGCCCATCAGCTGCTGGAGGAAGAGGCATGTGCCACTCCAAGAGCAAAGGGAGGTAGGGTGAATGCAAGGTGAATCTGGATATGAGGTTGTACCCTTTCTTTGCACAGCGTTGGGGGCCAGAGCCAAGCTGGGTGGAGAACAGGAGTGAGCTGCAGAATTCAAATTCAACCCTTTATCCCTAAGGAGAGTCGCTCGAAATGTGCAGTGGTCTGAAAATCAAAGGGCACGCAGTCATGTCTGTATGCAAAATTCCTCTCCACAGGAATGAGCTACACCCCAAGTCTCAACCAGATACACTGTGCTTTTTCAGGAGCTGAATTCACCTGGTCATGTTTTACAGTTTTCCACTTGCTTAGATCCAGTGTTTAAAATTAAACAGGGAAGTCTAAGGAAGGAACTTAGCTTCTGTCAGCTCTACTCTTGGTTCCTCTAAAGATTTTGTTCAATATGATTGTGCTCTGAGAGTATTCTTTGTGAATAGTTTCCCATAAGAAACAGTCAGGGAAAGGTCACTTGTGGTATTTTTATATGTTTAGGAGATGCTATTCTTTCATTCATGTAGTTATGACAATCATTGTTCTTCTGCTCAGGCTGGTTTATAGACAATTTATTTAACAAGTGATGCTTTCATGGTGTCCAGGATGAGTTTTTTTCCTCTTGGACAATGTGAAGTATACACAGATGAGACAGTCTTGTGATTGTCCTGCTGACTGCTCTCCCCTTTGGGACAAGGCATCACGTTCTTCTTTCTTTTTGGCTTTCTTGGCTTCGTGGTATTGTAGCTTGCTCAGGTAAAGGAGGACATAATTTTTGTTATACTACCTTCTTCTCTTCCAACACGTATCTTTTAAGAAGCAAGCTACTATTTAAGTTCCCTAAGCCTGCAAATACACTGTTGGGGCAGAAACTTCATTATAGACCTCTTAGTGGACCAGTCTAACAGACTCACCTCTATTTTCCAGACCTTCAAGGCACAGACGTGTAAGGTAAGTACATAATTTGTCCATGTAAGAGAGTTTGAAACTCTGTATCTGCTACAGAAGCAGAAGTACTTGTATCCAAAAACTGTCAGGCACTCTAGTAAATTTTAAGCATTTCTGGAGCAAGGCTCATGTAGAGACCTTTCTCCAACAGAAAAAAAAAACCAAAACAAACAAACAAACAAACAAAAACAAAAAAAAACCCCAGCAGTGCAAGACTGTCCTGACCTTTTCCTTTCCCAGCTGGCAGCATCTACTTGTAACCCCATAGCCCTGTAATTGCCATATTGTAACCCCATATTGCCATTGCTGGTAGCATGCTTCAAGCTTTGTGTTGAGTTTGCAAGGCCTCAGATCTGGCTTGTTACGTTTGCTCTGTCTGAACTTTTCTTGACCCGCCTGCAGCTTTGTTTTACTTGGTTTAGCTGTCACTGCAATTTTTCTAATGACCAGATAGCTATGGCTAATTTGCTTTATTTCTGTTTATCTTTGTATGCTACCACCATGGTTTTATAACTCTAACACGATGTAGTGTAGAAAAATACAGTCCTGGTATGACAGCAGAGGCCTCGAGAAGCGGGGACACGGAATGTGATGCGGTGGTGTGCAGGTGTGGGGTGATAAGAGGTGGGTCACAGGCTGGTACTGGAGACTGCAAGGCTATAAACAACTCACTCATGGTCAGTTAAAGAAATATAGACCTGGAGCTGGATGAAACTAGTTTTAGGGGTAACAGAGAAAACAAAGAAATAGTTTTAGGGGTAACAGAGAAAACAAAGAAATAATATCTAGTATAGATAAAAGGTACTGTATCTAGTATATTCATATGTGGAGCTGCAGACCAATTAAGAAAGAGAAAGGTGTAAAAATGTGTTAGCAAGCATGTAAGAATGACCCCAAGTGGATCCTAAAGTCAAGAAGAAGAAAACATCAACATCAACATCATGTTCCTACAGGCAAAGGATTCCAGATGCTGACAACTCGCCATAACGCCTGCCACCAGCACCACCAGGATGAAAACACTGACCTTGGGACCCTGCAGAGTGGGAGGTGGGTGAGTATAACACCAGGAAAAGGGGTTCAAAACTCAGAGGTGTGTGTATGACAGTCTCAACAACATCATTAACTAATAATAGTACTGAAACTTTTCCTGCATAGAAGTATTCTTTCTTTTTCCACACTAATTAGATTGGGACTGATAATGATTAGACAACTAAGATTTTATTATACTAATGATAAACTCTTGGCTTTATATTTAAGATATATTTACTGTCTGCCCATAAACAAGGTTCTGAGGGTAACATAGCTTCACATCCAACATTTGCTATAATTTATCACTGTCTGAAAGATGTGCTTCATAACCAGTTTAAGCTGATGAAAGACAATAAAAAGGATGGCCCGTTCCCCTTTGCCCAGTACTCCTGGATGGATATTGCCTCATCATCAGTTGTGCCATTTCTCCCTTTTGTGTAGAACCATGGCCCCTGCTAGAGCTGAAAATGCCTCTTTGTTATGAGATTGGCTCTCAGCTGTGTTATGCTCAAAACCTTGTTTATGGGCAAACAGTAAACATATATATATACATATATATGTACATATATATTATATATACATATAAATATATAAAGTCAAGAATTTATTGTTAGTAAAATTGAAATAGTAACAGTCTAATCTGAGAATCATTATTAGTCTAGATCTAATTGCACAGAGACAAAGAATACTACTATGCATGAAAAGTTTCACTAACAACAATAACAACAGCAATAATAACAATATAGCAATGGCAATACCATATTACACGGCTACAGCTGCCTCAATTTCCTATGCTCAAAGTCAGAATTGCAAGTATTAGCCCCAAAATGCTACTGTTGAAGCCTTTCAGAAGCAAGTGCACTTAACGTGCACACGTTCAGAATTGTGTAGCTGCCAAATTAGTTGCAAATATGATAAATTTCGGTGACTGAAGAAGGATAAAGACAGGAGTCAGGAGTCAAGGAGGGAAGGAACCTTATAAATCAGCTTTGCCACCCAAAAATTAGTGTGCCACTGCACCGCAGACTTGCTGTTTGCTGCTCATTATATGTTATTTCCCTCTTCCGAAGAGTTCAGTTATCCACTGGGAGAGCAGAGAGATGCAATTTTTTAGTCATCCAATCAGGGAACATATGATTTCAGGGACACAACACAGTTCATGGAATAACAGAGAATGAACAGCTGAAGTGAATAATTCACGAACTATCCATAGGCTGCAATTTGTTTGTATAAACTATTTGGTAAATACTTACGCATAACTATCACATTCGCAGTAATCAGGAATGGTTTGGGAACAAAAGCTAAATCTCCTGAATAATTTATTCTCCAGGAATAATTCAGATCACTCTTGTGTATTCTCTGGAGTCTCTCTCGGTGGCACATTACCAAAAGGTACTGTGCATTAAGTGGAAGTTGGCTGTGTCCCAAGCAGGACAGAGTGTGAGTGCTTGGAGTACAACCTGCGATGTCTAGAGAAACCCTTGTCTCCCTCCAAGCCGAGCTGCAGAGACCAAGGCACAGATGTGCTGTGTGCCAGGCTCCAGCACTTCAAGATGTTCCCTACAACCAAAAACTGATGAAATCAGTGCTGAAGCATACGTGACAGAGAGAGAAGTTTAAAAAAAAAAAAAAAACACAGACACACACCAAAAAACCCCAACAACAACAACAACAACAACAAAACAGCCAAAGAAGTAAAGAGATTTGGAGGAAACACAACTTGAAAACCAATACATAATTGTTCATTAATTAACAAATGCAAGCAATGCTTGACCTTTATAGCTGGACAGCAAAAGGAAAAAACACTCCTGCTCTTTATTGCTTCACGTGTGAAGAATAGCTGAACACTTTGTTTTATTCTTTTCCCTTGTATTGTTTTAAAGTTGGCTATTTTCTGGGGGTTGTTAGTTTGTTTGTTTCTGTTCGCATTAGCATTTGAGGTCTTATCTTCCTTGATTTCCATGAGGACCCTACAGATGGAGAGAGAACAATAGCAATCAAATTTTGAAATCTAAGGCACTGAAAAAGAGATTACTTTGTTGGATTTTAGTCCAACATTATGAAATGTTGCTCTCATTTTCAAAGTCAGGAGGTTCTTATGTTATAATTTATTTACCAGACCACAGTCAAGTATATGCATAGAAACACAGAGAAATTCTCCTTTTCATCATAGTTTAATATTATTGTAATAAATTTATTTGAAATTCTACTGACCAAGAACAGTTTGGGTAAGTGTCTTCTTGATTGCAGCTGCTAGAAGAAGAGCTATTGAGGGAATACAATAAATACAATAAATGTAGTTATTTTCTTTCCTCACTGAAGTTTTCCTGAATAAAAAGCCAGCCTTGGCTACTTGAAAAAAAAATTACAACTAAGAAACATTTCCTCCCAATCACTCTATTGAAATGCACCTTGCACCCTCGCAAAAAGGGAGCTCTGAACCATGATGAATAGGCCTTGATTTTGCAGGTCTAAGTGATAATTGAGCCACAGTCATTCCCAACTTGCTTGTTTTTCAGTGGAGTTGTAGCTAGCCAGGTTCCCATAAAACAGGCACAGGGCAGCCAGAAAAATCTTTCACAAGTAGAGTCACCAGAATATCCAAATTTTAGAGACAAGATGAGAAAATAAACAGGGATTTTGAGTCAAACTATACAATTCATATAGGGATTTTGAGTCAAACTATACAATTCATATAGGTTAACCGAAGCATTTGCTTTTGTCTTCATTCTGAATGAGTTTGGGGATTGTTTGGGGGTTTGGTTTTTTGAGAATTTTTTGTTGTTGTTGTTTTGCTGTGGGGGGTTTTTTGCTTGTTTGCCTGCTTGTTTTCTTTGGAAAGTGATAATGTAGCCATATTTCACCATGAATTATCATTTCAAAACAGAACAATGCATTTCAACATTTTAAGATAAAGTGAGTCTCTGCAAAGCCATCTAGTTTAAGGTGTTGACCCTCACTACATTCAAAGAAAATAAGGAAATCATGGAGTTCAAAGGAAATTTTCTTAAGAGGCAGTTTTCTAAGCCTTGTCAATTATCATTAGTGATCTGTGGGGTTGTTTTTTCTTGTTTTGAGTAAGCATCTGCGATATTATTTTTATTATGTTATTTCCTTAAGTAAACATGGCTGAAGAGTTGAAGAAATATCTTTATAAAATGCAATTCCAGAGTATGCTATTAACAGTATTTTTTAAAAACATTTACATCTTTCTCTGAGCCACTTCGATACAAAGCCTCTGCATGTTTTTACAGTTGCTTAGAAAAAGAAAGGGTTGATTGTAATTTATGAGCAATATTTTCAAATTATATCAAATGAAAATGGAACTTACTGATTTCCTCAATGTTACAATAAGTGATTTGATCTGATAAGAGAGGAAGGTAGAAGTCCAGTCTTAGGAAAAAGAAGCTTTTCCTCTTACCCTCTAATATTAGCTTACTAAGATTTTTGTATATTTCTTGCTTAGCCACAATACATCGGTAGGCTTTGGCACAGCAAGACCGAAATCTTGGCTTGAAGCAAGGGTTAAATAGATCACCAGTGGGAACCTCCCTGCAAAGGTGCGGGACACTGCTGGTTCGGATGGGAAGTGAAGCGCATTGTAGACGGTCCCTGATCAACCAAATGATAAATAGGAGGTAGGTCACGGTGAAGTGCCCTGGAACCGCTAATTTGGAAGAGCTTCCTATATCATTAACCATCCACTTTTCTGAGCAGGCAAAAATTAAAATTGTGACTAGTTTTAGGGACATAACTCTACATCAGTAAAACTCCATCTTGCTGACCACAGCCATATGCAGCTATTGCTGAATTAAACACTTTGAAAACAGTGGAAGTCTGATTTACCTGTCAGAAAGTGTTAAAACTCTTGGCAGAGCCAAAATTAGAAGTTAAAAAGGCCTGGTTTACTCTACCTTCTGCAGTAGTGCTGTACCTTTAATTTTCATAATCTGTGCAGCTTTAAATTCAACATTTATTTTTAACACATATATTTTAATGAAACATGAAATATAAAACAAAACTCCAGTCTGCATCCTATGAACATGGAGAGAAATCATAATTACCTGTTTCAAAAGTGTGAAGCTCTTTCTAATTTTCCAGTAGTCAGGTTCCTTAGATAGCACTCAGTATTATAACTATTTATGCCAATTGTGCTATTTCATGCATAAAATTGCCACATTATTGTTGGAATAGATGCTGGAGAGATATCTAAGCAGGGTGTAATCACTTCACTTTCTATCAAATTGTGCTTCTGAAAGGTATCATAAATTTTATTAGAAGGCAAGAAGCTAATGGAAGCCAATCAGCATTAATGCTGATAAAAATGCTTGTATTTTACAGTATAAAATGGGGAGATATTTTTATCAGAAGGTTCCCTTTTGTTTTATTAAGAGTGTATCATGGAAACTAGGTACAGTGGAAAAACAGGTTAGTCAGTAAACCTCTCCTGTTTCTGTTGCTGGCTTAGCTTACAAAAATATTTGTGTCTCAAGATGCTTTCTGATCTTTGATGGTGTAAAGCAAGTGCAAAATAGATGTCACAAACACTCAGGTCTGCTGGCTTGCACAGGACTTTGCAATGACGAGGTGCATCTCATTGATGAAAATATTAATGTCCCAAATGTTATTTGGTCTTTTTTTTGTTCAAGATAATTGTTTTCTATTAGACTGCCTATTGTATCTGTGGAGAGGGATAGTTTTAATGACTCCCCAGCTTATTTTTAAAGCTCCACAGTAAAAGAATTAGAGTGGATTTTGATATGGAAGGATGAGGATCCAGAGATGGGGATGGAAAAAGGAGCTTTACCCATCAAGAAGTAATTGAATGTGATTTAAAGAGATTGGTCTACTTTGACAGTAAATTAAAAGTTCTTTTTTTACCTGTTAATAAAATTTTGTACTTAACATAACCACATTCATGCAGTCATTTGTAAAACACCTGGCTCAAATTAATTTCTTTTTTTGACTGCATCAGGCAAACATGGTTGTTTCTGTCCTATAGGCAGGGAAACTGAGGCACCAAAAGGTGATGGGCCAAGCCCTAGAGGGAATTAGTGGTAGAGCTCAGGTTGGAAAGGGAGGTAGAGATTCACAGCTAGTAGCATTTGGCTAATGCACTGGGTATTTACAAACTGTGTGTGGTTTGCCATGCCCTGGCACTGCGGGGACAGCACCTTTTCAGGCTTTGAAAATCCCAGTTCAAACACCTGCTTTGCCTGACACAAATACTTAGCTTCATCCGTAACATACACTGTCACTGCTTATAAAGCAAATATTTACACCACCGCTTTTCAGACCATTACTGGTAGTATTATTAATATTATTAGCATTATTTGCACTGTAGCCATGAAGCCCCCTCCAAGACAGGGTATTTTGTGTCACACGCTATACAAACACGTGGCGAAGGACGGTCCTGGTGCTGCTGGATTAGCAATCTAAATAGCTAAGACAAACAGAGTCTGGGAGAAACTGTCCTGGGTATCAAGAGCAGGCAGGTTTTCCTGTGTTTAAGAGGGCAGATGACAGGTAGCAGAGCTAGGATCAGTTCACAACTTTGCCACTGATTTTCTGTGTAATACATTACTTAATCGCTCCACATTTTCTCAGATTTCCACAGGAGTAATGCCACCAATTTATTCCAGGTTTCGTTCAGGTCTACAATTGCTGATGCCTAGACCCAGCTCCAGCTAATGAAAAAGAGTCATTGACAGGATTTGGCCCATTACAGAATTTATATTCCTGCCTCTGGTAGTTATGCATATTCCTGTCAAAGCCCATATAGTGTAACACTTGGTGTTAATGGAGTCACAGTAAGGATGGATTTGTTCTCATCCAACTACATGTTTTAATTCAAAGACCACATTACTGTTCAAGTGATAGTTTAGATAAGGGCAAAAACTGTTTATTTCTTTTAATTCCAATTATGTTCTAAAATTCTATTTCTGGTTGGCTGTTATTTATTTCAGGGGTTTTTTTATTATTATTTTATTATTACATTGCTTCTGTGTAACTTTTTATTTTCTAATTTAATCCTCCATTTTTAAATACAATTTTCTTCTTCACCCACCAATAGCTGCATGACTGATTTTACTGAATTAAATTTATAACAATGACAGAACAAAAGGGAATTTACTTTGAATCCCAACTAAAGTCATGTTAACAATGTATTCTATTTTATAACCTCAATTTCAATGGGACACCCAAGTCTCTCTGAAGTCAACAGTCTATTCTCACATCCCAAACCTGAGTATGCTTTTGTATATCTGGAATTAGTATAATGTTGGTTAGCTTATTTGACTTTGCCCTCTGAAATCAGTGCCTTTAAAATACTTGTCTCAGGCAGACCTCAGTGAAGAATAGAGCATTATTTCTATATTTCCAGACAAAAAAAAAAATTGTAAAGTGAAGTTCAGACTGGAATTATCTATAATAACTAGGTAGGAAACACTGCTAGAGTATAGTCATAATTTCAAAAACATGCATTGCACTCTTGGGAAGTGCACCACTTGTGCCAAGATGCTACATTTGTAGAAAGGACTTTGGCATTTAATAAAACCAATCACAAGACCACAGATCGACAAAACTCTGCTTAGCTGCTGTGTAACCAAGATACTTGTTTACACTGTCACCACAGTTGTTACATCCCAGTACCTCAACTTCTGCCACTCTGCACATGTGTGGTCAATGTTTCTGCATGTGCTTGACCACACTGAGCCATCTAATACCCATGTAACCACCTCCCTTTCTGTCTGTGCCTTTCCAACCTGAAGGGCCCCTTGCAGAAAACACAGATGCTGACAGAGAAAGTGAAACTGGTTCCACTGCTTAAGGCAGCATCCCAGTGGTCACAATAACTGCAGTGGGATGTCAAGAAAATTGTTTCCTAGGTAAGGTAGGGTTTTAGACAGAGCCAAGTATCAATATCTCCTGCTGAATCTGTGAGGCCACTCTGTTCTTTGTTTTTCAGTTTGGTGGTTTTTTATTGGGTTTTTTTTTCACTTATGTGTTAAAAATCAGATCCTTTTTTCAAGCATTACTTTTGTCACTGCAATCCAATTCAAGGAAACCCAGACTGAGGTGAAAAAAACATATACACATCTTAAGCATGTCTCCCTGTATATAGACTGTAACTGGAGTCAGCTACAGCTGAAGAGAGAGTTTGCAGTGATGTTCATTCACTGTTGATGGTTATAATACATCTTTTGAATAGCCTAAACTCTGGATCTGCTTCTGTGAGTTAGGAAACCCCTGGCACAGAAGTAGCTGTAGTGATCCATAGTGAGAGGAGTATAGATTACCCCATATACAGTTCTAATAATAAGCAATAAAGTTTGGGCTTCATTCACAGCTTAGAAACATTAAAATTCACCTTCCCAGGGAGGTTACAAGACTTTCCTGTTTCAGGGACAAAAGTAAAAGTAAACCTGCTTGGCTTTTGTATTGTTTTAAGGCTTCAGGAGCATTCAAAGTTCTTTCAATCTCTATATGAATAGCACCACCCTTGTGATAATGACTCTCAAATACAAACATCAAATAATTATGCTGACACAGCACTACACTCCAAACATTTCTCAGACTGGTGATGGAAAATATGAATTTTCAGTAGCAAATATTGTGTATTTTCATCCACATTCTGTTAACATTGCCGTTCCGCAGTGTCCCCGAGAAGGATATCAGCAGAAGTACTCAATTGATTTACAACCTTGTAATTCATTTGTCACCATTTATTTTCCTTTGTATAAAACAAGACATAACTGCACAAACACTGGAATTCTAAAGTGTTGGATTAAGAGGATTCTGGCTTGTCAATGCCCTTTTACAGAGGAGAAACAAAGGGAGCTTATGCAAGGCAATACAAAAATATTCCGGCTAAGCATATGAAACAGTTTATAATACTCCTTACTTTCTAATAGGGGAATAGGGTGGTTCACATTCTGTCCTTGAGTACTCCATTGCTGCCTATGCCTTTGCATTTCAGACCTTGAAAAAGAAAAAGTGCTGGCAATTACATCCAAAAATATGAAGGCAGGTGATAAATCTCTGAATACATATTGGACTATGCAAAGAATCCTTTTTTTTTTCTTTTCCTGCTTTCCGTTGGACGTATGCATAGGTCCCCTGTGATGCTTGAGCAATAAATACACATCACCACACTAAGTTAGCATTATGGCTACCTGTCAAGCACGTGAAATACAGAACCTTCCCAAATTTGGGGAAGTTAATGAATGTTTAATGAATGTTATCATTCATCCAATAAATATTGCCTCTGATTTCTGTACTAAGTTATGATCATCTGGTAAAAAGGATAGATAACAAAAGTCCTCAAGTTGGATCAGTGACAATGTGATGTATCCAATATGCAAAATCAGAATTCAGCTGTATAATGCCATAGCGACAGACTGAGTAGAATACATTGATGATTTTTTTTTCTTCAAAAAATTCCAGCTTGAGCTGTATATCAAAACTAGGGTTACAGGCTTTGCACAAGGGATGACAGTTTTGTGTTGGAGACATTGAATCAGGATTCTGGATAAAAAGATTCAAGCTCAGCACTCAGCCAGACTTCCTTAGGCAAGCTGCTTGTTTTCAAACTCCCATTTATTATGTAGGGATAATATTTTCTTTTTCCATTCATCTGGCTTGTTTATACCATAAGTTCTTTGCAGTATTATTTATCTCCAATGATGTATAAGTTGAACCCTTGCAGTATGGACCTATATATTTGAATAAATCAATATGAAGAGCTAGGCAAGAAACAGCTTTTTGCCCTAAAGACATTTTCAACATTTTTAACAGGAAAATACAAGCTATCTTGAAGATTTTTTTGTGAAGACAGACACAAACCACAGCGTGTGAGAAGCTTAAGTATCTTAAATTCCTACTAACCCTGCAGCTAGTTGGAATGTGGGAAATGGAAATTCAGGGTCTGGAATCGGGCAAAGTGGGTACTTGAACCAGAACTGTCAACATTAGAGTTGTATGTGCATTTTTATAACTGTGTTACACATGGTTGGTTCTGCGTTACCTCTGAGAATAGGACTCTCGATCTAACTGGAAAAAAAAAAAAAGAGAGAAACCCACTTTGGGCTTGGAAAGCTTTATTTTTTGAAACTGTATATTCCTTTTTACAAAAAGGTTTAGTTTCAAGTTTTTAAATCAGCTGTACATGTTTTGGATAAAAATATTATTAAGCTTGTAAATGTTCTGTTCTTTTTGCCCCTTTTGTTGTGTTTAAATGCTTATATTTTTAAAACATTTTTAGTACATTTTTCCAGTTTCTTTTAAAAAATTTGTTGCAGATGTTCTCCTTCATAATATTTATTGATGTATATACCAAGCCTAAAATGCAAAACTCAGACTGTTTTCTATTATTTATGTTGGAAAGTAATGTGGCAATAACTGTCTACAATTGAGAAAAGTGTGTTTTTCCCTTACTCACTTGTTTTGTAAAGCTGCCTGATAGTATTTATTTTAAAATAATCACTGCAGAGCAACATCTTAAAAATACTATATCTCAGAAAAAGACTTGTGAACCAATGACAGCAAGTGAATATAAGTAGGGAATAAATTTCACTGCTTTAACAATCAGTCAGAGATGCTAATAAATATCATATTTACAGTGCATATAGCTCCTTTTGCTGACTGTATATACATATACACAAAGAGTTTTCCCAGTAATAGATTTTACCAGATCATTTTCCCATAAAAATGACAGAATATAGTTTTCCGTTTTAAACCTAATGTATGCATAAATAAACACTATGTATACTCATACTAAAAAATATTCATTAAAAAAAGATGAAAGAAAGGAATCCTCAGCGAAACTAATCTCACCATATATACTTAGGTATCTCCTCTAAGCATAAATTTCACTTCAACATTAATATTGTTTTCAGATACACCATACTATTATCTGTTTTTCCTGACCCAACACCACAAAGAATTGCTGTATTAATTACACTACCTTGACTATTTGTTGAGTTAAAAACCACCTCAGGCAGAACACTGATCCATCTGAAAAACAAGTTGCAACATCAGAAAAAATGTTTTTTCTTTATTGATTTTTTTCAGATTTTTTTAGATTAGCTCTCTGACAAGAACAGCCTCAGAAATATTTGCATGACCAGGACTGAAGTGCCAATACAGAAAGAGAAGCAATAGTTAGGACCACTGTAGAGGAAGCCAAGGAAGCATTTGTACTTGTAGTGCCAACTTAAAAGAATAAACATGGAATCATAGGTTAACCTGGTCACCTTGGATGTCTCTAAAGTCAATGGACAAAGACTGACATTTCAGAAGGCATTTAACCCATCCTAAAATTAATAACAGACACACATCCCCCTTTCTTTGGCAGCTCACGTGGTCTCCTAGTTTAGGGTTTGGAGGCTGCGTAAAACAGCTTGCTGAGTTTTCAAAATCATCCAGGCTCAGAGCAACACAAAGCAAAGTCCAAATCAGCACTCATGCCTGCACTCAGAGGTGAACCAGGATCTGCATGTGGGATATCCAGAGTGCTCAGCCCTGTCTTCACAGCTGTTAAGATGTTCAGTGAAACGTCCATCATTTTCCATGTGCTCAAAGTTATAGCAATGCTGTGTTTTCTCTTAAATCCTAACTGAATGCTCCTCTTTCTTTAACTCAGAATTAAGCATGTGATAAAGACCAGTGTTGAATGGGGCAGACAGTTATGTTGGGCCGATGCAGGTGAGTCCTGAATGCAGATACGCCATGAAAGCTCCATCCAACATCTTCCTAAGGAAGTGTCAAGGAGTTATGCAAAGCTTTCTGCAGAAGGGTAAACATAATCGCTCTGGGAACTAGACAAGGATGCTATTGAAGGATGTTATCAATACTGTCATAGGATGTTATTAGCATTATTAGGATGTTATCAACTGACGATGTACATTTAGAAGTATTTGATGTCATAATAGAATTCAACATGAACACAGGGAACATCTGTACATTCAAGGGCTTTCCTGGAAAACAAAAGGAAATCCTGAAGGGTATAAGGATTTTAACATTTAAGAAAAAAAGTTACTGTTTTGATAAATACCCTCAGGATTTGCAAAATGGCAGCAAAGTGAGAAATGTGCCAAATAATATTTGGCTTTGGCTCTAACTTGTAAGTCTGTCAAGGACTTCTCTTGCCAATTGGTGGAAAATGGATTACTGTCATTTTTTAAGGGACTGCACATCATTTTCCATTGATTGGCATGCCAAATCCTTCACAAAGTAATGAGTCAGGCATAATGTAAATCATCATTGAACTGTCACTTTGATTGCATAGCCCTCTATCAATGTGATTAAACTGATGTGGCATCTGAAAGGTAATGAACGAATCTGCTTGGCTTCAAAGGTTGAAAAGAAAATGTTAATGCTAGGCAGAGGAAGCAGGGGGCAAACAATAAATCTGTGAGTGACATCAGTCAGTTACATGTTACCATGCTTGTGAGTCATTTTTGAACTGAAATGATAAAATGCTGATCATGGCTCATGATGAAATGAGATTAACCTGGAAAATTTACCATCACCATCATACATGCTTGCTTGTCTGTGATAGCCATTTTAAGGCACTTACCAAAACTGGGTCTGGAGATAAGATGTAGAGTTGCTTCTTAATTAACCAGTAGTAATAAAAAGATATGTTATATACAAGACAATAGACATGGATTATACTACATTTTTAAGTGTCTTGTTCTTCATTTTCACAGCAAAATCCTAACAAAGCACCCAAATATCATGAAATGCTGAGCACTTGTAAATGCCAGGGAACTTGCAGCATCAAACCACCAAGACCTCATCTTAAAATCCCTTTTGATGTCAGGGTGTCTCTGACATATGCTGAACTGTTTCATTTGCTTTTGGATTGAAGAATTAATGCATAGTCTGGTTGTAACCACATTTGTTTAAGACATCTTTATTAGTTTTCTCTCTGTGGACTCTCTAATTTTGGAAAGGCTGAAGATACTCTGTTCTTTCTTTTGCTGAGGAAATTAATACTTTCTTGCTCCTTTTTAGACCAACTATTTTCATTAAAGTTTTCAAACTGCTATCCCTGATCAGATTTGGATAAAATTGGCTAATGAGCTCCAAAATTAGGAAATGGGAGCCTGACAGCTACAGGTGCACATCTATGCACAAGTAGAAATACTGCGGCCATATAGGCAGCACTACTTTGTGGGTGGGCTAAAAAGGGAAATAAAATCAGGCTAGATCTGTTTGCCAAGGAAGTACTATTTTTAATAATTGTTTTTACAGCCAAGAAAGATATTCTCTGTTTATTATTATGGAGGAGCTAAAAAAGTAGATTTAGGTGTCAGCCTGTGAACTGAACCATTCACAAAACTTTCTGACAGATCTGAAAAGTGGGGTGGCATTCAGTTCTCACATACCCAGCATCTTTGAGCTAACCCTAAGTGGCCTTCCTGCTACAATGCTTCTTCAGTAAAAGCAAATAAAATAATATCTTTATCAATTTGCACTAAAGTATTTGTACTCTTTCCAAACAATAATGCATTCTGTTTATGGTGGTTGAGAGGATGTTTGCTTTGATTTTGTTTAAACTTGGAGATTCATCTTTGTGTTGAAATCACTAGAAATCTGAGAACATAGTTCAAATCAGAAGTTTCTTTACTCTTCTAGAAAGTTTACAGTTTTTTCTCCAATAGAATTAAGCCTCCACATTGTCCCACTTCTGGATAGAGGAGGGATTTCCTTTTCCTTTCCTTTTTTTCCTTTCCTTTTTTTCCTTTCCTTTTTTTCCTTTCCTTTTTTTCCTTTCCTATCTTATCCTATTTCATGTCATCTTATATTATTTTCTTTCCTCAGCAGAGCTGACAAAGTTAACAAGAAATTAAAAAAAGAAAATCTATAAATTCAGAGTACCTATTTCATCAGTGTCACTCCTGTAACTAATAACTAAAGTTCTTAACCTTAACTTTTTTATTGCTTTGCTTGTACTATAATATCCTGATGGTGTTCGCAGTACATTTAGGAGGCCATCAGATTAGAAAAGGTGTCATTTTGCAACCAGTTTCCATAGACATAAATGACACTAAAAAAACCAAAATGGTAATGAATAAAGCTTTCTGAAATACAAGAATTTGCAAATAAGAGATTCACAAGGTGCAAGTATACTCAAACACTCACAGCTTACAGAAATATTTGGTTCTAGATAGAGTCAGAGATTCGTTTAGTACGTAAGAGTGATTTAGGCTGTTATTAGTTCAATTTAAAAAAACAAAGAAGAAAAGCAACAATCCTCCATGTAATTTGAAAGAATGCATCTTTGAAGAGATTAATGTCTATATGGGGATCTGCATCCTGAAGATTTGTAGATAGACAAAGACTTGGAAAGCCTATTACTTTTAGATAACCTGTTAAAATGAAATTCTTCAATTTTGTCATTGCATTCTATCAACATGAAATTCAAGTAAATTCATATAATTTTTAAATTAAGTCTCTAGCTGATTTTCAGAGTAAAAGATATTGGGATAAAGCCTGCCATTTATTTTGATGCTTATGTAAAGAAAGCACTTCTATTCTTTGTATGATTGTTTCATTCATCAGCGACATCAACTCACCATCACATGAAAATATAACAGTGGAAGCCCTCTCCTAGTGCCTAACCCAGATGTTATTTTTCTTTTTAGCTATAAATTATGTTCATAGTCAGGTGCCTACACTAAAGACTGTTCAAAGGTAGAGGTCTGAGAACAAATGTCACGCAGTGCATTTTTTTCTGACTGAGCTTTGGTCTTCATTAAGGTCTGACAAATATTGGCATTATATGTCACTAAAGTAAAAAAGCATGCTCTGACCTTCAAGAATCTTCACAATATGTACATTATGTTGATGTGCCCTTTGTTTTGTCTCTCTTAGTTTGCTTTGGCGGCTTTAGCGATTTGGTCTAATGCAAGGTTGTTTTACCAAGTTTTATCTGCCTCTTTTAACCGTGAACTGGACAACTGACTCAGTCTGACTTTTATGACTCAGTGCTTTCCTTACCTATACTCCCATGGTGATCAAGGCAAACACAGAAGATTGGGTTCAAGTACATTGTCAACAGTGATGAGCATCCTCAGGAGTTTTGACGATTTCTTTTGGAGGAATAATCACAATGTCTGACCGTGTTTCTGAAGTTCTTCCTCTCTTTGTGTCAATTGCTCTGAATAGAAAATCAGGTTGAACAGTTCATGAGACGTGTCCTTCTCGCAGATCTTTCTGAAGCAACTGGCTTAAGTGTTGGAGCTGATATTGCACCAGGAGTGAAAGCTTGTGTAGTCCAGAGGACTTTTAAGAATCTCAATTTATTCAGTTTCCAGGTGTAAATGACCCTGTGTCGACATGCACGCAGCATGGGCAACAAACAGGAGGAGTTGGAAGCTACCATGCTGCTAGAAAGCTATGACGTGGTTGCCATTACTGAAACCTGGTAGGACAAATCCCATGACTGGAGTGTGGCTATCGATAGCTACAGGCTACTCAGTAGGGACAGGCAGGGAAGGAGGGGCAGAGGTGTTGCCCTCTATATCAAGAAATGGATAGAGTGTGAAGAACTGTACCTGAAGAACAGCCACGAGCAGGTCGAAAGCTTATGGGTAAGAATTAGAGACCGAGGCAACAAAGGGAACCTTGTGGTTGGTGTCTACTACAGGCTGTCCAATCAAGGAGAGCCTACTGATGAAGCCTTCTTCCTCCAGCTACAGGAGGCTTCACGCTCGCAAGCTCTTGTCCTACTGGGGAACTTCAACCACCCCAACATCTGCTGGAAAAGTAGCACAGCAAGCTGTAGGAAATCCAGGACACTCCTGGAGTGCATTGAGGATAACTTCTTAACCCAAGTAACAGACACCCCTACCCGAGGGGATGAAATGCTGGACCTGATGGTCACCAATGCAAGTGAGCTCATCAGCAACGTCGAGATTGGAGGCAGCCTAGGCTGCAGTGATCACGCATTGGTGGAGTTCACAGTCCTGAGGGATATGGGACAGGCGAGGAGTATAGTCAGGACCCTAAATTTAGGAAAGCAAATTTCCAGCTCTTCAAGGAGTTCATCAGTAGGGCCCCCCAGGAAACGGTCCTCAGGGACAGGGGAGCAGAACAGAGCTGGCAGATCTTTAAAGATGCTTTCCATAAAGCGCAAGAGCTCTCAGTCCCCAGATGTAGGAAATCAGGCAAGGAAGGGAAGAGACTGGCATGGCTGAGTTGAGACATGCTGGTCAAACTAAAGAGCAAGAGGGAACTGCACAGGCAGTGGAAGCAGGGACAGGTAACCTGGGAAGAGTATAGGGACGCTGCTCGCTTGTGTAGGGATGAGGTCAGGAAGGCCAAGGCGCAGCTGGAGCTGAACTTGGCAAGGGATGCAAAGAATAACAAGAAGGGCTTCTACAGGTATATCAACCAGAAAAGGAAAGTTAAAGAAAGCGTACCTCCACTGATGAACAAGAATGGTGACCTAGTATCAACAGACGAGGAGAAGGCTGAGGTACTCAACAACTTTTTTGCTTCAGTCTTCTCTGGCAACAGAGGGGGCTTTCCTCACCCCTCTCGAGTCAATGGACAACATGTTGGGGACCAGGGGGTAAAGCGCCTCCCACTGTAAGGGAAGATCAGGTTTGTGACCACCTGAGGAACCTGAGCATATATAAGTCTATGGGACCTGATGAGATGCATCCCAGAGTCCTGAGGGAATTGGCTGATGTAGCTGCCAAGCCACTCTCCATGATATTTGAAAAGTCATGGCAGTCAGGTGAAGTCCCTGGTGACTGGAAGAAGGGAAACATTGTGGCCATTTTTAAAAAGAGTACAAAGGATGACCCTGGGAACTACTGACCTGTCAGCCTCACCTCTGTGCCTGGGAAGATCATGGAACAGATCCTCCTAGAAGCTATGCTAGAGCACATGGAGGACAGGGAGGTGATTTGAGACAGCCAACATGACTTCACCAAGGGCAAGTCCTGCCTGACCAACCTAGTGGCTTTCTACGAGGGAGTTACCACATCAGTGGACAAGGGAAAAGCAATGGATGTCATCTATCTGGACTTCTGTAAAGCCTTTGACACAGTCCCCCACAACATCCTTCTCTCTAAATTGGAGAGATACGAATTTGATGGGTGGACTGTTCAGTGGATAAGGAATTGGTTGGATGGTCGCATCCAGAGGGTGGCGGTCAATGGCTCAATGTCCAGATGGAGATCAGTGACGAGTGGTGTCCCTCAGGGGTCCGTACTGGGACCAGTGCTGTTCAATATTTTCATCAATGACATTGACAGCGAGATCGAGTGCACCCTCAGCAAGTCTGCAGATGACACCAAGCTGAGTGGTGCAGCTGACATGCCAGAAGGATGGGATGTCATCCAGAGGGACCTGGACAATCTGGAGAAGTGGGCCCATGTGAACCTTATGAGGTTCAACAAGGCCAAGTGCAGGGTCCTACACCTGGGTCGGGGCAATCCTCGGTTTCAATACAGGCTGGGGCATGATGTGATTGAGAGCAGCCCTGCGGAAAAGGACTTGGGGGTACTGATGGATGAAAAGCTGGACATGAGTCAGCGATGTGCGCTCGCAGCCCAGAAGGCCAACCGTATCCTGGGCTGCATCAAAAGAAGCGTGGCCAGCAGGTCGAGGGAGGTGATTCTGCCACTCTGCTCTGCTCTGGTGAGACCTCACCTGGAGTACTGCGTCCAGCTCTGGAGCCCTCAGCACAAGGACATGGAGCTGTTGGAGCGGGTCCAGAGGAGGGCCACAAAAATGATCTGAAGGCTGGAGCACCTCTCCTACGAAGACAGGCTGAGAGAGTTGGGGTTGTTCAGCCTGGAGAAGAGAAGGCTCTGGGGAGACCTTATAGCAGCCTTCCAGTACTTAAAGGGGGCCTATAGGAAAGATGGGGACAGACTTTTTAACAGGGCCTGTTGTGACAGGACAAGGAGCAATGGTTTTAAGCTAAGGGAGGGCAGATTTAGACTGGATTTAAGAAAGAAATTTTTTACAATGAGGGTGGTGAGGCACTGGAACAGGTTGCCCAGAGAGGTAGTGGAGGCCCCATCCCTGGAAACATTCAAGGTCAGGTTGGATGGGGCTCTGAGCAACCTGATCTAGTTGAAGATGTCCCTGCTGTTGCAGGGGGGTTGGACTAGATGGCCTGTAAAGCTCCCTTCCAATCCAAAGCATTCTATGATTCTATGACATTATTTTGCAGTTCGGTAGTCTTAATTAGATATAGGCTTTTGTACTGAAGACGTCCAAGATATTGGGAGGATGCCATTCAAAAAGGATGAAAAATACCTGTGCTGGAATGTGGAAAAATACAGATTACTTAATCATGCTGCAGGAGATTGCTGTATCTTATAAGTAGAAGCAAAGTAAACAATCATATTACTAGTACTTGTATAGTTGTATTTGTTTTAAGGCAGGCTCTAAATGTCTCAGACATAGGATCTTTATAATAATTTTGGTGTCTTGAATCATTAACTGATCTTAAAGATTATAAAACTAGTGCGTTTGGTCCTAAGTAGTTATAAGGTACACTTGTATACATCAGCTGCAGCTACCTGAAAATACATAGAAATATATATACATATACTTATATATACACATATATATTTGGAAGTAGCAAAGTATATCTTAATAACATTAACCTGCTATTGAGATATGGTCACATGCAGTGAAATTTTACAGTTCTTTAATATTTGACCATGTTTGGTTCAGGTAATATTTGTCAAGTGTTGTATGTCAGGAGCAAGTTACAACTCAGTAACTCTACCTGGCTTTCACTTTTCAAATTTTTAAAGAAAAAATGAAGAAAGAAAAGAAAAAAAATGAGGAAAGATAGGCAAGTGGGTATCCTAGTGTCTTAAAGAATCTCAGTCATCACCACAAGTACATGCACACTTAAATGACTTCAGAAACATTAACTGATTAAGTGCATGATTTTTAAAAGGCCTCATCATCAGCCTTTCTTAGCCCTCATTGAACTCAATGGTAAGACTGCCAGAGCCTTGGAAAAGTACTAGGAGGCAAGTACAAACATACTTGCTAGAAGTAGAAAGAGAAGAGTAGAGTGACTTAGTTACAATGCATCATGAGAAATTGCTCCACAAAGAAAATGTAAAACTGAGAATATATTTACAACAGAAATTGGCTGATCAATGATAGCAGTTATGTAGCATTTCCCCCTAATATTGATTTATTTTTCATAGATTCATATATTCATAGGTTAATGCCAGAGAGGCATTAGAGCAGCTAGTCTGACCTCCTGTACATCATAGGTAATAACATTTTATCCCATTATACTTCAATAATGAACCCATGAACCCAATCATTATTTGTAACTAAAACATATTTTAGACAGGCATTCAAAAGCAATGTGAAGATTTACAGATGCTGTATCCACACACTCCCACAGTCTCACCCATGAGTTCTTTACTATTCATTTTGGGGTCCTCAGTTTTTGTAAAATTGGGTTTGCTTTGATGATGTTGTCCTAAAATCAATATTCATGGTATTTAACCCATTTTAATCATCAGCCCTGGTACCAGTTGCTACTGGAAGCTAGTCAGTGTAGAGTGGAGTCTAACTGCAGGAAAGGAGGCTCACTTAGAAACATGTTCATGCCTGGCTCCATCAATGGAGAGAAATTGGCTCCTTCAAGGTTAGATTCTTCCATCTACTACCTGACTCACCTTATGGAGGAACCTGTTCCTTGTAAGTCCTTTCCATTATGTTAGAAGAGGTAAAATATTAGGATGGGTGAATCTAATCACCACCCTCTGACCTATAGGTTGCAATATCAGGGTGTATCAATGACATCTTGAGGACAAAAGAACATCATTTATAGTTCTTGGAGATTTTCAAAAGCTCTTTTAAGCAGACTGACAGGGCAATCTGATCCATGTTTATGCTCCAAGAATATCGGCAACAAAACTCAGCATATGTTTATATCTGCATTTGTACCTAGCTATAGTCATATCTCTATACCTATATATCTATGCCTATCTGTTTCCATATGTTGCATAAAATGGACAGATAGAAGTGGCTATGGTATGTGAACTGAGGACTACTTTGAACTTTGCTTCTGGATTTTTAATGCAGCAGCCCTTTTGATCTCAGGCCCTAGCTATATCTGCTGCAGTGGATTTCAGTCCCTTGTGTGTCTGCAGGAGTTTTAAGCCTCCGGAATACACCTAGAGTAGCCATGAAAAGCCACCTGCTGAGATTAGATTTAAATGTATTAGACACAGTTATGCACATCACTGGACTACTGTTTTGGGGAAGGAAGAGAGTTTCTTTTTATTTCACATTAGAGAGATCTCCACTGGTCTGTAGAATCCATTTCTCGTCTGATGAATATACGTATAGATATGTATGTATATATGCATGGAGGTGTATATACATACATATGTGTGTATTTTCATTAATTCTTTTTTTTAATTTTCCATATACACAATAGATCATATCCAATAGTAAGGAGGGAGAGAAATGCATACACAATTGCTCAGTCCCTGTAGCTCAGCCTCTTCTTAAGGGTTAGGTCATTTTCCTGAGGAAAACGGGGAGTTGTACACCTGAAGGTGAGAAGATCTTAAAACCCTGCTCTCTACTCCTGGCTAACTATTGCTTACACTTATTTTAGGAAAAGTGGCGCTTCTTAGAATTAATTTTTTTTTTTTTTTTTAGTAAAAATGGCTGTGGACACTCTACCTTGTGCTGAATTCAATGTCTTCCTGTTAGACAGAATATGATTAAGTCCCTTAGCTAAGAAAGTGGTAGATTTGCCCAACATCCAGAATCCAAATGAATTTAGGTCCCTAAGATCCTTGGGCTAGCCAAAATGCTGATACTTCTTGGCATGTGCGGTGGAACAACCTCAGGTGCCAGTGATGCCTTTAGAGTTTCTACCAGTGAAAACCTTCCCCACTTAGATTTTCATACAGGTTAAGTATTTTATCATTTGAATGTAGGTTAAATGTAGGTTCTTAAATGCCACTCTTCCAAGATGATCCTTACCATTCAGGTATGAGGCCTAGGGGTTACGATAGAAAGTTTTATGAAAATGTCAGCTCAGTGCTCAGTAGCGGTCAAACAAAGCAAATCCAATGCTCGAAATAATTAGGAAATAATAGAGAATGAAAGAGAAAATTTAGAGATTTGGAAACAGAGATGGCTCAACCATGTCTTGAGTACCGTGTATATCTCTACTGCCCTCATCAGAATAAGGATGAGAACTGGTTAAAAGATTCACAGAACGGTAACAGGTGGTAAAAGGTATAGTGTATTTTCCACTGGTGTTATGACAAATTGAGCTAACACTTTTCACTTTGGAAAAAAGATTATGTAGAGGGGGTATGATGGAGCCCTACAAAATCGTGAAAGTTTTGATGATGATTGTACTGGTTTTGACTGGGATAGAGTTAATTTTTTCCATAGTAGCTTGTATGGGACCATGCTTTGGATTTGTGCCAGAAACAGTGTTGATAATACAGATCGTTATTGTTCGTTATTGCTGAGCAGTGCTTACACAGAGTCAGGGCCTTTTCTGCTTCTCACACCACTCCACCAGCGAGTAGGCTAGGGGTGCACAAGAAGTTGGGAGGGGACACAGCTGGGACAGCTGACCCCAACTGACCAAAGGGATATTCCACACCATATGACATCATGCTCAGCAATAAAAAGCTGGGGGGGGAAGAAGAAGGAAGGGGGGGATGTTCAGGGTTATGGCGTTTTGTCTTCCCAAGTAACCATTATGTGCGATGGAGCCCTGCTTTCCTGGAGATGGCTGAACACCTGCCTGCTGATGGGAAGGAGTGAATGAATTCCTTGTTTTGCTTTGCTTGCGTGCGCAGCTTTTACTTTACCTATTAAACTGTCTTTATCTCAGCCCATGAGTTTTCTCACTTTTACTCTTCTGATTCTCTCCCCCATCCCACTGGGGGAAGAGTGAGTGAGCGGCTGTGTGGTGCTTAGTTGCCGGCTGGAGTTAAACCATGACAGTGATAAATAAGGATTGATTGTTCATTGCCTCTTCCAAAAAAAAAAAGCTAAAGTAATCAAAGAAAGCTAGCAAGACCAGGATTCAAAATATGTAGTAGGAGTTCACTCTTCACACAATTAGAAGACTAGTTGTGAGAAGACCTGTGTAATTCCTTTCCAAAGGAGGTTGTGGATAATAAAAGTTTCAACATGTTCAAGGGGAAAATGTTCAAGGAAAAAAAATGTGTTGATGGTTCTTAAATGCACAGAAACCACATCCAGGTAAGGAAGTCCCTATGCCAAAAGCATCTTGATTTGGAAGAGTCCTAGGGCAAAACCTTCTTCTTCTTCCTGAGGAACCTGTTTGATAATGAGATGAAAACCAGTGTGGTGGTTCTCATTTTCACCTTCTTAAAAAGTCTTGGGAATCTGAGATCTCAGAAAGATTCCCAGACTTTAAGGATTTAGCCTCTTTTCCTCAGCGACTCTTCTGTAAAATTGGGTTGCCCCTTTACAATGAAGTGATAAAACAACCTAGTGAAAGGCTGCTAGCCACACTGACTCCATGGTGTCCATGATTATGTAAGGATTGCCGAGAAATTCTATAAACTGCGCTTTCTTTCTTGTCATTTAAAAGAACTATATAAAATTTCTCTTGGGACACAAATTCCTGGCAGACATTGTTTTGATAAAGTATTACAATAATACACTACTGAAGCAGTAGCAATATTACTGGATATTACAAAAAACATGTCAAAAGAGTAAGCTGTTCTTTCAGTGTGTTGAAATGCATCACTAGAGCAACAGTTGCCAGAGGAAAAACGATTGTTATAGGCCAGAGTGCTTTAGAGGTTCAGAGAACACCATGAGTGATGTTTATTATTATTTATTTGTTGGGAGGGTTTTTTTATTTATTGTATGGTTACCACAGAGTGAGCTCTGTACAAATCTATATTAAAATAGAGAATTTTATGAGTTATTTTAAAATAAAGTTTTTGCAGTATATGATTTCTAATACATCAGCAAGATTATTCATAAAATGCATCGCATAGCTGAAACACTTCATTTTCAAAATTAAAATTTCAAGTACCAATTTAAAAGAAAACATATAGTTTAAAATTATAATTAGAATTCCCTTCTTTATCTTTTGATAATTTTAAGATAACTTTTACTTATACCCATGAAAAAGCTTTGGAAGTGGATATGCAGAGATAGCTCAGTGTTTACTGTAGCTCATGTTACTGGGCAGATTTTTTTGGGAGGAGAGATTTTAACTCTTGAAATCATATGAGTTAGTAAAAATCTCTATTTCACTTTTCCAGTCATTTTCTTAGCCCTCAATGTTGAGAATAATCACTTGAAAATATTCCTGAAGTACACCTTTAAGATTCAGAAATCAGAAGGCAAGATTTTCACCAGATGGGAAGATAAGCATGAATTGCTGTCCTGCTGCTGACAACAGCAGAGCAGCTGAAGTCCTCACCCACTGCACAAAGAACCAGAGTCAAATTTGATTTTCTCTTGGGAGAGTTCCTTGTCCATTAGGTTACAGAGGCTTTCTGAAGGGTAGAAGGAAATCCTCAGTCATCCTTCCTATTAGACTTCCACCCGTGTAAATAATCTTTCACATATGGAGGTGTCCTGTCTCCTGCAATAGTACCAAAATTAACAGTCTCATTCTGCATAAAAGAATACAAATTTTTTAAATTTTTCTACAAAGCTCGAATAGCTGAAATTTGTGTCGCATCCCTCCATCTGCACCTGCCCCGCAGATTAAGACATTCTCTCAGTCCATAACATGGACAGACTTTGTTCAAACCCTCACCTGGCCAAAGCTGTCTGATGGACTAACTAGAGTGGCATCCTTTGATTTTCTTTATTTTCTATTCACTTCATGGTACCACCTAAAGGTTATTCTGGAGCATGATACAAAGGGGCTTCATTACACAGGAGAAAGTGCCCCATTGTTCCTAGATGCTCCAAAGACAGAGAAAATCCTCCACATCCCTTTATTTCATACCCAGCCAACAAGCTGGCACTGCGTCAGAGAGAACGCAGGCACTTTTTCCAGTTGCCTTGTCAAGAAATGTAATATATAATAATACCCTGCTTCCTTCCTGCAGAAAAACCTTTTTGTTAAAATTGGCATCTCTGTCTTGTGGCCTTGAGAGCCTGAAATACAGGGTTCAACATAATCAGATAGAACAGTGCTGTGCTTGCTGTACTGAATGCACTCCAAAGGTTTCCACGGTGTAACAAATGGTCAGATGGTGTGTGGACTGGCTCACTTCTCCCTGGGAACACAGTATTTTGCCAACATCTACATTATATTGTGTCAACAATTACAATATTTCAGAGTTGCTGCTTTCTTTTTATCTCCCGAATCCATCCATTTAACTGTTCTTGTGTCAGAATATACCGCAGTGTAACTATTTCTAGTAGCTTGGTGTTAACCTGTCATTTTTGTTTTGCAGACCCATCTGCAGTTGTCCTACAAGGTATAAAAAATAATCTTCTGTTAAGTCTTTTCTGGGGAACTTAAAATACACATCTCTGAAACACAACAACTTCTCCCACAGGGTACAGTAATGCCAGAACCAGCACCATCTTCAAGTGGGTTGAAGACAGACTATACATTCCCCAGCACTGCACCTTCCCAGGAGACTGCTGCTGGGACAGGACTGCACATGCTGTCCTGAGGATGCTCATTATTATATCTTGTGGTAAGGTGGGTTCTTCCCTCGGAACCCATTATGTTCCCTCGGGAACATAATGGCAAGAGTGTATACGATTCTATACAGTAAAGTAAGCCTGCTGCATCTGGGAAGGCCTGGGGATTTTTTGGAGGGGGGGGAAATCACACAGTGAGGTTATTCTATGCATGTGCAGAAAACATGATGCCAATTGCAAACTGGACAGAACTTCAAACAGATCCAGTAATGTGGTACAAGAGGGCCTATATCGAGGGACTTGCATCTTGTGCTGGAAGCAAGCTGCCAAATCAGAAAATCACTACTGTCAGATATGAAAAAATTATTCCAGTATAAATGTAACTGTACTGCCCTACGGTGTACAAGGCAGAGTGACTGGTGCCATTAAAAGAACCCAACCCTCTTTGCATATCTAGAAGTTGAGACAGAGCCCGTGCAAAGAGTTTTGCAAGCAAAATAGACATGATAAACATGGAACAATTAAAAAAAATTGTTATTCTAACTTCTGGATTTCTAAAACTAAAGGACTAAGAATTTAAAACACAACATGACTAGGTCTGCTAGAGTCTACAGTAATACAAATAATGAGTGGTTTGAGGAATCTGTGGCAGGGATGGCAATTAAACCTGTATTTCCTAAGTCCCAGGGTGAGAATGGTAACCCACAGACCATCTTTCTTTTCAACTTAATATTGCCTCTGACTCAGCACATGTTGAAAAGATCGTGTTTTCATTATCAAGTGCAGCTTGTATTCATAATCAGGGACTAATGGTTATTTTGTTAATAAGAACTAATGTAATTTTCCAAAACCACAACCAGGCATCATTCCTTGACAATTTTCTTTGTTTCTTGGTGGTTTCCCACTTCTATTCATATACTTGTAGTCAACATTTGGTTGACTACAGCTCAGTCATTTGATGTTTGATTCAGTTGTTTATACAGATGACTAGCACCATGTGAGCTGCCCTAGGAAATCTCACCTGGCCATCAGCCACCACCTCAGAAAGTCACGGGCTTCTCATAGTCTTTTGTCATGTCTGTCGCATATACTTAGGAGGATGTTTCAGATACCCCAGGACTTCTCAAATGGGACTAGAGGCCTATGCTCCAGGCAACTTAATTTAGTCCTGGGTCTCATAGGTTAGACTCCAAAGAGGTGGGATTCAGTTTGTAGATTAGAGCAGCTAAATTTAGGTGTTGTCAGTGTAGGAGTCTACTTACATGCACTTTGTTTCTCCAAGGTCCTTTTATAGTTGAAGATCTAGTCAATGCAGTCAGCAGGGTCTAGAGAGTAATCCAGCTTATTCCATAGCAGACGTGTACATTTTGTCATCTAAACGCCTCTTTAGATCTCCATAACTGCAGTTAAAATTTAGTCTACACGTAGACATTGGCATGTTAGACTTCAGTCCAAGAGATGAATCTCAAGCCTTCGTTCAGTAGCCTAAACGTATATATCTATCAGTGATAGCTTAAAATATCCAAAACATTTAAATATCACTGGTATATATGACACAGCTTTTATGGGATATCTGTAGCCTATAGAGTGGCTGTTGGACACTGGACAGGATAACCTGGGGCATGTCAATTGGCATCAGATGCCTAAATGTGGACAACTGAATTGAGGCCTTCATCTCTACATGGTGTACTTGTTCATGTAGCATGTCATACTCTAAACACCCTTCTCATATTTGAACATGGTTACATCACAATATGTAGTTGATTTCTAGTGCATTGATCTTTAGATGCTGATCTAAGTCAGGCTAACTATTCCAAGTTTTGATTTGTGAGAGTCAATTTTGGTCTGCAGACAGTTGGTTTCCATCTTCTCCATTTCCTCAATGTTTATCATACCTCTGAACCACTGAAAAGTCTAGTGGAAGTTAGAAATAAGGAAAGGAGAAAAATCACATCTGGTATGGTGCTGCTCCTACCACCAGAAACAGTTTGAGGAGGAGAACATCACAGGAAAACCAAGGGGAAGGTTCAGAAGTATTAATCCATTCTATTAACCTGTCCTTTCCTATGTTTTTTCACATGAAAGGAAAGTTTTAGCAAATATATACATAAATTGGAATCTCAAATATAAATATGGGAAACCTTTGTGAGACTGAGAGGGCCAAGATATAGGATCATTTTTTTGCATGTTTGCTGTGTTTGTGTATACAGTTAACAATCTCCTAAGCTGAAAAATGGCTAAATAATGACCTCCCCCTTGTACCATCCCTAACTTTCCCTTCTGCTGGCTGCAGTCTTGTTCAGTGGCAATTTACTTATTAAGGACATTTTTTTCTCACATTTGTTTTCTTAAGGCTATGCTTGCTCTATGCCTGCTTCATAGGTTGACTCAAGTACTCTTTATATTCTCCTCCAGACCTACTCTTTCTTTCAGAGTCTCTTTTTTTTATATACTGCATATAGACACTACATGCAGTGCCTGTCCTTACTATCTCACCTGTCGCTAGGTCCACAGCCTACTTTCAAGACTCTGTTCTGCTTGCATGAACTGGCCCTGCACTGTCTCTTTTAATGGAGCCAACTCAGTGTGCTGTAATTTCCCTCTCCAAAGGTCCCCTCTTTTGTCCAGGACTGTGACCTGACTTTGCATGTCTCTGCAAGGCTTCCTTTCATTCTTCTATTCCTTACATCAAAACTCAAACCCATCTCAAGATACCTGTTCATTCTCAATGGACACTTATCCATGCGACATAGGAGAGGTAGGAGCAGCCTGAACAACTAAACACCCAGGAAAGAGAATCAGCACCAAAGCCAATTAAAAATAGTTCATGAAGCTGAGATATCTGGAAGCAGGTGAGTTCTCCCAGAAACTTTGAATGGGTTCAAACTACAGAGAAGCTTTAAGTATTTTCCCTGCCATTTGAATTTTAATCTATAGGGAACTAACCTCTTTAGATTAGATGCAAAATATAGTTCTTTCTGAGAAACCAACACGCACACACACACAAAGCCCTGAAGAACTGAGCTGAGATCAAAATACTTGTTACTTTGAGATTCCTCTGGTGAACTTGAATCCTAGTCTTGAAGGTGAAATCCATCTTCTGAGTCCACAGAGCTTTCTGTTCCCCTGGAACTTCTTACAATGTCTATAAAGATTTCTGCTCTTAACCTTTCTTGTGTTATAAAAAGCACAGCCACATTCCTCATAACTATCTGATGTCTTATATAAAACCCTTTAAAAAAAAATCGCAAGATAGCATCAAAAGAAAAAGTTGCCCACAGCTGTCTTTAAATGCCATGCTTATTTAATATCAACATGAATATAGAGTCACTGCTCTTTGAATCTTGGACTCCCAGACTAGAAATGGAAGTGCACAACCTAAAATCTGCCAGTTGTTTACAATATAATAAAAAAAATATTCAACTCCTTAGGGAAAATGTGTCAATAGTAAAAGGCAGTGAAGGTGAATTTTGAACAGAGTCCAAAAACAATTGTAGGAAAGAAGCTGCTTTTTTTCTGACAGCCTCCTGACATGTTTTCTTCATTTTTGCCACAAAGTTGAAGTCTTTCCTCAGGACAAATATGTGTGTGTGCATGTGTGTGTATGTGTGAGCTATGGTAGACCCAGAAATTTTAGAGATAGACAAACCTGACATGCAGGGAAGGGGAGAGATATAGGACATCTGAGCTGCCTTGTCAAAAAAATAAGCTATTTCAAATAGTTTATCTTGGAAATATGTTGACTACTGTAGTCTAACAGTGTAGTCTAACAGGAGCTGGTGGAAGGCCAAGGCTTACATAAAGCTGATAAGGGGGATTCAGCCTGGAAAGCAGAACGTCTAAACAAGAATTACTGTCCTTGGGAGAGAAGCACATCCCGGAGAAATATGTAAGCAAATTAAAATGTTTTGGGAACCATCTGAAACAACTAGTAGAAGTGTGATAAGAAGCACCCTCACACGAACTATCCTCATTATAATACTAAAAGCCACACCCCTTGAGCTGGAGTCCCTGGCCCAAGCAGAGACCCCTCCCCTTTGAGCATGCGCAGAATATTAAAGTAGCACTGTAGCTTTAAGTTGAAACAAGAGAAATGTAGACCAATAGAAAACTGCTTTGTGTAATTGCTTATGCATATGCATAACTGGACTGTATAAATACTGTACCTGTATAACCGAACTTTGTGCTAGCTTTGTGGAGCTACCACCTAGCACCCATCTCTGCGCAGACATGAAATAAAAGTAATTCTGCCCTGTGTGTATATTGGCATCTCACACACTGGGTAAATGACCTCACACTTGTGGGATAACAGTTTTGGCACTCCAGATGGGACTGAGCTGACAGCCTTGCCCGGTTCGTCTTGCCGCATCCAACGGGGAGAAGAGACCTGAGTGGACTCCAGTGTGCACCGACCTGTTGATCGGGGACTCCTTCAGCTCCTCTCCTGCAGTCAGGCGGTAAGCGACACAATGGTGCAACACTACTGAAAAGAGGTATTTCTGGGGGGATATGAGAAAAGGGGGGGTAAGGGCAAGATCTCTCAGGAAGCAGGCACCATCTGTTCTGTTCTGGGCTCTGCATAAGACGGGATCAAAAAAGATACGCGGCAGCAGCATAGTTCTGTTTGTTTCTACACGCTGTTCTGTTCTGTTCTGAGAAACGAAGGGAGACGTCCCTCGTTTTGGTTTGTGTAGAAACGCTGGGGCTTTCAGTACCGATATGGGTGCTGCTGCTTCCCAGGAGGCACCCCTTTGCTCTCCTCTAGGATACATCCTAAAGAATTGGAATAAATTTGGGGGGGATCCCATGACTAAAAATAAGCTAAAATGATATTGTAATCAATGCTGGCCACAATATCAATGGGAAGATGGTGAAAAATGGCCTGAGAATGGATCCTTGAACTATAACACTATATTGCAATTAATGTTGTTTTGTCAGAGAACTGAAAAATGGGATGAAATACCTTATGTGGATATGTTTTTTTGCATTAAGAAATTATTGGGATATTAGGAAGAAAAGTGGTTTAGTGTGTGGAAGAATGGTTAAGTGAAAAAGGACACAGCTTAATTGATGTGAGCAATCCAGCCTTTGATGGGGCCTGGGAGCCAGAGATCAAGGTGAAATTCCCTTGAGAACAGCAGAAGGAGTACTTGGTAAAGCAAGATAAACGGGACTAAGCCTGGGAAAGTGCTGATAAGACCCCCTTTGTGAACAGTGCGTGAACGGCAACTTTGTACCAATCATATAATTGTTTTAAGCGCGTGGACAAGTATAGTTATCCAATAGAATAGTCGCTGTTAGCGCGTGCTTTGCTTAGCTTCTATATAAACCTGTTAAGTAATCTGAATAAAGGAGGACGACCATACTCATATTGAGATTCATCGTTACTCCGGGTCCGTCTCCCACTCCGACATCTGGTAGCAGAGGATGCACCGATGAAATCTCCGTGACTGCGGTAAGCAGCTAGAGGAGGGGAGTTGGGAAACCACGGCTGAGGGAAGCGCTGCCTGGAGCAAGAAGCAGGGCAGACGCCGGTGTGAGGTCGCTCCTCACCTCTCAGGCGCAGTGATGGAAACAGAAGCTGCGGCCACGTTGCTCACTGGAATCCTCTCTAAGAGAGGGATAGAAGCACCAGTGAAGCAGTTAATAAGGTTGATTAAGTTGGGACAATGTTGGGGTCACTTTTCTGACACCTGCATGTTATTTTCCGTATCGGAATGGCGAGATTTTGGAGGAACAATGTGGCAGAAAACAATAGAGGGGGATAAAAAGGAAGAAAAGGAAATAAAGGCGGTTCGTGGACTCTGGAACACTGTCTTGGAAACTTTGAAAGCGATGAAGGCGGAGAGGGAAGTAGCTTGCGCTGCTGCCCAAATGTTAGGTCCGGGAGTGTCTAAAGATAAGCCCGAAAACAAACCGGGACCTATTGCGCGATTTTTTGGGCTGCCTGCCGTGAGAGGCGCGTCTGGAACTGTCTGTAAAAACGTTTCTGAACTGCGTGTTATGGCGGAATCAATGCAGACGCCAGAAAAGGCGGAAGTTCCAGTTAGCAGGGTTAATGCAAACTGTGAAGCGAATGCGGAAGTAGCTCCGCCAAAACCCCCTGGAGGGGCGGGAGCGACAAAACGTAACGACTTGGGCGGAGCAGCCTGCCGACTTCCCCCTGCAGCTCCGCCCAGTGAACCACCCTCCGCGCGCCTCCGTTGCCGCCCTCAACCTCATTCTATCCGCCCCTACCTCCCTCTACGGAATCCTCTGGAACTACCACACCATCTAGCGGGGAAGAGCTGCCACAATCCTCTGATGCCACTGCAAAAATGTTGCAAGCAGTTTTAAAACGTCTTGATACTCTGGAATTACAAACAAAAAGGAAAGGAGAAGCTGTGCCTCCATGTTTAATGAACCTTCCAGCACTCCCTAAACCCACACGCTGGAGCGGTGTCATCAAAGATGCAATTGTAGAAGGACAGTGGAAGCCTGTGGGGGGGGCTGAAGGCCCTATGACACTAGCGTTTCCAGTTGTGCAGAGAGACGGGCAAGGAAAGTGGGAGCCTCATGATTGGAAAATACTGCAACAAGCCCGAACCACCGTCTCAACATATGGATTAAAATCCGAGGCTACAAGACAAATTGTTAGTTGGATCTTTTCTGCCGGCCTCATGTGTCCATATGATTGTCAAAACCTGATGAGACTGTTACTTACCCCAACACAGTATTTACTGTGGATGTCATCCTGGCAACAGCGAGCCATTAATGCTGCTGCTCAAAGACAAAGAGACGGGGACCCACTTCGTGGAGACACTGCGGATATGCTCGTAGGGCAAGGACCATACAGCGACTATCAAGTGCAGATAACTTTTCCAGCGAATATGCTACAATTGTCTGCTCAGCTAGCACTTGAGGCATTCCTTAGCCTACCGGGATCCAACGTTCCCTCCTTTAGTAATCTCCAACAAGGAGCAACCGAGAAATACAGTAATTTTGTAGATCGACTCTGGGAAGCTATCATGAATCATCCTGATTTATCAGAAGACAACAGACAACAAATGTTCAAAATATTAGCTTTTGATAATGCTAATAAGACAACAAGACAAATACTAGCCAGTTTGCCCAAAGGAGCTGGAGTAGAGGAAATGCTTCTACGAGTAGAAAGAGCCGAAACACAACGACAGGGAAATACCGTTGCTGCTGCGGTCCAAGGAGCAGTTCGAGAAATAATGCAGCCACTAGTTGCAGTGGTGCAGAAAAAACAAGGCCCTACTCCCAAAGGAAAACCTCGCTGACCGCCAGGACAACCTTTTCGTGGCAGCTGCTTTCACTGTGGGGAATCAGGCCACATGAAAACGAATTGTCGTGCTGCAGTTTGGTGTGACCGCTGCCAGAAAAACAATCATGCTACCAAGGCATGCTCGGGAAACTGGAAGCCGAGCGCGGAGAGAGGTCGCGCGCAGACACAAATGAACCCCCAAAACGGAACACGGGTTTTCTACAACAGTGCCTACCAGCCACCCGAGGAAGCCTGGGAGTCGACGTGGAAACCACAGTAGATGTCACCCTCGTTGACTCTAATGTCCAGAAAGTTCCCAGCAATGTTATAGGACCTCTTGTTCATCAAGAAAGCAACGTTGGAGGATTGCTACTAGGCCGGTCCTCCGCCGGTATACAAGGTCTCATCGTGTTACCTGGAGTAATCGACGCAGATTACACGGGTCGTATCTATATCATGGTCTATACTGTTTGTCCACCAGTGTTTATTCCTAAAGGTAGTAAAATCGCACAAATAGTTGCTATTAGCAACCCATTGACCCATATGCCTCAATCAAATGTTCGACGGGGCAATCAAGGTTTCAGGTCCACTGGCCCTGCTGTTTGTTTTACAACAAAATTAAATCAGCGGCCAACAATGAAAATTACTATTACTCAACAGGGCACATCGCAACAAATTGATGCGATGTTAGATACTGGGGCGGATGTTACAATCATCAGCCGCAACATATGGCCTTCAAGTTGGCCAGTAGAATTACCAACATCAAGTATTGCAGGAGTTGGTGGACAATCAGTACCCTATATTAGCAAACATCCAATACATTTACAGTTTCCGGAGGGGCAGCATGCCACTCTTAAGGTGTATGTGTTGCCCTTGCCTGGGACGTTAGAAGCACTAATCGGGCGAGATGTGCTAAGTCAAATTGGAGCCGTTCTGACAACAAATCATTTTTAGTCATGGGCACTGGGGAGCAGCCGCCCAACCCGTCACTTACATGGCTTACAAATGAGCCTGTGTGGGTTGACCAGTGGCCCATGACTAAAGAGCGACTGCAAATTGCCAAACAATTGGTTGCTGAACAACTGGCAGCTGGACATATTAAGCCTTCTGTTAGTCCCTGGAACACTCCCATTTTTGTAATCCCGAAGAAAAGTGGAAAATGGCGACTTTTGCATGACTTGCGTAAGGTCAATGACCAAATGCAATCTATGGGTGCGTTGCAGCCCGGAATGCCATCTCTCAGTATGTTACCACGCGGATGGCACATCTTGATAGTCGACTTAAAAGACTGGTTTTTTACCATTCCACTGCACCCACAAGACACTCAATGTTTCGCCTTCTCTGTGCCGACGGTGAACAAGGCTGCACCGGCAGAGCGATACGAATGGGTTGTTTTACCACAAGGAATGAAAAATTCACCCACATTGTGTCAATTGTATGTAGCGTGGGCGCTGCAACCACTTCGAGCCCAATGGTCAAATACGATAATTTATCATTATATGGACGATATTCTTTGCTGTCGAGAACAGCCATTCTCAGACGAGTCATTGCGCCAGCTCACTACCATATTAGCGAAAAAGGGGCTTGTCATTGCACCAGAGAAGGTGCAGCATACTGCCCCTTGGAAATATCTTGGGTGGTCTATTACAGACTCAAAAATCCGACCACAAAAAACAGAGCTTGTCACTCAACTGCATACCTTACATGACATCCAAACCTTGCTTGGGGACATTCAATGGGTTCGCAATTGTGTTGGTATTTCTAATACTGACATTGCACCCCTGACTGCGTTATTGCGCGGGACAAATCCTGCGGACAAAGTGACATTAACAATGGAGCACCACACGGTGCTACAGCAAATCATTCAAAAAATGCACGCAGCTTGGTCATCGCGCCGCATCTTACCACTGCCAATATCGTTAATCGTCTGTAATGGAAAAGACTCACCTTATGCAGTCATTTGTCAGTGGCAAAATAAGAAAGGGGAATTTACCTCAACCTTTCAATTAAATGCCACTGCCACTGCCAAATGCAAAGGACAAGGAGATATGTTCAATATTTTAGAATGGGTATTTTTAAGCGTACAACCAAAAAGGAGTATCCAAACACGAACTGAAGCAGTAGGCGGATTAATACGGAAAGGACGGTCACGAATTATAGAAATTAGTGGCCAGGAACCAGAGGACATTAGTATACCTGTTAGTACTGTGGAGGTAGAGTGGTGGCTTCGTAATGCTGAGGCCATACAGAATGCCCTATTAGGCTATGGTGGTAAAATACACTCTCAACAACCACAAGGAAAATTATGGCAGATGTTAAGACGGAATCAGTGGATACAGAGATCCAAAGTAAGCAACAACCCATTACCAGATGGTGTCACTGTGTATACAGATGCAGGCAAGCGCCTGCGGCGTGCAGCCTGTGTCTGGAAGGAAGGCGACAATTGGAAGCAGTATGTCATGGAGGGGCAGCCTCAAGATTCCCTCCAGACTTTGGAACTGACTGCAGTAATTTGGGCTTTGACTAATTGGATAAATATTCCCTTAAATGTGGTAACTGACTCAATGTATGTGGCTGGAATAGTGCCACGTCTAGAAGATGCCCTATTACGGGAAACAACGAATCCTAGATTGGGGAGTTTATTTATCAGACTGCGGTCTGTATTAGGTCAACGTACAGCAGCCTGCTGTATCATCCATATTCGTAGCCATCAATTGGACCTTGGTCTTGGTCAAGGTCACGGTCCAGTGTGGGTGCCGAGCAGAAACGTGAAGCCTGTTCTAACTCCTCATGGCTCATCCGACAAGCAAGATGAACCTACCCCTGATCATCGGGATAGTACTCCCGGTGGTGATGAGTCTTCACAAAATTGAGCCCAGAGAAAATATGTGGGTTACCTGGGCGAACAAAACAGGTCAACAAGCGTTTTGCCTCTCACTTGCGTCTGCTACAGAGCCTTTCCGGACGTGTCTACTAGGGGTACCAGGTTTTAAGGCAACTGACTTTAGTAGTTTTGCTACAAAAAACTGTAGTCGAGCTACCAATGTTAGTGGCTGCAGTGCCACACTCATCAATAGTCTAAATGTTACACTGCCGTGGGACCCCCAAGAGTTAAGCTTATTAGGATCAATGAGAATTGGCAATAAAACAAAAAATTGGACTCAAACTTGTTTTATATTTGGAGGACCCGCCTTTACTGGCACCAATTATTATAGAACATCTAACTGGATTGAGTGGACAAATGTCACATCAAAAGAAAGGCGCTATAACGATTATTACGATCCAGCTGGTTATTGTGGGGACCAGGCGGCCCTAGGAGCCGAGACTAAGGGAGGAGTACCAATCTGGAACAATGGCACTCCTAAGGCCTTGCCTCCAGATGTCTTTTTAATATGTGGTGATAGAGCGTGGCAAGGAGTTCCACAGAACGTGTTTGGTGGGCCGTGCTATCTTGGAAAATTAACGTTATTAGCCCCAGATCAAAATTGGTGGAAAGATGTAAGAAATAAAACAATAGAAATCAAACATCGAACCAAACGAGAAATCACGGGTCTTTCCCCGGATTGTGATGATGAACTTGCCCTCCTCAGTACCACTGAGAGAGTGTTCCTGTCCCTGTTCATACCTGGGGGGGCAGCAGGACGAGCCCTGAAACAGTTTGGGCAATTAGCCTGTTGGGCTAAAAAACAAGCAAAAGTCACCACCCAGGTAATAGAAACACTATTAGAGGATCAAAATAGCTTACGCCACGCAATTTTGCAAAATAGAGCAGCAATTGATTTTTTATTATTAGCCCAAGGTCATGGTTGTGAGGATTTTGAAGGCATGTGTTGTATGAACCTGTCTGATCACAGTGAATCAATTCACAAACAACTACGATGGCTGAAAGAGCATGCCAACAAAATTCGACAAAATCAGGGGTTTTTTGATGAGTGGTTAACCAGTTTGTTTGGGTCCTTACCATCATGGCTAAAGGGTTTGTTAGCTGAGGGATTACGACTTTTAATAATTTTGGTTATCATAGGTCTGTGTTTTTGCGTAGCATGTAGCTGTGTAAAAAAGGCTTTTAGAACCATGATAAATCATGCCTGGATTGCTCAAAAACAAGAAGGGGGAATTGTGGAAGAATGGTTAAGTGAAAAAGGACACAGCTTAATTGATGTGAGCAATCCAGCCTTTGATGGGGCCTGGGAGCCAGAGATCAAGGTGAAATTCCCTTGAGAACAGCAGAAGGAGTACTTGGTAAAGCAAGATAAACGGGACTAAGCCTGGGAAAGTGCTGATAAGACCCCCTTTGTGAACAGTGCGTGAACGGCAACTTTGTACCAATCATATAATTGTTTTAAGCGCGTGGACAAGTATAGTTATCCAATAGAATAGTCGCTGTTAGCGCGTGCTTTGCTTAGCTTCTATATAAACCTGTTAAGTAATCTGAATAAAGGAGGACGACCATACTCATATTGAGATTCATCGTTACTCCGGGTCCGTCTCCCACTCCGACATTAGTGGATTCTAAACATCAGATTGGAAGATATGCGTTAAAAGAGAAAAAGGAGAAATCTTGTTGTATTGAACTGAAACAATCCAGAAGGAATGTATAGTACTGTTAAAACTGTAATCATGACTCATAATCCTAACTGGGGAGATGTACAGGCTCTCCTAGAATATTTGTTTACCACTGAGGAGAGGAGAAGAATTTTAGAGAAGGCTAGAGAGGGACTAACTCAAGAACATGGGGGGTGCCTAAAACCAATATGTACCTCCCAAAAGAGGATCCAGGGTGGGATCCAAACACAAGTGAGGGATTCCAGAGGGTAAAGGAATATCAAAAGTTAATTTTGTATGGGATTCAACATGGAGTGCAAAAGCCTACGAATTTATCTAAACTGTATGAAGTAAGGCAGGGGGATAAGGAAACCCCGTCAGCCTTCTATGAGAGACTGTGTGAAGTAGCTCGAAAATGGACAGATCTGGATCTGGAAGATGATAGCAATTCAAAGTTATTTAACATGCTGTTTATTGGCCAAGCGGCAGCAGGTATAAGAAAAAAATTACAAAAGGTAGAGGGTGCGGATGGAATGACAATCTCACCGTTATTGTCAATCGCATATAAGGTGTATAAAGTTTCCCCAGCTGATCCTCTGGTTCCAGTCAAGCTGGGGAATGAAATAATAGATTTTGTAATTGATAGTGGAGCCACACATTCTGTAGTAATTAGTTGTAGGGGACTCTTAAGTAGAACTAAAATAAGCGTTGTTGGTGCAACAGGGAAAAAGACTTTAAGGCCGTTTTTACAGCTTATGGAATGTTCAATTGGAAATACTAAATTAACTCATGAATTCCTTTAGATGCCAGAATGCCCCTTACCATTGCTTGGATGGGATTTACTCTGTAAACTGAATGCACAACTAACTTTTTCTGAAGACTCTGTTCAGTTGCATATTCCTTCAGAGACTGCCTGGAAAGCCCAGATATGTTTGTTAACCGAGAAAGATCCTAACGAAGAAATGAATATTCCAGAGGAAGTATTGAATACGGTCACACCTCTGGTATGGGCATTGAAGATACCCGGATGAGCGAAGAATGCGACCCCGGTAAAGATTGAACTGAAACCAGGAGCTCAACCGGTAAGAAAGAAACAATACCCCATTAAGCTGGAGGCCCAAAAAGGATTAGAACCTATAATAAGCTCTTTTTTTGGACATGGATTGTTACGGGAGTGTCAATTGGAATTTAATACTCCCATCCCACCTGTGAAGAAGCCCCATTCTTCTGAATATAGACTGGTACAGGACTTATGAGAAATTAATGCAAGGACAGTAGCTGTCCACCCTGTGGTTCCAAATCCATATACCCTCCTTACTACAATCCCTAACAGTAATACTTATTTCACAGTATTAGATTTAAAGGGTTCTGTATACCTGTGGATGAGCAGAGCCAGACCATCTTCGCCTTTGAATGGGAGAATCCAACTACAGGATGAAAGACACAACTCTGCTGGACTGTCCTTCCCCAAGGATTCAAGAACAGCCCTACCTTGTTTGGTAACATACTAGCCAAAGAATTGGAACTAAGGCAAAATGATCATGATGCTGTAACATTGTTGCAATATGTTGATGATTTGCTAATTGGTTCTGACAGTTATCACAGAATCACAGAATCGTATAGGTTGGAAAAGACCTTTAAGATCATCGAGTCCAACCGTAAACCTAACACTACCAAGACCACCACTATACCATGCCCCTAAGCACCTCATCCAAACGTCTTTTATCCCTGAGTCTCCAGGGATGGCGACTCAACCACTTCCCTGGGCAGCCTGTTCCAATGCTTGATAACCCTTTCAGTGAAGTACAATTTCCTAATATCCAGTCTAAACCTCCCCTGGTGCAACTTGAGGCCATTTCCTCTTGTCCTATCACTTGTTACCTGGGAGAAGAGACCGACCCCCACCTCTCTACAACCTCCTTTCAGGTAGTTGTAGAGAGCAATAAGGTCTCCCCTCAGCCTCCTTTTCTCCAGGCTAAACAATCCCAGCTCCCTCAGCTGCTCCTCATAAGACTTCTGCTCCAGACCCTTCACCAGCTTCATTGCCCTTCTCTGCACACGCTCCAGCACCTCAATATCCCTCTTGTAGTGGGGGGCCCAAAAGTGAATACAGTATTCGAGGTGCGGCCTCACCAGTGCCGAGTACAGGGGCACAATCACTTCCCTAGTCCTGCTGGCCACACTATTTCTGATACAAACCAGGATGCCATTGGCTTTCTTGGCCACCTGGGCACAGTGCTGGCTCATATTCAGGCGCCTGTCAATCAACACCCCCAGGTCCTTCTCTGCCTGGCAGCTTTCCAGCCACTCTTCCCCAAGCCTGTAACGTTGCATGGGGTTGCTGTGGCCCAAGTGCAGGACCTTGCACTTAGCCTTGTTGAACCTCATACAATTGACCTCGGCCCATCGATCCAGCCTGTCCAGGTCCCTCTGTAGACCCTTCCTCCCCTCAAGCAGATCAACACTCCCACACAACTTGGTGTCATCTGCAAACTTCCTGAGGGTGCGCTCGATCCCCTCATCCAGATCATTGATAAAGATATCAAACAGAACTGGCCCCAACACAGAGCCCTGGGAGACACCACTTATGACCGGCTGCCAACTAGAGTAAACTCCATTCACTCTTTGGGCCCGGCTGTCCAGCCAGTTCTTTACCCAGCAAAGAGTACACCCGTCCAAGCCATGAGCAGCCAGTTTCTCCAGGAGAATGCTGTGGGAAACCGTGTCAAAGGCTTTACTGAAGTCTAGATAGACAACATCCACAGCCTTTCCCTCATCTACTAGGCGGGTCACCTTGTCGTAGAAGGAGATCAGGTTGGTCAAGCAGGACCTGCCTTTCCTAAACACATGCTGGCTGGGCTTGATCCCTTGGTTATTCTCTACATGCCGTGTGATAGCACTCAGGATGATCTGCTCCATCAGCTTCCCCGGTACCGAGGTCAGGCTGACAGGCCTGTAGTTCCCCGGGTCCTCCTTCTGGCCCTTCTTGAAGATGGGTGTCACATTGGCTAATCTCCAGTCAGCAGGGACCTCCCCAGTTAGCCAGGACTGCTGGTAAATGATGGAAAGGGGCTTGGTGAGCACTTCTGCCAGTTCCTTCAGTACTCTCGGGTGGATCTCATCAGGCCCCATAGACTTGTGAGTGTCTAAGTGGTGCAGCAGGTCACTAACCATTTCCCCCTGGATTATGGGGGCTCCATTCTGGTCCCTGTCCCTAACTTCCAACTCCAGGGGCTGGGTATCCAGAGAACAATTGGCCCTGCTATTAAAGACTGAGGCAAAGAAGGCATTAAGTACCTCAGCCTTTTCCTCATCCTTGGTCACTGTGTTCCCTCCCCCGTCTACTAGGGGCTGGAGATTCTCCTTAGCTCTCCTTTTGCTGCTAATGTATCTGAAGAAGTGTTTTTTGTTGTCTTTTTCAGCAGCAGCCAGACTGAGCTCTAGCTCAGCTTTGGCCCTTCTAATTTTCTCCCTGCACAGCCTTGCTACTCCTTTGTAGTCCTCCTGAGTTGCCTGCCCCTTCTTCCAGAGGTCGTAGACTCTCCTCTTTTTCCTGAGTTTGAGCCAGAGCTCTCTAGTCAGCCAGGCCGGTCTTCTTCCCCGCCGGCTCATCTTTCGGCACCTGGGGACAGCCTGCTCTTGTGCCTTTAGGACTTCCTCCTTAAAGAATGTCCAGCCTTCCTGGACTCCTTTGCCCATAAGGGCTGCCTCCCAGGGGACTCTCTCGACCAGTCTCCTAAACAGGCCAAATTCTGCCCTCCGGAAGTCTAAGGTGGCAGTTCTGCTGACCCCCCTCGCCGCTTCTCCAAGTATCAAAAACTCTATCATTTCGTGATCACTCTGCCCAAGACGGCCTCCAACCATCACATGGCTCACAAGTCCTTCTCTGTTTGTGAACAAGAGGTCCAGCGGGGCACCTTCCCTAGTTGGCTCACTCACCAGCTGTGTCAGGAAGTTATCTGCCACACACTCCAGGAACCTCCTAGACTGTTTCCTCTCTGCTGTATTGTATTTCCAGCAGACATCCGGCAGGTTGAAGTCCCCCACAAGAACAAGGGCTAGCGATCGTGAGGCTTCTCCCAGCTGCTTATAGAATAGTTCGTCAGTCTCCTCATCCTGGTGAGGAGTCTCCTCATCCTTATGAGGCATGTCTGGAAGCCATCATCAGTTTGCTTAACTTTCTGGGCTTGGCAGGGTATCAGGTTTCTAAGAAAAAGGCTCAGATGGGGGAAAAAAAAAGGTCCAGTATATGGGGTTTGAAATCACCAAAGGACAGAGAGAATTAAATACGGAAAGAAAAGAGGCAATTTGTAGAATTGCTGTACCTACATCAAAGAAGCAATTAAGAGGATTTCTGGGAATAGCCAGATGGTGTCACTTATGGATTCCCAATTTTGGACTAATTGCCAAACCACTGTATGCTGCTGTGAAAGGACCTGAGGGGGTTCTTGAATGGACACCTGAATGTAGGAAGAATTTTGATGAAATTAAAAGGAAACGCATGGAGGCTTCTGCTTTGGGACTCCCAAAATTGAGGACTGTGTTTGTACCTCATGCTGTGTCTTCTGTCCTTGAGAATAAAGGGCATCATTGGATCTCCCCAAGCAGGTTAGCTAAATATCAAGCGCTGCTGCTGGAACAAGATGATGTTGTAATCTCCCTGACCTCTGCTCTAAATCCTACAACTCTGCTCCTGATTTCCAAATCCGGTGAATTGCATCATGACTGCTTAGCCACCATCGAACAAGTGTATTCTAGTAAGCCTGACCTGCGAGATGAACCCCTACCAAATGCAGAACTGGAGGTATTTACTGATGGAAGCAGCTTTATATTGGAAGGAAGATGGAAAGCTGGATATGCAGTGGTAACACATACTCAGGCCTTAGAAGCTAAATCTTTGCCTAGTAATACATCTGCTCAAAAGGCAGAATTGGTTGCATTAACATGAGCTTTAGAGCTTAGTCAGGGAAAACGAGTCAGTATTTACACAGATTCTAAGTATGCATTCAGAGTAGTGCATGCACATGGGGCAATTTGGAAAGAAAAAGGACTATTGAGTTCACACGGGACTCCGATCAAATATGGAACAGAAATAATGAAGCTCTTACAAGCAGTCCTTCAACCGAAGGAGGTTGCTATAATGCATTGTAAAGCACATCAGAAGGGAAACAGTGAAATCACGAAGGGAAATCGGAAAGCAGACCAGTTAGCAAAAGAAGCAGCATTACAGAAATCGGAATTTGAAGGAGCTTTAATTCCAGTACCCCATTTGGAATTATTGCCCCCACAATATACTGAGAAGGAAAATCAATTGGCAGAGCAATTAGATTGTTCCAAAACTGATCAGGGTAGGTGGGTGACACCACTGAAGCAATTATTAATTTCTGAAAAGATGATGGAAATTCTACTCGAGAATATGCACCAAGAAACACACTCGGGAGCGGATGCATTAGTGCTAATTGCCAAAAGACGTCATTGGGCCAAGAATGCAAAGCCTAGCAGATATAATAGTCAAAAAGTTTGCTATTTGTTGCGCCAATAACCCCAAAATTGCAAAGAAGATCATGGGAGGAATCGTAAAACAAGGAATAACTCCCGGGGAATACTGGCAAATAGATTTTACAGAATTGCCAAGGTGTAATCTGTATAAATATTTATTGGTAATGGTAGACACCTTTTTCTGGTTGGCCCGAAGCTTTCCCTTGTCGCACTAACAAGGCTAGGGAAGTGATTAAAGTTTTACTGAAAGAAATTATCCCCAGATTCGGTGTTCCAGAAGGTATATCCTCCGATAACGGACCCCACTTTATTGCAGAAATAGTGCAGGGAGTTTCTAGGTTTCTAGACATGAAATGGGATTTGCATACCCCTTGGAGGCCACAGTCCAGTGGCAAAGTAGAAAGAATGAATCAAACTCTAAAAAGACAGATTTCTGAAGTGTGTCAGGAAACTCAAATGAAATGGGTAGATATTCTACCCATAGCATTAATGAGAGTACGAATTACACCCAGAGTTAGGGAAGGTGTGAGTCCATTTGAGATCCTGTATGGCAACCATATCCAATCAATCATTTAACCACGAAGGGAGACCAAATGCATATAAAGGGACAGGCTGTAATTAAAGAGTATTTGATCTCTCTCTCGCAGAATTTATCCTTCCTGCACAGGTACCTAAACCAGAAGACTCCCATTCCCTTGGACTCCCCGGTACACCCCTTCCAGCCAGGAGACACGGTCTATGTACAAACCTGGAAAGATGAGCCCTTGAAAGAAAAGTGGAAAGGACCTCATACAGTGCTATTAAAAACTTATACAGCGGTAAAGGTGGATGGAATCGACTCCTGGATTCATTATACTAGAGTAAAGAAGGCGCCAGACCAGGACAAGTGGACCTCCATGCCAACTGGAGAACTGAGACTCCGATTAACCAGGGACTGTCAATGAATTGTATCAAGGTTTTTCTTTTAGAATACTACTATTGAAATTACTCCTAGGACACTCTCGGAAAGTGTTATTAATTTAGCATGATTACAATGAAAATTGTATCTGTGACGTTGATTAACCTAGCATTTACTTTTTGTAACAGAAATCTAGCCTTAAAACTTGTCCAATCCTTTGGAAGAACCCATAATGTCAGCAGTATAATGGCCTGTTCACCATTACCTAAATCCGCAGCCGATCCCCTCGAGTGGGGAATTTTAACTTTAGATTTAAACCAAAGCTTTCTTCAGTCTCCAAATTATCTCCTTTCAGAGTCAAATGTGGTTGTACAATCTAACAGGACAAGTAGAACTATTAGCGAATGCAACCAGAGCAGGATTACAAGATTTAAAACACTCAATTACAGGAAACTTCAAAAATGATGTTGCAGAACAGGCTAACCTTAAATTTAATATTATTACATGAACATGGGGTATGTGGGTACCTAAATCTGAAAAACAAAGGCTGTTGCATCCATATCCGCAATATAAATGAACATTTAGATCAAAACATGGATGAAATAAAACAAGTGGCAAAATCAAGTAGAAATATTCAGGCCTCTAAACAAAATATTACAGAGTTTTGGATTCTCCCTAACTGGATGGTTGGCAAGTTTACTTAAAACAATGATTATAATTGTACTCATCATGATAATCATCTGTATTGTTGTTAGTTGTGCCTTAAAATGTGTTAGATGACTAATTGTACAAGTTATTAATGAGAACTAATAATGAGACATATGAGGACTATGAAGAAAAGTCTCATAGTCTCAAAGGGGGGGATTGTAGTCTAACAGTGTAGTCTAACAGGAGCTGGTGGAAGGCCAAGGCTTACGTAAAGCTGATAAGGGGGATTCAGCCTGGAAAGCAGAACGTCTAAACAAGAATTACTGTCCTTGGGAGAGAAGCACATCCCGGAGAAATATGTAAGCAAATTAAAATGTTTTGGGAACAATCTGAAGCTACTAGTAGAAGTGTGATAAGAAGCACCCTCACGCGAACTATCCTCATTATAATACTAAAAGTCACACCCCTTGAGCTGGAGACCCCGGCCCAAGAAGAGACCCCTCACCTTTGAGTGTGTGCAGAATATTAAAGTAGTAGTGTAGCTTTAAGAATAAGACAAGATGTAGACCAATAGAAAACTGCTTTGTGTAATTACTTATGCATATGCATAACTGGACTGTATAAATATTGTACCTGAATGACCGAACTTTGTGCTAGCTTTGTGGAGCTACCACCTAGCACCCGGTCTTGCGCAAAACTTGAAATAAACTGATATCTCGGCTCTGTGTGCATATTGGGTGTTGCACACTGGGTAACGATCTCCATTTGTGAGACAACAATGAGAACATCTCGACCTCAGAAAATGTATATGCAACTCAGACCTACCCATACTCAATATCTGTGATGGCTCAGAACAGGAGTAAGGGCCAATATGACCATATTAGCACATCAGCTGTACAAATTAACCACATTGAGAGGCAGGTTATATCAGTCTAGACAGGGTGCTTCAGTACTGCTGAAGTACTACTGCCCAATTCTTACTCATTTATCTTGTTCATCCCCAGATTTTCTTTACATAAGACTTATCAGAACTTTATGATAAGGTCTTGGTAGGTTTCATTCAATGCCAGGTGCTGTGGCTGACCTTGTATTAAAGTTTTAACTCATTTGAATCAGCACTGTGATTCAAAATATGGCCTCCTTGTGGCTTATGCACTCAGAGTCCTCATGCTTCAAATTTAAACACAATTTTTGGTTTGTTTTAATTGACAGCTGGAACCAAGCCCATGAATTTCAATTAAAGTTTAAATTTTCATAGTGGAAAATCCTTAGTTTTACATGAGAATCAATAGTTCTCTTGAAAAAAGGGATCGACCCCCCCAAAAAAGCATCTTTAGTTCTACTAGCAAAGTGCTTTTTTCTTCTTTTTTTTTTTGAAGGAAGGAAAGCTTAGTGCGTGTACTTTTTGACAGTACTTTAACTTGCAACCTATTAATTTTGTAAAAGGTACAGGAAATTATATATTGCTCAGGCCAAGAGCTGAATGCCATTGAAACTAATGGGGAAAGAGAAGTCTTTAGGAAAGTAAACGATAAACTGAGTCTCATGATTAGGCAAAAGTATCTGTCCCTTTTGAAGTGCTATTAAACTATAATTTCGTTTTCTTGTCTATGGTGATGACTGTCCAGAGAAGGTCAGACTTTACTTTTTAGCATCCAGTTGGTGGTTAGGAAAGTCTGATTCTGGTTTACAGTGGAGTGAATCCTTACTTGTCTGCTAGGAGAGAGGACTCAACATTTAAGGGATCATTTTCAAAGAAATAGAGCTCAATAGTGTTAGCCTTTTGTGAGTAGAAAATAAATAAGGGTTGAATGTTATTATCACCAGGAATTATAATCCAGTTGGAAATAATATTCTGTTCCCCAAGTTGTTACTGTTCATGAATCCTCCTTTTGATAAGTAACTGAAATTAGAAGTTTTCGTGGAAATTATTCCTCATTCAGCATATTTCTATAACTCTTCTGCATTTTTTTGTACATGGACGAAGCTCTACTCTTAGTGAATACAGGTTTAATGTTGGAGTTGTTTCCATAAGGGAAAGAATGTCTGTCAATATGAATTCCTGTTGTTGGAAACTGGGATCAGAAAGTAGCTTTACTGGGACAGCTGGATTTAGAAGCTAAGTCTTCATGTGCCAGTGTTTTCAGCTGTGTTTTGGATTGTCACCTTAGTCCTACACTGCTATTACAAATGTGATCACCTTAAGTTGATGTACACTTACTTACTTGAGTACTTGGGTTGTTTTTTGAAGAGGGAACTGATGCTGCATGGACTACTTCATTTAAACAACCCTTGTGTTTTTCATTTTTCAGACTGAGTATTCAGCGGTTCTTTGTTTACATGATTACTCTTCTATTTGTGATAAAGAACAATTCAGACAATCAATGAGGGCTTTGAGGGAGAGGTGCTGTCATACCAACAGGTTTTTAATACACAGGAAGACCCAATACAGCAAAGTACTTAAGCACATGTCAAAATTTAAGCCACTATGACTTCCATTGACTTTACTCTCACTATTCCTATACTTAAAGTTGGGGACATATTTAAGTACTTTGCTGAGTCAAGATTGTTCTATATTATAAAATAAGGTAGTAAGCACAAAGAGCATCAATGCTGTCTGAGCTGCAGAGAGCAAGTCATTAGTGAGGAGTAAGAAGTAAGGTTTAGATACACAAAATGGAAAGAAAAGAAAAAATTGAGGATGATAATGGAAAAAACAGCCTTGAAAAGACGTGACAGCCATGACATTCATCCATAAAAATGTAAAGAAATCTAAAAAGCGAAGGTCACTGATCCATCCTTTCTTCAATTGTGCTGAAGTAATGCAGCTCATGGCCTATTGAATGTAAAGATCCCCTGCTGTTCTCAAATGCTGGGTAGAGAAATACAATGTGTGATCGACAACTTTTAGGCCCCAGTAGGGTGAATTAAGGACAAAGTGTTTTTGAGTACTGAATTTTTCTGCTTTCTGGGGTGAAATTAAACCCCTAACAGAGTCAGTATACAATTCCCAAAAGCAAGGGCCATTCCTGTTGTGGCTGAAGCCAAAAATGTATCAGTGATTTAATGAAAGCTTCATCAGGGATTCAGTTTTGATCCCATTTACACTGACCTTGTAAAACTGGAATAACTTCACTGAGGGCAGCGATCAATCTGTATAGAGAAGACAGTACTGGAAACAATACATGCCTACAGTCTTTGTCTGCTTTCAGTGTGTAAATGCCTTGAGAAAAACAGAAAAATAAACCATCATTGGACGTGAGATGCCATCCTTACCAAAACGCATATGAAATCTCCTTCAAAAAGCAAGTTTTTCCTATTAAAGCAGCCACTTTAAAAAAATATATGCTCCAACTGTATTGTTAAAAAAATTATTGCACCCAACCTGAGTACATGTCCTAAGCAGTAGGCTAGGTTATGCCTGCTGATCTTTTCAACTGGAAAATTCTTCCTAAAGGGCAGAATGCAACATTATGGATCAGAGTCTACCAAAAAAAAAAGAAAAAAAAAAAAGAAAGAGAAAAGAGAAAGAAAAAAGGGAATAAAATTGCCCTGCAACCTGATAAAAGCCCATCTTCCTGCTTTTGACAAGGCACTGTCATTCTTCACAGCTTTGCATCCTGTAGACATTTAGAGGGTCATAATTTCCAGTTCAGTTTTCTTTTTTTTCACCCCCTCTCTTCTGAGTGGAGCAACGTGTGAGGAGTAGGCTAAGATGGCCTGAACTAATTCATCTTGTGACCTTTTAGTGCCTTCAGACCAAAGTGATTTAATAGCACTTAATCTGTCAAAAAACTGAAGCTTTGTAATAACTGTATATTAAGCCAGTTTTTATGGAGCATTAGCTGAAGTCCTTCCAGTTTACAAAATGGGGTGGTACCTTGTCTCTTTTTTTCTTTTTCCTCCCTGTCTTCCATGAATCCCTGTTACTCAGTAAAACCATTTTGTATTTAAGGGAGACAGGGAAATACTCAAGACAGGTAACTCCATGTATTATAGGGTCCATAGGAAAGGTCTCTTCCCATCCCTGTGTGCCACATGTGCCACAAATGCTAACTTAGATTTACAAAACTAAAAAGGGATTATTTGAACACAGAACACTGAGGAGAATTTGTGACAACTGGCTCCTGCCTCTGCCACAGCTTTGCTTTTGGATTGCTTTCTCTAAATTAAATTGCTTAATCTAATTTCCTTATCAGCAACCCAGGTAATAATAATATTTCCTTTTTCCCAATTTTTTAAATCACTGAGGTTAAAGAAATTCTGAGCAGGGACAGTCTCCTTGTCTGCTTGCACAATGTAACCACTAAGGAACTTCATCTTTCTATAACACAATTAAGTAAGAATGAATATAAAAGAGCAATAAGAAAAAAGAGCTGGTCAAAAATTTGAGAATTTTTAGTCCAACATTTTCACATTCATTTTCATCCCAAAACAAGAAACAAAGAGTTGAAACATCAGAATTTCTTTGTCAAATTGAAGTTTCATCAAAGCAAATTAATATCGATTTTAAAACATTTTCACTGTGCCTGTGATAGAGACTGAACTGTCTATTCTGAACACTTTATGAGAGTTATAGTCTGGAGATATCATGTGGAGGACTGTAAGAGGAATGCATCTTCCAAAACGGTCTATGGTGAGAAGATGCTGCAGTTCACTGCAGTGTTTCAGTCGGAGGAGGACTGTTTCACATGTTCCCAGCCTGTCTCCTGCCCCCAGTCTCAGTTTTCCTTCCCTAAATATATGGGACAGTGACAACTTTGCAAATCAATCCGATTTGTACAAAATTTTTATTTTATCTGATTTAGACACCTGAAGTTGTGAGTCCTGGTTTAACAATTTATTTCCCTCAAAAGATCACTATTTAAAGACAATCATTGCTTGTTTCAAGACCCTTGCACAGATTTCACTGAAGTTAAAAGTTATGCAGTTATCCACTGTTCCCATCACTGCCAACACGTTGGTGTCTTCCATTTGGCTCCCGTCCTGCTGTTCCTTAACACATTCTTTTGCAGGACAGAACATTTAAAGGTTTGGGGGGTTTGGGTTTTTTTTCAGAAATAAATTGCTATAAGCATAGATGGGCGTCTTTGTTCTTTTTGCCCATGCCCTGGCTCTCAAGCTAATTCCCTCTCACGTGTAAACCTGCATTCCCTTTACTATTTCCTCCCAAGATGTCTAATCAATTGTGTGATGTCCCCTGCTTGACCCTGTTCTGCCCATTGTGCTCATCGTACTGAAGCGACAGAGATTAGGATCCCAACTGGGGGCTTATGCTGTTTTGGATAACAGTAAACCCATGGGCAGCCACTTAGTGCTCTAATTAAATAAGGCAAGAGTGCCAAATATCACCAAATCTTGGGTTTATATGGAGACTTCAAGGTCTTTGGATGCTGGGTGAGGTGAGCGTTAGGAATACACGCAAAGTGAGTTTACCTTGCTGCGCTCACACATCCCAGGCACCTTACCTACTTTGCATCAGCTTTTTCCAAGACACAGAATGAAAAATGAAGCAAAAAAAGAAACAAAAATACCCTTTAGTCAGGTGTAAGATAGTAAGATACTTGAATGAACTTGATTTTGCTGGCAGTGGCAGGTAGAGAATCATTATTAAAGCTGTAATGAGAGGCAAGTTTCAACCATAACGATCTAGAGCAGCATTTCTTCATAACAGACAGAGCAACAAACCGCCAAGTAATTACTTTTCTAGATGTGAAAACATCAGTTTTCATTAAAAAGCAAGCAAACAAACAAGAAAAAACCTACATCTTTGTAACTACTGTTTGGTAACCCTTCCTTCCTGCAACATCTCTCTCCCTCTCTCTGCGTGCATCTCAGATTATTATAATTATTATTACTATTACCTTAATGTAGTGCTTAAATTAGTCCTTTGAAATTTTTTATAAATACACAGAATTAAAAACTTTCACTGCCCTTAGAGAATGCAAGTTAGGCAAGATGAAGCACAGATAACTAGAGGGCATGATTTAAGACAGACAGCTCCAACTCTATAAATTTTCCTAGTCAGCATTAGAGTCGCTTAATATTTTATGTAGTATTCCTTGCTTATATGTGACATTTTGAGCTTCTAATAAAGATACAAGCCTGGGATTTTTTTTTTCCACTCCCCTCTGATCCTTTTTGTAGATTTGTAAGTATCAACTAACTGGCAAAGGATTTTTATTTACTTCCTTTTTTTTTTTCTCCTGGTGTTATCTATCATCATTTATCAATAGTTCTAGAGGTTCCTGAATGCAATTCTGTAATTATCATTCTGGGCACAAATGTTATTTTTTTCCTGAAAACTGAGTGGAAAATTGGTGTGAAATTTCCTAGAGTGATTGTTTTTATACCCTTTGCATCTTCTATGCAGTTTTTCTTATATTTATTGCAAGTAGTTGTGACTAGTAAATCACCGGATTTGGGCTATTCTTAATGCTTTGTCATATATCAACTCTGTCAATATAATCAGCAGTTATGCTTGCCCATTAAACCATCAATCAAAGGCAGCAATTCCATACACCAGCCTTCCCCCCTCCACACTACAGTGTCCCTAGTTTCTAAACTCTGTGTCCTTTCCCATCCACCACAGGGGAACTCCATCTTCTCCCAGTGCTCATTCTCTTCCAGGCCCTTTTACTGCCAGATCACCAGTTGACTTGACCTGCCAGCTGACCAATGTAGTCCATGGTTTCCTGTTCCCCCAGTACCCACAAATATTTTGGTCAGAAGTGACTCCTTGCTGACCACCCAACTGAACAAATAGTTTCTCAGGTTGATGTTGCGGACAACAACTGCATGACAGGGGTTGTCTCTCACTATGTATGCACAGTGCCTGGAAGGAAGAATCCTAGTTATGGTTAGCATCACTCAGTAGTAATAAAATTTCACTAATCTTGAGGGTTATTAATAACAAAGACGTCGTGCAGCAACACTGTATTAGTGTAACGCAAGCCTTACGTTCAGTGATTTGTGTCCCAAATGGCAATGTATTTCTATAGTTTGGGTACTGAACCAAGACATTAGCTTTCTCCAAGGTTCTGCTACTAATCTGGGGCAGGTCACTTCATCTCCATTTATATTTGTTTATCTTCTCTATTAGGATGTCAGTTTTTCTCGACACAAATGTTCTCCCATTATTCTTAGGGACTGCACCCAGAAAGCAGAGCTCTGACCTCAATTAGAGCATGCAGGTACTACAATAACAGTAAAATCAGGAAAACACCTTGGGATTCATCTAACTAAAAGGTAGATGTTCAGAGGGCCAAAATCTACATCTCATCTATGCTCCTCATTTCTCTTCAGAGGCAATGGAAGGAACAGGCACTTGTAGAAATTGGTCCGTATCATTTTAAGGTAGATATCTGTGATGGCTCAGATGAATTGAACCTTTTCATCATGGAGAGAGAGAGAGAGAGATAAATACAGCTGTGGCTGACTATTAAGAAATGGAGACCTATGTCATAGAGCTCTGAAGTTACATGAGATGGTACCAGTCTTTCAGCCTTCTCAGGCTTATTTTTCTTTCATCATCATTCAAGCACCAAGAATAACTCTTGTCATAGTCATGATGCTAAAAAACTGGTAAAACAGGATAAAAAGAATATTATTCCAAATGACAGCAAGGTTCAATGTGACAGCAAGTCTTGATTCAAATTTGGAAATACAAGAAAATACACATCTGAAAGAAAGGATGCAGTACCTAAGCCCAGGGTTTATTTCATGTTTTGCAAAGCAACAAACAAAAATATCTTTTTTTCTATTACTTTTAATTTAAATTGAATGACACAGTGTTCAGAACCTGGGTACAGACCAAATTATTCCTTCTTTTTTTTTCCTCACATCCAAGAAGGATCCAAAACAGAAAGCAAGCTCCATTTTAAATAAGCAGAGCTGACAATATTCTTTTCAATAACTGCCTATGGATGAAAGTTAATAAAGTCATTGGGCCAAATATATGCATGTGTAATTCCAGTTACACCACAGTCATGTTTAATATAAAACCATCGACTTTGTATTCAGCCCAGGAACCAAGCCTGCTGACTTCAGTGTAAGGATGAATTAGATGGATGGTGGACTTTATAGTATTTCTGTACAGTTAGAACATCCTTGCCCTTTCCTTATTACAGCCAAGATTTAATTAAAATTAAATTAAAATAAAAATTAAATTAAGATAATATTTTTCAGGTATTAAATAATACTTGAACATCCTCTTCATGTTTGCTCTGAAATCAGGGAATAAGTGCAAGATTATTTTTTGGCCAAATGAATTTACTTGACGACCATTAAATACTATTCCCAAAAGGTAAAAACATATGTGGGTTTTTTTTCTTTAACTTTTGTGAATTAATATTTATATGGAATTTATTAGCATAAGTATACTGTGAATGAAAGCTTTTGAAAACTTTACTGTTTTGCTCCATAGTATAGTGATAATAAAAAAAAAAAATAATAAACATTGATAATACGCTCTTTTTTTCTTCAGTTTATTTAAAAAGAACTCACCATTTTCAAACATAGTTGCCCAAAGTTAGGTATGCACACTTTTACATGGCACCTATAATGAAACTGGATCTCTTTTCAGAACTCGAAAATTCTACCCAAAGACCTTTAGGGTCCATTTCAAGAAACTGGACTACTTATTTTGATATCTACTTGTGGGAATTCAAATTTTGAAATGGTGGGTATTCCTTAAACTCATCTCTTGAGCTATACATGAGATGAATAGACTCTGTGGGCAAACCCTGTTGAGGTCACAGGATGAGAGCATTGTGTGTGCTGTCTCCAACAGCTTGCATGCAAAGCAGAAGCTCCAGCTTCTTGTCTTAGATATACTCCACACCTGAAATATAATTTTTTGATATGTCACTTTTACTTCCCAATGTCCTCCCTGAACTTTTCATGCCTTGTTCATTCATTTTTAGAGAGGGCTTGTCTCTCAGCATGTCACTGAATATTTCTGTTCTTAGTATTGGTTCCTAAGGTGCTGGAGCAAAATTAATTCTCTAATTAACAGCTTTGGCCCTATCATCTTTCTGGTTGCATCCCTTTCCCTATTGCGTCAAGCTTATAGTTCATTTTAAGTTTCTGTCCCTTTCCTTTGTATTGCAAGAACACCCAAAGTGCAAAAGGTAACTGCTATTAGTAATAATCACAATAGTAATGAGATTAAAAATAGAGGAACATTAGCAATTTTTTTGAAAGAATTAAAAATCTGTTGACAAAACAGATGAACTAAGGCAGTCAGGTATATACCTTGTAACTTCTCAAATGCAACTTGAAAATGCTACAATGCTGGCTTTAAATTTACATGGCGCTAACTTTTCCAGAACGAGATCAGAATTCATAATTTATTTATATTGTGATATTTTTTTCTTGATTTAACCTTTATTTTACAAGGAGGCTTCTTGAAATATTAATTGCCTTTTTCCTACAGAGACCTAACAAAGGTAGACAGCAAGGTAGTGCTCATACACAGCAGGAACAGAAAGAGAGGGAGGAGATGTGTTCAGGGGGGAGGGGGGAAGGAAAGAAAAAATATTAAGTACATACAAAAAAATGGCCTTAAATAATACAGCTTTCCTACATATTCTGAATGCAATAATGTCTTCTCATAATCTCAAAAATTATCTCCCATTTTTCATCATTTTATATCTATATTTTAGCATCCCAGTTTGTATTTAAAGCTCTAAAGTAGCATAAAAATAAATAAATGAAGCTTCACTACATGCATTTAAGGAAGGTAAATGTTATAGTCCCTTTTTGGCTATGAGAAAGAAATGAAACTCAATGCCAGATCCAACAAAATATTTAGGGGACTAGAAGCAAGATCATCGTCTCCATGATGAAAAAGTTACATTAAACACATAGTCTCCTTTTATAATGCTTGTGAAGACTACAGAGAATCAGAAAGGGCATTCAGAAACTCCATTATCCACTAGCAGTTGCCTAAAGTTTCTGTTCTCCATGGAGTTTAGCATCTGAATCAGGTTTGTAAGGAAATCTATTTTGTCAGAAATGGACAATGACACCACAGGATGTTGTTGTGGAGAAGAGCTTGGTCCTTTCAATGTGAACCAGCTGCACTTTGAACCTGGCTGCCCACAAGGGAGGTGCCTGGCCAGTTTGAACTCCTGTATGGCTCTAGATTGGCTGTGGAAAGGGACAGTCTGCAGGTTCAGAATCATAGAATTGCAGAACAATTTCAGTTGGGTGGAACATCTGGAGGACATACTGTTTAGTCCCATGCTCAAACAGCATCCCTTCATTTCCCATACATTAGGTTGCTCAGAGCCTTGTCCTAGTGATTTTCTAGTATCTTCAAGGATGGAGATTCCCTAACGCCTCTGAGGTTTTACTCCAGCATTTGACCATTCTCGCGGTGAAGAATTTTTTCCTTGTATCTAATAGTAATTTGCCTTGCTACAACTTGTGTCTGTTGTCCCTCACCCTTTTCACTGTGCAAAGGAAAGTCCTATTAAAAAAGCTAATATTTCATCTTAAAACTGACTCTAAGTGTTACTTTCTGAAAGTCACACACAAAGTCTATGGCAAAATCACAGTCTCTTAATATTTATGTCCCCAGGTTAACACCCACCATTTAATCTCTCCTCATAACTATCAGTTATTTCCAGCCTGCCTTATTTAGGAAATAATTGAGCAAAGTTCAGTGGAAGCATCATCTATGCTTTAGTAAAGCTTAGGAGAAAAATTAAGAACATCCTACTACTTTGTAATTACACAGAGATTTTCAGAGGCAAGGTAATTAATGTCATTTAATTGATGGTCCAAGATAACTCCCAACATCCATACTACCGCATAAGTACCATAGTATCACCATGACCACATTTGGTCAGCACCTAAATTTTATGTCACAGCTGAATGATAGTATATCCAGGAGCACAACTGCCTTTACAGTGTGATTGGGTATCTATGTGTAACCAGAACTATATTAAGATTGCAGTCTATTACAACATTAATAACATTATTTCCAACAATTAACTTTCCCTGATCATCTTTTGTCCAAAATTTTAACATCCTTGATAGTACTTAAGAGATGGTAATATCTATTACATTCACAAGTTTATATGTTTTGACTGTAGGTAACTTTTTAATTAAAACGATCATTGTTTAACTTATTTACTGAGAAAAGAAAATCTCAGTGTGAATTGCAAGGAAAAGTAGTGACACTACCTAAAATTGTATGGATCACATTTCCTGATAAAGGGAACAGAAATGAACATCAGTCAGATAAATCATTGTCTGTTTGACAAAACTTCCTGAGTTTGCATTTGTTTTCTACAAAGTAGCATTATTTTGGTTTTGGGACACAAAGGAACTAGTTCAGATGCTGTCGTGGTTTATTAATTTTTTAATATTTATTAAAATTTTGATAGGCTGATCAACACTTCCAAGATAAGTTAACATTGTCTCTCATTCAGCCTGTCCTTCTCATTGAAGTCTTTTGAAGTTGGACTGGTGATTACAGTATTTCTGATTATCAGTCATGTTACCAAGTTGGCTTCAGCTAGAGACTTATCCCCTTGCAGTATGAGGAATACAATAGTTCAGAAAGAGATAATAGAAAGTTCAAAAGCAGATGCACTGACTTTCAGTGGATTTGTGTATTGATAGGTCTATCTAGCAATCCTTGGGGGAACGTAGCAGTCAATGGGAAACAAGTTAAATGCATCTCAGTTTACCAGTGCTTAGAATTATGCCCAGCCTCAGAACATGAGGTGAACCTCCTTAGGCCTGGTGGTTAGGGGACTTCTGCAGATGCGGGACCTTGTTTCAGGTTAAGAAAGTCCATAAGAAAGGAAGTGCCTTTCTTTCACCCAGGACATGGGTGGATTATTTCATCTCTAAAAGGAGATTTGCACCTTCCAACAGAAGGTGGCACCTCACTTTCTTCTGGCCTCCAACTCTCACTGACCCTGCCTTGAGGTTGCTGTAACACCACTAACTGTCCCCTCATTTTTTAATGGAAAGCCTTGTAAGAAAAAAACACCAGCACAAATTCTGAATTACTCTTCCACAGAAGTTGCACCTCCCTTCCCTTCCCTTCCCTTCCCTTCCCTTCCCTTCCCTTCCCTTCCCTTCCCTTCCCTTCCCTTCCCTTCCCTTCCCTTCCCTTCCCTTCCCTTCCCTTCCCTTCCCTTCTCTCCCTCTTTATGTTTTACTCCCCCCCTTTTTCTTTCCTTATTCTTTCAGTGAAGACAAAACACAGCCCATCCAGATGAACATGTTAAAAGAGTGTAAAAGCAGCTTGTGCAATCCTTTCCACCACTGTATTGCCTACAACACTGCCAATAACATGCTCCAGTTCTCCATAAGGCTTTTGCTTCCATCTCTGATAGATGCCCAAAAGCAGCACACCCCAGCTTCATCAAACTTGCACTTTAATGGAAAACTTGAACAGCAATCTCCCACACTTTTATATCAGCACCTTTGCCTCCAACACACTCTGTAACTTTCATTTTGGAAGTTATTCTGCCTTGATGTGGTTAAGGACTCTGACACACAAACCAGTCACTGCAGGGTAATAACTTACAAAGCATCAGAAGGTTCCTGGTAGCTGCATGCACATTCTTATCCCAAGACACCCTTCAGCAGATGTGAGTTAACTTAACCACTCTTTCTTAGAGGGTGCAAATTAACAGTTATGGTGAAGCTGGTACCTAATTTCTTCCCCCCCTCAGTGCCAATGCCTGACTGTATCACTTTTAGTCTCTCCTTTAAGGATTGTTAGAATATGCATACAAATTCTTGGCCACTTGTTATCTCCTATACAGGGAGATAAATGGAAATAATGATAAATCATGAGGAAGCATTTCCTTTCTAAGTCAGTAAGCAGGACATTCAGCAGAAGTCTGTGGCCAGTATCATTTAGCAATACCTATTAACTGCAGAGGGAGAGGGAGAAAAACCCACATCAGGTAGAGATTAGCTGGAAAGGTGTGCACACAATGTAAAGGCTGGTGTTGTGTGAAATTCTCTCCTGTGAAGAAGGTTAGCACAAGGTTCTGTTTGCAGGGGTAAATGTTACTCACACAGAGCAGTGCCAGCAGCAGCAGCCTTAGCTCCCTTGGCAGATAAGCATGGCTTTTCTTTCCTGACAAGAAAGCAGCATTAGCATCCCTAAGAGATTAATATGAGGAGTCAGGTCCTATAAAAATCATGGAGCTGACATTAAAAAAAAAATAATTTAAAAATCAAAACTCTGATGCTTGAAAACAGCATATTCAGGGTACTGCTGGTATCTGCTGGTCTTCCCATCAAATTTTAATAAGGATGACTCCCCAGTATGATGCTAATGGGGGCTTTATAGTCATCAGGATGCAGTTCTTCATCATCTGTTTCTCATCCATTTTGTCATTATTCTAGTCCCAAAATGTTTCTTGCTCCCAAGATGTCCATGAAGTCAATGCAGCAGCACCTCCTGACTCCTGTGGGTATATGAGGATGGGGACTGACAAGCCTAATGTTCTCTGCTGAATTGAAGGGGATAGAGATGAGATCTGTAGAACAAAAGATCTGATAGTTGCTTTAGCTACAATCTTTTAAAAAAAAAAAAAGTTTCATATTAACTCTTCCTTAAGAATTACCTTAAGTCTTAGGCTTGCAGGCCTGCATGGGGGAGACAAGACATTTCTCCTGTGTGCCCCTGCTCTTCTCCAATGAGCACAAAACCTTGGAAGCAGCCTGCCACAGTGTCAGCACGCTCTGGTCAAGCAAGGTCAGTACTGCTGTAATGAGTGGCTCTATATTTATTCAGTGCACCTCCCCAGTTCTCTTCCATTAGAAGGAGCAAGCTCAGTTTCAACTGAATTCACAGCAGCAAAATCTATTGCCAAAGGTGGGGTGCCTGTCTGTAAAAATCAAATCCAACTGGCATGATGTGCCTGTCAGGGACAGACCAAGCCATCTTAATGTGAATTATCTGACCAGATCTTCCCAAGGCAGATGGGAGAGAAGTGCACATTTGCTTAAAATCAGCATAGTGACTTTCCAGTACAAACATCCCCAATGCAACTGGTATAGCGCTCCCAGATAGACAGACATTTACCAGTTGGTACACATAATTCACTGGTGGCTTTGCCTACAGAAGTCCTGATAATGTCTCATCTGAGACCTCTGCATATTGCATCAATTCATTGTGTTTTAACAGGTAATGAGATGTCTTGCAATCCCTTACTTCATTCTGCTCCCTCACCCCAATTTTCTTCATAAAGAGAAGCACATATTGCTTTATAACAGCATTTGCCCAAATACTTTATTTTGTGGGGTGAAAAAGGAGCAGACATCCTCAGAGAAGTTTTTCTGGTCATTGGCAGAGCCAGCCCTGAGAAAGTGAGGCAAGTTCCCATAGCATTGTGGAATCAGTGAGGACTGAGTGCACTGCCAGCCTGGAGGCAGACACTGTCCCACCCTCCACCCTGGGCTACTGCACAGGAGGAAAAATTCAGGTTTCTGTTAGTGGTAAATAGTATGTTGAAGCTTGAATCCCTCCACAAGCTTTTGCTTGTCATCATTAAGGTGCATCAGTTTCAGTGGGGAAGTATGCATGATAAGTTTTGTGGCTGGTATCACATCTTTGTGTATGTTACAAAATGGATAGAAGCAGAAGGCTACAATAGTGAAATCCTGGATTGTTTTCACCCAACACAGTGTGGCACCAGGTGGACTTAAGCACAGGTCTGAGTGGAAGGACTTATTAACTTGAGTTCAGTCCCAGACAGTACATGGACCCAAAGGGTATGTCTGTACTGGTAAATTAAATGTTCCTGGGCTCTGAGGCCAACTGGCATGGAGCAGTCTGCCTTTATGCTGGTAAATTCTATCACTTTCCAAACCAGTTGGGAGATTACAAATTGAAACGGGCCACATTCATGCCAGGAAACAGTCCAGTCATTTAGTAGTATCATCATGTTTCAGTGCCCAGGCACACTTGAATTTACTAGTATAAACACAGCCAATCTGTCTCACCTGGAGCAGTTGAAGTATCCTTATCCTCTATTTCCATGCCACTGTTTTTTCCAATGCTAATGAATGAAAAGCAGCTCTGAGTTAGCTGCACCCATGACATTAGAAACACTTTTTTCCCAACCCATATAACTGAGTACAGCTGGGATGACTGGGCGTGAATATGGAAAGAGCTATCAGCCATTGGCATTGGTGTTAGATAATGGTTGGTACATCAGCTCCAGAGCAGCAGAGATCTAATTTGGTTATTCTGTCACCACACGCGAAGATTAGAGGGTTACCGATTGCTGTGGTATTATTTCCAATGCAGCTGTAAATTCCTCCTGCTGCAGCATAATTCTTCAGCAGTCCAGCTCAAGTTGAAATGTTATGGTGTTATGAATGTCCTACAGAGAAGTGCCTATTATATTACCTGCAGAGTGGTTAGACTCTCTAACGGATCAACCAAAAAAGTAAACATCTCTAAAAGTGGAGGAAGTACATGTGTAGATGTGCTCTTGTGACACTTGTTCTGGAAATAAGTCCCCTTGCTGCACTGGAAGGGCGCAGATCATGATACTTTGCTTTAGTGAAAATGATCCTTCTATGAAAATGGGCAGGATATAATTTATTTTCATACCTATGAAATTATAAGGATTGTTTATTATTCCAGTCAGCTATAAAGGACATCCACTGTAGGAATGAAACAGGAAATGTTTAACAGAACAAAGCTGAATTTCAAGACAGAGATTGAATTTCTCGAGCTAAAGACAGGAGATGGGGTAATTTTCAAGTGTTTGTTTCCATTTTAAAATTGACTTCTATATGGTCATATTTGCACTTCCTTCAGACATACTTTCAGCTTTCCTGGGCAAGTAACCCAAGCTACAACTTGGTAGCAATACAGTAGTTTTACAAAGTTGATCTTCCAAGAAACACTATGATATTCTCAAGGTTCAAAAGTGTATCTAGTTTCCATACATGTATGTGTATTCAGGCCTGCAAAGGCAAAATACAATAGCTTTTCCTTCCTGCTCTTGGAGAATAAACTACTCTCTGGAGAATAAAGACTAAATAAATACTGAATAAAAACTGAATAAACTACTCTTTGGAGTAGGGGAATACTCTTTGGAGAATAAACCCCAAGCAAACAAATAAACAAAATCCAAGAAAATATTTTGAAATGCCTTTGGTGAAAATATTTGTTGTTGTTGTATTTATTTATTCAAAACTGTGTACCATGATTCTGATATTACTACTATAATGTTTTGTGAAAATATTAAAAATTAAAAATCCTAATACTTTTTCATGCTGGATTAGCCCTTTGTCAATAATAACAGTAATAATTAAAAAGTCTGTAGTTTAGATAGCTGCCAGCACAACTCACCTTTTTCCCAGATTCTCCACTGGGTTTTAGCCTGTCAATTTAAAACCAATACTGATTTTCAGCAATAGCTGAGATTTCCCTTGTCATAAGAAATCCTGTCCTCCAAGAAGCACATCAACAAGTGAGAACGAAATAAATGAGACCTAAAGAGAAGGATTTGCACATACTTCTCCAGAGGGTTAGCTTTAAGATTTAATTCTTTCTGATTTGATCTTTTGCAGGGGGGATTTATTTGTTTCTTTCTTTATTTGGTTGCTTTACCTCTGGGAATCAAACCACATGCACACCACCATGTTTGTTCCCATGCCCTTTTCTTTCCCCACCACCAAAAAATAATGTCTAATCCAGTGAAACTGTGTATAAAAACAAAAGTCAGTGAAACTTCAGGAAGTTCACCAGGGACTTTTTTCTTTCCATTATTTTCACTTGGAAGATACTCTAAAATTTCACAGGGGAATGGTGGCATACATCCAAAAGGAGAGCTTTCTGCTAACATTACTTCTGAGAATAAAGAAAGGTAAATGCAGAGGTGAACGCAGCTCATATTACAACCTTTTGGCACCCTTTGCAAGATGAGAATAAACTCCACAAAATTAGGTAATGTACTGTACAAAGCAAAGGTGGATAGCTAGCACTAAGTTCTGAGCTACCATGCCCAGCATAGCTGAGATGCCTCAAAAAACCCACAAATTAGTTACATGTACATTGTTCTGCAGGTGGTAATGGAGACAGAGTTAAAAAAAAAAAAGTCCTTCAAATTTTGCACTTCAATTCTAAAAGGGAGCCAAAGCCAAGAAACCAAGCCAATAAAGACTCCACAATCATATGGTATGACCAATGATATTTATGGGCAGTGAGAAGCCCTGCATTCAGCAATTTCCCAGGTCAACAAGGAACAAATGGAGAAAGCAAATCCATGAAATAAGAAAAGGAAAGGCCATCCTGTGACTTAACATCAGCAGGTAGATGTTAGAGCCAATACAGTACTCATGGATAAAACAGAGTCTTAATTAAATTGTAAATACTCTTAAGAGAAGGTATGGAAGCTGAATGTTGAAATTGCCTTCCTCTCTTGTCACTTGAAAAGCACATTTTGGTATTGAAAGCATGTATCAAATCTTCCTTAACCCTCTGCTGTCATCTAGGGAAAGGAAGGGAGGGAAGAGGAATACTGTCGCGGATGGAGGTTCGTGTAGTATGTCACGGATGACCACCCCGAGGACCCACAGTTCTTTCTGTTTTAACAATGGTGTTCTTCAATGACTTCCCAATTATGCCAATTGTCACGAGTCCATTCTGCTGAGAATGTGGGACTCGGATTCACTCCATGCCTCCGTAAATAATCAGTGATACTACTTGCCATCCTGCCGACTACGCCAATTTGTCGCGGATGGAGTGAGCGTGCACTTCACTCGTTAGAGAGAAGTAAAAATATAGTTTATTGATACAGAATAGGGAGTTAACAAAGTTCAATGCGACAGTGTTTTAACAAAATTCGATGGTGAGGTGCACTCGATTATTTACTGCATAGAGGACAGGGTCAGACAAAACTGTCAGGGAGACCCTCCTGTTGAGTCATGAGGTTTGGAAAAGGATCCCCTTGCTTTCTAAACTCCTTCTCAGAGAGGAGTCTAGGTGCGGCTAGATCCAGTCCTAGTCCCAGACTTGGTCAACGGTTTATATCTAAAGGATTATATATGCGCAATCAATCCTTTATATCACTTAGCTAAGATTCCAAAGTTTAGCATGCTATTAGTCACTTACCGAGGATCTGTTGCGGCAAGGAATCTCTCAACCTCGAGGAGTAACCTTGAGAGGCGTCCCTGCTCAAGGGGAGATCCTGGCGTGCAGCCCGCTGCCATGCAGGAGAGCTCAAAGGGCTCTTGGGCTGCTCACTATTTATGGGGGATAAGATGATTGACTCATAGTCATATTTGCATGCCGACCACAGGTTTTAGTTTCTTCGGTGGGTGCATTGCACAATAGCCCTAGGCTATTGTGTTGTTATCTGTCTCCTGAGTCCACTTTGAGCTGATGCAGCCATCGTGACCAGATGCATCCATTACAATCACCACTGGTGGTTATCACCTAAGCAGAGTTGCAGGAGATAAAGGTCGAGGGCGGGGGAAGCACACCGTCACAAATACTATAGTAATATATGCAAATAAAATACTTAAACATCCTGATGTGATAATGCTAGATATATGCTGCAGGCAGCCCATGCAATAGGGCCTATACAGATATTTTGTCCTACTAGATATCTTACTGGAAAGGTGAGCTTAACTGAGTGGATGGTTTACAGATGTAAGGAATGTGTTTACATGGTCTTAGAAATCCTACACAGGATAGGGTCAGAAACCCTTTCATTAAAGGCAGAAGAGCCCTTAAATGCAAACAGATTCAGGTCTGAGCCACAGGCAGACACAACTGGTTCATTGCATGTGAGGAAATCAGAAGTCTAACCACAATACAGAGGCTATGGAGATCCACCTGACATCTCCACTTGGACTTACCTGGGCTCCTGACCTGATGTCCACCCATGCCTTTAGCTAACAGCAGAGCCCTAGCCACTTTATGACACTTCTGCTTAATTTTGGTTGTTTTCCTTTTTATCCACTTTTTCCTTCAGCAAATGTTTTACTGAGATCCCAGTTATCAAATGCCAAATAAATAAAACCTTATCCTAAAACTATGTAAAAAATAAACAAAAAGAGCATAGAAGAAGTGTGATTTTTTCACAGTGTCCTGGTTTCAGTTGAGATAGAGTTCATTTTCTTTGTGGTGGCTGGTGTGGGGCTATGTTTTGGATTTGTGCTGAGGACAGTGTTGATAATACAGAGATGTTTTGGTTGTTGCTGTACTAGTCACGGACTTTTCAGCTTCCCGTGCTCTGCCGGGTGCGGGGGGGGCTGGGAGGGGACACAGCCGGGATGGTTGATCCAAACTGACCAAAGGGCTATTCCATACCACATGACGTCATGCTCAGTATATAAAGCTGGGGAAGAGGAGGGAAGGGGGGGACATTTGGAGTGATGGCGTTTGTCTTCCCAAGTAACCATTACGCGTGATGGAGCCCTGCTTTCCTGGAGATGGCTGAACACCTGCCTGCCCATGGGAAGTAGCGAATGAATTCCTTGCTTTGCTTTGCTTGTGTGCGCGGCTTTTGCTTTACCTATTAAACTGTTTTTATCTCAACCCTCAAGTTTTCTTACTTTTGCTCTTCCGATTCTCTCCCCCATCCCACCGAGGGGGAGTGAGTGAGCGGCTGCGTGGTGCTTAGTTGCCGGCTGGGGCTAAACCACGACACACAGATACTATTTGTATATGCTGTGCTTGCCTGAATTTCTTGGGATTTTGGGTTTTTTTCATTTTTTAATCAAAACAGCAAGACCTGTAAGGTGAAGGCCAACTCATATTACTTTTTGCTTTAGCTGGGTCGAGGCTCAAAACTTGGCTACAACATCTTGGTGCTTTTGTAACAACAATATTTAGAACAATCTTTTTCCTTGTAAATAGTATTACTGTGCAATACAAATGCCATGTAAATATATGTATTACATATATACATGTATGTATGCATATACATACATATATATATATATCATCGTGGTCATAGATAACATACTGCACTGCAACATGATATTGAAATTACCCATGTAATAATAGCCTGTGCTTGTGGCATGGGAAATATAGGAGGCAGATGTTTTGTTTTGTTTTATTCTTGGCATAAACATTGCTGGAAATGCTATGTGCAAATGTAAGCTTCCCAAAGGGGAAAAAAGATAAAAGCATTTTCTACGGGGAATATTTCCTTGATGAAATAACTCAGAATCCTCTTTAATTGTTTCCTCACTCATTTACAGACCTTTAGCCCCAGATTAAGTCAGTTGTGCTTCCAGTCAAACAGAACTTCATATACTTGTAATGTACCAGGAAAATCTTCTCCATAATTAGGATTGAGGGCTTGCAATAACCTGGGATGAACCTCCTCTCACTGAATTCTTTCCAGGTTTTACTTTGAGACCATTGCACAATGGAAAGGGACACTGAGAGTTCAGTGTTTTGTTGGCATTTATGTGCTGCAGACATGATCAATAAAGCTTGCAGTCATGTATTTTATTATAAAATATACAGTATCTATAATATATAGGAGCTAGACTTTGAAGTGCAGCAGAATCATGTATTTGGAACAGGGAGTTCACTGTCGAGCAACAAGAAATATGGGGTATCATGGGAGGCAATAATACTAGGTGGATGTCCCTACTTTTAAGAGACAGAATGTAGGACTGGGATCACATGTCTAATTTTGACCCTAGCTACTGTCCCTAGACAGGAGCCTGGACAGTGGCAGTTTATTCCCCTCACATCTCTGCTAGGAAGAGAGAAGGAAAAGAAGAGCTATGCACATCTAGATAAACTCCAGCGGGGCCACGGAAGACATTTCAAAAAGTCTCCCTGGCATCAGTATGTACGATCCTAAAGCATGGCTGAAATTTATAGAAATTTTAAAATCAATTAACATGTTAGGTTCTGAAGAGATATTGTAAACTGTCCAAAGTAATAAAATCAGCAATGCATGGCATTACTTTCCTCTATGAAGAGCTTGAATAAATAAGACATTTATAAAAATGAGCAGAAAATATAAAATTAATATCCCAAGAACCATGAAAAAATATAAGCTAAAAGAGAAATTGAATTTTCCTCTGAGTTTCTGAGAGAGAATGCAGTTGTGGATTTTATACATAATTTATAAGAGAAATTGGCCGGTTCACTCAGGTATACACCATATCAACTTTTAGAAAAGATTAAGCAAGCTGTCTTCTTTTAATTGAAATCAAATATAGGCACGGAAGAAAATGACTTCTGCCCATGGAAGAATACGGTGATGTCACATAGCCAACAGCATTTACAGTGTACATGGGGTTTTCTTCTACAAAGTAAACTTCTGCTTCAGTTCTTGAACAGCCACAAAATGGTGTGAGCATCGACAGCTTCCCCCATCTCTGAGCCAGTTCTCCCTTACCACAGTCAGTACATACACTTACATTTGACTTTGTGTACAGTAAGGAAAACCTATGCCCTATATACTGTTTGCATCTCTAAGAACATAAGAATTGACATAATAGATCAAACTAGTGATCCATTTAGTTCAATATCCTATCTCTGAATTAAGTGTCGGATGCTTCAGAGAAAGGTGTAAGAAAGTCTTTAGTGGGCAATAATGGAATGACTTGTCACAGGGAAAATTTGGTAGGGACCTCCAAAACCATTAAATGCAATTTCCTGCTGTGTCAGGCACCACATCCTAAAATGTTCTTCCTAAATATATAAAGCTTAGTCTTAACTTGTTCCATAAAATACAATCTTTCACCTTTCCTGGACTGTTTCAAATGATTAGGAAAGGTGACCGCCACTCCCAGGTTCTTTTATTGGCTCTGTCACTGTCTTGCCATATTTTCTTTAGTAGGCCACTTAAACTCTCAGTGATTCATTTTCCCAACTGTAATTAGGCTTCCTTATTTCACTGGAAGAGGTTTCTGATGACTACAGAGATCCTCAGCTAAAAGCTTGTAGAGGTCTAAGTGCTTATTCTAACAATAAAAATAAAGACACCATTATAGTCAACTTTCCATTAACCAGAATAATGTAAGGTGAGGATACCCTGGTGATGGAAAGACACCAATGATGCAGGTATCACTGCCAGGGGAAAAGGGAAACTTTAGCTGCCTCTCCAAGAGGATTGCTTGGTTTCTGACCTGCAAGCTGGCAGTGGCTGTTCCTTATCCTACTGGGGGAGTTGTGCTTCTTGAGAATCCTCCCAGGAAGCTCTACAAGCTGGTCAAGTTGTTCTGTTGTCAGTAAGCTACATCACTAAGAGAAGGAGATGGGAAATACCTCCTCTGTTGTGTGAGAAATGTGCCTGGAGCCTCCAGGTGTTTTGGGCATGCTGCAGCCAAACCTCCCCCCAACATCCCTGGCTACACCTCACAAAGACCATAACAGTGTGGCAGCTGGGTAGGATGAGAGCTTTACCCTGGCAGATGTAGTTCATTCCTGACACACCTGAGCCTGGTGCTCTCAAAGCTGGGAAAGATGAAGACCAAGCAGACCAGCAATTCCCACTCCTGAGAGTGCTATCCAGTGACACTTCAGCTGGGCCATCCTCGAAACAGCAGGACTTACTAGCATAAGCCTGAAGGAAGACCATGGTTGTCACCAGTCAGCCATCTGAACCCAATAGCAGGGAAACAATTGCCACCAAGCTTCCAAGTCCTGTCACAAACCTCTAAGGCTTTTCATATGCAACCTGAAATATAAAACAGCAGGTAAATAAACACGTGACTAAATCCTGAACTTCACAGCAACCTAGGGAAAAAGATCAGATAACACATAATTCTACACAAGCTAAACAAGAGCTATTCAGTAGTCTTTTTAATCCCTTTACTAAAAAGGCTTAGGATTTGACTGTTCCTTAGCTCAAGTAAAATGAGTTTTTAATTTTGAAGCAGTAAAATCTATGCTCAATACCTAGTAAGTCCTTCAAGTATCAAATGAAAGGGCATACAAGGTTCAAGACAAATATATATTCTTGAATGTTGATAAACAAAAAGAGCTTATTACTTGTTCAGAAAGAAGATATGTCATAAGGTCCCTTTTTGCATTAATTCTCTGTAGATGTAATCTGGATGGACACAGCTAGTAGCATAACCATAGGTTTGCGTAAACTAAAAGATGCTAGAAGTCTTTTATTCCATTCCTAGATCCACACACCTTCTCAAAATCAGAGTAGGGTCCTATAGCATATTTCCTAATGCTTCTCCAGTTTGACTTGAAACATTTCAGTAAAAAGCTGGTCCATCAAAATACCTAAATATTCTCCACTAATTTGAAATATCCACTAAGGATTCCAAATTTTATGTGTGTGTGTGTGTGTATGAGGATGTATATGCATATGTATATGTGTGTGTATATATATACACGAGGAAAAAAACATATATATATATGAGGAAAAATGCACAGAGACCCAGGAGGTTTATCTTTTGAAAAAAGGTACTTCTGCAGTGTTTGGAGGGTCAGCAAAACAGCAGTGCTAGAGTCACACCTGAACATGGAAAACATTGCAGGCTGTAGTGTAAATATGTGGGAGACAGTTGAGGAGCCTGGCCAGAAGTGGTGAGAAAATTTTGCAGGAAAGAAATAAAGATTCATGCAGAAAGACTGGGAAATAATTAAAAGGAGCAGGCAAGAAGAAGTGCTAGCACAGAAGCAGAAAGGAAGATAAGTTCTTTAGCTAAAAGGGGAAAATAAATCAGCACAGACAGAAAAGTAATTTTCAATCAGGTAAGAGAGAGAAGCAGCAGAGTTTAGAGATGAGTTGAATGCTTGTACAGGAATGCAGTTAAGAGTAGAAACAGATTCTGAAAGAAAGAAAGCTGCTGGATGGGCAGAGATTTTGCTGTTTTAAGATAAGAATTAGATTAAGCAGGAGCCATCAGCATCTAGAAACAACAGTTAGGTTGCAGCAGCGACCAGGGACCATTTTTACCCTTCACCAACACTTCAGTCACATCTAAAAGCAATTATCAATATTAATAGGACTCTTTCCATTGATTTCAGTGTGCTTTTGAGCAGGCCTTGACAGAGAAGTACAAATCTGCAGTGCCATTAAAGAGATTTGACAGAAGGATCAAGTTTTTCTACCCTAGTCCTTCATCTCAGCCCTCATCTGTATTCTGATCAATATCCCTTTCTAAATTCTTTTGTTTTAAGCATTAATTTTGATTCTTGTTTTTGAGGATGGATAACTGTAACCAGTATTTTGAACTATCTCACGAACAGTCAGGAAAGAGTAAGTCTGGCAAAGCAACATGGTCCAGGGAACATTGGTCTTTATCAGTTCTGCTATTCAATGAACAATTTTACTAGTGAGATCCAGATGACTCTGTCAAAGATTAAAATAACCCTACACATTATTAGTATAGGAGAGGGAAAAGGGCAAAGAAGGGAATCCAAAGGAAGAAATGCAATTAGGATTAATTCCTCTTTTTTTTTTTTTTTTTAAATAAAAGCTTTACATAGCTGTATAAATCAGACAGCTGTAGACCTTAGAGAAAGAGCTGGCATATAATCAGTGAAGGTTTCCCTCCAGAGAATAGTATTTAACAATTCAACAACAGTTATGTAAAAGTCAGCAAGGCATGGGATGAACCCATTGACCAGTTTTTCAGCTCCAAATGAGGTTGAAATGGCCCTGGGTCATATCTCAAGATTGTGGAAGATGTATGTTCCACCCCAGACTTCTGCATTTCCATTGCAGGACTTCCAACCATTCATTTTAACTATTGCCCAAACGCTTTGATTACTATAGGAAATAATTTACTGTTGATAATGATCTTGTTGTTGGACAAGCTTTTCCTCATTTGTGTTTAGACATCTGTGCACCAAAAGGCAGAGCCTCACTGATCATCCAGCACACAAACCACAGTGGTGGAGAACTTCACACTTGTCTCCACGTTCTTATTTTATACTGTTTTTTAGCTATCTGACAAACTCCAACAAAAAAGTAAGTGAGAAAAATGGGGAAACTTGGATTATTACAGAAGGACAATTTAAGAAACATAAAGGTGGCTCTGGGGAACTGTACAGATCCTAAGGAAATTAAGATAGAAGAAGATCTAAGGACATGGGAGAAGAGAAAATGTTCCTATTTAGCCCAAGACACAGAGGCATAGAAAAGCAGACTCTTCACAGAATTACTTTTCTTGTTTTCTTTTCTTTTTTTTGTCTCTCCTTATTGGCATTTGTAGCACACTAGCATTCCCTAAAATCGTGAATGTGGTGTATACACCTTCTTCTAAATCATTAATGAGACTGCCAAATGAGAATGCACCAAACACAAATCGCTTTTATAAACACTTTCCCCTTGGCTTGCTACATTGTTATTTATTACCAAAGCTTGTTTATATACTAGGGCACTGTTTACTCCATCTGACAGCATTCAAATTCAAGTCAGTTTGGATTAATTTTCTTCATCAGCTAATTTTATAATTAATTTTTTAAAGCCAAGACTTTTGGGGGGTTTGTTTTTTGCTTTTGCCTTGCTTTAATTTTTTTTGTTGTTGTTATTTGTTCTCTCCTTTTACATGTAGGCCAAGGAGTAAGGACACTCTTATTATTGATAATGAATATGATATTCAAATGTATTAAATGATTTTCAGATGTTATCCCTGACACAATGCATTTACACAGTGAAATTAGTGAGATAATTGTAACAGTTGCCCTTCACTGAGAATGACTGTACTTAACCAATCGTGTTATTAAACTAATGACTTTTTACATGTATTTAGGATCCATCTGCTGCTGCCAAACATAAAAAGTATTCCAAATATTAAAAACTGAAAGGGGAGAGGAATCTGAAAGAAGACATGACACTGAATGGATAAGTAAGGGCTAGACAGATGCTCATGTACTTAAATTATATTGTGCTGTTCAAATCTGCAATGGAATATTTGGCTGCGAAACACTGCATGTCATAAAGCATGGTCCTATGTTTTCATATTTGTTTTATAACATTTTGAGCTGGTCCTTGATACTTGATAGCTTTGTATCACTAGGTGTCCCATCACCTTGGGATGGTGGAAGGCAAGTTCCGATGTAACATCGCACTATCTAAGCTAACAACTAGCAGGTATCTGAAGGTATTCTCTCACATCTCTGCTTGGATCTATTTCTTTTGCTGTACATCAGGAAACAATCTCTGGTGAAGGAGGTTAAGCCTAAAATTGAGTGTCTGATCTAGAGGTGATCTCCTCTTCTAAGTTTGTCACTCTTCTTTCTATCTTTCTCTCTCTTACAAACACATACACACATTCAGCACTTCTTCCAGCATTTTGCTTTTGAAGAACACTAGTCCAGCCATGGGAAAGGAATATTTAAAGGGCTCCACTCAAAGATCACAGCTCTGTTCCTAAGGTTGCCATAAAAAAACCCCTTTCTTCTTGAGGAAGTAAACCACTAAACAGAGAGACTAAATGGATTTTCCAAAAGCACTGAGAGGTGAACAGCAGAACTCAAAACCCAGCCCAGAAATTTACTGCTCTGTATTTTGGCAGTTGTGCTACTTCCACTCCCTATATTTCAGATTTCCCCACTGAAGGAAGTTTCTGAATGTATGGTGTTCCTTCCCAAAACATTTTTCAGCACGGTGCTTTATGACTGTTTCTATCCTGGGATTTCCTGCAAAAAGAACAAGCTTCTACACCAACCTGCACCCCAAGAGTTTTTTCAATAAACTCCCAACAAATCCCTGTAGATCTCTAAGTATCTCATTGTCAGAAGCACAATAAATTTCTGCATAAAACCAGCAATACTTTGAATTACTGTCTGTCAATATTCTTATCTGCCAGCAAAAATGATAAAATAATCAATACTTTTCATTTTCAAAGAGTCTTAGTAATGAAGAGATAACATTTTCTTCTACTTTTTTTTTTTTTTTAGGGAAAAACTGTTGGCTTCAAATAATGCCATAATAACAATCCTTCACTTGGATGCCAAAATTACCAAAGAAACAAAGAGCCAGCTATGTGCCCTGGTGTAAATCTCTGTTGACTTCAGTGCTACGTGACCACATATCAATTCAGGTAGAACATAGTTGGACACCACCATGGAAGACCTGTCTGAAAATCTTAGTTTCACCACAAACTTCTAGCTTTAGGTACTTAAAAGTGTACAGACAACTAAGTTCATAAGCAAGGTAATAACCTTAGCTCTTCTGTCCTTACATCTGTCAAATAATGGGAAAAGTACCTTTTCTTAAACCTTACAGGAGTTTTCTGGCAACAGTCTTGCTCAGTATAATTGAATGTAGGTCAAGACAGCTAAACATTGGGAAGAAGATTCTAGTTGCCTATGCATAGTCATGTAGAGCAAGTTCTAACACACCTTAATCTCTGGGACACATGCATGGGACCTTCACCAATGACAGAAGACCTACAGGAGATACCCTTCTGGAGAGGCAGCAAGAGGCTGGGGGAAGGAGCAGGGGATGAGCTTAAAATGTCATGAGGTGCTAACACTCGGGTAAAAGACTTGTACCTTCAAACCATCCGTGGACACAAGAGCATGATTTAGTCACCAAAATGTAGGGAGTTTAATCTGGAGCTAAATACCTTCCTGGAACATTGATTAAACTCACTAGGAAACCATTTATCTTGCTAAATGTCTGTTGCATTAAGAGTTACTGTCACGTAGGAGTCTGAGGAGTGGCTGAGGGGGGGAACCCTCCCGTTGAGTCACGAGGTTCAGACAGGACCCCCTTGCTTTCTAAACTCCTTCTCAGAGAGGAGTCTAGGTGTGGCTAAGTCCAGTCTTAGTCTCAGACTTGGTCAACGGTTTATTGTCTAAGGACGGTATAGGTAGCCACCCATCAGAGTCAACGTTTGCCTGTCAGAGCCCTCTCAGGGCTTTCACTGAAACAGCTTTGCAAAGTCAATTAAGGCAACAGCGTTCATTTGACAACGTTATAAGTCCCGTCATGTTCAGCACACTGAACTTCACGATTACGGATTCACAAATAACATGCTGCACCCCCAGTCTAGTCGTGTTGCATGAACTATCACGGCCACACTTAAAGAGTCTGGTCGTGTTCAATGAGAACTACCACGGCTAGATTAATGAAGAGTGCAGTTTATTAGAGCAACAGACACACAAATTCTTTGGATTACCAGTGATAAATTCACTGTCTGCAAAGCACGTACAAATACCAAGACTATGAGTAACACTGCCGGCTATAAACACATTAAAAGATAATATAGCAACTCTAGAGAGATTTCCAAGTTTCCCGGGGAGGCACTTGGTATAACCAAGTGTTCGACTCTTACCCAAAGGTGTCCCGATGGGGGGGAAGAGAGGCTCAGCCCGTCGACTGATCCCAGAGGTCAGAGTGGTACACGATGGTGTCTTCCCTAACATTCTCTTTCTCTTAAGCCATTTTATACTCTCTTTCACCTTTCGGGTGGAGCTTGAGTGACTCTAGTCATACATACCTTTGTTTAGGATTGGTGTAAAGTTTTCTTGCTTTGCTTTTAAAGGTATAGGCTAGGAAAATTCAAAGCGCAAGCTCAGTGAGGGGTGGTTGCACCTTGGAGGCGGGTAGCTTTTGGGATGGAGGTGTGTTTTGGTATTATAACGAAGTTATAATGAGCAAAGTTCACCAAAAGGACAGCATTTTGCCAAAAACATGACAGGCTGTTGGCCCAGGATAGCAAATGTGCAGCTTACTGGTCACACACAATAACTTTGAGTTTGGTTCATGCAACATGACTAGACTGGGGGTGCAGCGCGTTTAAATTAACACTGTCGCCTTTACTCTGATGAATGGCTGCATATACAGTCCTTAGAAAATAACCGTTGACCAAGTCTGAGACTAGGACTGGACTTAGCCGCACCTAGACTCCTCTCTGAGAAAGAGTTTAGAAAGCAAGGGGGTCCTGTCTGAACCTCGTGACTCAACGGGAGGGTTCCCCCCACCTCAGCCACTCCTCAGACTCCTACGCGACACTAACTCTTAATGCAACGCTATGACAACCGTTAAGAGCTTTTTAGCAGGTAGAGGATTATGGGAGTCTTGCCAGTCGCGTGTCTGATCTGAGAGGGGTTTTAAAAATAGTAGAAAAATCACTTCAAAGGAGGATGTCAGAAAAGACATGGCCTGTCTTGTTTCTTAAAAGATGGACAAAGCTGAAGAGACTTTGCAACACTGTTTTCCCAATAACATACATTTATTTGTTTGCATTCATAGAAACCTATGGGAAAGGGCTGTGGGCTGACCTGTAGTTGGAACTTCCATTTTCCTCACCTTCTTTGTGAGTCTGCATGGTGGCTTATGTAAGGAAACACTAAAGTGACAGAGTGAATATTTCATATTCCTAACTTTAGAGCTTACCTGAAATCCTTTCAGTCTGCCTATGCAGGGAGCTACACCAATATGATAACCTGCCTACCTATTTTAATGATTCATTTTCTGATCAGAAAAGCCATATGCCACCTTTTTGTCCTCTCCGCAATGAAACCTAATGAGGGGAAATTCAAGGTATTGCAGAGGATTAGAAAGAGATAAAATTTTCAGATGCTCTGGATGAAAATTTGTAAAGTTGGCTGCAAATATCATTGCATAGCTGTCCTGGATTCAGCTGGGATAGAGTTAATTTTCTTCCTAGTAGCTGGTATAGTGCTGTGCTTTGGATTTTAGTATGAGAATAATATTGATAACACGCTGATGTTTTGGTTGTTGCTAAGTGGTGTTTACACTAGTCAAGGACTTTTCAGCTTCCCATGCTCTGCCAGGTGCACAAGAAATGGGAGGGGGCACAGCCAGGATAGTTGATCCAAACTGACCAAAGGGCTATTCCATACCATATGACGTCATGCCCAGTATATAAACCGGAGGGAGTTGGCCAGGGGGTAGCGATCGCTGCTCGGGGACGGGCTGGGCATTGGTCGACAGGAGGTGAGCGGTTGTATCAATTTTTTTTTCTTTTTCCCTCCCTTGGGTTTTGTTCCTCTCTCTCTCTCTCTCGTTGTTTTCCTTCTCATTACAATTCATTACTATTATTATTATTTTGTTCCAATTATTAAACTGTTCTTATCTCACCCCATGAGTTTTCTTACTTTTGCTCTTCCAATTCTCTCCCCCATCCCACTGGGGGGGAGTGAGCGAGCAGCTGCATGGTGCTTAGCTGCCGGCTGGGGCTAACCCACGACAGTCCTTTTTGGCGCCCAACGTGGGGCTCGAAGGGTTTGAGATAATAACAGATTAACCAGAGCATATTAAGGAATTTAGATCTGTTAGTAGTTGTGGGACACGATATTGATCCATCTGTTCTTAGCATTGGTTTACATGATCTGCACCATGCTCATTTTTTTGCTGTACATGTTAAAGATCGGTGTTGGTTTTTGCAGTTTGCTGTGCTCTGCTATGATTGGTGATGTTTTGCCTGGGAGATTTGTTATTAAAACAGTGACCTTGGGTTTATTTTGGTATCTAAGTGCTGTACTGAAACCGTTACTGTATGTCGGGTATCACCTTATGAAGACAATTCGCAATTATACTTCTTCCTCTGAGAGGTTTTTTATGGAGGAAATGCAGAATTGTACCTTCACTACTTTCTTCTACAATGCTTCCTCCTTCATTACAATAACTTTTCAGTATTTTGAACAACCTTGGGTAGTTAAGATACATCTATTGGTATTGCTTGGGAATATTGTTTTGGTTTTGTCTAAGGTTAGTAAGCAATTTAAGAATATCATCCAGAGATCTGCCCCAAGGCCAGATAGTTATGAGTGGCAGGGTGTGTGGGATAGCATGGGCAAATGCCTAAGTTATTGGGCACCTCCAGTGTTTTGGAACTTCACCGCTGAACAAGTGCAGAATCCTGAAAAATTAGTAGAATATCTGGAAAAAGTATGCTGTGACTCTGGCAATTCTAAGGAGACACAAATCACTGCAATGTGCTGGGGTCTGGCCCATGCCTACCGAGCCCTGTTCAACACTATTCAGAACACTCAAGGATCTGGTGACAAAATGACAGACACTACGGCTACTGTAGCCCCCCCTGCGACAGGCACTGCGGCTGCTCCAGCCTCCCCTGCAACAGGCACTGCGGCTGCTCCGGACAACTCTGTTACAAGCACTGCAGTCACACCAGCCCCCGCTGCGACAGATGATGCGGTTCAACCAGGGAACCAACCCATGTCAGTATCAGTCGCCCCTATACACAAGAAGAAATCCTGGAAGTGAAAGTCAGCTCGTTTAGAAAGGGAAGATGAAAGAGCAGGACCATCACAAAGAGAGGAAGAAGAAGAACTCGTGGACGAGATGGAAACCACCCGATCCCTATCCCTGAGTGAGCTGCGAGATATGCAAAAAGATTTCAGCCATCGTCCAGGCGAGCATGTTGTCACCTGGCTGCTCTGATGCTGGGATAGCAGGGCCAGTAGCCTGGAATTAGAGGGTAAGGAAGCCAAGCAGCTGGGATCCCTTTCTAGGGAAGGGGGCATTGACAAAGCGATTGGAAAAGGGGAACCAGCCCGCAGCCTCTGGAGGCGACTCCTGTCAGCTATGAAGGAAAGATATCCCTTCAAGGAAGATATATATCGCCCCGGGAAATGGACCACCATGGAGAAAGGTATCCAGTACCTGAGGGAATTAGCTGTGCTGGAAGTGATTTATGGTGACCTGAACGATGTGCGGTCACCCAAAGACCCAGATGAGGTCCAGTGCACAAGACCTATGTGGCAGAAGTTGGTACAAAACACACCACCGTCATGTGCCAACTCACTGGCAATACTGACCTGGAAAGACGGAGAGGGAACAATGGTGGATGAAGCGGCTAGTCAGCTCCGGGAATACGAAGAAAGTATCTCTTCCTCCTTTCTCTCAGCTGTGGAGAAACTGTCCCAGGAGTTCCAACGGTTCAAAGAGGATATGTCCTACTCCCCACCTGTACAGACCAGTGTCTCAGCTATTAGGAGTCAGCGTTCTTCTGCTCAAGAGAGAGGATATAGAGGGTACACACCATGGGGCACCCTATGGTTTTACTTGCGTGACCACGGAGAGGACATGAGGAAGTGGGATGGAAAACCTACCTCCACCCTAGAGGCACGGGTACATGAGTTGCAAGGAAAAACAATCACCAAAGGGGGTTCTTCCAGGAAAATTGCTGCTCTGGTTTCCAGTGGACAGTTCCCCAGACAGAGTAAAAGGGCTGATCTTACTCCTGATTTTAATGAAGGAACTCCTGACTCTTATATACAAGAAATGGGTCATGAATATTATGACCAGGATTAGGGGGGCCCTGCCTCCAGCCAGGTGGAGGAAAGGGACAACCAGGCTTACTGGACTGTGTGGATTCGATGGCCTGGCACATCAGACCCACAGAAGTATAAGGCTCTAGTAGACACCGCTGCACAGTGTACCCTAATGCCATCAAGCTATATAGGGGCAGAACCCATCTGTATTTCTGGAGTGACAGGGGGATCCCAACAGCTGACTGTATTGGAGGCTGAAGTGAGCCTAACTGGGAATGAGTGGCAAAAGCTCCCCATTGTGACTGGCCCAGAGGCTCTGTGCATCCTTGGCATAGACTACCTCAGGAGAGGGTATTTCAAGGACCCAAAAGGACCCAAGGTATAGCTGCCTTGGAGACGGAGGAAATTAAAGAGCTGTCTACCTTGCCCGGTCTCTCGGAGGACCCTTCTGTTGTGGGGTTGCTGAGGGTCGAAGAACAACAGGTGCCAATCGCTGCCACAACAGTGCACCAGAGGCAATATTGCACCAACCGAGACTCCCTGATTCCCATCCATAAGCTGATTCGTCGACTGGAGAGCCAAGGAGTGATCAGTAAGACTCGTTCACCTTTTAACAGTCCTATATGGCCAGTGCAAAAGTCTAATGGAGAGTGGAGACTAACAGTAGACTATCGTGGCCTGAATGAAGTCACGCCGCCCCTGAGTGCTGCCGTACCGGACATGCTGGAACTGCAATACGAACTAGAGTCAAAAGCAGCCAAATGGTATGCTACAAATGATATTGCTAATGCGTTTTTCTCAATCCCTTTGGCAGCAGAGTGCAGGCCGCAGTTTGCTTTCACTTGGAGGGGCGTTCAGTACACTTGGAATCGACTGCCCCAGGGGTGGAAACACAGCCCTACCATTTGCCATGGACTGATTCAGACAGCACTCGAACAGGGCGAAGCTCCAGAACATCTGCAATATATTGATGACATCATCGTGTGGGGCAATACAGCAGAGGAAGTTTCTGAGAAAGGGAAGAAAATAGTCCAGATCCTCCTGAAAGCCAGTTTTGCCATAAAACAAAGTAAGGTCAAGGGACCTGCACAGGAGATCCAGTATTTAGGAATAAAATGGCAAGATGGACGTCGTCAGATCCCAATGGATGTGATTAACAAAATAACAGCCATGTCCCCACCAACTAGCAAAAAGGAAACACAAGCTTTCTTAGGCCTTGTGGGGTTTTGGAGAATGCATATTCCAAATTACAGTCTGATCGTAAGCCCTCTCTACCAAGTGACCCGGAAGAAGAACCATTTCCAATGGGGCCCTGAACAATGACAAGCCTTTGAACAAATTAAACGGGAGATAGTTCATGCAGTAGCACTTGAGCCAGTCCAGGCAGGGCAAGATGTAAAAATATGTTCTCTACACCGCAGCCGGGGAGAATGGCCCTACCTGGAGCCTCTGGCAGAAAGCTCCAGGGGAGACTCGAGGTCGACCCCTAGGGTTTTGGAGTTGGGGATACAGAGGATCCGAGGCCCACTATACTCCAACTGGAAAAGAGATATTGGCAGCATATGAAGGGGTTCGAGCTGCTTCAGAAGTGGTTGGTACAGAAGCACAGCTCCTCCTGGCACCCCAGCTGCCGGTGCTGGGCTGGATGTTCAAAGGGAGCGTCCCCTCCACACATCATGCAACTGATGCAACATGGAGTAAGTGGGTTGCACTGATCACACAATGGGCTCAAATAGGAAACCCCAATCACCCAGGGATCTTGGAAGTAATTATGGACTGGCCAGAAGGCAAAGATTTCGGAATATTACCAGAGGAGGAGGTGACACGTGCTGAGGAGGCCCCACTGTACAATCAACTACCAGAAAATAAGAAATATGCCCTGTTCCCTGATGGGTCCTGTGGTATTGTAGGAAAGCATCGGAGGTGGAAAGCTGCTGTATGGAGTCCTATACAACAAGTGGTAGAAACTGCTGAAGGATACAGGGAATCGAGCCAAGTTGGAGAAGTGAAGGCCATCCAGCTGGCTTTAGACATTGCTGAATGAGAAAAGTGGCCAATGCTCTATCTCTATACTGACTCATGGATGGTGGCAAATGCCCTGTGGGGGTGGTTACAGCAATGGAAGCAGGGCAACTGGCAGCGCAGAGGCAAACCCATCTGGGCTGCAGCATTGTGGCAAGATATTGCTGCCCAGGTAGAGAACCTGGTTGTCAAAGTACGTCACGTAGATGCTCACGTACCCAAGAGTCAGGCCACTGAGGAACATCAAAACAACCAGCAGGTGGATCAGGCTGCTAAGATGGAAGTGTCTCAGGTGGATCTGGACTGGCAACATAAGGGTGAATTATTTATAGCTGGGTGGGCCCATGACACCTCAGGCCATCAAGGAAGAGATGCAACATAGAGATGGGCTCATAACTGAGGGGTGGACTTGACCATGGACACTATTGCACAGGTTATCCATGAATGTGAAACATGCGCTGCAATTAAACAAGCCAAGCGGTTAAAGCCTCTGTGGTATGGAGGGCGATGGCTGAAATATAAATATGGGGAGGCCTGGCAGATCGATTCTATCACACTCCCACAAGCCCGCCAAGGCTAGCGCTATGTGCTTACAATGGTGGAAGCAACCACCGGATGGCTGGAAACATATCCTGTGCCCCATGCCACCTCCCCGAACACTATCCTGGGCCTTGAAAAACAAGTCCTATGGCGACATGGCACCCCAGAGAGAATTGAGTCAGACAATGGGACTCATTTTCGAATCAACCTCATAGACACCTGTGCCAAAGAACATGGCATTGAGTGGGTATATCACATCCCCTATCATGCACCAGCCTCTGGGAAAATTGAGCGATACAATGGACTGTTAAAGACTACACTGAGAGCAATGGGTGGTGGGACATTCAAACATTGGGATACACATTTAGCAAAGGCCACCTGGTTAGTCAACACTAGGGGATCTGTCAATCGAGCTGGCCCTGCCCAATCAAAACTTTTACGCACTGTAGAAGGGGATAAGGTCCCTGTAGTGCACATAAAAAACATGCTGGGGAAGACAGTCTGGGTTACTCCTGCCTCGGGCAAAGGCAAGCCCATTCGTGGGATTGCTTTTGCTCAAGGACCCGGGTGCACTTGGTGGGTAATGCAAAAGGATGGGGAAGTCCGCTGTGTACCTCAAGGTGATTTGATTTTGGGTGAGAATAGCCAATGAACTGAATGGTATGATGTTATTTTCTATATAATACTGTATGTCATCACTGTTATGGTTACTATACACCATATCAATGGTATTTCAATAAGGATCACCCAGATTAGTGAAGAATGAACTTTGATGAAACCAAGCAAAGTTCAGTGGTGATGGAACCAGAACTGGCTTCAGCATGCAACAATCCAACACCACATACCATCTCTTCTGCCATGGAGGACTGTTATGACAGATGGAGCCCAAAGTCATGGACTAAATGAACTTAATAAACATTTTAGAAAGATGGCCCATAGACCAAGGGAATGATAACTGTGTGTACATATATATATATATATATATATATCAAGAGACAGGAAAAGTGGTGGTGAGTAATTGTATTAGAAAGAGTAGAACCTGGACATGACGTAAATGGTATAGAATAAGGGGTGGATACTGTCCTGGTTTCGGCTGGGATAGAGTTAATTTTCTTCCTAGTAGCTGGTATAGTGCTGTGCTTTGGATTTTAGTATGAGAATAATATTGATAACACACTGATGTTTTGGCTGTTGCTAAGTGGTGTTGACACTAGTCAAGGACTTTTTCAGCTTCCCATGCTCTGCCAGGTGCCCAAGAAATGGGAGTGGGCACAGCCAGGATAGTTGATCCAAACTGACCAAAGGGCTATTCCATACCATATGATGTCATGCCCAGTATATAAACCGGAGGGAGTTGGCCGGGGGGTAGCGATCGCTGCTCGGGGACTGGCTGGGCGTTGGTCGGTGGGTGGTGAGCAGTTGTATTTTTTTTTTTTTTTTCCCCTCCCTTGGGTTTTGTTCCTTTCTCTCTCTTGTTGTTTTCCTTCTCATTACAATTCATTATTATTATTACTATCATTTTGTTCCAATTATTAAACTGTTCTTATCTCACCCCATGAGTTTTCTTACTTTTGCTCTTCCGATTCTCTCCCCCATCCCACCGGGGGGGAGTGAGCGAGCCGCTGCGTGGTGCTTAGCTGCCGGCTGGGGCTAAACCACGACAATAGCCCTTGACCATTATTTTTAATCTTTCATTGACAAGGAAAAGCTTGCTGGGAGTTGGGACTTGTTATCTTTGTTTTATGGGCCACTGGTCTTGAAAAGAGCTAAAATCCCAAAGACAAAAAAAGAAATCCTGTAAATATCTTGGTTGCTCAATGTTTTCTTTTAGTCTCCCTTTCGCAGATAATTTGGCCTAGCTTGCCAGTAAACTTAGATAGCAGAATTGCTAACGAGCTTTCTTTATTTGACCTAATCATTAGAGTAAGAATGCTTTGCCTGTGTTAAATCCTTGGTTAGCTGAGATAGTTGTAATGAAGATAGATAAAAGGAATTCTTCAGGCCCTGTGTCCCTGGAAAGGGCTGATAAGGAGAAACTACACAAGAACCACCTGATTTTGGATATGTAAGGAAAGTATGAGCAAGACAAAGATGGACTGAGCATGCGTAAAGACAAAGTTCAGTCAGCGGTCAGAGTGATGAAGACTACTGACTTCCTCCAACGACCACCAGAGGATCCCTAACGACCACCTAAGGACTTAAGTACGCCTGCGTCGGGGACATTTACATATATTAATGAGTTCCAAGAAATCTCATGTTTATATAAATTAATCTTATGAATATGTATATTTTGCAACATATAACCTCTGTGATCTTGCTTGTTTGTCGGAGCACTTGTGGCGGAGCGATCCCCAGTGCTGCCCAGCGCTGCAATAAAGAATACCTGCTTAATAGTCATCCCGACTATTGAGTTCTGATTTCGGCTTTTCACGGAAACAGTTTGGCGACCCAGATGGGACCCGCTCTGCTCGGCTGCAGGACCCGCTGAGAACAGGACTCCCTAGGGTACCCCCGGGATTTCCCGGAGGGACTCCTCGCCTCAATCGGATCACTGCGGGAGCAGACAAGGACCATCTAAAGGAAAAAGGTATTCTTTAAATCTTTTCTGTTTTGGAATTTGGGACCGGTCATTTGGAAGGTTCTCATAAGTCGTAGGAGACGTCCTACGCTGAGCGCCGTATACCAGGCTACTAGTGCCTGAGGGTATACATTTGGTATTTAGTACGTTGGTACAGGCACGGGTTAAGCCTTGTACTTCTGCATGAACGTGCTTTTTGGTATTGGTACACTCATGAAACCCGCATGAGTTTGTACTGTTGGTGGTACGTTGGTACAGGCACGGGTTAAGCCTTGTACTTCTGCAAGAACGTGCCTTTTGGTATTGGTACACTTATGAAACCCGCATGAGTTTGTACTGTTGGTGGTATGGATTTACTGGCACCAAACTCGGATATTGGTTTATTGGTATTGAATTTGGATATATTCGTTAGGCACTGCGAAATCGGCAACTAAGCGTGAATGAGCTGAGTTAACTCTGGTGTGACTGGTGAGTGACTGAAACACAGTGTGACTGCAAAGTGAGTGTGGAAAACCTGGAGACCTGTGCGTCTCATCCTGAAAATGAATGTGAACCGCTTTTCCTTGTGAATTGTTTATTCAATGTGAGAATTGTGGAACGTGGTCAGAGTGGGAGAATAAAGCGCGACAGGTTGAGGTTATTAAAATAATCTGTGGGAGAATAACAGAAGTACAGAATCAATAAGGTAGAATGGGGGGACAGCAAAGTGGTGGTATTGTAAAGAAAAGCCCCCTAGGATGTATCTTAGCACACTGGAAAGAGATAGGGGGACCACCAGGTGGGAGTGTGAATAAGAAAACATTAATCAAATATTGTGATCAGTGGTGGCCCCTGTACAAATTAGAAGATGGTGAAAAATGGCCTTTGAACGGAACTTTGAAGTATAATACTTTGTTGCAACTAATGTTATTTTTGTGGCGGGAAGGAAAATGGGATGAGGTGGTTTATGCAGATATGTTTTTCACTCTGCGGAATCACCCTGAGTGGCAGAAAGAGTGCGGAATTAATTTGGCGCCCCAGGACCCTATGGTCTTGGCGATAGAAAAGGAGAGAAATAAGCAAAATAGGATATTGAAAAGGTGTTGCTCGGCGTGTAGCATTGGACAGAGATGTTTGAAAGTTGGTTCGCAGAATGAAAGGTTAGAGGATTATTTGCCTCCGCTAGAAAGGGAAGGTGATAGAGAAGGAGATGCGGGTGCTGTTGGGAGAGAAGAGCCGGAGATGAGAGAGAGAGAGGAAACAGATATTAGGTTTTCTCCCATAACCACCAGGACCCGAAGCAAAGTGGGACCTGCGATACAGGCTCCCTTAAGACAAGCGATGGGAGTGGGAGGACCTGTTAGAATTAAAGTACCTTTCACTTTAGCAGACTTGGACAGCTGGCGAGTTACTGCAGGGAGTTATCGGGACGACCCTGAGAGGGTTGCTAAAGGATTTGAATTGATTGTGAAAACCCAGGACCCTGACTGGGAGGATGTGGATGCAATGCTGGATGCAGTGTTCAGTGAATCAGAAAAACAGATGGTTGTGAGAGCAGCTAGGACTCAGGTGCAGGCTCTGGTGCTGGCTGGGACTCTGCCAGGAACAGTGGATAATCATGTTCCAATTACAAATCCCGGCTGGGACCCTAACCAGACGGGAACCAGGAATTTACTAGGGCGGTACAGGGAATGGATTGCGTACGGAATAAGAAATGCTGTCCCAAAATCAGTAAATTGGTCTAAGCTGTATGAGATAAAACAAGATAAAAAGGAGTCACCTACTGACTTTTTGAATCGGCTAAAGGAAGGAATGCGGAAATATACTCCTTTAGACCCTACCTCTCAAGAAGGTAAAAGTCAGCTAATATTTCTGTTTCTGGGACAGTCGGTGGATGATATTAGAAGGAAATTACAGAAAGTGCAAGGGGCAGATGCAAGGGACTTGGAAAGGTTATTGGAAACTGCTTGGCAAGTGTATCGGAATAGAGATAGTCGAAAGGAAAAACAAATGGGTAAAACAATTGCTAATGCTACAGTAGCTGCTTTGCGCACCGTAGAAGGTCAGATACCCCCTCGGAGCAACAGCAATGAGGGGAGAGGAGTTATGAGAAGTGGTGCAAGTGCCCCACTTAGAGGGAAGAGAGGAAATCAACCCCTCTTGAGAGATCAGTGCGTCTATTGTAAACAACTGGGGCACTGGAAAAAAGATTGCCCGAGACTGGGCAAACCGGTGATGGTAGCCAACACGGAAGAAAATTGATGGGGACCAGGGGAATCTTCCCTAGCAGAACCCTTGGTAAAAATTCAGCTAGGGAAAGAAGAAAAACCTGTAGAATTTTTAATAGATACAGGTGCCACATTTTCAGTATTAAATCAGACTTTATTGCCCGTGAGTAAACAAACTGTTAACATTGTGGGAGCAACAGGGCAGGTTGAGAGGGCTTTCTTTCTAAGACCATTGAAATTTAAAATTGGAAAAAGTGTAGGGATTCATAAATTCCTCTACTTGCCTGAAGCTCCTAGACCACTTTTGGGAAGGGACTTATTAGAACAATTGAATGCTGAAATAAGATTTAAAGATGGGGAAATCGAATTTAAAATACCAGAAGAAAACCACATTGAAATTTTAAGTTTGGCTCTCACTGAACCCCAAGTTAGAGAAGAAGAAATTATGCAGGAAATAAAAGACCAGGTATACCCAGGAGTATGGGCCTCGGGAATACCTGGAAAAGCTAAAAATGCGGAATTGGTTGTTGTTAAACTCAAAGAAGGAGCACGACCCATTAGGGTGAAACAATATCCTTTGAAATTGGAAGATAGACGAGGAGTGAAACATATTATAGATGAATTTATAAAATTCGGATTATTGACTGAATGCTCTTCAGAGTACAACACTCCCATTCTGCCTGTCAAAAAGCCTGATGGCAAAACCTACCGATTGGTGCAAGACCTACGAGCAATAAATCGGATAGTTGAAGATTTGCACCCGGTAGTGGCAAACCCATACACTTTATTGACCAGTTTAAAAGAAACCTATGAATGGTTCACAGTACTAGATCTGAAAGATGCATTCTTTTGCCTCACCTTGGCCCCTGAAAGCCGCAACTTTTTTGCCTTTGAGTGGGAAAACCCTGATTCAGGACGGAAAACCCAACTAACCTGGACAGTGTTACCTCAAGGATTTAAGAATAGCCCCACAATTTTTGGAAATCAATTGGCTAAAGAATTAGAGGTCTGGGAAAGGCCTCCAGGAAATGGTACCCTTTTGCAATATGTGGATGATATTCTGATAGCTACGGAAAAAGAAGAAGAATGTAAGGAATGGACTGTGAGTTTGTTAAATTTTCTTGGACTAAGTGGTTATCGAGTATCGTTGCAGAAAGTCCAGATCTTGAAAAAAGAAGTAATCTACTTGGGATTTGTGATTTCTAAAGGACAGAGACAGCTCGGGAATGACCGAAAAGAAGCCATTTGCAGGACCCCAGAACCGACCACAGTAAAAGAGCTGCGAACCTTTCTGGGAATGACAGGTTGGTGTCGATTATGGATTTATAATTATGGACTTTTAGTTAAACCCTTGTACGAACTGTTGAAAAATAGTCAGACACAGTTAACATGGACTGATGAAGCCAAGAGGGCATTCAAAGAATTGAAATTGGAATTAATGAGAGCTCCAGCTTTGGGCCTGCCAGACATAACAAAGCCCTTCTGGTTGTTCTCATATGAGAGACAAGGAGTGGCTTTGGGAATTCTAGCCCAGAGGCTGGGTCCTTATAAACGAGCAGTAGCATATTTTTCCAAACAATTGGATGAGGTGAGTAAAGGATGGCCGGGATGCCTTCGGGCAGTTGCCGCTGTTGTTTTGATCATTCAAGAAGCTCGAAAATTTACCTTGGGACAAAAGATGGTTGTGCATACTTCCCATGCTGTAACTTCCGTTTTGGAACAAAAAGGAGGACATTGGCTGTCACCATCAAGGTTTCTGAAGTATCAAGCAGTCCTGATGGAACAGGACGATATTGAAATCGTTACATCCGCTGTAATTAACTCCGCTTCTTTTCTAAGTAATAAGCAGGAAATGAAGACTGTTGTACATGATTGTATAGAAACCATTGAGACCGTATACGCAAGCAGGCCTGACCTGAAGGATGAGCCACTGGAAGAAGCTGACCACGCTTGGTATACCGATGGGAGTAGTTTTGTAAAGAATGGAGTTCGAATGGCAGGATATGCTGTGACCACCACAGATCAGGTGGTGGAAGCAAAGTCACTCCCTAAAGGCACATCTGCACAACGAGCCGAAATAGTTGCCTTAGTGAGAGCACTGGAGCTTGCCAAAGGATTGCGCGTGAATATATGGACAGATTCAAAATATGCCTTTGGCGTAGTGCATGCTCACGGAGCAATTTGGAAGGAGCGAGGACTCTTAACCGCTCAAGGGAAAGGTATAAAACACGCTGATATAATACTGCGACTTTTAGAAGCTGTGCAACTTCCGTCAGCAGTGGCGATTATGCACTGCAAAGGACATCAGAAAGGTAACACTGACAGGGAAGTGGGAAATAAGTTGGCTGATTATGAAGCAAGGCAAGCAGCGGAACAAGGTGAGATACTAAGTTTAATTCCTGAAAAATCTTTGCCACTACCTGAATCAGCTGAATACGATGAAAAGGATCAGAAGTTAATTACTGACTTAGAGGCTAAAATTGGCCTATCAGGATGGGCAGTGTTAAAAGATAACAGGATAATAATCCCCTTTAGACTACTGTGGGCACTGACAAAGACTGAACATGATAAAACTCACTGGGGAACTGAAGCTCTGTATAACTCTCTCACTAAGCAGATAGTGGCTAGAAATTTGTTTCAAACTGTGAAAAGTGTGGTTGATAGGTGTGAGACATGTTTGAAAAATAACCCAAAGGTAGAAAATCGTGTAAAATTTGGAAGCATAGGCAAAGGAAATGTTCCAGGTCAAAACTGGCAAATAGACTTTTCGGAGCTCCCTAGAAAAGGGGGGTATAGGTATCTGTTGGTGTTAACAGATACCTACTCTGGATGGCCTGAAGCTTTCCCTTGCAGAACAAATAAAGCTCGAGAAGTAACAAAAGTTTTATTAAGAGAAATTATTCCTAGGTTTGGAGTGCCAGAAGTTATCTCCTCTGACAGAGGGCCACACTTTGTGTCACAGGTAGTTCAGCAAGCTAGTAAGTTTTTAGAAATTAATTGGAAATTGCATACAGCCTACCGCCCACAAGCAAGTGGACAGGTAGAGAAAATGAACCATATGATAAAAACACAATTGAGCAAAATTTGTCAGGAAACCAACTTGAGATGGGATCAGGCCCTCCCAATTGCATTATTGAGACTTCGAACTAAACCAAGGACTAAAGAGAAATTGAGTCCCTTTGAGATTTTATATGGGAGACCATTTCAAACCAGATATCGAGGGCAAGATCTCACCCAAGCAGGGGAAATTAGCTTACGGCAATATCTAATAGCATTAGGAAAACAATTACAAGAAGTAAATAAATTAGTGGTATCTACCAGAGCGTGGGGTTTAGATTCTCCGGTGCACTTGTTTAAACCTGGGGATTGGGTTTATGTTAAAAATATTTCAGGTGACCCTCTTGAAGAGAAATGGAGTGGCCCTTTTCAAGTTCTGCTCACAACCTACACTGCAGTTAAGCTTGAGAAGCACGCTGCGTGGATCCACTATTCGAGAATTAAGAAAGCACCTACTGGACCATGGAAATCTCAGCCTACGGGACCAACGTCCGTAAGATTGACCCGAAAGTAGTTTTACTGATGCTGCTATGCGCTTGTTTACTAGTGTGTAAAAGTTTGTGTGAAAAGGATGCTAACAATTTAATGTTAGAGCTCATTCAAGGATTTGGTAAAATGCGAAATTTGACAAGTGTAACTGCTTGCCTCCCAATTCCTCAATCTGCAGGCCAACCTATCCCATGGGGAATCATACCTGTGAATTTGACAATGCTAGAATATTATGACAAAATGACCCAAGAATTAAATAAGGCTGGAGTAAGATACTATTTAGACCAGAAAGGAGACTGCAGGGATAGAGTTTTGAATGTACTACAAGATCCAGTGACCATAGGAAACAAAACTATAATTGCTAAACCAAGAGGAGGAAAATGTCCTAAAGATTATAGCGAAAAGGACTTTGGCTTTGTATCAGGAGGAGGAACTGCCCTGGGTAAACTAGTAATGTGTATTTTTGATTCAATTCAGGAAGGGAAAAAGGTAAAATCACCTGAATGCGAGAAACTTAGACAGCCTCCCAAAACTTGGGTTAAGCCAGTAGAGGGATTTTGGAAGTATATAGGAAATAACGCCTGGTGCATTGATTGGAGCATAAAGGCAATGTCTGATACTAGTAGGACAAATTGGAGGTGCCCCACAAAGGTAAATCAGTCTTTGATCAATGTTCTCAATTCCACTTTGGAATTACAGCAGAAATGCGCTCAAAATCATTCCCAAGAATGTAGGCAAAAGATTCCTTCTCCTGGCTACACTGTGTGGGTAACATCAGATGGATATTGGACTACTCGATTAAAACTAGGATCAACAGGGAGACAAGTAACCCTAGGACTTCTGACACTCTGCCCGACTTGGAAGCAAAGTCCAATTAAAACCACTTATTGGGGAAAAGTAAAACGAGAACCGGAAGGCGATTCATGGGCAGGACCTACCTCTGCTGTGGAATTCAGCTGGGGAATTCAAAGTTTTTTGTTACCAGGACTAATGGCATTAGAAAATAGAATACTGATAGATAATTTGACTTGGCAAGTAGAAGCACTATCAAGAGCTACCCAGAAAGGGTTTCAAATTATTAACAGGCAGGTTCAAGCAAATACTAAGATGACCATACAGAATAGGTTAGCATTAGATTTACTATTGATTAAAGAACAAGGGGTATGTGGATACTTAAAACTAGATACAGAACATTGCTGTGTCCACATACCCAATGTGACTGATGATTTGCAAAGACAGTTAGATGAGATGAAAAGAGTAGCAAAAGATAGTAAAGCTCTCCGAGAGACTGCAGAAAATAATTGGCTAAATAAAATTCTGCAGACCCTAGGAGGATGGTCACTGAAAGGATGGCTGGCTACATTATTAGAAGGGCTAATTGTTATGATAATAATTGTTATCATCCTTGCCATTTGTGTTGGCTGTGTAAAGCGAATAATTGAAAGAAATATGTGGAAGTAGTAATGACTTTTAATTTAGAACCTTTGTAAAAGAATTTACAAAGTTTAAAGAAAAGGGGGGAATGAAAAGAGCTAAAATCCCAAAGACAAAAAAAGAAATCCTGTAAATATCTTGGTTGCTCAATGTTTTCTTTTAGTCTCCCTTTCGCAGATAATTTGGCCTAGCTTGCCAGTAAACTTAGATAGCAGAATTGCTAACGAGCTTTCTTTATTTGACCTAATCATTAGAGTAAGAATGCTTTGCCTGTGTTAAATCCTTGGTTAGCTGAGATAGTTGTAATGAAGATAGATAAAAGGAATTCTTCAGGCCCTGTGTCCCTGGAAAGGGCTGATAAGGAGAAACTACACAAGAACCACCTGATTTTGGATATGTAAGGAAAGTATGAGCAAGACAAAGATGGACTGAGCATGCGTAAAGACAAAGTTCAGTCAGCGGTCAGAGTGATGAAGACTACTGACTTCCTCCAACGACCACCAGAGGATCCCTAACGACCACCTAAGGACTTAAGTACGCCTGCGTCGGGGACATTTACATATATTAATGAGTTCCAAGAAATCTCATGTTTATATAAATTAATCTTATGAATATGTATATTTTGCAACATATAACCTCTGTGATCTTGCTTGTTTGTCGGAGCACTTGTGGCGGAGCGATCCCCAGTGCTGCCCAGCGCTGCAATAAAGAATACCTGCTTAATAGTCATCCCGACTATTGAGTTCTGATTTCGGCTTTTCACGGAAACAGTCTCAGAATAACAGGGCTGAAAAAGCTCTGGTAGTAAGTCAGTTGGGAAAGAGAAATGGACAACAGAGACACACAGATCACGGAGTGTGAGGATGATAGAGAAAAGTGCTATTAGTGTTTCTGGCAAGGAATAGTGATTTCTTCATCAGTGGAAGGCATCCTTGTGAAATAAAGAGTCATGCAAAGTATTTATTTATTTATTTACTCATTTATTTTGATGTTGACCTAATTCAGAGTGACATGTGCTTTCTTTCTTTAAAACCAGTTAGATGAGAAGTGAGATGTGTCCTGGTTTTGGCTGGGATAGAGTTAATTTTCTTCCTAGTAGCTGGTATAGTGCTGTGTTTTGGATTTAGTATGAGAATAATATTGATAACACACTGATGTTTTGGCTGTTGCTCAGTAATGTTGACACTAGTCAAGGACTTTTCAGCTCCCCATGCTCTGCCAGGCGCACAAGAAGCTGGGAGGGGGCACAGCCAAGACAGTTGATCCAAACTGACCAAAGGGCTATTCCATACCATATGACGTCATGCTCAGTATAGAAACTGGGGGGAGTTGGCTGGGGGGTAGCGATCGCTGCTCGGGGACTGGCTGGGCATCGGTCGGCGGGTAGTGAGCGGTTGCATCACTTGGGGTTTTTTTGTTCTTCCCTGGGTTTTGTTCTTCTCTCTCTCTCTCGTTTTCCTTGTCATTACTATTACTATTATTATTATTATTATTATTATTATATTATATTATATTTCAATTATTAAACTGTTCTTATCTCAGCCCACGAGTTTTCTTATTTGTGCTTTTCTGATTCTCTCCCCCATCCCCCTGGGAGGGGGGAGGGTGAGTGAGCAGTTGTGTGGTGCTTAGTTGCTAACTGGGGTTAAACCACAACAGATGAGAAGTTTTGAAACACATTTTCAGCGAAAGGTTGCTATGTTTCCTTTTTCTTTTACATATATTATAATGTCTGGTATGAATATTGATATCTGAATATCTCAGTCTTTGATGTATTCATCTACATAGCTCCTCTTCTGCTACTGGCTCCACACACACCCCCAACCTCTGAAAAGGAAAAACAGTGGAGATAAAGAAAGAAGGACAGTGGAGCTAATCTGCCTTTAAGTGGCTTCATACCTGAGCTGTCAGGTTTCTCAGATGAGGGCTTTTAGGGATCCAGGACCGTGGAGTGGGGATGAGAGCTTCAACTCATGCTACCCTTTACAGAGAGCACAAATGTTGTGTGACACTTTACTGAAGACTGATCTATTAAGACCAGCAGAGCACTCCGAATTATATGCGGCACAACTTAGTGCAAATAATATGTGATGTAAAAGTCATTTATGTTTCATTCCTTCTGTTTATGTGGGTTTCAAATGAGAGCCCTTGCACTGACAATATTTTATATCGTATTCATTTCCCTGATTTTAGGAATGAAGCCTATTCTTTTTTATCTAATGCTTGACACTAACAGCAAAACTTGCACCAGTCTTAAAAAGTTAAAGTTGTTGGAAGTTGAAGAAAGTTAAATTCCACTTCTGCCTGGAGAGCTCCGGTTCTCCAGTTACACTTAAAGTTTCAGTTTGTTCTTTTCATTGACATCTTTCACAGAAGTGGGGCATATGTTTATTTATTTATTTCACTGAAAACAAGCTAATTAGCTCAGCTCATATATGTGAAGAACAAGCAGAAGTTTTGTTGGGAAGTAGGTATGCAAGGTGAGCATTAAATTCCATTACTTCACCTTATAGTGAAAATCTAGTGTCTGAAATCCACCGGGATTTTACAGTGAGAGTTTTAAGGTATGTTAACTACCCCATAGTAAGGATTTACAAGAAAGACCAAAGCAAAACCAGCAAATGGGATAGGAAGGTGACATTATACTCAGTGCACAGAAGCAAAAGGGTTGCTAGTTCATAGAATTGTCAATATTTTTGACACAGATAATTCTGAAAACATCCACCAGTTTGATATCCATATGGACCTAATGAGATTCGACACAGTAGACCCCCTTGAACTTCCATCCCTAGAATGTTTTCACCTTGCCTTTTGGATGTGCTCACAAGGGAGACATGTTGGTCCTTTCATGTCAGACCTTAATTGGAGCCTGTATTCCCTTCCTCACTGCATCTGTTTCACTAGGGACTTTCATCAGAAGAAGTAAAGGGCTTTTTCACTCTCTCAGCCCCCTTTAATACAGAGCATTCAGCTCCCTCTACAAAGTGTCTTCATTTTTTTTCCCCTGTTTTTTAGTTCTTCCACTCATTCTACTATTGAAATGTTGTCTTTGTGCAGTCTGTCCTCTGTATTAACTTCTCCTTGTGCGTGGTTCTGTCTGCTCCTATGTGAATTTGCATTGGAGGGGAGAGTGAGGGCTCAGGCTTCCTTTTGCATTTCATTCTGGCTTTCTACATTTATGAACGTATTTTCCATCAGCATTGTATAATGTGGGAGATTTTCATCTTTCCTCTTTTTGGCTGTTCTCCACATCTATTCCTGAACCTTCATCTCTGTTCCCCACATTTTTCAGACCCAGAGATCCACTTTTTTTATTACACCAAATCTCTCCACTTCAGTCCCACTTGCCTTATCACTTTTGCTTTGTGAGTCCTTTTCAGTGAGTACTCCTTCTTTTCCCTGTACCCTTTGTTCATTTACTTTCTTTTCTCCCTTGTTAACTGCCACACACAAAGCCATCTTTCAGTAGACAGAATGGTCCCTATCGGTCTGATAATTGTGTTGGTTGTACTCATAAAAATGTTATTAGGAACCAGAAGATTTGACCTTGCTTGGTGTTTCTCAGTCACTGTTGTGGCTCAGATTTTGGATCTCAGCTGAGCAAATCATGTAAACCTCTGCTGTTTTCTGCAAGACTGCTATTGCAGTTGATTTGATTCAATTCGATTTGATCCAATTCGACTCTACTGTAGAGTACTGTAATTCCCATAGTACCACAGTGTTTAATGCCTTCCAATACCACAGAGACCAACTAATGTCTACCTCCTAAGGGTGATCCTGCTTCTCAGCTTCACTGGTGTCAACAGAAACTAAAAGTGCTTTGTTTTGGTCAAATCCTATGCTGAATTATGATCTTCTGTGCAACCATATATGCCTGCAAACTGTAGCCAGAAACAACTGTGCACATGTAATAGGCTAATTTTATCAACTGCTTTCTTACAAACTGTTTAAGAATTCAGTTGTATGAAACCAAAATAATAATATGATTACAATGTTGAAGATAAATCTATCATCTGCAAGCCAAAAGGTTTTGCCTTATCCATATTTCTCCAGTGCTTGGACTGCAATATAGGATTTTGAACTTAGCTATGTCATTGTAAGCCATAATGTAAAGTACATGATCATGTTTAGAATACAGCTTGAATTTCAGTAATGTTTTCAAAATTTAACTCTTAACTGACTGTTTCAAAAACTGCAATAAACAATTTTATAATGATTGAGTTCTGAATACAGCCTTTAATAACACTGAGATGTTGAGAGACAATCTGATTTTACTAGGTTTTACCATGCCTGTTAGGAAAATCACTTTCAAATTCATAAAATGAATGAATTTCATAAAATCCATAGGAAATTTATTTTAGACATATATCCTTGTTTCAGCTGGGATAGAGATAATTTTCTTCCTAGTAGCTGGTATAGTGCTGTGTTTTGGATTTAGTATGAAAATAATGTGATAACACACTGATGTTTTGGCTGTTGCTAAGTAATGTTGACACTAGTCAAGGACTTTTCAGCTTCCCATGCTCTGCCAGGCGCACAAGAAGCTGGGAAGGGGCACAGCCAAGATAGTTGAACCAAACTGACCAAAGGGCTATTCCATACCATATGATGTCATGCTCAGTATAGAAACTGGGGGGAGTTGGCCGGGGAGCAGCAATCGCTGCTTGGGGACTGGCTGGGTGTCGGTCAGCGGGTGGTGACTGGTTGCATCACTTGGGTTTTTTTCTTGGGTTTTGTTCCTCTCTCTCTCTTGTTGTTTTCATTACAAATTATTATTATTATTATTATTATTATTATGTTCCAATTATTAAACTGTTCTTATCTCAACCCATGAGTTTTCTTACTTTTGCCCTTCCGATTCTCTCCCCCATCCCACCGGGGGGGGAGGGTGAGTGAGCAGCCGTGTGGTGCTTAGTTGCCGACTGGGCTAAACCACGACAACGTATAATTTAACACTTATTTGAAAAGATTCAAATAGTTACTTGTAGGAAAGAGAAGCAAAAAAGGCTCAATTCTAAAATTGTGTTCAGCATTTATCGCAGAAGAAAGAGCCAAAATAGAGCCCACCACTCTTGAGACTCTAAGATAGCTAGATAGATCTGACTATTCATTTAGATTGCATTACAGATCAAAGCATACCTTCCGAACTGGGTGTAAAAAAAGGTTCCTGTTACAAGAAGGTGCACTCTGATAATAAAATTTAATAATTACTTTTCTAAAGTGCCTTCCTCACCCAATTAACAGGCCATTACTGTCAAACACTTAGGACTTAACAGGTTATGTAGCATAGTGTAGTGAACTGAGTAAGAAACGGAATGCAAGAATTTTTCCGGCCAGCCTGATTTTGTAGCATCAGTAGTGTCCTGTACATTTACTATCATGGCACTTGTGCTACCCAAAGTTGCTTGACCCTAAAATCCAGATGCAGGATGAGATGAGCCAAACCTCCAGACCAAATCAACCAAGGCTGTTTGGAAAGATTCATTGCTGTATGCAAAGACAGTCTGGTGGGACTACACATACACTACTGTCTAGAAAGATGTGCACAGATGAGAGATTCAATTGCCCGAATTTTGCAAGGACAGGTATAGTAACTCTGTTTTGCTTAGTGAAGCAGGCTTCTAGAGACTCTTCCAACCAGGAGCACACATTGAACTAGTCCTCAAGACTTGCTTTAGCTGGCTGTTTTCAGTGGGAACAGCTGGACTCAGAGCTTTCTGAAAATTTACTCTTTGTGATAACAGCCAAACATTTCTGATAATCTAGTCAATACTTTAATTTGGCACAATGTTTGTGTAACTATTATGAACAATAATTAACACAAAAAACTCCAACATGAATGACTTTTGAACATTAAGAATTTTTTTAAGTCCTGCAAGAAAGTTAATATCCATGAAAGGCAGAAGCTGAGGCTCAGATAGAGCCCAGCTTTTGAACAAATAACAGAGCCTCCTCTGCTTTGGGGAGAGATGAAGGAGAATGGGTATCCTGAAAGAAGTCCCAGTGGAAAGTCACATTGTTCTGAGTAAGACTTTCTAGAATAAAAAAATCACAAAGAAAATCAGATGTGTTCATGATCCAGCTTAGACCAGCATTGGAAACACTCCCTAAAAAGATTTTTTGTATAACTCAGTTAGTTTCTCATTTGTTGTTTGAAAACAAAATGCCTAAGTTATTTTTTCTTAAAAAAAAAATCTCCCTTTGTTTCAGCACCTTCTGCCTAAGCACTTCAGCATATTGCATTATGCACACTGTGAAATTTGGGTGTGTAAATCTTCCCAAGAGTCCTTGGTTTTTTGTTTATAAAAAATAGAGTGTAAGGGGACATAAAACGTAAGTGAATCAAGCCCTCAGCTAGCATTTAATTGATAAGAACTAAAGCTAATATTAGATAACAAATAAATGGTCTGTTGCACAGGCTTTTAATTAAACACCAAATTAATGCAGTAATGACCTACTGGAACTAACAGCCAGAAATGCTTTACTGCAGGCAAGCATCTGGAATGTTTCACCTTTTTGTTTTTCTTCCCTCCTGTACAAATACATTGAAAAGACATACATTCATTTTTAATACTTAGTCTGGAGGGCTTCTGTTTTGTCCTTTACCCTGTCTGAAACCCTGACCTCGCTGGACACCAAACAGTCTTTGCCCATGCCTCTTTCCTGATAGGCATAGCAAACAAATGGTAAGTTGGTGTTCCTCTCTCTTCCCCCTCCACACCCCCCTTCTGTATCATTATCTAGTTGAAACTCAGCCCTGTACACCTTGGGTGATTACACACTGCCCGAAAGATTAATTGCAGACAGTACTTTGGATAATGGTCTCAGGTAAGAAGCCTACCACGCTGTGGAGAAGGCACAGGAATCAATACATTTCTTTATCTGTACAAGTCCATGTCTATAAAAGTGCTTTCAATCATATGCCAGAATATCTGAGAAGTGCAGGAGATTAACTCTGCTCAGACCCACTCAAAAGGCTTTCTGTCAGTCCTCTCTCCAAGCCAAAATATGCAAGAGAGTCTTTAAGGGGGCCTTAGTCATACCTTGTCATCCTCTGCCATGCTGTTGTATGAAGTTATCTTTGTACTACAAAGTAAACTTGTGTGGCTATTAGTATATATATGAGTTACTGACTCTGGATTCAACCCACCTGGCTCTGGACATTGAACTGAGTCAGGTCCGTAGTCTCCCTGGTTTCCTCTGCAGTCGGTGGAGAGAGATATCCACCTCCCTCCAGTGGCTGGTGCAAACACTGGGTGAGCTCCACCTCTCCTGGCAGTGCCTTGCTCTCCCCATGGGATGCAGAAGGGTCCTGTGTGGCCCATCCCAGCTAAATACTGATGGTTATACTAGATGTGTCAGGGCCTACATGTCTTTCCAAAAAAGCCTAATAATTTTGTGATTATTAAAGTAGATTTATGCTCTAGAGATCCAACTTCTAGGACAGTCTCATCCCAGTTTCAATCCTTTCTAGTTTCTGTGCTTAACAAAAAGGAGATCCCCATGTGGAACAGGTACATTCATCTGCCCCATTGCAACACCGTTTGAGTTCAAACATCCATGTAAGTGTATGCGGTAAGAACTGAGGCAATACCACTGCTTCAGCTGTTATCTTACTAATTATGGTCTGAACGATAGAGGAATTGAAGGGACAAGTCTTCAATTTTATTCTCACAGTTCACATAGGATTTAATGAAAGTTAGGTGCATAAATTATTCTAAGGACTTGGAACTAAACTCAATGTCTCACAGACCGTGTGCAGCACTGAAGATGTGAACCATATCTATCTAAACACATTACTCCTTAGACCGCATTTTCTCTTCAGAAGGGATTTTCTTTCACCAGGTTTTGCCTCTTTATTTATCTATGGGCTACACAGGCTGGGATAGAAACAGAATCAATCTTACATTCAGCATCTCTGGTGTTCTCATCTTCAGATTTCAAATTCATCAGGCTACACTGAAAAAAATGTTCATATAATACTTATTGCAATATGCTCCCACCTGGAGGAAAGCCAGTTTTGGAGCAAGACTTTAGATATCTATTTTACAAATCTACATTTGACCGAATGATATAGATTTGATGTATTATCAATAGAATACTAGTCAAAACAGTCAGTGAAGTCTAGAACACCATTCATTTCACCTTAAAATAGACACTTGCACAGGGCGGCGGGCCCGGCACGGCGCGAGAGGCTGCGGGGCGGGCGGAGCGCGGAGGGCGAAGTTTCCCCGACCGGATGTGAACGAGTGGGCGGACGGTGCAGGAGGGAGCCGCGCCCGGACCATGAGGCCCCGACTGTGGCTGGTCCCTGCCCTGGTGTTGCTGTGGGGGCCGGGCGGGCTGGAGGCGCTGGGGCGCCCGCCGCGCCGGCAGCAGCGCTACGGTAAGGGGCAGAGCGGGACCACGGCAGCCGCGGGAGGGGGTGTGAGGGAGAGACCACTGCTGCGGGGCGGGGAGAGAGGGGCACACCCGCCTCTGCCGGGCGGTAGTGATGGGGTGATGTCTGGGATTGGGGAGAGACCACTGCCGAGGGGCGGGGGGGTGGGGAGAGACCATCCCCATGGGGCGGGGGGGTACACCCACCTCTGCCAAGGGTAGCAGTGGAGGGGAATGGGGGGAGGAATGTGGGGCAGGGCCGGTGCTGTGGGGCACGGGAAGGAGCTGGGCACCCTGTGGCCTGGCTGAGCACCCGCCTGAAGGTCGGCCCATGGCAGTGGGCAAGGCCGCGGCCTGTTCCTGTGCCTGCCTCCAGGTGGGTTGGTGTGCGCTGGGGAGCGCCTGGGGTGGGGGTCCCTGAAGACCGTGTAGGCCCTGTCCCCTCCCGTGTGGCAGTGGTCCCCCTTTAGCTGAAGGCATCACTGATGGGCAGCGTTTGGGGGCCATTGCTCTCTGCAGGGGCGTGATGAGACAACTTTATCTTCACACTCGAGGTCTGCTATGGAGTTTTCCTCACAGGAGTTTGCGTTATATTAAGGCAGGCTAATCATATAAATGGCTTCTCTTCATAGTTCTGGTTGGAGAGTCACTGTTGCAGAGAGCGCCTGAAGCTATTGGAGCTGAATTTAAGTATTTATTTAGTATTTAAGTATTTAAATATTTACTTTAAATATTTATTTAAAAGGCATTTGGATGAGGTGCTTAGGGACATGGTATAGTGGTGGTCTTGGTAGTGTTAGGTTTATGGTTGTACTCGATGATCTTAAAGGTCTTTTCCAACCTGTGCGATTCTGTGATTCTGTGATTTGGACAACTGAATAATGCCCTAGACTCCATTCTCTATATTGACTAGATCTTCACTGCTCATGGCTTAGATTAGAAACCTAAAGTCAAGTGAATTTATCAAAAACTTGGTACTAGCATACTAGTTATCATAGTAATAACAATAATACTAGTAATAATAATAACCACAACAACAATAATAAAGAGCTCTGTGAGAGAACTGCAAAGAAATTGAAGAGATTTGTAATGGTCCTGATGATTCAGTAGGTGGCTGAATGCTGAATGAATCTTCCATCTTGTGTCTAGGCTGGATTATGTCACTAGAGTCACTGCTTTTTGGATGAGGGATAAACCTTTCCTTGCCATTACAGACCTCTTATCATTTTATAAGAAGTAAGGGTTGACCTCAGGGTCTTTGCCACATGACAAGGGGAATTATCATCTAGTTACTTAAATTCCTCTTGCAGCTTCCAGTACAGACCTTCTGTATCTTTTCCTATCCTCCACAGTTAAAAACTAGCAATATCCATTGAAAAAGCAGTTCTTGTGAGCTGTATAGAAAGCAGTAACTTTTCAAGACTGGGTGACAATACTTTGATATATGGCTAAATGCCTACACAAACATGTCCATAGAAATGTATGATTACTCACACACTCTTCAGGCAAATTCTATTCCCCTTTATAGTCACTGACTTTTACTGTGATCACTTTGATGCTTGGCTTGAGAGCATTTATACTGATATAAGTAATGGAAAAACTCCTAAATGAGGAGCAAATTCTCTTTTTTTCTCAGGCAATAGATAAAAGTGCTAGCTACACCTGCTCTAAACAAAAGTACAGGTAACACCTCCCATCAGAGCACTGAACAGTACTAATTAGTTCATTAAGCATCCCAGCATCCCTGTGGGGTAGGTATGTATTTTATTATCCCCAAGTTAGCAGGCAGGTAGAGTTGACTAGCTCAAAGACACACTTATGGTAAATGAAGGAACTCTAACGCCTACTCCTTTGTTCTACTGGGTAAACAGGCAATAGTTCAAGGCAGCTTTAGTTCAATGTCCCATTATCTTTGTTGTTTTCTGTGTGTCACATGGAAATGCAACAATAATGTAAGAAGTCACTTTTTCAGTGGTGAACAAAGAAATTGTTAAAACAAGGTAGTTTCCTGTTATCACAGAATCACAGAATCATATAGGTTGGAAAAGACCTTTAAGATCATCGAGTCCAACCATAAACCTAACACTGCCAAAAACCACCACTACACCATGTCTCTAAGTACCTCATCCAAACGTCCTTTAAATACCTCCAGGGATGGCGACTCAACCACTTCCCTGGGCAGTCTGTTCCAATGCTTGATAACCCTCTCGGTGAAGAAAAATTTCCTAATATCCAGTCTAAACCTCCCCTGGCGCAACTTGAGGCCATTTCCTCTTGTCCTATCACTTGTTACCTGGGAGAAGAGACCGACCCCCACCTCTCTACAACCTCCTTTCAGGTAGTTGTAGAGAGCGATGAGGTCTCCCCTCAGCCTCCTTTTCTCCAGGCTGTTCAAGTTCTCCTTTTCTCCAGGCTATTCAAGTTCAGATGGCTCAGAACCAGATTGAGCTCATAAAATGAACATTACCACAGCCACAAAACTAACCGAGGTAATCATGTACTATTTAGACAAGCAGCAGCATTGCCCTTTGTGAAGGGCTTTGGAATGTGCAAGTCAAGTGTATGGTTGCATAAAGATTGGGGATATTACACCCAGAGAAATCCTCTGAAGACAGCATCGTTAACTATTTACATCGTGACTCTACCCATTATCACATTTGACAAACAGTTCAATTTCAAGGAGGAAAAACAAAAATAAAAAATAAAACAAACACCCAAACACACAAACAGGAAAAGAAGGCTGCTGTGTGTCAACAAAAGCAGTTCAGAAATTAAAAGCAGGCAAGATATCAAGCACCTCAAAGGAGAGGGATGGGAAATAAAAGGTTCTGCTGCTTTCCATATTAGTTTACTTTCATTTGATATAAATCACAATTGTTTATCAAATTTAGGATTTAATACAACATGGCAATAATTTGAAGCCATGCATAGAGAAACAAAGAGCCTTTACTCTCAGCCCCATTTTCACAGTGAAGTGAACAGTCACTTATAGCAATGACAATGGTCAATTTTACCCATATATGAGCAGGTATATATCATATCCAAAATATCCAAGTAATGATTAGACTGTTTGTGGTATATAAAATTAGCCCAAGGGATAATTTGGTCTTTGTGTGACTCAGCTGCTACTTTCTTAGACCAGACGAGGTTCAAAATGTAGCAATTGTTAGAAAAGGCTGAGGCTACAGAAAGCTGGTTTTTCTGACTATTTAAACGGGCTCAGGAATATGTACTGAACAACTGACAAGAGCTAATGTATGAAACACAAAATGCCTGAGTAATTTCAGCCATTTCAGTTAAGGTCAGAAGACTCCTGAGGAAAAACAGATTTCTTAAACATGAGCTGTAGCAAATTAAGGCAATTCATTGTGTTCCTTTCTGTGTCAGACTAAGGTGAGAATAATTTTTTACATAAGCAATTGTTAGAGCTGCCCAAATGATCTGCTGGGCAGCTCAAAGTCTGATGCAGGTCTGTCATGCAAGTTCAGAGCTAGGACAAGAGGAAACAGCCTCAAGTTGCGCCAGGGGAGGTTTAGATTGGATATTAGGAAAAATTTCTTCACTGAAAGGGTTATCAAGCATTGGAACAGGCTGCCCAGGGAAGTGGTTGAGTCACCATCCCTGGAGGTATTTAAAGGACGTTTGGATGAGGTGCTTAGGGACATGGTTTAGTGGTGGACTTGGCAGTGTTAGGTTTACGGTTAGACTCAATGATCTTAAAGGTCTTTTCCAACCTAAATGATTCTGTGATTCTATGATTCTAATAGATAACATAAAGCTGAGAAGCAAGTTTCTCCAAAGCTATAGGGTTGCTCAAATGGGTCTAATGAGAACATGAAACTGTGACCAAGGAGAAGGCATTTTCTTTTTTAATCATCTCAACAAAATACTTTGCCAATCATTCAAATATGATTTTCTTATACAGGGAATAAAGTTTTTGTATAATAACAGGGGGTTGGGGTTCCTCTAAGGAATCATGTTCTCATCGTGGGAGAGGGACAGTTCCCACTGCATTCGGTAGATCACAGAAATTTTCACACCTGCCAAATTATATAGTGTCATACTTCACTCCTGTAAATAGGGGACAATATGCAAACATCTACTTAACCATATTTTAAGGATGAAGGTATGAATAAAAATGTAAGCTGTTATGTCAATCTGCTTGTAAATATGTGACATACACACAAGCAAAGGAATTAAGGCAGGACATTTCTTTAATTGTGTCCATTTTAATGTTATTAATTATTCCCCACTGCATTTCTCATTGCCAAAAGGAGAGTACCTGCTTAGTGAGCACTTATTAAATGCTCTCTTTTTTCTTCATAAAGCAAAGTACAGTCTCATTATATGTTTACTACATATTATTCAACTTTTATTTTGAAGACAGAATCATTTATTTCTTCCCAAGCTTTTCAGCAGTTCTCATCAATATACCATCTGTCTGCTTTGTAAGCATGAATATATTTATCTTCACAACAAGACTAACAATGTGCTGTATAGGTGGGGATATTGAGGCACAAAGTGATAAGCTGAAAAATGCTATCTAATTTTGAGGGTGCGGTTTTATATGAGAGTAATATTACCTAGTCTTTCCTCTTAGTCCTTTTGACACGGTCATAACCATTTCTGAGACCTTCTTATACAGCCTCCACCTCTGCTGCTCCACTGGTCAGGGGCTGCCCCAAGAAGGGGGACGAGCCAGGAGCCGAGGGTAAACCAGCACAGGCGCTGGGGGCCAGGGCTGAGCTGAAATGGGGCTCATGGGTCATGGGCCGGGGTTGGGTGGGGATCCTGATTGAGGCTGGTCAGGGCCACGAAAGCCTATGAGTGCCCACAGGGCCCCAACACCAGGTTGTGAACCATTCTTCCCATCCCTTTCTGCTTTTCAAACACCCTTTATGCAATGAATTTCAGCTTGCTCCTTTTGTCCCCCTTCCCTATCACTCTCAAGGTCTGTCCCAGACACCCATCTCAGCCTCCAATATTCAAACCCAGACTTCACACCGAGTTACAGTATCCTCTTCTTACTCATGATATCCTCCAGGCTGGCTTTGTGTCGCAATACACTGCAGTTCTCTATCATACCAAAGCCTGGAGAAATTGCTTTCTTCCTACTCCTCCAGATCAGCCGACTCCTCATTTTAACAACATCCTTTTTCTCCCTTTTGTTCAGCTTTTTTTCTCTGCATCCAGATCAGAATATGTATAAGCACCTTGGGTCAAGATGAAATATGTGTTTATTGTAACTGCTAAATTCTAAGATATCTTCTTTCCTAAGCAAACTTAATTTCATTTTGGAAAGACCTATAATCAGTCACAGAGAGATTTCGTAATAACAACATGCATACATATGCACATAAATAGACATGCAAAACCATCTCTGAACAGCCACATAGCATAGAAAATTTCAATTTGATCATACAAATTGTCAAAATTATTATAAAATCATGTGGGAACTTTACAGTAAGTGTTGCTGTCAGCCTCACTTAGAATACTTTAACCAGAGATCCCCACTGTATCTAGAATAAGTTCCAAATTTAATGTCTAAGATAAACAAAGTATGAAATATGCATACATTACATGACATATGGCAACCCCAGTTATATTTAGACCAGCAAATTTCCTTAATTTGGATTTAAATATTAGCAGACTAAAACTTTAGAAGATTATGTTCAGGATTTTCATGTATTCATGCATAAATTTGGACATCTAAATCAGTATTTAAATAGCTAAAATATGTCTGCTTTCAAGAGTTCTGAGTACACCATTTCCCCAGTCTTCTCTGCAGAATTTATGGATAAGGTAGTGTTTGTTTTTATTTCTGGTTAATAACAAATTCTCAAAAAATACAGTTTTATGAAGTCGGAAGCTATTTACAAAGTCAAGACAAATTTGGGAAAGAGCTTCAGCCCAAAAAGGGAGCAGAAAATAAAGTACTACAAAGGTTAAAGTATTTTTGACAAAGTTCACTTTTTTCTTTTTAAATGGCTTTTGAAATTTACTACTGACCCACTGTCAAGTTGAAGTAAAAAGGCATTAAATAAAAGTTATGTTTTACCATAACAAATGCTCTTATAGACCATACAGTTGGGAGGAATGGGTGATCTGTCATATTTTTTTTCAATAAAATAAAATGTATTTCTCTACTCATAATATATTTTTCCTTCTAATTTTTTTAGCTTACCCAGCAACTGAAATTTTCCCTACTCTCATAGTTCTCATGCAATTCATCTGAAAATCAGATGCTGTTTTAAAAGGACACATTCAGAAGCACGTCAGCTTTTTAAATGGTGCTGTTTAATATTTTTATCTTCAGGAAAGCATGTGGCAGTGATAATTACCTGAATTTGATGATCTGCATAGCTAACACCATTGCATTATTCTGTTTCAGTGGTAAAAACAGTGCCCCCACAGTACCCTGTGAAATGTCCCATTGCAGTAATATCAAGCTGTCATGATTTCCTAAAATGCAGATGAAGATTTGTTTCACTGTCATTCTTTGAATACTAATCGGGGAAACCTATAGAATAAATATGAAAAAAAAAAAAAAAAGGTTCATGCTCTGCAGAACAGAGAAAACACAGACTCAGGCTGTGGGGCAGGTTGTTTCCAGAACTCATCTTAGAGTAGGTGAGTCTTTAGAATAAGGAGAGCATCTTAATTCAAGAAGAAAAAGAAAGACAAAATGACACAGTATTTCAAAAGGTAGCCACTAGTTGTTGGGGTTTTTTTCCTAAATTGATGCCTTGAGTTTGCTTCCTTGACATGATGCTGCAGTGTCTTCTCTCCTGCTTGACTAGACAGATAGGTCATGTCTCGTCTACTGCAACTGCTGTTATATGGTATTTATTTTGCTGCCACTACACATGATCTGGTTTAATCTCTGTGGGCAGCACTGAATTCTATTAATCCACCACTTCAGACACAGAAAGGTACTGATTCACCTGAATGCCTATATTCCAAATGTACAGTAACTGACCCATTAAGCTGTTCATGGAAAAGCCGAAGAAAAGTAATATCAGAATTTTCTTAGAAAGAATCCAAAGGTTTCAGGTGGAAAACATTAGAGGAACTATTCAAAGCCTATTGGATTGACTGCTACTATACTTAATTTAAAAAAGTGGTAGATGTAAGCACAATTCCTGTACATTTCTTAAAAAGGAATTCCAGTGTGGCAAACACTTCAAACAAAGTAAAATTTATCTTCCTTAAATATTTGCTCTCCCTTTTGGGGGGATATTTTTCTTCCTAGCTGATGTGCAGCAGAAAGTCATAACTTCGGATAATCCAGGAATAGAGCCAAAATGCCACAACTTGATTATGAATGAAATGCCATCTGGATTCCACATTCAGGCTGAGCGACAAAAGTCACTAGAACACTCTGTGCCTCTGTAGCCATCTATAAAGCTAGCCAATGGTAATAAAAATGTCCTTCCAATAAGGTCTTTTTTTTTCCTATGTAATATTTCTAAACCTCTGTTAGATCCTAGGGACAAATAATGTCATACTTCCTCTCATTATATAGCTTTCTTTTGTAGAGAGCACTGATTGGACCAGGTACTTTAGTTGAACTGTCTTGCCATTTTCTAACACAGCTTGCTATTCTCTGACAACTTCTCACAAACTATTTTTTACAAAGCATTTTTAAGTTAAAGTGTAAATTTAGTTCCCTTTGCTGAAAAGTCCTTATCTTTATTCTTGTTGTTAGACCTTCCACATTATTACTGTGTCTCACTTCACCTTGCAGAGCCTCATATGTCCCACTAAACCTTTCAAAGGCACCACAGTATTTTCTTGCAGGGACCCTTTTCTCCTTTCCATGCGTATGCTTGATATCCTCTCCTTAAGATTCCCTTTCAGTGCGCACTAGAAGATGTTCTTGAACTTGTCCACAGCTATTTCTAATTTGTCTGATCTTCATCAGTCAGTTTAAAGGAGCATAAAATGTCATCTGCCTCATCCGTCACCATCTGTGTATTAATGTATTTATCTGATTCACTTCCGCTTGCTCATCTAGGCTTGATGCAATTCTGAATCTTTCAGACCTAATTTATTTCAGTCACTCTTCGGGCTTATTGAAGTTGAATTTCTCAGGTGGACTAGACTGAAATGATGCTATGCTCTAGCAGTTCTATAAGCAATTATCATCTTAATAGCCTGTAAGTCCTGTTTTGTATACTGTCTTTTGGTCTGCAGCCAGGCAAAGAAGTCTATTTACCCCCAAAACTCTTTGCTTTCTTTATGGAAGCAGGAAAAGAAGCAAAGCAAACAAAAACTGGCAAAAGAAACCTGTCTTCGCCGAGTAGCTTGGCATAGCCACCATGTTAGATTGACATGAATGCTGATGATTCAGCCATGTTACTTTGCTTTGGACACAACACACCTGTATCTGTGACTGTGATCAATGGTAACTGATCCATTTAATTCCAGATAACCTGAGTAGCATGTCTGGTTTATATAGTCAGTAAATGACCTAACTCTTTCTCTCAAAGTCTAGTCCAAGTTGAGCTCAACCTTGCATGAAGCTAGAGAAAAACTTTGCCGAACTTCTTTTCTTTCACTCTTTGTCACTCTGGCTTGGGTCAAAAAACCTGGTTTAACAAGAGAGTATTTCACCTCACCTAAATTTAGGAGACTGAGACATAGGTGCTAAGCCTTAACCGCCACTGAGGCTATTTTTGTAGTCAGCAGAAATGGACCCAGCCACCTCCAGAGGGTGACTCTGTCTATCTCTATACAGAAGGAGGCTCAGCATCTAGCTCTGAATAAGCAAGGATAGGATTAATCTCATTAAATATTGGTTTCTCAAAGTATATGTGCCTATATCTGAAGAAGCCCTATAGGTTCTTTTTATATTCAGCATGGAGCTAACCAACACACTTGATATGTAGTTTGTGGAGTTCTTAATTTCATCTTAAACTGGAAACTTGCATTTGGTCACCTGGCCTGTACTGTAATCTCTACCAGCTGTATTGACTAAATCCCCATTTCATACATAAAGAAATAACATTAAGTAAGTGAGATGGTTCTTCTCCTTACAGAACTGGGCAACTGAAAAAAAGTATTTTAATTTTTAGAATCACAACCCTGATTCTTGATACAAAGCAGATGGAAAATTAAGGTGGGATGGATATGATTTCCAGCATTAACAACTCTGAGAACTTTTGTGTTTTCAACAGCAATTAATTAATGCTAAAAATGCTTGAAGAAAAGACTAGAAAGTATGCATTTCCACATTTTCAGGGGTGCCCAAGCCCCCTCGCAATTTGTTGCTTGCTTTCTTGTCTAGTCAAACTTGGATTCTTTCCCCCACAAAGACACGTTTTCAATAGGATAGAGATTTCGCCCTTCCTCGCACTTTGCACATATAGTGAGAAGTACAGATGTGAGCTTCAATGCAATTATCAAGAAAAGGCAGAGCTCTAAAACATAAAAACATTGATTACCATCCCCTTTTCCACTGCCCCTGATAACCTCCACTAGAGTAGGCTCCTTAGGGAAATTTGACAAAGTTGAGAAATAAAGAAGAGTTTTATTTAAATTTGTTGGAGATATTGTTGCTGGCAATAGAACATGTACCTTCCCTTCCATGTTAATATGCTCCTCTTTCTGCTATTTTTATAATACTACACTGGTGCATTGGCTGAAGCTGACCTGGGAGTTTCCATGATAGAAACATAGCCCCTTGTCTGAAGCAGTGAGTTTTATTTATAGTGACAGGATACTCTTTGTGCTTTTTTCTATTTCTGTGTTACACACAGAGATTTATTTACAAGTGGAAATACAGCAGTGACTACCCTTTGCTGCCAACAGCAGATGAGCTCTGCACTTTATTTAACTGACTTTGTGTCAGCTTCAATTTCTTGACTGCTTGGAGTGCAGGTTCTTTTGGTCCTTCCAAGGTATCCTTTGATCTTGCTCTGTGTTTAGTTTCCTGTTTCACCCCTTGGGCCTATGGTTTGCTGCAGGACTCCTTCCCCCACCTCCTTCCTTTGTGTCTTGAAAGAAAACAAGTACACTTGTATTATTTTACAGACAATGTATTTTAATAAATGTAATGTATTGTAATAAATGTATTTAAATACATTTTTCCATGTATTATTTTACAGACTCCTATGATCATAGAGGAAGGGGAAATAAGCTCTTCCATTACAATGTGCATCACTGTAGCTCTGCTTATGCAGTCATACTAATAGTAAATAACATTTCATTTTTTTATAGTTTTAACAGAATAGAGACCAAGACTTCACTTTTCTTTACAAAAAGAGGAGAGATCTAATTTTCTGTTGTATCACTTAATTCCTGAACATTGGGCAAAACCAAATGAGGGTTATGGGGACTGAATTCACATCAGGTTATCTGTATTCTGGAATAAAGGATGGATTTCCCAGTTGCCGGCAAACATTAGATCTTAGGGCTATTCTCTTTCATACCCCATGAGTCCTGAGAAATGAGAATTGCCTGAGTTCTGTGCTGTCTGGTCAACTTCTGGCATGTTCCCTTACCTTCTCCTGAGACGGGTTAACTGAGGGCAGCTTGTAAATGTTTTGTAGTTTGCAATGATCATGGAAACTCCTTAATCAAGAAATGTTCTCTGGTTGCTTCTTCCACATACTTTAGTGCCCTATCCATGGTACCAAAGTGATGTAAAATTATTTAAGTAAAATTCAGATGCAGGCTCTGGTAATAGAAGTGCCAAAAAAGGTATGGGAAAATGATTCTTTTAGGTTTTGGATCTTCACTAACCAGAAACAAACAGGTCTAGGCATCTCAGCCCCCCAAAAAATAACCAAAACAATTTCCTCATCTTCCAGAAAGAAGAATGCAGGAACATAAAATCACAAATAACTCTAATCTCACAAGAAGTTTAGACATACTTTGGGGATAATTTCCAGCAAGTTGAAGTTTAATAAGCATCTAACTTTCTAAATAACTCTTCTCTAAGTTTCTCCAGAGTTGATTAATGGGAAAATAAAGCATACTACTAATACATATACTTATATATTTTATATACACATGTATATGTGTGTGTGTGTGTGTGTGTATGTCTCCATCTTTTCGAACGTTTCTGTGTGTTCAACTGCATATTTAATCATGGAATCTAAGTAAGAAAGAATAGATATTCACTTTAAAATATACAGATGAGAGAACTTCACTTTCAATTCCTTAAGCAGGGACATATTTAACAATGTAGATGCATGGCCCATAATAAACCCCATCCTCTGCTTACCAACATTGGCTTTGGCACCTTGGCTCCTTCCATACACAGCAGAGCTGTATGTGACCTTACAGCTGTGTGCAGAGCCTGAATCATGGTTTTAGTGCTATGTCAAGCCAATGTTTGTCTGACCTATGCATGAACAAATGAAAAGGATTATGGATATTGTAACTGATGACTGGATGCAAAACCAAAGCCAGTATTCAGTTGTTAAAACTAAAAGTAAGGAAGAAGTGATTTTGTTTTGTCTTACAATGTTAGATCAGTGGCCTACACAAAATATTTAGTGTTTTGGGTCCAATCTGCAGGGACTATATATGTGATAATAAAACACTATGTCAAACTCAATAGACATGCTAAAAACTGCTTCTCATATTTTTTCAGCAGTCATTGACATTGTATGTCTTTTTTTTTAAAGTAGATTAGAAGATAAGTTGCCTATAGAGGACAAGACAGACTGAGATACACAAGTGTTTCCTTTTATAGCTTGAGGTGTATCCCAGCTATACCTTGACACCCTTCTCTTTTCTTCCAATCCCCCATAAGAGAAAACCTGGGTAGAGAGATGGAAAGAAGCTGCAGAATGATTCATCCAGTTCTTGATCTGCATAATCAGAGTACCAAGCCTGCTGGGAACATCACTGAGCTCAGCAGGTATTGGGAACAAGTTGGGTTATGGAAATTTGGGAGTTCTCAGACACTCCACAAATTAAATGCAGAAAGTAATCACTGAGTGATGTCTCAGCAACTTGGAAAAATCATATTTGGAGAAGACAGTCAGATAAAGAGATAGGTAATAGAAGTTGTAGGGTAATAGAAGTTGCATCTATGTACCAAAAAAATTAAGAAAAGAAGTCCTAAGGAGGTATGGTATGAAAACACAAAAGCCATACCCTTTTTCTGTTTGAAGCCAATGACCAAACCCAGGCTGACTTTAAGATTCATCATTCCTTAAACTTGGCAACTTTTCTGTCCATGCAGAAATGAAGTCCTTGTAATAGCATATATTGCCTTTTCTTTTTCATGCTTTAATAAATTTTTAAGATACATGTCAAAGTAGGATACAATTGTCAGTTCATGTGTTAATGCAACAATACAGGGAAGCCGTACAGCATTCACATTTAATCAACATTTAATCAACTATAATAAAAGTGAACTGAATAAGTAAAGATAAAGTAGAATTTCACATCTGTATTCCAAAGATGTTCTATGTCTCCAGGAAGTCAGTATCCAATCTACCTACTTTTCTGTAGTAATTACTTAATTGCAAGTTTCTTTTTGGAAGGGCAAAACTAGGAAACTCTTACAGCAAGCTCTTCCACAGCCCAAAGTATGAGTTTGAACAGCATAACCTAACAGTCTTATAGGATACTGTGAGGTATCTGTAGATCACAGCCAACAGAGTGCCTGGAGCTCACGTGGACACCCCTTAGTGGCTTTTGTTGCGTTAAGAGTTACTGTCGTGTAGGAGTCTGAGGAGTGGCTGGGGGGGGAACCCTCCCGTTGAGTCACAAGGTTCAGACAGGACCCCCTTGCTTTCTAAACTCCTTCTCAGAGAGGAGTCTAGGTGTGGCTAAGTCCAGTCTTAGTCTCAGACTTGGTCAACAGTTTATTTTCTAAGGACTGTATATGTAGCCACTCATCAGAGTCAGAGCCCTCTCAGGGCTTTCACTGCGATTAAGGCGACAGCGTTCATTTGACAACGTTATAAGTCCGGTCGTGTTCAGCACACTGAACTTCATGATTACGGATTCACAAATAACATGCTGCACCCCCAGTCTAGTCGTGTTGCATGAACTATCACGGCCACACTTAAAGAGTCTGGTCGTGTTCAATGAGAACTACCACGGCTAGATTAATGAAGAGTGCAGTTTATTAGAGCAACAGACACACAAATTCTTTGGATTACCAGTGATAAATTCACTGTCTGCAAAGCACGTACAAATACCAAGACTATGAGTAACACTGCCGGCTATAAACACGTTAAAAGATAATAAAGCAACTCTAGAGAGATTTCCAAGTTTCCCGGGGAGGCACTTGGTATAACCAAGTGTTCGACTCTTACCCAAAGGTGTCCCGATGGGGGGGAAGAGAGGCTCAGCCCGTTGACTGATCCCAGAGGTCAGAGTGGTACACGATGGTGTCTTCCCTAACATTCTCTTTCTCTTAAGCCATTTTATACTCTCTTTCACCTTTCGGGTGGAGCTTGAGTGACTCTAGTCATATATCTTTGTTTAGGATTGGTGTAAAGTTTTCTTGCTTTGCTTTTAAAGGTATAGGCTAGGAAAATTCAAAGCACAAGCTCAGTGAGGGGTGGTCGCACCTTGGAGGCGGGTAGCTTTTGGGATGGAGGTGTGTTTTGGTATTATAATGAAGTTATAATGAGCAAAGTTCACCAAAAGGACAGCATTTTGTCAAAAACGTGGCAGGCTGTTGGCCCAGGGTAGCAAATATGCAGCTTATCAGTTCCATGATACCTTTAAGTTCCCATATAATCGCAGAGCCTAGCCGCGGCATCTCCACACCGCTCCACCCTCCGAGCAGTACCTTCTTAGAGTCAGCACACCAAGTTCCCCTGGCGTTACCGACATCTAAGGTTGCAGGCCTAGGGAACTCCCATGGAATGGATTCCTTGCATGTCAGCCACATTCCACCCAGGAAGCTTCTTCAATGCTGTGCCTTACCTAAAAGTGTGAATATAAGTTTAATTTCTAAGTCACCTTCAGCAATTATTCCACAGCTTTGAATAACCTTGATTGGTTATAGTCAGTAGGTTTTCTCCACGTCAGAGTTTTTGATACAGGTTACAAAACATGGCTGGGAATTTGAGTAAGTCCTTGGACCATTAGGCTGTTTTGGCTATGGTCTGCTACAGGGTACCTATTCAAACCACAATTATACTTTGAACTGCAGTGTAGACATTCTCCACATACTGAAGTATGTGTGACTGCTGTTGCCTTCTCTACATTGCCAGGCCAAATGCCTCCTTTGCTACTTTTCCATCTCCCAGATACGTCTTTCATTCCTGCCTATGCAGTGCTTCCCACTCAGACTATCTCATTTCCAAAGACAATAAAAAATATTTCTCTTTCTGAAATATTGCTAAGCTTTCCCATCTAGTTCACTTACCATCACCTCAGAAGACATGATTCTCAAGAGTAAATGTAAATTCTACTTATCCGTACTCAATGTGACCAATTTTCTTACAAAATCCTTTGCCACAACTTCAGTGGCTCTATTAACCTGCAAATCATATAAACAAGAAGCGTTCATTTTCTGTTCAAAGCCCTATGTTCCCAAGAGCTCTTTGCACAACAGACACACTGCCTTCCTTTCAGGTATTTTCAGTCTTTGAGAACTTATGCAAAACACTTTTGACCTTTGTAAATAAAACAACCACTTCCAAAAGACTGAACTCACATGCTTTTGCTTCCATGGTCTCTGCAGTCCTTCATGATGCTTCTTACAAAGTCACATCATATTTTTCAGACTCTTATGCAGATTTTTCACTCTTTTCTGTTCATATATTTAATGTATTGGTATCAGTTTATGTTGTTTTCTTGTTGCCAAAACTTGAATTTTTGTCTTGCTATTCCCTTTAACTTGATAAATTTTAATGGCTTTTTCTAAGTTTAGGTCAGAGTGCTCTAGGACTCTTGTCTCACTTTTCAGTCTTTGATTTCTACTGTAATCTGATCTCCCATCGGAGAGTCATTGAACTCTCTGAAATTATTCCGACCACTCATGCATTTTTGCCTCAGCTCTGTTACAAGGGTTCCAAAGTTTCTCCCCAAAGTTTTAAAATTCTTCTGTGAAACCAATCTCTTTCAAAAGTTACATTCTTTCCAAGATCAAAGAAGTCTTCACATTTCTTTAGTTCTTTCTGAAAGGTAGCTTACACTTCTTCATTTATGTGTAGAATATTCAATGAAATTTCCATTAGTGCTGGAATTTGTAGCTGCTATTCTTTGTCCTCTATTCACCTCCTTTTGTTCTACTTTTTGGTTTCCAGGTGCAGTTATCTGTTTGTAACCCTATTCTATGTAAAATGTAGGTTTCTTCAGTGGTAATTAGTACAGAGTAATCACCACTAGCAACTCTGAATAAAACCATGTAATTTATGCAGTATATCAGGTGAGCTAATGTATCAGCCTATTAGCCTTGGGAGGGTCTTGTGACAGACAGGAACTTGTATATATAACTTTGTTTGCCAGCCCAGAAAACCCTCACAATTAATCAGAATGTTTAACAAATATAAAGTTCCAATTTCAGTGCTTGAAGGGCAAAATACCCTTTCATATGTAAGTATTCTTATCCTTATGAGATCTTAAAACAAGAATGTATGAACAGAATCATGCACTTATGCATCCATGCAAAAGCAAGACCACGAGACATCAATATAGTTTGAAAGACACATAAAGTCATTCTTCTACTCTATTTTGTGTTGTTATGTCCTGTGCTGAAATATTGTTTTCAAGAAAACTGTAAGACAATTGGAGTGAGTCCAAGGGATAGCAACAAGAATGATCAGAGGTCTAGAAAACATGACCTATGAAGAAAAATCAGAAGATATAGAGTTGTTTGGCTCTAAAAAAGGAGATGACTGAGAGGAGCATGGTAACAGTCTCCAAGTACATGAAAAGCTGTTGCAAAAAGGAAAGGGAAGCTTTGTTCTCCATACCCATGGAGTAGAAAGAATGGGCTTAAGTTTCAGTAAGATTAAATTTCTGAATAGAAGAGACAGTGAAGCAATACTGTTGATTGCTTAGTAAAGTTGTGGAGCCTCCATCACTGGAGATTTTTAAGAACAGTTAGATAAGTATCTGTTAAGAAAAGTATTAGTATATTTGATTTTGCCTTAAGACAGGCAAGTATGTTATATTATTACTTTTCAATGTTTTTGGACTTCTTTAAAAGTTTCAGGGGAAGTATAAATATCTGAGTAGCCCGTTCAAGCCAGCCAACAATGTGGCTTTTCATAGGCTACATCTACTTTGCAAAAGGTTTGCACCTCAGAGTGTGCTCCCTGGCTTCCAGTACAAGTGCTTCAGAGTGATATACATTTACACTAAACAAAAGCATCCCTGCTTCTACAGCTAAGTGCCATGTCCACACTATATGTAGGTCTTCTCTGGGCCCCATCTGCACCCCTATAGTTCTAAGGTATAATTAGTGTTTGTATGTTTCTGTTTTATTTCACGTTCAAAGTATCTAAAATACTGTTGCAGCCCCTTAGAGTCGTGCTTTTACAGCATGAAACTGAGTGTGCTGGTATTGGCTGGGGTAGAGTTAATTTTCTTTATAGTAGCTAGCATGGGGCTATGTTTTGGATTTGTGCTGAAAACAGTGTTGATAATACAGGGATGTTTTAGTTGTTGCTGCACTAGTCAAGGACTTTTCAGCTTCCCGTGCTCTGCCAGGTGCACAAGAAGCTGGGAGGGGGCACAGCCAGGATAGTTGATCCAAACTGACCAAAGGGCTATTCCATACCATATGACGTCATGCTCAGTATATAAAGCTGGGGAAGAAGAAGGAAGGGGGGGACATTTGGAGTGATGGCGTTTGTATTCCCAAGTAACCATTACGCATGATGGAGCCCTGCTTTCCTGGAGATGGCTGAACACCTGCCTGCCCATGGGAAGGAGTGAATGAATTCCTTGTTTTGCTTTGCTTGTGTGTGCGGCTTTTGCTTTACTTATTAAACTGTCTTTATCTCAACCCACCAGTTTTCTCACTTTTACTCTTCTGATTCTCTCCCCCATCCCACCGCGGGGGAAGTGAGCGAGCAGCTGCGTGGTGCTCAGTTGCCGGCTGGGGTTAAACAACAACTGTGTGTTATGTCCCCCAGAGAATAGCAAGAAAATACATGGCATTGTCTGAGGATACAAAGGAGACCTGTGCAGGGCAGAAAGACCAAACCAGACGAAACTAGTTTTCTCCCATGAAAACATGTGGCCACCCAGGTCTCAGGCTGCAGGGACTGCCTGGGCCTCTCACTGTTCATGCATGGCAGCCGTGAGGACAGCTGTGTGAGGTGCGACCAGGTGGATGATTTGCTCTGCATGGTGGCAGAGCTATGGGAGGAGGTAGAAAGGTTAAGGAGCATCAGGGAGGCTGAGAAAGAGATAGACTGGTGGTGCCATGCTCTGCCCCCCCTGAGACAGGAACAGGAGCAGCAGCAGCCACCAGTAAAAACCCACAATCAAGGGGATCCTGTATCCTCCCCACCGGGCTGAAGGCAGCAGATCAAAGGAAAAGAGTGAATGGAGGCGAGTCCATGCTTGTGGTGGGAGGCGAATGCCGTCCTTGCCCACCTCACCTCCCCAGGTGTTTCTGTACAACAGGTATGAGGCCCTGGAGGTGGAAGGCCAGTCAATGGAGGATGGGGATGACAGTCCATCTACACCAGAGGTGTCACCTAGGTCAGAAAAGCATACCTTTCGTATTAACACCACCTCCACAAGGAAGAGAAGATGGTTTACAGTTGTGGGCGACTCACTTCTGAGGGGAACCGAGGGTCCGATATGCCGGACGGACCCTCCTCTTAGGGAAGTCTGCTGCCTTCCTGGGGCCCGGGTGAAGGATATCACTAGGACACTCCCTAGCCTGGTACGGCCCTCAGACTATTACCCTCTACTGCTCTTCCATGTGGGGGGCGATGAAGCTGCCACACGAAGTCCTAGGGCAATCAAAAGAGACTTCAGGGCCTTGGGACAGCTAGTAAGGGACTCCGGAGCCCAGGTTATTTTCTCCTCTCTCCTTCCAGTTGTGGGCAGCGACACTAGAAGGAACGGAGACACCCAGTCTATTAACTCATGGCTCCATGGCTGGTGTCATCACCACGGATTTGGTTTTTTTGACAACGGGATGGCCTACACAGCACGAGGTTTGCTGGCGTCTGATGGGATTCATCTTTCTCAAAGGGGAAAGAGAATCTTTGCTCAGGAGGTTGCAGGGCTCATCAACAGAGCTTTAAACTAGACTTGAAGGGGGAGTGGGATAATATCAGGCTTGCCCAAGGGAAGCTGAGGGACGATGTGCCACGGTTAGAGGGAGCGGGTGCTAGCGCGGGCACTCAGCCTGTGTCTCTGAGATGTGCAGGGTACGCTGGGGCACAGCTGAAGTCAAACAGAGTTGAGCTAGGGGATACTGAGGCAATAGGAGCCAAGAGGGAAATGCCAGTGAAACGCCTCAAAGCACACAAGGGGTGTTCCTCTATGAAGGAGACATGGACGGCAGCCCAGCTGAAGTGCCTCTACACCAATGCACGCAGCATGGGCAACAAGCAGGAGGAGCTGGAAGCCATTGTACATCAGGAAAACTATGATACAGTTGCCATCACGAAAACATGGTGGGATGACTCACACAACTGGAGTGCGGCGATGGATGGCTATAAACTCTTCAGGAGGGATAGGCGAGGCAGGAGAGGTGGTGGGGTAGCCCTGTATGTTAGGGAGTGTCTGGATAGTTTAGAGCTTGATGATGGTGACGATAGGGTGGAGTGTCTATGGGTAAGAATCAGGGGGAAGGCCAACAAGGCAGATATTGTGGTGGGAGTCTGTTACAGACCACCCAACCAGGATGAGGAGACTGACAATCTATTCTATAAGCAGCTGGGAGAAGCATCACGATCGCTAGCCCTTGTTCTTGTGGGGGACTTCAACCTACCGGATGTCTGCTGGAAATACAATACAGCAGAGAGGAAACAGTCTAGGAGGTTCCTGGAGTGTGTGGCAGATAACTTCCTGACACAGCTGGAGAGTGAGCCAACTAGGGAAGGTGCCCCACTGGACCTCTTGTTCACAAACAGAGAAGGACTTGTGGGTGATGTGATGGTTGGAGGCTGTCTTGGGCAGAGTGATCATGAAATGATAGAGTTTTTGATACTTGGAGAAGTGAGGAGAGAGGTCAGCAGAACTGCCACCTTGGACTTCCGGAGGGCAGACTTTGGCCTGTTTAGGAGACTGGTCGAGAGAGTCCCCTGGGAGGCAGCCCTTATGGGCAAAGGAGTCCAGGAAGGCTGGACATTCTTTAAGGAGGAAGTCCTAAAGGCACAAGAGCAGGCTGTCCCCAGGTGCCAAAAGACGAGTTGGCGGGGAAGAAGACCGGCCTGGCTGAATAGAGAGCTTTGGCTAGAACTCAGGAAAAAGAGGAGAGTCTACGACCTCTGGAAGAAGGGGCAGGCAACTCAGGAGGACTACAAAGGTGTAGCGAGGTTGTGCAGGGAGAAAATTAGAAGGGCCAAAGCTGAGCTAGAGCTCAGTCTGGCTGCTGCTGTAAAAGACAACAAAAAACACTTCTTCAAATACATTAGCAGCAAAAGGAGAGCTAAGGAGAATCTCCAGCCCCTAGTAGACGGGGGAGGGAACACAGTGACCAAGAATGAGGAAATGACTGAGGTACTTAATGCCTTCTTTGCCTCAGTCTTTAATAGCAGGGCCAATTGTTCTCTGGGTACCCAGCCCCCTGAGTTGGAAGATAGGGACGGGGACCAGAATGGAGCCCCCATAATCCAGGGGGAAATGGTTAGTGACCTGCTGCACCACTTAGACACTCACAAGTCTATGGGGCCTGATGAGATCCACCTGAGAGTACTGAAGGAACTGGCAGAAGTGCTCACCAAGCCCCTTTCCATCATTTACCAGCAGTCCTGGCTAACTGGGGAGGTCCCTGCTGACTGGAGATTAGCGAATGTGACACCCATCTACAAGAAGGGCCAGAAGGAGGACCCGGGGAACTACAGGCCTGTCAGCCTGACCTCAGTACCGGGAAAACTGATGGAGCAGATCATCTTGAGTGCCATCACATGGCATGTAGAGGATAACCAAGGGATCAAGCCCAGCCAGCATGGGTTTAGGAAAGGCAGGTCCTGCTTGACCAACCTGATCTCCTTCTACGACAAGGTGACCCGCCTAGTAGATGAGGGAAAGGCTGTGGATGTTGTCTATCTAGACTTCAGTAAAGCCTTTGACACTGTCTCCCACAGCATTCTCCTGGAGAAACTGGCTGCTCATGGCTTGGATGGGTGTACTCTTCGCTGGATAAAGAACTGGCTGGATGGCCGGGCCCAAAGAGTGGTGGTGAATGGAGTTTACTCTAGTTGGCAGCCGGTCACAAGTGGTGTTCCCCAGGGCTCTGTGTTGGGGCCAGTCCTGTTTAATATCTTTATCAATGATCTGGACGAAGGGATCGAGTGCACCCTCAGTAAGTTTGCAGATGACACCAAGTTGTGTGGGAGTGTTGATCTGCTGGAGGGTAGGAAGGCTCTGCAGAGGGACCTGGACAGGCTGGATCGATGGGCTGGGGCCAATTGTATGAGATTCAACAAGGGTAAGTGCAAGGTCCTGCACTTGGGCCACAGCAACCCCATGCAATGCTACAGGCTTGGGGAAGAGTGGCTGGAAAGCTGCCAGGCAGAGAAGGACCTGGGAGTGTTGGTTGACAGCCGCCTGAATATGAGCCAGCAGTGTGCCCAGGTGGCCAAGAAAGCCAATGGCATCCTGGCTTGTATCAAAAATAGTGTGGCCAGCAGGAGTAGGGAAGTGATCGTGCCCCTGTACTCGCACTGGTGAGGCCGCACCTCGAATACTGTGTTTAGTTTTGGGTCCCTCACTACAAGAGAGACATTGAGGTGCTGGAGTGTGTCCAGAGAAGGGCAACGAAGCTGGTGAAGGGTCTAGAGCATAAGTCTTATGAGGAGTGGCTGAGGGAACTGGGATTGTTTAGCCTGGAGAAAAGGAGGCTGAGGGGAGACCTTATTGCTCTCTACAACTACCTGAAAGGAGGTTGTAGAGAGGTGGGGGTCGGTCTCTTCTCCCATGTAAGAAGCGATAGGACGAGAGGAAACAGCCTCAAGTTGCACCAGGGGAGGTTTAGACTGGATATTAGGAAAAATTTCTTCACTGAAAGGGTTATCAAGCATTGGAACAGGCTGCCTAGGGAAGTGGTTGAGTCACAATCCCTGGAAGTATTTAAAAGACGTTTGGATGAGGTGCTTATGGACATGGTATAGTGGTGGTCTTGGTAGTGTTAGGTTTACGGTTGGACTCGATGATCTTAGAGGTCTTTTCCAACCTGTGCGATTCTGTGATTCAGTACAGCCTGGATTGCATTGCCTAGAGACCTGGTGTCAGAATGTTCTTCCTCCCGAGTCACCACTTGGTTTCGTCTCTGAGGGAGCAAACTGGAGTACTCCAATACATATCCAGACAACAACAACTGTGTTGATGATGTAGATGGTGCTATGTAGACGATATGAGGATCTGCTCCCAAGTGCTCTACTAGGAACTGTTTTGTTTACATTGTGGAGATAGCCTTCATTGACTTCTATGGACTGCTTAAAAATCACCCAAAGATACCCAGAGATCTACAGATCACACAAGTTCCACAAGATCCCCACCAAGTTCATCCTTAATGATTCTTTGATTAATATGGTAGATGTGAATTATGAACCAAACTTGATACTATGATCCCACTTCACAGTGATAAGTAGGTGATGGTTGTTGGCCTTCAGCTCTGCCTTGGATGGCTTTTGTGTCTGGCTAATATATCCCCAGAAACTACAGAAATCTTAGCCTGATTCCTAGCAGAATGGTTTTTCAATCCAGGAGAGTCCAGGATCTCCGGGATGCAGAAAGTTGCATCCATGCCTTCCTCCCTTGCTGTGGCTCGTACATTGGCTTTACTGAAGGATGTGAGAATAGGAGCTGTTCCAGTATTTGGATGGATTTCAGGGCTGCCATGCATAAACAATGCAGAGGGAATGTGTACCTTACAACATCATTACTATGGGTCTCTATGTTGTCTTTTACACTGGCTGCTCAGAAATCATGGTGACGAATGCAGCATGAATGCTGAGAAAGATTGTCCCCAGGTTTCACATAGTCTTGCTGCATGTGAATGGGTGCCTGATTTTTCTGCTCCACGGTTGATTGAAATCATTCCTTTTTCTCAAAATAACTCAGTCACTTCACTGCCATTTAAGCAGGCACTTCCCAGTGTTTCCACTGCACTCACCATGTGGCGGTGGCTTGGTTGTTACAATGTGCAGTACTGCATGAAGGCTTGCTGATCACGTTCCTTTTATCCCCACACAACAACATTGATTTGCGCCAAACTTTTTCTCCATTGCCCTTAGAAAAGATGAAGGCAACAGCATCCCACGCTGAATCTAACTGCTCTTATTCAGGATGTGAGAGCATTGCTTTGTAATGATCATAATAAACAGAGAATCCCCTGCTAACATTTCCAATGCACCATACAGCTTGGCATTTTCAATATATATTTAAAACAACAAACCAAGACAAGCAAGTGCCTTTCCCAGAAATTGCCAACGTATGCTCCAAGATCTCTTGAATTTTGCATTGTGTCAGTCTGTGTCAGAGGCTTCAGGAAAGGTAACACAGAAGATGAATGGAAGTCTATCATTGCAGTGCCAAGATGAAAAAGTGACAGCTCATAATGAAAAGACAAATAGTTTCCATTTTGGGCTTCTGTAAGTAAGAAAGTGATAGAGCCATGGGAGCTGTGAGGCTGAAACATGGTCCCTTTGACAGACATGCCTGTAAGTGAAAGTGCATGGGATATAATACTAGCCATAATATAGGGAATAATGATTATTTTAGGGATCACATGATTTTTAATAAATCCTTGGCTACTCCATAGAAAATGGAACCAAAAGAAAACTAGGAAAAACTGTAGTTTCATTTACAGAATAAATGACCTAAGGATGTTTTTTTGGTCTCTATATCTGTGATTGAAGCCTGTGAAATGACTTCAGATATACACAGGGTAACCAAAATGAGAATCAAGAGCTTTCTGTAAACCTGAAATGGGATGCATTGCTCATTTTTTAGAAAGGGCAAAAAACAAATGCTGTAAAAGAAGGCTCAAGCTGATGAGGGTGAAGATTCTGGTCATAAAATCTTTCATAAAGCTTCTTTTTATTAAACCCACATATGAAATTTGCTTTCAGGTGAGGTGAGATAAGAAATCTTTCCTATTTTCAGAATTGCCAACTAAAGCGATATCTATAGGGGCAAGTCATACACATGTAACAAGCTTAGATTAGAAGTGATGCAAAACGCTGTATGACATTCCTATTTTCAGTTTAAAAGAGAGTTTAAAGTCAGCTTAAGGTAACTTGAAACTGGTAAGTCCAAGTATATCAACATAAGGCTTTGTGTAGGTTTAAATGTATCTGGTTTAGAACTGACTTTGGTTAAACCAGTGTGACTTCCCCTGATAGACAAGGCCTTGGGGCAATATTCACCCCTGTGCAGAGACCCAGCATGAATTCCACCCTAAAGCATATTTAAAATAGTTTTCCTGCATGGCTTCTTTCTTCGCTAGCATTCCTCAGGAGGAAAGGTTAATAAGGATAATACTTTCTCCTTCCACACAAGCATCTATTTCAGGATCTCAGTGAATTCTGAAGTTCTTAAAAAAGCATTTATAGATTTTTATGAGACATCACATTAATTTCTCTTTGCAAGTTCTTTCAGAAAAGTAAAATGCTAATGAGGAAATGGAAGAAGAGTAGATAGAATTATTTCTTGGGTTTTCTTTTGTGGTTTGGGTTTGTGGTTTTTTTTTCCAGACAAGGAAATAGAGAAACTGAGGATCCAGTTGGATCTCTGCTAGGAATACTAGGAATATCTTGTGCTCATTGAGTGCCTTGTCATTTTCATGTCAAAATTAGAACCCACATTGTCCATCTTGCATCAGTTAAAATCAATGAGAAAACTCTATTAATTTCAGTGGGAATAAAATTAAGGTCTAAGTAGATTGCTGAAAGTCACACCAGGCACAGTTCACTGTGTGAAGATTAGAAGCTAACTCTCTGCCATCACCACAATTGTCTTTGTAGCTTTAAGAGACTTTTAACATAGCTAAACAGGGAAGGAATATGCATACTACTGTCTAGCATTGGAAGATTTAAAACTTTAATCAGGAAAAGGAATTTTAAGCTACTCAAAGAGACCATAACTAGGACAAGTGGGATGAATTTAAGGAAAAAAAAGGCTGACGGTTAGGGAAAAAAGCCTTTCCTAGCAGTGAGGACTATTAGACTGCAGAATAGTCTCCCAAGGGAAGTGGTGAAAGCCTAGCTTCTTGAGTCATTTAAAACTAGACTAGACAAAGCACTCTGGAATATACTCCAGGGAGCAATCCTGCCTTGGCAAAGGGATGTACAAAATAACCTAATAGATCTCTCCCATCTTTCCTTCTGTGATTCTCCTATTTCATAAACCTCTGTGATTGAATGGAGAGCAGAAAACTTTAACCCCTTTTTCAGAAACAGAAAGCATGTTTGACAAGATATTGTGAGAGGAAAATCCTCTAGCAAAGAACAGGAAAAGCTGCATTTTCTATAGCAAGTTATCAGCTTTTCTCCATCCAGGGTGAAGAACCATAAAGGATGGTCCAAGACTGCCTACTGGATGGCTGCCATTTTCAGTACAAGTCAATGTTTTGTTTCTTAATTTCCCTAAAAGCCCCAGTGGTTTAGATACTACTCAGTGTTATAGGTTTGTTTTCTTTTTTTTCCCCAAAAGGATGCAACTAAATCTCTGATAACTGAATGACTGTCTTTTTAAAACAGAATTTACTGGTTACTCTCAGCAGGTTGGGCTGTGATTACACTATATCCCTGCCCAGACTCGTATTGAGAAGGAGCTACCAGCCCTACCCTTGCATGACCCAGGCCTTGAATCAAAGTTAGGAGATATTAGGAACTAGGAGACATTATGCTCCACTATTCCCCTTCTCCCTCGAGCAGGTGGGGAAGCAATGGCCTTGGCTTCTGCCTTGCAAGACATCAGCCAAGGGCGCAGAGCAGGTGCAGATAATGGTGTAATCCGCTGCTGTTAAACCCATATTTTCGCTGCACCTCCCAGACTAAGGAGAAAGTGGGTGGCTTTGCAGGGAGGGAAGAAGGGAAGTCAGGCTCTGAAAAATATTTCAGAGGAGGTCAGACTTCTGTGTAACTATTCAGGGAGCTTGAAGAAACACTTTCTTGGCCCTGTGTAAGAGTTGCAGAGGCATTCAGTAACATGCAGGTGTTTTCCATAAAGTCCTGCTGCTGTTGCTGCTGCTCTGGGCCCAGCAGTGGAAAGCTTGATACAAAGATCAGGACAGGTCTCCAGGCTTGGAGAAGGCAGCTGACATGAAAAGTACTCTGCTAGTAGAAATGGCTAGGAGTGGGCCACCAAGTTGGGACATAAATAAATGTATTTATTGTACCATAATGCATTACTTCTTTTTATTTACTTTTAACCTTATCTGGAGCCTCTGGTTTGAGCTTTTCCCTGCATAGGAAACTAGCACAGACATTGCCTTTACATGTATGTACATTCAGATGGTGTGAACATAAAAGTGACCGTTCTGAATCAGATCGAGGATCCATCTAGCTCAGTATCAGATGACAGACGATGATGGGGTAGGATAATAGGGTGATATGAACCATATCGAATATTTGAACCATATTGAATATTTCTTTGGAAAAAAACATGGGGCAGTGTCCTGGTTTCGGCTGGGATAGAGTTAGTTTTCTTCCTAGTAGCTAATACAGTGCTGTGTTTTGAATTTAGTATGAGAATAATGTTGATAACACACTGATGTTTTAGTTGTTGCTAAGCAATGTTGACACTGGTCAAGGACTTTTCAGCTTCCCATGCTCTGCCAGGCGCACAAGAAGCTGCGAGGGGGCACAGCCAGGATAGTTGAACCAAACTGGCCAAAGGGCTCTTCCATACCATATGACGTCATGCTCAGTATAGAAACTGGGGGGAGTTGGCTGGGGGGTAGCGATCACTGCTCGGGGACTGGCTGGGCGTCAGTTGGCGGGTGGTGAGTGGTTGCATCACTTGGGTTTTTTTGTTCTTCCCTGGGTTTTGTTCCTCTCTCTCTCTCATTATTTTCCTTTTCATTACAATTTATTATTATTATTATTATTATTATTATTATTATTATTATTATTATTATAATATTTCCATTATTAAACTGTTCTTATCTCAGCCCATGAGTTTTCTTATTTGTGCTCTTCTGATTCTGGGAGGGGGGAGGGTGAGTGAGCGGCTGTGTAGTGCTTAGTTGCCGACTGGGGTTAAACCACGACAGGCAGCTTCACTGACATTGGTGCATTATGGCTGCTTTGTGTTTGGGCAGTATGGCTGATGATTTCCATGTCTGAAGGAAAACTAATATTACACATTTTTTTCCAAAGTGACCCAAAGTATTGAAAGCATTTGGTAAGATCACAGAGAGAAAAGTACATTTAAAGCAAAATTAGAATAACTCAGAAAGTTGTGCCTCGCAACTGTAGACTCAGCTACCAAAATTCAGTTTTCCTTCCTTGACAGAGGACATGGCCATAGACATCACAGGTTGGTATCTCCAAGACTTCCAGGATCTTTCAGTTCTGGGACTTCTGTCAGCTGTCTCCCCAAATTTTCTGTGATTCTTTGTAACTACTCTCTAAAAGGTTAGCCGGGTCCTGCAGTCTTGGCAACCTAAAGCCATTTCCCAGTGAAGAGGAGGCTTACCAAGACAGACTCTGTATTTGCCATGGGGCTGCTGATGACCTAGGAGCAGCATGCTGGACATCTCCAGCCTGCATGTTCTGGAAGAAAATCACTGTTCCTAAACCTTGCAGTAGAAAATAGATTCCATGCCACTTGTGGCAGCTGCAGTTGGACAATTGGTTAGAATGGATAAAAACAGATTTCCCAAAACAACTGTATTCAATGCAACATATTTTTCATATGTTTAATGGAACAGAAATTTGTATTTTAAGAGACTTTTATGAGCACTGCCTAGGGAGTGGAGACCTGGTAGGGAGGAGAGCTAGCAGGTGTAAGAATAAAATTAGTTTTGTCATAAAATTGGAAAGGAACTGAGATTTTCTCTCCCTACTTTTGCCCTTAACCACCGATGAAACACAATCATTAGGCACAAAAGATCCTCCTGTGCACAGCTACATCACAGTTTAATCCTTTTCTGGGGAGTTCAGGCAAAAGCACTACTTCAGCGGCTGGCACAAGTAACTCAACAGTGTTGGCATTGCAGCCTTTGGTTTAAGCCAATAGCATTAAAAAGAACAGTTCTTCATTATCAGTCCTGGAAGCTTCCTCCATACTGATCAGTGCTTCAGAGAGTCAGAGAGCATTTAGTACTTCTGTGTTGAAGCCTTGCAGTCCCTCAGCGTAGGAGATGAGGCACCGTCTTCTCTGTCCTCATACAGAGGACAGTTCTCAGTTTAGTTTAAGGGAGGATTTACACTGTTCTCACACACACCCTTTTTCCTTTCTTTAACTGAAGGAATATGCACCAGAGATAGAAAAAAAAAAGTCTGAAAATGGCTTTGCTATCACAACATTCCTCTTCTTCAATATTGTGAAGCAAAAGGAAGTTAGCAGAGCTCCCAGCTTAGTCTAGATCCAGATCTTACCTCAGATGTGTTCACACATCACCTGTTAATGTCTCCTTGCAGCCATAGAGGATGTATTCAGAGAGCACAAGCACTGGTTTCTTTTCTGAGAATATAGTTAGTTGGGGTCTGTTTGTTCATGTTGCAAGGAGGTTGAACAACCGATTTCCATGAAAAATTAAGTTCAGCTTTAACTACAGCCTTGTAATGGTGCCCAATGTGATATTCGGACTTACTGCAATCATTTTGGCCCAAAATATCACGCAAGGGATCTTATTAATACAGACTATTTCAGAATTTCATTCTATTTCCTGTTTTTTGCAAGTTTGGAACAGTGGCAAATGCTCATTCTCTTGGAAGAACCAACCAAAATATTCCTTCTTGGCCAAACTTTGAGAAGAAAATTTTAATCCTAACTTTTCAGTTCTCCAAACAAAGGGAAAGGGGAAGAAAGAGATGACTTGTGCTTCAGTCCTTTTTAAGGCTGAAGTTCAAGTTGGGGTAAAAAAAATGGTTTTCTTTCTAAATTCAAGTAATTTTACGTGCTAAAAAAATACACAGCCCCATACAGAAAAATGGAGAAACAATTTCTAACCAAATACGAGAATAAACACATTGAGAGCGGGAAAAATGATGCCTCCCAGAAAAAGGAGTAGGGAGGAAGATGAGTAAAGCTCCCTGAAAATAAAAGAGCTGATAGAAATTGAGAGTCATAGGAGATGGATAAATAAACAACAAGGTTACAAGTTCACAAGCCCACCTGGTAGGCATATTAGGACTTAATTTGCTACAATCACCAGTGTACATGGTGTGTGTTTACTTCAAGGGGAAGGAAGTCAATTTTCTGCTTCTGACTAAATATGCTACCACATATTATGACGCCTGGCCAAATTCACCAAAGCATGTCTTTGCTGCTCTTCATTGGATTGTGTTCAGAGACAGTTGTGGTACCTGTTAAAATATTTTAATGAATCTGATAGTCATGAATGATGCTGAAATGACAGCCTTGGAAATTGAAGTCTTCTATCAAACTACAGAACTTACACAGTATGGATTAAAATAGTGCTGACTTCTGCCATGCTATCCTCTCAAAGTGTCTCAAATTTAACCTGGAAAAATTATTTTTTGTGGTAGCAGCACTTCAGCCTCAATGCCTGGTCATTTCTTCCTACTTCAGATATAATTGCCAGCAAGTGCATGGATTATCTTGGTGATTTTATAGTGCAGACAGGAGCTGGGCAAGACATTTTCAACAGAATTATTTCTTATCAGAAAGAACAGTTGCATTGAAATCAGAAGTGTTCTGGGAAAGTGTAAAAACTGCAACATTCTCAAAAGGCAGGTGTTGAAACAAAATGCTTTTTTATATATTTCATTTACATTTCTGTAGAATTCCATATTGCCATAATTGTATTATTATTTTCTATGTAATACAGCTTATATCATGTACCAGATTTTGGTATTCTTGAAATGAAGCATTTTATCTTATCAAATTTAAGCATTTCAGTGCTTCTAAAATGAGTGATGTCTAAATTTCAATAGCAAGGCTAATTTCAAAATGGGGAATTTTATTTTGACTTAATAAGAAGAATAAAAAGCCCAAATTCCCTGAGTTAAAATCATTTTTTAAATTATTTATTTTTTCCCCCCATCCTTAATCTTTTGTGGTAAGGGAAGACAGCAGCCCTGTTTGTATGTACTGTATATCAGGCAGTAATGACCTGGGAAGCTGGAGGGAAAGAGAGACTTTGGGGCAAATTTTAAGTGTTCATTAAGCTGTGGCATTCAAGAAAATATTGGAAATATTGGGGCCCCAGACCGAGGTAGAAGGGCAATAGTCCTAGATAGTATTATAAGTTATTTATCTATTATTTATCTATTATTTATCTACTTCACCTCTGTTCTGAATGTTCAAATCTGAGCTGGCTCTAGTGGTGGGAGGGGGAGGAAGGGTTGTGAACTCTCAGTGCAGAGAAGAGACCTGAATTTCTGCTTTCCGAAGGAGATTATAGCAGGAGAAGAGGAGAGGGTGGAGGACAGATACCTCTGGTGCAGTCAGAGAGGTGAGGGTGGAGAAGGAAGCTCTGCTGAAGGTGTGAGAGACTGAAAAGGTTAATGTCTCAAACATTGTGGCGATTTGAGGCGCTATTTGCATGGCGACAGCAGGTCTGCGAGCATGGGGTGGGGGAGAGCAAGAGCGGGATGTGGAGAGCGCGTCGGAGGATGCGCGGTTCCAGGTTCTGCCAAACCTGACCATGTATGGACAGCGGTCACACAGAGTTGATCTGAGGAAGGGGCTTGCAACCGCCCCAGAGACGCCTCACAACCACCCCCCTCCCCCAGCGCCTGCGCAGAAGATTGAGAACTTTCTAGAACAAGAACCATGTAAGCCCTGAAGGGGCGTACCTGGAGGCGGGGATTAGCCAATAAAAGGCTTGCCCCCCCAGGGAAGCGCACGCCCACCACTGGAGGATTGCCACGTCTGTCATTGTCATCGCGGGATCCAAGGGTGGTGATACTTTTTCTTTCTCTTTTCCTCCTCTCTTCTTCTTTCCTTTTCTTGCTTCTCTTCTCTTTTTCTCTGCTTTTCCAATATATATATATATGCAAGTTTGGGATCGGGAAGCCCGGAAGATAGCTCCATTGCCAAATCGCCTTTGTTCGTTCGTTAAACTCGTCAGGTCGTTAAGTTTGTCCCTTTGTGGAATTCGCCAGTTAATAAAGTTGCTGGCCAGACTGTTCCTCTGGGTCATTGTCGTGACTCTGCCGACCACGCGGCTCTGCCGAGCAGAGATTGGCTTTTGTCGGTACTCAAACAGTCGGGGAATCGAAAAGATTCACTCATCTCGCAACCCACCGAGTGGGACGATACAGAAGGCAACACAGAATGAGCGATGAGAAAGGTAAGAAGAGTCCGAAAAGACCAGCATGCCGATTGTGCAGCTCTCCTCTTGAAAAAACATGATGTCAGCTTAAATGTTAGGTTGAGAAAAAGAAACAGAAGAAATAATCCCTTAAGGAGGTGTCTGAGAGTTGATACAGCAGACCTTTACACAGAAAAACAATGTTCATGGTGTGTACCAGCTGATAGCTATTCTCTCTTCTGACCTTTATCTTCAGGTGTGAGGACAGACCTGAAAACTCATGGCTTTTCCATTTGAGAGTTATCTTTCTCTTCCACTTATCACATGCCTACAAAGCAGTACTCAACCATTACCTTCACCAAAGATAAAAGTATTATTGCATTCTCAGTATACTCACTCTCGCTTGTCGGAGTGGGAGACGGACCCGGAGTAACGATGAATCTCAATATGAGTATGGTCGTTCTCCTTTATTCAGATTACTTAACAGGTTTATATAGAAGCTAAGCAAAGCACGCGCTAACAGCGACTATTCTATTGGATAACTATACTTGTCCACGCGCTTAAAACAATTATATGATTGGTACAAAGTTGCCGTTCATGCACTGTTCACAAAGGGGGGTTTATCAGCACTTTCCCAGACTTAGTCCCGCTTATCTTGCTTTACCAAGTACTCCTTCTGTTCTCAAGGGAATTTCACCTTGATCTCTGGCTCCCAGGCCCCATCAAAGGCTGGATTGCTCACATCAATCAAGCTGTGTCCTTTTTCACTTAACCATTCTTCCACAATTCCCCCTTCTTGTTTTTGAGTGATCCAGGCATGATTTATCATGGTTCTAAAAGCCTTTTTGACACAGCTACATGCTACACAAAAACACAGACCTATGATAACTAAAATTATTAAAAGTCGTAATCCCTCAGCTAACAAACCCTTCAGCCATGATGGTAAGGACCCAAACAAACTGGTTAACCACTCATCAAAAAACCCCTGATTTTGTCGAATTTTGTTGGCATGCTCTTTCAGCCATCGTAGTTGTTTGTGAATTGATTCACTGTGATCAGACAGGTTCATACAACACATGCCTTCAAAATCCTCACAACCATGACCTTGGGCTAATAACAAAAAATCAATTGCTGCTCTATTTTGCAAAATTGCGTGGCGTAAGCTATTTTGATCCTCTAATAATGTTTCTATTACCTGGGTGGTGACATTTGCTTGTTTCTCAGCCCAACAGGCTAATTGCCCAACCTGTTTCAGGGCTCATCCTGCTGCCCCCCCAGGTATGAACAGGGACAGGAACACTCTCTCAGTAGTACTGAGGAAGGTAGGTTCATCATCGCAATCCGGGGAAAGACCCTACCCCCCCCCTTTTTTTTTTTTTTTTTTTTTTTGAGTACTGTATGTCTAGGTCATAGGATCAAGACGCTTAAAACATGAAAAGGAAAAAAAAAACCTTTAACTGTAATTTAAGCAATGAAAAGTTACAATAACTAAGTAGTACTATGCACGACAATCCTTCTCAGTCATCTCTAGAACTTGAGTAGTTTTTCATATTACCATTCACAAAAATTCAATAATGATCAATAATGAAATAATATTGATTTAATATTATAATGAAATTTAATTTCATATTTAATATTATATTTAATTTAATAATTTTAATAAAATTAATAAAATAATAAAACCTAATTTTAGTAATTTTAATAATTTTAATTAAATAATTTTATTAATTTTAATTTTATTTAATTTTATTTAATATTATAATGAAATAATAATGGTTAATAATGAAATAATATTGATTTAATATTATATTGAAATTTAATTTTATATTTAATATTATATTTAATTTTATATTTAATTTTATTTAATATTATAATGAAATAATAATGATTAATAATGAAATAATAATACTTGCCAAATAATGTTTTTGCTTTAGTGGTCTGGATACAGTTACAAAGTAACTGTGAATGACAATCTTGGCATATAAATGGTTAGCAGATATTCATTCCAGAATTTAGGCAGCTGTCTGGTGCAACCCGATACATTTTGTAAATAGTTTTCCATATAAAATGTCTCACAGAAGGCTTTACAGCTAATTATCCTTTGTATATGCATACATAAGAGGATACCAGTTGCAATATAATCCATATTTGGCTTTTTTTTTTTTTCCCCCTACTTTCCTTGCCCGTTTTCCTGTATAACTGGAAACGCTAATGTCGCAGGGCCTTCAGCCCCCCCCACAGGCTTCCAGTGTCCTTCTACAATTGCATCTTTGATGACACCACTCCAGCGTGTGGTTCTAGGGAGTGCTGGAAGGTTCATTAAACATGGAGGCACAGCTTCTCCTTTCCTTTTTGTTTGTAATTCCAGAGTATCAAGACGTTTTAAAACTGCTTGCAACACTTTTGCAGTGGCATCAGAGGATTGTGGCAGCTCCTCCCCGTTAGGTGATGTGGTAGTTCCAGAGGATTCCGTAGAGGGAGGTAGAGGCGGATAGAATGAGGTTGAGGGTGGCAACGGAGGCGCGGAGGGTGGTTCACTGGGCGGATCTGTAGGGGGAAGTTGGCAGGCTGTTCCGCCCAAGTCGTTAGGTTTTGTCGCTCCCGCCCCTCCAGGGGGTTTTGGCGGAGCTACTTCCGCATTCGCTTCACAGTTTGCATTAACCCTGCTAACTGGAACTTCCGCCTTTTCTGGCGTCTGCATTGATTCCGCCATAACACGCAGTTCAGAAACGTTTTTACAGACAGTTCCAGACGCGCCTCTCACGGCAGGCAGCCCAAAAAATCGCGCAATAGGTCCCGGTTTGTTTTCGGGCTTATCTTTAGACACTCCCGGACCTAACATTTGGGCAGCAGCGCAAGCTACTTCCCTCTCCGCCTTCATCGCTTTCAGAGTTTCCAAGACAGTGTTCCAGAGTCCACGAACCGCCTTTATTTCCTTTTCGTCCTTTTCATTCCCCTCTATTGTTTTCTGCCACGTTGTTCCTCCAAAATCTCGCCATTCCGATACGGAAAATAACATGCAGGTGTCAGAAAAGTGACCCCAACATTGTCCCAACTTAATCAACCTTATTAACTGCTTCACTGGTGCTTCTATCCCTCTCTTAGAGAGGATTCCAGTGAGCAACGTGGCCGCAGCTTCTGTTTCCATCACTGCGCCTGAGAGGTGAGGAGCGACCTCACACCGGCGTCTGCCCTGCTTCTTGCCCCAGGCAGCGCTTCTCTCAGCCGTGGTTTCCCACTCCCCTCCTCTAGCTGCTTACCGCAGTCACGGAGACTTCATCGGTGCATCCTCTGCTACCAGATGTCGGAGTGGGAGACGGACCCGGAGTAACGATGAATCTCAGTATGAGTATGGTCGTTCTCCTTTATTCAGATTACTTAACAGGTTTATATAGAAGCTAAGCAAAGCACGTGCTAACAGCGACTATTCTATTGGATAACTATACTTGTCCACGCGCTTAAAACAATTATATGATTGGTACAAAGTTGCCGTTCACGCACTGTTCACAAAGGGGGGTTTATCAGCACTTTCCCAGACTTAGTCCCGCTTATCTTGCTTTACCAAGTACTCCTTCTGCTGTTCTCAAGGGAATTTCACCTTGATCTCTGGCTCCCAGGCCCCATCAAAGGCTGGATTGCTCACATCAATTAAGCTGTGTCCTTTTTCACTTAACCATTCTTCCACACTCGCTATACTTGATTTCTTCAAGCACTCATATCAAATGATGTACTACACAAGATTTTTTTTATTCTTAGTAGAAACTTGTGGACCTGCCAGCCATTATTCCATCGTACTGCTTTCTGGAATAACCCGATATGAAAAGAGATGCAACCTTTAAAGTAGGCATAATTCTTGCCTTATGGATTTTAGAAGACAAATAACCAGTGAGCAATTAGTCCAAAGATAAAAGTGGCATAACTTGCCAGCACCATGGGCATAACTGACCACGTGTACTCATTTTAACTATGTATGTCAAGTATCCCATTTGCTCCATTTGTTTCTAGTCCTTCAGTGCTCAGATCAGTCATTGTGGGTACCATAGTTTGGGTAGGGTCTGTGTTGCGTTAAGAGTTACTGTCACGTAGGAGTCTGAGGAGTGGCTGAGGGGGGGAACCCTCCCGTTGAGTCACGAGGTTCAGACAGGACCCCCTTGCTTTCTAAACTCCTTCTCAGAGAGGAGTCTAGGTGTGGCTAAGTCCAGTCTTAGTCTCAGACTTGGTCAACGGTTTATTGTCTAAGGACGGTATAGGTAGCCACCCATCAGAGTCAACGTTTGCCTGTCAGAGCCCTCTCAGGGCTGTCACTGAAACAGCTTTGCAAAGTCAATTAAGGCGACAGCGTTCATTTGACAACGTTATAAGTCCGGTCGTGTTCAGCACACTGAACTTCACGATTACGGATTCACAAATAACACGCTGCACCCCCAGTCTAGTCGTGTTGCATGAACTATCACGGCCACACTTAAAGAGTCTGGTCGTGTTCAATGAGAACTACCACGGCTAGATTAATGAAGAGTGCAGTTTATTAGAGCAACAGACACACAAATTCTTTGGATTACCAGTGATAAATTCACTGTCTGCAAAGCACGTACAAATACCAAGACTATGAGTAACACTGCCGGCTATAAACACATTAAAAGATAATAAAGCAACTCTAGAGAGATTTCTAAGTTTCCCGGGGAGGCACTTGGTATAACCAAGTGTTCGACTCTTACCCAAAGGTGTCCCGATGGGGGGGAAGAGAGGCTCAGCCTGTCGACTGATCCCAGAGGTCAGAGTGGTACACGATGATGTCTTCCCTAACATTCTCTTTCTCTTAAGCCATTTTATACTATCTTTCACCTTTCGGGTGGAGCTTGAGTGACTCTAGTCATACATCTTTGTTTAGGATTGGTGTAAAGTTTTCTCGCTTTGCTTTTAAAGGTATAGGCTAGGAAAAATTCAAAGCGCAAGCTCAGTGAGGGGTGGTCGCACCTTGGAGGCGGGTAGCTTTTGGGATGGAGGTGTGTTTTGGTATTATAAGGATGTTATAATGAGCAAAGTTCATCAAAGGACAGCATTTTGCCAGGAACGTGACAGGCTGTTGGCCCAGGGTAGCAAATATGCAGCTTACTGGTCACACACAATAACTTTGAGTTCCCATTTAATTGCAGAGCCTAGCCGCGGCGTCTCCACACCGCTCCACCCTCCGAACAGTACCTTCTTAGAGTCAGTACACCAAGCTCCCCTGGCGTCACTGACATCTAAGGTTGCAGGCCTAGGGAACTTCCGTGGAATGGATTCCTTGCATGTCAGCCGCATTCCACCCTGAAATTCTGTCATTAGGAGCATATCCAGATTTGTTTTTTCCACTCTTTCAGGTTTGAATGACCCAGGCTTGAGCAGCCTCCTTTTTTAGGTGCAATGGCATCTCAGAAGCAAGGTCACAGGCCCTCTATGGCTTCTGTCTCCTGGCCAGATCCTGTTTTGTGGGACTATACAAAATCAAACCACCAAGAAGGCTCACATTTGGTTTGGTTGGTTGATTTTTTTTTTTTAATTTCAAGGATTAATGCAAATGTAGTGTCACGAGGTCATGAATAAACTCCTGCATCTTCCTCTGGGGCTGAGGAACAAAGGATCTCTCCTATCCTCCAAAACATTGTTTCAGATGTGCTTCTTATCAGATGGCTGTACCAATGTTCCTTGTATCCCCAGCCAACCCAGCTTTCTGGCAATCTGTGGAAACAGCATAATTGAAATGCAAGAGTTAGACCTTGCTGATAAGACTTCATCAATTTAGAAGAGCAACGCACACCCTATAAGGTATGACATAGTCACTTGATGGGGCTGTCTGCCTACAAAAGTTCTTATCCTGCTAATGCACACGAAGATTTTCCTATTACATGTCTGCTCAGTAGGGGATAAACTCCCTCAAAATGTGTTCTTGCTCTTTTAGGGATTCGCTGATGGGACTGAGGGATGGTGAATGTGCAGTTGACACAGCCTTTGTGTGCCAGATCAGCTCAGCACCTTTGAGACAGAAGCAGTAATGCTCTCTGGACTAATGAGATCGTGCCCATAGACACTGACTGATTGGCCTTGCTGTCTCCCAAAGGTCCAAACCACATCTGTGTTTTCAGTGATAGTTGTATGCACAGCAAATTGAACGAAAGCTGAGCTCCACACCTGCTGCGTGGGGTATCCAGAGCTGGTCTGGACCTCCTAGTTCAGTCCACCCAAACTACTCTGCCAAAGCTCCTGCCTCAGACTGGTTTCCTCCCATTTAAACCCTCTGCTGCAGCTCCTGAGCCAGCCCAGCTGCTCTGGGGCTCAGCTTCCTCTGCCTCTACCCCTGAACTGGCCCAGTCACACTCATGCGCTGCCCACCATGCAGTCCTTCAGCTGGCTGCTGCGTCCATGTGGGGCTTCTGCAGCCCCTCCTCTGGGATCATCACAGAGCATCATGCAGATAAGCTGTATTTCAAGCTAAATAGAGTTTCTCCCCCTCCTAAATGAAACTCAGGTCACTGCCAATCAGTTCCCTACTTTGGAGGGGGAGTGACATCCCTCCTCCCTTGAGGACTGGGATTCTCTCCCTCAACTGGAAGGTGATGACAATCTTTAGATTGAGGTCCTCCACAGCATAGCTTTCAGGGTCTAGCCTGTGTAAGACCATGCAGTGTTTCTTTTCTCTATTTTGAAGCTATTTGTAGACTCTCGCTCCATTGATCTATAATTGGAGTTGTGCTAGACCTAAATTAAATTCAAAACTAACTACTAAACAGGTGGTTTTGCACAGGTATTTCATGCATGCAAATATCTATAATTATGTAGAAGTGTGTGAAATTCATATATATTTAAATATATGGCAATAGAGATCATGTTGCTCCTTTCAGAACTCAGGCTATCTGAGAAATGGCTGAGTTAACATTACCTCGTTGTTCAGGAGCAACTAGATTATTTTGCTGCATTGTTACATTTCTTAACTTGCCGTGGTTGTTTCCTTTTTCCCTTTGTCTGTTGCTTGTGGCTGATTAAACCCATGCAGATCTGAAAAGCTGCAGAACCGCATTGTCTGCATATTCCTTTTGCTGTTTCTCATCTGAAAACAGTACCTCCTGGCACCTGGAAAACCATCACAGATGCAGAACAGGTGATCTTTACAGAATGCTATTCAAAGTGGACAGTCTGCCAGGCCCATAGACAACAAAACACACTGCTGACTCCAGCTGGAGCGAGCGATTACTTTGATAACAAATTAAAACAGGCTCAGAAATTGGAAATGAAGGGAGCTATGCAAGGATGAATAAACTCCTCAGATGGCCCCAATTTTGTGCAAGTTTATGCAACATGTGCTATAAATTGGTGATCTTCATTAATAGCTACTGTTTAGCCACTTCAAGAGGACGAATCAGGATCTGGCTCCTTGCGCAGTGCTAACTTCCATCCTGATTGGAGAGACCATTTTCTCTTAACATGTTCAGAGCACTTCCTTGGGATCTTAAAAATTCTTTATGTGTCATTTTGCTTCTTGCATATGCAGACAATTGTAATGCTCAATTTAAAAATGTTCATATATTTTCAGTCTATGGGATTTTTACAGCACTGGATAATTCCTGGATGATTACTGTTTTTAATAACCACATAATTACTGTATTAATCAGAACTGTCCTATTGGCTTCTGTGTGACACAGAAGGGCAGAAGCAAGATAGAGATAAAGATACGCCATATTTAAAAGAGCTATGACTTTTTTTTGTGTTCGCTTTGCAGTATAGCACACACAGAGGTCAAAACACAAGAACAGCCTTAGCAGATATCAGCCAAGAAGTCCATCAAGCCCAATGTCTTTCAACAATAATCAATTTACAAGAATTGGAAGAAGGTATAATATGTGAAGCTATAAAAAATGACAGCTAGCAAGACAGAGTGCTAATATGGGAGTATCCAGGACTCCAGGCATATGCACAGGACGTTGTGGCGTGAGGGGACACACAAACACAGATAATCACAGAATCACAGAATCGTATAGGTTGGAAAAGACCTCTAAGATCATCGAGTCCAACCGTAAACCTAAAACTGCCAAGACCACCACTACACTATGTCCCTAAGCACCTCATCCAAACGTCCTTTAAATACCTCCAGGGATGGCGACTCAACCACTTCCCTGGGCAGCCTGTTCCAATGCTTGATAACCCTTTCAGTGAAGAAAAATTTCCTAATATCCAGTCTAAACCTCCCCTGGCGCAACTTGAGGCCATTTCCTCTTGTCCTATCACTTGTTACCTGGGAGAAGAGACTGACCCCCACCTCTCTACAACCTCCTTTCAGGTAGTTGTAGAGAGCAATAAGGTCTCCCCTCAGCCTCCTTTTCTCCAGGCTAAACAGTCCCAGCTCCCTCAGCTGCTCCTCATAAGACTTCTGCTCCAGACCCTTCACCAGCTTCATTGCCCTTCTCTGGACATGCTCCAGCACCTCAATGTCCCTCTTGTAGTGGGGGGCCCAAAACTGAACACAGTATTCGAGGTGCGGCCTCACCAGTGCCGAGTACAGGGGCACAATCACTTCCCTAGTCCTGCTGGCCACACTATTTTTGATACAAACCAGGATGCCATTGGCCTTCTTGGCCGCCTGGGCACACTGCTGGCTCATATTCAGGCGGCTGTCAACCAACACCCCCAGGTCCTTTTCTGCCAGGCAGCTTTCCAGCTGCTCTTCCCCAAGCCTGTAGCGTTGCATGGGGTTGTTGTGACCCAAGTGCAGGACCCAACACTTGGCCTTGTCAAACCTCATACAATTGACCTCGGCCCATTGATCCAGCCTGTCCAGGTCCCTCTGCAGAGCCTTCCTCCCCTCAAGCAGATCAACACTCCCACACAACTTGGTGTCATCTGCAAACTTACTGGGGGTGCACTCGATCCCTTCGTCCAGATCATTGATAAAGATGTTAAACAGAACTGGCCCCAGCACAGAGCCCTGGGGAACACCGCTTGTGACCGGCCGCCAACCGGAGTAAACTCCATTCACCACCACTCTTTGGGCCCGGCCGTCCAGCCAGTTCTTTACCCAGCAAAGAGTACACCCATCCAAGCCATGAGCAGCCAGTTTCTCCAGGAGAATGCTGTGGGAAACCGTGTCAAAGGCTTTACTGAAGTCTAGATAGACAACATCCACAGCCTTCCCCTTATCTACTAGGCGGGTCACCTTGTCATAGAAGGAGATCAGGTTGGTCAAGCAGGACCTGCCTTTCCTAAACCCATGCTGGCTGGGCTTGATCCCTTGGTTATTCTCTACATGCCATGTTATAGCACTCAGGATGATCTGCTCCATCAGCTTTCCTGGTACCGAGGTCAGGCTGACAGGCCTGTAGTTCCCCGGGTCCTCCTTCCGGCCCTTCTTGTAGATGGGTGTCACATTTGCTAATCTCCAGTCAGCAGGGACCTCCCCAGTTAGCCAGGACTGCTGGTAAATGATGGAAAGGGGCTTGGTGAGCTCTTCTGCCAGCTCCTTCAGTACTCTCGGGTGGATCTCATCAGGCCCCATAGACTTGTGAGTGTCTAAGTGGTGCAGCAGGTCACTCACCATTTCCCCCTGGATTATGGGGGCTCCATTCTGGTCCCTGTCCCTATCTTCCAACTCCAGGGGCTGGGTACCCAGAGAACAGTCGGCCCTGCTATTAAAGACTGAGGCAAAGAAGGCATTAAGTACCTCAGATAAGAGCCATCCTTCCCCAAGAATTAATATTCTCAACAACCCTGAATTGTTTTTGAGACCAGAAAATAAAAGGAAGGTCAGAAAATTGCTACAGATTCTGTAAGAAGACAATAGGTGAGTTGCAGAGGACAAAAAGGAACAAAAGTAGCAAAAAGTCAAATATTGCAAAATATGATGTTTGCATTACTAGTTGCCTTAAGGAAAAAACTTTCCTAGAGTTGGGTGCACTTCTTGTTGGGTGCGCTCCTTCCAAAAAGTCTGGGGAGGATGGGTGTGCCTACACAGGACAATGCATTAATATATAAAGATACCCAGGCTCTCTCTAAGTAAGGCAGTGTTGCAATAATAACCTCGTGTCATGCCCAAGCGGTGCTCAGTGCATGTGAATTAGTGTGAGGTGCAGCACTGCTCCTGCTCACCATGACACTGCCATACCAGCACGTTTGGAGCTGGGCTGGGGATAGCCCACACAGAGACAAGTCGCTTGTGGAGGTGTACCATCATGGACCAAGATCCAGGTTTGCCAAAGACACTGTGCTCAGCACATGTGCCGAGAAGAGGCTAAGCCAAGCTCTTCAAAGTCACTTTTGTCTTGCCCAGAAGAGGCAAGGAGGAGCAGAGGTGGGCGCTGAGCATGGGTGTACATCTCCAGGGAGCAGCAAGGGCAGAAGCAGAGTGCTCTCAACTGCTAGACTTACTGAAGCAGCAAGGACTGACTGCAGAACAACTATGTTTGCAAAGTAGCTTGAAATTATCAAATGCAGGCCCTAAAGTATTGTCAGTTATGACTAACAACATTAAGGAGTCCTCTTTACATATAAAAATTTAAAAGCAAACAGAGTGTTTAATTCTAAGTCAATGCCTTTACTAGTCACTCCATATGTCAGAGTAAAGACAAATTTTCTTTCTGTTTTTGATATCTGCTTGAGCCCTTTATATTTCTTCTTAGGATACTTGGCAATGCTTTCTCCCAGCTGCTCAATTTTCCTTTACTGCAAGCATACATAAGCAGGTGAGATGCTCAGCATTCAGTATCTGAACTCCACACCCATTAAAGGCATCCTTTAATGGATGTGAACCCTGAAAGGAAGGTTAGTTTCATTAGTGGGATTAGGAAAACATCCCCTGGTTTGGTTTGATCATCCCCTAGTTGGGTCTGATTGTATGAATCTGAAATGGAAAGCAGGATCTTTTTTTTTTTTTTAAACTGACTTTGATGGACAGTTCCTTTTTATAATGTACAAATAATCTTTGTGACCCTGATAAGCAGGTCTGATGATACTCAGCTGAATAATGTACCAGAACTGAAATTTCCATCTACTTGATGTTTTGCACAGGGCTTTTGATGAAGTCCCTGTCACCTGTTATTAAATTAATACCAAGTCTTAATAGGGTCCTTTTCTTTCCATCTTCACGCTGTTGGGGTCCAAATTAATTACTAAGGGAAAAAAAAAATCTTCACATAAATCCTTAAGCTTCACAGGAAGGAAAAAGTTTCCAGTGCTAGTTGAGATCTAATGGCTGATTAGGAATGTCTGTCTCAACTAGACATCAGTACTGTCCCTCCCCTTTCATGTATCTTTCATAAAGACACTTGAAAATGTGCTTAACTTTAAGCTGGTGCATAGTTAAGTGCAAAATGATATCTGATGTATTTGAAGTTAAGCACATGCTTAAGCAATTTGCTCAGTCAGAGCCATATCCTGGCAAGAGAAAACATCTTAATGTTTCTTCATGATTTGGCTCCATCCACAGCCTGCCTGAACGCTTTCATCTTTGCTTTGCCTCACGAACAGGAACTGGCAGCTTTAGAGAGATTATCAGGAAGATTGACTCAGAACTGAAGGGCACATGATAATGGAATCAGATTTACCTACAGATGCTAAAATCTTTATCCTTGGAGACTCTGCATGGGCAAAAGGCATTAACAAATTAAAACACTCTCCTCTTCTTAAAAGGAGCATAGATCTAATGGCAGGGAGAGAGAGAGATACATCAAATATATATATATATATAAAATTATAGAAGATTAACAACTGTAGATATATTGATTTTGCATGAGTTAACTCTAGAGGGTCTTATCTGTGAAGTGCTGTGTTTCTGGTAGGGTCAGGCTATTAAAATTATCATTAACAGTAACAGGAAAATGAAATAATAATTTTATTTTGCTTGTGGAAAAAGCATACTTAAAATATAAATTTGCATTGCAAAAATATTTTACTATTGTTCCCTCCCTTTTTCTCAACGCTTTAATGACATGGGGTTTAAAGGCAGCTATAAATAGCTAAAGTCTGCTTTATTCCTTTCTTTTTTTGTGCATTTCCAGGTATGTTGTATATCTAAAGAGGAAATGAGTGACAGCCCAGTCTGCAGTCTGTTTTGTAGGAATATATGGCAGGTTTCTATTATGAGGTATTTACTGCTCCTCAATTCTGTGCTTGCTTTGGGGGTATGTTTGAATTACATACTACTCTGCTGTAGAGAGGGATAATTTCACTGAAACTAGTGGAGTCAGGCTTGCTAGCAAACAGACTGAACTTGATAATTTTCTCTCTTATCCTGGTAGTACTATTCATATGGCATTTTGCAGATGGGTAAATGGAGACATCGCTATGCAGAGGGGCTTTGTCGAACTCTTTCTCATCACCCTTTTCAACACCCCTTATATTATAGCAAAATAGGAAATTACACGTTTAGAGCACTCTGTCTTTTCTTTGACAAGTAATAGTCTTTCCAGCAAACTCTACTGAATCTGAGTCAAGACCAGTAAACACATCACTTCCCATAGAGAGAAATACCCTGGCTCCTACAACAGTGGCTTCAAATCAGGTTTAAACCTTTGATGCCATGACAGGGGCTACTGGATGTTACTCAAGTGTAAATAAAAGGTATTAAGTGTTCCTTTCTATTAGAAACATATCTCTTCATGAAAATGGGGTTTGCTATATGGAGTAGATGACTCCCACATTTATTTATTTATTTTTAGCTGCTGCCTATTGGGGCATATTCTTTACTTCTGTACAGAAGTTCAATTCCCTCTAAAATCAGCTGCCAAATGCTGAACCCCCCCCCCCCACATAACAGAAATGGGGGACCTGCTCTGAATGAAACCTTGTTGCCTCAGGGCAAGGTTGTCATCCCCATCCCAGGACCTACTCAGGGAGGTCCATGAGGCTGACCAGGGGTAAAGACACAGCTCTACATCAGTAAGAGTGCCAGGCAATGCCCTCTATAACCGGTCCTGAGTGCACAGAGATTGCCAGTGTGCTGCTGCTTCCCTTTTAACTCAGGCTAAGCCAGAAATCATTGCTGGTTTGGATTTGCAAAGAGTTCCTAGTTTTTCAGGCACACTCACAGAAAATTGCCTCTTCAGTTTTCCTGGATTGTTGCAATGTCAGCTTGAGCCTGGTCCCATCCAGCTGCATCAGTCAAACTGAGCTCCACAACATGACATAACCTGACACAGCCAGGTGTTACAAACCAATGGATACGATGGTTCACAAACTATTCAAATTACTTTCAGATACATATCCTACCTCTCTGCTCAAATCCTTCCCAGCTGTCTCTTTTCTCAGCTCCATATGAATCAGGGCTGGAGGAAAGAGAAGGGGGGGACATGGGGGAGGAAAGAAGGAGGTGGGAGAGAGAACACCCTGCCTGGCAAAAATAAAAAAATAAACTGAATTCTTGCAAACCATATTGCCTGCAAAATTAACTCTTTGAAGGAGGCTCACCACAGCCTCTGAGCTTCTTTCAGGCTTACTAGGGGAGGCTTGCAAATATCTCAGCTGTAAATGCACATCTATTAGATTAAACATTCATGGTCTGGAGTACTGGATACTTTAATAATAATAATAATAATAATAATAATAATAATAATGAAAAACTATCTTATGTTTATAAGATGTTACAAGATTAAAGACTTGGAGCAATTCTACAAACCTGGAAATAATTGAGCCTAGTAGCACCAAAGAGCCAGGCAGCCAGACTGGACATCTACACATGCCTGGGCAAATGACATGGCTGTAGCGAGTTGTGTCCCACTGAAGCCAGTGAGATGATTAGTAGGAACTACTGCTTGCCAGCACCGGTCTGGGATGATGCTGGCCCATAGTGAGACAGGCCTGACAACCTCCATTTTGCAGAACAGAAAATGTGGGTTGCGAAGATGAAGTGACTTGCTGAAGGTCATACAAGTCTGTGGCAGAGTCAGAAATTCAGGCATGAATTTAGTTATCCAGCTAGCCATCAATCATCTTGGAGGAAGGGGGAGGTTCAAATGCAGAAAGAGTGGCTAGACACCCATCTTTCAGCAAAGGTCAGTGAGTGCTGAATGCCTCATGTCTCCCATTACTGCGGGAAATCTCCCCCTCAGAATCTAAGTGCTAAAAAATGCCACATCCCTCCTGAATATAAATCTCTATGATTCTCTTCTGCTCTTAATTATAATGTTCTGAAGCAGGAAAAATAGGTTGGAAGTCGATGGATTTACACCTCCTTAGTCAAGAGCACAATTCATGGCTTTACTTTTATGTTTTGTCAAAAGCAAATAAAAATATGGGTGAAATCAGCACCATAGGCCATTAAGCAGCATTTTTGACTGGTCTTTAATGCAGCATGTGTAAGAGAGCCCACAGTCCTCCCCTGAGGTTTATGCTCCTTTTATCTATTACAGACGGTCTCTGTGAGATGCATCTCTCTGTTCCGATTTATTTGTAAGCAGAGAGGAAGAGAGACAGAGGGAGAAAGAGAGAGAGAGAGAGAGAGAGAGAGAGAAAGATGAAAAGAGAGAAATAATGAGAGAGAGAGAAAGAAAGATGAAAGAGAGAAAAAGAAGAAAAGTGAAACCCTAAGTTTCTGAAATATCAGTTGTTCTGATATTTGTATGTGTATCTCCTAAAGAAACACAAAGAAGGAAAGCAAGCAAACAACAAACCCCAACAACAACATTGTTCCTAGAGCAGCTGAACTAGCCAAGTACAGCAAGCAGTATACAGGTGTCTTGTGCTGCTTTTATTTGTTGTATAATAGGTGCCTACTGGAACGGGAGAAAGGGCATGAGAAGCTGTCCTTGTCTTTGCAGAGCATGAATAGCATTTATCTCAGTGCAGTGGGCATCAACAAGTTGGGTTTTTGTCAACCTGTCAATTCTTTTTTTTTCCCTTTAAAAAAAAAAAAAAAACAGAAAGCAGATTTCAGTAAATAAAGATAAATGATTGTGCTCCTTGTCTGCAGACCCTGGAGCTAAACTGAACAGGCCTCTTATGGTTTGGACCTGCTTCATTGACTGTTCAGACAGCCCAGTAATACGACAGATGTACCCAGCCGTTCCCTCTTCCCCGCTGTCCATTAGATTATGTTCATTTTGTCTGAGATGCCATTATAAGTCTCAAGGTCAAATAAGTCACAGAGAAGAAAGAGGAGGACTAATTTTTTTTCCCTGCTGCCCTCCATGCATAAGGGCTCATTCACAACTTGCAAAGCACATCGTTTTTTAAGGTGCACATACAACTCAGCACAATTTATTGAAATAAAATGCAGGTGTAACATTCACCTGGAGGCCCTTCTGGCACGACAGCAGAGGAGACTTCTCAAGAATGATTTGGGCTGCTTTCCTAAATTTCTAATGAATTATTTGTAAGTAAAATTCATTAAGGAGGAGCCTTCCAAAAAAGAAGAAAAAAACCCCAACAAATATACAGGAAAGGAGATCGCAAGGTCCAAAGGCTGTTTTCAAGGGACACTAGGCAAGTTACATGTACTGAGTAGAGTAGTTGAAGTGTGGAGGGGGGACAGGAGGAAGGAACAGCAGCTCTGGGGTAAGAGTACTAAAGATTCTTCAAAAAAAACTTGTTAAAAATGTGAGGATGAAATTTATTCTCAGTTACAGCAGGGTGTGTGTCATCCCATTGGACTCTCGGGTAGTGACTTGTCCTGGTTTCGTCTGGGATAGAGTTAATTTTCTTCCTAGTAGCTGGTATAGTGCTGTCTTTTGGATTTAGTATGAGAATAATATTGATAACACACTCATGTTTTAGTTGTTGCTAAGCGGTGTTTACACTAGTCAAGGACTTTTCAGCTTCCCATCCTCTGCCAGGTGCACAAGAAACTGGGAGGGGGCACAGCCAAGATAGTTGAACCAAACTGGCCAAAGGGCTATTCCATACCATATGACGTTGTGCTCAGTATATAAACTGGGGGGAGTTGGCTGGGGGTCAGCAATCACTGCTCGGGGACTGGCTGGGCATTGGTCAGCAGGTGGTGAGCAGTTGCATCACTTGGGGTTTTTTTCCCCTGGGTTTTGTTTCTATCTCTCTTGTTTTCCTTCTCATTACATTTTTTTTTATTTTTATTATTATTATTATTATTATTATTATTATTATTATTATTATTACAATTATTAAACTGTTCTTATCGCAACCCACGAGTTTTCTTACTTTTGCCCTTCTGATTCTCTCCCCCATCCCACCGGGGGGGAGGGTGAGTGAGCGGCTGCGTGGTGCTTAGTTGCCAACTGAAGCTAAACCACGACATGACTAGAGATCCGCATCATGCCTGAGAACAGAATTTCCACTCCTGAGCCTGTAAGGATAGAACTAAAGAATAATAAAGCAAGGACCAAATTTCTCTTTTTTATGGAAATCTTTCTGTTCTTTAAGGAAAATTAAAGAATGGTTACTAATGAACCACAAATAAGATTAATTATGTAGTTAGCATGATTTTTGATTTCCCGGAGCTTGATTCTGAACAAGTGGGAAGATGTCCATTAATTTCTGTGAATTTTGGACTGTGCTCGTGCATAAAGCTTGATTCATTATGAAACTTAGGGTTAGGAAAGGGTTTGGTTTTTTTTTTAAGGAAATTACATTTGCCTTTTTTAGTCACTTTTTCTATTAGCAAGTTGTTACATTTGGAAAAAAAAAAGATAAATGCTACTTAGGGCAAAATATCCAATAAGCAGACACCTTCCCCCCAAAAAAACTCCACAGCAATTTCAAGTTCTACAGCATTTTAACAGTTTCAGAATTCCTTTGAATTAATCACTACGTCTGTGAGGAAGGAAAGCATTATTGTTCAGATTTTTCAGATCAGAGATCAAGGCAGAGAGAGATTAAGGGACTCAGCAAACCTGCAGCTGGTTGATTATGGCAGAACCTGGAACTGCTTCTGCTTCTCCTGTGTCTCACTTTTGGATCCTACATGTTGGGCAGTCCTACCTCTGCAGCCTGAGGAGAGGGCAGACACAAGGTAGGCAAGCTGGATTCAGAACAGCCGTGGGTAACTTTATTTTAAGAAATAAAACTAATAGACATGTTTTTAAAAGGATGTTCAGAAATTAATTTGTAAGGGCAAGTTCTGATCCCAAACTCATGTTAGGGGAAACCCAACTTGACCCAAAATCCCATAGTGTTCAACGACTCAAAACTCCTGACTCTCCAAACCTGGCCCTTTAGAAAGTTGGAGTAAGAACCAGGCTAAGATAAGGAATACAGAGGTGTTTTAGAAAAGCAATATAAATTACTATATTTAGATCAAATTTAAGTAACTTTAAAAGTCTACTATGGTTTAATTTTACTTAAAAGGAAAAAAAAAAAGAAGACACTGAAGTGGTAGTGATCCCAGAGAGAGACTTTATGCTTGCGGCATGTGAAGCTGCTGCGTGCTCCTGCCCGTGCTTTCCAAGGCTGCTGAGTGCATTGGGGTAGAGCCACGCTAGTGTGCGCAGGGAGGCTCAGCCTGCCTTGCCCCCACTCCAAGTTTGCCAGACGTAAACCAGCTCTTGCCCAAAGCCCCATAATGGCACTCTTCTGTAGCTTGAGATAATGTCTTCCTTTTTTAGGACTGTACAAGCAAAGAAGCCTGAGGGAAGCATGAGGAAATGCTGAGCAACTGAGACACTCCCTGAGGCCAGCCTTGCACTGCAAAAACACATATGGCAAAAGTAGCTGCTCTGCCCTTTCATAGGTTACCACATCCATAACCCCTTGTGCTCTGGTCAAGACTTTACTCTTCCCCATTTCAAATCCCCATGGGAAGTCTTAACATTCATTTCTTTACAAGGCTATTTTGATCGTTGCAGTTACATGCTATAGTGATAAGCATAGATTATTCCTTAGGGGTGTGAGGAAGGACCGCTTTATAGACGCTTTCCTCACCCTCTGCATGCAAAATTAAACACAAGTCAATATGAAGTATGCAGGGTTAGAAAGAATAGAGCCATAAGATTTTTAAAATATGAATCCACTCGAGTGAAACATAAAGTCTTGCAAATGCATTTTTGAGTGTGCTGCATTACTTCCCCATCGAGAGTTCTCCACATGATCCCTTGAGATATGTGGTCCTCTGAAGCCTGTAAAATTATTCTAATTAGCATTTGCTTAGCACTTCAGAAGTTCTGGCAAACACAAGATAATTAATTCTCACAGTTCCCCCAGAGAAGGAAGATCTCATTTTGTTGATGGTAGCACAGAGGCAAGGATAGTTTAAGTAACATGGCCAAGGCCATATTTTGGGTTAGTGTCTGGCACAAAATTGAAAGTTTGGGACTAGCTACCAAATCAGGACACCCCTTCTATGACTCGAGAACATCGGATGCAACCCAGGGTATCTGGTGGAGTCAACTAACTTTCTGCTACGTTGTGCTTAGATTTAAGCACTAAATAAGCCTGACAGCATTTCTGCCTGCAGGTATTTGAAGGAAGATGTTTCTCTTCATCAACTGCACAGGGAAGTTGTGCACAAACTTGAGGATCTTAAAATGTAGAGGCATGTTAGCTGGGAGAACTGTATCCATTACCTTTGCTTTTGTGGAGAATTATGTGATACAGAGATTGGGAGGAAAAGAGTGGAAAGGGGAGGTTATGCATCAGGCTTTCTTCTTAACAGCTTTTGCTTTTTATACTTGTGAGAATAAATTGAGTGGGCTTCATGTTTTTCCTTTCTATACGTGACATAAACTACTGGACCAGGCAGCAAAACTTAGGAAAATAAAAAAATCCTGGAAATCAGGAGTTGTCCAGGGTGTGAAATGGAGGATTGGAGCTGTGAGAACATGTGATGGGTCATGTTGCATAATGTGTATCATATTATACCTGGGTCAGGATCATAAATTCCTAATTTTCAGAAATACTCAGAAATATTAGGAAAGTAAATACAAAGTAAAACTCCCATCATGATGATATCAAGTAAGGGCTATTCACAAACTGTTTGTCTATTATTAATTTGTTCTGAAAAGACTGGAATAGAGTGTTTAAAGTTTGTCAAGGAAATGGATTTCCTGACCTCCTCTAACCCCCAACCATTTTTCAAATAACTTTCACAAGTTTGACTAAACAGGCATTGAGGGATGCCCTTTGTCAGTAGATAGCTGAGTAAAGATCACCCCCAGTGTAATATGTGTTAATAATATCTCCTTCTGGTGGCTCGATGTGGTAAGGAGACAAGAGACTTCCTAGAGGAATCTCTCTAAGAATTGCATAAAAGAGAGGATGAGAGTAGTTAACTAGGCACTGAATTTTCTAGGTAGGGAAAACTATATCCCTTTTGTGAAAATAAAATAAAATAAAATCTTACCAATGTTTCCATTTCAATTTGGACTTGAAGTTAGAATTCTGAAAAACATTTAGTATTACAATCTGGGAAAAAATCTAAGTATTTCTAAGTATTGTTTCAAAGCTTTGCTTCACTGTAAAGCTTTCTCTATTAAAATTCTTTATCCAAAAAAAAAGGTAAACAATATACTTTTTACACAATAGTGTTATTTTTACAGTCCCCTATTTTTCAAAGAAACAAGTCAATAAAATCAGCCCTTTTCTATCAACAGTTATCCATGAAAAACCTTTAAGGGGACAGGGCCAAAGCTATGCCCATTATGCCTTTAAACCTCCACTAGTAGGGATTGTTGTGATATCACTGAAATGAAGGACTGGTTTCAATCTACAGAAAACCCTACATGCTTTGACTCACTTGGTTAGTACCTTTATGTAGTTAGAAAAGCCCTGCAATCAAACTGGATTGGAAAGAGAAGGAATACAAAAGGAAATGGAAGTGCATAAAAGGAAAATTATTTTCCCAAGGCAGGTTATATTAAAGATTGAACCAGAAAAGTATCTAGGTTTTCTACAACTTAGTGCTATTTCCATTGGATGGCGCTTCAGTGTTTTGCTCTTTATTTGCATTTTTTCTTCTTTTTTTTTTTACCTGGATACACTGTGGAAATAGCAAAGTTGCATCCTTACTCTTTTCTTTCTACTACAACAGCAGTCAGACCTTGCTGAAAAGTACTGTCATGTGGTGGGTGCTGTACTATTACCTTTTTGGTTAGAACATGGAGCCAAGAAATATTATAATGTATGAAAATGGAGTATCTTCAATATATGGGAGAATATGAGAGGAACTAGAAATGGAAACCCTTATTAGTTTGTGCTGCCCAGTACCTACCAATACAGTCATCCCCATCTATTTGAATATCCAGTTTAAAATTACGTGTGAATATGATCCCAGGGTCTAACAGACATTAGGAATTTTTCTCTCAGATATTATCCCTTTCTCAATTTCTTCTTCTTATCCCTACATATGACCCTAAAGAATTCCTCTGCCTCTTGTGATATTATTTCACCTTTATGATGCTTGCAGCTAAATACCACAACTGGCTTATGGAAGAAGTTGGTTTTTGTAGGGATGATATTTTTCTGTAGGTGGCTGCCAGAAGAGGAAAGTCCAGCCAAACCAGGCGAGTGATCTAAACTTCTCTTCCTACAACAGGGACAAAAGGCATCTGATGGAAATGAAACTTCAGCAGACTCATATTAGAAACTGAAAAATGATCTCTGCCTCAATCTTTTGAGCAAAAATTAACATCAGTGAATGCTCAATGCATAATAACTACACAGTGTTTTCTTCATTATGCCAGTAGTTTACGAATCCAGAGCTGCACTTACATCGTGTAATTTGTTTTCCTAAGATGACTCGAAGAAGAAAAATGTCAAGTAATTATATACTTGTTACTCTCAAGAATTTTCATTCCAGGCTCAAGATGAAGACTAATACAAGAATTTGGGAAATAGTCTATAATTTCTATTCACTTATTTGATGTAGTTTACCTTTATTGCTATGGGGTTTAAATTGATAATTCAATAGAATATTTATATTCTGTCTTGTGGTTGCTGCACTAATTCTATTAATTCCTGGAGTGGCTACATGACATTCTGTTAGAATCATTATTTTCTTTTTAATAGAATATAGTAACAGACAGCAAGTGACTCGGCATACGTTAGATTGTTCCATTTATTGAAAATCAAGATACTGTATTTGCTCTGTTACAATAATGAAGTTGATGATTTCCAATCTGTTTAATAAACTGTTTTTGCGTTTTAATATTTATATTAAATCAACCAGTTGATGACATCACATCATTGTTTTTACTCAGAAATTTATACCAATTATTAACAATAAACATGCTATTTGCTTTTTGCCTCAGACAGGATCACAGGAATTCTCATGCCCATCCCATGCAAAGCAAATACTTGGAGTTCAGCCTTAGCTTTTTAATTTTAAAGTTCCAGCTATTTACAAAATTGCATAGAAACATCCCTTGGGGAAACTGAGGCATAAGATAATCATAGAGCAGATGTCAGAATGGACTTCACTCCTCTAACCTCCAATACCACCATACATTTGCCCTTAAACTCTTGAATGATTGCTCTCAATCATGCAGCAATAAGAATAGCTTAACAAGAGATGGTGTGATGTCATCTAGTCCATTCGCCTATGTCGCTGTTCTGTTGTTCATTATAATGCTTTATGCAGGTAGGCTGTAGTAACTTGGAATCAGCTCTTTCTGATAAAATGTGTTAAAACTTTTGGTTCTTCACTTCTTCACACTGTTGGGGATCTTATCCTTCCATTGCTGACCTTCATCTGCCCCAGTTCCGATTCAGCTTGATATATCCTTGTGCGCCATGGGTTTAAGCACGGGAGTGCTCCCACGGTGAAGTCTGGGACTTGACACTCCAGATGTATGCGGTCACTGAAAACAAATGCCAGGGGGTCAAAACTTTGTTGGTAGATCTCTGTAATTCGGTGGATCTGTGGTGACTTCCACCAGTGAAAGATGGACCAGCTACGTGTGCAAGAAGCAGACATGATTTGTTTTAAGCAAATTTGCTAAACAAAAGAACTGCCAGGAGAGCAATGGTGAGTTTTCAGCAAGCCATTGGGGGACCGGAGACAGCAGGAAAATCTTATTTTATATAAATCCATAGATTGGAATGGCAGAGCAGGCTTTTGGCCCTATTTTTGTGCCCTTTTCAAAGGAGCCTACGGACATGCAGAGGGGTGGAACTGGCAGAGCTCTAAAGAAACTTAATAGGGTTATAGAAATTACTCCAAAAACCTACAGGATTTATTAGAGTTATTTCTTCTCCACAGGTTTCTTTGAACCATCTCATGGAAGTATATTTCATTGTATATTTGATTTTACAAGGTTGTTTAAAAAATTATATGAGAAAGTTTGTAATTTTCTATGAAGCCCTATAGGATTTTTCCATAAGGGAAATATCTCTGTGTATCTAATACATGCAGGATATTACACTGCACAAGAATTGCTAATGAAAAATTTAACTCTTGGTACTTCTTTAAGCACTAATGAGGGAAAGACTACTCAGGAATATGTGCAAAGTATCCAGTAAAGTGCTACCCTGGATAACACTGTGACTTGGGGAGAGAAACAAAACAAAACAAAAGCAGCAGCCTGTTTATGAGTTGATCTTATGACTTATCTCTGTATTGACATTTTCAAGTTAAAAAACATTTGACTAAAGGAAAATGGCTAGTTCTCTGCAGCAACAGCAGCATTCTGCAAATTTCCTAGCCTAGAGGCAGCATACAGAAAGAAGTAAGAGCAACTGATGTATACTTTGATGTAATGTGTAACCTGGGGGGACTGCCAGCCAAAATGGGGGGAGGGGATATGAAAAATTAAAATGAAATAGGAGAGTAGGTCACTGCCTGTAGGATGAAGTTTGATCTCTCAGTACCATTAGCGATAAGAATGGAAGGATAATGGGGAGAGGGCATCAGCAAAACAAATGGCTCTTTGTTCTGTTGGTTTAAAATTGTTTATTTTAGATGGTTTCAAGTAATTAAAGGAAATTGCAGTCTCTAACTATAAGAGAGATCGTTAAAGAAAGTTTGGCAGGGGAAAAAAAAAGACAAAGTTAATTGTCCCAATTAGACAGGAAGTGTTTTGCTGGTGGAAGCCACCCAAGAAAATCTGGAGGGAAAACGGAGGGAACAGGAATAATCACAGTTACAGCCTAGAGAATCAGACTGAAGATCAGTCCGGGAAAAAAACACACATTGATTTATAGCTTCACAGACAAAGGCAAATGATGGGTTGTGTAAATCACATCAGACAGAAACTTACCATTATTGTTATGCAAAACTAGGAAACTACACTGTCAGGAAGTTAAGGCTGCTAATGTCAGCGCTAATCCTATGAAGACTAAGCAATGTGCTGAAGTATGTAAATAGCTCCATTGTCTTCAAAAAGGCCTCACAGGTTTAAAGTTAAGCACATGTTTAAGTATTTGCAAGATGATAGCCCCAATAAAATAAAAGCTATGTTCTGTTTTCCTAACTAGGCAAATTAACAGTCTCCATTTTGCGTAGTATAGTTAGCATCAGGGTTTTGGGGGGGTTTTTTTGCCTATCACTGAAAGAGTGTATTATCATAAAAATGAAATAGCTTGGAAAATCAGAGGATGGATACTAACAATTTCTTAAACTCGTCACTCATTTAGTGCTGATTCCTGTTATGGTACATCCAATAGCCCATCTTACAGGCTTGGGATCAGATTCTTCTGCACATGGGAAGTATATAACCTGCAAGTGAGTAATGCAGTGTGTCTAATCCAAAGAGGACAGGAGTCTGCTAGAGACCCTGGGTAACCTGTGCTTTAGCACAGTTGGAGGACCACATTTCAACCTCTTGCTGTAGCCTGAAATGCTGCTTTACAAAGACGCTGTCTTTGCTCCCACTTGTATGTGCATTGGGGAGGGAGGAGGCTGGTCTTGTTTTGCTTTGGAAGCCAAGGGGAGCTACCAGATGCAGGGATATGCTCACAAAGGTTTCTTGTGTGTTTTTATAACGTGCTGCTGGATGGAGTAGCAGCTAGGAACATCTGTGATGTCAACGGGTTATGGAAGGAGTTGAGACATGGTTGTGTGGGCTCCAATATATCTTGCTATGACTTCTAGGCAGTTGGACTAGATGATCGTTGTAGGTCCCTTCCAACTGAAATAGTCTATTTATTCTATTCTATTCTATTCTTGCAAGCTGTGAAGAATACAGGTTTTCACTCTGTCTAGTAAGTTCAGATGAGCTTTGTCATTCCATAACATACCCTGAGGATACTTTAGAATAAAAATAAAGAACCAGCATCTTCACACATTACTGTTACTCAGCTAAACCAGGTCTATGCTCAGCTCTAGCAGTTGGACATAACCATAAAAGCATGTTATGAAGTAAGGAACATCACTGGCTAAGAGAAATGCTTTAATTATCTTATCTACACTGTTACAGTGGCCTTGGAGCGTCAGAGAATTTGCGAAGGTTGCTGCCCTAGAGGGAGGGTGTTAGTGACACACTGGGTAACGGTAACTGGATGGAAGGGCAGAAAATCTTTTTCCATCTGTCCATTTGCTGCTGACCCCATTCAGATCTGGTTTATTGTATACAATTAGTTTGCATTTGGTCTCTGAGCTGTGAGGCCAGACAATGATCTTCCTTGCTATCTGCACACACACTGAAAAAGGGCCCTTGCTTTCAAAGACCACACAGCTTTCCCAGTGTGGTGGGTATTATTATGGTTGTAAAGATCAAGGTAAAGGAGGTGGCAGTCTCCTTCCCATGTTGTCTGTAAAGTTTCACTGTGCAAAGTTTTAATTGCCTTTCAGAGCAGACTCTTCAAGCAGCATTACTCTCAGCTTGCACATTTAACAAAAGAATTAACTCTTGCATTGCAATCTCAGCTGTGATAAGGGGTGCTTAGTCTGAGCTGCCAAAGAAAGTGATGGTGCTTATCATTGCTCAGGATTTGTCCCAGTGTATGAATATCAAAGTTATTCTTTGCCTATCCAAGAGATTTCAAAGCCCTTTGTAAACTTACTCTCCAAGATGTCCTAGTAGTGCCCTGTGATTATCAGCAATCAAAATGAAATAGTATATGATTCATGTCATAGCAGCATTTCTTGGAACATGGACAGCAAGATCAAGGAACTCTACTGTTATTGCTATTATCACTTGCATTGCTGTAGCATATGTAGGCCACAGTCAAACATCACAGTCTTACTGCATGCAATAGGTGATGCAAACCCAGAATGGAAAATAGGTGGCTGTTACCACAGACAACTTACAAGCTAACTCTTATGTTTACTTAAATCTTTAGACTTACATGACTGTGTGAGAGACTGAAAGAGTTAATGTCCCAAACATTGTGGCGACTTGAGGCGCTATTTGCATGGCGACAGCAGGTCGGCGAGCACCGGGTGGGGGAGAGCAAGAGCGGGATGTGGAGAGCACGTCGGGAGGATGCGCGGTTCCAGGTTCTGCCAGACCTTACCATGTATGGCCAGAGGTCACACAGAGTTGATCTGAGGAAGGGGCTTGCAACCGCCCGAGAGACCCCTCGCGACCACCCCCCCTCCCCCAGCACCTGCGCAGAAGATTGAGAACTTTCTAGAACAAGAACCATGTAAGTCCTGAAGGGGCATACCTGGAGGCGGGGATTAGCCTCCTTCCATTAGCAAACCTTCCAAAGGCTTGCCCCCCAGGGAAGCGTGTGCACGCCCACCACTGGAGGATTGCCATGTCTGTCATCATCATCGCGGGATCCAAGGGTGGTGATACTTTTTCTTTCTCTTTCCTCCTCTCTTCTCCTTTCCTTTTCTTGCTTCTCTCTTCCTCTGCTTTTCCAATATATATATATGCAAGTTTGGGATAAATTGTGACGGGTTGCCCGGAAAATAGCTCCATTGCCAAATCGCCTTTGTTCGTTCGTTGAGCTCGTCAGGTCGTTAAGTTTGTCCGTTTGTGGAATTCGCCAGTTCATAAAGTTGCTGGCCAGACTGTTCCTCTGGGTCATTGTCGTGACTCTACCGACCACGCGGCTCTGCCGAGCAGAGATCGGCTTTTGTCGGTACTCAAACAGTCGGGGAATCGAAAAGATTCACTCATCTCGCAACCCACCGAGTGGGACGAGACATTAATTTGGTGTCAGAAGTGGGATTCCCTGACTTGATCAGTGAGAGGAACAGGGAGGGGATATCGATTGAGTCGAGAAGGGAGGACGTGAATCGGCTGAGTCCGAGTCCTCCGGCAGATAGATGATCATGGCTTCCTGGGTTCAGCCTGATCTGGACTGCTCCCCTTTGTTGTTAGAGTTGTTAAAAGCTGTTGTTTTGGGTGTTTTAGTAGCTGCGCTGATGGCAGTGCAGAAGTGTAAGTGCACAGTAAAATGGGCTGAGCGAGAGGCGAGCGAATCGTTACAAGATTTGGTTAAAAGCTTGCAAGCAGAGCTGGAAGCTGAGCGAAAAAGGTGGGATTTGGTTGAAAGCTTGCAAGTGGAGCTGGAAGCTGAGCAGAAAAAACGGGTGCGATCGGAAATAGCAGCGAATAGGTTGCAGAATCAGTTGCGTGATGCTTTTGTCAGGGAGCGCGAGTTGCGGTCGGCGCTAGCGGAGGCACGGAGGGAGGGTCTGAAATGTGGATTAGTCATCCCATCCTTATGCCCGTCTCGTGTTTTCAGTTTCACCGCCCCTCCCTGGCGAGTGTGCTGGGAAGTGGCAGAAGTCCCAAAAAACTCGATACTGAATTTAAGTGATGGAGAATGTTGTATAACATTGTCCATCTCACAACTCCAGTACTACTGCACTCTACTACTACTACACTCACAATGCTAGTACTACTATAGAGGCAGCACGGACCAAAATGAAAGAAATTGCCGACCGAGCTGCCGAACTATTTTGATCACTCCAACCGAAAGACTGTTTCGATGGGCATGCACCCGGATCTTGGTTCGCTTCCCTCCTACAATCCTGGGGACTCAGGGGCGGGGGAAATGGTTAATTCAAATTGGAATAACCCTGGTTTCTGTTCCTTATGACTGGCATAGCTATTGTTTATCTGCTTGCTTCTGCTTTCATTCTCTTTTCTCCTGCTGTTCACTATGTTCATATCACCACCCTGGAAAACAAAAGCAAGGACCCTCTGCCAACTCTCGTTGAAAATTTCGCGAACTGTGTCTTCTCGATCTTCTCTATGTGAAAATCGTCACCCTGGACGAAGACTGTATAGACAATGTTTGAGCCACTGGGTGGTGTGAGAGACTGAAAGAGTTAATGTCTCAAACATTGTGGCGACTTGAGGCGCTATTTGCATGGCGACAGCAGGTCGGCGAGCACCGGGTGGGGGAGAGCAACAGCGGGATGTGGAGAGCACGTCGGAGGATGCGCGGTTCCAGGTTCTGCCAGACCTTACCATGTATGGCCAGAGGTCTCACAGAGTTTATCTGAGGAAGGGGCTTGCAACCGCCCGAGAGACCCCTCACAACCACCCCCCTCCCCCAGCACCTGCGCAGAAGATTGAGAACTTTCTAGAACAAGAACCATGTAAGTCCTGAAGGGGCGTACCTGGAGGCGGGGATTAGCCTATAAAAGGCTTGCCCCCCCCCCCCCCCCAGGGAAGCGCGCACGCCCACCACTGGAGGATTGCCATGTCTGTCATCGTCATCGCGGGATCCAAGGGTGGTGATACTTTTTCTTTCTCTTTCCTCCTCTCTTCTCCTTTCCTTTTCTTGCTTCTCTCTTCCTCTGCTTTTCCAATATATATATGCAAGCTTGGGATCGGGTTGCCCGGAAAATAGCTCCATTGCCAAATCGCCTTTGTTCGTTCGTTAAACTCGTCAGGTCGTTAAGTTTGTCCGTTTGTGGAATTCGCCAATTAATGAAGTTGCTGGCCAGACTGTTCCTCTGGGTCATTGTCGTGACTCTACCGACCACGCGGCTCTGCCGAGCAGAGATCGGCTTTTGTCGGTACGCAAACCGTCGGGGAATCAAAAAGATTCACCCCTCTCGCAACCCACCGAGTGGGACGAGACAGACTGTAAGAGTAGAGACAACAGATGGAGGCTGCAAACAGATGGAGAAGCACAAAGTAACACTGAGACAGTCATGATAATTGTAATAGGCAACCTGCACAGCACACTTAGTACCTTGCCATTGCCATTACCCTGCTTTATTGCCAGGGAAAAAATGGCTTGGGAAAACAGACTGTGCAGGGCTGCAAAGGGCAGGAGTTTAGATGCCTAGTCTAGTCTTTAGCTATCTAATAATGTAAAAGATGTCTGGGGTCTCTATAAAACCAGTGGATAGATACAGACAATTCCAGAGATGCATTGATTTTTAACCCATTCTAGGAACGGGATAAAAGCGCCTTCTGGAGGTGCTTGTCTAGTCTGCAGGTGGCACCGAGTAGTCAATGCAGGCAAGGAGACAACTCTTTTTGTCTAGATGTGTATTTTAAGGGCTAAATTTTAGCAAAACAAATCCAATCAAATGGAAAAATTAAGACTAGCAGCTACTAGTACCTGGTCCTTTTCACAACGCTGCATACAGGCACCTGAAAAACTGCTGAGGCAATTTAGAGTAAACCTTTTAAAACGGGGAGAATAAAGCCACAGAAAGAAATGTCACTTCCTAATACAGATCCTTCGTCATTCCATGGGTAAAACAGATTGATAGGAATTGAGATACACATACACACACATGTGTGTGCACGCATATATATATATATATCAGTTTCTTACACACACACACACATACACATATATCTTTCCAGTTAAGAAGGAAAAATATAGAATCTGCTGGGTTGAACAGGAGCACTAGTGAATTATCTAGTCCATCCTTTTGCCTGGGGCAAGACTGATTTAATTATCTCTAACACTTCTCTGATGGATGAGTGTCAAACCTTCCCTTGACTATCTCCAATGAAGGTGATCTGACTACCTCCCTTGGGTGACTTGCTTCATTGCCTTAAATGTACTAATAGTTATGAAGTTTTCCATAACAGTCAACCTAAATATTCAGTACTTCATCCAGAACCTATCATCAGTCCTTTTTTTTTGTTCTCACTGACTAATGAGGATAAATGGTTCCTTTCCTTTTTCAGGGACATGCCTTTATGTGTTTATGGACATTCATCATGACTCCCTTTAGTCTTTTCCTCTCCAGACAGGACGTGCCTGGTTCTCTGAAACTTCAGTGGTAAGAAGCCTGAGGCAGAAAGATGAACATGTTGCGAAAGGCAGAAATATGGGCATTTTTTAAGGTAACAAGGAAGACTGGGCATTTTGCATTACCAGAGATTCAAGAACTGACTTTCACAAATATGAGGGGTGGGAAGCTAAACCAGGAAATAAAAATGTTAAAACTAAAATGAGCTATGAATGCAAAATATCATTCATCTGTATGGGATACCACATGAAGGGACCTGCCAGAGTATAGCACAAACAGGAGTTCTGCCATCACCCATACCCATATGTATAAAGACAGGGCTCTGTTGCTCAACCTCATAAGCAGTAAGATGAAAGCAAAAGTGAATTCCCAAGTGTATGTTCCCAATATGAATAAAGTTTGCATAGCTAAGACTAGTTGCTTTGTGACCCTTCCACCTGCTAGAATTTACACTGACCTCTCCTCATCTCTGATTTAATTTCAAAGAGCAGACAACGGGCTCTTCACAGAGGCATTTAAAAGTTTAAAAGGGGAGAGGAACACTAATAAAGCTTTCTTTGTATTTTATTCTGTCATGTGGGTTAGCTGTCCCGCAGCCTATTCAGTCTGAAATGGCATCAACGCTCCGTAGACACCAATTCATCCTCCTGTTCCTGAATTGCAAACAATTCTTAGAATAAAACAGCACCATAAAGTGAGAGGAAAATCTCTGTGGAGTTGCCAAGAGTCTAGCTTCATGCAGTGGAATCACCAGAATTCAAAACAGGAAGGAAGGGTGGTTAACTCAGGCCTCGATTGATGGTTAAGGCGCTGGACGTGGAATTCTCTCAGAGGTGTTTAGAGGGTCTCTATTTCTACAGCACTGAGCTTGTCACAGCCTTTATTGTGTTTATTTTCACAGCATCATTATTCCTGCTTCACGGATGGTGAATTTAGGCAAAGTGAGAGTAAGACCCAAATTTTCAGAAGGACTTGTTCAGATTTCACAAAGTTTTGGGTAATCATAGAATCATAGAATTGTTTAGGTTGGAAAAGATGTTTAAGATCATCAAGTCCAACCGTTAACCTAGCAGTGTAACCTAATCAGTTGTTCTTGGGCTCCCAAACACTTCTGAGAAGCTGAACTCTAGCCAGAAAAGCTCTGGAAAATCTTTCTACTGTAACTTGAATTATTTCCACTGTCTGAGACTCTCCTTTTAGCAAGCTACCACTCCCACATCATCACCAGCTGAAAGAAAAATATGCTTACACCTCAGACATCCCCATACAAAACTCTACAGCTTAACTGAAACTACCAGCAAAGATTGGGATGGAACTGAAACACTGTGAAAGGTGAACCATATCAGCTGATCTGTGGCCACATACCCCTTCTGATATCTCTGCAATGCTGGTGTTTCTTCCTATCTTTGTTTATTCATGTACCTGAAAGCCAGACTGAAGGACATATTTCTAGAAGAGGATTTACAACTGATGGTCTTATGCAGAACAAGACAATGGTTTGGCCAGGGGTGGATGGCTGTCTCTGACAAAGCTGAGCACCAAAACTCTGCTACTTACCCTGGTAGGATCCCTTCCTTAGGCCAATATCTCTTCCCAAGTCTGATAATCTGAGGTTCTACTGACATGGGGCTAATTCATACGTAGATCACACGATGGTTAAGTATCTGTGTGAATATATTTTCAGTTGCCATAAATACTATATCACAGAGATGACAACTAAAGCAAGGTGCTCCTAATCCCTTATCGGTATCCCAATCTCTGTACCTACCCTGCCATGAAATCAGAAATTGACCTCTGCCCATACTTTCGCTTCCACAAGTAAAACTACTGTTTTGAAGAAAGAGGGGCTGGGGCAAGCTAACGAATCCTCTACCTTATCAGAAAGCTATAAATGGCTGCTGGGAAGTCTTGAGAGATTACCCACTGGCTGGATATCACAGCTTCATCCTGAAGAAGCAGCACTTGACTGTTGACATCTGTTATTAATGCTGAAGAGCAAAATGCCTGTGGTATTTTTATTTGGTATTTGGGTATCCCTAATGCCTTGTCTGCTGCATCCTGGGTTTTATCATGCTCTCACTGATGTCAATAAGGGTCTTGCCAATAGATAGGAGGCTCCCCATTGGCTATTTCTGCAAACGCTTGTTGTGGTTTAGCCCCAGCCAGCAACTAAGCACCACACAGCCGCTTGCTCACTCCCCCCACAATGGGATGGGGGAGAGAATCAGAAGAGTAAAAGTGAGAAAACTCGTGGGTTGAGATAAAGACAGTTTAATAAGTAAAGCAAAAGCCGCGCACGCAAGCGAAGCAAAACAAGGAATTCATTCTCTCCTTCCCATGGGCAGGCAGGTGTTCAGCCATCTCCAGGAAAGCAGGGCTGCATCACACGTAATGGTTACTTGGGAAGACAAACGCCATCACTCCAAATGTCCCCCCTTCCTTCTGCTTCCCCAGCTTTATATACTGAGCATGACATCATGTGGTATGGAATAGCCCTTTGGTCAGTTTGGATCAACTATCCTGGCTGTGTCCCCTCCCAGCTTCTTCTGCACCTGGCAGAGCATGGGAAGCTGAAAAGTCCTTGACTAGTGCAGCAACAACTAAAACATCCTTGTATTATCAACACTGTCTTCAGCACAAATCCAAAACATAGCCCCATACCAGCCACTATAAAGAAAATTAACTCTATCTCAGCCAAAACCAGGACAACACTGTATGAATCTACTCTTATTTCTCAGGGCTTATCTGATTATGATTGGGAAAATCATTTTCTTGAGTTGGCACTTGCAATGACCTGTCTTTATTGAGTATGAGTCATGAAGAAAGTGTTGTTTCAGGTCTTGTCCTGCCTTATAATGAAGGACATTCAGTAGTGTTAATATCTTATTTTGTAAGACTTCTTTTTTTATATATATTGGAGTACATGGAAGATCTTTTGACAGTGCAGTCTGATACAGAGTCTAGGGTCTTTCTTAGCTAGATCTTTTACCTAGGTGTCTTCCCACTCTTCCCCTGGAGAGGGAGGGAGAATGTGTCATTAAGACAAGTCACACAGATGTTTTATTAAAAACACTTTCCACTGCTGTGATGTTTGCAAGCTTGAACAAGAACTTCAGCTAAAACATATGACCTGAATGAGTCAACGCTAAGAAAAAAATAATGGCTTGAAAATGGGAGAGAAGTTTTGAGACTCCAAAGACTTGTAAAATGGGTTTTTCTTCCTATAAAAGTGAGTTAAATGATGGGAAAAGGTGACAGATAAATAGTTCTGCAGGCAGATGTTCCCCTGCTAGTCCCCAAGCATGACTAGAAGGGGGAGCAGTTGCACATTTTTCCATAAGACTGCTTGACCTGAGGGCTTTTACCCTGTTCAGAAATGTCGGTGCCTGATAAGTGGTTTACCTTCAGATGTGAGCTCAGTTTTTGGCTTCTTCCAGAGACTGTCCGCAAGCATTTCAGTTAGGACCAGATGGTAGAAGCTTGGACAAAGCAGAGACCAGTTTCTGTCCATGAAGGCCACCAAATAGTTGGTAGGAATTTCAATGAAAACTACTCAGATCTGTGTTCAGTTGTGTCAACCCAATGGCATAAATGGCAGTCAGATTTTACAAGCTTCTCAGTGGCTTTTCATTGAAAGATTTTCTTAATTATGGATAAGCATCCCTTTTCAGAGGGGAAGAAGTGTTGTGGGATATAGAATACCATAACAGAGGAAGGAAAGAAACTGACTATTAAAAGATGGGTCTGAACCCCAAATTATGCAGGTTCAGTTCTCAGATAATTAGCTCAGACTCCTCCTGTGATCTTGTTTCTTTGCTTCTCTCCCTCATTGTTCATCATCTGTACAATGAGGATTATAGCTGCTCTGATACCTTGTGAATTTGGACTGTAAGAAAGTCATATGTCACTGGCACAAAATGTACCATGCTGAACATTTTTTCTTGTACTTATCACACCTGAATATGTCTGGCATCTCTTTGCACTTCCTCGATTAAACGCTACAGTATTTCATTGGATCGGTGAATAAACTAGCCTTCATTTTATCCTCATGGTTTCCACAGATTTTCTCAATCTCTATTAAAAACCAACCAGTTAAGGTTTGGGGATATTTGGCATGAGCTCAGAACAGCGCCATTCATTCTCAGGCCAGCTCAAAGCTCTCCCATACCTGTAAAACACTTAGTTCATGACTGTCTATTAATAGAATACAATTAGTACTTTTTAAAAAGTGTTTGGAGTGTCTCACAGATTCACATACCCACAGATGAATAGGACTTCTGAACTTTCCTTTTTCCTTCTAGAAATCTGGAAATAAACTGAGTGCCAAAGATCCCAGCTCAATCTGATCTTAATTGCCAGCAAACATTAATGCTATACCTGAACACTTTCAAATTGTGGAGAAGCTTATTTTTGATGCCAGCCCAACACCAGGACTCAGGTCTACCCTAACAGTCATTTTGGATGATCAGCATCTCCATCATTCTTGCAGCTCATCATTCTGGAAAGCTCTTTGATCTCTACAGCAATTCTGAGTTTGTAATTTTCCTACTTGCTCAGATTCTTTCCCATGATCTCTCTTCCAGATGTGTCAATCAACAAGACAACCAACACAAAGTTTTTTGCCCTCCAAACCTATTTTAGTCTCTCTCATGCTTACTTATACTTGTATATACAAATTAATTTAACATATCTGGGGGGATTTCTGCTGTATGGGTACAATAACATATTTTTCTTTTTTTTCGCTATCCAGCTTGCCCTTGTTTTTCCCCTTTGATGTGTAATAATGAGGTGGCACAGGGGAAATGTATTTAATCAACTGGAGAAACTTATAGCACTATCAGGATTGCATGTATCTCGAAACACTTTATCACTGTCTCTTTCCAGCATTCATAATTCTGATATATCTGGTGTACCAGTGTCATGTCAGTCTATTACATTAAACAATCTAACATAACAACTGAACACAGTGAAATGATGAAATGCTGGCCTGCTTCAGAAAATATAAAAAGATAATACACTTGTTTTCATCTGGGAAAGCTGATATTAGTTCATTCTGTGGTTTTACACGATTAGAGGGAGAGATAGATAGGCAGGTAGGTAGACCAAACATGAGTACACCATCCATACTTGGTGAAATGCAGCTCAGGTTTCTCACCTTAGGTTGTCCACTTGCAAACATGATAGAAGCAGAAAGTTTTCTTGTCTTTTTTAATTACAAAAAAGATGGGAGATCAGAAAAACTTACTTTAGGTCTCTGTTTCTGGACTGGTTTGTATATTTGTATATTCATATTTGGTATATTTGTTCCAACGATAGTTGCTCCTTAGTCTTCAAACCTACCTTCTGCTCAGACTGGATACTTTTATTCATACTGCATCTTTCCTTACTTTAGATATGTTCCCAATGAAAATTATTTTACTGCAGTCATGTCCTGGTTTCAGCTGAGATGATAGAGTTAATTTTCTTTATAGTAGCTAGTATGGGGCTATTTTTTGGTGTGGTGCTTAGTTGCTGGCTGGGGTTAAACCACGACAAGTCAAAAGTCCGGCTATAACTCATCTAGCCACCTTGAGTTAGTTTTGATTTAGCTGCCTGTGTAGCACTGCATGTCAGAGCTCAGCGGCACTACTGTCACAGTATTTATTTCACCCCTTTTCCCTTCTCTGGCTGGGTTTATAGCCCACACTGAACTTTAAACTAGCATGGCTACATGGCTGTTGTATCTGACAGCCACTTTCAAGCTAGCCCAGAGCCACACAACTGTCAACCACATCTTTATCTGCATCGGAGACATGTAAAAATGCCTTAGATGTAATTTAACACTCAGCAACATAAACATTGTGTATGGGCAAATTCTAAGTATGGATTTATATACAGTTATTCATCTACATAGTTGGCAGTGGTGAATCTAGAAAATTTCAGCAAATACCATCAGGCAGGGAAGAGGGCTGTATTATATGTGATAAAGTTCTGTCAAAAGTTTATGTGCGCAGGGTGTATTTATCACCCACTCCAGTGACTGACTCCAGTATAGGCTTATTTTGAGCCTAGGGTCATTACTGACAGCCTGAGGGGAAAAAAAACAATAGTAGAAAAAAAATATTATCCATGTAAAACTTTTATCCCTTTAATTCACCTTCCTAATTCTTATACAAATTATCTCTGGCTGCTGAGTCAAAAATCTCATCTGATCACACTTTTTCACACACTCGCACACCTTGTCCCTTTCCTGCCATGCTCCAGCCACCTTAACCCAACAGCAGTCTGCAGTCATTTTCCTGTTATCCTGTATTTCCTCACTATGACTTGGTACCTGGTACCCTTTGTTGGCATTGCCCTGTGTGAGAGACTGAAAGAGTTAATGTCTCAAACATTGTGGCGACTTGAGGCGCTATTTGCATGGCGACAGCAGGTCGGCGAGCACCGGGTGGGGGAGAGCAAGAGCGGGATGTGGAGAGCACGTCGGGAGGATGCGCGGTTCCAGGTTCTGCCAGACCTTACCATGTATGGCCAGAGGTCACACAGAGTTGATCTGAGGAAGGGGCTTGCAACCGCCCGAGAGACCCCTCGCGACCACCCCCCCTCCCCCAGCGCCTGCGCAGAAGATTGAGAACTTTCTAGAACAAGAACCATGTAAATCCTGAAGGGGCGTACCTGGAGGCGGGGATTAGCCTATAAAAGGCTTGCCCCCCCCCCCCCCCCCCCCCAGGGAAGCGCGCGCACGCCCACCACTGGAGGATTGCCATGTCTGTTATCGTCATCGTGGGATCCAAGGGTGGTGATACTTTTTCTTTCTCTTTCCTCCTCTCTTCTCCTTTCCTTTTCTTGCTTCTCTCTTCCTCTGCTTTTCCAATATATATATATATATATATATATATGCAAGTTTGGGATCGGGTTGCCCGGAAGATAGCTCCATTGCCAAATCGCCTTTGTTCGTTCGTTAAACTCGTCAGGTCGTTAAGTTTGTCCGTTTGTGGAATTCGCCAGTTAATAAAGTTGCTGGCCAGACTGTTCCTCTGGGTCATTGTCATGACTCTACCGACCACGCGGCTCTGCCGAGCAGAGATCGGCTTTTGTCAGTACTCAAACAGTCGGGGAATCGAAAAGATTCACCCCTCTCGCAACCCACCGAGTGGGACGAGACACCCTGGAAAAAGCACCTTGAAAGTTCTAAGAGGATAAATGGAAATATCCCAAGAAGGGGGAAAAGGTCTTTTCAGAAGCATGATTTCCCCTCTCCCCAGGATGTGTTTAGGATCTTCAAGACATTTCCTAAGCCCTTCACATTGAGAATAATGTATAAGTGGTTTAGTTAATTAAAGAATTATCATTTATGAAATTAATAATCAAAGCCAGTTCTGGATTAAGAGCACTAGCTGAAATCATAACTTTGGGCATTTATCTCTGGGTTGGTAGATACAGGGATTGCAATTATTGATGTTGTTTGGTTGTCGATTGCTTTCTTTACCATGAACTCCATTGTGGGATAAATAAGGTCAAGCAGACCAAGTGTCATGGACTCAAAATGTGAGTGACTAATGAAAGAACAGTTATTGATTCACATTGGGCAGAAGTAATTTTTGTGTTAAAACCTTGGCATCCCCATTCCTCGAAAAGCCATTTGCACTGAGTGTCATCCAAGATTGTCCGATATGCCACTGAGAGCATGCCAGATGCCAGTCACTTAGGGGACTAAATCTTTCCAAAAGAATATTTAATGATTTTATGGATTTAATTTTTCATATATATATATATATATATTTATATACACACCATATAACAGATTTGCTGCATTAGCAGCAGCAACTGATTTCTAGCAATCTTATCTCTAGGTCATCTTTCATGTATATGTACATACAATACCAATTACACTCCATAACACTTGAAATAGAACCAGTAAATGTATGTGTAATTCATCAATGAAATGACACAGATTTTTCTAGTGATGCTTGACCCTATATTTTTCTTTCCTCCTTCTGTTTCTATTATGTTCATTCATCATGTTATAGATCCATTGAAATCATAAACTCTTGAGGGTAAGATCTGTGTCCTTAATTTATTTCTGAAGAACCCTGCATACTATTATATACATAATAAAAAGAACAGCACTTTTCCCCAAACCTGTGTAACCCTCAATACAACCAAAAACAAGGTCATTCACTTGGCTGAAACTGTGTCATTGAAGCACAGCAGCCAAGCTAAGATGACTAAACTGACAAGTAGACTTGAAGACTCCAGCATGGGGGTGAATAATACAGAACCAAAGCTCTGTAAGCGATGTAGTATTTTAATCACTTGTGCTCAGACACTAAACAACTCTGCAATATAATTCAACAGTAAATGTATCAGACCTATAAAAATATCAAAGAGCTTAAGCCCCACTGATTTCAATGGCTATAAGAAGACAAAATATCTTTTGAATGGAGATCTACAACTGAAGGCTAGAAGCTTAGGACTCTAAATATGTTAAACTAATGGGTATTTGATATAACAATCTGGTTCACTTCGGTGGAAAAGTCCCAGGTTTATTTTGATTTAATACCTTTGTGAGTGAGAACAGAACTAACGTTGTTCATTTTGACCAGTGATGGATCAAACGGGGAAGAAAGGGTATCTGTGCGAAGCTTTAATACTTTCACACACATAACTCCCCTGGCTTCACACGTGGTACAATTCCCACAGCTCACCACCCAAGGACTGCTCATCCCAAAATTTTCTGAAGGAAGGCTGGTGGCAAAGGATAAAAGGATGAGGTTCAAGAAAGCACATGGCAGAGAAGGACCTTCCCCATGGTTTTCTAAGGTCCCCTCAGGGTCTTTCTTAACCTCCTGTTAAGGAATACATCTCCTCCCACTTTGAGAAATCCTGCTCAGTAGTCTGGTTAGCCATTTTTAAATCAATCGTCACTTGTGAAACTGATAATCAGTTTCCACCCTTCCACAAAACCTCTTCTCTTGTAACTGTGGTAAAGTGAGGTGACTGAGATATGGGTATGGGATAACTCTTCAAAGCTTTGATATGAAGCACTGCAGCAAGAGGCTTCTCCTCCTCCATGGCCTGCTCACACCTTCCTTAAGCAACTGGGAGCTGGACCAGAGGGGGAACAATTGGGACAGAACAGCAAAGAAAGTGGCTGAGGTTTATTTCCTAAAAAAAATAATTATTAGAAGTTGCTCATTTTTTTGTCAGCATTTATCAGGCTTAGACAGAATTGGCAACCTGAAGTGAAATGGTATCTTATATCTTGTTACATCATTCTTGTCATATATATCTTGTCACACCATTCACTGAAACTTCACATAGGTTAAATTAACAAACAAGCAAACAGACAAACATTAAAAAAAAGAAAATAAATTGTGAGCTGAAAATAGACTGCGTTAAGGCAATTATATTTTGTTTATGGTATCAAAATTTATTGCCAGCTACTGAGCTTCTTTAGCCCAACACCCTTGTCTTTGCCTTCCCATGAAAAAAAGAATAGTAAAGACAAACAGACAGTTGTATCAACAGGAGACAGACAGTAAGATATTATGTGCATCTTGATGTATGAGGTAGCAAAACTGCAACAGTATATATACCCAACAGCTCCAGGGTGAATATTAAAAACAATCGGCTTTGTCCACAACAAAACCAGAAAAGATATTCATCAGATTTTCAGAATGGTCACAGTGACAATGAAAAGATCTTGTTTCCCAGATGTCTTTCTGGGATGACATTGTGTGCAGTGCTTTTTGCTGTCAGCTGGTGTCTAATGTGATGAACCAGTTATGAACTCTTCATTCATCATCTAAGCTAAGAGAACACCTAGATGACTTGGTAATGAACAATATAGGGTGGTGGGGTTTTTTTCCCCCTCTTCTCTCTCTCTCTCTCTCTCTGTGACTCATTTTCAGGATTTCTTGTCTGACCTTGTTGGACACATTTTACAACTCCACCGTGGAAGGTTACAAGACATCAGGGCTTTTAATTCCAAGTGCAGGCTTTCCTCACCCCACCAAAGTTAGCTAGCAGTTCCAAGAAATAAATTACTTTTGCTGGGCTCTTAAATAATATGATTTGCATGCTTGAAATGAGATTGCCAAAGTAATTGTAGAATATTGCTTGCCATTACAGTCATTAAAAACAGGCAGATGTAGGATCACTCTCATGGAAAACTTTCCTGCTGGGTTTTCATGGAGATAAGAGCACAAAATCCACTTCTGAAAAGATGTTGAATAGAATGAATTTGCCATTCACTGACTGTCTGACGATGATTTGCTTGTTAATTGGGAGTTTAGGCTTTAGAGAAACCTTAACAAATGTGATTGCTAAATTCTGGAGGTTGCCTCCCTCTTTGCAAGCCATGTTTACAGCTATAAATTCTTCTTTCATTGTATGGCATTTTAGTAGAGATTTGTCAGTGGGGAAATACAGTGTTACTCATTTTTATAGGGGGACTTTCAAAGGTATTTTCAACTTCATTGCATAGCAAGAATGTGTTAATTTAATTCATAAAGGTGCTTAACTCTATGCTTAATTTTAAACACACGCTTAAATCTTAATGTCTTCTCTGTGATTTCAGCAAGTGATTAAATGTTAGCAGTGTTTTCCCAGCAAGCATTGTCTTAAAAAGCTACATCACAAGTAGCTAATTATTTACATTGGTGGGGGGAGACTCAGACAAATAGAGATGCACCTACATAACTAAACTCAGCCACAGAGCATTTAACCAAATGTCTGCTCAGTGTTTCATCTGGGAACCAATTACTTGCCTAGCATAATCCCTGCCATAGTCATCCCTATTAAAGTGGTGTGACACCATCTCATTGGACTCTATGTTAGAAATACCATAAGCCAGTGGTCACTGAAGCACACACTGGGTGCACACATGGCAGTAAAAACATCCAGCCTCTGCATTTGAGCATCTTCTTAAAAGATAAAACACCAATTCAGGTGAAAAAAAGGACATGTTTGTTGTTTATGGGAAAAATTACAACCAGAGTGAATTGTGTTGGAGGTTCATCACTGATGCTGTGTGGGTCAGGATCCAAACCTGGGCGATATTGATGCCTCTGAGGCAGCCTCGGTGTCTTTACCTCAGAGTACCTCTTCCAGGCACAGGGGGCTGGGAAACAGAAGAAGCTTTTGCTCTAAAGTGCTCGGAGCCATGAAATAACCGGTTAAAGCTGGGAAGCTGATATTTACTGAAGACCACCTCTGAAAAGAGCATTTCCAAAGCAGAAGGAGGAGAAGTAGCCATGGGGTGGCTGTGAAATTGTTTTGCTTCCTCTTAAAGCTGCTGTACCTGATGCCGTTTGCCTTCCCAGCGCATCCAGGTAGCACAGCCGGATCCTGACCCCACATGCCAGCCTGCGAGTCCAGCAACGGGTGAGTGCCTGCCAGCTCCCTCCCACATCCTCAGAAATCCTTTCAGCTCCAGAAAAGGGATATAAGGCTTGGGAAAAATGCCCATAAGGAACCACACGTGCCAACACAGCAGAGATTGCTGAAAGCAGGAAAAGATCAGTCAAAAGTAGAGGGTTAGCAGAGGCAAAACTGCTGGATTTCTTGGCAAATAGATCTTTCCATCCCTCTCACTTTGGGAGAAGGGAAACTAATTTCTGAGCTACAACACCATGTGTCCCAAGGTATGGTCTTCACTGCAGAGTCCCTCTTCACCACCGTCTGCAGGACAAGCCCAGTCCCTGGATTTTCTCCTGGGCTTCCAGGCACAATGAATAGTTTTGCCTCACAGTCACTGCCTGCTCCCTCCTGTTTTGGAGATGGAGAAACTGAGTCTCAGGGACCTGAAACAGCTCACCCAAGGTCAGTAGAAAAGACAGAAGCAGAACCCAGGAGTCCTGCTTGCCCCTTCCCTCTGCTGTAACCACTAAATCCCCCAATCAATAATGAATCCGTTTCGGCAGACTCATATTATATCTAACGTCAGGGGGAGAAAAAACGAAGAAGAAGTGAAGAGAAGAAGTTGTAATAAAAGCACATAGGATAGAGATATACATTTCTCTTTAGAGCAATAAATCTTTCCAAAAGGAAGTTGGTTAAAATTCTTTACGTTAAAAAAATGAGGTCCACGGGGACTCCAAATTTCAGTTCAATTTTTAGCTGAGGCATTTTTTTTCTTTATCAAACACTTGGTGCTGTAATGTGATAAGGGCCCCATGCAGACCGTAAAACTAATTTATCATCTGTAAGGTGTACAAAGAAAATGGTAACTGCCTGCTTGTCTGCTTGACATATGAGGTCATTTTTGCCGCTAGCTTTCTAATACCGAGCAATTTTATCAGCTATTTATATACATTAATTGTAGGCACCCATATGTTCACCGCTGTATTTAATAGTGCATTGCATTGAATATGCATTCCTTAAGTTTTAGCATGCTGTGTGCATCTTTTATTTAACTGTTTGGTTTGCCTATTAAAGCCCATTATTCAGCTCTGCCGTGTAACCCTCTCTCTCTCTCTCTCTCGGATTTATGTTTCTTTAAATCTTGCTCACCATGTTGAAAGGCAGTGGCATGAACAAGGCCACCTCTCTCCTCCCGAAGGAATAGCAGCAAAACAAGCAAAATAAGGGTCATGGTCCACTTAATAATACTAAACAAAAAGGATTATTCAATGAGTCTCTTTCCTCAAGGGACATCAATGTATTCATGCTCTATGGTGTGCACACAGACATGGCTCTCTATCAATATAGGATGGGAATTAAATGAGGGGCCTGTTTCTGATGCCAGCTCAATCAACACCAGAGCTCCTGCTGACAGAAACGAGAGCAGGAGCTCAGCTGACAACATAGACAAACATCTGCAGTATCTTCCTCTGAAAGATGGCTGTGGGACAAGAAAGCCTTTACCCTCTGCCACAAACTCCTGCTCGAGTCTAGAACCATGTCATATATTTATACATATTAACTCTGAACTGTCTTATTCCCCAGTGCTTCACTGCTGATCACTACCCCTACAAGCAAGTGAAAAGCAAGGGAAAAAACCATGCATTTGTAGACCGAAGCTCTGGGAGGGCATGTTCCTCCTCAAAAACTCCTTTCTCTGGTGCAGCTGCTTGCTTTTCCCTTTCAAATTCCTATACAGTTCTGGTATTACTTTGTGTCTGATCTATAGCAGCAGCAAATTATTACAGCCCTTTGCCAACTCAGCGGAGCTGGATGGAGCATCCAGAAGGGAAGATCTGTCCATTCTCTCTCATCAAGCCTGGGAAAATGGGAGCTGCCCACACACTTGGAGAAAAAGGACATTATCCCAAGAAAGCCCTTTGTAAAATCAGTCGCCTTTCTGTAAGAATCCCAAACCTGTCTCACAGATTCAAAAATTTCCAGCAGCTGGAGATACCCCTCTGAGTTATCCAAATGGTGCTCCGAACATCGCATCCTAAATTGGGTAGCGTATATCTCTGTTGCTGCCTTTTCAGGACAGGATGAGAAGTCCTCAACTGTGTATCCTATGCACTGTGCTACCATCAGATAAAAAGGAGCTGCTGCTAGCCTCAGAGATGTACTCCGATGCTGTCTGGAGATCTGAATTTTAATCTCCTGCTCATATTTCCAAGGAGCAAAGGAAGACTATATATTGACAAACACTAATTTTCAGGCAGCCATAGATTTCTTATGGCATTAAAAAACATGTCAAGAAATATATTTGGGGGAGAGAAGTTTCCTCTTTATGATTTCTTCTTTGTTGCTTTCCTTCAAGTCCTCTTAAACCTGAAAATCCAAAGTTGCTCTTTAAAAACTTCGCAAATTACATCTCAATATAAAATTAATTTCCCAAAGGCTAAACTTCCAGGTTGTGTTTTTGAAAAGAAGATTCTCTAGCAATTGCAGCTGTCTTTGTAAGAGGCTTTTATTGTCTTCCACCACGTAATGGAAAGCCTAAGGGGAGTTTGTGGGCAACAGGTCTGAAACAACAGCGATGCTTTTTGACAGCTGAGTACGTTGGTGATCCTTTCCAGAGACCACGGTAAGAGCTTGCGAGTGCCTCAGAACTCCACTAGCCTTCAGCCTCGTATGTCAAATTCAAACAAACTTCTGGCTTAGATCTGTGTGTGATTAAATGATGAAGAGGAACATTCTCCTCTAGGCATTCTGTTTAGTGTATTAAAGGGCTTTTCATCTAAATATTTTTTATTTAATTTAGTGTCCATGAAGGGTGCTGACAGATAGCCTCTGTCTCCCTGCAGAATAGCTGCCCAGCAACATCTGGAAAAGCTTCCTGCCTATACTGCTCATCCACATGCCTCGGCATGACATAGGGGTATCTCCTCTACAGCTGAAATATACTCTGGACAATATGCAAGCACAACATTCAACCTCAGGTAATTGTACTGAGCCGTTATATAGCATATTTCACACCGAGATCTCAAAGCATGTTAAGAATAAGCATTGCAATTCACTTACAGAAGAAAGTGAGGGATGAGAAGGGAAACACTTTGCTTAGTGCAACACAGCTGGCCAGCAGCATCTGGCTCAGGCATTGCTCCAGAGCAGATACAGAATTTTAACCCTTCCTGAATTTTAACAATCAAATTTACACTGGTCCTAGCAAGGATTTAATTTAATTTTTCCTTATCTTTCTTAACTTTTATCTTTTATTAAATGTAACCTTCACCCACATCCATGAAGGGAGGCATGTGAGTCAGGGCTTATTCTATATTCCCTACCATATAGCTCATAAGACCTCACTGACTCGGAGGTCTCCCCACTCCTCACCTCTCCTCACTCACCTGTGCCTGGAAAGGTGCAAGTGAGCACACAGCCCTCTTCACTCCTCTGCTCCCACATCCACAATCCACAGGGCTGGAGTTGAGGAGTAAGGCAGTTCTGACTCTCCTGCATGGGCGTAAAGCCTGAATTGAAATCTTCACCACAACCTCACTATGTCCCAGAAAGAAATCTACAAGATGAACATAATAACTGTTAAGAGGATTCTGCAGTGTTTTTAGGTAGTGAGTAATGAGAAGTCAGCACTAGGTGTTTATAAGTATGATGAATCTTTAACAATGGCTAGGTTAAAAATTGTTAGGAGAAAGAAGAAAAGAAAAAGAAAAAAGAACTGTTTGTCTCTCACAAGCTGCCAACAACAATAACAGCAACCAGGCTGAACAGAAATGTTCAGGAGATGTTGCATTTCAACACAAGCCCCTTAAAGAAAGAGGTACCCTTAGATTTAGTCTTGCAGTTCAATTACAGGAGACCTAGCAATTTTCTGGCCCCAAAAAGACATCCTCTAAATGCAAAAGCAATCATTTTTATTAATTTTATTCTTTTTATCCTCCTTCTGACTCCTGTCACATATCATTTTCTAGATGACGTGTACATATAACCAACAGCAGCTATCTAATTGTATCGATGCTTTGACCTCTGTCCCTGAATGATCAATTAAAAGGCCTGAAGGGACAGGGGACAAGATTAGTGTGAAGGGCAAGGCCTAAAAAGCCCTGGTCTCCACTCTAAGGCAGAAGGGCAGCTTCTTTATTGTTGGGTCTAGTTGTTGCTCCAGCCCTATTACCTCTCCCCACCCTCAGCAGTAAGGTCTTCTGCAGAAGTATTGCCTACAGAACTGAGCTGGTGAGCAAACTGTGATGAATTCCCAATGTTTTAAATCAAACTTATAGGATCTGTCTGCACCCTTCAGTTTGATCCTGCCTCTGACTGCTGTGACAGGATGGTCAGGGATATTGCTGGGGATTTAATGCTTTGGCCATACTAGACACCATCTGTTATGAAAGCTGAGGATTTGATTGGTGTCAATCATTCCCCAACCCGTCTCATGGAGTTTTCAGCCAGCATAACATTTTAAGGACTGTCTTAATGAACTGGCTCTGCTCCTATTGTCACCTGTCACTTCCAGCTCACTGCCAGCTCACTGCCACTCAGGTCCCCCTCTTTCATGGGTTTTCTTACTTTCTCCCTCTCCCTGTTTCGATCCCAATATAAGCTACACCCTTCCCCACTTTCCAATCCCCTCCTGAGACATCTCATTTCTTAACTCTCCTACCCCATGTTGATAAATGAGGAGGTCACCCCAACATCTTGGAGCACCATATGCCCTCCCCCAGGCAATTCCCCTATGCACAGGCTGCTCTTCTCTGTGAAGTTCTCCAGCATTTTGGTAGAAGTGTCCTAGTTTAGGGGTCTTTTTTATTTAGGCTAAAGCTAGCATGGAGAAGAAAGAACATCCAGGTAGCTTTCCATTTCCTTAGTTCAGCATTAAATATCATCTTGGATGATCAGTGACTAAAGAGGTGATTTCACAAGATGAAAGCTACCAAGAGAATGATCTCAACAAAATCTAAGCTAACAAGCCCATCTCTGAAAATGATTGTACTCCGTAAACAGCTGCACACCAAAAGCAACCAAAATACTGCTACAAGAGTGGGCTGCATCCATCTCAAAGGGGATATGAGATTAGTATAAATTAGGGCAACTCTCCAGACGTTCCTTCAGTAGCTACAGCAAGCTACTATATGTATACAGGCATATATAAGGAAGCTATAGTAGCTACAGGAAGCTTATATATGTATATATATAAGATATAAACCAGGAGGAAAAATGAAATAGAAACTGGAAATATTAGAAGAAACCCAAAGTAGAGCTGCTTTTAGGCAGACTCCAAAACCAACTTAAACATCAGCTTTTGTGCCACCTGCTCATCTTCTGATGAGCACTGCTGATTTTTCCCAGCACATGTTTAACTTTGGACTTGACCCTTCTGTCAGGGACGTTGGTGGCCATTGCTCAGTGAGGGTGAACCGTGACTCCTGTGGTATACAGGGAGACATGGGCTGTCTTTGGGGCTGTAGGAATAACCAACAGCAAGATTCAGCTGAGTGGTGGCATTTGTCTTCTTCTTCTACTTCACGCTTGACTTTTAAGAGCATTAGAAGAGATTCCCATCTGGTGTAAATGAAACCAGTGGATTTGCATGAGTGGAGGATCTGGGAAGCCGAGCTATGACTTCCTTTACACAGATAGGAATCAAGGGCAACTCCACCACAGAGAGCTGGGTAAAATGACAAAAGAGGGCTAAGAACCACCCCCCCCACCTTCTGTCTTTCCCTGTGTCAAGGCAATGCGTGAAATATATTTCAGTATTACACCTGCTATGTCATCTGGCTAACCGGTGCAGAAGCAGCACCACCGATCAGCTGCTGGTGCCTTTGTGTCTCAGTGTTTCATTTTCAGCATTGCAGGGAAAAATGAAATGTATCAATGTGCATAAACTCCCATTAATGGGATGTACTTCTCCAATTTACACTCAGGCCTTGGAAGTGTAAATATTTTCCTACTCCACATTTAGAGTTTTCTATGATTTGCTCAACTGTGTAAATTGCTGGCTTCTCCATGCAAAAAGTTGCGCAAGCTAGTTTTAAAGTCAGCTTTTTATGACAATGTGCTATTTAGAACAGGGATTTGGAAGGCAGGACTCCTGGAGCCCAAACTTGTCCTCATTCACAGCAATTTTACAGTCACATAACTCCATCTGTTCCAAGTAAATCAGTCTCTGTTTCCAAGGTAAGAAAAAACAAGTCCTGCTGATCCCAGGTGTGTGATGGTGGCTAACGTGCTTTACTTGTCTATGCCTCAGTTTCCTCAGCTGTAAAATAGGATTAGGTGGTCAAGTTCTCCTGGGTGTGATGAGCTGATTTCTATGAGCACTCCTCAGCACTCATAGAGAAAATACTTTCCAGGACAAAAGCACTTTTTAGAGGCAGTAAGGTAATGAGCTGTTCTTGTGTCACATTTAATCTTTTTTGCTGGTATACAGGGTTTGACTGGGGGGGAAAAAATGAAAGAAAAGAAGAAAACAAAAGAGGAGTTGTTAATCACCTTTTATCTCCCTTCTCCATGCTGGCATTCAGTGTCAGTAGCCATTGGCTTAACTTAGGGGGCTACAGACCAATCTATGTATATTTCAGGAGAGCAGTCACAGCCCACCTCCCAGAGCAGGAATTGTTTTTGCACCTGGCCTTTGGATAGGCAAACACCAGACACTATCTGCTGCCTGTAGGGCAAAAGTCTGCTTCTACTGAAATCAGTGGCCAAGCTCCCTTTTGCTCCAACAGTACCTAGAAACCACAGAAAGAAAAATAAAAGGGAGCATTTCTATGTCACACATGACAGTCAGTAGAGAGGCTTGCTGAGCTTTATTGGGTCTCAAAAGCCATATAAACACACTGCTTCCAGACCTAACATGGTCACTGCACAAATCTTGGGGTGCACAGGACTTCGTCGCACCATGGAGATGCAGGAATGTGGAATGACTCAGTCTTCTGATGGGCTGCAGGGGGAAAAAACCATTAGTTTGCCTAATTTTAGAAAAACCAACTGATAGGAGCACACACATGTGCACTTATCCGTAGGCACACGCAGACATGAAGACAGAGAAAGAGGCTTGTGCTTTCCCATCGCTCATGGAGGTGGCTGTAGCACAGTGTGTCTGGAGTGTTTGGCCAGGAGGGAGGGTGAAGAACAGATGTGTTTGTTCTTCTTAATGCAGCCCCATTAGGTGAGAACAGAACCAAATCCTCCATCCCGTCCAGCTTAAACCACCTCATCTGCCTTCAAATACTTGGGAGAGGACGTTGCCCTTCTCTGAAAAATGAGAGGCACGTGCTCAGTGCAGTGGCCTGGCTGGGAGACTGCAAGGAGACAGAGGACTGAAGTCGGAAGAGGTAGTAGATAAATAAGGTGCTCCCTGTGGAATCCATTACTGGCTGATTAGGAGAGCTATTCAGGTTATCAATATCCAGGTAAAGCACAGGCTGTAAGGGGGAACTGAAGCATGAAGGTGGCCTGCTGCTGCCTCACCTCCAGAGCTGGGAGGACACAGCTCCAACAGCTGTCCCTGGAAGCACCCCTTGCTCTGCTCTATCCTGCGCAGGGATGAAGGTCTCCGTGCATGCGAGGTCCCTGGACCTCTGATGGAGAGGGGAAGGGACCAGTGGGGTGGGGGGAGCATGTCATGATAGCAATGGAGCAGCATGGGGCAGGACGAGGACACAGCTTCCCCGGCATCCCACCATCAGCTGGGTGACTCTGAAGGAGCGCAGCGTGAAAGACCACAGCCTGATGTGGTCTCGCAAAAGCCAAGAGCTGCACTGATTAAAAAGATCCAGGTCTGACTTTAAAAAATAAAAATAAAAAATCCTGCTTGGTCCCTTTGTCTGATTAAAAAACACTGACCTGTCTGGAGCAGTTGATTTAAGGACACAGGAAACAAAATTGAATCAGGATTACTTTATTTCAACTAGCTTTAAACAGCAGTGTGGCAGTCATCCCCCAGCATACCGCTGCCTAGCAGTGCCTTCTCATGCTGCTCCTGTCCGCAAGCTTTGGGAAATCAGGATTTAGCAGCAAAGCCCTGGACACATGGAAAGCTCAGCACAGATGCAGGGGCAGGGATGGCCTTTGAGGTCATCTGTGGGGGTTTGCTCAGATGGGGGTCCAGGAGCCTGCCAGCCCTTTCCAGCAGACACTGCTGCCCTACAGCAGGTACGGGGAGAGACCCTGATGCCAGGGAGACCCCACCATTCCCCAAAGGTGTGGAGCTGGTGGGTATGGGGCCAAGAAGCTGGTGAGCCACCTCTGCAATGGCTTGCTTTGGCCACGGCTTGTGATGGACAACCCAGAGCTGGTTGGCAGTGGTGTCCCCGCTCTGAGCTTGCTTGGGGAGAGCACCCACCTCACCAGGGATTATTGAGACCCTGTTCAGCTGGTTGATCCTCTAAGGCTGTACCATCTGTACTCCTGCCTATGGGGTTTGCTTTAGTTTGGCTCTTTCAGGGCCCTTATGCCTGTTGGAAGTGGTTTCTATCAGCTCCCCTTTCCTGCTCTTTGCGTTGCCTGCCCACCTCTCCATGCCTGGCTGCTCGCATCCCTGCCTGGCTCATGGCTTGCTTCACTGTCCAGCTAAAAGAGTCATGAACAGCTGTTTCCATCCACCTGATTCTGCCTCTTTTTTCCCCTCTCCAGCTCCCAGCCTCCAGCCTCATGCCCTGCACAGAGCAGAGCAGTCTCAGACTCTGCCTCCCCAAACCAGTCTATCATCTCCAGCAGGTCCTCCTCCCCTCCGCACACCCTGTCCCTGTGGTGTGAGATGAATCAACTGCCAATAAGCCCCGCAAGCCCCATCCTCCAGCAGCAGCTGCTAAGATGCTTCCTGCCTGTATCCCAGGCTGGGAGCCCCAACAGCAAGAGCAGCAGCATTTTGGAGAGTCAAACAACGTACAAAGAGCAGAGACTGCGTGCAACAAAGACTGGGGCACAGAGAAGAAAAGTTCAATACATCTTTACTTTGGGGCTCTACAGCTCAGCATTCCCACTGGTCCTTCCTCCTCACTAAAGCCTTTTCCACACCCTCTGTGCTCTCTGTTTATGTTCACCTGCTACCCAATTAACTCCCCATTTAGCTGCGCACCTGCAGTGGCTTTATCCTCAGACCACTGCACTGGAGCCATTAACTCTCTAGATTGCATTTGGCTCTGAAAAATACCCGTCTGAATGGCTGGAGCATTCATCTGTGAATAGGAAATATGCTACAGTAGTTCATGGCTGGTAAATATGTGATGGGGGAAAGAGAGATTATGCTTTATTATCAATTGACTTGTGTCACCACTGGGCTTTCTGTCATAGTTGACTAATGCCACCCAGAGTGATATGTACTTCTGCTGATAGCTGCATTACAAGTTAACACTCCAGCACAGTATATGTTTTCATTCAATCACTATAGGAGAAACTCATATATGGCAGCTGGCAATACCCCGGGGGGAAATCAGCTGTCTTGGGACCGAGTGGAAGGCACTCGACTACAAACGACAGGAGATGAGGGAAGAATTGGGAAAGTCAAGGCAAAATTAGTCAGAGGAGATTTGGCGTGTCACAGCATCTCCTGCTTGATGCATTGAAATTTTCAGAAGCAGCCAAAGAGCTGGAGCCACCCCGAAGCTGCAGAGCTGCTGTTGTTGGGGTTTGGTGGTTTGTTTGGTTTTTTTTTTGAAGGAGGAGGAGGTAAGGCCAGTAAAACTGTAACAATTCGTTAACCGAAAAAATGCTGCAGAGGGTGATGCATAGGACAGGAGATAAAGGGCCGGTGTTGGCAATGCAGCAGCAGCAGGTCGGGAGAGAGAGGGAGAAACTTCAGCGTGGCCGGGGGAGGGCTGGGGGGGGAGGAGACTGGAGATGACACCAGCTCAGAAGAAAACCTGCTGATTGCATGTTCTCTGCTGTGTGATCTCAACCTTTAGGACACTCGACTCCACCACGGTGGCAATGGCTACCCCCAGGCTGATGCAGATGCCAGGGCATTGGGCAGCAGTGGTCCTCCCCATCTCACCCCACGTCCATCCCTCGCCCACCCCATCCCTTCACCTAGGCACAAACCCTTCCTCCCCAAGGAGCTGAGCCTGTCGCCCATCCCTGCTGCAAACCCCTCCGGAAAAACTTCTCAGCACCAGACGCTCTCTCCCCCTGCCCACATCCACCCACAAACACACACATGCTCTTATCTCTCCCATTGCACGCGCGGCACCAACACCAGCTTAAAAAAAAAGCAGGCCAGCTCTACAGCAGATGGAGAACTGATACAAAACCGCGCCGGTCAAATTATTTCCACACACCACCCCCCCCCTTCCTCTCCTATTCCTCCCCAATAAGTGAGCAACAAAGAGGGGGAGAGGGAGGGGAGAAATGGCCCATTTTCCAGCTTGAGATGATTAGCATGGAGGTTGTGCAAGCACCAGCTGCCATCTAGTGGAATGCTGGTCTGATTTGTCACCAGCAGACTGCCTCATTTACCTCCGCAGCAGGAGGCGAGGGAAGTGTATTCTCCTAAATGTGTTAACTTAGCAGTGTTATACACTAGAAACAAATTAATATATAATTCTTCTGTGTCTTAAGGTCATTACTGCCGAGGCATAAATTAATAGAGCTATTCCAGTTAATTCATTTTGGCGTTTGCTTCTGCATGTCTGAGCACATATGTGATTGGGGCCTTTGTCTTGTTTCCGCTGGTGGAAATGATGAAGTCCTGAAAGAAGCTTTGGCATATTAATGTCATTTTTAACCTAAAAGTCAGGGAGACGCGGGCTCTGCTGCTTTTTCCCATTCACACTCCTGCAAGCCAGGCTGCAAGCGTGGATTTACTTTCCAAACAAATCCAAGATGAAACTGAAGGACACAGTATTTTTCCTCACAGATGTGTGTGTCCTATGTATAAGCAAGGCATTAGAGCACTCTTCTGAGAATAGCAAAGGCGGCTGTAATGCACATTATCCGATCATGGATGCATTAAACTGTCCTACAGAAATATAGATGTTTTCCTTTCAGATCAGAGAGAGAACAAATATAATCAGTGGAGAATGAGACAGCAGCTTTAGCATCCTTTTCCACTTCTTTAATTTCCCTGGTTTTCTTCTTGGGGACACATCCTGCAGGGTACCATGCACCCCAGGCACCCTGCTCAGCTGTGGCTGCATCCTCTGCTCTCGGAAGGAGAGGAGGGAGCTTGGCTCCTTGTAGGGCTGGGCCATCACCCAGGGACCCCTCTTCTTCCTATCCCATGGCCAGGAATACTTCAGACAAACATGGGGTTTTTTTTCATGAAAATATTCTGGGGGAAGGTTTGGTTTTTTTTTTTTGGTTAAGGGTAGAATTTCTCACCAGACTCATAGGAAGAGAAAATGGGTCTGGCACTGGCTCTACCCAGCATGTGGGTTAGCAGTAGCTCCATAGCCAGAGCACTCTCACATGAATGGGGCACACAGCATCAAGCCCCTATATTTTTCAGACAGAGAAGAAACTGGACCCCATCTTCCAGAAGCCACGAGACCAGAAAGCTCTTCTTTTTTTCTTTTTCTTTTTAATTTAAAAAACCAAACAAACTGGGGGACAAAAAATCTTGTAGCTGCTCAAATTGAACTATTTCCCAGATTCTTGCACAAATTTTTGCAGAGGAAAAAAATTTCTGTGTAGTAAAAATGTCATTGAAATGTCTGCTTGAAAGATTCTTTCACTAACCAAAATGTTTCCTGGGCCGAGAGAAGGGACAAAAATTGCGTAGAAAAGTTTCAGGCTGGTTTTTTCATGGCTTCTTGAATGAAAAGGGCTGTCGATAATGCATTTCTGTATTTTCTTTCCTGTGCTTTGGAGAGGGAGGGATTGCAATATCAAAGGTCTGTGCAAGAGGTGTTTTGCAGCAACATACTTGCTGCAAAACCACCATGAACTTTACTGCTATTTTTACTGGCAGCTTCATATAGATTTGAATTATTTGGGCAGAGATAAACCATATGGGCAGAAGGCAACAAAATTAACATGTCCCAGGTGCAGCAGATACTGCTGCAAAGGACGAGGGTAGGGGATTGTACCTTTCCTCCTCCTGTCCACCTAATAATGGTGTAAACCAGACTAGGCCCCGTGGACTGAGGCCAGGATCCCAAAGCAATGCCCAGGCCAGCCACCGCTGCCTCTTCCACCACCACCCTCTTCTGCCCCGGAGAGACCACCTGCTCCCCTCCCCTTCGCACATACCCGAATCACCCAAAAAGGCTTCCTCCACCCCAGAACACCCCTCTCGATGAGGACACACAGCCGCCGCTGTCGGGGCTTGCCAAGAGCCTCAGCTGGTACAGGTCAGAGCATCGCCACTCCAATCCATGGGTTTATGCTAGTTTACATCCCCTGGGGGTCTGCCCCAGTGCTTCTGGAGGAGTTTTGGGGTGAATCCCTGAACTCAGTCAGTTCTTTGAAGGCAATTTCTGAAAGAAGCAACAAGAAAACTGAATTCATAATACCCTTATGAGGAAGACCTGTGCTGTTTTCTGTAGCATTGCAGTTAAGTGTCGAATTTTGCACAGTGAAGCTAGAATGGGTCTGCTGAAATCAAGGAAGAAAAGTGCTGTTTGCTACAATTACATACCTATGTTTATGTATATGTGTGCTTGTGTGTGTGTATCTATATATATATACAGGTGCATATATATATGAGTGTGTGTGCTTTATTTTTCTTTCGCTTGAGCTTGTGGGGGGACTTTTGTGTTTTGGTTTTTTTTTTCCTCTCTCATGCACTTAACAGTAGTAAATTCCTGGAGCACCCTGAGATCAAACTGCTGCTTGTCAAGGAAAAGCAGAATACAGGTCAGACTCGCAGCACCGCTTGTGCATCTGGGTCCCGATCCACCCAGCAGAAGGAAACCCCTCCAGTGTGGGTTTGGCTCAGGACTGGTGAGTGCCAGGACTGCCGGGCTTTGCAAATCCTGGGGAGCAAGCTCCAGCCACATGGTGAAAGGCACTGAAATCAAAGCTTAGAGTTTCATTCTTTGGCTGAGATCCCTTAATCTTGTGCTCTCCATGGGGCAACAACTATTTGGGATTAAGGCTAGAACCTGGAGAATGGAAGAACTGAAATTAATATGTTAAAATAAAGGACTCGGAGACAGAAAGAGAGAGAAGGAGAGAATAAAGGACAGTGCTACATGTCACCGTGGCACGCTGTCATTTAAAGGGCCAAATGTCTTCATTTCCTCTTTCTCATGTGAGAAGAAGACAGGAACCCAATCCTGCATCACTCCTTTCTTTAATAAAAAAATATGTTTTATCCCAGTGGAAGGATGTGTTTCTTCCTGTCAATAAGTGTCAGCAGCTAACCTGAACCTTTCAATAAAACAATGCCATTAAATAATTTAACCTGGGAAGAAACACTGATGGCTGTGAAATAATTTATGGATTTCAGATGTGTCAAACTTTAAAGCACTGAAGGGAAGAAATGTGAGAAATGGACTAGTGTGAGATTTCCCAGCAGAAAGAAAAGTAGCTTGTGAGATTCTCCCACTAAAAAGAAAAATCAGTGAGGATGAATAGCCATTTTGAACATAGATCAAGTATGAACTAATACTATATATCACATGAAAATGCATCCTTTATAAAATAACGTATAAAGACACAAGATATACTTTCTGTAGAAACGTCTACAATGGCTAAACAAAGCATTAAGAATGATAACTTAAGGCAAATAGGTGGAGTCTGTTACTTGCCTGATGCCTGCATACAATTGCTAGTCTTGTTACTAGACATTAAATAAACACGTCAAATGGAAAGCAGAGAGACTTCACCAGAACAGTGAGTTTCAATAGCGAGTTAAAGGTGACATTGCAAGAGAAAGTGACAGATGATTAAAAAAAAAGCTATTGAGTATATTTTTTTAAAAAGTGAAAGGGGGAGGAATCTACTTAAATAGAGCTGGGTATTGTATAGTCTGTTAACCTTATTAAGTAAACATGCTATTTAAATCCCCTTGGAAATATGGGAATTGAAGGAAAACAACAGACTGAATGTATGTAAGCACATGGATCTGACTCTAGGGCATTTCCTTTTTCTTCTCTCTTTTTTTTTTTTTCCCCTTTGCTATTTATTTTATTTTATTTTCATTTTCATTTGGCAACTTCTGTATTCAAAGCCCAGAGCTTGGAATTTCATACCTATTTAACACCTGGTTAAGCAACACTGAACTATTGGCACCAGCTGACTGCATCCCCATTAAGCAGAATTACTCTCACCATAGACATTGGAAATGGAAAAGACCTACCCGGTCATGTAGACTGTTATACCACAGCCAATGCAGGATTGTTCCATTTAGTAGGAAAAGAAGAAGGATGGGCTTGTCAGGGGATGATGACTCAGAAGAGCTTGGTTCTCTTCCCAGCTCGATGTTAGACTTCCCGAGTGACCTCCAGAAAGCCACTTAACCTTGTTACGCCTTGGTTCCCCATCTCAGCAACGGCTTCCTTTCTTCCACCTCTTGTCTGTTTACCTTATAAGTTCTTCAAGGCAACATTTATTTGTACTTAGGTGTGTTTGCAGTTGGTATTAGAAAGGCTCCCTGATTTCAGATGGACATGCAAAATACAGCTGGAGAATCTGTAGTAGCCTGTGCCCCCTTTAAGGCTTTACACCTGAGTAATAATACGGGTTTTATTCCTTTCCTGAACAAAAGGAAGTAAAAAGAAAGCAGGGAGATGGAGACAGATTGAAGATGACCTTTAATTTGAATTATGATCTATTTCTTTCTTAAAACTGATTTAACAATAGAAATTATGAGCTTTAAATCCTAACCTATTTCTCTACACAAGAGCCCTTTTCTCTTAAGGTCTCCCTGCTTTTATGCTGAAGCTGCCTTTTTTGGGCCAGCACAAGGTACAATCTAGGATCGGAAAATGCATCTGTCACAGAGGAATATAAACTGTCAGCTAAAGAAATTGCCACAGAAGTCAGACAGTCAGAAGACTTACTACAGTCCCTGAGTTTATGTTAAATAATTCATATGCTGACACTTTCCACTGGTAGCAGTCACAGGGAAATCCCAAGCTGAATTTAACAAACAAAACAAAACTTTCCGCTCATCCCTTCTCCCTCCAAATGGCCCGTAGCCAGACCCACTCACCTGCGATCACCAGCAAAGCCAGACGGGCTGGGAATGGTCTGAGACCCGACCAGTGTGACATCCTGCTGATGCCATGGAGGAGCCCGTGCTGGTGTGCAAGTGTGATGCCTCCATGTCACTGTCCCAGGGCAATGGAAAGTTAATGGAAATATTTGGCCAACAGAAATATTTGCTCCATTGAAATCACCTGCTATTTCGCATGGATGTGCAAAGCCACATCACTTCTGCCCCGGCCTCTGTGGTAGGTGGCGGCTGCGGTGTCATTAGTTGGGTTGTCATTAGCTGGGATCCAGTAGTGTCTATGTCTGAAAATTGTCTTTAAATCACTGTGCACTGGGCTGTGCTACCAGGTGATATCACATGAGAGGCACCTGGGTCCTTTTTCTTGATGTGTGAGTGAGCTTAGACTTCTGAGAAAAACAGCAAAGGCACTGCTGGCTTTGTCTTTTGCAAGGAGGAGATTTTTATATTTATTTTATACAGAGGCACACAGTCGCTCTAGGAACCGATACTCTTTTGGGTTGTTTCCTACATTATAGAATTGTTCTACATGCTGCCTGACCATCATATGCCTAGACTAGTCTGTAGGTGGAAAGAAAGAAGTTATTTTAAGAATAAACCTCACTCCTTTGGTGATTTTTCCTCTTCTGTACAGCTAATCAACCAAGTCTAATCCATCAGTTATTGTTTGATAGAGGGGAAGAGGCTAATGGTAGAAGAAGAGGCAACTTTTTAAAATGTTAATTAAATTTAAAAGGATATTGTTGTTAACACTGCAAGGGCATAAAGGATTAGTACTCTACATCTTGGAAATGTTAAAATACAGATGAAAATTTATGGGAATATATGTGTATATAAATAATGATAAATCTAATAGCTGCTCATTAACTTCTGTGGCTTTATATCAAGCTCAGAAACAGATCATAAACTAATCTGGGATCTTCTAGTAAAGGATAGGATTAACCTACCAAATTATTTGCCTGCTAACTTAATGTGTCAAGCTGAGGAAACTAGAAACAAAATGGTGCCCTTCACAATGCAGTGTCCTTTATTGACATTTTTCTTTACTTTTCCTCTTCTTTTGACTAAGCTAGAGCCTTATAGCCTTTTTCCCCATCCAGTATAAAATTATATCAGACCCACTGCATGCAATGATATGTGCTTCTGCCTTCAGTCAAGAGAAAGTACATCACTATTTTATCGGATGCAGGTCTCAAGAGCTCATGAACTCAACAAACACCCCTATAAATTACTGGAAAGCCACACCAAAGTGTAACAACAATAAACTGGAAATGGTCTAAGTGGCTTTGTTCTAGTATGCTGAGGAAATATGCTAAATGATTTGCTTTGCAAACTGACATCCCATCCAGGAGTTAGGAGATGTGGTGATGGAGATGAGGTTCAGAGCCCATGAGGTAAAGTTTACCTTGCTAATGACTTCACTCCAAAGGTGAACATGCAGTTCATTACTAATGTCCATCCCCTTCTGGATTTCTTTGGCAAGATTGTCAGCATAGATGTTAATTTAATGCTGATCATGCTGTTCAAAGCATTTATAATGTGAGCACATGTCCAATATCCAGTAGAAATTCAACTGAGTGCATTAACTCATGTCACGTCTTCTACCAAACAGCCATTATGTGGTGTTGATTTCCAGTCACTCCAGACCTGAGGCAGATTTAAACTAACTATCTCAACTGGAAAACTATTCATCGAGGAGTATGCTAGTGACAAGATTGCCAAAACTGCACTTTTGGGGGTTTCCAGTGTGCTCACTTCACCCACTAAACTGAAAGTAAGAGCCTTCACCTCCTCCCCGATGTGGTTTCAAACAGCAAGGAAGTTAACACTGAATTATCTGGAAACCATCCCTTTTAAATGGCTTCTTGCACCTGGCTTCTTCTGGAAGCTCTGATACCTGTTGCTTAGAAATATTCGGTTTCTAAAGTTAATTGTGGCTGATGTTTGTATCTGCAGGGTCTCTGGGAAGGAATTTATAGCTTGTTTGGTTTGGACTTCTACATCTTCCTGTATTAGATTATTCCACAGTCTTTCCACTGAGAAGTTATTTTGACGTTTATCCTCTTTCTCTTAATTTCAACCCATTATCTTAGTTATTTCCCCCTTGGGTAATTTTGTTCCTCCCTGGGTGTTTGCACTGTTCAGACATTTGCAACGGTCTCGCTCTCCCCCCTCAGATGTTGCTCAGCCCTGCTGTGCATATTGACGGTTGTTCTTGTAAAACTTTCCTTGTAAATCAACCCCTCCAGCTCTCTAATAATTTTTGTTGCACTTCTCTGAACTCCCTCCAGTTTGTCTTCATCTCGCTGGTAATAACTTTGCCTATGTGTCATTTGGCATTTTCTCCTTATCATATTCCAGCAGAGCATCAAACCTTTTGCCCTGTTGCTGCGTGCTGTTGTCAGGTAGACTAGACTTGAGTGATTGACATAATCCCTTAATTTGCCAGAGGGGCAGTTTTAGATTTTTGTAAACCAGTAAATTGGTGATTTGAGCCAAATATGATGCCAAGGAGGGGGGTTATTCACTCATCTTGTCTAAACAAAACTGGAGCTGATTTTGTGGATTTAAATCCAGGGAGCTCCTGGGTATTTTTCCCTGCTGTTTCTGATGTTGGAATAAAACATCAGTGCTAATTTGATGGCTTTCCAAGCAGAATTTGAAATTCAGAGGAACAAATCCTCCTTGTTGCCAGGCCTGGGCAGCTTCGTTTTTGTCAGTGGTGGCAGAAGGAGGGAGAAGCCAGAGTTTCAGGCGAGAAGAAACAATACCTGCACAATCCCAGCTCTCCAGTCCTGCCCCCAGCCATTCCCCCGAGGCACAGCCCAAGAGGGAATGGTCCTTCCCGGCAGACATGCCCTTGCTCATTCTCTGCCTTAGACTAACAGGTCTCCATTGGCTTCTACCTCCTGCTCTCATCCGAGTTTTACATTCTGCCATGTTTATACTCTGACTTTTTTTTAAGGCTGCCTTGTTGTATTCATAGAAAACAATCCCACTCCTGAGCAGATCCTGTCCCAGGAGTCAGGGAGCAGGAGGGGTTTATCACCTACCCCGCGAACCTTTTGTTGTATCATCGAGCATGTTTTAATGTGCAGCAGAGTTGATTCAGTTTCACTGTCATTTCTGAGCAACGTGCCTGTCTGAAGATGTCCTATAGCTTGAATATCCTTTCCATGTTGAGAGCTTACAGTCTCCCTACTAAGGTTTTAAAAAGACTGAATTCTCCGAGCAAAATGTCCCTAAGACAAAAGATTGCCTACTTTTCCCATGATTACATTCCCAAAGGTGAATGCCAATGTGTCAACAGAAGGAAATATTTCTCCTGCTTTCTTCAATAATTTATTGGCATTCACAGCTTTCCCCTTCATGATGACTGCTCCTGCAGCTCTAAGAATATCAGCTCTGCTGAGAGATTGAAATTTACTTGTCACAGCTCTCCCAGGCAGTTATGAACGGCATGGTGCAGGCAGGCTTCTGATAAACAAAATTAGAGAGAGGATGGGGAGCAAGCACGCAGCCACCCCACCCCGGAAAACTTTAAAGGCCAACCTAAATTCAGATGTGCCATTTTGCATATAGACAATTTTATCTGAAAAAAAAAAAAAATGGGCTGAACCCATTCTTAGATCCAACTGCCTCCCAGCGCTGAGATGTAGCAGGTACGGACTCATCATCTCCATGAAGCCCTGTGTGGGATGAATTGCTCATTTCAGTGAAAGCAGCATCTGCCTCAACCCATTCATCTCCTGGCTTTTGAATGAAGAAATGCCCCAATAGGGCTGAGTTTGTCAGAGTTAGTGACTCCCAATGGGTCGCACTCAGTTTTGTGACCCAGATCCCAAATTAGTAATCATGGAGGAGAGAGCGAGCCATTTATTGAAATGCATAATTCATTACTGGAATATGCTTGGATGCAATCTTGAAAATGGTCTTGTAAGTGCCTGCTTAGAGTAAATAACCAGGATTAACTTAAATTACCTTTTTCCTTTTTTCAATATCCCATCACAACATAGACCTTGAGCTCAGAAGCCTTTCATGATAACAGCCCATTGCCATTAGCTAATTAGCTCACAGCTGGCCAGACAGAAGCAAGAGCAGAAGAGCCCAGGTCAGCCTACGCCCATCTGCATTGACCAGCCCAAAGCTGCAATCCAGCCACTGCAGCACTAATGTAAAGGTCGTAGCTAGCACTCACTGCAAATGAATGTTCCTGTGGCACATCAGAAATTAAATTGATGAGCTCTAAGTTAACATCACAGCAGGTCAATTGTATTTATCAGTTTGGCTTGTGTATTTTTGTCTATGCGTGTTTTCCCAAGAAAAAGATGGTTTTTTAGTTAAAAAAGCATTTGCAGAATTTTTTGTTGTACTGAAAGAGTATGTTTTGAGGGTAATTTTAGGGGAGAAAGGAGGTTGTTTGCTTGTTCTGTTTTGTACTTTTGTTTTCTTCTGTCTTGTTTTATGAAGGCAAGGAGAAAATAGTTTCTTAAAGAGGTCTGCATTTAGTTTAAACGGATGAAACCTGGAATTGATTTAAACATATTTATATAGCTATATACCAAGTTCTCCAAAAAGTCAATCACAAATAGTTTTGGAAAACCTTTTTTTGATGAAACACAGACTAAAATAACATTTTTAAAAGATTTTCTTTCCTAAAAGGAAAGATTTCCCTGTTATCATGAGCTGTCCATCCTTAACACCCCTCTGTCTCCTCCATGGTTCCCACACCCCTCACCACCCGCTTCCATTCCAGGCTCCACCTGTCAAAGTGCCAAATACTTTAAATTAGCATTACATGGAAAGCAGATGTCCTCTTCCATTAAGCACGTTGCAAGTCTGCAACAGTTCTTTTTCTGCTTTGAATTGCAGCTAGCCTCTCTCCCACCCTAAAAAAAATATTTTTCCAGGGAGATATACTTTGAAAATAAGGCACAACAAAAGTTAATTTTTGGTCAATAAAAACTTTTCATGACAATAAATAGAAATGTTTCAGTTCATTTTAAAAACATTTACACATTTTAAAATGCTGTTATATAATAACAGTGAGTGTCCTTGTGAAAAGTTACTTTGAAGGAATAAAAAAATGCTTCCTGTTCTGAAAATTTGAGACTAGAATGTCTGCACATTATTGAAAAGCTGTATTTCATTTTTAAGCACTTCATCAACATGTCATTATACTGCCTTCAAGTTTTCTGATGAAAACCAGCATTTTATTCTGACCAGCTCTACATACCACATTTAAGACTAAAATACCTTCCTTAAAGAGTTTTCTGACCCAGGATACTATGGGGGATGAGGGACGTGCAATGCATAGCTCACCCTTAATGGTATGATGAATGCTGAATGGGGACGGATTGTCCTTGCTTATTGTAGACAACTGCCTCAACAACTTTGCCATGGTCAGTCACCTGGGGGTATAAGGCATTTCAGAAGTAATGAATCCTTGATGAGCAGCCAGATTCCCATTTTCTGTATCTCGGAGTGGCCAGCCACAGATGGGAGCTGTGATAGCCCCTTCTGCAGAGCCACAAGGTGGGAGACCTGAAAACAAGACCCAGGCTCCCCCTCCAGAACAGCTGAACTGCTTTGGAGAACTGTGCACACTCCAGAGGACCCGACCATACTGCGCTGGGAGGAGAAGAAGCCTTTCTGACAGGGAACAGATTTTCAGGGACATTTCTTGCCTGGGAAGCCACTTCACGAACCAGACAGAGACCAGCAGCTCTTTCTCATCGCTGCTTAGTCTCAGGATATAAACCCTTATGCTTCAAGGCTTGAGCTAGCCTCTAATTAACAAAGTTGAGGAATAAACTTCCCTGTAGGCCAGTTATTCCATATCTGCCTTCTGCAGGGTTTCTTGCACTTGCCTCTGAAGCAGCTACCAGGGGCCACTCCAGGGGAAACACCAGGCAGTGGCTCAGACCCCTTATCTGGTCGAATATGAAGCTCTGGATCCCACAGTCCCTACCTGAGTCTCCACTACTGAGTCAGTGGAAGCCTCAACAATTTTAATTACAGTGTCCACTTTACACCTGCTACAGAGATAACAAATCATTACCTGCTTTTCTTCTGTATTGGTTTGTTTGTCTGGCTTCTTTCTTTCTTTTTTTTTTTCTTCTTCATAAGAAAGGCCAGGCACATTAAATTGGACACAGACAAGTAAACCAGTTTGTAATGATATGTCGGACTTCCCGTAGCAAGAGTAGGTAATTTGGCTCCATTCTGAATTTAGATTTTTAATTTTCCTCTGTCACAGAAAGGATTTTTCATCAGAGACTTTGGATGTACAATAGCCGCAGGCATTTAATCTGCAGAGGTGCTCCTGAGGATACACACTGTGGCATCTACTGTCTTTGGTTTGCATCCAGAGAGAGAAGGCAGAGGTGAATTTGGAAGGGATCCAAAGAAAGAAAGAAAAGAAAGTGGTGTTGCTAATTTCACACATTTCTGTAGCTGGAGTGTGTGTCTCACAGGCAGCAGGATGCCATTAATGTCCCCACGGCCTAGGGAGGTCCCTTGGCATTTAACTTCAGCTATCCCACTTATTTCATAAACACAGGACTTCAATTTCCAAAATGTCTGGTTATAAATTAATTCTTCAAAGAGGTACAGGGTAAGGAAATGTTTCAATAATTATGTAACATCCACCTTCTTCGTCTGTTTTATTATTTAGATACAGAGAAATGTCTTATAGCATTTGAGCCCCCTATTTCCCTGGTTTTAAAATGAGAACCAACCTCTCATCTCCTGTGTTCCCTACTTAGAAACCTGCAAGTGAAGAGCTACTCTCTAAAAGCAAAGCAAACGTTTCCAGACTCAAGACAAGAACAGACTCAAGACAAGACAGAAATTGGCCAAGCCTCGCTTCCAGGCTGTTTCATGCATGGTGCAAGGCAAGTTTAGGAGACACAAGCTCACAGAGCCACCCCTGAAAATCCAGGACTCCCTTAAACTTTACATCGATTGTACAGAGTCTTCCCAGAAGTCTTGTGGTGTATGGAGAGCAGCCTGACAAAGGGGATGTTATTCTCAACCCATTTTTGCAGATGAGAGACTGAAGTCCAACCAGATCTGGTGAAGATGGCATTATCAAACTCATGTACCCCCTTGGCTCCCGGCTGGCCTTTATGCTAGATGTTATTCCTCTTGCAGCAGAGTCAGCAGAAGAGGTTGCATGCCTACAGCCTGGCATTGCAATACAAACCACCCTTGTGAAGGATTAAGCTGAGATGCTGGGATGTGAGCTAGAGAGGCTGAAGTGAGGGTGCACCTCCCCTCGTGGCTCTGGGCAGCACAAAGAGGCAATCTGTAGCTGAGAGGAGGGTGGAAGGGCTTAAATCACAGCACAGCGTTTGTCAAGAGCGCCTCTGTCAAAGCTGTAAGCAGCTTGCCCAAGGCTGTGGAGGAAAGCTGTGTCAGCACTGAACCAAAACCAGATCCTAGCCCAGAGCTTCATTCCCAAGGCTCCACCTGGGGAGGTAAACCTGAACTCCACAGCGCCAACTTGAGCATGGCTTCACTGTTCCTGTTATTACAAACCACACAGAAACACCAAGGCAAAGGAGGTGAAGTGATTTATGCAGAGTCTTACAGAGAAGAGCACCCTGATTCCAGAGCTCCTGCTCCAAAATATTTGCCTGTGCCCCTTTAAGCCTTGTAATGAGCCTGTCTTTACTTCGCCTTTTGTTACTGCTTACAAAAAAAGAGAGCGCGCTCACTTTTCTCTTGAAACTTATTTCTCTTCAACACCGGTGACCCCAGAATTACTGCTAATTTCCTGCAAGGAATTTGTTCTTTGAAACATACTGTATGGCACTTTTCATTTTCCTCTCTTTTTTTCTTTTTTTTTTTTTCTTCTATCCGAGACTGGCACTGAGTCTGTTGAGAACATGTAAGTGTAGTTGCTTTTGAATGCTGCAAGGTAAATGCTGAAAATGACAGCTTAAATGGAATCGTTAAGGCAGATGTAAGTATTATCTGAATGCTTCTGAAGTCTCCTATGCACAGCAATAGCATCTTTATTTTCTCTCCTGATGCATGCGTCTTTTTAAAGAGAGCTGACAACCTATTATTTCTTACTTTCTCTCCATTTTGAAGCCTGAACTTAGGGACTATGTTCATATCTTAAAGCTATAACCCATTTGCCAGGAAATGGCTGAAAATCTGACCAAAATAGAGGCATGGTGCAACAGTGACTATGATATATAACTACTCATTTTAAGCTAATAAGCAAAGGGAAATGCATAGCAAAATGTTAACCACTGGCTTAAAGGGAATAAAGCAGTGTGCTCCTTATTATGATTAGACAAAGCGCACAGATTTGGAGGCTGCCATGGACTCCCCCAGTTTTAAAATTTGATTCCCAATTAAGGTGGGATTCATCTCACTTTGCTACCCACTATGAAATAGGGCAACTAGTCACAGCTACTTTAGCTCTTCCTATAAGCAAAGTAGAAAGAGTCATTTCCATAAGATGGTTTGTATCACCTCCCTCAGGATGGGATGAGTCACCAGAAGGTCCTTCTATCCTCTAAGGAAGGGAGAAGGAACCTACAGAGGAAGCTCATATGACCATCTTAGACTAGATGCCGATCCTTCAGTTAAGGCTAGGTGACATGAATCACACACGCTGATTTTTTGGTTGCTACACGCCCGGGAGTTGGCACCATTGCCAGCTGAGCTTATCTACTCTGAGCATTGAACTAACCATTGGCACTGCAGCTCTGCTAGAGAACGACTGTCTGGGGTGTACTGCAGCACTCAGCTGCTCTGCACTGGAGCAGCACCAAGTCACAAGCTCGGAAAGCTCAAGCAAGATAGGCTACTTTGGCTTCAGAGATGCTGCCATCTCTTCTTCCCTCGAGTCTGAGCTCATGCCTGTACGTTGGCCAGATAGGAGCTCCTCTGATGAGCTCTTAGCCCATCCCTTCGCTCACACTTGTGAGGCCCAACAGCAAACTGGAGGCACAGGCTAACTCCTTTTCCAGGTGGTCCAGGTCACCCCAGGGAGACTTATGGTCTCTTGTCTGCATCTGGATGAGGTAAATGCCTTTTTATGGTGTTTAATCTAAACAGTGCAACTGAACACCAGACTGGAAAGCCTATCACAGTGTTAGTACAGCATCAAGCCTCAGCCCTGAAGTGGTTACATTAGCCCTGTCCCACATGCACTAGTCTTAATTTGGGGTACATGTGGTATAGATATGTGGAATGAAGCATGTCTGGTTTGTGCAGGTATCTGGTTAATGCCATTCAGTATTAAAGACTAGGACAACAAACAGAAGTAACAAATTAAGCACCCAGATTCACAAACTCAAAGGAACAGTAGATAACAGCATCAATACCAATGACCCAAGCTCTCAGATCACTGAATGATGGGCCATTGAAGGGACCACTCAAAGCCTTGAGGAGGGTCAGCCAGAACTTTGTAACTGGTAAGCAGAGGGAAACAAGATTGCCATGGGTCTCATAGGACAGAGCAAACTTACTGTGGGATATTTGAGGGGACTTGTGGGATTGTGTAATACTTGCCATGCGATGTTTGAAGGTGCCCCCACAGCTCTCTGGGTCACTTGTGGATTGGCCCTGACCCTTTAGCTTTGGGATAACAAATCCTTTTTTCCATTTACTTCTGAGAAGCCCTGAGCAAGTTCTTTGTTGTGATCAGACACAGATATTTTATGGTTGCTGTTCATTCTTGGGACTTACTAGACTCATGCTCATCTCCCTGGCTTTCCAGAAAGCCCTTGCATAGCTTTGTTACTGCACAAATCGGGTAAGATATGTCTCTAGGTGTTTTGCTAATGGGTGCCAGGCCATGAAACTATACTGCTAACTGAGCTAATTTTTTGATTCAAACAGCCTGAAACCTGAGATTACAGCAATGTACAAGTTTCATTTATGTCATGTTGGAAAGGATTTTGTTTGCTTGCTTGCTTGTTGTTTTCCAACAAAACAAAAAAGAGAGGCTTCAAAAGAAAGCTGAAATTCTGCCAATTATGGATTATGTGGAGACCCATGGAGGCATATGTTTGACACTTTTGATATACTGTATAAGCACTGGATCTGCACCTAAGGAACTGGTCACACTGAGAGGCTACATCTATATTTACTGAAGCCAGCAGGTCCTAGGAGCAGACCTGGCTTGGTTGTGGCCCTGCACATTTATATTGTCCTTGTAGAGTCAGATATAAGTATATATAGATATCAGATTCATAACCTATCCTGAGCCTCACTGGAGGCATTGGTTTAGGACCTGGGTGGCCTTGATTTTATTATTAGTGCTTCCATGGTCCTGCTGCTCAGCAGTAGGTAAATGAGGTCATCGCTTTGTGACTCCGTTCCCTTTTGCAAAATGTAGATAAAAACTCTTTTAATCCTGCTGATGAAAGGTGGAGAGATGAATAGCATTCTTACCAGTCTTACCTTCCTTATAGTAGGGGTCTTTGTGAATCCATTCTATTAACAGCTCTAAGGACCATAGAAATCCCTATATAAATTAAACACAAAACCTTGTTAGTGCCATGAAACTGCAATTAGGAAATGAAAAAGCTATAGTTTTCAGAGTAACAATAGACTTGCCCACACTGCATATTGGGCACAGATTTAAGTATGCATTTAATAGTCTGACTGGTAATAAAAATATTATATAGATACAATATGTTTGAATTATTATTGCTATGCTGGAAGAACCATGCTGTTTCTGTACCCTGGCTTTTGTGTGTTTAAATTTGTAACTTCACTGTTACACTCTCAGACTTGTTTGCATTCAATTTCTTTGAGCTTTCTAAATTAGATATGTACGTGATGCTCTGTGTTAAAACTAAATCAATTGATTCTTAATAGCCATGTGGTGTTAATATTAAGCCAATTAGGCTCAAATTAACACACACATTTACTTAAGCAAGGCCCTGATCTTGTAAAGGACTTACTTACTTAAACATGTATAAACTCTGGCTTAGCAAAGTTCCTAAGCACATCAGCGATATAAACCCTGTAAGACATAGTTCAGCTGCCTAAGTTAATTAATGAAGCAAACTTGAAGTGGCACCACAGAGAAGCTATATGAATAAATGCCATCTCAGAAAAAAAAAAAAAAGAGGAAAAGGAAAAGATAAAGCTTTCACAAACTCCTTTGTGATTCAGACCACCAGATGTACATATCTATGGGATAGGTGTCTACCCTAGGGTTTCTTCTCAGAGATCTAGTAGGTAGAGGCACACCAAGAGTGATTCAGCTCATCGTGAAGTAGATGTTTACGAGCTGATCAGACGAACATCTCTGGTTTTCACTGCTTAAATCTCCACTCACTCCAGTGGGAGCTCAGACACGAAGCTCACATGCATACTGCTACCTGCAGACACAGATGTACATAGACTCATTTAGGTATCCAAATTGAGAGCTGAGCCATGCCTGTCACTAGAGAAGGATTCAATGGAAATTCTCTTCGAGGAACCTAAGATATTTCCACACATGCAAATCTTAAGTATTCAGCTGGAAGCAGTATAGGTGAAGAGGCTCTGCCTATTCCTAAAACTACACATGTGCTTATGTGTGCTATTAAATCTGGGCTCAGTGGCTTTCATTTTAGTGTGACTAACATTTCTAGATGATTAGTATTTATACATCCTTCTCCTATCACTTTTCCAAAATATTGTCTCCCTCTTTGGCTAGATGCTGCCAAAACTTTCAGCATCAAGATATACACTATTTACTTTCTTCTTTAAATTTTTGCATCCACAGGCTTAGACATACAATCAAGTTATGTTGGCTTAACAAATTGCTACCCATCTGCCAGTGTGGCTGTTCACATGCTAAAAGCTGCCTATCTACACGCATGCTCTTAGCCTTCTCCAGTCGTGAGATGGCTTAATAGTGCTTAACATTGCCTTAAGAGGGATTACTGGAGTGCAGTACATCTTTAATTCCCTCATATACAATCATTTTTCTAAGGCTAGATGATGGCCATGAAAGTTTTCTATGGAGTCCGTCTGTTTTGTGAGTGCACAGGCAGCAGTACACAAAGACACAAACCTGAGAGGTGAAGAAAAATTATGTGGAGGGGCAGATTTGCCCAGGGTCTGCAGAGGCAGAGCTTGTCTCTGCAGTGACTATTTGCATGGTAATACACAGCTGCAGATAAGTACAAGCAGGGCAGCAAGATCTCCTGCTACCTGTGGTTTTTGTCTTCTCTGGCTGTGGAAGTCTTCAGGGAAGTAATAAGGCCATATACTTGCCAACTGTTTGTGGTCAAGAATTTGTGCCCTCAGAAAGAAGCAGTGCATAGCCCTGTTTTATGATCAATAGAATGAATGGCATAATTCATTCAAATTCATTCCCAAAGCAATTCTGCCGCAGCCTGTGGAGAACTACTGTGGATGCATTTAGCTCATAATCTTCCTCCATCAAGATATGACTATACCCTCCAGTGGGCAATAAAGTGCTTTGGGGCATCTAATTGAAACTGTGACAGTTTTACACTGTTGGGAAGCAGCAGTTGTGGGTGGCATGTGCTCTGCTGGCATCTGAGGATAAATACAGCAGGATATGTGGCAGTCTACAACTGGGAGCTACATTATGCATGTGCTGGGAACAGCAAGCCAGTGCCACAATGCAATTAAAGCTTTAAACCATGTCCAGTGTGTCTGTTCGGCAGCAGTAGACAGACAGCTCCAAATCATTATATTTTTTTTCTGCTTACTTAGCTTCTGGTGATTAGGTTCCTGTTTTGCAATTGTGGTGACTAAACCAATTAAGGTGCAATTTAAAGAAGGAACTCATAAATACTGTACAAAGGTAGTATTGACATATCTAATCTTTATTAAAAAAAAAGGGGGGGGGGGAAGAGAGTAGGCTAGGTTTCCAAACTGAGCAATCCATCTTAGAAGACTCTGCTACATGCAGTAATTTCTGCAGTATGAATAAACATGCATAATCAAAAAGGGAGCACAGCTCACTTCTCTATATTGGTCATTTGATATACCTCCTCATGTCATATCCACTTTCACATAAACAACACAATAATAAAACATCTGCATTGCTAAATAACACTACTGTGTTCTAATTCCTCTGGAATGACATGAATAAGAACATCCTACTCCTGTTTATTAGAATTTATTGATGACACGAGTGTGTAAAGCAGCAGAAGGCATAATTAATCCTGGTACAGCCCCAAGTTAAACGTCCAAACTTGACAAGGTTGACTCTTGACTTGCATTATTTTCCCTTGTTGCCTGATAACATCAGTGGCTTTGACAAGGTACAGATGTCCTGCTAAAGGAGTGGCAGAGAAGCAGTTTGCTCCTTGGTTCCAGCTTTTGCAGACACGAAGAGTGGGCTATGGCTCAGCAAGGAATGATGGGGGAAATAGGAGCACTTGGTAAAAAAGACAATAAGCAGCCCCCTGCTCAAGACAGCAAACAGCACGCTAATGCAACTTACAGATGATGTTCAATTGGGAGGAACAGTGAGCCCCATCAGGGCAGAGCAATAATATTGGCAGATTTAGAGAAATTAGAAATAAGAGAAGAAAATAACAAAATTAGATCAATCTTGGGGAAGACAATTTGAAACACAAAGGCAGCTGGAAGGAAAAGCTGAAAGCAAGCCGTAATGTTGAAATAAGTCTAGTGGGGATAATGGATGAGGAAATAAACATTGTTTGCAATGTGATGTGGCTATGAAAACACTGGCATATGTAGAAATCTAGCCCCCAGTTCAGTTCACCTTATCTATCCCTCTCCCAAGCCACAGAATATATGAATCTTGTTGTGGTTTAGACCCAGTCAGCAATTAAGTACCACACAGCCGCTCGCTTACCCTCCCCCCCCAGAGGGATGGGGGAGACAATCGGAAGAGCAAAAGTAAGAAAACTCGTGGGTTGAGATAAGAACAGTTTAATAATTGGAACAAAAGAAAAATTGTAACGAGAAGGAAAACAACAAGAGAGCAAGAGAGGAACAAAACCCAGGAAAAAGAACAAGTGATACAACCGCTCACCACCTGCTGACCGATGCCCAGCCAGTCCCCGAGCAGCAAACACTACCCCCTGGCCAACTCCCCCCAGTTTATATACTAAGCATGATGTCATATGGTACCTAATTCCCTCAGGTACTGGATACCTCTCTCCATGGTGGTCCATTTCCCAGGGCGATATACAACATCTTCCTTGAAGGGATATCTTTCCTTCATAGCTGACAGGAGTCGCCTCCAGAGGCTGAGGACTTGTGTCCCTTTTCCAATCACTTTGTCAATGCCCCCTTCCCTAGAAAGGGATCCCAGCTGTTTGGCTTCCTTATCCTCTAATTCCAGGCTACTGGCCCTGTTATCCCTGCATTGGAGCAGCAGGTGACAACGTGCTCGCCTGGACAACGGCAGAAATCTTTTCGTATATCTCGCAGCTCACTCAGGGATAGGGATTGGGTGGTTTCCATCTCATCCACAACTTTTTCCTCTTCCTCTCCTTGTGATGGCCCTGCTCTTTCATCTTCCCTTTCTAAACGAGCTGACTTTCGCTTCCAGGATTTCTTCTTGTGTATAGGGGCGACTGATACTGACACGGGTTGGTTCCCTGGTTGAACGGCATTATCTGTCGCAGGGGGGCTTGAGTAGCCACAATGACTGTCGCAGGGGGGGCCATTGTAGCAGCAGAGCCTGTTGCAGGGGGGGCTGGAGTAGCCACAGTGCCTGTCACATGGGGGGCTGGAGTAGCCACGGTGCTTGTCGCAAGGGGGGCTGGAGTAGCCACGGTGCTTGTCACGAGGGAGGCTGGAGTAGCCGTGGTGTCTGTACCAGATCCTTGAGGGTACTGAATAGTGTTGAACAGGGCTCGGTAGGCATGGTCCAGGCCCCAGCACATTGCAGTGATTTGTATCTCCTTAGAATTATCAGGGTGACAACATACTTTTTCCAAATATTCTACTAACTTTTCAGGATTCTGCACTTGTTCAGGGGTGAAGTTCCAACACACTGGAGGTGCCCACCATCCTAGGCATTTGCCCATGCTATTCCACACACCCTGCCACTCATAACTATCCGGCCTTGGGGCAGATCTCTGGATGATATTCTTAAATTGCTTACTAACCTTAGACAAAACCAAAACAATATTCCCAAGCAATACCAATAGATGTATCTTAACTACCCAAGGATGTTCCAGATACTGAAAAGTTATTGTAACGAAGGAGGAAAAATCACAGAAGAAAGTAGCGAAGGTGCCATTCTGCGTTTCCTCCATAAAAAACCTCTCAGAGGAAGAAGTATAGTTGCTAATTGTCTCCATGAGGTGGTACCCGACATACAGTAATGGTTTCAGTATGAAACTTAGATACCAAATTAAACCCAAGGTCACTGTTTTAATAACAAATCTCCCAGGCAAAACATCACCAATCATAGCAGAGCACAGCAAACTGCAAAAACCAACACCGATCTTTAACATGTACAGCAAAAAAATGAGCATGGTGCATATCAGATAAACCAATATCGAGAACAGATGAATCAGTATCGTGGTCCGCAACTATTAACAGATCTAAATTCCTTAATACGCTCTGGTTAATCTGTTATTATCTCAAACCCTTTGGGCCCCATGTTGGGTGCCAAAAAGGACTGTCGTGGGTTAGCCCCAGTCGGCAATTAAGTTCCACACAGCTGCTCGCTCACCCTCCCCCGTCCTGGTGGGATGGGGGAGAGAATCGGAAGAGCAAAAGTAAGAAAACTTGTGGGTTGAGATAAGAACAGTTTAATAATTGGAACAAAAGAAAAATTGTAATGAGAAGGAAAACAAGAGAGCGAGAGAGGAACAAAACCCAGGAAAAAGAACAAGCGATACAACCTCTCACCACCCGCTGACCAATGCCCAGCCAGTCCCCGAGCAGCGATCACTACCCCCTGTCCAACTCCCCCCAGTTTATATACTGGGCATGATGTCATATGGTATGGAATAGCCCTTTGGTCAGTTTGGATCAACTACCTTGGCTGTGCCCCCTCCCAGTTTCTTGTGCACCTGGCAGGGCATGGGAGACTGAAAAGTCCTTGACCAGTGTCAACATTACTTAGCAACAGCTAAAACATCAGTGTGTTATCAATATGATTCTCATACTAAAATCCAAAGCACGGCACTATACCAGCTACTAGGAAGAAAATTAACTCTATCCCAGCCAAAACCAGGACAATCTCTTACAGCTCCTAGCTACACAGTTTGGGATTTGAGGTGCAAAAGCATTAGTGTTCTTAAGTACATCTTTAGGTGCTGAAGTCTGTGGTTTTGGATCCTCAAGACTTCTTTTCTGACCTTCGAGGCACTGGCAGATCACCAGAACCTCTAAGGGTACAGCCCTCAGGCCCCCAATCAAACTCGCTCCTCTCCAAGGGCCCACACTCTAATTTTTTACACCAGACTTTCCACGGTGCCCATGGGGACGGAGCTGAGAGGCATACACCTGATTGACGGGAGCATGAACAAAACACTACTGCATGTGTATTCCCCCAGAGTGTTGTCTACAATGCTTGCTAGGGAAGAGAAGGACAAAATTGAATGATTTCTTCTTTACCTGATGGGTTTGAACCCACATCTCTGAGAAAAGTACCTTACCTACTACAGATGAATGCTCTGGAAGGGAAACTTTACAATTCTCTTCCATTGCTTTTTGTATAAAATACATCAAATTCTGAACACTGCCATTTCAGAAAGCACCCAACCCACAGCCAGCTCAGGCAGCTTCCTTTCACCTTTCCTCCACCCTATTCTCCAAAACTTTCCTTCTCTCTTCCTGACTTGGAAAGATCAACCCAATACTACTCCTACAGCCCAATAACTAGAGTACTTTCCTCCTTGAGGAATCTGGAAACTGCTTGCAAGGGGAATGAATACCTTAACTCCTAAGCTATTGAGCAATCGAGGTGCCTCCTTGTTCCTGCATTTTACTGGAGATGACTGGCCTGCATTGGTTTTCTACACCCAGAGGAAGGTCCTTGGCTCAGAAACCCAGGCACAGAGCTGTTTTCAAGGATGATATGTGTTTAGGTCCCATATCTTGCTTCAGCATTTCCTTGTCACTGCATTTCCCTTTGCTTTGTACATGAAGTTGAGGCACCAGAGCAAGAGTGCTGTGGACTTCACTCAGCATCTTTTTCAGATGCTGCAAAGCTGAATATTGTGGTACTGAACCATTTTATTGTGTAAGTTGTAAAAGCTTATGTTACTAGTTCTGAGAGCTCCTGGCTCAAGCCTTTGTCATGACCAAGACACCAATTGCTGCACAAAGATAATACGTCAGGAAGAAGTATATATCTATATCTTCTGTATGTATATATACAAGTTGGGGGGACAGCCACAACTGAGACTGTAGGTTCACTCTTGGGCATGGGCTATCAAAAAGATTTTGGAAAACTAGAGGGAATTCAGAGAAGAGCAGAGAGCTGGAGGAGCTGAATTATCAGTGAAAAAAATGCAGAGCTTAATGTATCTTCTCTAAATTCTGAACAAGGAAAACAAATCCCCCATGTATATCCCCAGGAGATCTGTCCAAACGCCTATTTTTTGCTTTGCTTTGCTTTGCTTTTTTTTTTTTAGTCTGTGTACCTTCTTTTCCCCTCCTTCTGCAAAGAAGTGCAGAGAACAACTTTGAGCACCTTCAATCATAAGTGCATTTATTTCAAAGGCTTGTGTGCTGATTAATATCTGCCTGCCCACAAGCCACTTTATTCATATGGGATTCATATGGGAGATTTCATAAATTTAATAAGGGTGCTTCTCAGATTCTTCCTGTCTCTTATGAAACATTATTTTAATATTTTTGTTTCCAGGGAACTCATCTGCTAAAACTGTAGCACCTATCTTTCCTCCCCTTGACAAAATGTTAGCAGGATTTTGAAGCACACAATTAGAAATGTGAGGATACACTCCTTATCAGGTCATTGATACACTCTATGTGTTTGGAAATGTTAATGTTTCCTGGTGTCTGTTTACTTCTGAAATGGTGATACTAAGGCTTGCATACTCAGAAATTCAGAATAATAGTTTCTATTTTGGTGAAGTATTTTAAGATCTTTGCCTGGAAGCACCAGCAGATACTGAGCAGTGTTGCTATTTGGCAAAGAAACTCACCTGCCAAGTAATATCAAATTCAGAAAAAAGCCAAGATTGCAATAGGTGCACAAGTTCACTTCAGGATAAATACATTATGGTCACAGGAGCATCATGCAGTGGATAGCGCATTTTCTTATTGTGTGCATTCAAACTAAAGCAAAATTTGCATTTTGTTTCCCTGTGAGAACTTGCTTTCAACTTTTCTCATGATCACTGCACTGATTAAGGATATGCCTAGAAATAGTTTATCAGTTTATAAATAAATATATACAAACATCTTTATATTTTCCTGTGCCACAAAATGCCAAATACACCTTGTTCCTCCATTAGTGTTTGCTTCAATACAGATAGAATTGGTCCATTTTTAGGCTAGAAAAGCCTAGAGAAGAGAAAACTGGTTGAAAGTGTAGTAGCATGTGTCTTTGCTTGGAAAGTCTCACACAGGAGTAGCACAACAGGAGTTGGAGTGGGAGTATTTAGACCTTTAGACCAAAGTTTCAGTGCAGCCTCTAGTATTGTCATTAGCAAACTCATTTCCTGGCAAATTCACTGGTGAAACCCTTCATTTTCCTAAATTCTGTAGTGCCCATTGTTGCAGCAAAAACTCTTGTGTGCTCTACCATTGCAATATCTGTATTTTGTCAGTGAGTCTGTAAAGTCTTTGGGAATTCTCCCAGTTAATTGGAAACATAGATGCAAGATGCCTTCACACATCCTAGAGCATCTGGAATCTACCAGAAAGTGTTCTAGAGTCCACACTGCCTGGGCTGTCCTTAAAGTTCATGAGGATTTTGGTATTTTGGGGGTTGGAAAATACTCACATTTAGCTTTTTAACCCCTCCTAAGTGCAGACACTTTCTGAAAGTGAGGAGGAAGCAGTGGACATTTTTTTTTGTTTACAATTGTGGTTCCTCAAGCTCTACTTCATTATTCTGTATGTTTTATTTTCAACTCTAATTTATAAATGTGCATTAGTCCCAGCATGAGACCTTCATATTCCTGTTCAGGATATGGAATGTTCCACATTTGATCTTCCTTGTCTTTTTGCAGGAAGGGGATATCATGTTGCAGAAAATCAACCAACCAACCAACTGTATTATATACTAACAGCAGGCAAACATCCAGTGGCACAGGCAGTAACCTACTCCTGCTTGAATAGTACTTGTGGACATATATAACATTAGGCCCAGTTTTCCAACATGAACTTTAATGGCTCATGTTTGAGCATGAAAGTCAGTCATATAGCCCCATTTCTAGTCTCTGGCAAAAAAACCCCACAGGTGGAATCAGTCTCCTGTTCTTGCTGCAATGCTGTATTGCTAGGTGGCAAGGAGAAACACTCCCTCCTACCCATAACCAGAGTTGCTTCTGTTTCTGCTTTTTGGGGTTTTGACATGTTGTACAAATAGCTGTTGGAAGGTGTGAGTTCAGTTCCTAGTCCTTGTATAGACTTCCGCAAGCAAAATGAGGCCTGATCCAAGAAAAGGATTAACAAAGTACCAGGCAGCTTCTGCAGAATTTAGGTTCCTGTCTCTGACAACGATGCGAAAGCATCCTTCTAACAGCTCAGTTGCCCGAGAACATGCAAGCATCTCTGTTTTCCCCAGTGAAGTACCAAGCAACCTTGGAAGAAGACACTTGAGACTCCCCATCCAAGAGCCACAACTGCTAAGCAACAGCCTCAGACTTTGCTCTCTCTAACCTGCAATCTTTGCACTGTACCTACACAGCAGTTCAGCCTCAACAGCAAAGCCCAGCTTCAGGATGCAAAAGAGGTGGACACAGATGATGGGGACTATGGGGATTATGCTGGTGCAGTGACCAGCCTTTCGGAAGTGTTTGCTCAAGTCACAGAAGATGTAAAATTTCAGTCTCCCCCATAACTCCACAGTTGTCTAATGGCTTCTTTAGATTTTTCTCTGCTTATCAAGTCATTTGCTGTAAAATCACTTCACTGTAAGTAGAGCTGAGATTTGCCCAATTAAGATACTTAATTCCTTTTCTGGATTTGACCAGATAAAGATCTCTTGGCACCTGTCACTACAACAGGAATTTTACTACTTCCTTGGTCCCATTCTTTGTCTGACTCATTTAAAATACAAGCTTTCACGGGAAGGGACTGTTTTTTATTTTGTGTTTGATATAGTCCCCATGAAGCTTCATCTTCCCTTGAGTCTCTGGCTCTGGTCTTTGGTGATACTAAAGAATGATGAGAAATAGAAAGGCAAATGTCTTTTAAAGACAAAATTTCCTGCTCGTCCCCATTCTGAAATCCATAGATCTCACTCTGCATAGCATTTTCATAAACAGAGAAAACTCTCTATAGCAATGAAATAAAATTAAGATACAGTATTGCCCCACAGAACACCCATCATATTTTCAAAATAGACCATTCACTTACTGTAAAGGTTATTTCAAGAAAAGAATCCATTTATTTGAATGTATTTCCATTTTAATCAATATCCTTTAGAAATGGCCTCTTTCTTAGTCATGTAAGGTGAATTGATATAATTTTAAAGACATGTATTTCTTTTCTAAATGTTCTTATATGGCAAGGACATATGTGAGATTGGATTTTCACCTCTGGTAGATATGAGTCAACAGCACTTTCTTTATGTTAGTGCAACAAGAAGATGAGTGCCAGAGGCAAGACTTTCAGAAGAGGAGATGTTTCTACAGAACCTGAACACTGTGGTGACAATCCCTCATTTGTAATCCCAAGAGATCTCTTAGCAGCTCTGCAAAACCTTACTTTCGTCCTGAAAGCCTGAGCCACATTCCACCAAAGCCAACTGAAAGACTTGCATTAACTTCAACAGATTTTCAATCAAGGTCTTATCCAAGATGAGTGCTTTCTTTTAATGTGTGAATAGGATGTAATTACCTTTCATTACATCAAATGTAGCAGAAGATGGGCAAGTAGTTTTTTCTGCTTGGGCTTGTACATTTTTGTAACATTTGCAAAATGCTGACTTATGCACACAGTTACTCTTGAAACACAATTACTCATATATAAATCTGCATTTGTGTTTAAATGTCACTGGTAACAAGAATGCTTCTGGTAACAAATTTGTTTATCAAATATACATCAGAAAATGACACATTAAATAACAAAACATTTAATAAAAGATATGCTCAGCATTTTTACAGACAGCCTGAGCCTCGTCCAAAAAACCCTGATGTAAAAAGAAATGATATCATTAATGTCAAAGGATCTGGATTAAACCCTGTCCTGGTTTCGGCTGGAATAGAGTTAATTTTCTTCCTAGTAGCTGGTATAGTGCTGTGTTTTGGATTTTAGTATGAGAATAAGAGTGATAACACACTGATGTTTTAGTTGTTGCTAAGTAATGTTTACGCTGGTCAAGGACTTTTCAGCTTCCCATGCTCTGCCAGGCGCACCAGAAACTGGGAGGGGGCACAGCCAGGATAGTTGATCCAAACTGGCCAAAGGGCTATTCCATACCATATGACATCATGCTCAGTATATAAACTGGGGGGAGTTGGCCGGGGGGTAGCAATTGCTGCTCAGGGACTGGCTGGGTGTCAGTTGGCGGGTGGTGAGCAGTTGTATCACTTGGGTTTTTTCCCCCTGGTTTTTGATCCTCTCTTGCTCTTTTGTTGTTTTCCTTCTCATTACAATTTAGTATTAAAATTTTGTTGTTGTTGTTGTTGTTCCAATTATTAAACTGTTCTTATCTCAACCCACGAGTTTTCTTACTTTTGCTCTTCTGATTGTCTCCCCCATCCCACCGGGAGGGGGGAGGGTGAGTGAGCGGCTGTGTGGTGCTTAGCTGCCGACTGGGGCTAAACCACAACAAACCCATAATGTGAAATTCTCAGATTTTTGCTTTCTTTACACTTTTGAAGTGCAGTTTTTCACTCTGGGACCAGACTGCATGCCTCTATGTTCTGAGCTCATAGACTGAAGTCAAGGGAAGGACTCCTGTGGGTTTCAGGGTAGTCTGAAGAGTCTTCCCTTCAAAAAGTGATAGTACTTCTGGGGTTTTTTTCTTTTCTTTTTTTTTATCTGAGAGACATCTGAAATTCATTATCATGTTTAGATTTCAGGGGGATTATTAATTTGATGACAAGGAATGCTCAAGGCTGACAAGGATGATCAAAGTTATGAAACAACTCTTATGTAAAGAACAGCAAAGAAGACTGGGACTCAGCCCGAGGAAAAAAAAAAGTGGGAAGATATGCTACTGGTCTTAAAATCAGGGACGATGACATGGCAAAGGTAAGCAGAGAAAGACTTCCTTTTTCTTTCTAACACTAGAATTGAGAATTAGCAAGTGAGGCTACCAGATGGCAGGCGCAAAGTGAATAATAGCAGGGGAGGCTAAACCAGCCTTGGAGTTGCTTATGTCTCTTCCCTGACTGCAAAGGGAACCAAAGGTCTGAGTGCCATTACTTAAATAAAGGAGGCTAATGACATTTGAGATGTACTAAGGTATCTATCTGAGACATCTGTATGGAACCATCCACACAAGAGCTATAGAAGAGCAGTACCTCTCTGGAGTGGCACTGGAGGGCGGAGGAAGATCCTGAAGCATTTCCAATGGTGCTGGAGTTGGGCCCAAAGCACTATACTTTGAAATTGGTCACCTTGTGCTATAGTTTCTCAAGATTCTGGGTCTGGTGGAAAAATCTGGGTGTGAATTCCTGCTTTGCACTCTTTCTCATTTCTAGGTGGCAAATCACTGCCCTTCAGGTGTATCCATAAAGCCATTGGGGTATCCATAAAGCCACTCTCTAACAAAAATAGGAAACAACAGGTAGGTGCAGAGAATTCAACAGCATGCAAAATCAGCACGACAGAAAGGTGATTTTTACCTCTGTTTACAGCATTGGTGAGATTGATATCAGAACACATTTGAAAAGATACTGAAAAATTGTCAAGGATGCAGTGAAGAGCCAGAAAAAATATTAGAGAGTTTAGAGAAATGCCTTGCAGTGAGAGATTTAAGCAGCTCATTCTGTCTAGCATATCAAAGATGTATTTTAGTATAACCTGAAAGTCAAAACTGAATTATTCAAAATGGTAAAGTCAAAAAGCAACGGCTTTGTTAGGAGGCCTAACCCTCCGTCTTGATGTGACAATGCATCTTAACACAATTACAATGATTTATTTGTAGGCTGGGACAAAGTTACGTGGCCCTTTCCTAAATTTGAAGAAATGTTTATAAATATGTTTATATATGTGATGCTTAAGGAATAATAAATATGTAATTCTAGGTTTAGAAGAATTGCTATTATTTTATTAAATGTTTTATTGAATGAGTGGTTGGGGTAATTACAGAAATTCACAGGCAATTTCTGTTTCCTCCCAGAGAGATGAAAAGAAGAAAGAAGAAATCTTATTTTTGTTAAGGAATGTTATTAAATGATTTTTCCTAGGATCTCATAGACAGAAAATGTATAGAATCTGGTTTCCAAGGCCACAGGAACTGACTGAACTTTCTTTTCTCTCCTGTATCTCTCCTCATGAAATTCACAGGGAAAACAATTGTAAAATTTCTTGAAAATCTCTATCAATGTTATTAAAAGGGATTCAAGACATTCAAGTGCTTTCCTATAACAGTAAGGAAAACACGGATAATTGCTCTTCTCCATTACCCTCTGAGCCTTGTTTATCCACAGCATCCCTGCAGTAGTATGGTGTGTCTCTGGCTCCTCATCATCATATGCTCATTAGTCATTAACCAACTGCATCTCCACAGGTGGAGACTGGCAGCAAAAGTGATGCTGGTATGAATGGCTCCCATGAAATGTGACTCCAGCTCTCCTCGCTGTAAGACAACTCTGATGGCAGAGGGAGCATCAGGTCACTCCACCACCACGTATCATATCGCATTCACATCACAGCTTTTTTCTTTCTTGTAGACAGACAGAAACAAAAAGGAAGTCCACTGGCACTCTTCAAGTGGCCAGAAGCAAGCCAAGTCAGATACACAAGCTGTGTAGCCATGCTAGCACACAGTCTTTCCCAAGCCATGAGCTCGTACCAGATGATAGAGCCCAGTGCCACATGAACCACCATCTGCCCAGCTTAGTGGATGCGTGAAATGAGCTTGTGTCTGCTTGCACGTGGCTACATAAATATATTTGCTTCTTTGGAAATGTGTTGTGTTTAAATGCAAGTTTCAAATAACAGATACATGATGTAATTGCTATATAAATAGGAAGGTGGTTTACACACAAGTATAGCAGTGCTATTAGAGGTGATCATTAGTTACTAATATAAGAAGTTATTTGAACATTAGCATATTGTTATTCATAGCAGAATTCATTACGCATTTGGTATGTAAGTAATAGCTTCCTTAATAAACTTAGGAGAATAAAGAATCTCTATTCTGTAGATTGCTAAAGATGGACAATAACATTAGTGATTACTAAGGTCTGAAATTTTCTAACAATTATCTATATTCAGAAGACTATTTGAAAAAAAAAAGACATGAGAGTATTTTGACCTATTTCAAATAGAATTTCCACTCATATTAAAAACTGATGAAATTAAAGACAGAAAAGAAAATGGAAAGAATAGAAGAAAGTGTTAAAACTCTAAAGATATGCATAATGTGTCCTCCCAAAGAGTAAAAGCAATTAATTCCCTATTACGTGTGCCTTAAAGGATTATATATTCATAAACTGACAACTCAGAAAGGACTATCCCATCAAGATGCCAAACCAATCAACTATGACAGAAGCTCATATTTAAATCCCCCCTTATCCAAAGAGGTATGTCACTCCACCAGTGAAACTGTACAAGGGGAGACTATAAACCTTTCTGATTCCAGCCAACAACAAACTCTACTCCCATCTTTCCAATGTAATGATGTCTTTCAGCGCAATACTTTCTCATCTCACACCTTTTCTCTGATTTTTCCAACATTTTAAAAAAAAGAGCAAGGAGATGAAGAAGGCTTGACAAAGCACCAAGAAAGAGCTACTTTCTTGCATGATGTTGCTTCTAGGACAAGATCAGGGCCAGTTTTGCCCTGCAGTCACAGCTCTATGTGATTCATGTCATCGTGCCTAAACTAGGGTTAAACTCACTAGCTTGGATGCTTCCAGGGATACAGCTATGGCAGCACTAAATTAAACATGGATCACTAAAGCCATGTGAGACACTGAAATAAGCCCAGGTCAAACTGTACACTCTCCAGGTGTGAGTAAGCTTCTTTAGAGGTAACTTGGAGATACATATGTATACATGACATGTGCAACCAGTCATATCGCAAGCCACCAACTTCATGGATATTAGGAAACTTACCAAACGCTGTTGGCAAAGTTTATTTGAACCTTTTTGGGTTTTTTTACTTTCCTGTGTGATGCAATAAATGGGATATTGTAATTTAATTTATTTTCAGTGTTTCCAGTTAGATTCCAAATGATTTCAAGTATGGCAGCTAAAAAGAAAACAAGCTCATTTGAGTTAGTGCTGACAAATAATGGAATCTAATTGTGATTTAAGATTCCTAATGTTCATTGATTACTCCATTCAAAACAGTCCTTGAATAACCTCTTTTAAATTACAGAGTTTAAATACTTCCTTTAGTTTTCTAGGACTGCACTTGGGTCACTTACATCCATTAATTTCTAATTGTTTAGGTTTTTCTTTACCTACTCTTTTATAAGACTCTTGGTAATCTATACGTTATCTTGGTTACACATAATACATTGAAACCTCACTGATTTGGGGAGCAACATACGCTGATGGCAGCCTAGATAAGAACATCTGTAGGCATCCACACAGTGTCAAGCTTCTTGAAACAGCTTGGCAGAGAGGATGGCCAAAGAGGCCAGAAAATCTTGTTTGTGCAGGAAAGTGAACTCATACTAAGGAAAAACATGAGGTTGAAGGTCAATGACTACTTCTGAGTAGCTCCCTGTCTTCTGAAACAAATGGGTCTGTTTGGTTTTATTTCCTTTCAAAGTGAGGTTCATTAAGCAAAAAAATAAAGGCATGTGTACGTAGAGAGAGAGAGAGACCGTTGCAAAGTGAAAATTCCGTTAGTTGCTTGTTCTCTGTTGTACTTGGCTTTTCATTACTTTTCTTCAATTAAAAATGAAATTCTTTTTGTAAATTCCAGTAATTCTTCTGCATTAATTCCTCAAGACATATCAAAGGACCCCATCTACCTAATACAGGGACAATCATGTCTGAATTGGCTTTGAAGAAACAGGTTCGGGCCCTACCGTCTTTTGTTACTTTAAACTCTCTGCTTTACAAATCCTGAAGACAAGATTACCTGGCGCTCCACAGCTCTCTCCTACCACGTTGCTAAAATGAAATGTTCTGGTATTCTTGAAATGAAACATTCTGACATTATCAAAATGCAAGAAGATTGAAATGATTCATTTGGACTTACTCCCATAAAAATGTCACTGAAATCAGCACATTTTCACAACATGTTTTGATTTGGGCAAAGCTGCATTTTTTTTTCCCCTGGAAAATGATTTCATTAAAAACAAATGACCAGCTCTAATTACAACTCACTGAGCCTTTGCTCCAAAAGTCAAAGCCATTAAAACAGCACTTAGTCTGTATGTACTGGGAGACAGATTCTCCCTTACAGGTTGCTATGAAAAACATCTTTCTCCCCTGCAGAAGAGCTGGTATTTGATGTCCCTGGGACTGCAAGCTAAATTCATGTCTTGCCTTTAAGTGGTGTCCACAATGTGAAAAAAAATTCAAGAATTTAATAAACAAGTCAAAGGCAAAAGGCAAAGGGCACATCCCAACCCTTTGAAGAAAATTATCATTGACTTCTGAGTTTAGTTCTGGAAATGGAAAGCAGGAGCTATAAAGCCATGTCTGCATGGCACCAGAGTCTGAGCAGAGATCTGAGACAGGACCAATTGAACCATCTCCCGAACCAGAGTCAATACAGCCATGCAAGAGCGGTCCTCTGTCCAAACTGATTAGGCTGCTGAAAAGCTGGATTTTGTGACTTTGTCCATGCTATTAAATTAAATGTGCCTTAGTCCACAGTGTGACACCAAGGCCAGCTGGCATGCAACAGCTCACGTCAGTATTGAACCCTCCAGCCCCCCGCAGCCGGGTGGCTGCATCCTGACTGCCTCTTGGGAGTGACCCCTGTCCCACGCTAACGCCCAAAAAGTGTATGGACACTGTTTGTGGGAGTGCCTGTTTGCCCGAGACAAAAATGCACCATCAATATATCAGTGTAGACAGTAAAGCTGCAGTGCCCAACACTGTTTAATTTAGTAATATAAATATGGCCAATTAATCTGCCTGTGTGACTGACTGAAGTGCTCGTATCTCTTAATGAGTGAATGTCCCAGCCCTGCCAGGGTCGTGGGACACGTGGTCTTGTCACGGTGCCTGTGGCCCAGGAGAGACCTGGCTGGTGCCAATCTGAGCCCTGGCCTCATTACAGGGCTTCAACACGAGACCTTGTTCAGAGCAGGGTCAGCTCTGCCTTCCCTCTGCAGCTTCAGGGGCAGGTGCTGACACACATCCTTCACTCAGCCTGGGCTGGGAGGGTTTTATATTGCTTTTAAATTACCTTGTCACCATAGTCACAGGTCTGTTATTTTGGTTTTGGCCCTTCAGAGAACTTCCTTTCCCTGGCAAGCTTTGGTTGCATCCTTGGTTGACAGAGACCATGAAGATGAACCCAATCTGGAACAGAACCCTCAAGGAAAACAGCATCCACTTTACCCTCCCTCCACAGCACCACATGTTGCTGTCAGCACAAATCCTGCCTCTAGAAAACCAATTAAAACCTCCCTAGTTTGGGGCCATCTCTGTCTGTCAGTCAGAGACAGGCAGGAGAGCCGTGGCTGGAGAGGAGGTTAGGCTTTAACTGGTCTCTGGTTGGCTCATGCCTTCTTTCTCCTTCCCCACATCCTTCCCAATGTGGCAGGTGCAGCACGAGGCGAGCAGACACCAGTCACCTCCACAAGTTCCAGGGACACGCACTTGTAAATCAGTAATATTGTCTCACCGAGCAAAGCTTTGAATAAGGCCCTAATTGTAGCATTTCTGTGGAAGAATAACTAAGTGAGTAGCTGGGATGGCAAATAAGGAGGGGGTGATGAACATCAGGAAGTGCCTCGGGGGAGGTGGGGAGAGGAGCAGGGCTGGGTAGGTGAAAGGGAAAGAGCTGGGAAAGCAGTTGATAAAAGGAACATTTGTATGATATTAAGGAAAATTCTGTGAAAGATTAAAACCCACAAAAGATTAAAGACGAGTAAAGAGCTCCAGACACTCAGCAACGCTCCAGTTCGGTGTCTGGAGTCTTTGACAGAAGATGTGATTCATCAGCCCCCACACACACCTTTTTTTAAATATGGATGCTCATTTCAACAAATGTGAAATTTCCAGGCAAAGCAAGAGCACAGCACACCCACTCAGCCCCGAACAGCCTGGCATGGGTACGCTGCCGCCATCCCGGGGCACCTGCCAAGCACAGCAGCACCACCGCACTGCCCTCCATCCTCCTCCCAAGGGGTGGGCGAGAGGGACCTCTTCCCTCTCCTTCCCCTCCCCTCCACTATTTCACTTGGGAAAGGTTTGGGTTCACTCTGCTGTGGATTGGGTGATTAATCTCTTGCACATATATGGGAAAAAAAAAATTATATATATCTCTCTATATATATATAATCTCTCCTGCTGGGACAGCTAAGCTCTGAGGAGACAAAGGTTTGACGGATAGACCAGCGTGCATGGGAATCCATAAGGCCTTTGAATAGCTATCCAGAGGGTGCCGAGAGCCTGCCATTTGCTGCAAAATTGTCCTCTGCCATCCACAGTTTGGTTTTACAAAGAAAATGTTTCAAAGCTCATAACTGTGGGGAAAAAAAAGCCACACAAATACCCGATATGAAAGATGAGTGGGATCAGATGTAGTAACACCTGCCTGAATCTTCAGCGGTCTCATACATCAGCTTCAGTAAATGGGAACTGGACACATCCATGATGACAGACAACTCCAAAACCTAATAACATCAGAAATATAACCTATATTAAACTTTTCCTGTTTAACGATGCAGTAATATTTGACCAATATTGATATGATCCCTGAACCCCAGTCCTCAGCTCCCTGCCACACCAGTCAAAGCGCCATGATCCCTTAGAAAAAGCCAACTTCTCCATCTTTGCCCCTCATAATCCAAACACATGACCAGTAATTATTAAATAAAAATGAACAAACAAACTCTCTTGTACCTAAATGGACAAATAAATATAGTTAAATACTCAGCCACTTTTCTACTGCTTTCTTCATGCTTGTATAAATAATTTAATAAAAACCTCTATCAAAAATAACTGAAGCTGCTCTGGACTTTCTATCTTCTTGAATCTCGTGCAGCAAAATTTAGACAGAAAATCTTTGACTCGGGATTTATGTCTGACTTGTCACCAAGTACCATCACCTCCGTTGGTGAGAACAGCCTGAATTATCACTCTGGCTATGAACTGCACTAGATGACCTCATAGGTCTTTTCCAGCTATGCTTTCTGAAAGTCTATTAAAGGCCACTGTCAAAACCCCACCTCCGTGTATGCTGCCAAGAGGGAGGGGGCATTTTGGTTTGCAGTCAAGGCACAAAACTGAGATATGTAAAATTAAATTTCTACCCTTCCTCCTATCACAGCTGATATGGGTATGGATACAGATCAGCAAGAGAAAAAGTAATATTCTTCAAAATGCTCACATTAACTCGGTGACTTAGATCCATTCTCCAAAGTAAATGAAATATTGAGGAACCTCAAAGAGGTTTTTTTCTATTGCCAACCTGGATCACACCAAGGGATTGAGTGCCAGATTATTATTTGGGACACAAACACTTTCTTTCAATAAGAAAAAGAGATACATTAGAAAAGATAATTAGTTTAAGCATCTGCATCGTAAACTCAATATATTCACTGTGTCCAAATTGTGCTGAGTGTGGGTGGCAGTTTGAAAGCTATGGACACAAGCCAGTCCACACTAATTGCCTCCTCCCTGGATGGGGCACAAAGTCAATACTGCCTTTTTATAAATCTTAGAGGATTAAATTCCCTAAATATGGACAGTCAGTCCAATATAGGCAACTGTGTATTTGCTGCAATAAATAGGCCTCATGTTCCTGGGCCTGAATTTCTCTCTCATACCTTTATGGATAAATTTGGAGACAGGTCACTTACAGCTTTCTCTACAAGGATTATTGACCAGGGCAACCAGGATGTCCAGCTCCCAGAGTGAGCCATTCTGTGGACAAAGCCAACTCCAGTTAGACACCAAAGCTGGACACCACTTACTGCAGAAGTTGAGGGCAATTCTGTGGCTCTCCTGTTTGAATGACGGGATTATGTAGGTCCTGAAGTCCAGTATGTTGGGACACCCAAGTATCTCAGAATGGGACAGGTGAATGGGTAAAAAATAGAAATCTGGGAAAAAAGGACAATCTTTTCTCCTTCCTCTTTGAGTGTCAAATACAGATAGGCTTAAGCAGAGTTCAACTGCCTCTAGATCATAGCAGAGGTTAGGTGGAAGCTGGGATGTCCACCTTGCCTAGCCAGGGAGTGTGAGGAGTGCTCGCATTTAGACATTTTGGGTACAACTCAGCTAGATTTATACAGCTGCATACCACTCACAGACACACTGTAGACATCTAAATTCAGGTGCAGACACAGACACCCAAATTCTCACCAGGCTGAATCCCATCCTTAGGGACCTCCAAGGGAAGCTGGCACTGGAGGAAGGAAGGAGCTCTGGATTTTGCCCTCATGGCACTTAAATTTTCCGCAAATTGCACTTCATATACTTTTTAGAATCAGATCCTACATTACTTTTAAAAATTGGGCAGGTGTTCCTTCAGGCCTTATATACACCTAATGATTTATGTCTGGAGACTTACTGCACGGCAGCAGCCAATATGCACCTATATTTCTGAGGACTGTCACATCAATGCTATACAAGAGATAAATATTGCTGTGTATTATTTTTAGTTGCCTTGAGAAATGTACAGGAAAAATACCAAAATATAGGACAATGTGCTGCTGTGACAGTGTGCTTCCCCGCACCTGACCTTTATCTCCTGCAACCCTGCTTAGGTGATAATCACCAGTGGTGATTGTAATGGATGCATCTGGTCACGATGGCTGCATTGGCTCAAAGTGGATTCAGGAGACAGATAACAACACAATAGCCTAGGGCTATTGTGCAATGCACCCACCAAAGAAACTAAAACCTGTGGTCGGCATGCAAATATGACTATGGGTCAATCATCTTATCCCCATAAACAGTGAGCAGCCCAAGAGCCCTTTGAGCTCTCCTGCACGGCAGCGGGCTGCACGCCAGGATCTCCCCTTGAGCAGGGACGCCTCTCAAGGTTACTCCTCGAGCTTGAGAGATTCCTTGCCGCAACAGATCCTCGGTAAGTGACTAATAGCATGCTAAACTTTGAAATCTTAGCTAAGTGATATAAAGGACTGATTGCACATATATATATAATCCTTTAGATATAAACCGTTGACCAAGTCTGGGACTAGGACTGGATCTAGCCGCACCTAGACTCCTCTCTGAGAAGGAATTTAGAAAGCAAGGGGATCTTTTTCCGAACCTCATGACTCAACGGGAGGGTCTCCCTGACCGTTTTGTCTGACCCTGTCCTCTATGCAGTAAATAATCAAGTGTGCCTTGCCATCGAATCTTGTTAAAACACTGTCGCATTGAACTTTGTTGACTCCCTATTCTGTATCAATAAACTATATTTTTACTTCTCTCTTGCGAGTGAAGTGCACGCTCACTCCATCCGTGACAGCTGCAAAAATAAACACTTAAAAAGGAACTAAATGAAACTGAAAAACAACCCCATGCATATGATTACCATTTCAAACAGGGAAAGCCTGACCCATTGGATACCCCTGAGAATGCTCCCCCATGGAAAGGTATTCATATATATCAGCATTTGTAAGATCCAGAACAACATTGGGGTCATTTTGTTTAAAATATACTGTGAACTCAGCAGGATACATCTGCCTTATATTAGTCTTGTGGAAATACTATAAAGGGCTTTGGGGGCCTTTTTGTTTCTTTGTTTTTGCTTGGTGGATAATTGAGATAAAACTGAACTTGTATAAAAAAGAAAGCAACTCATGGCAGAAATATCTTACTATCCTAAACACCAAAAAGGAAACAGAAGTCTGAAAATTAAATATGTACTTTTGAGGAACTATTTATTAAAGTATGTAATTATATTTCAATATTCCCTTTATCATTATATTGCAGTACTGGGTTTTTGTTTCCATTCTGGCAATATGAAAAATTATATTTTAATACTTAATACAACCGTAGCTCAGGTTTCAGATCAACTGATCGCTTTTTGGGATTGAGTCAACTCTGTTCACCTTGTACTGTCATTAAAGCATGTGCAAAGCCAGCAACTGGTTTAAACTGATCTGATTTGGTAGCATCTTTGCGCATTCTCCTTGCACAGATGCAAATGACAAAGGAAGGGAGAATCAGGCCCTCCGTGCTGACAAAGGGCTCTGTCCTGGTTTCGGCTGGGATAGAGTTAATTTTCTTCCTAGTAGTTGGTATAGTGCTGTGCTTTGGATTTTAGTATGAGAATAATGTTGATAACACACTGATGTTTTAGTTGTCGCTAAGTAATGTTTACACTAAATCAAGGACTTTTTCAGCTTCACATGCTCTGCCAGGTGCACAAGAAATGGGAGGGGGCACAGCCAGGATAGTTGATCCAAACTGGCCAAAGGGCTATTCCATACCATATGATGTCATGCCCAGTATATAAACTGGGGGGAGTTGGCCGGGGGGCAGCAGTCGCTGCTCGGGGACTGGCTGGGCGTCAGTCGGCGGGTGGTGAGCAGTTGTATTTTTTTTTTTTTCCCTTCCTTGGGTTTTGTTCCTCTCTCTCTCTTGTTGTTTTCCTTCTCATTACAATTCATTATTATTATTACTATTATTTTTTTCCAATTATTAAACTGTTCTTATCTCAACCCACGAGTTTTCTTACTTTTGCTCTTCCGATTCTCTCCCCCATCCCACCGGGGGGGAGTGAGCAAGCGGCTGTGTGGTGCTTAGCTGCTGGCTGGGGCTAAACCACGACAGGCTCTTATCTTCCCAATGTTTTGCTAGCTGATCATACTGTTTCTTTGTCCTTTCATTTAAGGGTCATCAAGATAAAAGTGTTTATTTGAATTCTTTTTTCTCTTTCTCGCTCCCAAGTCCTGTTATACATAACGCTCCTACTAAGGATGTACTGTGGTCCCCTAACTATGTCTCTGCATGTCTTCATGGTCTGCTCTGCTTTTATGTTTTTGCTTAATTATTTAAAGAAATCATGTTAGGTCTTAATATAGAAAACACAGTGAGGGTGAGGGAAATCTTAAACACCATTCTCTCATAACTTCCCCTTCACGATCTTTCAAACCAATGCAATTTGGGGGGATGCCCCCCTCCTATATGCCCTGTCCTCAAATCCCCAGCCCCAGCTCTGCTTTGAGACAGAGCCAAGCAGAGAGGATTCATCTGAACAGGGTCTTACAGCCTCAGTATCAGCGTCTCATACAATGTGAGATCAGGAGCTGCTACAGTCATCTGTTTGTTTACTTTATTTCCCAACTTAAATAAAACAAGAGGGGGGAAATGTTCTAAAGAGATAGTTCCTGCTTGTGTGAGAAATTCACAGGGAATAAAAATAAAAATCTATTTACCTTCAACCACTTGCAATGGATTATGAATACAGAGGTGTCACCAATTTGCATAGAGCATGTACATGCAGCTCATTCTTGCTTAATCCTTTTGCTTGAGCTTTTTATTATTTCTTATTATTATAAATTCAAGTACAGAAGGCAATTTCAGCACCTGAAATATTTAGAGAGGAGACTGATTATATTATTATGGAGAAAACTGGTTTTTATCAATTGATTTGGCAAATTCAGGCTCAGAGACTCTCCAGTTCTGCGATCTCCCATCTTGATTACTGTGACATCCCGCTCACCTTACTTTGATTCATATTTCCATGGTATCAGCCATTCAAAGCACAAACAGCAAAGCACAAAAATGAGTGTCCATTAGTTTACTGGTGACATTTCGGCTTCTGGTCCTGCCTCTTTTATTCCTTGTCTACCACATCTTTTCCAAGGGTTCTGTTTCAGTTTCTTCAAACCTGCTTCAGATAATACCCAGGACAACATTGATGCTGAGGAAAAGCTGGGTTTGATGGTATGAAAGGCAAAATATCATTCTTCTTCTGAGGGTAGAGATTATTTCAAGAGTTTCTCAAGCTAAGGAGGTAGGCAAAAAGGTATTACTGAGGTCCAAGGGCTTGTTTGTAGAGCAATGGAAAGGTTGCACCTTTGCACGGTTTGAGAGGTCGCTGCACAGAGTAGGGTGCGAGCGACCTCTCTGTTTGATTACCCCAGGTTCACTGGATTCATGACCTGAACCTTTGCTGCATATTGTTGCCTTTGACTGCAGTGATGGCATACACCCCATAACACAAGGATAGAGAAGAGAGCAAGGAAAATTAAAAAAAAGGGGTTAAGAACAAATGAGGAAAAAAATGGGAGAAGAAGAAATGCAAATGGAGAGAGGTCTGAGAGGAAGAGGGGCTATATCTGGGGAACAGCAAAAGGCAGAGGTGGTAGGAGTTGTCACATGGCTGTAACCATGAACTTGAATGAGGCCAAGAGGAGGGATGAGGGTGTGAAAAGAGGGCATCTTGCAAAAACCTGCAAGATACCAATCTATAATTAGGTGCAAGGTTCAAGGAATTAGGTGCAAGGAGCCATGAAAAGGTATCCATTGATCTACAACGAGAGTCATCCACATCAGTAAAGTGGAAGCAAAGGAGGAGGAAGTAGATGAAGAGAGCAAGATAGATCAAGAAAATTGAGACGAGAAAAATCACTTTTTGAGTTAGCTCAGGACAGAAGGTCACTAATGGCCTTGGCCAGGTGGCTTTCAGCAGAGGGGAGGAGTTGAGAGCCAGCAGAGAGGCAGTCAAAGTGGAAAGCAGGAGGAGCAGAATTTAAGGCAAGATGAGGCATGCTCCGGCATTTTGGAGACCGGGGAGGGAAGGGAGGTAGGATGGGGAGTTTGAGAGGCAACTGGAAGGTGCAGGGTATTAGGGGACTTCTCTGTCACGAAGTGATGCTGGCACAGAGCCATCCCGAGGCATTGCTAGCTCAGGTGAGCCTTCTGTTCTTTTGTTTCTTTTCTCGTCCCCAAGCCCCCCCCCCAAAAAAAACCCCAAACACACAAAAAAGGGAGAAATTATGACTGGCAAAGCAGGAAAATGGTTAATGGCATCAAGCAGAGTGTCCTGGTTTCGGCTGGGATAGAGTTAATTTTCTTCCTAGTAGCTGGTATAGTGCTGTGCTTTGGATTTTAGTATGAGAATAATATTGATAACACACTAATGTTTTGGCTGTCGCAAAGTGGTGTTTACATTGGTCAAGGACTTTTTTTTTTTTTTTTCCCCTCCTTCAGCTCCCCATGCTCTGCCAGGTGCCCAAGAAATGGGAGGGGGCACAGCCAGGCTAGTTGATCCAAACTGACCAAAGGGCTATTCCATACCATATGATGTCATGCCCAGTATATAAACTGGGGGAGTCGGCTTGGGGGTAGCGATCACTGCTCGGGGACGGGCTGGGTGTAGGGCGGCAGGTGGTGAGTGTTGTATGACTTTTTATTTATTTATTTATTTATTTATTTATTTTTCCCCCTTTTTTCCCTCCCTTGGGTTTTGTTCCTCTCTCTCTCTCTTGTTGTTTTCCTTCTCATTACAATTCATTATTATTATTACTATTATTTTGTTCCAATTATTAAACTGTTCTTATCTCAACCCACGAGTTTTCTTACTTTTGCTCTTCCGATTCTCTCCCCCACCCCACCGGGGGAGGGGAAGTGAGTGAGTGGCTGCGTGGTGCTTAGCTGCTGGCTGGGGCTAAACCACGACAGTCCTTTTTGGCGCCCAACGTGGGGCACGAAGGGTTTGAGATAATAACAGATTAACCAGAGCGTATTAAGGAATTTAGATCTGTTAGTAGTTGTGGGACGTGATATTGATCCATCTGTTCCTAGCATTGGTTTACCTGATCTGCACCATGCTCATTTTTTTGCCGTACATGTTAAAGATCGGTGTTGGTTTTTGCAGTTTGCTGTGCTCTGCTTTAATTGGTGATGTTTTGCCTGTGAGATTTGTTATTAAAACAGTGACCTTGTGTTTATTTTGGTATCTAAGTGCTGTACTGAAACCGTTATTGTATGTCGGGTATCATCTTATGGAGACAATTCGCAATTATACTTCTTCCTCTGAGAGGTTTTTTATGGAGGAAATGCAGAATTGTACCTTCACTACTTTCTTCTACAATGCTTCCTCCTTCATTACAGTAACTTTTCAGTATTTTGAACAACCTTGGGTAGTTAAGATACATCTATTGGTATTGCTTGGGAATATTGTTTCGATCTTGTCCAGGGTTAGTAAGCAATTTAAGAATATCATCCAGAGATCTGCCCCAAGGCCGGATAGTTATGAGTGGCAGGGTGTGTGGGATAGCATGGGCAAATGCCTAAGTTATTGGGCACCTCCAGTGTTTTGGAACTTCACCCCTGAACAAGTGCAGAATCCTGAAAAATTAGTAGAATATTTGGAAAAAGTATGCTGTGACCCTGGCAATTCTAGGGAGACACAAATCACTGCAATGTGCTGGGGTCTGGCCCATGCCTACCGAGCCCTGTTCAACACTATTCAGAACCCTCAAGGATCTGGTGACAAAACGACAGGCACTGCAGCTACTGCAGCCCCCCTGCGACAGGCACTGTGGCTGTTCCGATTCCCCCTGCGACAGGCACTGCGGCTACTGCAGTCCCCGCTGCGATAGGCACTGCGGCTGTTCCTTTTACCCCTGCGACAGGCACTGCGGCTGCTCCAGCCCCCGCTGCGACAGGCACTGCAGCTGCAGCTGCTCCGGACAACTCTGTTACAAGCATTGCGGTTCAAACAGGGAACGAACCCATGTCAGTATCAGTCGCCCCTATACATAAAAAGAAATCCTGGAAGCGAAAGTCAGCTCGTTTAGAAAGGGAAGATGAAGGAGCAGGGCCATCACAGGGAGAGGAAGAGGAAGAACTCGTAAATGAGACAGAAACCACCCGATCCCTATCCCTGAGTGAGCTGCGAGATATGCGAAAAGATTTCAGCCGTGGTCCAGGGGAGCACATTGTCACCTGGCTGCTCCGATGCTGGGATAGCGGGGCCAGTAGCCTGGAATTAGAGGGTAAGGAAGCCAAGCAGCTGGGATCTATTTCTAGGGAAGGGGGCATTGACAAAGCGATTGGAAAAGGGGAACCAGCCCGCAGCCTCTGGAGCTGACTCCTGTCAGCTATAAAAGACAGATATCCCTTCAAGGAAGATGTTGTATATCGCCCCGGGAAATGGACCACCATGGAGAGAGGTATCCAGTACCTGAGGGAATTAGCTGTGCTGGAAGTGATTTATGGTGACCTGGACGACGCGCGGTCACCCACAGATCCAGACGAGGTCCAGTGCACAAGACCTATGTGGCGGAAGTTGGTACAAAACACACCACCGTCGTGTGCCAACTCACTGGCAATACTGACCTGGAAAGATGGAGACGGTCCAACAGTGAATGAAGCTGCTAGTAACCTCCAAGAATACGAAGAAAGTATCTCTTCCTCCTTTGTCTCAGCTGTGGAAAAACTGTCCCGGGACTTCCAACGGTTCGAAGAGGATATGTCCTACTCCCCACCTATACGGACCAGTGTCTCAGCTATTAGGAGTCAGAATTCTCCTGCTCAAGAGAGAGGATATAGAGGGTACACACCACGGGGCACCCTATGGTTTTACTTGCGTGACCACGGAGAGGACATGAGGAAGTGGGATGGAAAACCTACCTCGACCCTAAAGGCACGGTACGTGAGTTGCAAGGAAAAACAATCACCAAAGGGGGTTCTTCCAGAAAAATTGCTGCTCCGGTTTCCAGTGGACAGTTCCCCAGACAGAGTAAAAGGGCTGATCTTACTCTTGATTATAATGAAGAAATTCCTGTCTCTTATACACAAGAAATGGGTAATGAATATTATGACCAGGACTAGGGGGGCCCTGGCTCCAGCCAGGTGGAGGAAAGGGACAAGCGGGTTTACTGGACTGTGTGGATTCGATGGCCTGGCACATCAGACCCACAGGAGTATAAGGCTCTTGTAGACACCGGTGCACAGTGTACCCTGATGCCATCAAGATATATAGGAGCAGAACCCATCTGCATTTGTGGAGTGACAGGGGGATCCCAACAGCTGACTGTATTGGAGGCCGAAGTGAGCCTAACTGGGAATGAGTGGCAAAAGCACCCCATTGGGACTGGCCCAGAGGCTCCGTGCATCCTTGGCATAGACTACCTCAGGAGAGGGTATTTCAAGGACCCAAAAGGGTACCGGTGGGCTTTTGGTATAGCTGCCTTGGAGACGGAGGAAATTAAACAGCTGTCTACCTTGCCCGGTCTCTTGGAGGACCCTTCTGTTGTGGGGTTGCTGAGGGTTGATGAACAACAGGTGCCAATTGCTACCACAACGGTGCACCAGAGGCAATATCGCACCAACCGAGACTCCCTGATTCCCATCCATAAGCTGATTCGTCGGCTGGAGAGCCAGGAATGATCAGTAAGTCTTGTTCAACTTTTAACAGTCCTATATGGCCAGTGCAAAAGTCTAATGGAGAGTGGAGACTAACAGTAGACTATCGTGGCCTGAATGAAGTCACACCGCCCCGAGTGCTGCCGTGCCGGACATGCTGGAACTGCAATACGAACTAGAGTCAAAAGCAGCCAAATGGTATGCTACAAATGATATCGCTAATGCGTTCTTCTCAATCCCTTTGGCAGCAGAGTGCAGGCCACAGTTTGCTTTCACTTGGAGGGGCATTCAGTACACTGGGAATCGACTGCCCCAGGGGTGGAAACACAGCCCTACCATTTGCCATGGACAGATCCAGACGGCACTGGAACAGGGTGAAGCTCCAGAACATCTGCAATACATTGATGACATTATTGTGTGGGGCAATACAGCAGAGGAAGTTTTTGAGAAAGGGAAGACAATAGTCCAGATCCTCCTGAAAGCCGGTTTTGCCATAAAACAAAGTAAGGTCAAGGGACCTGCACAGGAAATCCAGTTTTTAGGAATAAAATGGCAAGATGGACATCGTCAGATCCCAATGGATGTGATTAACAAAATAACAGCCATGTCTCCACCAACTAGCAAAAAGGAAACACAAGCTTTCTTAGGCATTGTGGGTTTTTGGAGAATGCATATTCCAAATTACAGTCTGATCATAAGCCCTCTCTATCAAGTGACCCGGAAGAAGAACCATTTCCAATGGGGCCCTGAGCAACGACAAGCCTTTGAACAAATTAAATGGGAGATAGTTCATGCAGTAGCCCTTGGGCCAGTCCAGGCAGGGCAAGACGTAAAAAATGTGCTCTACACCGCAGCCGGGGAGAATGGCCCTACCTGGAGCCTCTGGCAGAAAGCTCCAGGGGAGACTCGAGGTCGACCCCTAGTTTTTTGGATTTGGGGATACAGAGGATCCGAGGCCCGCTATACTTCAACTGAAAAAGAGATATTGGCAGCATATGAACGGGTTCAAGCTGCTTCAGAAGTGGTTGGTACGGAAGCACAGCTCTTTTTGGCACCTCGGCTGCCGGTGCTGGGCTGGATGTTCAAAGGGAGGGTCCCCTCTACACATGCATCTGATGCAACATGGAGTAAGTGGGTTGCACTGATCACACAACGGGCTTGGATAGGAAACCCCAATCGCCCAGGGATCTTGGAAGTAATTATGGACTGGCCAGAAGGCAAAGATTTCGGAATATCGCCAGAGGAGGAGGTGACGCGTGCTGAGGAGGCCCCACTCTACAGTAAATTACCAGAAAATGAGAAGCAATATGCCATGTTCCCTGATGGGTCCTGTGGTATTGTAGGAAAGCATCGGATGTGGAAGGCTGCTGTATGGAGTCCTATACAACAAGTGGTAGAAACTGCTGAAGGAGATGGTGAATCGAGCCAATTTGCAGAAGTAAAAGCCATCCAGCTGGCTTTAGACATTGCTGAATGAGAAAAGTGGCCAGCGCTCTATCTCTGTACTGACTCATGGATGGTGGCAAATGCCCTGTGGGGGTGGTTACAGCAATGGAAGCAGGGCAACTGGCAGCGCAGAGGCAAACCCATCTGGGCTGCAGCACTGTGGCAAAACATTGCTGCCCGGGTAGAGAACCTGGTTGTAAAAGTACGTCACGTAGATGCTCATGTACCCAAGAGTCAGGCCACTGAGGAACATCAAAACAACCAGCAGGTGGATCAGGCTGCTAAGATGGAAGTGGCCCAGGTGGATCTGGACTGGCAACATAAGGGTGAATTATTTATAGCTGGGTGGGCCCATGACACCTCAGGCCATCAAGGAAGAGATGCAACATATAGATAGGCTCGTGATCGAGGGGTGGACTTGACCATGGACACTATTGCACAGGTTATCCATGAATGTGAAACATGCGCTGCAATTAAACAAGCCAAGCGGTTAAAGCCTCTGTGGTATGGAGAGTGATGGCTGAAATATAAATATGGGGAGGCCTGGCAGATCGATTATATCACGCTCCCACAAACCCGCCAAGGCAAGCGCTATGTGCTTACAATGGTGGAAGCAACCACCGGATGGCTGGAAACATATCCTGTGCCCCATGCCACCACCCGGAACACTATCTTGGGCCTTGAAAAACAAGTCCTGTGGCGACATGGCACCCCAGAGAGAATTGAGTCAGACAATGGGACTCATTTTCAAAACAAGCTCATAGACACCTGGGCCAAAGAGCATGGCATTGAGTGGGTATATCACATCCCCTATCATGCACCAGCCTCCGGGAAAATTGAACGATACAATGGACTGTTAAAGACTACACTGAGAGCAATGGGTGGTGGGACATTCAAACATTGGGATACACACTTAGCAAAGGCCACCTGGTTAGTCAACACTAGAGGATCTGTCAATCGACCTGGCCCTGCCCAATCAAAACTTTTACGCACTGTAGAAGGGGATAAGGTCCCTGTAGTGCACATAAAAAACATGCTGGGGAAGGCAGTCTGGGTTACTCCTGCCTCGGGCAAAGGCAAGCCCATTCATGGGATTGCTTTTGCTCAAGGACCTGGGTGCACTTGGTGGGTAATGCGAAAGGATGGGGAAGTCCGCTGTGTACCTCAAGGGGATTTGATTTTAGGTGAGAATAGCCAATGAACTGAATGGTATGATGTTATTTGCTATATAATACTGTGTGTCATCACTTTTATGGTTACTATACACCATATCAATGGTATTTCAATAAGGATCACCCAGATTAGTGAAGAATGAACTTTGATGAAACCAAGCAAAGTTCAGTGGTGATGGAACCAGAACTGGCTTCAGCATGCAATAATCCAACACCACACACCATCTCTCCTGCCATGGAGGACTGTTATGACAGATGGAGCCCAAAGTCATGGACTAAATGAACTTAATAAACATTTTAGAAGGATGGCGCATAGACCAAGGGAATGATAACTGTGTGTACATATATATATATATATATATATATATGTCAGGAGACAGGAAAAGTGGTGGTGATTAATTGTATTAGAAAGGGTAGAACCTGGGCATGACATAAATGGTATAGAATAAGGGGTGGATACTGTCCTGGTTTTGGCTGGGATAGAGTTAATTTTCTTCCTAGTAGCTGGTATAGTGCTGTGCTTTGAATTTTAGTATGAGAATAATATTGATAACACGCTGATGTTTTGGCTGTCGCTAAGCGGTGTTTACATTGGGCAAGGACTTTTTTTTTTTTTCCCCCCTCCTTCAGCTCCCCATGCTCTGCCAGGTGCCCAAGAAATGGGAGGGGGCACAGCCAGGCTAGTTGATCCAAACTGACCAAAGGGCTATTCCATACCATATGATGTCATGCCCAGTATATAAACTGGGGGAGTTGGCTGGGGGGAGCGATCGCTGCTCAGGGACTGGCTGGGCGTCGGTCGGTGGGTGGTGAGCGGTTGTATAATTTTTTTTATTTATTTATTTATTTATTCCCCTTTTTTCCCTCCCTTGGGTTTTGTTCCTCTCTCTCTCTCTCGTTGTTTTCCTTCTCATTATAATTCATTATTATTATTACTATTATTTTTTTCCAATTATTAAACTGTTCTTATCTCAACCCACGAGTTTTCTTACTTTTGCTCTTCCGATTCTCTCCCCCACCCCTCTGGGGGGGAAGTGAGCGAGCGGCTACGTGGTGCTTAGCTGCCGGCTGGGGCTAAACCACGACACAGAGGAAAGTGCTGTCATGGCCTAGAGCTCTGTCCTGTAGTACGTGTGTAGCCCAGATGTCAAAAGGGTTAGAGCATTCCCTGCCTACCCAGACAGGCTCCCAAGGGGGGAAAAACATTTTGTCCTCATTTATAGTATGGCAGGTGAGAGGGATGGGAGAGGGGGAGAGGGGAAGGAGGCGGAAGATAACTGAGGAGTAAATTGATTCATGTTTAAATATTATGTTTTTATTACTTTTTTTTTTTTCACTCATTGTGAAATCTCATCTTTTAAACTAGACAAACCAGGGTAAACTATTTTTTATAGTGTGAAAAAAATGATTGACACTCTAAGTTAATACTTTTTAAATTCCTCCAATTAAACAAAGTGAATTTAATTTTAAGTTTAATTAAAAGGAAATTTAATTAGAAAGAAGATTAAATTTTAATTTAATTTCTCCAAAGTCCTTATCCTTTCCTTTACTGCTAGTATTTCTCTCGAAACCAAATCCCTTTTTAATATTCTTAAATTCTATTCTAGTAAACTTCCCCTTTATATTAAAATTATATCTGTCTGAATGTACTTGCTACCAGGAAAAAAAAAAAATCATTACCCCTTTTAAAATACTTGAAGAGTACACCTGAGACACAGAGTAACTCAAGAGTGACCAGTGGAACATTTGGATATGCTCTGAGTGCGACATTGCTAAATTAACCCGCCTGCTGCTGAACGCTCCACAGGCAGGCAGGAAAGCATCTTTGTGTTGCAAGACATTCCTTTCCTGCATGCAGCTATCTGCTGCTCAGCACATTCATGATGTCCATATGGGCTGTACTGCTCAGCATTCCCTGTCCTCTGCTTGTGCATCCTTTTTTCTTTTCTTCTGCAGAGGTGTTTTTTTTTTTATTATTTTTTTTCATCTGCTCTGGACTGTTGGACAGGTTTGCATTGGTCGCAGCCCCCAAGATGGACTGGGCCAAATCTGTCTTTTGCTTACTCTATATTCCTCTGACATCAACTCCAGTCTCCACAGCAGACAAAACTGTCTGATAACTAAAAGACTATTGCTATAAGGTACTATGTAAGGATTGTGTAAGGCTTTGCAAGGCTCTGCTTGGTGGGTCCTTCAGTAGGAGACAGCTGGAGCACTGATGCACCCATTCTGCCTCCTGACCATGCTCCTGAATCTCCTAGGATGCATCTCCTGTGCACAAAGCAATGCCATGCGGTGACAGGGAGCTGACATCGACCCAGAAGGTGCAGGATCGGAGGCAGCCATAGCAGGGCAGTGCTTGTGCTAACGCGCAATGCTCTCGCCCTTTCAATCTTGTTCTTTTTCCAGCTAGGGCAATCACATCTCATAGCAATAACCAGGTGAAAGGAGAGTTTGCAGTGCTGGGAAGTAGACAAGCAGGATGGCACTTAGTGGGACTTTCCACGGTTCAGAGCATCCCTGGCAGTCATCTCCTGACACCTCATCTCCTGACACCTAAGTGAAGTATGCTGTCACAGCCTCTGTCCACCACCGTGACCCCACAACCCAGCATGGTCTGGTGGGTCCAGCACGGGGTCACAGGGCAGCAAAGATGCTGTGAAACTGCTGCAGCCTGCAGTGTGTGCTGGGGCCTTGCGCAAGGGGTGGGAGGAGGAGGATGTCAGCCAGCACTGGCCTTTGAGCTGTGGTCAGGGTGTCTGTCCCCAAGACCTTCCATACCCGTAATGAGCTAGTATATGACCCATAGTCCCACATTCGGAACCACCCATGTTTATTTTTAAAAGTTGTCATGGTGACCACTGGTCTTGCCAATGGATACTGGCTTGTAAAGCATCAATATTTATGTAGTTACTCTTATATATAAAATTTCATCTGCTTAACTCATAGGTTGCTATACCTGACAGCCATCTATCTCCTCCAGCATCCCTTCTTTAAGAGTAGCCAGGACCAGACACTTCAGAAACTCCATAACAGGCCATTTGCAAAAACCTGCCCATAGATGATGCTTTGTCTACAAATCTGTCAACTAGAAGTGTCACACGCCCACTTTGAAAAAAACTGCAAATGTTTGTGCTTGTGAAACTCAATTTTTCATGTTTTTTGCAGACAACAAGCTCCACCGGGTGCCGAGTGGTGCTGCAGAGTATTCATTCAACTTTTGAAGGACGGCTCACAGAAAACATTTTGCAGAACTCATACACCTCCATTTATTTTGCAAGGGAATCCAAATAAGACACAACTTCCCTGATGAAATTAAAGCAGAGTTCCCAGCAGATGCCATGCATGCAAGGTCAGTCCCAACAGCCTCACCGTCTAACAGACCTACCATAGTCCTGCGTACCATACTCTGCATCTTGGGAAATCCTCTAACAACTACCTGCCTACTTTGGCAACTTGTCTCCTACTTGTTGACATTTCTGAGGTCACTCAGGTTCCTCCTGAACAACAGTGTTGGGTTTTTTGTGGATTTTTTTTTTTAAATAATGTTTCTATGTTCCCCCACCCTAAAGTCATCTATTTTGTCTCTGGGGGCACCTTGTTCACCTTCTGATCTTCATGCTTTTCATCTCTCTCCCACCCACTGCAAAAGTCACCAGGAGCTGACCTTTCTCCTCGCCAGCTGTCAGACCTGGCTGAGGTTCCTGAACAATAGAATTATTGCCGTGTGGGGCCTTTTTTTTTTTTTCCCCATCTCTCAAAAATAAACATGGACCAAGTGACACAAATTCATACACTAGGAGTCTGTGCTGCAGTCAGTAATTGGAAAACATACAGAGTAAGGATTGATTAAAATACAGTAGGCCAATGGTATTATGCATCTTATTTCTTTCACAGATGCAGTCCTAAAAGTGTTCTATGAAAGGCCTGAGAACATGGTGATAATCTTTTACTTATAGCAATTAAATTGTTAACATGATGGAGATTTATATTCTTGTTATTGTATACCACTGCTTATTTCCAAAATCTCTCTTTTGGGAGGAAGGTATTTTTATTACTAGCTTCCCTTATACTAGGATCAGCACAGATGAGGTCTAACAGGCAACACTAAGATTTTAAATAGGAATGGAAATAAGGAAAAGGAAATAACATTCATTATCCCTTTTTTTAAAATGAGAAACTGAGGCACAGAGAAATCAGCTGTGGGTACCAACCACCTGGAAATGCTCTCCAGCTAATTTGAAGAATTCCACAAAGTTCACCTGGAAAATCTGTTGCAAAAAAAAGACTTTAATCATGATTTCCAGAGTCCTAGACTGCTACTTCAAGAAAAAATAATCCCCTTATTTTATATAGAAAACAAAATTAAGAGATAATACAAGACAGAACATTTGGATTACTGATTGAAATTCTTGGATAAATATGATATCATCCAGATGATGAAATATGATACCATCTAGATATCTTGGAGAAAATCATTACACTATGTAGGTATATCTTTTAACTGATGGATAATTTGGATTCATCTTTTGTATGAGGGCTCAGTCTATTCAGATGACTCCCTATGAGAGAAAAATTGCCCTGGCAGGGCAATTACAAACAATCCAACGCTGCCAGTATTACGTGCTGTTTCAATGTGCAGAATACATGTGCTGTATATACCTAGAGATCTCCAGCGCCAAGGAGTCTGACACTGTCATGTCCATTCAGAAACACAGCAAAGGAAGACAGTGGATGCTTACGCTCATCACTGTATTAGAAGATGCTCCTTCTGAGAACATGGTCTGGGCCACGTTCATAACCAGTGGGTGTTGTGACACTAGGCTGGAAACTCTTCAGCACATTGGTGTTGTGTTATGGTAAGCTACATGTCTTGTGATGTGTCGTGGTTTAACCCCAGCTGGCAACTAAGCACCACACAGCCACTCACTCACTCCCCCCCGGTGGGATGGGGGAGAGAATCAGAAGGGTAAAAGTAAAACTCGTGGGTTGAGATAAAGACAGTTTAATAAGTAAAGCAAAAGCCGCGCACACAAGCAAAGCAAAGCAAGGAATTCATTCACTCCTTCCCATGGTCAGGCAGGTGTTCAGCCATCTCCAGGAAAGCAGGGCTGCATCACACATAATGGTTACTTGGGAAGACAAACGCCATCACTCCTAATGTCCCCCCTTCCTTCTTCTTCCCCAGCTTTATATGCTGAGCATGATGTCATATGGTATGGAATAGCCCTTTGGTCAGTTTGGATCAACTATCCTGGCTGTGTCCCCTCCCAGCTTCTTCTGCACCTGGCAGGGCATGGGAAGCTGAAAAGTCCTTGACCAGTACAGCAACAACTAAAACATCCCTGTATTATCAACACTGTTTTCAGCACAAATCCAAAACATAGCCCCATACTAGCTACTATAAAGAAAATTAACTCTATCCCAGCTGAAACCAGCACAATTTGTTAGTTAAATGACAGTTAATTACATTCTTGTAGCTCAGATTAATTGCTGTAGCATATGAGTACCTTACACATTGGACAGGTTGTATCTGAAATGTCTCTGGAAAAGCTGAGTCAGAGCAGCGGGTTTTCTCTTCAATGTGAAACCACCTTTCTGTCCTACAAAGGGCAGATCTGAGCACCCATCAGCTCTCCAGTACCATCCTCAGCCATGGGAGGTGGCTCAGCTGGGCTGGTCATTGCCTTCCCAGGGGAAGGATCAAGAACTGCCTCATGACACATAGGAGTGGAGCCCTAAAAGTTGCTAAAGTAGCATTATCACATTAAACAGGTGGGGTTTTTTACTACTATTATTAACACTGTTATGATTGTGCCAGTTCTTCCCACAAGTACCAGACAGGAAGAAAACCCAAATTGTCCTAGTCCCTGTGTAAACTCCAATCCACATCCTGGAAAACGGCAACTTAAGAAAGTTTACAGTTGAATTACATCAAGTGATTGCTATTTAATTCGAAATGAGTGCAATGGCTTTAGAGTAATTGCACTTGAAAACCATCTATGCAAAATATTAATTCATATTTTTATTTATTTCATTTGGCAGTTTCTTTTGCTGCCTTCTCTTCACCCAGATTTATCAGTAGTCTGGCGACCCTCAAAGACCATTTGAGAAGTGGTACAGTTTTGGCAAGGGCTAAATACTAGCAGTAGACTCTCTGAAACTCACTGTAAATCTCTCCGTTCTGTTGCTCTACAGACCCCGTTTCACCATCTGCCTTGCAAATTGCATTTTTGTTGTGGTATTTCACAAGTTTTAAAATATGGTTATTACAATCCATAAACTGGCTTTCAGAAAGATTATTAATTATGTCCAAAATATTGTACTGACATGCTTTGTGAAATATGGCTCAAACGTCACAGCACTGCTTCCATTATAACCCATCTGCATAATATTAGATTGGAGCGCTTAAAAGCTGTAAGTTTTTTGTTTGTTGCAGGGGGGAGGTTTGTTTTGTTTTCCCTTGTAGCAGTCCAAGAAGTAAAACCTGGAGCCTTAAAGCCAGGTGGATGAGATAAATTGAAACTGATCTTATTGCTCCCAAACACTCTCCTGGAAATAATGGCATCTTGACATTTTATCAGTCACTCATGCGGTCATTCTCAGCGGTATCAGCCAGAGCTTGAAGGATAGAGCCATAAAGAAAGAATTGTCATCCATAAACATTCCTCAAAACCACGAAAGCCACAAATGAAAGCTTAAGTAATGGAGGACGGAATACCCTTGATATTTCAACAATTACCTGCATCAACAGGCTTTGTTCAGAGCCCTGGCCATTTTTTCAAAAGCCTTTAGTTGTCATGGCCAGAATAGGATAGGAAAAAAAACCCAAAACTAAAAAGGAAAAAAAAAAAGAAAGAAAGAGAGAAAAAGAGAAGGATCAAAAGCTCTTATGTGAAAAGATAAACTTGAGTGGCTGCATATATGAGGAAGTTTACGGAAATTTTTCAGGTTTTTTAAATCAAGATTTATTGTCAGATATTAAAATTATTAGGCTTGTAGTGAGATACTTTTTTTCCTTTTTTTTTCTCCAAGAGATCATTAGAAAGACACTCATGCTGCTGAGCTGTTACCTCTGTGGACATTTCTGATGTCAAATTATGGAGGAAAAAAACGACACTTGCAAGCACATGGCAATTGAAAGAGCTTCAGTAATGGACAGAAGCGAGCAAGTAGGAAAGCAAAAGTGAATTCAACTTCATTACACTTTGGAAAAACATCATATTTTTGTGGAGGGCAAAAAAAGAAGAAAAGCTAGTTTTAAATAGTCTTTGTGCCACTATTTTAGCAATTTAGAGCTCATAGAAACTAAGTAAAATGTAGTGCTTGGTATCCAAGTCAACCCAAACTCTGGAGGCAGCAAAAATGAAAGGTTAAATGCTCTAGAAATTGCATTTGTAGAGTTTCTCAACTTAGGAGATTAATAGTTACTCAAAGCAATGGATAAATATTAGCAAAGGACCATTACCAGAGAAAAACACATCAGTGAATCAGAGCTCCCCAGCTTTTCAGATCAATTTTAAACAGGTTTATCTTGGACTTTTCTAGCACCTTAATGAGGAACAAATTGGTTTTTTACCCCTTTGTGTTTCTTGAGCCTTTGTTGACTTTTTGATGTAACCTACATACAACCATTAATATAAATGGATCAGTGGCATGAGAGTGTTAATTCCCTCTCCCCTGCAGGTTCCTGAATACAGTAATTTTATAAAAGTTCCCTTTTATTCCTCTGCTCATGGTCACCTAAAGTTTAAGAACAAATGAGTTACTGTTGTTTAATGATTCCTATTAAGGGAGAAGAGACCAAGTAATGAATGGAAACAAGACCAGAAACAGGAGGCCAGCTTTTTTTCCTTTTATATATATATGTAGACAACAATATGAACAGCTAAGTTAGAGCTTGTACACTGGTGTGAGTGAGCCTGTGGCCAGAGAGAAAAGAATCACACCCTGTGTTTGCAAGCAAATATTGAACCCAAGCAATTGAAAAGGAAAGCTCCATGTTACCTTTATAAACCTCCAGGAGAAAAAAAAAAAAAAAAGAAAAAGAAAAGAGAGAGAGTGATATTTGAAATACAGTCCTTGTTAAAGCAACAAAACACACTCATTGTACTTTATTAATGGTAGAGAAAAGAGCAAAGCAAGGGCACTCTTTCTTAACTAAACTCATTTGCTCACATGTAGAAATCTGAGTCCATTTGAAATGCTCCAGGACATGCCCCTGGCCTCTCACTGCCATCTCAGAAAACTGCAGGTCCCCATAAATCCTGGACCATTTCTGACACTGTGATGCAGATCTCTTAAACACCCAAGATTGTCTCAGATGATTCAAAGCACCCAGGGGAAAGAAACTGGAAAGAACTTGGAAAGCTAAACCTTCCAAGACGTGCAGACACCTGCCTCTGGGCCAGGCATCTCATGGACTATTGACTTCTGTGGGCTTCAAATGACATTTGGCACCTAAATGCTTCTATGGAGCTGACTGTAGGATCCTTTTCCCTGGGATACCTCTATCTGGAGTATATAAGATTGCTCTGCAAGCTGGGTTTGCTCCTGACCAGCTGAGTAAAACTTGATGATCCATTACCCACCATTGCTTTCATTTGGCATTGTATGAGTTTGGTTTATTTAAATTGCTGCCTGCAAGGCTGAATTGCTCTATGCCACTGTCAACGGAGCCTCAGTCTTCTTTGGACACTACCAAATGCTGAGGTAACAAAATAGTTTTCATGGCCTTTGGATGTTGAGATGCAGGTGGTCATTTTGGAGGGGTGTTGGAAGCTGTTTATGCCCGGAGGTGTCTGTGAGATGGAAAGTAGTTACTCTGTGGACCTGTAAAGTCTCTGTTGTGGTTTAGCCCCAGTTGGCAATTAAATACCACACAGCCGCTCACTCACACTCCACCCTCCCAGTGGGATGGGGGAGAGAATCGAAAGAGCAAAAGTAAGAAAAATCGTGGGTTGAGATAAGAACAGTTTAATAGTTGGAACAAAAAATAATAACAATAATAATAATAAATTGTAATGAGAATGAAAACAACAAGGGAGCGAGAGAGGAACAAAAACCCAGGGGAAAAAAAAAAACAGTGATACAACTGCTCACCACCCGCCAACTGACGCCCAGCCAGTCCCCGAGCAGCGATCGCTACCCCCCGGCCAACTTCCCCCAGTTTATACACTGAGCATGACGTCATATGGTATGGAATAGCCCTTTGGTCAGTTTGGATCAGCTATCCCGGCTGTGCCCCCTCCCAGCTTCTTGTGCGCCTGGCAGAGCATGGGAAGCTGAAAAGTCCTTGACCAGTGTAAACACCACTTAGCAACAGCCAAAACATCAGTGTGTTATCACTATTATTCTCATACTAAAATCCAAAACACAGCATGATACCAGCTGCTAGGAAGAAAATTAACTCTAGCCCAGCCGAAACCAGGACAGTCTCATGGAGGAACATGCCCCCACCTCCATCAGCGCTTGTGTTTCTTAGATGAGGTACATCATGCAATCCCCTTCCACCCACAGACCTCACAGACTAGGGACATCTGTTCATTCTCCTCTCTTGATCCACCGGCCACATAATCCTGGTGGGTTCCTGCAAAAGTCTTACTTTAGATGAAGCAGAACTTTTTACCAAAAATTCCTAACAGGCTTTGACATCAGTAGTTGGTTTTATACACGATTTGGATGTACAAGGTCTAACAGGATAATGTAGGAAGCTCTTTTTATACCAATTGCAGCTGACAAGCCAATGCAGCTGCCCTTATACTTTTTTCTTATAATTGGAATTGTCTGAGTTCTGCAAATAATGATGCTGGCAAGTTTAGAAGACTTCTTTTGGATTCATATATTCATCTCATTTTCATGACAAAACAAGTGCTTTTTGTGTGAATACTTCATGCTTTTATAGAGGGAATAACAGAGTTACCATGAGGTTAAATGTTGCAGTGTAGGTCTGAGCAAGTTGAAATACAGAGTAACATTTCTACTTCCTCCAGTGAAATATGCATTTTATCTTCTGCGAAGACTTGTTTCTTGCTAGTCTGTCAGCAGGAGCCATCAACATAATAGTGTTTTGCTGACCTGTGAAAGAGCTTCTGGTAACCACTACTCAAGAGCTCCATTAAGACAGAATCATTTAAGCTTATTCCATAACAATGTGAAACTTTTGTAAAATGAGGTTAGGAGGTTGATGCATTTTATATAACCAAATGCAACCATTTTGGGCCTGAACTTGTGAGCTGCTGAATAGTCTCAACTTCCATTAACGTTATAGGCATGTTCAGCATTTTATGAGATCAATATCAATAAAATCTAAAATCTTAAGATAATGTTTTAGTTACAGTAATAACAACGAAAGTGCACAGGAATTTGAAGACATTTACAAAACAGAAGAAACAAAACCCATGGCATGTTTACTCATTACTGATGACAGTTTCTAGTTAAATCCTTGCCTTGCCTTGCCTTGCCTTGCCTTGCCTTGCCTTGCCTTGCCTTGCCTTGCCTTGTCTTGCCTTGCCTTGCCTTCCTTCCTCCTCTTTAGACTGGAATACCTCTTAGAGAACCTAGTAAAGTTAATCTGATTCATGACTTAATATATTTTTGACACTGTTCCTCAACAATCACCAAATATATTATGTATGTGCTAATAATTACTTGGGCAGCTCTAGTTTTTATTAAGTACAACATAACACAGCCAGCTCATTAAACATGAATGTAAGGGCCAGTATCCAATGTAGATGAATCAGATCAGAAATCTAGCCTGGAAAGAATCCAGTCTAGTTCCCTGTTTTCTCAGGAAAGCTTATAATTTAGTCCCACATATAAATGTACTGGACACTGTTTAAAGCCTTGTTGAGTCTAGTTGACTCCAACGGGAGACAAGTTCAAGAGCCATATTCCTCTAATAGATACAATCCTTATCACCTTTTCCAGGCTAAATATACTAATTTCTAGTTTATCCCTATCAAAAAGATCTTGGTGATACCAGTAATGCCTATGACACCTGAACCCATAGAGTTTTAGACTTCTTCTGGAAGATGTTCAAGATCCTCCATTCCTACTGACTGCAGCAGGCCTGGACAGACTCCACCAGCCAGATCAGAGCTAGGATGCCTTCAAAATTAAATTCCACCAGTGTAAGTAGAAACATCACTGCTAAGAAGCAGGTTAAATAATAGTTTGTGGGAAGTTATAGACAATTTCCCAAACAAATTCATTTTCCTCTTGAAACTCCTAGGACTTGAACACACAAATCACTCCTCTTTCTCAGGCTATTTATCATTTTTAGAGGCTATAAATTATACACACCAAGCACCAATTTTATACACCAACAGCCATAACAATGCAGTTGCAAAACAGAACACTCTGAAGGGTATGTTCCCCTTTAAAAAACGAAGAGAAAGAATAATAATGCAATGCCTAGGTCTGCAGTAACATTTTCCAAAGATCTCAAACTGGTTATAAAGGGGCCATTAACCTCATTAAACACCTGTGAGACAGGAATCTAGCCATTATCTTCATTACTTTCCATGAAGGGGGGTGTGGGGGGGAAGTATCTTAAGTTTGTATACCTTAAGGGGAAGTTTTGCAAATGTTTTCCACTCTTGCTATGACTGGTTCAGCTCCAACAGTTTTAAGCAAATTCTGGAGCAATGTATTGATTGTACTGAGCCAGGATAGATTACATGATATATAAAATGCTGACAGCAATACTGAATATATCAGGCTCCTAACACCGATCGACTGACTGTTGTTAGTATTGCCATTAAGTTAATTCATAGGGTGGAGAGGTTGTCCCACAGAAATCAAAAGCATATATCACCAGATTCTCTCAAGCCAGGGATTCACTGATGGAGTTTGGGGTCTTCTACTGCCTAGAAAAGAGTATGTTTGGCTCTTGGGACAGCTTCTCACAAATCGGAAGTGGGAAGTCACCCTCAACCCCCTGCCAAGGGGGACATCCTGAGTGAAGAGGGACAACTCGCAAACCCAGGGCTGGCAGGATGAAACCTCAGAGACACGATCTGCATCTCAGTTTTCCTTTTGGCTAGCTCTTGGTGATTCCCACTTAACTGACTTCTGGATGTCCTGGTTTCGGCTGGGATAGAGTTAATTTTCTTCCTAGTAGCTGGTATAGTGCTGTGTTTTGGATTTAGTATGAGAATAATATTGATAACACACTGATGTTTTGGCTATTGCTCAGTATTGTTGACACTAGTCAAGGACTTTTGAGCTTCCCATGCTCTGCCAGGTGTACAAGAAGCTGGGAGGGGACACAGCCAGGATAGTTGATCCAAACTGACCAAAGGGCTATTCCATACCATATGACGTCATGCTCAGTATATAAACTGGGGGGAGTTGGCCGGGGGGTAGTAATCGCTGCTCAGGGACGGGCTGGGCATTGGTCAGTGGGTGGTGAGCAATTGCATTGTGCATTACTTGTTTTGTACATTCTTTTATTATTTATTTTCTTCCTATGCTGTCCTATTAAACTGTCTTTATCTCAACCCATGGGTTTTACTTTTTTTCCGATTCTCTCCCCCATCCCACCGGGGAGGGTGGAGGGTGGAGGGTGAGCGACCGGCTGTGTGGTGCTTAGTTGCTGACTGGGTTTAAACCATGACACCGGATCATAGACCAGAGCTAACTATCTCCCTCTAGTCACTGAGCAGCTACTATGACCTGGGATACACGTCAGGCCAGATTTAGGCTTTCATGCTAGGTGTCTAGCTGGAAATGCCTACAACTGAGCTTAGCAGCTTGAGTTTTCATTATATTCAGCAGTGATTCAGTCAGTAGCATATGGAGCACTATTCAACCCACCCTAAAGTGGATACTGGCATTTCCTTAGCTGTAGCTCACCACCAACGGTATCAACTAGTTCAAAGAACAGCTCTTAAGACTCCATTGACTGTACTGTGCTGACTGCAACAGACATACAAATCCACAGCACATATGGAAACATTTACATCTAGGGGTCTGAATCTAGAGCTGAATCCCACCCTGGATTGCACTCCCCCTTGTCAGGCATCTATTTTTTCAGATGCTGCGATGCCAAAGTTAGCTGTCTGAGTCTTCTCCTGTGTGCTTATAGTCTGTGTGACTTTTTGTCTCCTGCTTTTGCTTTATTAACAGCATTTTTTACAAAGTTTCCTGGACAAATGGGCCTAGGGAGGCTCAGCTGCTTACTCAAGGTCACCAGCACAGAAACAGAATCCGAATCTCCTGCACCTTCTGCCCCCAAATCACTAGGCAAAGCTCCTTCTCCTGTGGAAGACATGTTTTCCATCAGTTAGCTTATTTTCCAGAGAAAGTGTCCTCTGAAATCTCTCTCTGGCTGTCTCCAGAGGCTGGTCTTCTCCATTTGAAAATCACTCAGCTCAACTCTGACACTGCCACTGGCTCAGGGAGGTCATGCTGTACTGCGGCATGCTTAGCTTTCAACTTTGATGCTTTGTCTCTTTTTAATACTACATGTAGATGGTTACAAATCCTTAGGAGATTATAGATATGCTATATTCCCCTAGAAATACATGAACTAATAAGCCATTTCCCAGATACCTGGACTTTAAGTAATCACAGAAATCACAGAATCACAGAATCACAGAATCGTATAGGTTGGAAAAGACCTTTAAGATCATCAAGTCCAACTGTAAACCTAACACTACCAAGACCACCACTATACCATGTCCCTAAGCACCTCATCCAAACGTCTTTTAAATACTTCCAGGGATGGCGACTCAAGCACTTCCCTGGGCAGCCTGTTCCAATGCTTGACAACCCTTTCAGTGAAGTACAATTTCCTAATATCCAGTCTAAACCTCCCCTGGCACAACTTGAGGCCATTTCCTCTCATCCTATCACTTGCTACTTGGGAGAAGAGACTGACACCCACCTCACTACAACCTCCTTTCAGGTAGTTGTAGAGAGCGATAAGGTCTCCCCTCAGCCTCCTCTTCTCCAGGCTAAACAACCCCAGTTCCCTCAGCCGCTCCTCATAAGACTTCTGCTCTAGACCCTTCACCAGCTTCGTTGCCCTTCTTTGGACACACTCCAGCACCTCAATGTCTCTCTTGTAGTGGGGGGCCCAAAACTGAACACAGTATTCGAGGTGTGGCCTCACCAGTGCTGAGTACAGGGGCACGATCACTTCCCTAGTCCTGCTGGCCACGCTATTTTTGATACAAGCCAGGATGCCATTGGCTTTCTTGGCCGCCTGGGCACACTGCTGGCTCATATTCAGCCAGCTGTCGACCAACACTCCCAGGTCCTTCTCTGCCTGGCAGCTTTCCAGCCACTCTTCCCCAAGCCTGTAGCATTGCATGGGGTTGCTGTGGCCCAAGTGCAGGACCTTGCACTTGGCCTTGTTGAATCTCATACAATTGGCCCCAGCCCATTGATCCAGCCTGTCCAGGTCCCTCTGCAGAGCCTTCCTCCCCTCAAGCAGATCAACACTCCCACACAACTTGGTGTCATCTGCAAACTTACTGAGGGTGCACTCGATCCCTTCGTCCAGATCATTGATAAAGATATTAAACAGGACTGGCCCCAACACAGAGCCCTGGGGAACACCGCTTGTGACCGGCCGCCAACTGGATTTAACTCCATTCACCACCACTCTTTGGGCCCGGCCGTCCAGCCAGTTCTTTACCCAGCGAAGAGTACACCCATCCAAGCCATGAGCAGCCAGTTTCTCCAGGAGAATGCTGTGGGAAACCGTGTCAAAGGCTTTACTGAAGTCTAGATAGACAACATCCACAGCCTTTCCCTCATCCACTAGGCGGGTCACCTTGTCATAGAAGGAGATCAGGTTGGTCAAGCAGGACCTGCCTTTCCTAAACCCATGCTGGCTGGGCTTGATCCCTTGGTTATCCTCTACATATCCTCTACATGCTCTACATATCCTCTACATATATAGCTTCAGACAGTACTCAGGAGGGAATTTCCAATTTTTGTTTTGCTTCATAACCATTATGAAGGTCAGTCTTTTTTCACCCTCATTACAAAGTAAATTTCCTGATAAATGTCAGAATTGCAGCGTATGCAAAATATCTGTTGCTTTACTTGTTTCATCAGTTTGGAGCTCAGGAGATACATCCTATGTGATGAGGATTTTAAGGGAGTTTGAATGATGTTGAGGGATGTGAGAGACTGGTTCCCCAAACTCCAGCATAGCCATTGTGGTAAGAACTGTACACGCCATGAGTCAGAGCATCCCTGAAGCGCTAAACAGGCAAGCGAGACAAAAGATGAGAAAGGAAGTGTCCACAGAGGCACTTGGCCAAAGTTATAGGATAGGTCAAAGGGAGAATGAAACATGGATCACAAATCTCTCAGCTTGTACTAAGTGTTCTTGCCTCAAGGTGAAATATGAAAAGGACTTGTTCATCTAGCCTTTCTATTTCAGTACCTATCACTAGATGAGATTCTCCTACCCTTTGTCCAGACTAATTATACAGTCTTAAAGTTCCTGAGGTTTCTTCTGAACTTTCAGAAGTCAGAATGAGATGCAAAACAAAATGAACCAGGAGAAGGAAAATCCATTTGCTTTACCCTCACTACAGAGATGTTCACAGGAAACATGTGTCACCTGTTGATTTTCCCCAGGGAAGGCTACATCATAGTTTTGCATTGTGCTCTTAAACAAAAATGATACTGCATCCTACACACTCTGCTTTTCTCCCTCCCACCCTCCAAATGCATGTAAAACCCTAAAGTGTGTAGTCTTTTCCCTTTGTAAATATGCTTACCTGGGATATGAATTCAAGTCCGAGCTGTGCTTTGCTTATCTGGAACTCTCTTTGCCAAGAGGATGCAAACAAGAACAAGTGCTGACAGTTCTCCAATGCCATTTCCACAAATCCTCCTCCAGGGACAGATAAATAATTAAACAACTCGATGGGAAATAACACTAAAGCATCTCAGCCCACAGAAACACAGGATATGCACCAGACACACATGGGTGAATGCAGAAATGCTGAGAACATTTAGTAACACAGATAGGACTTTGGGAATCCTCATGCTTGTCTAGGCTAACTGAAGGTTAAATCTGGAGTAAATGGAGCAACAGTGATGCAAACTGTCATAACAGATTGAGAACCAGAGTCAGAGCTCCTACCATCTACCTACATGATAGGAAAAATCTTCATCGTCTCTGTATCAAGGCATATTTCTTGATATTTCTCTTTTGAATGCCTACTCTGCCTGTTCTAGAGGTGCTGAAATGCAAAATATTCATCTTACATTTTCCACAGCTGACTCCCATTCTGCTAATTCAGTTATGCAAGACTTGACCCAAATGATTCTTCTCTCTTGATTTCTTTTCTACTACTTTGCTGATATTTGTAGGCAGTCTTTATGTCCGAGGCTGTCAGTGAACTGAGTTTGATCAGGCAAATTTTTATTCCCAAGACTGCTGCTGAATTAGAATGGTAGAGTGTGCTCTCAGCTAAGTGTATTAAGTAAAACAGCATAACAGCATGCAGCATTTTAGACTTGTAGCCTACAATTTCCCCTCCTGCCCAGAACTTGGGAGAGTCCTGCCCAGGGAGATCTATTAACATCCTGCAAGCACAAGATTTTTCCATTCAGTTACCATTTCCTTTCTTATTCATTACTAACATGCTATTAACCATTTCAACCACTGCTGAGCGTTGAGCTGATGTTTTCAGAGAACTATCTAAAATGATTTGAAGACTGCCTTCATGATTGTTAAGTATTTCCTTAAAGATCTTTATAACTACTATAAGAATATATATTTTTTTCCTTATTTAGTAAGTAGCTTGAACCTCTCTAATTATAGGGGGACCATATACTGCCACTGACCCAGATATGATCTCTGGCACTTCTCAGACACATTAGAGTCTCCAAGATTGATGATTTAATGTTTGTTATTGACAGGATTGACTTCAGTTTTTCTCTAAGCAAAAGACAACTGGAGGACCTACAGTCTTGTGCCACGGTCATTAAGCTGCATGTCATCCTCCTCTCCCCATTCGAGAGTTGTCTGTTGACTCCACTCTTCTCAGCTAGAGAGATGGCTCTGATTTGAGACAATGTCATCAGTGGCACAATTTTCTATTCACATGGACTAATTCTCCAAGATGAGCTTAACAAAGTGGTATCAGAGAAATTACAAATTTCTATAAATAATGCTGAATACTGCAAATGATATGCCTGAAAAATCACTTGATCATTAAACAATAGAAGATGCCTTCTGTAAAATAAATAAACCGTGAAAGGAGAAGGAAAATCTGAAATTTAAGATTAATATGGCCTGAACAGTTCAGGAAGATGTTGGCCAAATGTGAAGATACTCTGTGTGTCATACACCTTTGAAAGATCCTGTCCCCAAAGCAAAGCTTAAGTCATGTCTGACACCTGATTCATACCAACAGGGAGGACAGAGAAATCTCCAACGCTGGCTCAACTAGGCAGCAGACAGCAGGGGTTTTTTATGGTGAAATCTTTTTACCATCATAAATTTTCATGCTCTGTACCTGGATACCATGGTGAATAGCGATAGATTAGATCCATTTGTCATTTCTCCCCGAGTCACTGCATTAAAGGAACGTGACACTTAGCAATTTAGTCATGAAAAAATAAAAACTCTGTGATGTCTTATTAATATTCCTGCACATAGTTGGAGGAAAAAAGTTAACTTGCAGATAGTATAGCTCAATTAAGTGGAAAACACACATCCTAAAGACAACCCAACCCTAATTACATAGCTTTGACCTAAAATGAATCAGGTTTGATCTTAACTGGCTGGGCACTAAAATATATATTCTATTATTTTTTAACTTGCTGTGGTAATTAATGTAAGAAATGTTTCATGCCAAGTTAGCTTTGCCTGTAGTGTCCTCAGATTAAAGGAAAATGGAAATAGCATCTTTGTCAGAGTGGTTGCACAGTGTTCTCATCCCCTGAAGGAAACCCAAGCTCTGCTGACTAAGAAGACTTCAGCTTTTGATCATGAGTTATTGGATATTGACCCATCATTCAGTCAGGGTTGCAGACTGACTGTCCTGAACTGAAAGGGTTGGAATCAGATCACATCCAGGGGGAACAGCTCTCCCAGCAAAATTTCCTTCCCATCTAAATCAAGCCTACAAATAGCAACTCACGTTTGTCAGACATTCATCAAATGTGACATGCTTCATGGAGCCAGGCCACAAAAACACAGGAACCTGTCATAATAACCTCATGCAAGACAGTAGACAATCCTGATGCTGTATGACATGCCGGGTAGCAGATATCGTGCTTCCCGAACAGGTGAATGTAAAACTCGATCTCGTAGAAAGAGAAATTGTCACTCATAAATTGAAAAAAAAAAAGAAGACTATTTGATCCAATTAAAATGTACATTGATTACTGTCAGGCTGTGGAAACACTGACATGCAGGGATTGATCCTGCTTGGGGATGTTGCATAAAGCAGCAAGTCCCAAAACTGGAAGCTATCGGTCTTTCAAACCCACAGGGAGTAGCTGCTAAACCTAGGCAAAAAAGTTCTCCAAAGTTAGATATCTCAGCCTATCACTTACTTAAAAGCACTACTGGTTTGGGCAATGATAATCACTATTTTGTTATTTTTCAGTAGAGCATGCTACAATTTAGACACTTTGGTACACTATCAGCCTAATTCACTGATCCTCCTGCAGTAAAAAGCAGTCTGCAAGAGCAGTCTGCAAGACTTGGGGCTATATAAGGACCTACTCAGTAAAAACACAGCAGACAAGATATGATGAGCAAGAGTACTCAGTGTCTATCCAAGCCCAGCTTGCTTCAACAGTACAGCAGGACTGCATCAACAGGTAATACAAGGGGAAGGTTTTGAGATGTAGCTGAAATCAACAGTGAAAGAAAAGTAAAATAAGACAGAACATTTCAAAAATAGATGCTTTTAATATAACTGCCTCCTTTTCAAAACTAAGGAATGGCTTTGGCGAAAACTATTTTCCCCCATAATGATTTGTCTCTCCTCAAATTTTCCCTTTTTAAGTGGACATTTTCTCCCTCTATCATTTTTTTATATCCCTTTCTTTCTATCATTTCTTTCATTTTTCCATAGGAGAAAGGAGAAATAAAATTAGGAAAATGAAATTACAGCTGAACACTTTTAATAAAACCTCCATGACAAAAATCGCAAATAAACAAAAAATATTCTGATTTGGAAAGTCAGAAATTTTAATGAAAATAAAATATTTTCTTTCTTTAGTAGATTTACTGGAAAACTCCTATATCCAGTAACAAGATCATTTATTTTTTTGTCCTAAAAGAAAAGAAAGATGGATGGCTTTGGTTGCTTGTTGGCTGTTTTTTAAAGCTTGTTTTCCAATATGCCCATGTGCCAACTTGATGATGTGTTGGGAGGAAAGGCCAAATAAGGATCTAAGTATAGATAAGTCCATAGTACATGTATTGCTGAGGTGAAAATACAATAGATGAGAGCTCCCAGTGAGTGGTTCAGGTGCCCAGTTGAGTCTGGTAGTGTCACATATGTGGATGTTTCAGTGCCAAAGACAGTATAAAATGATATCTACATTTAGGTACCTGAATGGCCCTGTTGGACACTACTCAGACTGTATCCCCTTAGGTAAAATTACATCGATTTTCCTTGTATCAGTTCATTCACCTTCAAAAAAAGAATACTAATATCTCTTGTGCATCACTTGGAAAATTCTATTTAATCCATTGACAAAATTATAGACACAAAATATTAAAATACATTGACCTATCTATCTAATGTATTGATATATTTTAGATCAGTAGATGAAGTGATGCTATATACCAGGAAAATATTCCAATTGACTGGCCAGAAGGAAAGTAAAACTCAGCCTTCCCCTGGAAGAAATCATGACTGCTCAACTGTGTCTTATGTCCTTTAGCACAATAGATAACTGCTATAGTAGGTAATAGTTTATAGTTGATTTTTCAGGTAAAACAATAGATGTCAGTAGTTTGCTGATGGAAATTTTTGCCCTTTTGATGGTCAAGTTCTAAATTACTGTGACAGACATTTCATTGACAACCTATGACAGTACTATATGGTTAGAGATGGGTAACAGTGTCCATCCAGTTTATGTACACCTAGCAGTCTGTGAGATAGAACTTACAAACCTCCCAAAACTGCAAGTCACCTTGGAAAAAACTCCACATAGAACTTCATACAGGCACATCCTTCTTCTTAACACAAGACATAAGAGATCTTCTATACTGTGACAAAAAATGAGCAAAAAACCCCCTGGATTATTGACAATTTGCAGCTGGAATGAGGTACCTTATGATTAAAGCCCTGTGAGGAGGATGCTGTAAACAAAACATTATTTTGTACTGCAAATAAATGGGACTGCTAAGTACTGTGTAAATCCCCCCCAGGTACCAATGGTCCGTAGCTCTGACAAAAATGCATTTGCAGAGCACTTAATGTCAAGAAATCCCATCTCTTGGTGCCAAAGGGTTAAGAGTCTCTCCAAATCAGAGGATAAACTCATTAAAATGGGCCTTTACTGGAGGAAGAAGAAGCCCCAAGACTCCTTCCCCATTTCTTTGCCGGGTTAGCAGGAGGAACCAAAGAGGTTGGGTTGAGTGATGATACAGGTTTGAGTGCACATAAAACAATACTAAGCTCCAGAAGGAGTGAGGATTCCAAAGTAAATAGAATACTGAAAGTCAGCAGAGGCAAAAGTTAACTTAATATAAAATACTTGACCCTCAGGTAAGGCCTTAAGATGCTGTTTTGGCAGCCAGAACTGATAGTAGACTTGCTGAAAGGGTAGTGGCTTCAGAAAGAAGACAAATACAATCCTAATTCCTTTTTCTTGCCACACACTGGAGATGAGTGAAACCCAAGGGGGAAATTCTTATTACAGCAAATAGGTGTGAGTCCAGAGGAAAACTTAAGTCAACTTGACAATTTACAAATTTCCTTTCAAGCATGAAAGGTAGATGAAAACAGAAGGTTATTTTTAAATCCAAACCACAGTATTTTGTATCTGTTAATATCATTGCCAAAGAATAAGGGACACAGGAAAAGAGTTCATAATGAACCCAAGCTTCATCTCACTGGAACGAAGCCAGGACAAAATAACTTTTGTCAGACAAGCAATATTAGAAAATCTAATACAAGGAAGAGACATTTTTCCTTCTTCCCATCAGGGGCAGTGAGACCTGGTGGTTTATCTGGCTTTCTGGGTGAAGATGCAAAAGAAGATAAAATCTGCTTATGCCTGACTTTTCTGGGGTAAGGAATATACAGTACAATGTTCCTCAGAAAAAAGATATTCCTTTGCTGTTTGCTTCATGTTCCTCCTGATTTATTCCCCTGCAGACAAATGACGATTAGGTATAATCAAATTTTGCCATCAGCATACCTGTGCTATTCCACAAATGAAAGGCCTTGAGCTTTGTGAAAAATACCCATACTGTTAGGTGGGCATCTGCTTAACTCTTATGGACCCTTAACATGTGTTTTGAAATGCTCAGGCATACCAGGACCTAGCAGTATTAAATCTTGCTTTTGTAAGTGGAAAAATTGCAATCCGTGCTGTGTTACAGTGAAGTGATTGTACAGATCAGATTATATCCTACCCACTACATAGAGCCACATACTCTCTGATCCTGAATCTTGGGCTCAAGTGCTCCTATCTCCCCTCTGACATCCAGCAAGCTGCACTTCCACTGTTCATTTTGGGGGTGGAAATACCCCCCTTTCCAAATGCATTGCGGTTTGGGTTTACATCAACACAAGCATGATAGCATCAGTGAGGATTATACCTGGGGCCAAAATAGCTAGTTTGGGGATGAAATGCAAACTACTGAAATCACATCCTTTCTTGATGTTCCAACAAGCGGTTGCTTGACTTTTTTTCCCTCATTGTAGAGCCAGATGCCTCTTCCTGTTGAGTGAGGAAATCAAAGCAGACCACTCTGCATGAGCTCTAGGAACATATGGCTGCCATGAAAGCATGCTCTACAATGAGAAAAGATCTGATGCTGAGGAGCAGAGAAATGCTGGAGGAAAAGAAACTTCATCTCAGGGACTGGAAGAAGTTTTGCCCTTCCTTTGTAGACCATAGAGGAGGTTTCCAATTGGTTTGGAAATCTGCTTTGTTGCTTCTTGCAGAGGTCACCCAGGTGGAGAAACATGTCCATTCCTAGGGGCAGTCTGTGAACTTAAGGCTGAAGCTGTGGAGAGTTTTGCAGAGATAATTGCCTGGAGGAGCAAATATCAATTAAAATTCTGAAATGGAAAACATCACAGAGGCTCATAAACAGACAGCATTTAAATGTCTCTGTCAGCAGATACGCTGGATTATAATTTGCTACCTCAGATAGCAAAAGGATGACCAGCCAATAAATACAACAAAAATATCATGCCCAACCACAACAAAATGCTACTGGAAATTTCGACACCAAGAGAGGATTCCATCTGGTGGTATATTTTTAAGATTTTTCCTCAATATGACTTATAGTTGACTTATAGCTGAATACGATATATATGTACCTTAGCTAGCATGATGGGGTATAGTGTTATATAGATAAAGTTAATTACATAATTGCTGCCATGAATTGTGCTGTAATGCTATTAATATACAGAAAGTGTTTGCAGGATTGGGGCCTAAACTGCTACCTCATGCAAACTTTCCCCAAATCCCAAATTATTCTTTTTGAAATACTGCTCTTCTTTGACAGTACCTAATTAGAGAATTGCTTGGTGGAGAGATCTATATGACTATCTATATGAGTATATAAATATTCATATAAATAAACATATAAATATCTACAGATGAATATATAAATATCTTTACATAGAGAGATTTGAATAAACATTAAAATACATCTTGGTTCCAGCAATATCAACAAAATCATAACTAGGATGCAGAACAAAATTCCAGTTGGTTTGGTTTTTAAGATTTATCAGCACAGATTCGTCCGCTCTAATTTTATATATTTAGTTAATAGCTGTAAGTTAGGACTTGGTCACCCTTGAATTTCTCTATAGTTGAGAGAGAGAAAGAGAGGAAGATACTCTTTGAGAAGGTGACTCTGACCTTTTTTGGGTTGAATCACCCTCTGGAGGTGCCTATTTTATCCCCTGCCTAAGCAGCCAATGCAGGATTACTTCTTATTTAGCACTCTGGCTAAAAAGCTAGAAGTTGAATTTGGCCCCTAGTTCCAAATTCCTTGATCACTCAAATAAAACAATGCCTCTCCTTATCTGGTGCAGATCAGTAGAAAGGTGTTTGAAGACAGTGAATTTAGTCTGATTTGCACAGTGGTTGACCTCATCTTGAGACAGGCATATAAGGCTGCTGACATCAATTCTAGAGGTGTCAGCCTACCATGACTAGCCTCAGACGTTAATGTTATAACTTTTTGACACCTGAAGTTACATAGAATCATAGAATACTTCGGGTTGGAAGGGACCTTTAAAGGTCATCTAGTCCAACCCCCCTGCAATGAGCAGGGACATCTTCAACTAGATCAGGTTGCTCAGAGAGCCCCGTCCAATCTGACCTTGAATGTTTCCAGGGGTGGGGCATCTACCACCTCTCTGGGCAACCTGTTCCAGTGTTTCATCACCCTCATTGTAAAAAATGTCTTCCTTATATTTAGCCTGAATCTACCCTCTTTTAGTTTAAAACCATTACCCCTTGTCCTATCGCAGCAGGCCCTACTAAAAAGTCTGTCCCCATCTTTCTTATAAGCCCCCTTCAAGTATTGAAAGGCTGCAATAAAGTCTCCCCAGAGCCTTCTCTTCTCCAGGCTGAACAACCCCAACTCTCTCAGCCTGTCCTCATAGGAGAGGTGCTCCAGCCCTCTGATCATTTCTGTGGCCCTCCTCTGGACCTGCTCAACAGGTCCATGTCTTTCCTGAACTGAGGACTCCAGAGCTGGATGCAGTACCCCCGGTGGGGAGATTGCATCATAGAATCATAGAATCGTTTAGGTTGGAAAAGACCTTTAAGATCATCAAGTCCAACTGTTAACCTAGCACTGCCAAGTCCACCACTAAACCATGTCCCTAAGCACCACATCTACACATCTTTTAAATACCTCCAGGGATGGCCACTCAACCACTTCCCTGGGCAGCCTGTTCCAATACTTGATAACCGTTTTGGTGAAGACATTTTTCCTAATATCCAGTCTAAACCTCCCCTGGTGCAACTTGAGGCCATTTCCTCTTGTCCTATGGCTTGTTACTTGGGAAAAGAGACCGACACCCACCTCGCTACAACCTCCTTTCAGGTAGTTGTAGAGAGCAGTAAGGTCTCCCCTCAGCCTCCTTTTCTCCAGGCTAAGCAACCCCAGTTCCCTCAGCCACCCCTCATAAGACTTGTGCTCTAGACCCTTCACCAGCTTCGTTGCCCTTCTCTGCACACGCTCCAGCACCTCAATGTCTCTCTTGTAGTGGGGGGCCCAAAACTAAACACAGTATTCAAGGTGCAGCCTCACCAGTGCCAAGTACAGGGGCACGATCACTTCCCTAGTCAACCTGGCCACACTATTTCTGATACAAGCCAGGATGCCATTGGCCTTCTTGGCCACCTGGGCACACTGCTGGCTCATATTCAGGTGGCTGTCAACCAACACCCCCAGGTCCTTTTCTGCCTGGCAGCTTTCCAGCCACTCTTCCCCAAGCCTGTAGCATTGCATGGGGTGGTTGTGACCCAAGTGCAGGACCCGACACTTAGCCTTGTTGAACCTCTGTCCTGGTTTTGGCTGGGACAGAGTTAATTTTCTTCCTAGTAGCTGGTATAGTGCTGTGCTTTGGATTTTAGTATGAGAATAATATTGATAACACGCTGATGTTTTGGCTGTCGCTAAGCGGTGTTTACATTGGTCAAGGACTTTTTTTTTCCTCCTTCAGCTCCCCATGCTCTGCCAGGTGCCCAAGAAATGGGAGGGGGAACAGCCAGGATAGCTGATCCAAACTGACCAAAGGGCTATTCCATACCATATGATGTCATGCCCAGTATATAAACAGGGGGAGTTGGCTTGGGGGTAGCGATCACTGCTTGGGGATGGGCTGGGTGTAGGGCGGCAGGTGGTGAGCGGTTGTATGACTTATTATTTATTTATTTATTTATTTATTTTCCCCCCTTTTTTCCCTCCCTTGTGTTTTGTTCCTCTCTCTCTCTCTCATTGTTTTCCTTCTCATTAAAATTCATTATTATTATTACTATTATTTTGTTCCAATTATTAAACTGTTCTTATCTCAACCCACGAGTTTTCTTACTTTTGCTCTTCCGATTCTCTCCCCCACCCCACCGGGGGAGGGGAAGTGAGCGAGCGGCTGCGTGGTGCTTAGCTGCTGGCTGGGGCTAAACCATGACAGTCCTTTTTGGCGCCCAACGTGGGGCACGAAGGGTTTGAGATAATAACACATTAACCAGAGCGTATTAAGGAATTTAGGTCTGTTAGTAGTTGCGGGATGAGATATTGATCCATTTGTTCCTAGCATCAGTTTACCTGATCTGCACCATGCTCATTTTTTTGCTGTCCATGTTAAAGATCGGCGTTGGTTTTTGCAGTTTGCTGTGCTCTGCTATGATTGATGATGTTTTGCCTGTGATATTTGTTATTAAAACAGTGACCTTGTGTTTATTTTGGTATCTAAGTGCTGTACTGAAACCGTTATTGTATGTCGGGTATCATCTTATGGAGACAATTCGCAATTACACTTCTTCCTCTGAGAGGTTTTTTTATGGAGGAAATGCAGAATTGTACCTTCACTACTTTCTTCTACAATGCTTCCTCCTTCATTACAATAACTTCTCAGTATTTTGAACATCCTTGGGTAGTTAAGACACATCTATTGGTATTGCTTGGGAATATTGTTTTGGTTTTGTCTAAGGTTAGTAAGCAATTTAAGAATATCATCCAGAGATCTGCCCCAAGGCTGGATAGTTATGAGTGGCAGGGTGTGTGGGATAGCATGGGCAAATGCCTAAGTTATTGGGCACCTCCAGTGTTTTGGAACTTCACCCCTGAACAAGTGCAGAATCCTGAAAAATTAGTAGAATATTTGGAAAAAGTATGCTGTGACCCTGGCAGTTCTAGGGAGACACAAATCACTGCAATGTGCTGGGGTCTGGCCCATGCCTACCGAGCCCTGTTCAACACTATTCAGAACCCTCAAGGATCTGGTGACAAAACGACAGGCACTGCAGCTACTGCAGCCCCCCTGCGACAGGCACTGCGGCTGTTCAGATTACCCCTGCGACAGGCACTGCGGCTGCAGCTGCTCCAGACAACTCTGTTACAATCACTGCGGTTCAGACAGAGAACCAACCCGTGTCAGTATCAGTCGCCCCTATACATAAAAAGAAATCCTGGAAGTGAAAGTCAGCTCGTTTAGAAAGGGAAGATGAAGGAGCAGGGCCATCACAGGGAGAGGAAGAAGAAGAGGAAGAACTCGTAAATGAGACAGAAACCACCCGATCCCTATCCCTGAGTGAGCTGCGAGATATGCGAAAAGATTTCAGCCGTGGTCCAGGGGAGCACATTGTCACCTGGCTGCTCCGATGCTGGGATAGTGGGGCCAGTAGCCTGGAATTAGAGGGTAAGGAAGCCAAGCAGCTGGGATCCCTTTCTAGGGAAGGGGGCATTGACAAAGCGATTGGAAAAGGGGAACCAGCCCGCAGCCTCTGGAGCCGACTCCTGTCAGCTATAAAAGACAGATATCCCTTCAAGGAAGATGTTGTATATCGCCCCGGGAAATGGACCACCATGGAGAGAGGTATCCAGTACCTGAGGGAATTAGCTGTGCTGGAAGTGATTTATGGTGACCTGGACGACGCGCGGTCACCCACAGATCCAGACGAGGTCCAGTGCACAAGACCTATGTGGCGGAAGTTGGTACAAAACACACCACCGTCGTGTGCCAACTCACTGGCAATACTGACCTGGAAAGATGGAGACGGTCCAACAGTGAATGAAGCTGCTAGTAACCTCCAAGAATACGAAGAAAGTATCTCTTCCTCCTTTGTCTCAGCTGTGGAAAAACTGTCCCGGGACTTCCAACGGTTCGAAGAGGATATGTCCTACTCCCCACCTATACGGACCAGTGTCTCAGCTATTAGGAGTCAGAATTCTCCTGCTCAAGAGAGAGGATATAGAGGGTACACACCACGGGGCACCCTATGGTTTTACTTGCGTGACCACGGAGAGGACATGAGGAAGTGGGATGGAAAACCTACCTCGACCCTAAAGGCACGGTACGTGAGTTGCAAGGAAAAACAATCACCAAAGGGGGTTCTTCCAGAAAAATTGCTGCTCCGGTTTCCAGTGGACAGTTCCCCAGACAGAGTAAAAGGGCTGATCTTACTCTTGATTATAATGAAGAAATTCCTGTCTCTTATACACAAGAAATGGGTAATGAATATTATGACCAGGACTAGGGGGGCCCTGGCTCCAGCCAGGTGGAGGAAAGGGACAAGCGGGTTTACTGGACTGTGTGGATTCGATGGCCTGGCACATCAGACCCACAGGAGTATAAGGCTCTTGTAGACACCGGTGCACAGTGTACCCTGATGCCATCAAGATATATAGGAGCAGAACCCATCTGCATTTGTGGAGTGACAGGGGGATCCCAACAGCTGACTGTATTGGAGGCCGAAGTGAGCCTAACTGGGAATGAGTGGCAAAAGCACCCCATTGGGACTGGCCCAGAGGCTCCGTGCATCCTTGGCATAGACTACCTCAGGAGAGGGTATTTCAAGGACCCAAAAGGGTACCGGTGGGCTTTTGGTATAGCTGCCTTGGAGACGGAGGAAATTAAAGAGCTGTCTGCCTTGCCCGGTCTCTTGGAGGACCCTTCTGTTGTGGGGTTGCTGAGGGCTGAAGAACAACAGGTGCCAATTGCTACCACAACGGTGCACCGGAGGCAATATCGCACCAACCGAGACTCCCTGATTCCCATCCATGAGCTGATTCGTCGACTGGAGAGCCAAGGAGTTATCAGTAAGACTCGTTCACCTTTTAACAGTCCTATATGGCCAGTGCAAAAGTCTAATGGAGAGCGGAGACTAACAGTAGACTATCGTGGCCTGAATGAAGTCACGCCACCCCTGAGTGCTGCCATGCCGGACGTGCTGGAACTGCAATACAAACTGGAGTCAAAAGCAGCCAAATGGTATGCTACAAATGATATCGCTAATGCGTTTTTCTCAATCCCTTTGGCAGCAGAGTGCAGGCTACAGTTTGCTTTCACTTGGAGGGGCGTTCAGTACACCTGGAATCGACTGCCCCAGGGGTGGAAACACAGCCCTACCATTTGCCATGGACTGATCCAGACTGCACTGGAACAGGGTGAAGCTCCAGAACATCTGCAGTATATTGGTGACATTATCGTGTGGGGCAATACAGCAGAGGAAGTTTTTGAGAAAGGGACGAAAATAGTCCAGATCCTCCTGAAAGCCGGTTTTGCCATAAAACAAAGAAAGGTCAAGGGACCTGCACAGGAGATCCAGTTTTTAGGAATAAAATGGCAAGATGGACGTCGTCAGATCCCAATGGATGTGATTAACAAAATAACAGTCATGTCTCCACCAACTAGCAAAAAGGAAACACAAGCTTTCTTAGGCCTTGTGGGGTTTTGGAGAATGCATATTCCAAATTACAGTCTGATTGTAAGCCCTCTCTATAAAGTGACCTGGAAGAAGAACCATTTCCAATGGGGCCCTGAGCAACGACAAGCCTTTGAACAAGTTTAAAGGGAGATAGTTCATGCAGTAGCCCTTGGGCCAGTCCGGGCAGGGCAAGACGTAACGAATGTGCTCTACACCGCATCCGGGGAGAATGGCCCTACCTGGAGCCTCTGGCAGAAAGCTCCAGGGGAGACTTGAGGTAGACCCCTAGGGTTTTGGAGTTGGGGATACAGAGGATCCGAGGCCCGCTATACTCCAACTGGAAACTGGATGTTTTGGCTGTCGCTAAGCGGTGTTTACATTGGTCAAGGACTTTTTTTTCCTCCTTCAGCTCCCCATGCTCTGCCAGGTGCCCAAGAAATGGGAGGGGGAACAGCCAGGATAGCTGATCCAAACTGACCAAAGGGCTATTCCATACCATATGATGTCATGCCCAGTATATAAACTGGGGGAGTTGGCCGGGGGGTAGCGATCACTGCTGGGGGACTGGCTGGGCGTCGGTCGGCGGGTGGTGAGCGGTTGTATCATTTTTTTTTATTATTATCAGTTTTTTTCTCCTTTTTTTCCCTCCCTTGGGTTTTGTTCCTTTCTCTCTCTCTCTCGTTTTCCTTCTCATTATAATTCATTATTATTATTACTATTATTTTGTTCCAATTATTAAACTGTTCTTATCTCAACCCACGAGTTTTCTTACTTTTGCTCTTCCGATTCTCTCCCCCATCCCACCGGGGGGGAAGTGAGCGAGCGGCTGCATGTTGCTTAGCTGCCAGCTGGGGCTAAACCACGACAACCTCATACAATTGGCCCCAGCCCATTGATCCAGCCTGTCCAGGTCCCTCTGTAGACCCTTCCTACCCTCAAGCAGATCAATGCTCCCGCCCAATTTGGTGTCATCTGCAAACTTCCTGAGGGTGCACTCGATCCCCTTGTCCAGATCATTGATAAACATATTAAACATAACTGGCCCCAATACTGAGCCCAGAGGAGCACCACTTGTGACTGGCGACAGATACTCCTCTCCCTTCTCTTTTCATTATATGCATGTTTCCACTCATCTGGGTGAATTTCAGATTTCCTTGCAAAATCATCTCTTAAAATTCAAGCACAGCTAGGATGAAACACAGCAGTTTTTTATCAATTGCTAACAACACTGTACAGTTCAGGACAGAAAATTATTTAAGTCTGAGCTAGACACCTACACTCCATCATAGATAATAGAAAGAGGTAAACATCTTCAGAGGGCAATTAATCTGCAGGCTCAGTCTTGCTTTTGGTAAAGTGAAAGTCATTTTGGGGTGGATATGAAATGTAGGACTGTCTTGCAAAAGTGATAAATATAAGGAGAGGAGTTATGAGTCAAGTAGAGTGAAGATAACACTACAGCTGCTAAACATCTGAGCTAGGAGTGTACAGCCTGGAATTCATCTCATCCAACTTCATCCACTTAAAAGATCATCATGAGGTCCAAGTTAATTATCTAGGCTCCTTTCTAGTTGATGGAGAGAGATGGAAAGACCTGAGGGTCTATGTACCTGGTATCCACTATTGGCAGGCACGGCCTGTGCCAGTGTGTGCCATCAACTTCAGTGAAAACCTTGATAACTAATTACTAGATGCCTTACTTTCAGTCAACTTAAGTGAGGTGAGGTGAATTCCATACCAGATATTTCCTATGGAGTCATATTTGCTTAATTTAAGTCGGGAACTGGCCACAGTCCTTCAGAAATTCTTCTACTTTATAGGCTCAGGGAATGTAAGGCCTGGAAAAAGAGTATTAGCTCACCTAGTCTAACCACTTGGATATCATCAGCTATTTACTGCCACACAGTTATAACTGTACTAAACCCAGGCACTTGGTTTTGCTTAAACATAATCTGTATTTGGCTACATTTACTTTTCAGTCTTGAACTGAAGACATCAAAAGCAAGAGAATTCCCCTCATCTCTGTATTTTGTTCTGAGAGTTAATTCCCTTCTCCACTATAAATGTGCACCTTTTTCTCCATTTGAATTTGCCTGGCTTCCAGCCACTGACTCTTGTTAAGACTTTATCTTCAAGATTCAAAATCCTTTTACAACCCAGCATATTTCCCTTAGGAGGCAACTTGCACATGGTCACAAAGGAAATATATATCAGAGCAAGGAACCAAACCTTAGACTCCAAAAATTCAGGATAATGCCCAGATCATCAGCTCATCCGCACTGTTGACAGCACTTTGGATAATGGGGATGGATAATGTTTATTAATGCAGCATGCAGAAAGGGTTTTACAGGTGAGACTGTGAGAAAGGACAGTGTTACCTCTGCCTCTTCCAGTCATGCACAGACCACTGTGTTGCAGCTGGGGGACAACAGAAGAGACCTGGTTTTAAAGGACAGAAATTGCTGAGGAATTCAGCTCTGTATGGCTCTGGCCTCTCATGAGGCAGACTGTTTCCTACATATCTGCTTCAACCTGTTGCTAATGTAATAGCAAATGTCTGCCTTGATTGTCCTCTGACTTTCATGGACCAGATGATGCTATCTGCAACATTGGAAGAACCAGTGCCCATGAACCCGGCATCCCTCCTCCTCCTCCAGCTTCCGTTCCTGGCACCCTGAGGTTATTGTGGCAAAGACCCATGAAAGGGCATGCAACTTTTATGGAAAGTGGCAAATTCTGTATATGAGGAAGCACCTTCCCCCTCCCTGGATCTTCACCTTGCTGTTGTGAACTGAAGCTCTGCTCTCTGTCTGCTGCAGCCCCACACAAAAAGAAAATTGTTTCTCATAAATTACTTCAGAAATGCACATTGTAAAATGTTAATTTGTAACTGTAACTGTATTTGTAACTGTTAATTGTAAAATAAACAGTTTAAATTCATTTCATTGAGCACAACATCAGAAAGAAAATGAGCCAACTGCAGTAGATTATTTTTGTTGGATAGGTTTCAATCATCTTTACTGATGCCCTTCATTCTTCTCCTGACTACCATCACTAAAAACCCCCATAGCAAATTTCATCTGAGTATCTAAAAATAGAGATATTTATAACTTGGCTGGTTTTGTCTCACATCTCTCCTCCCCCTTTCCTCCTTGCATTTCTGGTCAGACTTATTTCAGACCCTGGTTAAATATGTGAAGCACCCATGCAAGGACTATGTACGGGCGGGAATCTGGGGGCTTCACCACCTTCTTTTCTATCTGTACTGTAGCTGGCCAAAGGAGTAGCCTCAGTCCATTCCCAGTTGCTCTGCCAGGGGTTGTCATCCCATGAGACTTGCTCTCTCAGCTGCTTATGTGAACACTGCCTATCATCATTCAGATTCAGCCAGGTTAGCAAAGACTTCCTAATTAGACCAGTTAAGCTAACCCAGTTCATTTTTGCTAAAGAGAGAGAGGAGCAGACAACACAAATAGTCCATCTGGGAGGCCAGCAAGAGCAGGAGTGAATAGATGGGGTTGAACAGGGAACAGCAACTTCTTCAGCTAGTTGCACTACAGCCACAGAGATGTGTGATCAAGGTCTTAGTGCAAATCCTCATTTGGAATAAAAGTGGCATAGCTCTATTGACTTCCCACTGACAAGGAGCCAGCTGATAAGGTGGATGCAAAAATAGCAAGTTTCACAAGTCTCAGAGACGGGTGAATGTCACCCTTATGAGTTTCTCTTTGATCTTTTGGTTGACATCCCAAAAATTAAGCAATTCATACTGAAGTCAGGAGTGTCTACATGTTGAGCCTACACGATCACTTTGTAGGTTGTAAGTCATACCTTAAGGCACAGGATAACTTGAAACTTAGCCCAGGCTTGTTTAAAATTCAGCTCAGGTTCATAAAGCTACAAACCTCAGTGGACCCTGTGAACTTGGCTCAGTTTTAGGGTTTGAACAGTCCAGGTCTAAACACATTTGAAATACTTTTTTTTTTTTTTCAAAAGGAGCCTGGGCAACAACTGAAAGTCTTGGGAAAAGTTCCTCTGCATAGGAAAATAGCTAATGCATCAAGTCATGGTTTCTTAATGGCATTCAATTAACACATCACCGTTGTTAGTTGATTAAAAATTAACTGTGAATACACATTTAACATTTAGTACTTACAAATGTTCCTTGATTTATTAAAATTGTCAGGAGTTAAGGAGTCTTGGGATAAGCAAGGAATATTTTCTTTGCCTATTTTGGTAACTGTAATGAAGCAAGCATCTTTTAATAGATAATTCAGACTTGCTAAAAACTTTTCTGTAAAGCACATTATAAATCATTCTTCACGTATTAAATACTCACTTTGCTCAATTCATGTTGTTTGCAAAAGCGTGTATTGGCTAGCAGCAGTTGCACTAGAAGAAACCCCCTTTTTCAGGAGTGCAAAAGAAGGGAGTGTTGTTTGGAAGATTCCTTCAGGAGTGCAGCTGAGTTTCCACTCGTATCTGTGTTTGCTAATGGGGAATCTTCTCCACGCTGACTTTTTGGGTTGCAGTATGCCAACAAATGCCACCGTGGGCCTTTTGCTGCATGACATCCTGGTGCCACTGCTACATCAACAGGGCAAGAGGTGACACCCTCAGCCTGTGGTTGAGAGCAAGCAGGAGGAAAGCCATGCTCAGGAGAACCACAGCCACATGCTGGACAGTGATGTGCATCCTCCGCACGGAGGGTTTTCAAGAGACTGGCAATCCCGCCCAACCTCTGATGTTACTTACAGGACCACCTCTGGCAGACCCATCGATGCAGTCAACCTGTATTCCCTATCATTTGACACCGTAGTTCCTCCTCTTATGTGTGATCTTCCTGAATTTGGACATGTCAGTACTGATGCTGTATACAGGGCTGACTCTGACTGCAAGTGCAGTTACTGCAATCACATGTTCAAATAGACATTTAAGACTCTGAAGAAATATTTGTACTCTCAGATGTGGTTAATGTGTTTATTGAACCAGGGCCAGGCAATGACAGGCATGAGGACACTGCGGAAATAGAAACAGTCCAACAAAGAAGTAGCAATAGCAGTGCGAAGTGCTCAACATTTCAGCTAAAGAAGTCAGGGGAAAGAGGGCTTTCCTCCTACCTGAGCACTGACATTTCAGATCTGCCTGCTTTAGTCCATGATTGTGCCTCTCTGATTAAGTGTGTGACATATGGATGCAGATCACGAAAACAAGACCCCTACAATGTGAGCATTTGGTCACCCTGCTCGTGAGATGCTGACAAAAATCTTTTAAACACAGAAGCTGGTTTCCAGCACTATAATTTTCTGCCTTTGCCCTCCCACACTGCTCTACCCTCAGTATAACACAAATACAAATGAGGAAAAAAAAAGAAAAAAAAGAAGGAAAAAAAAAAGCTTGGGAGCACTTTATATCATGTCTTTTATATCTCTTTATATCTCTCTGACTTGCTCCTAGGGAATGCAGCAGTGTTTTTCCCTAGTTCTGCACCTAATGAAACTCTTGTCGTGATGCAGGGATTAATCTGATTATTTATTATTTGCATTAGTATGATATCATCTGCCCTTCCCTCCCCTCTCCTCTCTTCTTCCCTGCATGATTAGGAATCTATTGTGTTGAGCAAGACGGGTACTGTGTTAAGAAAAGATTGTTATCCCTGTTTCAAGGAAGGGAAGTGAGGTGGGGAGAATTTAATGATTTAGATGGAGTTCAATGAATCACAGTCAAAAACATCCTATCCATTTCTGTGGGTCCAGATCAGCCTCTAAGCATAAGCCTGCTCTACACAAGACATCACTGAGATATTTAAATTGGCTCCAAAATAGCTGAGTGTCTGCACTGCAGCATCGCCGCCTGAAGAGATGCTAGTTCTGGCTGCAGGAGCAGACTGGCCATCCCAGCTTGGTGCTGGTAAACTGAGCCTCCTCATTCAGAGCTGGCTCAATGTACAGCGCTCCAGAGTGTATCGACCAAATATGACCACAAATGCCCAGGATAACCTTCCTCAACTCACCAGGAAGTAGTAAAATGAGAAAGTAATGCTTCCATTCATAAACCCTACTTTACCACTGTCCAGTCTTAAAGTACATCTGCCATGCTGATAAAACAGGGTTCAGGATGAATCCCAATGCAAGGTATAGCTTTCGATTTTGTCTCTTCTCAAGTCTTCTGCCCTGTTTTGTGTGTCTTTGTTCATTTCTAAAAACCCAGTTTGTCCAGTAATTATGTGACTAACCATTCCCTAGAAAAAGGATAAGCATTGCTTTATGATACCAACAGTATAATGCCTAAATGCTCTGGCAGAAATGTTTTTAGTGCTCATTTTTAAAATGAAGAACATTCTATCTAGAAGTTCTCAGAGAAGCTTTTAAAGACATCTAGATACTTAAAGATACTAATAAGTGGTAACTGAAGTTAAGAAAAGATGCTTATCTCTTGTTGAAGTTATGGGAATGAAATACACAAAAACTTTTGAAAATCTTCCTTCGCATCTGCTGATCTTTCATCTAAGCATCCTTGAAAATCTGAATCTTGTGTGCACTTAAAAATGAGATCCCATTGTGCATGTCTGACACTCTTAACTGTTGAAGTATTTTGCTAGCATTACTTACAGCCTATGATGCCTCAAGAGAAAGCTAGCACTAATATCCCCTTTTGCCAAGTGGGGATGCTGACTTTCACATGGTTAAAAGTCCATGAGCTGATGACCAGACTCCCAGAGCCTCTCCAGATACACCCTACTCTATTTACTAGACTGGTCTCGTCTCACCATCTTCCCACATGAACCACATCTTTGCTGTTACCGGCATTTACTGCTTAAGTCTGAGCCTGACATTCTTCAAGAAAATGAAGGGAAAGGGCTTACTCACCCCAATGCTCTTCATGTAACGAGCATGAGAGAGCTTCTATGCCTTGGAGACAGAGAAGGATCTACCCAGGCAACAAAAAAAAATCTCACAGAAAGCAGGTGTTTTTCAGGTTGTGAGATAAAAGGCTCATCTCCACACACACAGAGGAGCACAGAGCATAACAACGGGGAGGGGGGGACCCAAATAACTTCAGGGGAGAAACGTGCCCCTGCCATGGCCTCTCCCAGGGCTGCCCTGGGAGAGCATCACCCCACCATGGTGAGTCAACGGAGCTGCTCTCTGGAGCACCTCAGGGACAGAGGGGGGTCACTGCCCAGGGACACATTATAGGGTGCAAGGGAAGAGTGTTTTGGGATTGAATGGGACTTATTATGGGATGCTTAGGGGAGGAAAAAAAAAGGTGGGAAAGGGAGGGATCAAAGTGGTTTGGGAGAGCCAAACATGGGAAAACTGAGGGAAAAGGGGATAAAACGGCCAGCTGTGTGTAAATAGGACTGGCCAGTGCTCTTGTCTGGATCCGCTGTGTGTGTGTGTGAGTGAGTTGGGGGGTTGTGTGTGTGATGGTGTGTGCAAGGTGTCTGTACCACTGTACCCCCCTGGAGTGGGGCTGCAGCCTCAGAGCCTCCTATGTCCAGGTGCCAGCAACATGGGGGAGACTGGGATCCACGGGCAGCTACTGGGCAGACTGAGTGTTTGAGCCCAGCTACTGGAGGATCCGTATTTTATACATATGTGTATATTTTGCGCTGACAGACTTTCACCCTGATCAGCCAAAGAGGGGACACGATGAGGCTGTTGGTGCTGATTGTGTTTGTGTGAGTGCTCTGTGTGTCTGTGATCTGTATGGATCTGAACACATCTATATATAAATATGTATGCTGTATATGTGTGTTTGTGTGTGTGTGTGTGTCTACTGGGAATACATGCTCAGTCTCTCTACTGTTTGGACCTGGGACGTGGATCTGTGGCAGCCTCGGCTCTGTTAAGGAAAGACCAAATTCAGTCTTTCCTTAACAATATTCTCAAGCCACTAAAAAATGCAGGAGTGCTATATGCTAACCTGCAACAAATTCAGTGATCTCAGTATTCAGAGTCAGACTTTGGAGGTTTGGAGAGGCTACTGTATTGTAATGCTCTGTTTGATAAGCTTCACCAGCCAGATCCAAGGAAGGGAACGAGAAAAGGAGGTACCTTTGGACAGGCCTGCCAGGCAGATGGACAGGGGAGCCTTTCTTTTCAGTTGAATGATTCCAAGCACAATTGCATAGAACAGTTTATGGTGCAAAAGGAAATATAATAAGAATCTAATATGGAGGAAATTTTCAGATAACAACTGTCTTCTCTCTCTCTACAGGCTGATATTGTTTGGTGCTTTCATTTTCTTTTACATCCATTCTTACATTCTCTTTACATCCAAGCTGACTGTGATCTCTCTTGATGAAGGCACTGAGACAAATAGCAGTTGGGTGCTTAAATATCTCTGAATATCTCTGCGGACTTAGCTCTGAAGACCCTGAGCACTCAAAATTCAAAATGGGGTTAGATTCCTCCAGCTGCAGAATAATAACTTTTATAGCCCTTTTCCCCAGACAATCTCAAAGTCTAGAGTTTGAGACTATAATGAGAAGTTTAGAGCCATTGAAGTCTCTTATTTCATATTCATCTGAATGAGGACAGCCTGGAACCTGGCATATCTCACTTTTTGGTTAAGTAGCTAGACATGTTTTATCTATAAATGGGGTCTTGACTGAAGTGAGGCCTTGTGCTGAACTTGAAGACATCAGGGATGGTTCAAGTTGTACCTATCAGATTCAGAGGCTTAACTTTATCTAATTCCTGGATCTCACCAGGATTTAGGCAGGAGTTAGCCACCCACCCCACTGTTCAAATTTAAGGGTGCCCAGGGTATGTTTTCAGGGTAAAAGCATGGACACCCAGAGAGTTTATGATTCCCATGGATTAAACAGTTGAAAGGAGGTGTGGTTTAGATGACAATTTGAGACTACATTTGGCACCAAAGTCCTTCTTTGGGACTGCTCCTGAGATGCATTTGTGAGCAACTGAGCAATGAGCTTTGCAGGCAGTGTTTGCAATTAGAAAAGGTTTCATTTCACCTAGTTTTTCCCATTTCACTGGGTAGCACTGAACCTGGAGTCACCTGGAGTCACCTGGGCTCCCTCCAGTGACAGAGGTAAGCAGTAGGGACCCTTCTTCTGTAACCTATGCAGCATGAATTACCTTCTTCATGGTTTTGTCTCTCTCTTTACCCTATAAGAAGGAATCTGGATGTTCAGCTTAGACTAAAATAAGGGAAGGCAGAAAAGATGAATCTTGCTCGACACAATGCTCTTTCTTCCCAAAGCCCTGTCCTAACCGGCACTGAGTTTAAACCAGAGAAAACTTTGGGAACTGACCACTCATTTCAAAATCTTACTGTATAATTGGAAGATGTTCACTAGAGCAATACAGCTTGTTAATTATGAAGCGTTAAACATACAAAGCCAGATTTTGACATCTTGACAATGATGGCAATCTTGTATACAAATAGTCCTGCTGCAATAAATTGGACCATTTGTGCAATGGGATCTACCCAAGGCTATGAGTGACTCAGTGTGAATCCAAATCTGACACCTAATATTTATAACAGGGGACTAGATGACTCAGGGCTTTGTAACAAAATACAGAGTTTTTCAGCCTCCGGCTATCTGCTTTAATCTCACCGCTGTCAACCATGACAAAAAGTCAGCACCACATGACAGCTGTTCAGAGACATCCTAATGAGCAGGTGATGTTGGAGGTCCTGGTGGACATCACCCAGGAAAGCAGCGTTACGCCCGGGCCTCCGCACTGGCAGTTGCAGCAGAGGAGCGGTGGCCTCCAGGTCAGGGTCAGAGCATGTCGGGTGGCATAAAGAAACCACCACCACCACAACTCCTGCAGCATCTGCTCGTCTCCTTTCTCTAGGCACAGCCAAGAAAGGCACGTCTTGGCTCTCCGGGCGCAGTGAGGACAGAGCTCCTCATCAGCATGCACAACCAAAAATAATCCCCCCCTGACAACTTTGGCTTACCAGTGAGGCCTAAACCATGTATTCTTCAGGGAGCGCAGCAAACCCAGAGACCATAATTAAAATATGTTAATCTACACTGGGCACTTAACCATGGATAAACACTTCCATTTGGCACAATTTCCCACAATCTTCTTCTGAGATTTGAGACTGATCTCAGAACCCCGCTCCTTTCTCTTTTGACATTTTTGGTCTTACTTTTGAACCAAAAGGAAATTTAAAAAATAAATAAATAAAAAAGGAAGGAAAAAAAGAGAGAGAGAAAAAAAATTGACACTTGTTTTCTTCACAAGCTTTGTAATTCCAGTTCATTTTTACGGGGGGTGGGGGAATGCTGTAGCTAAGCTATGTGTTCCTTACAGCCAGGGGGAAAAAATGAGGTTGGCTCCCAGTTTTGCTTATGTTGTTAAAAGAGCCTCTGAAGCTGCAGTTCTGGAACAGGTCTCCTCTTTCTTTGAAAGCATGCTGTTTGATAGACTGTCATTTGTCCCCTCCTTTCAGAAGAGCCAGCTGGCAGCTAAGTGCAAAAGCCAGTGACTTGCATGTGTTTTTCTGACATTTAACAAATGGGAACAGCTTGCAAATCTGCATTAACTCACTCTGTCTCACAAATAATCATCGGCTATGCGGTGTAGACTTTCGGAACATTAGCGCAAACACAAAAGGGAGCAGAAGTCTGTGGGAAAACCAAGTTAGCAAATAAAAGATGTTTTACTAAGGGACAGATATAGCTTTTTGGTTCAGATGGAGGGTTCGGATATAGATCCTGAAGGTGGGGGGGGGGTGGAGGTACGAGAAGCGCGTGGTGAAGGGAACTAATCCTCTCCCTCAAACCGTAGGGGAAGCTATCAGATTTGCACCTGAAATTACGGCTTCTTTCATCTACCATTCACAAGTGTTTATCAGTGGAGCATTTTCATTTTGCAGCCACCACCTGAGATAGTCTGAGGAAAATACAGAAAGTGCACCCAATGCCAAGTTGTTTCCTCATCAGTGCTTCTGTGTGGGAGCGTATAGATGTCCCGGAGTTTTTCTCTTTGTAAATTAACATAAGAGTCTGTTACTAGGATAATGAATACTATGGGATGGTTCAGGTAATAAAGGAGCACGGATAAACCAAACACATGATCAGTTCTGAGGCTAAAATACAGCAAGCAAAACATTTACCTTCTAGGCTTAGGTCAGAGATTTGGACTTTTCATTTGAAAAAGAAATGGATACTTAATTCCTTTAGCCTTTCTGAAAACTATAGCCACAGCTTTTAGGGAGTGAAAGAAAAAATCCAGCTGTTATTTCATCTTAACCACTCTTTTTTTCCCCCTTCTGGGGATTGAGAAAGGCACATCCCCAGGTAACAATGTGGACTTTTTCCCCTGCTCAAAAAACCCCCCTTCCTTTGTAGGTTCACACTCTTGTAGGTCATGAGGGGACATGAAGCACACGTAAAATGATGGGAAAGCCTCACATACAGGCCATATCAGTTTGGGGTGATCATCTTCTTTGTAATAGCACCCAGGCCAGGACTTCAGGATTTAGACCAAAACACCTGAAGTTAAGGACTAAATCCTGTGCCTGGGAGTCATCACAGACTTGTGGCACCTGCAGGTGCATCTCTCGAGGCCATGAATAGTGAGTCACAGTAACAGACTTGTCCCCCTCCTAGGACAGAAGAAAACCACCACAACACTGGCACAGCTGAGCAGATGCTGAGGCAGGATATGTGATTTCCAGACAGGACCTGATGGATTTGAGTGCCATTAAAAATCATTTTGCCGAGTGGACAGGTACGTTACTTTGCATTACTGATAGCTGAGAAGGAAACATGCCTTGGCTGCCTCCATGTAGCACACTAACATTTCAGAAAATATCACTCAGTGTGAATGCATTCATATTTCTGAGATAATTTAACCAAGAGAATATAAACTGTATCACTTTGCCCCTGAGTTATCCGGCCCCATGCTAGTTGCAGTTTAAAATATTGACTATATGCAAGTTTTTAACTAGTCTCACTAATGCCAAAAAAGCCCAGGATCAAACCTTGTGCCAGCTTTTCCACTAGGCAGGATTCAGCAGCCCGTAAGACCCCATGAGGACACAGCCCTTCAGGAACATGCCTGGCCCATAGGCAAAGCCTTAGTGTGCTCATGAAATCGTAGACAGCTGGACTCTTCTTCCATTAGGAGCAAAAGCAGCCCCATACTTTCCTGGGTGTGCCTGTGCACTTAAGTGTTTCTTGGTGTGCAAAACCTGTCTCAGAGACAGCAGCAGAGCCATAGGTGCTGGCTGGCTGTATTTCCCCTCACCTGAACATCTGCAGGCATGCTTTTTGTCTTTTGGGGGTTAAAGATTCAGGATTCTAGGCAAATAAGACTTATTTTTTGTACTCAGCTCTATTCCCCCCACCCTTCCCCCCCAAATATTTAGTCTACTAGTAAAAATCATCTGGTCATTCAAATCAGCTACAGGAAGTTCAAGACCATGGATGATAAATTATATGCACCATCTCTAATTACTCTGTCATCTGTTTTCCCGTTAGTATTGGGCAATTTCAGTGAAGCCTTAAGTAGGGAACTCAAGTCACACTTCCTTATCACATGTGCACTCTAGTGTGTTTGCCTCTCTGAAATATAAGAGCTGCCATTTTTCCTGTAGCATCAACATCCCTCTACCTCCTTCTCTCTCTTTCCCTCTCTCTCACAGCACTTGACAAGTTTCTCCCTGACAAAATGTAAAAAATAAATAGAACAATAATACCTTGTAGGCATGACGTAAGTGTTGCTTGGATTGTATTTTTGTATGGATATTTATATATTTAATTAAATACAGTCCTGGCAGCTTTGTAATTGCTTAAGAGTATTCTAACAAAAGCCTAACTGCTGAAGTGGGCAGAATTTCATGTTCCTTCATTTTTCTTGCTCTCCTTTAGCATATTCTGTGCAGTGCAGCAATGACTGTATGATTTACTATTGTCCTGGAACAATCTCTGCAAAACCTTACCTTTGATTCCCCTCCCCACCTCTGACTGTTCATATGCAGAGATACACATTTTGTACCTGGAGTGGTCCCCAGGGAAGATCATGGATCAAATTAATCCCTTGTATATCTTCCTTGAAGTCAGTGAAGTTTCACCATCACAGATGAGTTTGGCCCCTTCAAGCAAAGCTCTGCAGTGGTTACAAGAGGTATATGAAACAACCCAAAAGGTATTCCCATCCAGACTGTGAAGCAGCAGATCAGACAGACAGATGGAGCAACAGACAGACAGGAACAGATAGGATTTTCTCTGAGAAGAAGAAATGGTAAATACTTTCATGGCTAAGCTAGGAGCGATGCAGTTCTGGAAAAAAATTTGGAAAGGAATTTCAGGGACTTGGAGGCAATTTGCAACTAATGAAATAGAAGTTACAAACTGGAAGAAAGAGCAAAGTGTTTTCAAGCATGCTTACATCAGGTCCTACGCCTTAATCTCCTTGATGTTATAGGACACATCTGGCCAATAGATACAACCGGTGTGTGACTTCCGAAGATGCTGTAGTGCATCTTTATAGAACACCACAGAACAAAATAAAAACTGCCCAGAAGTTTACTTCTGAACAACCTTGATTCTAGAAAATAAGTAGCTCCCAGCCAGCAGCTAGTCAAACTCAGGAACTGCAGGGTAAAACTCACATTCAAAGGTTTCGCACATGGATTCATTACCAAAGCCAAGTCCTTTGGTGCAAAGCCATTATGCAAGAGCAAATCTCAGCGATGAGATCAATGCTACAGCTATTCCTGAAACTTTGTTTATGTGAAAAAAGTTCCTGCTCACAGGGGCTGCCATGAAGCTAATGAATGGACTTTGTCCTCAGGGAGAACTTGTCCTGTGCTCAAGGAGCTTTGGATCAGGCGCAAAACTGTTGGTTTTGTCATACACAAGCAAAGAATTATGAAGAAGACAGAGACTCACCTTTTCCTAAAGAAAAGTTAGGCCTTGGTAACAAAGCCATTCCCTGCTAACTCTCTGGATGATCTAACACTTTATAACATTTTTTAGACGCACCTTTCCAACCTTAATGTCATTCATGGTTGTTTGTATAAAGATATAGCAGGATTGTTTGGGGTTTTTTTGTTGGATAATTAGATACCAAACAAATATTTGGAGGTTTTAGAGCTCAATGGCACAGAATACCTCAGAGACAAATCATCTGAGATACTTTTAGAAAAGATCTAGTGGTGCTTTTTTTTTAAAAGAATAAGAATCAGACTAACCTTTTCATGTACATTAAGCAACAGTATTGATCTGCATACCTCTGGGGACAGTTTATAGGCAGAAGAGGTCAGGAAGAAATGCTCCCAGTTGCACAGCAGGGTGTTTAATGGGAGGAACTACAGGGAGATATTTGTTATTCACAATTTCCTGGAAAATCTCACTGACCTCTCCAGTGCTCCTCCTTGCTGTAAAAATTTACATCGGGAATGAACACAAACCAAAGCACCAGATTAAACTATTGAGCCTGGGATGGAATGGGAGAGGTCACCCGGCACAGACTGAATAACAGTTTTGAGTCCTAATGCTTCAAAGTTGGACTGAATGTCCAAAATCTGCAGCCAAGGTACATTTTCAAATTTCCAGGTATCCACTGCAATATCGTTCCTATAGATGGAAATTTCTCCCCTAGACACTTTTGGAAATAAATTGCCCTTTCTAGAGCTGGAATTTAGAGCTGGAAAAAAGAAGCAGCTGCAATTGAGCTATCTTTTCTCTAGATCCTGCTCCCTATCTCTTCTAGCCTTTCTCCCAGAAAATATAAAAAACACAAAAAGTCAAAAAAGTAACACACAGGCATTTATGGGTGTGTGGGCATGTGTTTGCATGCATGTGAAAGAGATGGATGGGGAGAGGATTCCTGCCCAAGAAGTGTGATTAAATCCAAAGAAGGTTGATAAAGGATCTACTGTAGTAGGATGTATTAAAAAAGAGAGTTATTGTATCTTCCAAACTGATCAAGGTGATAAAGTAACTGATCACACAGAAGAACTGCTGGAACTGCACCCAATTCTACTCTATGAGTAAACAGAGTCCTGTTGCTCATTCGAGTGGCTATAAATTTAAGCTTAGTATTTCAGGTCTATATCTAAAGAGTGACAGAACCTCATATCTCCTGATTCATCCAGAGAGAATGCATCATCTTTTTGTACCAATCGAATCAGGAACAATTTTGTCATGTCCATTTTTCTTTTTAAGTCAAAAAAGGCACAGAAGAGATTTAGTCTTTTTTTCTTTTTTTCTTTTTTTTTCCTCCTGGATAGGGGGAAAACAAAACCAACCTCGACTTCGCTAAGCCTCTGACACAAGTACCCTGACTACAGTAGAGTAGTTCATTTCAACCCTGTGCTTTAAGTACCATCTAGTGGTTAGAAATATATTTGCATTTCTGTTCTTGGAGGATATTCGGATTCAGATTTCTGTATCTTTTAGAGATTAACTAGACTCATTTTCTGAAATGAAATAAAAAGAAAAAGAAACACTCTTCCATTTATTATTCTTCCCTTTTTTTTAAATACAATGAAATCTTCATGTCTTTTTACCCACCTTGTCTCAGTTCCACCGGGAGCACTGAAATATTTAGCAACTTCAGAGAAAAAAAAGGGCTCAAGAAAAATGTAGCTGTGCCTTTTTTTCTTTTACAGATAGAAAATAAATTTCAATGTGTGGTCTTTTGTTTCCTTATATTTAAAAAAAAAATAAAAATTTTTCATTAAGAGCTCAGCCCATATGTCTCTGAATATACATTTGAGAATTGGCCTTCAATTTGAGCCATTTATTAGTTTTTGAAAATATTGATCCATCTATCTGTCTGTCTTAAATTAATATCTCTCTTCGTGTGTTCCCCTTTCCATATTGTCTGCCATCTGTTATATGATCACTGGTTCGCTTGTTTGATTAGTTATCTTGCTTTCTGTTTCAGTGGACATTGGTTAAATGTACCCACGGTGTTGCTCTCCTGATATCAGCAAAGTTACACCATAAACAGGTAGAGGTGACCTCCTCCTTTCCACCAAATCTATGTGATTCTTTTCTAGCATAAGGCTCCAAATGTTAGTTATGTAAGTCGTAGCCAGTCACCTTTAAATAATTATTTGGGAGAAATTAGATTTTGTATCATCCTAAAATAGGCATTTACGATAGATTAAATGAAAATGTTGCTTAAGGCACCTGTCTTCTCCCCTGATTACAGAGGGAGCTCATCGATGCAGGTCAGGTGAGGCCCCTGGACCATGATTCAGTTCCTCGCCATCGACGTCCAGCGTTGGTCAGGCTCCCCTAGGCATGAAAGAGCCTTTGGGAGACCTGCCCTCTCCCTGACAGGCAGCACAGGGCTGGAGGGTACTAACAGCAGCTCAAATGGCCTGAAATCAGAAGTTGAGTCCTTGCATGCCTAGGCTTTCCTTACATGCAGGGGAGACCTGTCAGTGCAGCCCGTGGAGCCAGGGCACTATGCTGCTCACCCAACAGCAGGCACCAGGACTGCTCCAATAGCTCCCTAGGAGGCACTGGCAGCACTGACTAGCTCCTTACTGGCTATAAGGACAGATTAAACACCAACCTGGACATAAACATCCCTAGGCATCTAAATTCAAGTGTTTTACTTATGCACACTATCCCCCTCAATACTTCAGTCGGCTAAAATTTGGCAAGACAAATTCCACCACAGAAGGTTACTAATTTCACCTTGTAAGTCTAACTGACAAGTGATGTGAGAAAAATAAAGACAATAAAACATTTATCAGTCTCACACTGCCTCAGCACAGGTTGTTACCCTCTCAGAGTTTGTCCCCACAAACATTCAATTTGGTGTTTGTCCAAGTGATGGAGCAGGATCCCATAAAGAAGGTCCTGCTGCTGCTGGAAAATGTTTCTGTCCCTGGTTCTCCATCCCAGCTGCTTATTCCCTCTCCCCCACACTGGAGATTTCCAGCCAGGTCTGCATGTAGCCATAGTCTAACTCTGGAGATACCAAGAATGTGTGCATGGGAAGAATTCTTATATGACAGTTTAAAAAAGTCAGTTAAGTTCCCAACTGAGAAAAGTAAGACTCATTTAACTACTTCCCATTTGACAAAATTTGGAGATTACCCCTTTTCCTGTTAGAATACTGCTCGTGCTGCTTATATCATATATCATAAATTGCTGCCTAATGTTGAGCCGTGAAGTTTCATTCTAGAAATTCTGCTGGAGACATTTTGTCATAAGCACAAGATTTATTACTGGGCAGCTAGTGGATCTGATGTCTGCGATGACAGATACTCTTTTTTCCAATGAGTATAATGACACTGAAAAGAACAGGATCAACCTTAACGTCCCTGAAGTCTTTTTCTGTGAGTAGCAGATGTACCCACACACAGATTTCTGAGGAATCCCCATCAGCAGAAGCAGCCGCATCACATAAGGTTATCGAGCAAGAAAAATGTATGTTTGTTTTATCAGGCAAATGCATTTTGCCCACAGGGTTGGGGGGCAGGAGGGTGTGATGGAGTCCTGGACTGAAGTTAAACTAGTGGGGAGCTCCTGCTCTTACACTGGAAGATATTGCACATCTGCGCGCTAAAGCACACTTCTGTTACATTACCCAGAGTGAATAGTTTATTACATATCATTACCTCTGAACAACAGATAATCAATTTGGATGTGTCCTTATTTACCTGGACAAACACTGGAAGGCTTTGCAATTTAATGGCCTAACTGTTTTTTAGAACAGACCTATTCAATTCTGAGATCACAGTCAATCTGACAGTTTATAGCTGGTTGGTTTCTGCTTTCGAACTGTGAAACCCTGATTTGTTTTCAAGGTGTAAAATTAGCAGTAACATTTTCACATGCTAATGGATAAGTAAGTCCCTTATTGAAACATATGCCTGCACTTGCTCGTTGCAGAGTGAAAATAGCCTTGCTCAAAAACCCAGCACAAAGCCTGTGGTCTGCCTGAATTTCACAGAAGCCCTGATGTGATGCCAGGTGTGAACTGGCCCAGACACCAGCTGTCTGCACAAAAGTAAATGTCAACTATTAATTTACAGATTGAAGCACAAGGTTTTCCGCTCATTATTAAATTATACTATTTGTACACAGCTCTGTAGAGCAGCAATGGGGTGCTTGAACTGAACATAGGCATGTAAAACAGTAATTCTTCACTTCATCTCTGAAATGATTAGCCATGGTAAATCATTCTGAACACTGAAAAGGGGTGTTAAATTGTCACCGAAATTGGGAATCAAACTCCTTAACACCAATGTAGCATTAAGAAGCAGGCATTCTTTATTACGGCGACGGATGCACGGGGGATCGTTCCACCTAGCATGCATACCGCAAGTTACATCAGCCGAAACTTATATTGTCCAATTACATACATATGCATCAAATTTCCCAGAATGATCATGCATATTCATTCTGTTTCCTGGAACTAATTATCATATTTGTGTGGTCATTGCACATGCGTCCTTGAGCTCTGAGGGGCTTCTGTGGGGGTCTCTGGTGGTCCTGGGTGGTCGTACAGGTGTGTCCTTTAGTTGACCCCTTCTTCTGGACATGCGCAATATCACCTTGCTTATGTAACTTGCTTCCCTTCTTCATGGTGCATGGTCCCTAACAATGATTTGGCACCCTTAACACAAACCAATTATTCTAACTACCCTCGACTCATTGTCAAGATGGGCTGGGGCTGTACTGGGAGCATAGCAACATATCCATAGCCATAGATGTACAAACACAACATTAAAGCATTGTCTATCCCGCTCCTATCTCTATGTTGCTTAGTTACAAAAGAACAAACTAATCATTTTGGTTATATCTGGTTACATTTCCCCCCTTTGGAAGTTTTGAAATAATCATCTTTTCAATACTTCCACTTGTAATATTTCATATCTCAACATAAGCAGGTGGCTTCTCTCCCGGCATTGGTGTACAATGCTTCATCACTGATTTAAAAATTGCTACAGAATTCCTAGACATTGTCTGTGTCAGCATTTTCTTTAAACATTGATAAACCAAACAAATCACCAAAACAACTGTAATCAAAATGATTAGTGTCTGTAACAACTCAGTTATCCATCCTTTAAGAGAAAATCCAAAATGTCCCAAAATTTGGCCTAACCCATTTGTTTGCATTTCACTCCTTAAACCTTGAGTCTGCTGCGCCACCCTCTTCATATCATCTATTTGTTCATTCAAAGCAGCTGTAATATTTGGGATGTGCACGCAGCAATCTTGATCTCTACTTTGTAGGTAGCCACAAACTCCGTGCTCATGCAATAACAGCATGTCCAGTGCCATCCTATTCTGCAAAGTCATTCTAGATGTAGCCTGTAGTTGGATATTCACATCCTTAAATCCCTTTTGTGCAGCACTAGCTAATGCCTGAACTTGGCCTGTCAGATTATACAGCCAAAATCTGTTTCTTGCTGAGGCTTCCTGAGGTAGAAAGATTGATTCCAACACCCATCCTACCTTTGTTCCAGTTGACGGTTCCTTCCAAGGGTCTGGATCACTTCTTTGTTTCCTCATTTCTTCAGGCATTAAAGGTCTCTTTCTCCATAAAGGACAAAGGGTTAACATTCCCAATGTTATTTGTTTGCGAAGCCCATCTAACGATAGATGAGTAGTCCAATTTCCATCACTAAAACCCCAAACTGTGTGTCCCATAGCTGGCAGAATTTTTTGATCGCAATATACTGTTTCCCCTTTTTCAACTACTCCTGTCCAAGTATCATTAATGTTGGTAGAATAATTTCTGCACAGGCATCCCAATCTCAATGCCCTAGCAACTGGCCCTATTCTTTGGACTTCATCATCTGTGGAATTACAATTGTACACTTTAGTACAATTCCACAATGGGGTTTCCTCTGCTTTTAACCTAACATGGTGTGGCGGTGTGCTCCCCCCCCCCGCCCCCGCTCCCTGCACAAGCAGTAACCATCAGTGGGAGTCATCCTGATAGCTGCATCCAGCTTATGCTGGACCTTGAGGACGAATAGCAACAAAGTAGCCAAGGGCTGCCTGAAGCAGGGATCTAAACCTCTTGCTGATATGCAAATATGACCATAAGTCAATCATCTTACTCCTTAAATAGTGGGCAGCCCAGGGCCCTTTGAGCTCTCCTGCACGGCAGCGGGCTGCACGCCAGGATCTCCCCTTGAGCAGGGACGCCTCTCAAGGTTACTCCTCGAGGTTGAGAGATTCCTTGCCGCAACAGATCCTCGGTAAGTGACTAATAGCATGCTAAACTTTGAAATCTTAGCTAAGTGATAGAAAGGATTGATTGTGCATATACATATATAATCCTTTAGACATAAACCGTTGACCAAGTCTGGGACTAGGACTGGATCTAGCCGCACCTAGACTCCTCTCTGAGAAGGAGTTTAGAAAGCAAGGGGATCCTTTCCGAACCTCATGACTCAACGGGAGGGTCTCCCTGACAGTTTTGTCTGACCCTGTCCTCTATGCAGTAAATAATCAAGTGCACCTCGCCATCGAATCTTGTTAAAACACTGTCGCATTGAACTTTGTTAACTCCCTATTCTGTATCAATAAACTATATTTTTACTTCTCTCTAACGAGTGAAGTGCACCCTCACTCCATCTGCGACAAATTGGCGTAGTCGGCAGGATGGCAAGTAGTATCACTGATTATTTACGGAGGCATGGAGTGAATCCGAGTCCCAAATTCTCAGCAGAATGGACTCGTGACAATTGGCATAATTGGGAAGCCATTGAAGAACACCTAAAAGTAACTAGAGGCCACACAAAAGATGGAAAAGGGAAAGGAATTATCTGCAAGATGCTAGGTGCCTGTTTAGAAGCTGCACATCAGGAAAGAGACAACAGAAATAAAAAGGAGCAGGACCTAGAGAAAGAAATAGAAGGCAGAAAGGCAACTGAGTTGTTACTATCTTTAAAAATTGAACAACTGCAGAAACAGTTACAGGAGGAAAAGGAAAAAAGACAAAAGTTGGGAGAAAAGGTCGAGATGATGCTTATACAGGCTCCCCGCCCCCCTGACATCCTACAGATTAGGAAACTAATAGTATCCCCTGAAGATTGGGATGGAGACATCTGGGGTGATCCGGATGATAGTGAGCCAGAAGATGACGACCCTTTGTTCCCCGCAAATCCTCCTGAGCATGAAGCCAGACCCATTGTTAAAACAGAAAGAACTGTGGGTCCTCGGGGTGGTCATCCGCGACATACTACGCGAACCATCCCCTGGGATCCGTTGCAATTGACAAATTTGCAAGAGAGATACAGCAGAAAACCAGGTGAAACTGAAACAGAATACTTGTGGCAAGTATGCCTCAGTGGCGGTGACCGAATAATGTTGAGTGAGGACGAAGCAAGCGGCTATTGGGGTCCAGGAGTTTTCTTAAATTTAGGACCCGACCCAACAAATACACCTCATTCTATCACCAGCCGAGTAGCTTATTGGGCTGGAGGAATAGACAGCATGGAGCGAGGTGAACCCTCCATAATTCCCATTAAATCTTTAAGTGAGCTCTCTACAGCTGTCACAAAAGCCGCCTGTATACAAGCCATGCACAAACGAGGGTCCCATGATGTCCCACTGTCTGCTACAGTAGATTTTGCAATGTTAAAACCACTGATTAGAGGAGCCCCGGCTATTCTTAAATCCCATTTAGTTGCAAAACGAGATGAGATCAAGAAAGACACAGAACATAATGAAGGACTAGGTGACAACGCTCAAACTGCCCGCAAGCAGCTCCCTACATGGGCAGATTTGATGCACGGCATTGTTAACTACAGCCGTGAGATGGGCTGGGACGATGCACCAGCTGAAAAACAAAACCTGAAGCCCCGGGGAGGAGATCACAAAGTAAGACCCATAAAACGGGAAACAGAAACTAGATCGAAGGGAAACAAATTTAAAAACCCCCCAAACAGAATCTCGAGAACAAAGGAATGAATTGTGGAGGAATGCATTAGCTTTAGGCATTCCCAGAGCTGCGATTCAAGGTCAACCTACTGGCATTATTTTAAGTCTAATTGAAGCATTCCAGAAACGAGATAACGGTGAAAGGAAGGACCATATTTCAACTCCTCCTGCACCAGACCCCAGAAGGGGAGATAACCCCTTCCTCCCCCTTAGGGAGGAACTGCAGGGCATGAAGTCAAAAAACGAGTAGTGTCCGGAAGGCAATTGGGCCTGCCTGTCCGGAAAGTGGAGGCTTATCAGTGGATAAATGATAACGGCCCATACATTTTAATTCCAGTCGGTCCTCAAAGACAATTGGTAAAGTTTTTAATAGATACGGGAGCACAAATTTCACTATTAACACAACAAGATGCCGAGAAGCTGGGTGTACGACCCAGACGGCAAAGAGTTAAAATTACCGGCGTGAACGGAGTGAGTGTTCAGTGCCAAACTGCCAAGGTCAATTTATGGCTCCCGGGCGAGAAGCGCATGTCGAGTACTCGCTTTGCAATTAAAGATCACCATGAAAATATTTTAGGTTTCGATGTTTTAAATGGACGAACCTGGCGCCTGCCGAATGGCAGCGTGTGGTCCTTCGGCTCGAACATCGATCCCAACCCCAGCAGAAACCGAGAGGCTGCAGTGCGGGCACTGCGCGCAGCCCCTGCGCTCCCCGAGTCAAAGATCACTAACGTACCGCAATATCCCCTTTCTGCTGCGGCACGAAATGGAATTTCTGAAGTCATAGCTGATTTGGAGAAGCGACAAATTATCTCCAGAACACACTCCCCATATAACTCACCTGTCTGGCCCGTCCGGAAACCAGACGGGAGGTGGCGTTTAACAGTCAATTATCGGCGCCTGAACGCCAATACAGCCCCGCTCACAGCTGCTGTGCCAAATATTGCCAACTTAACAGCTACTTTGCAAGCAGCTGCACACCCATGGATGGCAGCGCTAGATGTAAAGGATATGTTCTTTATGGCTCCCTTAAAGGAGGAAGATAAAGAGAAGTTTGCTTTCACTTGGGAGGGAATACAATACACCTTTAACAGACTCCCACAGGGGTACAAACATTCACCCACGATTGCTCATGCTGCGCTTGCTGAACTTTTACAGACAGTCTCACTCCCCCAAGAAGTGAAACTGTACCAATATATAGATGATATTCTGATTGGAGGAACTTCCCCTGAAAAGGTTGGGGAAGCAGCAGCAGCAGTATGGCAAGCACTAAATAAAGCAGAAATTGAGATTCCACCTGGAAAATGTCAGGGACCAAGTAAAGAAGTAAAATGTTTAGGTACTTGGTGGATAGCAGGCAGTGCAGTGATTCCTCCAGATACCTTAAGAAAAATCGAAGAGCTGCAAATGCCCCAATCGAGGAAGGAGTTACAACAATTAATGGGAACTTTAGGATATTGGAGGAAACATGTGCCTGGATCCTCTATAATTTCCCGTCCCTTATACTCACTCTTACGGAAAGGCAAACCCTGGGAGTGGAAATTAGAACATAAAGAGGCAGTCAAAACTCTAACTGAAGAGTTAAAAACATATCAGTCACTGGGACCAGTACACCCCCGCGACCCTATTATAGCCGAATGGGGTTTCGCCGAACATGCTACTTACTGTAACCTGTTCCAAACTGGCCCCGATGGGCCAAAAAGACCTTTATTATTTAGCTCAACCGCATTTAAAGAAACATAACAACGATACTCTGAATGGGAAAAGGGACTTTTATCTTTAGTCCGAGCAGTTAAACAAGTTGAGAAAATACATCAGGGACAACCTGTGCAAACTAGAGGACCATTTAATTTACTAGAAGCAATCCTAAAGGGGACTGCTCCCCCAGAAGGAGTTGCACAAAAACCCACTGTCCGAAAATGGTATGCCTACCTAACAGGAGTTGCAGAAAATATGCAACTAACTGAAGGACACACTAAGGTTTCCAAATTGCAGATGCCCATAAACACAGACCCTTTAGCGTTACAACAACCCTTTAAACCTTCACCCATTCTGGATGCACCACCCCTCACTGAGGGTACACCAACAGAAAACATTTGGTTTACAGATGCTTCAGCAAAAAGGGTAAATGGTAAATGGCAATATAAGGCTGTTGCATTAGATATTACCACCGGCAAGCAAGTAGTAGAAGAAGGTGAAGGCAGTGCACAAGTAGGAGAAATAAGAGCAGTTGTTTTGGCAGCACAGAATGGAGCAAAAATCATATATGTAGACTCTTATGCTGTGTGGGCTGGTGCCACACAGTGGCTCTGTCAATGGGAAACCTTGAATTGGGAAGTAAATAGATCCCCAGTTTGGAGAAACAAAGATTGGCAATTATTACTAGATATAGCCAGGAAAACACCTTTCAAGATGGGATGGGTAAAAGCTCATGCTAAAGATAATCAACCAGCCACAAAGTGGAATCAAAAGGTAGATGAGCTAACTAAAATTAGGAAAATCACCTTAAATCCTGAGTGGTATCGACTGGGAGAATGGTTACATCAAAGTCTAGGCCACACAGGTAAAGAAGCACTTTACTTTGCTGCACAGAGTAAAGGCTGGCCTATAAATAGGAAAACTTGTGAAACTATTCTTACAGAATGTCCTCAGTGTAGACTGAAATTACAAGCAGATCATCCTGCTAAAGCACCACCTTTACATATCAATGAAGAGAAAGCTTTATGGTCTACATGGCAAATTGATTATATCGGACCATTCAAATCCTCTGCAGGATATCGATACATCCTTACAGGAGTGGAAGTAGTCTCCGGCTTGCTTATGGCGACTAAATGTCGGAAAGCCGATGGGCGAAATACAGTGCGAGGGCTATCATTTTGGTTCTCAAATCTACCTACTCCTGATGTTATCCAGAGTGATAATGGCTCACACTTTTCGTGTAAGGAAGTGCAAGACTGGGCAAAACAAGAGGGAATTAGATGGGTATTCCACACCCCATACTACCCTCAATCAAATGGGATGGTAGAAAGAGCTAATGGCTTGTTGAAGAGGAATCTCAAACCACAGGAAGCTCAATGGGATACGAGACTTCCCAAAGTACTCCATCAATTAAATAATCGATATGGGCCTACTGGAAGCCCTGTAAGCCGAGCATTCTTTGTAAAAACTGAGCTTAGCGCTCCACCTACTAGGAAAAGAGAATATCCAATGACATTACAGCCAGGACAGCCTGTGACGGTCAATTTACCATCCATCGGTACTGTGCCTATGACTTTAACTAAACCTCGTGGCCCACTTGCCTGGGAAGCTACTGATAGCAGTGGTGCAAAACACAGAATTAGTTCACGATGGATTTTTCCTTCTTCTTAAATGGGGTAACCTGTTCGGACTGTCCCCACCGAAACAAGTCTCTATTTTCTCTTACAGCACCCCACAGGATGGCAGACGGAAATGCTGTGTTCATGTTACTATTCCAAACCCTAACAATGCTGCTTTTCTTAGCCTATGGTCAAAGAACCCTAGAATGGCCATGGTCCCAAGCTCGTGTTAAGTACACTGGAAGTATGGGAATACACTCTAGTAAGGGAGATTTAAAGCTTTCCACCGTGGTCATGCACGGAACTGAAACATACTTAGAAAACGAATGGAGCTGGGATAAAGATGAAGCTGATGATAAAGTTCCCCGACTCCGAGGAACGGCAGGGAAAGAAATTAAAATAGGATGCCGGATGATCAATGGGTCTACCCATGAGAAGGCATCTCAGATTTCTGTGTACAACATTACATCAAAGCCAATAGCCAAAGATACAAAACTTTGCGCCTCTGAAAGACTGGACTGTTGGTACAATTTTACCTTAGTACAACCTGTTTTTGTAGTCTGCCTCTGGGCTCACCATCGTGTGGGATTATCCTTTAAATTTAAAATAGACATTATTGAGCCTAGCACAACATCTGCCCTGACTGTAAAGGATGAGAAAATTCTATCCCCACAGATTTCTGAAGTTGGACCATATGTGATCAAAAATACAGGCCAACAACAAGTGTTATTTAATCCATCATGGTCTCTTAAACGAGTAGAACTCCTGATGCAAATTAATATGTCTGCAATCAAACCGACCTGTTCACCATTCCTAGGTACGTCCTATGCAGGATGGTTGGCATGGTTACATGGGCGAACCCTCACCTCTCCAAGACGAACAAGGAGAGATGTGACCGGTATCATAGGGACAGGATTGGGAGTCTTAAATAGTATAGATGCTGAAGTACTCATAAACAAACTGAGCGCAACAACAAGCGATTTAAACAAATTAGAACACCCATTACGGTCTTCTCTATTAGCATTGGGAACTAACCAATGGCTCTTATCTGATATATTACCTCAGTGGAAAAGAATTAATGAAAGGGACCACCAACTGATTGTGGATGCACTTGGTGTAGCCCAGACCAATGTTTCTCTAGCTCTTAGTTGTATCCAAGCTCAACTGTGGATGCAATCTATGGTAGCAGCAATTATAAGAGAAGGTGAAGAGGGCACATTACCCACTGAAATTCGAAAGGTAATTTGGGATAATGCAACTAAATTTTAGAAAGGATTCCAGTCCTGTTGGTATTTAGTCAATTTCACTTATGACCCCATTAGCAATAAGGCCACAGCTTTTGTCTTAACAATACACAATGCTTCGGTATACACCATCTACCCAATCATTGCGTTAGGATTAAATCACAATGGAACTGTACTCTATCCATTAGAACATAGAGTATGGGCCCAACGAAATGGAAACAAATGGCAAACTGTTGATGTTAACGCATGCGTTGTATGGGAACAACAAGGATTTATTTGTGAGAGTAACACCCTCAAAGCCCAAGACATCTGTCTTGACACTGAACAAAATGTTTGTCATTTTGAAATACGACCTGATGAAGCCCCTGAAACTGTACTTGTGTATATTGGAAAAGGATGTGTTTGTATGAGAACCCTTTGTGATTTTATATTTGTAGATAACGTTACTGTAGATACAAGCAATCGCTCAAATATTTGTGTTTGTAACTTTACTAAAATCGTGGGATGTGACTTCAATTATTCAGCTCCTGTTACGTCTTATCAACTGTTACAATCTAACTATACAGTGAGTCGAGATTTATTGCCTACCCCCATCGGAATGAATCTTACACTGGTGAAGAAACTACTACAACACGATGACCTGTGTCAACTGCTGGAACGCATCCGAAACAATGGACACAAAACTCCGATCACCGTTCATCATGATGCAGAAGAGATACACCATGTCTTGGAAAGAGTGAAGAAGGATGGAGAACACCATTGGTGGGAAACTCTTCTTGGATGGTCACCAACAGCAACAGGAGTGTTTAATCTTATGCTTCACCCAGTTGTCATTTTACTAACTCTAACATTAGTGTGTCTATTGCTTATAATTATATTGTATATAAAGGTTTGGCACATGATAAAGCAAATAACCCAACTTCAACCACCCAAAACATACAAATTAACGCATAACAAATAGCAGTGCTTCACTGTCTACTTACCATGGATCTATAAGCGCACAAACTATCAATATACTATTTATGTCACAGAGGCAAGAGGTGACCGTACCACCACTCTGTGAAGGTAAGATGAATTGACTATAGTCACGGGGTGGAGTGTGGCGGTGTGCTCCCCCCCCCCGCCCCCGCTCCCTGCACAAGCAGTAACCATCAGTGGGAGTCATCCTGATAGCTGCATCCAGCTTATGCTGGACCTTGAGGACGAATAGCAACAAAGTAGCCAAGGGCTGCCTGAAGCAGGGATCTAAACCTCTTGCTGATATGCAAATATGACCATAAGTCAATCATCTTACTCCTTAAATAGTGGGCAGCCCAGGGCCCTTTGAGCTCTCCTGCACGGCAGCGGGCTGCACGCCAGGATCTCCCCTTGAGCAGGGACGCCTCTCAAGGTTACTCCTCGAGGTTGAGAGATTCCTTGCCGCAACAGATCCTCGGTAAGTGACTAATAGCATGCTAAACTTTGAAACCTTAGCTAAGTGATATAAAGGATTGATTGCGCATATACATATATAATCCTTTAGACATAAACCGTTGACCAAGTCTGGGACTAGGACTGGATCTAGCCGCACCTAGACTCCTCTCTGAGAAGGAGTTTAGAAAGCAAGGGGATCCTTTCCGAACCTCATGACTCAACGGGAGGGTCTCCCTGACAGTTTTGTCTGACCCTGTCCTCTATGCAGTAAATAATCAAGTGCACCTCGCCATCGAATCTTGTTAAAACACTGTCGCATTGAACTTTGTTAACTCCCTATTCTGTATCAATAAACTATATTTTTACTTCTCTCTTGTGAGTGAAGTGCACGCTCACTTCATCCGCGACACATGGGTTACATTAGGGAAATTTTTCCATTTAACTTCTTGTTGCACTTTAGTGACTTTACTTTCCCATTCAATACACCATGGTGTAGGATTAAAGTATTGATCGGCTCCGTGGTTTACAGTTTTCCAAATGGAACCTAGATAAAAACCCCAGGGTAAATCATTTCTTACTTCCTCACAAATTTTCTCAGTTATTGTTCTATTCTGCCTTTTTGTTTTCATTATTTTTTTCAGAATATTTACACCATCCTATTCCTTTGTTTCCTATTAGGAAGGTTCCTCCTAATTTCCTGCATGCTTGTCTTCCTCTTGGTATTACTTTCATCTTTTCCTCAACCTTCCATTTGGGTACCAAAATTTCATTCCAATAAGTGTTATTCCAACAACTAGTAAAATTTTCTTATTCTTGTTCTGCCATTTTCTCAAAAGCTCTGGTTAAATCAAATGTCAGAATTCCCCATTGTATTGGATCTTCTGCTGATTTTGGCAGGGGTAGGCAGGCTGTAATTTGACTGATATTCTGCATTTTCCCAAAGGATTGGATTAACTGTAAAACAATATTTCCATTTACAGTATTGGGCATTTACACAACCACAGCATCAATACAAACACCAAACAAACCTCACATATTTCTCTTAAATTTCAGTCTCAACTTATCCTGATCTGTAATGCGTACAGTCCACTGATCTTGAGGTGAAGCCTTCTTTACTCGTGTATAGTGGATCCAGGGCTCAATTCCTTCAACCTTGACTGCAGTATAGGTCGTCAGCAACACCTGGTGAGGTCCTTTCCACTTCTCTTGCAATGGTTCAGAGCTCCATGTCTTTACATACACAAAATCTCCTTGTTGATACCGGTGCACAGGAGTGTCCAGAGTGAGTGGTCCAGTCAATACAATATGTCGCTGGAGCTTGGTAAGTGTTTTACCTAAAGAAATCAGATGATACATCTTTAAATTTGTTTCCCCAATCCCTCTAATTTCTCCTGGAATCTGTGGTATCTGATAGGGTTTCCCATACAATATTTCATATGGGCTGATCCCATCTTTAGATCTTGGTTGGATTTGGATCCTTAAAAGGGCCAATGACAATGCTTGCGGCCACTTTAGGGATGCCTCTTGACATAATTTGCTAATTTGTCTTTTTAAAGTTTGATTCATCCTTTCTATTTTTCCGCTAGACTGCGGTCTCCATGGGGTATGCAAATCCCATTTAATACCCAAAAATTTACTCAACTGTTGTACTACATCTGCTACAAAATGTGGTCCTCTATCAGAGGACATTCCTATCGGTACCCCAAACCTTGGAATTATTTCCTTTAACAATACTTTAACTACTTCTCTAGCCTTGTTGGTGCGACAAGGGAAAGCTTCCGGACAACCTGAAAAGGTATCATTCAATACTAACAAATATCTGTAACCATTTTGTTTTGGTAACTCAGAAAAATCAATCTGCCAGTAGTCCCCAGGGGAATTTCCCTGCTTAAGAACACCAGGGGGTGGTCTCTTCTGATTCAGAGGATTATTTTTCAAACAAATGTGGCATTTTGCTATTATTGATTTCACTATCGCTGTCATTCCTACACAGATAATTGATTTCTGTAAATCCACAATCATCGCTTCAATTCCCCCATGTGTTTCTCTATGTTTTTCCTCTGCTCTCTTTATCTTTATTTGTGGGGTAACTATGACTTGCCGGATGGGTGTTACCCACCATCCATCCTCATTTTCTACTGCTCTCAACTGTTCTGCCAATAATCTATCCAATTTACCATAGTGTGGTTTCGGGGTTGGAAGTTTTACCTGTTTTACTGGTACCAGGGCAAGGATGCTTTGCTCCGCTGCCTCTAGTTTTATCAGCCAATCGGTTGCCCACATTTACCACAGTTTGTCCAAACTGATGTGCTTTACAATGCATTACCGCTACTTCCTTGGGCTGCTGGATGTCCTGGAGGAGTCGGAGAATTTCTTCCTTGTATTTAATGGGCGATCCTTGAGCTGACAACAGTCCTCTTTCCTTCCAGATAGCTCCATGTGTGTGAATCTGCTTTCTGTGCTGATTTATTCACAGGGAGAGCTTCATCTTTCATCACTTGGGTGGTGGTGACCACTGCATACCCTGCCATTAATTTTCCATCTCAGACAAAACTGCTTCCATCCGTAAACAGCTCCAATTCAGGATTAGGCAAAGGTTCATCCTTCAGGTCCTGTCTGCTAGAATATACCTGTTCAATAGTTTGCAAACAATCATGGTGTAAAGACTCACCCATTTCCGAGCTCAAAAACATTGCCGGATTCACTGCTGTTGTAGTTTTAAGCTCCACATCGTCCTGTTCCAAGAGAGTGACCTGGTATTTGAGCATGTGGCTCGGGGACAGCCAATGCCCCCCTTTTTGCTCCAAGACAGAAATGACCATATGTGGGACATAAACTGAAATTTTCTGCCCCATGGTTAATTTCCTTGCTTCTTGGATTAAGAGTACAGTTAGTGCCACAGCTCGCAACCATCCCTTGCTGACATTATCCAATTGCTTAGAAAAATACCCAACGGCCCGTTTCCAAGTTCCTAATTTTTGAGTCAACACACCCAAAGCAAGATGTTATCGCTCATGTACAAACAATTCAAAAGGCTTTGCTAAATCTGGGAGTCCTAACGCAGGTGTGGACATCAAAGCCTTCTTCAGATTTTTAAAAGCTGTCCGACACTCAGGTGTCCACAACAGGTGATTCTCCTGGGATCCTCTCAAAGCTTCATAAAGAGGTCTCACTAACAATCCATAATTGAGGATCCACAATCGACACCACCCGACCATACCCAAAAATGTCCGCAATTTCCGTATCGTTCTGGGTTCTGGAATTTGACAAATTGCTTCCTTTCTGCCTGCTCCCAATCTTCTTTGTCCTTGCAAAATTTCAAAGCCTACATATATCACAGTCTCTTTCCCAATCTGGGCCTTGCTTTTTGATACTCGGTATCCTGCTTGTCCCAAAAAATTCAACAAGCTGATGGCCACTTGTAAACAGTCCTCTCGAGTCTCTGCTGCTATCAAGATGTCATCTACATACCACAATATTATTCCTCCTAAATTTTCTTTTTTCCACACTTCCAATTCCTTTGCCAACTGATTGCCAAATATCGTAGGACTATTTTTGAACCCTTGAGGTAGCACCGTTCAGGTGAGTTGTGCCTTGCGTCCAGTGGTGGGGCTTTCCCATTCAAAGGCAAATATTGCCTGGCTATCTTTGTCTAGAGGTATGTAGAAGAAAGCATCCTTGAGATCAAGTACAGTAAACCACTTATGTTTTTCTTTTAAGGATGTCAGCAAGGTATATGGGTTAGCTACTACTGGGTGAATGTCTTGAACAATCTGATTCATGGCTCTTAAATCTTGAACTAACCTATATTCCTTGCCATTCTGCTTTTTCACTGGCAATATGGGGGTATTATATTCTGATTCACACTCTATCAATAATCCATAATTCAAAAATTTTGTTATTAATTCTTCCAACCCCTTTCTAGATTCCCACTTAATAGGATACTTGTTTTGTCTTACCAGTTTAGTTCCAGATTTTAGAACAACTTTTACTGGTTCTGCCAATTTAGACCGACCTGGGATTCCACTAGCCCATACCAAGGGTGTTACTGCATCCTCTACTTCTGCAGGAATTTCTTCCTTCGGTCTTCGTGTGTTCTGTAACATAAAAATTCTCGCTTCCACAGCTTTTGATTCGGGTATTAACAGCTGCATCTCCCCATTTTTAAAAATTATTTGTGCATTCAATTTACTCCACATATCTCTTCCTAACAAAGGTGATGGACATTCTGGCATATACAAAAATTGATGGGTTACTCATTGCTTTCCCAATTTGTATTTCAAAGGTTGTAAAAACGGCCGATTTTCCTTCCACCCTGTCGCCCCAACAACACTTATATTTTTATGACTAAACCCCCCTTTGCATATATTTAATACCGAATATGTTGCCCCTGTATCAACTAAAAATTCTACTTCATCATTCCCCAGCTTTAATGTAATCAGGTGTTCAGCTGGGGTTGACTCCCCCGATCTCCTTCAGTCCTCATCATTCAGAGTCATCAGCTTAATTGCCTGTAGTGAAGGATCCAATTCTCTCACTTTGGGACATTCCCTTTTCCAATGCCCCCTCTCCTTACAGACAGCACGCTGATCTTCTGCCAGCTGGGGAGGTCGAAATGGAGGTGCTGCTCCTCCTGGTGGTCTTCCTCTTCCCCTTCCCCTACCTATTCCTGCTTTCCCTCCTCCTCCTTTCCACATTTCAAACACCTTTTCCCAATGCTATAGGCAGAGCAACATCATCTTAAACTCTTATTCCTTCCCTGTTTTTTCCAAAGTCAATACCATAGAATCTTGCAGGATAATCCCACACTGTTTTTGACACTCCGGATGATTTCTCAAAGCGAAAAATAAATACCTCATAAGGTATTTCATCCCATTTACCCTCCTGCCTACAAAACAGCATTAATTGCAAGATGGTATTATAGCTCAGTGTACTATTCTCTGGCCATTTTCCCCCACTATCCAAAGTATACAAGGACCGGCAATGATTACAATATTCAATCAATTGTTTCCGAGTTAGTGGATCTCCTCCTAGATTTTTCCAATGCCTTAATATACAGCCTAGAGGGGATGTTCTCAGGACCCCCCTTTCCAGCGACTGCTGACTTCCCATTATAAAATAATACAACACAAAAACATAGAGACTATATCCGAACACACAGCAAATTCGTAGCTCCAATATCCAGACCAAAATTCAAAAACCAATATGACAACACAAACCCATAAAAACTATATCCAAATGCACAACAAACGCGTAGTTCCAATATCCAGACTAAAATTCAAAGACCAATAGCCAGTTGGGGACTCTAACCCCTTAAGTGGGACTCTAACCCACAACCTTATCGGGGACTCTAACCCCTTTGGGACCCTAACCCCGACCCTTTAGCCAGATCTCCACAGGCTTTTGCCTAGCAGAGGTTAGCTACCTTAGGTACCTTTTTTAGCCCAACCCTGCATAGCTTTCGCTGCGCCTTACGGGCAGGCAACCAACCCTTGTTACCGGTATATCCAGAAAGAATGCCTTATTACCTTGTTCCAGGGGATCTTGCTCAGAATTCTTCAGTCTGGGGATCGGAGGTTCTCCCCGAGAATCCCTCGGTGCCAGCTGGAGGTCCTGCGATCCCTCGGATCCGTCGAAATTCAGAAGCAGGGTCCCATCTGGGTCACCAAAACTGTCACCAAAATCGGGAATCAAACTCCTTAACACCAATGTAGCATTAAGAAGCAGGCATTCTTTATTATGGCACCGGATGCACGGGGGATCGTTCCACCTAGCGTGCATACCGCAGGTTACATCAGCCGAAACTTATATTGTCCAATTACATACATATGCATCAAATTTCCCGGAATGATCATGCATATTCATTCTATTTCCTGGAACTAATTATCGTATTTGTGTGGTCATTACGCATGCGTCCTTGAGCTCTGAGGGGCTTCTGTGGGGGTCTCTGGTGGTCCTGGGTGGTCGTACAGGTGTGTCCTTTAGTTGACCCCTTCTTCTGGACATGCGCAATATCACCTTGCTTATGTAACTTGCTTCCCTTCTTCATGGTGCATGGTCCCTAACAATGATTTGGCACCCTTAACACAAACCAATTATTCTAACTACCCTCGACTCATTGTCAAGATGGGCTGGGGCTGTACTGGGAGCATAGCAACATATCCATAGCCATAGATGTACAAACACAATATTAAAGCATTGTCTATCCCGCTCCTATCTCTATGTTGCTTAGTTACAAAAGAACGAACTAATCATTTTGGTTACATCTGGTTACAAAATCATGTCCCCTTGGTTTAGCAATATATTCCACCTTGTAAACACACCAGTGTAAACAAGCACAAGGTTAAAAAAATGAAGGAACATCTGATCTCAAACCTCTGCCTTTAGATCTTGGAAGCCAAAGGTGTCAGAACAACATATAAGGAAAGGAAAAGCAACAAGAAGAGAAAATGCATTTTACCATATTAATGTGTTGGTTATTTTTTCTGTTTACTTGGGTAAGCCAAACTAAATCTTCAGAATCAGAAAGCCAAGGTAAGTTTTGAAAATATCAAAGCGGACTTTAGTGAGATTTGAAGATGGAGAAAGGAAAAGTCTGGCAAATGAAACAGGCTGCAGATGTAGCAGTTCCAGTGAAAAGCATCAGGCCTATACATCTGCTCTTTAGCCAGCATGGAATGAGTTGCTGTTTCCAGTACAAACATCACCTTATCAAGCAATATCCCAGCATTAATCTGCTTGAGACACTTATTGGAGTTTGGGCTTCTAAAGAAGACACTTATTAGGACACACTGAAGTATATAGTTGGAGTGTATGTGATAAGGAGATACTCCAGAATATATAGTGATGTTCAAAGAGGATGCTTCTGTGGCGGTGTGCTCCCCCCCTGCTTCCTGCACAAGCAGTAACCATCAGTGGGAGTCATCCTGATAGCTGCATCCAGCTTATGCTGGACCTTGAGGACGGATGGCAACAAAGTAGCCAAGGGCTGCCTGAAGCAGGGATCTAAACCTCTTGCTGATATGCAAATATGACCATAAGTCAATCATCTTACTCCTCTAAATAGTGGACAGACCAGGGCCCTTTGAGCTCTCCTGCACGGCAGCGGGCTGCATGCCAGAATCTCCCCTTGAGCCTCTCAAGGTTACTCCTCGAGGTTGAGAGATTCCTTGCCGCAACAGATCCTCGGTAAGTGACTAATAGCATGCTAAACTTTGGAATCTTAGCTAAGTGATATAAAGGATTGATTGCGCACATATAATCCTTTAGACATAAACCGTTGACCAAGTCTGGGACTAGGACTGGATCTAGCCACACCTAGACTCCTCTCTGAGAAGGAGTTTAGAAAGCAAGGGGATCCTTTTCTGAACCTCATGACTCAACGGGAGGGTCTCCCTGACAGTTTTGTCTGACCCTGTCCTCTATGCAGTAAATAATCGAGTGCACCTTGCCATCGAATCTTGTTAAAACACTGTCGCATTGAACTTTGTTAACTCCCTATTCTGTATCAATAAACTATATTTTTACTTCTCTCTTGCGAGTGAAGTGCACCCTCACTCCATCCACGACAGCTTCAAAATGGCATGTGGATACTTCCAGCACTCTCCGTCCAGAGGACAGCTGTACCCAGCTATGCAATTTATCTGTACTTATCTGCATTTTTCATTGTTTTTCTTTAACTTGAGTATCTTTTCCTCTTTCCAGGGATTTCCCTCATAAGGAAAGATAATTAAACAGTAATAACAACCTGTAACAACCCCCTTCCTTTGGTTTAAAAGCCCAGACTCTTTTAATCTGTCCACATAAAATAGGTTCTCTATTCCCCTGTTCATTTTAATAGTCCTTCTCTGTACCCACTCTGTTTTGGATTTGTCTTTTTGTGGCCATTAGTGCCTCCAAGTTCCTGTTAGAAATTTTTTGTACTCACCTTTCCTTTAGTTGCATCACTTTAATCACAGACACCATGCAACTTCTAGAAAGCCCAGGTCTTTCCCCTTTCCCAGTAATAACTGATGATCTCTCTATTCAAATCAGAAATGGCTAGGTTAAAATTCCTCCAAAGCTTATGAAGCTTATGAATATCACAGAACTGGTTCAAAAGGGATCATATCAGCAACCTGAAGGAAAGATCCACACCTGACACAATGTTTTGATAAAGTCCATGTACATTTTGGTTATCTTACCCTTGTCTATGCTGAGATGGATTACTTTTTATTTAATAAATATTCCCACTTAAATCATAGAGATTGAATATAACAATTTGCTGAATTGTGTGTTACTTAATCACCAGTCTACAGAGAGCAGATGCCTTATTAGATATGTCACAAGCACCTCATGGAGGTTGTATGTGAGAAGTAAAACTGTACAAGACACACAGAACACAACACACCAGTAGCTCTAACTCAGACAGGAGCATCCATGAACTTAGGATGCTTCATTGCCTTATTCATTTTCCAGTGATACCATTAACAACCCTGTTTGAAGGCTCCATCATCTAATAATACAGCTAGTACACACTACCACTTAGATTTCCCCATCACAGAGCTTCAAAGCACTCTGAATCAGTGGTATTTTGCTTACTCTTCTAAAGCCTTAGATGTTTTTGTTTTCAGTTCTTGACATAAGTGATCATATTTGTTAATCTTTTCTTGAATTTTCAATTGAAGGTTTTCATCAAATGGAAGAAAAAAATTCCACAGCGAATCGTTCTCCCTCTTATTACCATTATCACTAATATTATCATTGTCATTACCCGACACAGATGTAAGTTCTTTAGCTCTTTTTACTAAGGCTTCTTGCCTCAGAATATCTGTGAGTGCTATAGGAAAGGCTTTTATTGGAGGTCCTGAATAAACTTCCAGAAACATTTTTGGACCAGGGTGCTATGAGGATTTATTTAGTTATTGCCAGGGATTCATCTTTAAATTAACTGTGCCTTTATAGTACAAAAATTCTGCTTTTTCATTAGTGACATAGCTTAATTGCTTCACAATCAGGGAAGAAAAAGATTAGAAATAAGAAGAAGAAAGAAAAAAAGAAGAGTAGCAAATACTTGCCTGACTTAACCACATTAAGCAGCATGGTGCAGAATATAACTTAACAGTCCAGTGAACTGTCAGTAGCAGAAGTAATTGGAAATTGGTGGGATAGTTCTTCCTATTGGTGGGATAGTTCCTATTGGTGGGATAGTGAAGGGGATGGGAGTTTTTCATGCCTATTTTTAATGGGCAAATAGCTCTCAGGGCAGCTTCATATTCTGTCATTAATTTGTAAAGATCCTTTATAATGTAGAAAAGTTAAGGCAGAAAAAAAAAATTCCAATTACATGTTTAATGACTTGGCGTTTGTGGTAATGCTATCTAGCACTAATTCACCTGTTAGAAAACAGTCTATCTTTTAGCCTCTGGGGTTAATAGAGTGCAAAAGCCTAGTCTTATCAGAGGGTGGGAGAAAAGTTATTAATTTTTTCCTACAAATAAGGAAGAAAAGCAAGAATGACAAAATTGATTATGAGTTTTCAACTTGCTTTTTCAGCTTAGACTATTCATTAAATATCTTTTTAAAGAAAATAATAAACTTCTAATTTCTGGTGTCCATCTGGCCCTCAGTATTTTGCAGAGAGGCATGGGGGACTTCAGTCCCTTTGTACACAACATGAGCACCCACTAGAGTGAGGCATATACCCATATCGTGTCATGGGGCTGCAGCGATGATGCTGCATAGCCTGCCCTTGAGATCAAGGCCTGCTTCACTTCTATATGGAAATGGGACCCATAATAAAAAATGTGGTTTGATCAGTCAATAGGTGGATGGATGGATTTATCCTGTCCTCAGCTGCATACTCATAACCACTGAAATCAATAGCAGATGCTTAAATGTAACTAAGAGCAGAATTCATTCCACAACAGCAAAGAAATACACTTTATGCAAACATCCATATTCATTTACATGTCTGTCTTTATCAGTCACTGCTGTATTTGCATCTCACCCTGGACAAAAGGCTAGTGAAGGCATTTGTAATGAACCCTTCCATTTTAAAATATTTTAATAGTCTGTATGTGCTGGTTTTGGCTGGGATAGAGTTAATTTTCTTTATAGTAGCTAGTACAGGGCTATGTTTTGGATTTGTGCTGAAAACAATGTTGATAATAGAGAGATGTTTTAGTTGTTGCTAAGTAGTGCTTATACTAAATCAAGGACTTTTCAGCTTCCCATGCTCTGCCAGGTGCACAAGAAGCTGGGAGGGGACACAGCTGGGACAGCTGACCCCAACTGACCAAAGGGCTATTCCATACCATATGACATCATGCTCAGCATATAAAGCTAGGGAAGAAGAAGGAAAGGGGGGACATTCGGAGTGATGGCATTTGTCTTCCCAAGTAACCGTTACGCGTGATGGAGCCCTGCTTTCCTGGAGATGGCTGAACACCTGCCTGCCCATGGGAAGGAGTGAATGAATTCCTTGCTTTGCTTTGCTTGTGCACAGCTTTTGCTTTCCCTATTAAACTGTCTTTCTCTCAACCCACAAGTTTTCTTACTTTTACCCTTCTGATTCTCTCCCCCATCCCACCGGGGGGGAGTGAGTGAGTGGCTGTGTGGTGCTTAGTTGCCGGCTGGGGTTAAACCATGACACTGTACTGTAAATTGCATATTCTAACTGACTGCCCTGGTGTGAATTTCTGAGTCCATTGAAAGGAAGAGAGGCAGCATTTACTGTGTTTATGCAACATCTTCCTTTGCTTAATACCAGATTTGTCTGTGCCAAGGCTAAACCAGGATTAGCAGCAGAAATACTAAATGATGTTAGAATTCATGCAGTCCTGTCTAGCCCATGTAGAACATGGAGATACTGGTAATATCAAAAAACCCAAACCAAAACAAACAATTGTCATCAGTCCAATCTCTAAAACTAGGCGTTTCACATTAAAGATAAGTGCTGTCTAATGGCTGGAAAACAAGCCCAGAAATCAAGGCTTATCTCCCCTGTTCCTAACTCAGCTCGTGGTTCATCAGTCAGGAGCTAATGAAGGCTGAATACTGAGCATCCAGAATACTGAAATGCAGTGATTTCATCCAGAATTCTGTAACCTTGGGTTTTCTGAGCAGTCAGCCCGTACAACTTGTTCCTGAGCCCTTTAGGGTCAATTATGGTTTTGTCATTAACTTCAGTTGGAGAAGAAAACACCAATCTTTATATTCCCTGTACCTCAGCACCTCCCATCTGTGGGATGGAAGCAACAAAACCCAGCGCACCCTGAACATTTTGGATGTATCTGGCGCTTACAGAACTAACACTTGCAATGTGCCCTTTTGTGATCTGGTGGTTACAGAGAAAACACATAAATCTCAAATTAAGGGTGTGTCCTGGTTTCAGTTGAGATAGAGTTCATTTTCTTTATAGTGGCTGGTATGGGGCTATGTTTTGGATTTGTGCTGAAGACAGTGTTGATAATACAGAGATGTTTTAGTTGTTGCTGTACTAGTCAAGGACTTTTCAGCTTCCCGTGCTCTGCCAGGTGCAGAAGAAGCTGGGAGGGGACACAGCCAGGATAGTAGATCCAAACTGACCAAAGGGCTATTCCATACCATATGATGTCATGCTCAGTATATAAAGCTGGGGAAGAAGAAGGAAGGGGGGACATTGGAGTGATGGCGTTTGTCTTCCCAAGTAACCGTTACGCGTGATGGAGCCCTGCTTTCCTGGAGATGGCTGAACACCTGCCTGACCCTGGGAAGTAGTGAATGAATTCCTTGCTTTGCTTTGCTTGCGTGCGCGGCTTTTGCTTTCCCTATTAAACTGTTTTTATCTCAACCCTCAAGTTTTCTTACTTTTGCTCTTCCGATTCTCTCCCCCATCCCACCGAGGGGGAGTGAGCGAGCGGCTGCGTGGTGCTTAGTTGCCGGCTGGGGCTAAACCACGACAGTCCTTTTTGGCACCCAACGTGGGGCACGAAGGGTTTGAGATAATGACAGATTTGATTGGAATGTGCCAGATGATAGAATTTATAGCTGTTATTGCTGTTTAGCTATTAATCAGCAAGCTTCTGTGCTTGCCATGGGCTTGCTTGCCTTACTGTATGTTAGAGCCTAGGGCTCGTTAGTGGCTGCTTTTTGCTTTTGCTGCCTGCCGTGCTGCTGTACTGCTGATCACCTTACTCTGCTGTGCCTGGGAACATTTTGATAACAGCAATGGCCTTATGCCTGGGCTGGCAGATGGCCAGGGCATTGCTGCTGTTTCTGTGCTGCTGTACTGGACAGGCTGGAACTCCGCTGTGAACTCGAGTCGAAGGGACTGTGACCTGTGGATGAATCCACGTGGGAGCGGGACACCCCGAAGCGTCTGTGCCCATGGATTAGCCCATGCCAGAGCAGGTATATCTTGAAACGTCTGTGGCCATGGTTATGTCTGTGCCACAGCAGGTATAGCTCTGAAGGGATTGTGGTCCAAGGATAAGTCCACGCTGGATAAGGTGCACCTCGAAGCATCTGTGGCTGTGGACGAAGTCTATGCTGCAGCAGGTACACCTTGAAGCATCAGTGGCTGTGCATGAGGCCATGTTGGAGCAAGTTTACTTCTGAAGGTACTGCATTCTGTGGATAAGTCCAAGCTGGAGCAGGGGCAAGGGGAGGGCTTCATTGCAATGTTAAACCTGATGATCTGTCTAAAGGGACCAGGGGTGGAGATTGTAATGGAAATACCTTTAAATTGTTGTATCCCAGGATTTGAGTTGCATGTTGTGGGAATTACTATAGCAGGAACCCCTTGTTGCTAGCGAGGCTAGGAGCAAGGGGAGGAGTTCGTTGCAATGTTAAACCCTATATCCTGGCCCAAAAGGACCAGGGGTGGAGATTGTAATGGATATACCTTTAAATTGTTGTAACCCATGATTTGAGTTGCATGTTATAGGAATTACTACAGCTGGAACCACCTGAACAAATGGAGGAGAAGCCTTACAAGAAGCAGTGCAAGTGCAGCAATGACCTGACCTGAGCTGGCTTTGGTGCCCAATAACCCCAAGCAACACACCACCTCTCCTGTCCTGAGTAACAACCATAAGAGATGAAGCCCAAAGTCATGGACTAAATGAACTCAGTGGACATTTTGTGGACATTTATGGACATTTTACAGACATTTTACAGGGGTGGTCCATAGACTAAGGGAATGATATGTGTGTATTATATCAAAGGATGGGAAGGGTGATGGTGGGTAATGAGAATGTATTGAATAGTGTGAGACCTGAGCATGACGTAAATGGTATGGAATAAGGGGTGGATACTGTCCTGGTTTCAGTTGAGATAGAGTTCATTTTCTTTATAGTGGCTGGTATGGGGCTATGTTTTGGATTTGTGCTGAAGACAGTGTTGATAATACAGAGATGTTTTAGTTGTTGCTGTACTAGTCAAGGACTTTTCAGCTTCCCGTGCTCTGCCAGGTGCAGAAGAAGCTGGGAGGGGACACAGCCAGGATAGTTGATCCAAACTGACCAAAGGGCTATTCCATACCATATGATGTCATGCTCAGTATATAAAGCTGGGGAAGAAGAAGGAAGGGGGGACATTGGAGTGATGGCGTTTGTCTTCCCAAGTAACCGTTACGCGTGATGGAGCCCTGCTTTCCTGGAGATGGCTGAACACCTGCCTGACCCTGGGAAGTAGTGAATGAATTCCTTGCTTTGCTTTGCTTGCGTGCGCGGCTTTTGCTTTCCCTATTAAACTGTTTTTATCTCAACCCTCAAGTTTTCTTACTTTTGCTCTTCCGATTCTCTCCCCCATCCCACCGAGGGGGAGTGAGCGAGCGGCTGCGTGGTGCTTAGTTGCCGGCTGGGGCTAAACCACGACAGGGTGGGATCCACCTCATTTAATATTAGCTTATAAAAACAGTGTTAAATACAAGTAGGTCATCTAGGTTCTTTTTACAATTTTTAGAGAAAAATGGGTTTGCAAACAGTGGTACATCCCAGCCTCACACAATTATTGAAGGTTAAGTGTGATTATATTGCTCTTAAATGCTACTGTCTCCTTCTCTTGACTCTAAAGCAAGGTGAGGCTAGCCTAGACAAGGTAAAATTATGTATCCTACTACAACAATCTAGTTTTAAAGAAATTAGCAATCTTTTGCTTATTGCCTGAAACCTTATTTGTATTCAGATGCTCTGAAAATGGACTCCTCTGTAAGTGGATGGATGGATGGATGGATGGATGGGCTAAATTTTGTCTTTAGATGCATGGTCAAAACTCACATTTTTGTATTTTTTTTTAAAGTTGCTATTATTGTTGCTTCTTATTTGGAACAACCTAAAAGAGATGTTCAGCTACTTTGGGGAAGCACGGGGTGCAGGTGAAAATATGACCCATTGTTATAAAAGAGTCAAACTTGTTTTCCCTAAGTTAGTTGAAAGTGATGTGCCCTCATTCCCATGGCAAGGAACATTTCCTTTAGTGCAGCTGACAAGTTTTTCAAGGTGTTTCTGCACATCCTGTAGGGAAAGCAAATTGTCATCAAAATTGAAAATTCAGAATATGCATTTTTTTCCCCTGAAGGTCCTTAGGGCTCTTGAAATGCTAAGTAGAAAACTGAGCTCAATGCATATGGAGGAGATTTTCATATTTTACAAGACAGACAGAGTGTCAGCCGGCAGATGCAGCAACTCTAAGAATCTTCAAAAAGGCAGAAGCAGAAAAGTTTACTGCTTGTTCGGCGGACACATTATTTTAGCCTGTGTTCTGCAGATTGAGAGGCAGATTGCCTAGGGTCAGAGGGTGACCCTGCCCTGCAGCATGAGTATTATTCCTTTTTTTTTTAAAGTGCAAATTTACATTTGGCTGCAACCTGCCTCCTTAATGATGGATCAGCCTTTTGTGCAGGTATAAGCTCTGATTGATGGGGCACGGGGATAGGAGAGGAGAATGGAGAAAACAAGTTTATAAATTTGACATAAGATTTGAATTGCAGCAGGAAGTCTGCCAGTCTCCTTAGGCATAAAATTGGACTGGCTGGAGATATGTACTGCATGTGTGATGTTTCAGCACTTATTGCTTTCATTATATCTTTACTTACTCAGTTAACAGACTACTGAACTTGCAAAATCTGGCAGACTGGGTTTTTTTTAAACAAATTTTGTGATGGGGAGGGGGAGGAGGAACTGGAAAAACCTGAAAATTACATACCAGATCTTCATCTGGTGTAATCCAATATAATTTAATTGATTTCACTGGAGTTACACTGATTTTTGTTTTGCTTTAGCTTTTCCCCCCCCCCCTTCTGAACAGGCTGTGTTGACATTTCATGTTTCCTATTATTATTATTCCTTCCCTTTATTTGTTTTGGGAATTATATGGCTTATTGACTAAACAGCATTAGAAAACTAAAGTTAATAGGCAAAACTCTTCCCTAGTGCAACTTTATTGAGTTCAAGTTATATAGGGATGAATGAGTTCAGGGAGTCCTCCAAAGAGGGTTATTGCAGAGGCTGATTCTATAATAAAAGGGAAGTCCACAGCTTTGTTGTCATTTCAATGGAAATTAAATGTTGCAAGAAGCCCAGTGTTTTCATCTTCAGCTGATGTGATGAAACCTGAGGGTACTGAGCACAAAAAGGTAAAATTATACCTTGTTTTAATGGATATTATCAAGAGGATTTTAATGGATATTATCAAGAGTGCATTTAATAATATTCCTGTTCATGTCTACCTATTCTCTGGAGCACTCTGAGTTGTATGGCCAATCAGAATGGCCATCTTCTCCACTGTATCTCTATCAATGGCAACTGAGGGAGGGGCTTACTGACTGGTATGACATCTGTCCCAGGAGCAAGGTGACATGTGAAGATTTGACTCCTTAAAATAGCAGAAATGCAGCACCAATCTGGATCAGGCTCAGTGAAAACAGACTCATGGATGGGACAAAAAAAAGAAGGTGGTTCCTAACCAGGAGTGTTTTGGGACAACCTTCTTGGGGTCTTAGTGGAGCTGAAACCCTTTTTGCTTGTAAAGTGGAACTCGATGAGACAGACTGAAACAGTTGGTGCTGGTAATAGTAAAAGATGGGACTGAACATGTGAAGAGATGCCTGCAAGTCCTGGGTTTCTTTTAGCACAAAGAATGATGCTGTTGTGCTTGGACAGAAGGTTGGGGAAACAAGAACCTGGAAAGCTTGTTCGGTGGCAGTGTCACTTACTGAGAAAAGGCCTGATATATACTAGACAGAAAATATTGTACCTTTTACTGTAGTGTTTAGGAGCTAAGCCCTGTAATAGCAAAGCACAGTAGAAACGTAGAAGACTAGATGCCTTCTTCCTCAAAACACTCTATTCTAAATCTAACAGTCGTTAATTACAGAAAAATATAAAATCGGCTGGAGAGTGAATCTTGTTAGGTAAAACCTCATTCCATAAACCTAAGTTATTGGTGCTCTATGTTTTCAAATTGTGCTTTATGCATGGCTTTGTGTTATCTGGATGAGCATCCACAGGGCCACCCTTGTGAGAGCCTCAGCTCTCTACAGGGGTATATGCTGCTGGCCGAACACTCTCTGTTAGACTTTGGACATTTGCTCCCTGCCCCATATGGTCTAGAACTGAATGTTTTCTGAGCACGTTACAGGTACAGCTTTGTTCCACGGCTAGAATTGTGAGAAGGATCAGTTTTTGGACCCAAATGATACTACTAGGTTTGAATTTAACTCCAAATTAATGTGGGTTTTTTTATACCTAACTATCTATTGTTCCACAAGGGGGCTTATAAGAAAGATGAGGACAGACTTTTTAGTAGGGCCTGCTGCGATAGGACAAGGGGTAATGGTTTTAAACTAAAAGAGGGTAGATTCAGGCTAAATATAAGGAAGACATTTTTTACCATGAGGGTGATAAAACACTGGAACAGGTTGCCCAGAGAGGTGGTAGATGCCCCACCCCTGGAAACATTCAAGGTCAGACTGGATAGGGCTCTGAGCAACCTGCTCTAGTTGAAGATGTCCCTGCTCATTGCAGGGGGGTTGGACTAGATGACCTTTAAAGGTCCCTTCCAGCCCAAATGATTCTGTGATTCTATGGATACTTCAAATTACTCAGTATCTACAGTATATGAATCAGTGATCTTTTAATGCATCTATAAATAAATGTAAAACATACATTTGGGGAAAGGAAAGTTGTATACTTTTCTTAAACCCCATTTGTACCCATTTTTAAAGGAAATAAGATAACCACTGTGTTAACCACCTCTCCATTGTGGTTCTGAAGACCTGCCCATCATTGTGGTATCTGAACTGCAGAAACTCTCTGTTCTGTCTGTCCACCATGTAAAGTCTTTCTCGGGATATTACTAAAGGGAAAAAGGCAGTTGCCAATTCAGTTTTGTTCCAGTTCATTAGTGACTGAAAGTCATTACCATCTGACAGATATACTAAGAGTTATGTATAGTTTTTAGTTGTCTCAGTCTGGTTTCTAGTGGACAGTTGTCCACATTCAGAAAAGATGAAACAAAGTAAGTCTGATAACACAGCTACCTTCAGCAACTTTGCTGAAAGTCTTTGCCAAGAATGTGGGACCTGGCTGAACATCTGAACAGATCAGTCCTCTTGCTTATCATGGTAGTCCCACTAGCAGAAAATAGATGGTGTATGAGGAAGCAATGCCGTCCTCTGGAAGATGGTATATATTTCTTAGTAGGATGGAGAGGTTACTTATTTCTCTGTGGCTATCAATTGAATATGGACTGCAAGTGATAATTTTACTTCAAAGCAAGAAAAATAGCTCCATTCCCTCCAAAGAGCATCGTGTCAGCAGCAGAGCTCTCTACTGTTCCCACTGTTTTCTTGATGCTTCACCTCATCAGGCTTCTGGGACCTGACAAACTATCAGACTGAAAACCAGAAAATGGATGGGGGAGATTTTAATGCATGAGCAAAGCAATGAAGAGTGCCAATCCCATGCTTGCTATAGGTTTTCCAATTACAAGAAAGGCAAAATATCAGTGACTAACTAAATCTAGATGTAGCTAGCCAGTTTCTTATACTCTTCATGAGAAAAAAATAGATTTCTCTTTGTGTACATTTATTCAAAAAGTTTGTAAATGCTTCCATGTGCCGAGTTAAATTGATGTTTCAAGACCAAACACTCAGGTAAATGTTAGGCACTACATGAACGTGTGGTTGGGCAGCGCTGTGGCAGAAAGCCAGGGCCTGTCCCACTGCCCCAGCCAGAGAGCAGGGCAGGCTGGGGGGCAGCCAGGGTAGCTCCAGCCCTGGGCATCAAGCACCCCCATGGGGATGGGCTGATGCCAGGCCAGGACATCAGCCCAAGAGTGGGAGTTGGCTCAGTGGAGCCCATGGCTGGGCCAGGCAGAGCTGTGGTGGAGCAGGAAACTGATATCTATGGTGTTGCTGGAGCACGGATCCCCCCAAAATGGGGTCCTGGGCCATAAGCAGGGGACATTTGTGACTATTAAGGCCTATTAGTCCCTCAGATCCCTCTCAGTTTCCCAAGGGAAGGGAAGGGACAGATGCCCTTTTTCTGTTGGCATGATGGAGGTCAGAGTTTACTTCACAACGTACTTGGAGCATCAGCAATCTTGGCACTCTGGTTCGCTTCCAGAACTTGTTCCTGCTATCACATATATGCAGTTGCCTGAACAGTGTGTGCGCGCTAGTTCACTCCCAGACTCCCTTCTAGAATATACTTATTAGTCCCCTTAAAGAAGAAACCCAAGTAGAGTTGCCAGGATAGTTTGCTTATGGGTATGCTGCAGATCGACAATACAAGAACAGACATCCCTTGTTTGACACTTGGTGCTTGGAATAATCTTGCCCTACTTCAGTAGGCCACAAACACTCAACCACCACAACGTGCCTTCATGCCATGCCCTAGATGTCACGCTATAAAAACAACCTTCCTGCAGGCTGCAAAACAACCCTTACATTATATCAGGCACTTTGAGCTGGAAAACACACACAGAAATAATCGTGTCTTTTGGCCACAAGAGTGGTCACTGAAGCTTAGAGAAGAGACGGACCAAATATTATTGCAGTTGGGATACAGATGGACCAGTCTGCAGGGGCCAAGTCAAGATAGGGTAGATGTGAGCCACACGTACTACTTGATTCAGGGGCAACAGCCTACGGTGGCTGTTTTTAGCAGTATAAATGTTGCCATGAATGCCGAGTGCCCTGAAGGATCCACAGAAGTGGAAGCAGAGAATAAATGGAATAATGCCCTTATCTAGCTCTGCATCTGCTCCGTACCAAATGGCCCTGTTCAGCTTTAGTATGCTACCTCAGTTGTAGCAGCGTGACATGTCATACAGACACTTCACCCACTTAGACATCTGTCACCTCCAGCAAGATCTGTGTCAGTAGTGTAGGCAATGATTCCCAAACATGTATGGTATGTTCATCACTGCATTTTTTAAGTATTTTAGGATCCTTCAAGGTGAAAAATACTCTTTCTATCTGCCTCTATGGCAGTATTTGAGAACTTATAAATGTAAGGTTATTAATATAAGACAGTAGTATTACAGTGACTTTTTGATTGAAATTGCATCTTTCTACAATGTTATTGTAAAAAATGTCTTTCCTAAACATTTTTCTCCTCTTTTGCCTCCCACAGACCTAATTTTCTTATTTAGTTAGACACACTGGAATCTGAGAAAGTTGGGAAATATACCACTTCAAAAACTTTTTTTAATGCCAACTTCAGAGGTCTTCTGTAATTTTTTCCCTTAGCTTTTTTTCTGATAAATAAACAAAACTTGAATAATGACCTAAAAATGTCTCTGTAATGGTGAAATCGATGGGGAAATTATTTAACTGATACTACTAATTCCATTATTTAAAAAGGATCCAATTTTTCCTGAGACAAAATAATACCAAAACAGGTACACACATATGAATATACTTGCTGTTTGCGTACACACAGAGATATACATTGCTTAGCTTTAAAATTATGAGATTTATTTGTCTTTTAAATTTTTACAGTTTTATGTTTTACTTTTTCTCCACAGCCAAGAAGAGCAATACGTTTGTTTATTTTTGTTATGGAAAGCAGAGGTTTTATGGAAAAAACTGGGCTGGAACCAAACTAACAAACAAACAGAAAAATTACGAGGCAGGCAATAAATGAATGGCAGCTGCCAGAGCTGTAGAAACTGTAAATGTGATCAAAAAGTGACAAATTAAGATAGAAAAAACTGGATAAAAGATCACTTTTTCTTTTAAAGTTATTTTAACATCATCTATGCAAAGGAATTTGTTAATTTAATTATGTTTAAATTACGTTTTGCACTCATGACACATGCCAGCTTGGCAGTGCTGGAAAGCAAAGGCTTCATTTTAGTGATATATGGTTCTGGGTCATGGCCTTCTCTAATTTCCTAATTGTTTTGGAGAAAAAGGAAAAAAACGACCTCCTGGTCACAGCACCTGAGGGGAAAAAAAATAGCGTGGAGGTGAAATAGTCCTTCTTTCCTTAAAGAAAGGTTCCTCCCCTGCTTCGGCCTCTTCCGCCATTGCTGCTGACTTGCAAGAGAAAAGGACTAGCTGACGACATGTCCTTCCACATCCACCCATTAGCGGTTCTTGCTGTGAAGATGGAGGAGAACATGCTGGTTCCAAACAACAATTATCTTTTTTTAACACGAGCAGCGCATGCTGGGAGAGAGCACCTCTGTCTTGATGCTTCCTCAGGACTAGCACTGCTGTATGTACAGTGAGCTACACTAAAACAGCACTTTTTATACTTTTGTTCAGCAGCACTGAGAAGTTCAGTGGCTGTGGTGGATCATAAAACACGAACTTCCTCTTTAGTCAGCCCCGGCTGCTTTGCCTAAATAGACAGAAAAAGCGTAGGATAGTAATGATGTGTATATTCTTGTCACTTAAAAGTGCCTGCAATCCTTATTAACCCTCGAAACACTAAGGATTGTCTAAAATCATACTATTATTTACAATATGTAAGTTGTGGGTGATTTTCAGTTGCCTGTGTCAGACGTAGAGTCATTCTGTACTTATATTTTACAATTTTGTTTTCTGTTAGGTGATGATCGCTGATCACCTACTGCTGCTGACAGCTTCAGGAAAAACATAACAAATGAGCAAAAAATACTCCCAAAGTGTGGCGAGACTCATGATAAAATCACCATGATGAATTCAGCGATCAACCTGTCATGTCCACGTCCTACACAGCATTTGCTGCACAGTAGCAGAAGACAACTGCCATTTCTACTTGGTCTTCTTCAGAGCTGTCAGTAACTTAAAGCAAGAATAATTAATTCTAATTACCCAGCGTGTGACTACCCCTGGAAAAACAAAAGTATACAGTCTGTCTTGACAGTTGTCCTGGTTTCGGCTGGGATAGAGTTAATTTTCTTCCTAGTAGCTGGTATAGTGCTGTGTTTTGGATTTTAGTATGAGAATAAGAGTGATAACATGCTGATGTTTTGGCTGTTGCTAAGTAATGTTGACACTGGTCAAGGACTTTTCAGCTTCCCATGCTCTGCCAGGGGCACAAGAAGCTGGGAGGGGGCACAGCCAGGATAGTTGATCCAAACTGACCAAAGGGCTATTCCATACCATATGATGTCATGCCCAGTATATAAACTGGGGGGAGTTGGCCAGGGGGTAGCGATCCCTGCTCAGGGACTGGCTGGACGTTGGTCAGCTGGTGGTGAGCAGTTGTATCACTGTTGGTTTTTTTCCCTTGGGTTTTGTTCCTCTCTCTCCCTCTTGTTGTTTTCCTTCTCATTACAATTATTATTATTATTATTTTGTTCCAATTATTAAACTGTTCTTATCTCAACCCACGAGTTTTCTTTCTTTGGCTCTTCCGATTCTCTCCCCCATCCCACTGGGAGGGTGGAGGGTGAGCGAGCGGCTGTGTGGTACTTAATTGCCAACTGGGGCTAAACCACAACAACAGTCTTGACACCTTCAGACACATCACCCTGGAGGCTGCTACCGTGCAGCCCAGCCCTCTCTGCCCTCCGGTGGGACAGGCAGCCATCTCGCACTCAGCTGGGGCAACGGCTATCTTGCCATGCCTCTCATGGAAGCGGTCATCTTGCGTGCCATACAGCCAGCGGCAGCCGTGGTGGTGAGAGGGACGTGGGCGCAACCATCTTGGGGCCGTCCACTCAGCTGACTTAGGCTGGCGGCCATCTTGGTAAAGGGCCATTACAGCGTGAGGCAGTGGCGTTCCCACTCCTTTCTCCCTTAAGCACGATGGCGGTGCATGCTCAGAGCAAGGCAGTGCGCGGGGCCAGGCGGTGGGCTGGCTGGCGCTCGTGCCCGCGGGCTGTTGTGGTGGAAGGCTCGGGCGCTGCTGAGCTGGCAGGCGGGGATCGGCAGCAGCCATGGGCGAGACTGAGAAGCTTTATTATGTTTATAGCTGCGACTTGGACATCAACGTGCAGCTGAAGATGTAAATGAGGGGGGCCGGAGCTTCCAGCGTCCCCCTGTTCCGTTGCGGGTGGCTGGGGCTGTGTGGGAAGCGGCCCGGTCCCTGCTGGCTTGGGGGAAAGCTGGGCCTCTCGCTCACCGGAGCTGTGCTGGGTCCCGAAGCCTGGCTTCCCTGCGGGAGCTCGGTTACGCGGCGGTGCTGGCTCTGTTTCCTCTTACCAACACCAGTTGCTCCTGGATGCCGCTGCCGCTTGTTTCCCTCAGGGCTGCTAGGTGGAGGCAGCGCGGCCGCATCCCTATCGGCGTCCCCCGTCGCCGAGCGGTGCTGTGGGGAGGGGACGGGCAAGGGGCCGCGGTGGCAGCAGGGCCAGGGTTGTAAGCTTTGCTCTAAACGTGTTACAAACATTCATGGTCTTAGGTCCTGTAGTGCAGGGCGGTATTTTAAGGCAAAGATTGATTGTTAGTTCAGCGCTAATGTCTCTGATAACCTTTCACCTGCTGGTGTCACAGCTCACTCCTCAGTGTTAGGGGAAGGAGATAAACTGGAAACACTTTTTCCTACTTGTTTGCATGCTCCTTTGAAAGCAAGTTGCTCTTGGTCGGGTCCTTTGTTGTAGGCGGATCCAGGTGCTGCAACATGTAAGTATGTTCCTAACTGGGTATATGCAAGCACTCTTGTTGAAGCTGGTGTTATCACGCGCTGATGTATTTGCTAGTTCATTTTTTAATTCTTTAATTTTTAAGTTTGGGATTTTTCTGCATCATAACAATGGGATGTTTATGTTTGTGTAGGAGAGACGTGGCTGGCTCTAAAATGTAGTATACCTAATGTTGCTACATTAAGGTATATTGCACTTTTTTTGAAAACTAACTTGGGGAAGCTTATTCGGGGATTGTTTAACTTCTGAATGGAAGATGATATCTGAAGTCAGATGCATGTGTCCGTTTTGCTAATTCATTCTGCCTAACAAAAATATAACTAGGATTTTTTTGTGCATCGAAGTGTATGTCATCCTGAAATGTGCTATGCTAGTTTCTTGCAAGAAACTTGTTCATCTACTCTGAAGTGTTTTTGTGGTACTGATAGATTTTTGTTTGCTGGAAGATTGATCTTGCATGTTTTCCTATCACCACCACAATTCCTTTTTTGTTTTCACATGTGCATCCAGTCAGATATTGAATATGCGTGATTGTTTTCATTGTGGTATAGCTGAGGCCTGAGAAATTCCATCGATTTATTCTAACACTAGCATTCTCCAAATTGTTGCAGGGATTTAATCAAGTTTAATTTGAACAGTCTGCTTAGTTGAGCTTTGACTTGTTGTTGATTTGAGAGATGACTGGCATCCAAAGCCAGTCATATGTTTCACATTTCATACAGCTTAAAAATAAGGCTTTTCTTATAATGTGTGTGTGGTTTGTTTTTTTCCAAATAATATTTGGAATGCATGTAATCTGATGTTTGTTTTGGTTTTTTTAGTATTAGCAGCATATGTCATCTTATGCCTTGCTTAGGGTACCTCATTTGATGCTGTCTGAGAATCTACAGGTTGTACTAGAAGAAGTAATTCTTCCCTTCCCTGCTCTTCCCCCCCCCGCCCCCCCAATCAGTATAGCAATAAATTATGTATTTGTTGATCACTTCACATCCTGAGTTCCTCTCCAATATTTGGATTTCATTACCAGATAGTAATGCAAAGTCAGGATAGCCTCAGTACTGGGTAATCTAAATATAAGCTATGGAAATAGAATAGGACTTTTACTGTGGATAAAATAATTTTTGGTTTGTTTATTTTTTCTCTCTCCCCCCCCCCTTTTTTTTTTTCTTTTTTTCCCCTCCCCACATAGAGGCAGTCTGGAAGGGAAAAGAGAACAGAAGAGTTACAAAGTTCTCTTAGAAGATCTAATGCTGAAGTTCTCAGGACTGTATCAAGAAACTTGCTCTGACTTGTATGTAACTTGTCAGGTGTTTGCAGAAGGGAAGCCTCTTCCAGTTAGAACTTCCTACAAAGCTTTTAGCACTAGATGGAAGTAAGTGACTGCCTTTTATTTCATATTCCGCTTAGATTTATTTATATAACTTGATGCCCCAGTAACTATGTTTTTTATTTGTGTCAAAAAGATTTGTTTTCTATTGTCGTCTTCAAATAACTTATGTTTCTTCAAGTCTCTGTATGGTTATTAAGTGTTGCCCTGACAGCACAAAACCAACCTTTTGGTGTAATGTGTAAGTAATAAAGTTGTTACTGGAGTGTTTGGGCATGGCTCACTACTTAAATAACTTCTAGGGCCTGAATTAGCACACTTTCATACTGTTTACTGGACAGACTGATTTTTGGTACTTAGTCATCAAGCTAGAGTATTTTTCCTTTGGCCTTTTAATCATGCACAAGATAAGTATTTGAATGGTTAAAGTCCAGAGGAAAATAGTTCATCTGCCCATAGAAATTCATATTCTAAGGAGAATCTGCATTGTATAAACTAATACAGAGTAACTTGAATTCTAAAGCTTTATGACTAATAAAGTGTTTCTCTGCAGCTGGAATGGATGGCTGAAACTGCCTGTGAAGTATCCAGACCTGCCTTGCAATGCACAGGTGGCTCTGACCATCTGGGATGTATATGGACCTGGTAAAGCAGTTCCTGTGGGAGGAACAATGGTCTTGTTCTTTGGGAAATATGGGTATACTGCTTTTTCTTTTATGCTGCAGATTTGAAGCTCACTTGTGAATAGTAAAGTAGCAGTGGTTACAAGAGATTTTTTTAAAATTTTTTTTAAACCAGGTTAACAGTTCCATATTTGAAAAATCAGATACATAGATGATTTTCTTCCTGAGTGTAACTTCATACATGCTACAGTGTTGTAAAAAAAAAAAAAAGTCTTCTCTTGTATAACACCAAAATTTAGGCTTTTTTTTTTTTTAGATCTGTAAGCTTGGATTTTAAGGTAGGAAATGCTGAAATCGCTTCATATTTATACTTTCGTAATGCATGGATGCCAGTACTGATTACTTAAGATAATTGATTTAATTGGCTTGCAATTGGGCTGTTAATGCAGTATTATTTATAAGGAATAAAGTGTAAATCAGTAAATCAGGAATTTTCAAAATTAATAATCTGTGATCCAATAGAGGGTGGGTTTAGTAAATTTGTGGATGATAACACTAAGATGGGAAGGATTACAAGTGTTGGAAGGTGACAGTACATCAAAAGGATCTTGACTAAGTGCAAAGGGGACTGAAAAAATAGGATGCAGTTTAAGGAAAAGTATGAGGCACTGGTACTTTTTGCAATTGATTGTAGTCAAATACAGAATGGGGAGCAGCTGCTCAGGAAAACAGGAAAAGATTTGGGTTTTAGAGTGAATCTTAAGTTTTGCATGATTCGGCATTGTGATGCTCTTGTGAAATGTGCAAACAGTGAATGTATGAACAGACTACAAGTATGCGCATCAGGGACAATGTGGTATCCTCCTTCTCCATACTTGTTGCGGATGGAGTGAGCGTGCACTTCACTCGCAAGAGAGAAGTAAAAATATAGTTTATTGATACATAATAGGGAGTTAACAAAGTTCAATGCGACAGTGTTTTAACAAGATTCGATGGTGAAGTACACTTGATTATTTACTGCATAGAGGACAGGGTCAGACAAAACTGTCAGGCAGACCCTCCCGTTGAGTCATGAGGTTCAGAAAGGATCCCCTTGCTTTCTAAACTCCTTCTCAGAGAGGAGTCTAGGTGTGGCTAGATCCAGTCCTAGTCCCAGACTTGGTCAACGGTTTATGTCTAAAGGATTATATATGTGCGCAATCAATCCTTTATATCACTTAGCTAAGATTTCAAAGTTTAGCTTGCTATTAGTCACTTACCGAGGATCTGTTGTGGCAAGGAATCTCTCAACCTCGAGGAGTAACCTTGAGAGGCTCAAGGGGAGATTCTGGCATGCAGCCCGCTGCCGTGCAGGAGAGCTCAAAGGGCTCTTGGAGTGCTCACTATTTATGGGGGATAAGATGATTGACTCATAATCATATTTGCATGCCAACCACAGGTTTTAGATTCTTCGGTGGGTGCATTGCACAATAGCCCTAGGCTACTGTGTTGTTATCTGTCTCCTGAATGCACTTTGAGCCAATGCAGCCATCGTGACCAGATGCATCTATTACAATCACCACTGGTGATTATCTCCTAAGTAGGGTTGCAGGAGATAAAGGTCGGGGGAAGCACACCGTCACACTTGTCCACTCAGCTGGGATATGTTCAGTTCTATATAACTGACTTTAAGCAAGTTGCTGACTACTGGGAGTAAGGGAGTCCATATCATTTAATATCTAGCAAATAGGTGTGATGGAGGAGGAGTAAAGACTAGTGAGGCTGAAGAAAAGACCATAGGAATATGTAGGTAGTGTTGGAAAATGGTGAGAAATAGCCTTTTTTGTCTCGTCAGTGGATAAGAAGTAATAAGGCTAAACTGAAGTGCAGGAAAAGTTTAGGTTAGCATTAGGAAAGCTGTTCTAGTGACATTTGAATGCAGAAAATGACTGTAGAGAGAGGTTGTATCTCTGTCATTGAAGATGTTGCTTTGACAAAAAGATTGACATTGTCTTAGGGCAGAAAATTGAACTGGATCAATTGGACTATGCTCCAAAGACTGCTGGTAGTTTTTAAAGCATTAGAGCAAGTTCCTGGAAAAAGATACAATTTATAAATGAAATTTACTTTTCTTTTCAGCATGCGGGGCCTGGGGGAAGTAGATGGACAGAAAGCAACAAATAATTCCAAAATTTTGTATTTACTTGTAAATGGAAACCCTTGTAGTAGTATTCACAAAGTGATGTGTAAATTCAAGGTCAGATGGTCCTTCTAGTTGGTATTTCTCATTTTTATTGGTTGACTTTTCAAAGTGTTCCTTCCAGTTGTATTTACCTGAAGTTGTTAGAGTTAAGTGATCATCTCTTATTGGCAAAACTAATGCACTTGATGTCTTGGGGCATCTTTCATAGGTGGATCAGCACAAATATGCAAGGGAAGCAGGGTTTTCCAGAGAAAAGGTGTGGTCAGTTACCCCGCAAAGTTCTGTTCACTGCACAGTTTCAATTACCAATTCAGTTTCAAGCATAGATGGAGAAAATGATGTGTTGAGGGTTGTGGTTTTTTTTTTTTATTTGGCAGCTCAGAAGGCTGCTTTTTATCAGTTGACCTTCAAATGAAACAGGTAGTTTTTTAGTTGAATTTTTTTTCAGACTGACAGACCTAAAGTCAGTATTATAATTTGCAAGTTGAGGAATACTTTCTGCTTCATTATGAATAATAAAAATATGAAGGTCAAGCTCTGTCCTTAGTTTGCGTTTGTACCACCCCACTGACTTTGGGAATTACCCATTTTTCTTCCACTTGCCAAGTAAGTTATCTCAGACTTAATCATTTTCTTCTAAACTCTGTGTGCCAATAAAAATGAAGGCTGTAGAGGGCACAAGGTGCAAGGCACTTTTGCAGTTCAGTTAAATTATGCATGGCAGTGCATGTTTGTAGGTTTGGAAAAGGAAGCTACTTAATTTTCTTGCAGCTGCTGCTGTACTTTGATTCCTGACAGCTGTATTATTTTGAATTTTCTGAAGCGATTCTGCTTTTTTCCCTGCAGAATGTTTCGGCAAGGAATGCATGATTTGAAAGTCTGGCCCAACGTAGAAGCTGATGGCTCAGAGCCCACCAAAACTCCTGGGAGAACCAGCAGCACAGTCTCTGAAGATCAAATGAGCCACCTGGCAAAGGTGATCGAATAGCAAGTAACCTTTAAGATGTATGTGAAAAGCTTGAACTTTCACTGGAGTGAAACGAAGATAGGCTTCTCATGTTTTCTCATGTGAAAGCTATCTTCCTTTGATTGTTTAGATATTTCACAGGATTTATACAAATGAGTAAACTAGATCATACTCATTTGCTTCTGGAGTATTTTTTAAAAGCGGAGATATAAATACCTTTTAATATACATAGAATTCTGTTGTAACAATTTAACATCCTCATTCTTTGTAAAGAATGAAAATGTGAATATGCCTTGAAGATTCTTGAAGCCAAAATTCCATCGGGTTCAGTAAGAGCAGCTCCTAACAGTAACTTGTGAGGACAGTTTAGTTTTTCAGTAGCCATCCTTTAGATTTAAGGCTGTCTGGTGTAGTGTTCATATGTGTATGATATACCTCTATATTAGAAAGAATTTGAGTACAACTGCAAAAATTAACCAAAGTTTCATTCATTTAAGCTCATGAATGTGTGTGTATATTAGTAGTTTCTTCTCCCAGCTAGATGGCAGAGTGTATTTTTGCCATCAAAACTACTTCTGGAATTGATCAGCGGATGTTAGTTCTTTAACTGTTTTACTAGCTGATCTCTCTCATTCTTCAGGTAAGCTTACCCCAAGCTTGCCAAATCGCTCAACCTGCTTACTCAGTGTACTTTCTTCTTAACCTTGGTCTCCTAGTTTTCATCCTCACCTTTGTGCAACTCCCAGTGAAAGATAGGTCCAGTGCCATAAATACATCCATTTTCTCATCTAGAGATTTATCACAGCAATAAACTAACTTTCATTTAGGGTCTCTCTTTTATTAGTCTAGTTCACCTTGAATTTATAATGGAAAACTCATTAAAGCTTTCTGCCAGTGGTGGTGCCCCATTTCTTGATCATAGTAGAATAATTCCCCTCTAGCCTAAGGAAGCTCTGTAGACAGACACTAAATATCAAGGCTTGTTTATATTTCATCAAATGGTTACATGATGTAGGCAGTGGGTCTCTGAGAAAGGGTTTTAGAGTGTAGGCCTTCCCTTTCATGTTAGTTCTCTTATTCAAACATGACCATACCCTACCAGTGTTTTTTCTCCTCTTCTCTTCACTCCCTTATGTTCCCTAGCTCAATAAATACAAATAATGTAGAGTATTTCAGTCTTAAAATACATAGGTCTGTTCTAGCCTGTTCTTTTGGCATATGGGAGATGAGGGCTCAAAGCCTCTGAGGAAGAGGGGGGGAAATTTTCCTTTCACATCCTGATTGAGAGATCTAGTTAATGGCTAATAAAAAGCTAATAACATCACAGCCACCATTCTTCTCTTCTGAAAGCTGTTTTGGGAGATACTAATTTCTGAAAGATAAGAGTGTTTTCACTGATGCTTTGTTGTGTTACTTTATAAAAACATTTTACCATCAGATGCTAGCAAAGTGAATAGGGTTTCTGGCTAGTGTGTCTATGAGAGCTTTCATTTGCACAGCTGTTTACACAGCAGAGGAGATTCTTGTGATGTATCATTCCTAAATAGCCACTGTTTGATCACAGTCAGCTTCAGTTTTTCTATGACTTACTCATCAGTTGCTGAATGCCTCCTGATGCTACTACATGTGAAGGTATATTTAAATATAGGTAAGAGGAGTAGGACTAATTAAATACAAGATGAGTTTGTGTGGACTTTGTTGTTATTGGTTTGGTGTTTTTCTGTTTATTGGACAGACTTATAAATAAGTGTCATGCTGTTGATTGATATCTGATACCAGAGGCCAAAATAGAGTCTTCCAGATAATAAGTAACTTTTGAGAAGAGCTTGCTGAAGGACCTTTTCTCCATCTAAAAGATAACTTTTCATTTTCTTGACATGCCTCTGAGTTTGTGTGTGTGTATGTGTGTGATATTTATTATTATAGGGAATTTGTATAAAATCAATGACTGGTTGCTGGAGGAGTTGCATACTTTTACCTTAAATAATTGATACTATGGCAAGTCTCCTGTCATGTTGAGGTGCCATATGGTTGTGCTCTTACAGAACACATTCATGTTGCTTGTAAAATTGCTACTGATGACAGCCACTGAAGTCGTGGCTTTGCATCCTGGGGGTCATTGTGAATGCAGATTTTTCCTGTACAAAGGCATATTAATGGAAAGAGTGTGGAATACCTTAGCACGCTCAAATATTAATGACATTAAGATGTTTCTCTCATGAGTGGTGTGTTAATTTATTCTACTTAAACAAAAAGTACTGTTAAGTTCTTTTTGATCCATTAATTTCCCTCACAACTTCTGCTGGCTGAATTGAAATTAGATACTATCCCACCATTGCTATTATCTAAAGGGATGCCTCTTATTTAGTAGCAAATCACAGAATCGCACAGGTTGGAAAAGACCTTTAAGATCATCGAGTCCAACTGTAAACCTAACACTGCCAAGACCACCACTATACCATGTCCATAAGCACCTCATCCAAACATCCTTTAAATACCTCCAGGGATGGTGACTCAACCACTTCCCTGGGCAGCCTGTTCCAATGCTTGATAACCCTTTCAGTGAAGAAAAATTTCCTAATATCCAGTCTAAACCTCCCCTGGTGCAACTTGAGGCCATTTCCTCTTGTTCTATCACTTGTTACATGGGAGAAGAGACTGACCCCCACCTCTCTACAACCTCCTTTCAGGTAGTTGCAGAGAGCAATAAGGTCTCCCCTCAGCCTCCTTTTCTCCAGGCTAAACAACCCCAGTTCCCTCAGCCGCTCCTCATAAGACTTCTGCTCTAGACCCTTCACCAGCTTCGTTGCCCTTCTCTGGACTCGCTCCAGCACCTCAATGTCTCTCTTGTAGTGGGGGGCCCAAAACTAAACACAGTATTCGAGGTGCGGCCTCACCAGTGCCGAGTACAGGGGCACGATCACTTCCCTAGTCCTGCTGGCCACACTATTTTTGATACAAGCCAGGATGCCATTGGCTTTCTTGGCCGCCTGGGCACACTGCTGGTTCATATTCAGGTGGCTGTCAACCAACACTCCCAGGTCCTTCTCTGCCAGGCAGCTTTCCAGCCACTCTCCCCCAAGCCTGTAGTGTTGCGTGGGGTTGTTGTGGCCCAAGTGCAGGACCTTGCACTTAGCCTTGTTAAACCTCATACAATTGACTTTGGCCCATCGATCCAGCCTGTCCAGGTCCCTCTGTAGACCCTTCCTACCCTCCAGCAGATCAACACTCCCACACAACTTGGTGTCATCTGCAAACTTACTGAGGGTGCACTCGATCCCTTCGTCCAGATCATTGATAAAGATATTAAACAGAACTGGCCCCAACACAGAGCCCTGGGGAACACCACTTGTGACCGGCCGCCAACTGGAGTCAACTCCATTCACCACCACTCTTTGGGCCCGGCCATCCAGCCAGTTCTTTATCCAGCGAAGAGTACACCCATCCAAGCCATGAGCAGCCAGTTTCTCCAGGATAATGCTGTGGGAAACCGTGTCAAAGGCTTTACTGAAGTCTAGATAGACAACATCCACAGTCTTCCCCTCAAAGATGATGAATGCTTCTTTCACTGAAGGGAATGCGCTAGCTTCTCTCTTAATTTAAGCTTTAAATATTAATCCAAGAGAATGTTTCTTCATGTGTACATATATGCCTACAGATCTTCTGGGTCTTGTATGCAAGTCTAACTAGTTGCTGTATTATGACTTTTTTTCCTATCTACAAGGGAGGTTTGCAGGTTTAAGAGATTAATGATTTATTTAAAGGAGATTAATAATTAATAATCAGGAAGAAATGTACCTGTATTGATTGTTAACTTTATAAAAGATAAGTTATTAAAACTTTGCGCAGGAGTTCTGCTGGTGAACATTTTCTCTAAAATGAATAAATATAAAAGTTTAGTGTTTTTCATGCTGAAAATGCTTTGGAAGTCAATTAAGTAAAAGACTTCTGGAGTGGAATATCTTGCATCTTTTCTTTCTGTTTACAAAACAGATCTCCAAAGCAGTGCCTTCAGTGTTTTGTTGGTTTTTTTTTTTTAATGAGTTCAAATTTAATGGAACAAAGGATTAACAGTGAGTTTAACAGACATCAGTGTGGCATTGGAAGGCATTATCAGTACTTTTATGGACCTGTGTATTGTGGAAAGACCCACTGAAATAGAAAAAGCAGTATATCTATAATCTGGTTTCAAAAAAAATTTGTCAGTAATTGCCTCCTAATTTTCAGCATGTTTAGATTCATAAGTCAGAAAGCTACTGAATAATGCAGCTTTATGGGAAAGAGAAAGAAGGTAGAAAAAGAGACTGGAGTCCTGTTGAGATCAGAGGCACTAACTTTAGGCAGCGTCTATTCTGAGAATTAAAAAAAAAAATAAAAAAATCTATAATTCAGTACATAAAATGTTAATACAATGGAAAATAAATTACAAGTATTTCTATGTATGTGACAACATTACCAGTTGATCTGGACAGAAGAACTGTGATCTAACTTAAGATTCTTGAAGAAGATAGTGAAAAATATAGTAATAATTTGCAAAAAGCAGGATTTCACAAAAAAAATTCTGAGAAGGCACAGATCAGAATCTGCCTCAACTGTATGATCTGTTGCAAGTTAAAGCTTGTGAACATTTGAAAAAAGAACTGTTTAAATGCTATTAATCTAGTTTATTGAATTAAGGTGTTATTGAATATCTGAAACTATTAACAACTGTAGTCTTAGAACTTATTTTAACAGAGATGCCACTATAGAAGAAGCTCTTAAGGTTGGTTGTTTTTCAAATTGCTGTAGTCATAACAAAAATGAGTGGCTGTTTAAGAAATTTTCTAAGCCCTTGTAAGAGCTGTGTCATGTAGATGTGATATAAAAAGAATGCATGTGGATGTCCACACTCTATTCACATATCCCATATAGTGGTAGCTGGCTTTGTAATGCTTCTGGAGGAAATAGCAGTTCCACTTGTCATTTAGTGTCTCCTCCCACAGTCTGAAGCAAATATGTGGGGTGTGTTTTTGGGGGGGTGGGGGTGGATTTTGTATTTTTTTTGTTTGTTTGTTTTTTTGTGTGTGTTGCTTTTTGTTTTTTTTTTCATTTGTTTTTGTTTGATTTTGGGGGGGGTTGTTCATTGGTGGTTTGGTTTTTGTGGGGTTTTTTTGGGTGTAGATTTGTTTGGGTGGTGTCAGAGTGGGAGACGGACCCGGAGTAACGATGAATCTCAATATGAGTATGGTCGTCCTCCTTTATTCAGATTACTTGACAGGTTTATATAGAAGCTAAGCAAAGCACGCGCTAACAGCGACTATTCCATTGGATAACTATACTTGTCCACGCGCTTAAAACAGTTATATGATTGGTACAAAGTTGCTGTTCACCCACTGTTCACAAAGGGGGGTTTATCAGCACTTTCCCAGACTTAGTCCCGCTTATCTTGTTTTACCAAGTACTCCTTCTGCTGTTCTCAAGGGAATTTCACCTTGATCTCTGGCTCCCAGGCCCCATCAAAGGCTGGATTGCTCACATCAGTCAAGCTGTGTCCTTTATCACTTAACCATTCTTCCACAATTCCCCCTTCTTGTTTTTGAGCGATCCAGGCATGATTTATCATGGTTCTAAAAGCCTTTTTTACACAGCTACATGCTACACAAAAACACAGACCTATGATAACTAAAATTATTAAAAGTCGTAATCCCTCAGCTAACAAACCCTTCAGCCATGATGGTAAGGACCCAAACAAACTGGTTAACCACTCATCAAAAAACCCTTGATTTTGTCGAATTTTGTTGGCATGCTCTTTCAGCCATCGTAGTTGTTTGTGAATTGATTCACTGTGATCAGACAGGTTCATACAACACATGCCTTCAAAATCCTCACAACCATGACCTTGGGCTAATAACAAAAAATCAATTGCTGCTCTATTTTGCAAAATTGCGTGGCGTAAGCTATTTTGATCCTCTAATAACGTTTCTATTACCTGGGTAGTGACATTTGCTTGTTTTTCAGCCCAACAGGCTAATTGCCCAACCTGTTTCAGGGCTCGTCCTGCTGCCCCCCCAGGTATGAACAGGGACAGGAACACTCTCTCAGTAGTACTGAGGAGGGTAAGTTCATCATCGCAATCTGGGGGAAGACCCTTGACCCCCCCCCCTTTTTTTTTTTTTTTTTTTTTTTGAGAACTGTATGTCTAGGTCATAGGATCAAGATGCTTAAAATGTGAAAAGGAAAAAAAACCTTTAACTGTAATTTAGGCAATGAAAAGTTACAATAACTAAGTAGTACTATGCACGACAATCCTTCTCAGTCATCTCTAGAACTTGAGTAGTTTTTCATATTACCATTCACAAAAATTCAACAAGTCACTAAATCTGAAATGCTAAACTATGACTCCAGTAAACAGCTGTTTTTGTCAGATCTACTGTTTCCTGTTCAAGTTGGACAGCTAATTTGTCTTCTATGTACCAAAACATGTACCAATTGCAAGGAGAAAAAAAAGACAATATAATAAACCCAAAACTAAAAATAGATGACAACTAGACAACTGCAGAGAAATGATACTTGGGATTATGGTGGGTGGAGGGTATTTTTTGCTTGTTGGTTTAGTCCTCATGCTTCCACACCCTATAAATCCGGGGGAAAAATCCAAATCCCTGACTCACTTAAAGATCTAGCCAAATAAGCATACAAGATCCCCAGCAGTCTCAGTGCTAAACTGATACAGCACTTAAGCTAATTTCATAGTTTTGAGAAGTACATTTCAAAGCCTTCAGCTAAAAAAACAAGTAATACTTTTTTTAATTTTTTTTTTTTTTTTTCACTTTCCTTGCCCGTTTTCCTGTATAACTGGAAACGCTAATGTCGCAGGGCCTTCAGCCCTCCCCCACAGGCTTCCAGTGTCCTTCTAGAATTGCATCTTTGATGACACCACTCCAGCGTGTGGTTCTAGGGAGTGCTGGAGGGTTCATTAAACATGGAGGCACAGCTTCTCCTTTCCTTTTTGTTTGTAATTCCAGAGTATCAAGACGTTTCAGAACTGCTTGCAACATTTTTGCAGTGGCATCAGAGGATTGTGGCAGCTCCTCCCCGCTAGATGGTGTGGTAGTTCCAGAGGATTCCGTAGAGGGAGGTAGAGGCGGATAGAACGAGGGTGAGGGCGGCAACGGAGGCGCGGAGGGTGGTTCACTGGGCGGAGCTGCAGGGGGAAGTCGGCAGGTTGCTCTGCCCAAGTCATTAGGTTTTGTCGCTCCCGCCCCTCCAGGGGGTTTTGGCGGAGCTACTTCCGCATTCGCTTCACAGTTTGCATTAACTCTGCTAACAGGAACTTCCGCCTTTTCTGGCGCCTGCATTGATTCCGCCATAACACGCAGTTCAGAAACGTTTTTACAGACAGTTCCAGACGCGCCTCTCACGGCAGGCAGCCCAAAAAATCGCGCAATAGGTCCCGGTTTGTTTTCGGGCTTATCTTTAGACACTCCCGGACCTAACATTTGGGCAGCAGCGCAAGCTACTTCCCTCTCCGCCTTCATCGCTTTCAGAGTTTCCAAGACAATGTTCCAGAGTCCACGAACCGCCTTTATTTCCTTTTCGTCCTTTTCATTCCCCTCTATTGTTTTCTGCCACGTTGTTCCTCCAAAATCTCGCCATTCCGATACGGAAAATAACATGCAGGTGTCAGAAAAGTGACCCCAACATTGTCCCAACTTAATCAACCTTATTAACTGCTTCACTGGTGCTTCTATCCCTCTCTTAGAGAGGATTCCAGTGAGTAACGTGGCCGCAGCTTCTGTTTCCATCACTGCGCCTGAGAGGTGAGGAGCGACCTCACACCGGCGTCTGCCCTGCTTCTTGCCCCAGGCAGCGCTTCTCTCAGCCGTGGTTTCCCACTCCCCTCCTCTAGCTGCTTACCGCAGTCACGGAGATTTCATCGGTGCGTAACCATCCTCTGCTACCAGATGTCGGAGTGGGAGACGGACCCGGAGTAACGATGAATCTCAATATGAGTATGGTCGTTCTCGTTTATTCAGATTACTTGACAGGTTTATATAGAAGCTAAGCAAAGCATGCGCTAACAGCGACTATTCTATTGGATAACTATACTTGTCCACGCGCTTAAAACAGTTATATGATTGGTACAAAGTTGCCGTTCACGCACTGTTCACAAAGGGGGGTTTATCAGCATTTTCCCAGAGGGTGGGGTTTTTTAGTGGGGTTTTTGTTTGGGTGGGTTTTTTGTTGTTTTTAGTTTTTTGGTGAATTTTGGTAATTTTGGTGAAACTCTGCCTTAGGCAGATGTCTAGGTTAACTCTTTAGCATTTCTTTTTGTGGACTGTAGTTGACAATGGGACCTCTCCCCACCTTTCCAAGTTTTTTTGCCTTTAGAATAGCTTGTTTCATAGTGCTTCTATACACTTATCCTAGAACCAGCTATTGTAGAGGACCTTAACTATTACAAAACTCCCTTGTGTTACAAATCAGAATGAAACCTACAATGTGTTAGATTCCTCCATGAAACAAAATAAAGTTATTTACTTCTGTGGAAATCAAGGAAATATTTTTCTGGATAGCATAATAGAATATGATCAAAATATTGAAACATTTTACTAACCATTAGCTTTTTACATTAGAATGTGCTGTACTTTTTACAGGTGCAGACTGATGAGCATGGCTACCATGTGGCTTTGTGTCCTCTTGGCTCTTTTATTTTTATAGTTGAATGTGACATTCCTAAAAATTATTTCTCTCCCTCATCTCCAGAAACCTGCCATTATAGATGAATTATTCCTGATTTACACACAACTTTTTTTGTCATCATTATGGTTTTACAGATGTGCAAGGTGCAGGAAAGAAGACTCAGACTTCAAGCATGCATCTTTCTTTTAACAGGTGTTTCTGAAGCATATTAAAAGTGCATGGAACAAAATAACTATTAATTGGCTGCTCTTGTGGAAGTAAAGTAATTGAATGTGTAATAGTACATATTAAAGCTATAACTAACTGCAGTTTGAGGGATTTGTTGTTATGAAGTAGCTTTTCAACAAGTTCTTGACCCTTTTCTGGCAGCAGTAGGAAACAGTACATAAATTAGTGCCTGTCTTCTCAGTTTTGTCATGCTTCTGATTACAGTGTACAGTAAACATATCTGGTATCGCCAATCCAGTATATTGAGTCTAATGCAAGTAGGTTCTGTTGTCACCTGCCTGTGACCGATAGTCAGAATGGAGATTACTTGTTGCAGTTTTGTTGATAAATTTGTTTTCAAGTGTTTATGAAGAACTAGTCTGTTAAACAGTGGCTGATAGAATTTGAGATTCTTTGACTCAACATTCAATTACAATGAAGTGGCAGTGGTTCTTTCCATGTTCTATGTTAACTTAATTTTAATACAGCATTCAAGACATGAAGGATAGCAGTCTGCTAGTAATAAGAGCATCGCTTCTGATTCTCCATTTAGGCAAAAATTCAGTGTGACTTTCCAAGTGCAAATAACACCAGCATTTATCATTAATGTGGTTTTGTGCAGGTTTCAAGTGAAACCTTTGTTTGAATAAATAAATTGATTGCACTGCTGCATCCAATTTAAAAAAAAAAGAAAATAGTCTGATTATCAGAGCCTTTTTCATGGCTTGAAAGAAAGAAAAAGTAGTGTCTACAGCATTGGGTGTCCATTTACTTTTTGTATGGGAGAAGTTGGATCCCATTGGTGTTACTTGAAATGATGTTTTGACTAAATAAGATAAATAGAACCTCCTTATTTATTGATGTTGTGAAACTGATTTTCAGGAAAGTGCAGAAGAACTTTGCTGGTTCAGAAAATTCTGTGAATTTTGTTGACTTTCTTAAATGGGCTCTAATATTTATATAAAAGTCACACACACTGACCGTAATGTAGTTAAATACCTCTAAAGCTCTATAACATAGTAGTTTAAAGCAAGTTAATGCTGTTTAGTATTGATGTTGCTTTTGTTTCCCAGTGGCAAAATAGCAGGTCAGGTTCTGGCTGCGCTAGCAAGTAACGCAGCCAAGAGGAGCCGATTTACAGAGTAAAGAGGTTGCTGAAGGCCCAATGTCTGCACTGTGTTCTTATGCTTGGGACTAGCTTTAATCATGTCTTGTGGGCTGAATGACTGTTGGCAGTTGGAGGATTTTAGGTGTTTCTAAAACTTCCATGATATGAACCAAAGCTTGCTACATGGGGATGATCAGGAGAGACACTTCAAAAGAATGCACCTGACCAAATTCAAATGCTAATTTAGAGTTGACCCTCAGGCAGTGGTATGGTTTAGTAAGTTTGTATGGGGGTTGCAGTGATCCATGTGATGCTCTCCAAGAATGAGAGAGAATTAGAGCTGCATGTTAATCTAATTGGAAGGCAAAGTTAAACAACTGACGTCCTTCACAGTCAAACTAATGGCATTGTGCCTTCTTGAGGATTTCACAAAATAGTTTGTTCTGAAAATGTTAACTCCTGACACAGTACCTTGTCACACAAATGCTTTGGCAAAGCTTGGTTTCATAGCAAGTTTTGGTTGAAGCTTAAGGCTTTGTTCTAAAATGCAACGGGAACAAAGTTTTCCTAGTGCTTGAGCTGAATAACTAGAGCTTTTCAGCTTGGCTCTTCAGCATAATCTAGCTGCATTTGAGAAGAGGAGTTTGAAGAGCAGTCATTATAATATTTCTTTTGAAAGGTTAAAAAAAGACACAGGTCAGTAATGAGTTTAGAAATCGTTATTTTAAAACTAGTCTTGGAAAAATTCCTGAATCTTGGTTTTAAAGGGTGTTATAAACATTTTGACGTTAGTCACTGGAAGGCTTTGTGCATTTTTTATTTTAGTTTTGTAAGTAAGCAAATTTTAGGCAACTGTGCTTTTGTCATTCTCATCCTAGTAAGTTTTGAGTTGGTAATAGCTGTCATAGGCTTTTGATTGTGGGGTAGGTGCTCCATTTTTACCAGCCTAAAAGCTTTGTCAGACTCTTTCCTTTTACAGCTATTTTATCTGAATGTTTTCACTGAGAGAAAGATGTAGTAGTATGGATGTTATTACTGCTTATCCCTAGATAATCCACATGGGATATGGATGTTATAAATGCTTCAGTAGGAGTGTGAACATTTATTAGTTGCTAGTGAATCCACTCCTGTGTCAAGTTTTTCCTACAGCGCTTTTATGTGAAGGGTCTAAATGGAGTGGAAACTTGTTTGTCACTGGGGCATTGGTAATCCTTTGTTGTTTTATAAAGGTCAAGTCAGACTGCAGCCTTATTATGGTTTTGATTAGGAAGATAACCAATTAGTAGATAGAAATCAGTCTGTCATCTCTTGTCATCAGATGTGTTTATTTTCAGAAGGATTTTCCCCCCCAAACAATTTTATTGTTTTTTATGTAATTTGACTTTGTAAAACTAGTATAACATGATCTGAAAGTTCTGTCTGATGAGATGGCAAAGGTTTAGGTACAATGCGAGTGCTGATCTGTCAGTGTGGCTCTGACTCAGTTCAGTCTACTGTTACAGCGATGCAGTAGTTTTTGTTATAATAGAAATACTTTGGAAATAATATTAATTCTATACAGTTAGGTTAAAGCTAAGTTCATTATTTAGGCAGTATGGTTTTAAAACAAAGAAACTGTAAGCAAATTTCCTCTTTGTCCTCCTCAGTGTTTGCATGCATACTTTTTTTAAAGACTAATGGGAAAAGCAATACTGCTCATGTTTTGGGATAATCCTCAGCCACAGCCAGATTGTACGTGTATTTCCCTTAACTAGGAAGGATGTGTGTGTAGTTACTGTCATTATTTTGACTGTAAAATTGTTACTTCAGAAGGGCATAAGACACTAATAAATGTAATAGAAGTGTCTTCCTGAATGTGCATTTTAATAATAAGAGATCTTTTACTGTAGTCAGCAAATTTTTATGTAGCTGGAAAAATATGTTTCTCCTGAAATGGTAACGGCATTTTTAACTCCTGTGTCTTATTGGTGACTTGATTTACCCCTTAATACAAGCCCCTCACTTCTCTGAAAGTTACCTCTGAAAAGTATAAAAGCAAAGCCATCCCAAGAGGCATATGTGATTGGAAAAGCAGGAGGAAAAAAAAAAAAAGGAGGGTGGGGGCAGAAGCAAACCTGAGCAAGTTATCTCAAAACTTACATTATTGAGGGAAATGTTGATGTGCCAAAAAACCCTTTATTCTGAGCTGAAATTTACTCCAAAATAAATGAGAACAAACTAAGTATAAATATAGCATAGCACATATTATGTTGGTGTTGTCTTGTTGTTTTTTTCTGTTTTACTGTTTTATACTGTCTTTTAAATGAAATGGACTTCCATAGATTGTGTCAATTAATGCTTAGTTACACTTCTAAGGTAAAAAACAAACAAACAAAAAAACCCACCCAAAACCAAATGGCTAGGTGAGACTGGAAGAAGGAAACAGAGTTGCTGTTTCTGTCATGTGGTGGTAGGCTTTGTATTTTTTCCTTCTGCCTGGTTCAAACAGGAAACTTTTAGCTTTTCCTTTCCCTTATTTACGCAGCAGGTTAGTCTCCCCTAAGAAAAACTAGCAGGCTCCTGTCATACTGTTCCAGAGCAGCACAGCATGAACTTCTAGAAGAGACTGTCATGTTCCATGTGGAACCTGTGATAGATAGGCACACTTATATCTTCCTAAATTTGTCTGTGTTTCAGAGAGCCTGTATGTTGAACTATTAGGAGGTATTTGCTTGCAACATGGTTGTTATTTCTAGGAAATTATTTGTTTTCGGTGGAAATATGGACCCTGATTTGGTTTCTCTTTGTGCTTCCAGACGACACATGTAATGGTAATGGCAAATTTCTCCACTCACCCGTGTGCCAGCATGGTAACGAGTTGCCAAGCTGCATCTCCTCAGATGAACTTTCATCTGTCTTGCCACCTTGTTTATCATCTGGCAAAAACTAACAAGAAAAATAATAAATTTCTTATTTTCTGTTTTCCCCTTTATCAAAAGTCAGCAAGGTGCAGTTGCATCATTCTTCCACTGTAGTATAATTCACAATACATTAATATGACCTGTTGTTTTTTTCCTAAAACTCGAGATGTTTAATATGCCTTTAACTTTTTGTCATTCAGGATGGTGATATCATCTCCAATTTTAACAAGTTCTGAAATTGTTAAGATTCCAGATCCCCAGATGTCTATGGTAAGCAATGTTCCATGTAATGTAATCTGTATTATAGTATTTTTGAAGTTTTCATAAATGGAGATGAAAGCTTGCCTGTATTGCTGTCTTCAGTATTTTAAAATTCCAGTGGAAAGATGTATTTGACCAGTTGAGAAATATCACTGGGTTTGACTTTTTGTAATTTTTGTGGTTTGGGGTTTTTTTTGGTTTGGGTTTTTTTTGTTGTTGTTGTTTGGTTTTGGTTTTTTTGCTGCTGCTAGATTAAAATACAAGAATTGATTTAATGCTTATGTTCATCTCTTCCTTTCCATACCTAATGTGCTTGCTTCTGAGGTGTAGGAAAGCAGAGAAGGGGGGATTGTTGGCAAAAGAGGTCAGAGGGTGGGAATATAAGGTAAGAGGGAGCTGAAGAACAGAAATTTAGTGTAAGGTGCAGTAACTCTTGGTCGCTTAGTCTGTTAAAATATTTTCTCCTTACACTCTTCTATGTTGTCTTTCACGTAGACAGTGCCTAAGTACAGTTCTAGAAAAGATGTCCGTTATTGTGGATGCCAATTCAGTGGGACTGGTATTGGCAAATTTGGGAACCTTAATGTAAGTGGGCTTCTACTGGCAACACTGAGTACTGTGTAATCTAACACTGCAAGAGCAAGTCTGACAATGCTGAAAACTGCCTTGGCTGCTGAAGTCTCATTGACACTGTGGCTCCTATTGTGGCTCCTACTGTTGCTAACATGGTATTAACAGTGGGAAAACTTTTTGAGATGTTTTTCTTGCATACAAAGCTTTATACTGCAAACATCCTAAAAATGTTTATAAAGTGGCTAGCTAGCACATTTGAGTGCTGTCTAAATCACAGATGTGTTGACTGAAGCACTTGCATTTTGCAGCAATTCACCAAAAGGCAAGATAGGGTTTGTAAATTGTGTGAAGTAAAAAAACCAAACCAAAACCTCAAAATCCCCAGCAACCCTCCACATATTATTGAAAGAGTTTCTTCTAAAACAACAACAACAAAAAACCCTCAGAAAACGCTGTAGGTTTAGATGTGAATTTTAATTGTCATGCATTATTCAAGATACTGGTGAGTCTTTGCTAGATAGTTTCATTTCAGTAGTAATTTTCTCTGGAGTTTAAATATTTATAAATACTGACCCTCTGTGTTTAGGAGAACTTAGTAGAAAGCAAACATCACAAGCTTGCTCAAAGTTTAAGAAGTGGACCTTCTGATAATGATCTGAAGCCTAATGCAGCTACATGAGATCAGCTTAATGTCAGTCAGTCATATGATGGCTAAATTCAATTTTATTAGGTAGTTTGGTATTAACATGTGGTGACAATTTAAGGAAAATATAGTTCATTTCAGTTTAAATAAAGTAATTAATGAAGAAATGTTAAGTGTTTCTTTAAGTGGCTAGATAACTAATAACTGAGCAGCAGAAGGTACTTGCTCATTTTTTTGTAAAACAGTTTTGAGGGGATAAGAATGCATATTGTGCACATATCATGTGTGTTAATGGTAGTCTTAAAGTAACTGTGTATGTTTGCCTATGCTACCAGTTCAATCGGCCACATAACTGAGGAGCATCACCACGATAGCATGAGAACTTTGTGTTGTTGGAAAGCTTTTTTTTTTCCTAGCTATTTTTGTGTGTTGTCAGTGTTGTGCTTTGTCACAGTGTAGTCTGTTAACTTTTTGATTATGCCTGTTCGTGGTTTTTAAACTCACTTTCTGACTATGTATTTAATAGATCATAGTGAGTTATCCACCGACAAAGCAGCTAATGTACAAGGAACAGGATCTAGTTTGGAAATTCAGGTATTACCTTACTAATCAGGAGAAGGTAAGTTGAATGATTTGAGAGGACTTATTAACACAAGAGGTGCTTTATCTGGCACTCATTCTACAATGTTTTGTCCTTGCAGAGATACAGAGCTTTAGTGTCTTAGAAGCTAGTCAAGATTATTTTAACTTTTTCTACAATGTTACTGGTGTAAAAATTAGTAACTGTAATTTTCCCTCTTAAATCATATGAACTGGCTATTACTACAGCAGTCTTTCTACAAACACTGACTGTCAGCTTAAAATACCAGTGTTGCCAATTTTTTCTTCAGCAAGGAAAAATTATTGAAGAGGAGCTTCTTCATCCCTTTTAGACAAGGGTTAGAATTACCAGAATAAGTAGCAGCACACCAAAAGCCCAAAGTAAATTAAATAACTAAATAATCCCCCAGCAGTGGGCATTTTTTTATGTAGTGGTAATTGTGGTAGAGCAGTAACCATTGACTTTACATTTTACTTGGATAACCCAGCTGCAGTTTTTTGGGACATATTAAAACAATCCAATATTGTATTGTCACTTACATCAGTAAGGTTCCTCAAATCTGTGCTTATGTAAATGTAGTCTGAATCTAGTTCTACTTTAACGTGAAACATTAATTTCATAGCATCCTTCTGGACAAGTTGTCCAACTGTGGGATGAGTGGGTTCACGGTGCGCTGGGTGAAGAACTGGCTGAAGGGCAGAGCTCAAAGGGCTGTAGTGAATGGGGCTACAACTGGCTGGTGACCAGTCACCAGCGGTGTCCCTCAGGGTTCAATCCTAGGGCCAGTCCTGTTCAGTATATTTAGCAATGATCTGGATGCAGGAGTTGAATGCACCATTAGCAAGTTTGCTGATGATAACAAAGTAGGAGGTGCTTTTGACTCTCTGGAGGGACAAGAGGCCTTGCAGAGGGATCTAGATAGATTGGAGCATTGGGCAATCATTAATGGGATGAAACTTAACAAGTCCAAATGCCGGATTCTGCACCTAGGATGGAGTAACGCTGGGCACAAGTATAAATTGGGAGAGGAGTGGCTGGAGAGCAGCCCTGCAGAAAGGGATCTGGGAGTGCTGGTCGACAGCAGACTCTTATTGAGTCAGTGGTGTGCCCTGGCAGCCAAGAGGGCAAACTGCATCCTGGGGTGCATCAAACACAGTATAACCAGCCTGTCAAAAGAGGTGATTATCCCGCTGCATTCAGCATTGGTGCAGCCTCACCTTGAGTATTGTGTGCAGTTCTGGGCCCCACAAATTAAGAAGGATGTCCTTGAATTCAGAGGAGGACAACAAAGCTGGTGAAAGGGCTGGAAGGAATGTCCTATGAGGAGTGGCTAAGGACTTTGGGCTTGTCTAGTTTGGAGAAAAGGAGGCTGAGGGGCGACCTCATTGCTCTCTACGGCTTCCTGAAGAGGAGAAGTGGAGAGGGAGGTGCTGATCTCTTCTCCCTGGTATCCAGTGATAGGACCTGTGGGGATGGTTCAAAGCTACGCCAGGGGAGGTTTAGACTGGACATTAGGAAGCATTTCTTTACCAAGAGGGTGGTCAAACACTGGAACAGGCAGGCTTCCTAGAGAGGTGGTCGATGCCCCAAGCCTGTCAGCGTTTGAGAGGCATTTGGACAATGCTCTTAATAAAATGCTTTAACTTTTGGTCAGCCCTGAATTGGTCAGGCAGTTGGACTAGATGATTGTTGTATGTCCCTTCCAACTGAAATAGTCTGTATTCTATTCTAAATCATTTGTTTAGCCTGTTTTTTCACTGATGAATTGTCTAATCTCTTTCTATTTAGGCCTTGACAAAATTCTTAAAATGTGTCAACTGGGACCTACCACAAGAGGCAAAGCAAGCACTGGAGCTACTGGGCAAGTGGAAGCCTATGGATGTGGAAGACTCTCTAGAACTTCTGTCATCTCACTTCACCAACCCAACCGTTCGGCGCTGTGCCGTTGCCAGGCTTCAGCAGGCTGATGATGAGGTATTCGTTGATCTGTGGGTACATGTGAAAGTCAGCTGGTCTCAGGATTTTTAGTCTCACTGAGTACTTGAAATGTTTGCTACTTTTTAAGGCATTTAAGTAAATAATAGTGATGGAAAATTAAAAAAAAAAATTCACTGTGATGCTATTTACTATAAGCTCTTGTCTTAGTATGAACAGCCAGTGATAGCTGGTTTTGTCAAACAAGTTGAAACAAGCATATGTTCTCCCCAGAAAACAGTGATAAATTTTGAATGTTGAGCTGTATAGAACAGCTTTGAGCTTAAATAGTCTACTAAAAGATTTCCAACAAATCTACCTGGTAAATTGAATCATTATATCGTCGTACTCTTTTGCTAAAGAAAGTGAGTAGAAAAACATTAGTGGAAATAAGGTGTTACTAATTGTATACTGATTAGAATATGATGAGCTGTGATTTGTGAGTAGAGCCCACTTAATAGATGCTAATCTGTTAAATTTTAATTATTTATATATTTTTATTTTCTTTTGACAGTAAAAAAAAAAAAACTTTGAATGTATTACCATAACTCTTGAATCCTTGGCAATCAATAGAGTTTAAAATAGGGAGCATAAATATATCAAATTTTTGCAAGCCCACTTCAATAGCCAAGGTCATACTGCTTTGACTTGAAAAATGTACCTTTTATGAAACACTTAAAGGCCGCTAAACAGAGCAAGTTGAATAGTGGAGGGAACAAGTTCATTATAAATAGCAAGTGATTAAAATTCTATTCTTCAATCTAAAATAGATCAGACGTGTTTTTTTTTTTTTTTTTAATCCTCAGCTACACAAGGGATCAAAAAAAAAAAAAAAAGTGCATAAGAGAAGAGAGAATCTGAATTCCTGGTACCATGGTCCAGATTTTATGCTTGAGTTTTCTTCTTGGGAGCCACAAACTGAAAGGTTTATTTTGTGGATGCTGGAAACAAGTAGGGCAGCTTAAGTAAAGAGAACTTTAAGTAGTAATTGTACTTAAATATTTTACTTAATTAGCACTTACTGCCTTTGAGTAACAAAAAATTAGTAGTGTGATAACTCGGTATCTTTTGGGAGTCAAACTCCATCCTACACCAGTTTTTCTTATTGTATATTGCTTGCTAGGGAGACCCCAATTTCCATTTCTTTATAGGTCACTAAATCCTGACTAAGTTTTTCTATAAATTAGAATTCTGAAAACATATGGAGTCCTAGTCAGCTTTGACTGACCCCCTCAATTTTCATTTTTTTCCTCCATGAGGATTTGCTGATGTACCTGCTACAGTTAGTCCAGGCACTGAAATATGAAAACTTTGATGACATAAAGAATGGACTGGAACCTAGCAAGAGGGACAGTCAAGGTTCAATGTCAGAAAGCATGACAACATCTGGAACTAATGGTGCAGAAATAGACAGGTAAGAAGCTTAGATTTCCAGCAGAAAAGCAGAAACATGTAACATTGTAAGCCCTCAAATTCTTTCTCCTTTTTAAGGGACCATTGCATATTCAACATCCTATTTCATAATCTGTAGTGGTGACATAAAAAAAAAAAAAATTAACCCCTGAGCTTTCACAGAAGTTGACTATAGATAGTTTACAGAGCAAACATTCTTAATCTCGAAGTTGTGGCCTTTGACCTTGTCTTGTCCCACTCGGTGGATTGCGAGATGGGTGAATCTTTTCAATTCCCTGACGGTTTGTGTACTGACAAAAGCCGATCTCTGCTAGACAGAGCCGCGTGGTCAGTAGAGTCACGACAATGACCCAGAGGAACAGTCTGGCCAGCAACTTTATTAACTGGCGAATTCCACAAACGGACAAACGTAACGAACTGGCAAGCTCAACGAACGAACAGAGGTGATTTGGCAATGGGGCTATTTTCCGGGCAACCCGTCAGAATTTATCCCAAACTTGCATATATTGGAAGAGAGAAGGAAGAAAAGGAAAGGAGAAGAGAGGAGGAAAGAGAAAGAAAAAGTATCACCACCCTTGGATCCCGCGATAACGATGACAGATGTGGCAATCCTCCAGTGGTGGGCGCGCGCGTGGTTCCCTGGAGGGCGTGTCTTTTATAAGCTAATCTCCGCCTCCAGATACACCCCTTCAGGACTTACATGGTTCTTGTTCTAGAAAGTTCTCAATCTTCTGCGCAGGCGCTGGGGGAGGGGGGTGGTCGCGAGGGGTCTCTTGGGCGGTTGCAAGCCCCTTCCTCAGATCAACTCTGTGTGACCTCTGGCCATACATGGTAAGGTCTGGCGGAACCCGGAACCGCGCGTCCTCCGACGCACTCTCCACGTCCCGCTCTTGCTCTCCCCCACCCGGTGCTCGCTGACCTGCCGTCACCATGCAAATAGCGCCTCAAGTCGCCACAATGTTTGAGACGTTAACTCTTTCAGTCTCTCACAGACCTTACTACATGAAAGGAAGACAACTTCTGGAATGAAAAGAGCTAAAATCCCAAAGACAAAAAGAAATGCTGTAAATATCTTGGTTGCTCAATGTTTCCTTTTAGTCTCCCTTTCGCAGATAATTTGGCCTAGCTTGCCAGTAAGCTTAGATAGCAGAATTGCTAACGAGCTTTCTTTATTTGACCTAATCATTAGAGTAAGAATGCTTTGCCTGTGTTAAATCCTTGGTTAGCTGAGATAGTTGCAATGAAGACAGATAAAAAGGAATTCTTCAGGCCCTGTGTCCCTGGAAAGGGCTGATAAGGAGAAACTACACAAGAACCACCTGATTTTGGATATGCAAGGAAAGTATGAGCAAGACAAAGATGGACTGAGCATGCGTAAAGACAAAGTTCAGTCAGCGGTCAGAGTGATGAAGACTACTGACTTCCTCCAACGACCACCAGAGGATCCCTAACGACCACCTAAGGACTTAAGTATGCATGCGTCAGGGACATTTACATATATTAATGAGTTCCAAGAAATCTCATGTTTATATAAATTAATCTTATGAATATGTATATTTTGCAACATATAACCTCTGTGATCTTGCTTGTTTGTCGGAGCACTTGTGGTGGAGCGATCCCCAGTGCTGCCCAGCGCTGCAATAAAGAATACCTGCTTAATAGTCATCCCGACTATTGAGTTCTGATTTCGGCTTTTCACGGCAACAGTTTGGCGACCCAGGTGGGACCCGCTCTGCTCGGCTGCAGGACCCGCTGAGAACAGGACTCCCTAGGGTACCCCCGGGATTTCCCAGAGGGACTCCTCGCCTCAATCGGATCACTGCGGGAGCAGACAAGGACCATCTAAAGGAAAAAGGTATTCTTTAAATCTTTTCTGTTTTGGAATTTGGGACCGGTCATTTGGAAGGTTCTCATAAGTCGTAGGAGACGTCCTACGCTGAGCGCCGTATACCAGGCTACTAGTGCCTGAGGGTATACATTTGGTATTTAGTACGTTGGTACAGGCACGGGTTAAGCCTTGTACTTCTGCAAGAACGTGCTTTTTGGTATTGGTACACTCATGAAACCCGCATGAGTTTGTACTGTTGGTGGTACGTTGGTACAGGCACGGGTTAAGCCTTGTACTTCTGCAAGAACGTGCCTTTTGGTATTGGTACACTTATGAAACCCGCATGAGTTTGTACTGTTGGCGGTATGGATTTACTGGCACCAAACTCGGATATTGGTTTATTGGTATTGAATTTGGATATATTCGTTAGGCACTGCGAAATCGGCAACTAAGCGTGAATGAGCTGAGTTAACTCTGGTGTGACTGGTGAGTGACTGAGACACAGTGTGACTGCAAAGTGAGTGTGGAAAACCTGGAGACCTGTGCGTCTCATCCTGAAAATGAATGTGAACCGCTTTTCCTTGTGAATTGTTTATTCAATGTGAGAATTGTGGAACGTGGTCAGAGTGGGAGAATAAAGCGCGACAGGTTGAGGTTATTAAAATAATCTGTGGGAGAATAACGGAAGTACAGAATCAATAAGGTAGAATTGGGGGACAGCAAAGTGGTGGTATTGTAAAGAAAAGCCCCCTAGGATGTATCTTAGCACACTGGAAAGAGATAGGGGGACCACCAGGTGGGAGTGTGAATAAGAAAACATTAATCAAATATTGTGATCAGTGGTGGCCTCTGTACAAATTAGAAGATGGTGAAAAATGGCCTTTGAACGGAACTTTGAAGTATAATACTTTGTTGCAACTCATGTTATTTTTGCGGCGGGAAGGAAAATGGGATGAGGTGGTTTATGCAGATATGTTTTTCACTCTGCGGAATCACCCTGAGTGGCAGAAAGAGTGCGGAATTAATTTGGCGCCCCAGGACCCTATGGTCTTGGCGATAGAAAAGGAGAGAAATAAGCAAAATAGGATATTGAAAAGGTGTTGCTCGGCGTGTAGCATTGGACAGAGATGTTTGAAAGTTGGTTCGCAGAATGAAAGGTTAGAGGATTATTTGCCTCCGCTAGAAAGGGAAGGTGATAGAGAAGGAGATGCGGGTGCTGTTGGGAGAGAAGAGCCGGAGATGAGAGAGAGAGAGGAAACAGATATTAGGTTTTCTCCCATAACCACCAGGACCCGAAGCAAAGTGGGACCTGCGATACAGGCTCCCTTAAGACAAGCGATGGGAGTGGGAGGACCTGTTAGAATTAAAGTACCTTTCACTTTAGCAGACTTGGACGGCTGGCGAGTTACTGCAGGGAATTATCGGGACGACCCTGAGAGGGTTGCTAAAGGATTTGAATTGATTGTGAAAACCCAGGACCCTGACTGGGAGGCTGTGGATGCAATGCTGGATGCAGTGTTCAGTGAATCAGAAAAACAGATGGTTGTGAGAGCAGCTAGAACTCAGGTGCAGGCTCTGGTGCTGGCTGGGACTCTGCCGGGAACAGTGGAATTACCAATCCCGGCTTGGACCCTAACCAGATGGGAACCAGGAATTTACTAGTGCGGTAACGGAATAAGAAATGCTGTCCCAAAATCAGTAAATTGGTCTAGCTAATATTTCTGTTTCTGGGACAGTCGGTGGATGATATGAGAAGGAAATTACAGAAAGTGCAAGGGGCAGATGCAAGGGACTTGGAAAGGTTATTGGAAACTGCTTGGCAAGTGTATCGGAATAGAGATAGTCGAAAGGAAAAACAAATGGGTAAAACAATTGCTAATGCTACAGTAGCTGCTTTGCGCACCGTAGAAGGTCAGATACCCCCTCGGAGCAACAGCAATGAGGGGAGAGGAGTTATGAGAAGTGGTGCAAGTGCCCCACTTAGAGGGAAGAGAGGAAATCAACCCCTCTTGAGAGATCAGTGCGTCTATTGTAAACAACTGGGGCACTGGAAAAAAGATTGCCCGAGACTGGGCATCGGTGATGGTAGCCAACACGGAAGAAAATTGATGGGGACCAGGGGAATCTTCCCTAGCAGAACCCTTGGTAAAAATTCAGCTAGGGAAAGAAGAAAAACCTGTAGAATTTTTTAATAGATACAGGTGCCACATTTTCAGTATTAAATCAGACTTTATTGCCCGTGAGTAAACAAACTGTTAACATTGTGGGAGCAACAGGGCAGGTTGAGAGGGCTTTCTTTCTAAGACCATTGAAATTTAAAATTGGAAAAAGTGTAGGGATTCATAAATTCCTCTACTTGCCTGAAGCTCCTAGACCACTTTTGGGAAGGGACTTATTAGAACAATTGAATGCTGAAATAAGATTTAAAGATGGGGAAATCGAATTTAAAATACCAGAAGAAAACCACATTGAAATTTTAAGTTTGGTTCTCACTGAACCCCAAGTTAGAGAAGAAGAAATTATGCAGGAAATAAAAGACCAGGTATACCCAGGAGTATGGGCCTCGGGAATACCTGGAAAAGCTAAAAATGCGGAATTGGTTGTTGTTAAACTCAAAGAAGGAGCACAACCCATTAGGGTGAAACAATATCCTTTGAAATTGGAAGATAGACGAGGAGTGAAACATATTATAGATGAATTTATAAAATTCGGATTATTGACTGAATGCTCTTCAGAGTACAACACTCCCATTCTGCCTGTCAAAAAGCCTGATGGCAAAACCTACCGATTGGTGCAAGACCTACGGGCAATAAATCGGATAGTTGAAGATTTGCACCCGGTAGTGGCAAACCCATACACTTTATTGACCAGTTTAAAAGAAACCTATGAATGGTTCACAGTACTAGATCTGAAAGATGCATTCTTTTGCCTCACCTTGGCCCCTGAAAGCCACAACTTTTTTGCCTTTGAGTGGGAAAACCCTGATTCAGGACGGAAAACCCAACTAACCTGGACAGTGTTACCTCAAGGATTTAAGAATAGCCCCACAATTTTTGGAAATCAATTGGCTAAAGAATTAGAGGTCTGGGAAAGGCCTCCAGGAAATGGTACCCTTTTGCAATATGTGGATGATATTCTGATAGCTACGGAAAAAGAAGAATGTAAGGAATGGACTGTGAGTTTGTTAAATTTTCTTGGACTAAGTGGTTATCGAGTATCGTTGCAGAAAGTCCAGATCTTGAAAAAAGAAGTAATCTACTTGGGATTTGTGATTTCTAAAGGACAGAGACAGCTCGGGAATGACTGAAAAGAAGCCATTTGCAGGACCCCAGAACCGACCACAGTAAAAGAGCTGCTAACCTTTCTGGGAATGACAGGTTGGTGTCGATTATGGATTTATAATTATGGACTTTTAGTTAAACCCTTGTACGAACTGTTGAAAAATAGTCAGACACAGTTAACATGGACTGATGAAGCCAAGAGGGCATTCAAAGAATTGAAATTGGAATTAATGAGAGCTCCAGCTTTGGGCCTGCCAGACATAACAAAGCCCTTCTGGTTGTTCTCATATGAGAGACAAGGAGTGGCTTTGGGAATTCTAGCCCAGAGGCTGGGTCCTTATAAACGAGCAGTAGCATATTTTTCCAAACAATTGGATGAGGTAAGTAAAGGATGGCCGGGATGCCTTCGGGCAGTTGCCGCTGTTGTTTTGATCATTCAAGAAGCTCGAAAATTTACCTTGGGACAAAAGATGGTTGTGCATACTTCACATGCTGTAACTTCTGTTTTGGAACAAAAAGGAGGACATTGGCTGTCACCATCAAGGTTTCTGAAGTATCAAGCAGTCCTGATGGAACAGGACGATATTGAAATCGTTACATCTGCTGTAATTAACCCCGCTTCTTTTCTAAGTAATAAGCAGGAAATGAAGACTGTTGTACATGATTGTATAGAAACCATTGAGACCGTATACGCAAGCAGGCCTGACCTGAAGGATGAGCCACTGGAAGAAGCTGACCACACTTGGTATACCGATGGGAGTAGTTTTGTAAAGAATGGAGTTCGAATGGCAGGATATGCTGTGACCGCCACAGATCAGGTGGTGGAAGCAAAGTCACTCCCTAAAGGCACATCTGCACAACGAGCCGAAATAGTTGCCTTAGTGAGAGCACTGGAGCTTGCCAAAGGATTGCGTGTGAATATATGGACAGATTCAAAATATGCCTTTGGCGTAGTGCATGCTCACGGAGCAATTTGGAAGGAGCGAGGACTCTTAACCGCTCAAGGGAAAGGTATAAAACACGCTGATATAATACTGCGACTTTTAGAGGCTGTGCAACTTCTGTCAGCAGTGGCAATTATGCACTGCAAAGGACATCAGAAAGGTAACACTGACAGGGAAGTGGGAAATAAGTTGGCTGATTATGAAGCAAGGCAAGCAGCGGAACAAGGTGAGATACTAAGTTTAATTCCTGAAAAATCTTTGCCACTACCTGAATCAGCTGAATACGATGAAAAGGATCAGAAGTTAATTACTGACTTAGAGGCTAAAATTGGCCTATCAGGATGGGCAGTGTTAAAAGATAACAGGATAATAATCCCCTTTAGACTACTGTGGGCAACATGATAAAACTCACTGGGGAACTGAAGCTCTGTATAACTCTCTCACTAAGCAGATAGTGGCTAGAAATTTGTTTCAAACTGTGAAAAGTGTGGTTGATAGGTGTGAGACATGTTTGAAAAATAACCCAAAGGTAGAAAATCGTGTAAAATTTGGAAGCATAGGCAAAGGAAATGTTCCAGGTCAAAACTGGCAAATAGACTTTTCGGAGCTCCCTAGAAAAGGGGGGTATAGGTATCTGTTGGTGTTAACCGATACCTACTCTGGATGGCCTGAAGCTTTCCCTTGCAGAACAAATAAAGCTCGAGAAGTAACAAAAGTTTTATTAAGAGAAATTATTCCTAGGTTTGGAGTGCCAGAAGTTATCTCCTCTGACAGAGGGCCACACTTTGTGTCACAGGTAGTTCAGCAAGCTAGTAAGTTTTTAGAAATTAATTGGAAATTGCATACAGCCTACCGCCCACAAGCAAGTGGACAGGTAGAGGAAATGAACCATATGATAAAAACACAATTGAGCAAAATTTGTCAGGAAACCAACTTGAGATGGGATCAGGCCCTCCCAATTGCATTATTGAGACTTCGAACTAAACCAAGGACTAAAGAGAAATTGAGTCCCTTTGAGATTTTATATGGGAGACCATTTCAAACCAGATATCGAGGGCAAGATCTCACCCAAGCAGGGGAAATTAGCTTACGGCAATATCTAATAGCATTAGGAAAACAATTACAAGAAGTAAATAAATTAGTGGTATCTACCAGAGCGTGGGGTTTAGATTCTCCGGTGCACTTGTTTAAACCTGGGGATTGGGTTTATGTTAAAAATATTTCAGGTGACCCTCTTGAAGAGAAATGGAGTGGCCCTTTTCAAGTTCTGCTCACAACCTACACTGCAGTTAAGCTTGAGAAGCACGCTGCGTGGATCCACTATTCGAGAATTAAGAAAGCACCTAATGGACCATGGAAATCTCAGCCTACGGGACCAACGTCCGTAAGATTGACCCGAAAATAGTTTTACTGATGCTGCTATGCGCTTGTTTACTAGTGTGTAAAAGTTTGTGTGAAGAGGATGCTAACAATTTAATGTTAGATAATAATTGTTATCATCCTTGCCATTTGTGTTGGCTGTGTAAAGCGAATAATTGAAAGAAATATGTGGAAGTAGTAATGACTTTTAATTTAGAACCTTTGTAAAAGAATTTACAAAGTTTAAAGAAAAGGGGGGAATGAAAAGAGCTAAAATCCCCAAAGACAAAAAAGAAATGCTGTAAATATCTTGGTTGCTCAATGTTTCCTTTTAGTCTCCCTTTCGCAGATAATTTGGCCTAGCTTGCCAGTATTGTTGGCCTTAAGTAAGGAAGCTTAGATAGCAGAATTGCTAACGAGCTTTCTTTATTTGACCTAATCATTAGAGTAAGAATGCTTTGCCTGTGTTAAATCCTTGGTTAGCTGAGATAGTTGCAATGAAGACAGATAAAAAGGAATTCTTCAGGCCCTGTGTCCCTGGAAAGGGCTGATAAGGAGAAACTACACAAGAACCACCTGATTTTGGATATGCAAGGAAAGTATGAGCAAGACAAAGATGGACTGAGCATGCGTAAAGACAAAGTTCAGTCAGCGGTCAGAGTGATGAAGACTACTGACTTCCTCCAACGACCACCAGAGGATCCCTAACGACCACCTAAGGACTTAAGTATGCATGCGTCAGGGACATTTACATATATTAATGAGTTCCAAGAAATCTCATGTTTATATAAATTAATCTTATGAATATGTATATTTTGCAACATATAACCTCTGTGATCTTGCTTGTTTGTCGGAGCACTTGTGGCGGAGCGATCCCCAGTGCTGCAATAAAGAATACCTGCTTAATAGTCATCCCGACTATTGAGTTCTGATTTCGGCTTTTCACGGCAACAATAGAAACTTTAGATTAAAGGTTTATTGTTGGAGAACATAATGTACTTTTGACATGTTGCTAAGTATATTACTGTAGTAGCAGACCTTTTTTACTTGTGTTGTTGCTGGATTTGGAGTAATATTAAAACTAATACAATTTAAATATTAGGTTGGATCAGATTTTAGAAGGCAATGTACCTCTTAAAACTCCCTGCAATTATTTGGGGTTTTTCTTTAACTTCATCTCTCTCTCTCTCAAGTGCTTAGACTTCCTTATAACTTAATTTTACTTTTCTTAAATCCCTTCTAGCAAGACCTTTGCACTTTCTTGATTTCATGAGCATGTAAAAATTCCACATTGGCAAACTACTTATACTGGTATGTTAGAAACTATTTATTCATACTGTATCAATGTCTAATTGAAATCAAAGCTATAATGCCCAGAAGGATGCATAGCAAAAGATGACCTGTCTTGATAACTTGAGAATCTCAACTTCTGTCAGGATGAAGTAGTAGATTTAAAACAATATGCAGTTGAACAGAATAATTACTAAAAGGAGGCTGCTGGTTTTTAAAATGCACAAATGTGCTTTACTGTTAGACAAAGGAAGGTGGTTTTGTGACGGTGTGCTTCCCCTGCCCCTGATCTTTATCTCCTGCAACCCTGCTTAGGTGATAATCACCAGTGGTGATTGTAATGGATGCATCTGGTCACCATCAGCTCAAAGTGGATTCAGGAGACAGATAACAACACAATAGCCTAAGGGTTGGGCTATTAGCCCAACAATAGCCTGTGTAGGGCTATTGTGTTGTGCCTAGGGCTATTGTGTTGTGCACCCACCCAAGAAACTAAAACCTGTGGTCGGCATGCAAATATGACTATGGGTCAATCATCTTATCCCCCATAAATAGTGAGCAGCCCAAGAGCCCTTTGAGCTCTCCTGCATGGCAGCGGGCTGCACGCCAGGATCTCTCCTTGAGTAGGGACGCCTCTCAAGGTTACTCCTCGAGGTTGAGAGATTCCTTGCCGCAACAGATCCTCGGTAAGTGACTAATAGCATGCTAAACTTTGAAATCTTAGCTAAGTGATAGAAAGGATTGATTGTGCACATATATAATCCTTTAGACATAAACCGTTGACCAAGTCTGGGACTAGGACTGGATCTAGCCGCACCTAGACTCCTCTCTGAGAAGGAGTTTAGAAAGCAAGGGGATCCTTTTCCGAACCTCATGACTCAACGGGAGGGTCTCCCTGACAGTTTTGTCTGACCCTGTCCTCTATGCAGTAAATAATCGAGTGCACCTCGCCATCAAGTCTTGTTAAACCACTGTCGCATTGAACTTTGTTAACTCCCTATTATGTATCAATAAACTATATTTTTATTTCTCTCCTGCGAGTGAAGTGCACCCTCACTCCATCCGCGACAGGTTTGTAGGGCATTAAGTACAGTGTTTAAAAAAAAAATAAAAAGCCTAACTATAGTTCATAAGTTATAATTCAGTTTGTTTATGGTGGTGGGAAGGAGATAAACTTTATCTTCTGCTTTGCTTTTCTGTTTGGTTTGCGTTCATAGTTTTTGACAGTATTGGCTAGAATATTAAGGTTATGCACTTTAGTATTAATCAAGAGTGTACTTTATGAAGGTTCATAAAGCACTAACTTTTTTGTGCTAACCTAATTATTTTTTAGATTCCATTTGTGGTTATGCTATGAGTACAAACAAAATGTCATTGTAGATGTGTGCTTTCTTAAGGGGGAACTTTAGTTGTGAATAGTTCATCTAGATAGTGGAGAGGTAAGATTACTCAGCTAAGGATCTTGTCTCACTTCAGTGGAATTAAATTAGATGCCTAAACTAGTTATCTGCATGCGTTCTGAGTAAGCATTTGCCGATAGAATTATCTCATTTGAAGAAAGCTGAGGTTAATAGAGCTGTATGCTGTGAAAGCGTGTGTATATGCATATATAAATGTATACATATATACACAACACGTACACCTATTTACTTGTATATACATGTGTATTTTAAAATAGAGAGCTTAGATGCTTTTTACATGGCTAAACTTAAGTCAAATGATTCTAATTTGTATCCTTTGTAGATGTATCTAATAATTAAAAATACTAATACATGTTATTATATGTTAATGTGCTATGAATATTAACCACAGATAAGCTGTGAATTAGGAACAGTGTGATATGTGATGTAAACCTACTAAACTGTTCTTACAAAATTCTTACAAGAATCCTAACCTACCCTGAGAGTGACTCCATTTGTAAATGTCTTTTTAAGTTTTATTATTTCATTGGTTTTTCAGTAGCTTAAATTTAAAATATTTAAGTGCATGACTTAACTACAGTTCCTTAGTATACATACTTGTATTGCAGTGGCCAAAGATAATGTTTGGCTTCAGGAAAAAGTGCTATTAAATTTAAATGATTAAAATAATTGCAGGCCTAATTCATGTGGGTGGAAGCCAAATGCTTGACCTAATCAAATATTCTTCATTTAAGATAAGTGTTAGTAGGTTAGCTTATTTCTATCACATTGATAGAAACCGTGCACTTACATTTCACAACATCTCAGACTTTCAGTCAACAGAAAGTTCAAAGCATCCAGAACTCTGAAGTTTTTGTCTTACGACTGAAAAGAAAAAAAAAAAATCAAAAAAACCCACCAAAAAGCATACAAAAAAAAATCCCCACTTTAACAGCGGCTACAGAAGTCAATGCTACTGCTTTTTTCTGTCTCTGCTTTGGATGTATGAGATTACCTATCCAAGTATGAAGCATTACTCTTATTCCTTGTTTCAAGATAGCTTTGAGAAAGTCTAGGGCTTTTTAACAAATGAAGATGAAAATGTCATGTTTCAATTCATGACTTCCTGTTTTCCTTGAAGTTTTGGTGCACAGACTTTGTAAATATGGGCTTATTTTTATACACATATTACTGCAATCTAATTTTGTCACTTTAGTGAGGGAACAGTGTAGAACAATATATTTGCCACGTTCTAAGTCATCTCTAGTTATAGATTTCATTGAGATAATACTCATGGAATAAGTTACATATACCTTATTTCAATGTATATAATGTACTGTGTATTTATAAATAAGACTAGTGAAATCTGATCAGCTGCAAATGACAGACCTCTAATCTTGTCTTGTAATCATTCTTTTGCAAAGAGATTCTGCACAAGTGCATAAGGAATGGGTAATTCTAGCTGTCAATGTAAAGTCCAAGTGTGTTTGAATGTGTGGAGTCGCTTTTAAATTCAAATGCAGTGTTTGAAAATTGACTAACTTGCTAATTTCTTCCCTTTATTAATAGTGGGGTGTTATGTTTTTACTGGATAATACTAGGAGATATATTGGTCTACAGAAAGAAGACCTTCCATGCATAGCTACTTTTTGCTTGTCAGCGCTGTGAATAGAAATAAGCACAAAAGCTTTCCAAACAACTGCTTAACATAAATTAAATTTTCAGTATAACAGTTCCAAATTGTACTGTTTAAATCTTGTACTCGAATCATAATTTTAGAAATGAAATCTTATTTTGGAATGTAGACTTTGCAGAGCTGCTTCAGGACCAATACTGTCTCTTCCACCATTGCTAATGGTAAAATAAGTAACAGGTAGGGTGAGATTCTTCCTGGTTTTGCAGGTATACTTGAATAGCAAGTTTGCAGCCACTGCATTATGTAGAGGGTAGTAGCACAGTGGAATGCCCAGTCCTCCCACGTGTACTGCTTGGTTGAAGTGTTCATATGATTTGGATTTCTGACTTGTCCTGTTTAAGTGATGCCACTTCACTGTAAGTGAAAGACCCCAGAAACTTTGGACTCTCCTGATCCAAATGGGAATTTGACTATGCAATTTTGAAGAGTTTGCCTATTGATTGATATCTCATTCAAACATCAACTTTATTCTTAGTTCCAGGCCTATAATGCAGGGCTGCTGTATTTCACTCAAATTGTGTAGCACCAGAGTACAGCATAACTTGGATTGTTTTTATGCTGCAGGTATGTAACAGTGGAATGTGAAGACCAAGACACTCAGCAGAGGGACCCAAAGACTCATGAAATATACTTAAATGTGATGAGAAGATTTAGTCGGGCTTTGCTGAAGGTAATGCCTTTGTGTAAGGAAATACATAGGTGTTTTGGGATAGTTATTCTTTAAAAAGGCACAGGTGTCTAGGAGGACAGTTTTTCGTGTCATATGTATTGAAACTTTAAAAAAAGCTTCCACTTTTGCTTGAATTTTGAGTTTGTGGCAAACCAAAGAAACTACTGAAGAAGAAAAGAACAAGTATTGAGAACTTTTTTCCTGTTTTATTGCTTGTTCCTGTTAGTAACATACTGGTTCTAAAATCCTCTGCCTTGTGTAATCAGTCTATTTTATTTACTGTTTCTTTATTGGAAGCACTTGTCCTTGCAGTGCAAATTGAGACAAGAGACCTGTCTTTTGAATTCACGAACAGTGTTGTTCTGTGTATCGGCAGCAGAGAGTACTGGAGCAGCAGGGGGAAAAAAACAAAACAAAAAACCACTTCTGTGAATTGTAATCTATAATTTATAGCAGATGTGCAGTCTTTTCTGATTTTAGTGTATCTCACACTTCATATCTTAATTCTCATTTTAGGGATGTTATTCAAATCTGACTCTTATGCTTCATAAGAATATTCCATGTGCTTATCCTTACTAACTTATTTTGGCTGTGTGAATAGGTTTGTCGTGCATGACTGTTCACCACTGAAACTGTTGATGCAAATTGAAGTGCACTGGTAGGTCAGATAATTGATTGCCAGCTACAGTGATTCTGATTGTGTTTTACAGAAAATACCTTTTGAATTGACAGGAAATTGATCTTTATTCACTTACCTCTTAAAAGCCCAAAGGCCTAAGAAATAAAGGAATAATTTCTAGATAAAATAATTACAGAACAAAGAACTAATTTTCTTTCTTTTAATTCACTTAGGGTGATAAGTCTATCAGAGTTATGTGTTTGTTGTTGGCAGCCCAGCAGACATTTGTAGATCCGTTGGTTCACGTAATGAAAGCAGTGCAGCGTGAAAGTGAGAATCATAAGAAAAAGGTAACTAAAGGATTGGAAAACTTATCTCTGGCTAGAATTTGACAATAGGAATATTAGCTTTTCAGTAAAAATTCTTATCACTGAGATTTATAACAGATGTCTGCCTGTCCTGTAATAATTTTAACAAACTTTAAACAAACTTAGGAGAGGTTTAGATGAGTCAAAGTTCAAAAGTGTTCTGAAAGTTTGTAGATGAAAAAGAAGAGACCCTTGAGAAAAATCTCAGGATATTTTGGTAAAAGGAAGATATGGGAATAATTGAATAGTTGATGATATAACAGTGAACAAATTGTGGGGGATGTGGGAAGGGAGCAGAGGTTATTGTGGTGTGAGAATTATGCCGGGATAGATAATGAAATTTGACTAGCAGCAAGGTTTCATTTATTCCAAGAGCAACAAAACTATTCTTATATAAGGTGTGTGTTTAGCAGAACTTGGCCTTCTCTGAAAGTTACCTGTTGCATCTTGAGGAAAAGAATTGCTATCATAGGTGCATTTTAAGAAGCTTTGTCCTTCTTAGTTAAAATATTTCAAGTTGAACTTGACAGACAGGTATGAGGAGGAAGCAGAAATGCCAAAGGAATTTCTATTCATGTATTTTCTTTTCCTCTGACACACATCAGTATTTTTAAGCATGGATTTTTTTAGTGTAATTTTTTTCACCTTCTCTCTTTAAATCTGTGGGGTATATTTGTGCAGGAAAATGAAACACTTAAGCGTTGTATCATTTTTATGAAATGTTGTGAATGTGCTATGTATCAGTAATAAAGGTGTAATCACTAAAAGAGGAGGGTTTTTCAATTCATAAGAATGTATTTCCTGCCTGTGCAATACATTGATAGTTTTCTGTCAAACGTTTTTTTTTTTTTTTTATAATCACCATGATATTTCTGTAAAACTAAGAAACACATGGCTTTGATTTTTGGATTAAAATGTAGCTACTAGCAATTAACCAATAGAAGCATTCCCAACAGTAGTGGGCTACCTCGCTGTGTGTCTGTATTTATGCCCATTATATTCGGTAGGGGAAAAGACTAGAGACTTTTGTGTATTTGACCTTTTATTATGTAGGACACCAAGCATAAAGAACTCGAAAACTGACTAGTGTTGTATTTCTGGTAACTACAGATGTAGGAATGTAGAATAAGCTCTGAAATCAGATCTATGCAAGCTGTTGGCAATTTGGTTCATTGGTGGTAGGGAATCTCCTTGAGTTCAGGGATTTAAAGAATCAGAGCTGAAGACTTGAAATCAAGGTCCTGAAACAGAACTAACATTTGGTACTGGTATAGAAAATAAATCATCCTGCTACTTGTGTAGGCAATTAGAAATACATTTTTGTAATACTATTATACCTGGCACTTATAAAATTGCTAGATTATACTCAGACTAGATGGAACATTTGTGTTCTTATTCAGATTACTGCAAATGGAGAATTTTTATTTCACTGGATTTTAAGAGTGAAACCTTGATTCTTTGGAAGAGTAAAGAATTTAATAATTGAATATTTACTAATAATATATCCTTTGTTAAAAGACTCTTTTACTGTTCATATATACCTAGTATGTGTTTTATGTTGTGTGTGTTTTGTTTTTTTTTTAAACAAGTTTTTATTCTTTTATTCTTTTAGAATGAGAGGCTTCAGGCATTGTTAGCAGATAATGAAAAGATGAATTTAGCAGATATGGAACTTATTCCACTTCCTCTGGAACCTCAGGTGAAAATTAAAGATATAATCCCTGAAAAAGCCATACTCTTCAAGGTAAATGAGATCTGAATAGCTGAAATACAAACAAATCTTATGAGCAGTAAGCTTAGAAACATCAGTTGAAAGATTTAAAGGGGCTGAAATAGTCAAGGCAAAATGTAACTGTAACGTGCTCTTAAAGTGGTTAAACAACCCTTTATTTTCTTTGTGAAACTCTTTTTTTTTTTCAAGTTAATGTTTTTTTCAAGTTAAAGTTTTTTTTCAAGTTAATGTAAGTTCACACATTAACTTTAAAGCAGCTTTTATAAGACTGATGCAGTTTATAAAGTTTATGAAGTCCTCAAGGTGAAGGCATGCTTCCTAGTTCAGAATTTCTCTGAACTTCTGTGTTCAACAGGAATACCACTTACGATCAGAATCATACAAATCAAGTCAGGTGTGCTGCATTTCAGCTAGATGTATGTGTCTATTCCATTGCAAAATAAAACTGTTAAATTGGTAGAGACTGGAAAGCAATAAGGTGGTCCATTTCATGCAATTGCAGTGGGCTGACAGGTAGATCCTGTATCCCTATGGTTGGTAAGTTCTTAAACCAATCCATAGCAGTTGCTTGTGATCATATGGCCATACCTTAATCTAGTTAATAAACAATCAATGTGCTGTTGAAAGGGCTGGGGTTATTTTGCTTCCTATGCTACTTGGAATGTAAGCTAATGCCTGGAATGTAAGTTATTACCTGTGTCTAGTGACGTAGGACCTCTTTATAAATTTACTTTCAACTCATATAGGTGACTGTGATCTAATTTTAAGATGACCAAAATGAGCTTTACCAGTCAGGCCTATGTCCAGGAGGTATTTTCTGCCAATTAAAAAATGTTCAAGCTGCTGTGGTAACTCGTGTCAATCCATCATCTCTACTAGGACACAAACTTATTATACCTAGTAGTTTCCAACTTTGACAGGCTGCTTGTTGACTGTGATATAATTTGTGTTTACTTAAAATCAGAGATGAACACTTTTGCATAGTTTTCTACCATACCATCTCTTGGTTTCCCAGCTTTGGCTTGCTTCTTTATATACCAGTGTCCTGGTTTCAGCTGAGATAGAGTTCATTTTCTTTATAGTGGCTGGTATGGGGCTATGTTTTGGATTTGTGCTGAAGACAGTGTTGATCATACAGAGATGTTTTAGTTGTTGCTGTACTAGTCAAGGACTTTTCAGCTTCCCATGCTCTGCCAGGTGCAGAAGAAGCTGGGAGGGGACACAGCCAGGATAGTTGATCCAAACTGACCAAAGGGCTATTCCATACCACATGACGTCATGCTCAGTATATAAAGCTGGGGAAGAAGAAGGAAGGGGGACATTTGGAGTGATGGCGTTTGACTTCTCAAGTAACCATTACGCGTGATGGAGCCCTGCTTTCCTGGAGATGGCTGAACACCTGCCTGCCCCTGGGAAGTAGTGAATGAATTCCTTGCTTTGCTTTGCTTGCGTGCGCAGCTTTTGCTTTCCCTATTAAACTGTTTTTATCTCAACCCTCAAGTTTTCTTACTTTTGCTCTTCTGATTCTCTCCCCCATCCCACTGGGGGGGAGTGAGCGAGCAGCTGCATGGTGCTTAGCTGCTGGCTGGGGATAAACCACGACAACCAGTTAGTCTCTTTGAAGAGTATGCTGCTTTAATTCCATGCTCCTGCACCTCAGGTTGGAGGCAACGTCGGAAAGATCTTGTCACGAAAACAAGGTTTTACAAACTTGTGTCAACTTTTAGTGTGAATACGATTTAAGGGTCAATTTTCACAACCCTTCAGGAGAACAAACGGCATAGAAACCAACTCTATCTGCCCCTTGACAAATGTTTTCATCCAATCTACACAATCCTGCTGGTAGATGTTCCCTATTTTATTCTTGCATTAAATAGGAGGAAAACAGAAGCCTTGTGGTGATACTTTCTCTTTCTCTTTCCTCCTCTCTTCTCCTTTCCGTTTCTCCCTTCTCTCTTCCTCTGCTCTTCCAATATATGCAAGTTTGGGATAAATTGTGACGGGTTGCCCGGAAAATAGCTCCATTGCCAAATCGCCTCTGTTCGTTCGTTGAGCTCGCCAGTTCGTTAAGTTTGTCCGTTTGTGGAATTCGCCAGTTCATAAAGTTGCTGGCCAGACTGTTCCTCTGAGTCATTGTTGTGACTCTACCGACCACACGGCTCTGTCAAGCAGAGATCGGCTTTTGTCGGTACACAAAGCCTCGGGGAATCGAAAAGATTCACCCATCTCGCAACCCACCGAGTGGGATGAGACAGTGGGACACCCCTCATCCCCCAAGCTTTCACTTTTGTAATCACTGCTTAACATGAGTCCTGAATGCAACTGACTTGACTTGTAAATTTACAAGGGAAATAAAATGTGAAATTAGTCATTTCAACTGGAGATTGTTTCCTTCCTCTACAGAAATAAATAATGCTGCTAAAATGAAAATTACTCTCCAGGGAGAAATGGCTATCCAGTCTTCATTAGTATCAACTGAAATTAGTATGCACTTTTTCTCCTCTTGAGCACTATTGTACAACACCATTAATTTATTCTAAATGTTACATTTATTTACTTTTGAGACAACAGGTTTTGATAACCATTAAGGAGACAAGTACTACATAAAAAGGTCTGTAAAATATCTGATAAAATAATAGATTAGAGATGCATTAGAAACTAAACTAAAGGCTTCATAACACAGCTTTGAACTGAACTCAATTTACAGTATTGTTACAAAAGAACAATACCAAGCTGATGCCAAAATATCTAGATTGCTTTATTCAAGAGCTTTACTTACTACAGAGTGACATATAGAATGCTGATACACAACAGTTATTATAATAACCAACCTTATTAAAAAACTCTTAACTGCTGCAGTAGACAGCACAGATTCCTCGTAGGCCTATTTTGGAGGCAGTAAAAGAATAAATATCTATTGATAAACAAGAAAACATGCTGAAGGGCATTTCAAATGAAAAACTGTGTGGCATTAGGCCAAAATCTGCTGTTTAAGTATGTGTCATAATACCTGTGTAGTGGTTTTGGCTTTTTTAGTTTTTTTTGTTTTGTTTTGTTTTTTTGTTTTGACAACTTATATTACTGTTAAGAGCAAGGCCATTGGAAATTCAGTGCAGCATTATACATGAACAAATTGAAAGCTTCACTTGGCTATTGTGTAAGATGATGTCTTTACAGTAAATTCAATGATGCATTAATTGTTCATTTGTTCAACGATTTACAGACTCCGTGAAGACTCCAGCAGCAAATTCTTAAGACCGCCTCAGACAAAGAGGAAAGATAATGATTTTGACTAATGAAGTACTAAATATCACTAAAAAGTGTCCTATCTCACTTGTAATATAAAGACAATAGACATTAATTACATTTTATTTTGAGGGATTTTTTTATAAGTTTTTTTTTTAAAAAAATATAAATAGAGCTCAGATTCTTAAGACTTGTCAACTGCTGGTTAATTTGTGACTATTCTTTTTGTATCCTCCTCAAACTTATAAGCATCCAGTATTCTTGCAGGGGGAAGCCTGCAAGTGTAATTATTTACAGAACATGAATGAAGGCAATGATCTCAACTCCAAAACTAGCAGAAGAATCCTATATCACATAGAGCCAAGAGACGCCTTAAACACTTACAAAGCAACACGATTGTTTTCATTTTAGGCACTCGATCCCAAAAGTAGAAAGGAAAGCTAAAAGCACATAGGTAGCAAACTCTGCAGCAGCACATGAGGAGAGCTCAGGGCCTCAGGAAAAACAGCCCAAAAGTCTCCATGCTGGAACCCAGCATCAGCCAGCTGGAGAGGTAAAAACCCCAAAATGAGACAACTGGATCAGGCTTGCATTAGTGGCTGTCACATCTGCTCATTTGGTATCCAAAGTGCAATACACACTGTGGGGCTTGCTTTTTAACTCCCAAAATATGAATGAAAGATGCAATTGGTGCCTGCTGCTGTATGTATCAGCCTGTTGCTTAGAACACCATTCCTGGGAGCTAGAAGCCTGGGGTTCAAATTCTTGTGTACTTTTAAATATTCTGAACAAATCTGTCCTGTGATTTTAAAAGCAGTTGTAAGTGCTGAAGAAAGGTCAAGCAAAACCAAGCCTGAATGGAAAAAGAAAAGGTCACCTAAATCAAACCTGTAAACTCTGATTAATACAGCTTCACAAATGCAATAACAATTATCTGGGAGAGTCTGGCAGTCACCTAAAACCAATGAAGTAAAAAGACATGTCTTAAAAAAAGTGACTGTCAGTATGTGATTAAAAGAAAGGTCTACACATATATTGGAGGCAATTAAAATTTTAATCTTGAATCTTTGTAATGGCTTTTTAAATTTTTCTTTTGAACCCCAAGGTAGATGCTAGGCATTTTTCACTGTCTAATGAAATTACCATCCTCCATCCTATGATCAAAGTAATCCATAATGAATGACAACAAATTTTGCAACATTTTCATATAATTACACTCCTTTTTCCCACATCACGTAAAAGATCACCTTTATTAAATATATATGCAGATGGAAATGACATTTTTGCTTCTTAACCTGCACTGTAGTGTGATTTTTCAAAATAAAAATTAAGTTTGCAGAAAACAACAGATTAGTTGGAAGACCTTTAGCAAAATGGATAGCCATAAAAATAGTTCTCCTCAGTTTCTAGCAGAATTTGATCAGTCTTTTGAAGAAAGAATCAATAAAAAAAGCTGGGATAATGACTGGCTTTTCAGATCAGTTTCATTTTTCCTTTCAATTCAATTTCTTGTCGTGAGTCTAATACTTAAGGCAAACAGTGTAATATCTTAAATCCCTGATAAACACAAACTAAATGTCAGGTGGCTTTAAGGAAAAAACACTAAATTCAAAGAAGAAATGCTTTTGTGAATACAGTTTTATTCAACATGAGAATTAAACATTTTATTGTCTTACTGTGGCTTGTAGTAAGACAGCACATGTGTGGTTAAACATTTCATTCTCCACACTAGAGCAAGGGTAAATTTTAATAATAAAAATAGTGGAGACAATAATCTATTGCCACCCCACACCATTAGCAAGAATCAAATAATGCATGAGGGTGGATGGGACCTCTGGAGATCATTTAGTCCAACCCCCCTGCTCAAGCAGGATCAAACACAACAGGTTGCTCAGAACATTGTGCTATTGGATTTTAAGTATCTCCACAGATGGAGACTCCGCCACCTCTCTGGGAAACCTGTCCCAGTGTTTGATTACCCTCACAGTAAAATAAAGTTCTTTATGTTTAGATGAAGTTTCCTGTCTTTCACTTTGTGCCCATTGTCTCTTGTCCTATCACTGGGCACCACTGAAAAGAGTCTGACTCCATCTTCTTTACTCCCTTCCATCAGGTATTTATATGCATTGATAAGATCCCCCTGAGTCTTCTCTTCTCCAGGCTGAACAGTCCCAGCTCTCTCACCCTCTTCTCGTATGACAGATGCTCCAAGCGCTTGATCATCTCCATGGCCCTTTGCTTGACTTGCTCCAGCACGTCCATGTCTCTCCTGTACTGGGGAGCCCAAAAGGGGCATGGCACTCCAGATGCATCTCACATAGCACTGGGTAGAGGGGAAAGATCACCTCCCTCTACCTGCCAGCAACACTAACTAATGTGGTCAACGAAGCTGGTGGCCCTTCTTTGCCACAAGATCACATTGCTGCATCATGTGCAACTTGTCCACCACTTCAGGGCTTTCTCTGAAAAGCTGCTTCCCACCTCATCACCTGCCCCCCTTGCCCATGCTTGCGCATGGGGTTAGTCCACACCAGGTGCAGTACTTGGCATTTCCCTTTGGTGAACTTCATGAGGTTCCTGTGCGGTCATTTCTCCAGCCTGTCAAGGTCCCTGTGAATGGCAGCACACGCTTCCAGTGTGTCTGCTACTCCTCCCAGTTTTGTATTGTCTGCAAACTTTCAGAGGGTGCAGTTCATCCCATCATCCAGGCCATTAATGAAGATGTTAAACAATTTGACCTCAGTATCAACCCTTGGAGTACACCACTAGTGACTGCCCTCCAGATGGAGTTTGTGCCACTGATCACAACCTTCTAATTCCAGCACACCGGCCAGTTTCCAATCCACGTCAGTGTCCATTTCTCTAGTCTATATTGCTCCGCTTTGTTTATGAAGATATTATGGAAGACAGTATCAAAGCCTTGCAAAAGTCAAGATAAAGAATACCTACAGCTCTCACCCAGTCCACTGAGCTAGCCATTTTATCTTCGGCGGCTATCAGGCTGGTCAGGCATGATTTCCCTTTTGTAAATTCATGCTGGCTACTCCCAATCACCTTGAATCTATTCTGCAGGTGCAGATCTGCAGGTAGAGCAGAAGCCATCCCTCCTAATACCAGAAGTCTCAAGGTTCCAGCCGTCACCATCCTGGGAGTCTCTATTTCCTAACTTGATGAGCACAACATATTCTTGCTCCTCCTTCAATGCAGCTAGAGGTTCAGGCTCTTCTATCTCCAAGGTCTTGGGGAAGATCTGGTCAATCTCTTTCTTGTCAGCCCTGATACTGTGCAGTTTGCTGACCTACTCCCACAGCTCCTTTACTTGGTGATGTAGACATGCCACCACTGCACAGTTCCTGCAAGCAAGGAGCCCAATTCCCACTGCCCCAGAAAGAGGTCTCAGCCACCCCCTACAGCCCCAAATCTGAAAAACTGCATTCTCCCTTGGGAACTCCATCTGTGTTGAGGCCTCTGACATAGGGGATAGCTGCTAACGTAGCTGCTGAGGACCATGTTCTGCGGTACACTGTCAACACTGCAGAGGATGTGGATGCTGTTATGAGCAGAGTTCCTGGCCCCTTCTGTGCACCCTGCTGTGCAGGCTGCTGCATCTGTTAATGATCAAAATAACTAGCTGGAATGCACAGTTCAGGAAGTCTAGCAAAGTTAGGAAAGAAAGGAAGTTTATTCTCATTCCTTTACTTTGGGAATGAAAGCTAAGGAAATTCTGGATCCCTCACTCAGAACTCCAGCTTTCCAATTTGCAGTTCTTACCCTTGGTAATACAACCAGTTACATCCCACTTAATATGTTTGCTAAGGTGCTTTAAAGAATTTTCTAGGACCACTAAAAGCCAGTCCTGGCAGCAAGAACACACTTTTAACTTGTTGGAAAATGAACTAAAACATCATAAACAATGAAGTTAAATCTTGAACCTACCACTCGCAACCTCTCACATTACTCAGCTTTTACAGAGATCACCAACCGAGAGATATCTCACCTGTGCAAACTTGTGTATCTGCTCCACCACAGCTGCAAAGTGGGCATGGACACTTTCATCAATTAGACTCTGCATATAATGGACAGCTTCTTCATCAGACAGGTCCAAATGAAACCTGTCCTGCACCTGGAATGGGGGCAGAGATGACAAAAATTAATTCAATTCAACAGTTAAAACATACACTATGCTATCTGAACTATACAGTAGCAGACTGTCCTGGTTTCAGCTGAGATAGAGTTAATTTTCTTTATAGTGGCTGGTATGGGGCTATGTTTTGGATTTGTGCTGAAAACAGTGTTGATCATACAGAGATGTTTTAGTTGTTGCTGTACTAGTCAAGGACTTTTCAGCTTCCCATGCTCTGCCAGGTGCAGAAGAAGCTGGGAGGGGACACAGCCAGGATAGTTGATCCAAACTGACCAAAGGGCTATTCCATACCACATGACGTCATGCTCAGTATATAAAGCTGGGGAAGAAGAAGGAAGGGGGACATTTGGAGTGATGGCGTTTGACTTCTCAAGTAACCATTACGCGTGATGGAGCCCTGCTTTCCTGGAGATGGCTGAACACCTGCCTGCCCCTGGGAAGTAGTGAATGAATTCCTTGCTTTGCTTTGCTTGCGTGCGCAGCTTTTGCTTTCCCTATTAAACTGTTTTTATCTCAACCCTCAAGTTTTCTTACTTTTGCTCTTCTGATTCTCTCCCCCATCCCACTGGGGGGGAGTGAGCGAGCAGCTGCATGGTGCTTAGCTGCTGGCTGGGGATAAACCACGACAACCAGTTAGTCTCTTTGAAGAGTATGCTGCTTTAATTCCATGCTCCTGCACCTCAGGTTGGAGGCAACGTCGGAAAGATCTTGTCACGAAAACAAGGTTTTACAAACTTGTGTCAACTTTTAGTGTGAATACGATTTAAGGGTCGGGGGAAGAATGTTGACAAAAAGACTGCTGGAACAGCAACTAAATGTTTCCTATCAAGAATAATAGCTTAACTTCATCAGGACAAACTCAAGTCAGATGGTTGTAGCGGATTGATGCACGGACTCCGATAGAGGGGTAAATCGAAGACCCTTTATTGAAAATATTCCATGGCCTATATACTTTCTAATTGTTTATACACGCGCTCCTGAGAGAACTCTTATTGGTCTACCTGTCTTGTCCACGCGCCCCCCATGCATCCCTTCAGCTAATACGATTGGCTATCTCCCTGCAACCCTGCAGTTCCTTCCCCCACAACAAAAGTGTTCCAGACGCACTTTCGGACATGACCCGGACCCTCAGTACTTCAATCTTGTTAACCCTTTCACTCCCGCAATGCCTAATTCCTCCTCAGATGGTCTTCTACATATTGGTCTTTTGTAGCAATGTAGAAAATATAGGACAAAATATATGAGATGTAACTTGTTTCAAAATCAGAGATGGTTTTGATCCTCCTGATTCTGAAAGGTTACAGATTTCCATTTAACCTCTCATTCTGTACTATGGGATAAAACCCAAACAAACCCAAAGAGGGAAGAATGACAAATTTTTGGTGCTCTTGGACATCACATGGCAGCTTTTGTAGGACTATTTAAAGAATCATTTTTCCTTTATTTGTAGAACTTCATAATTGTGAAACATTCATTGCATGTGAAAAACTAATGTAACTGCTCAAATATTAAACTCTGTATCCTTGATTTTTTGCTTTGGTTTGGTTTTGAGGGAAGTGACTTGGTCAGTTGCAGTAGATTAAATCATTCATGTAGGTAATTGATCCCCTTCAACCCATTTTATGCAGAGAAATTGCAAACAATTAAATTGGCTTTCTCAAACAACAACGTAAAAAGGCATTTTTGCTTTTACGAAATAGATTAAGGAAGCAATTAGTTGTTTAAGATGTCTTGCCCCTAGCATTTCTTGGATGTTTATCCTATAATTGTGTGTCTCTGATCTGGTTAGTTTAAATTTGTTTTGTTGTGACCTTTTATAGTGCTTCTATGTTGATTGGAATTACATGCATACAAACAAAATTTGAATCCTCCTGTCCTTTCCTCTTCTGCTGCTGGGGGGGAACGTGGGAGGAATGTATCCTTCACATTCCTTGCTAAAAAAGGAAAGTCTTAAGATATTTTTTTTAAAAAACATGCCTAGATCACACTTTTGGTAAGTGGAAATGGTATGTTCTAACTGTTGAGTCCTAGACAGTGAGTAACTGCTTTTAGAAGCTTTAGAATTGCTTCTTTTCTACCAAACTTAAGGAATGTGAAGAGACTTCTGGTGCTCACTGCCATGCTGTTGGTATTCAAATGGGACTATTCAAACCTTTTTCTAACTGAATTTGATACTTGAATCCTATGAACTGATACTTGCTTAATTCACTTCTAATTTACAATGCAGTAAACAAGGATTTATATTTTAGAACTCCACTGTAGCAACATGTTAATATGAACATTGCTGTGAACCAGCTTAGTGGAATAAGTTTCCTTTTCCAGAGTGCCTTAATGCCTGCTCAGTTATTCTTCAAGACAGAAGATGGAGGCAAACATCCTGTAATTTTTAAGCATGGTGATGATTTACGTCAAGATCAACTTATTCTTCAGATTATTTCACTCATGGATAAGGTGAGAATTATTGATCCACATCCTTGTCCTTCCATGTTCTTGATTCTCCTTGTCGAGAGCAAGACTGGTGAAAGCTGTTAATGCAGCTTATGTTGCTAATACATTCCAGGGTTCTCGGATTTCTTTTTTTTTTTTTTTTAGAATCTTTTTTTTCTTTATAGACAGGCAATGGTTCTGTGTAGATTTAAAAAAAAAAAAAAAAAAAAACACAACTAAAAAAAATGGGGAAACTCATTACTAATTTCAGTGAAGAACAGTGGAGATCAACGTCCAATACACATTCTTTTTATAAATAGAAGCTGCCTTTCTATTGCATTCATCTTTGCTTTTTGGTGTGTTGTTTTTTTCCAGCTGTTAAGAAAAGAGAATCTGGATTTGAAGCTGACACCCTGTAAAGTGCTGGCAACTAGTTAAAAACATGGTATGAATACTTTTATATCCTAAAAATACAGTATTGTGAGGAATCTTCTCTCTCTGTTCATAGGCTGTTGTGACACACTATTTTCATGAGAGAAGTTTTGCTTAGTACAGCATTCTAAAAAGGAGTTCAAATGTGTAAGAATATCTTGTTGCAATATAAGTCATGGAAGTAAACAACCTCAGTGACCACAGTATTCCATAGGTGACTCAAATATCTTCATAAAAGAAGCCCGGTCTGGATTTTGGAGTATGTGACAATCAGTAGTGTTATCTTTGCTGCTAGCTTGCTGTGTGATCTCAGACAAATAATTTTTAACACTCCTGTTTATAGATCTTTGCATGAAGTGGAGGAAAAACACAAGACAAAACAAAATCAAACTTGGCTAGGCTTTTAGATACATTCTGGATAAATGTTTAGAAAGCCATTGATTTATCTTTCTCTTCTCATGAAAACTTGGAAGAACAGACTTTTGCAAGCTAATTTGGTGTTAATGACTAGATGTTTTAAAATGACTGAAGGCAGAAAATGGGGACAAAGCATGGTTTTTTGCCAATGAGAAGCAGTTGAATGAAAGTGTGCATTACTGTTGCCCTTTAATAAACAGTTTCTCCTGGAGAAACTGGCTGCTCATGGCTTGGACGGGTATACTCTTCACTGGGTAAAGAACTGGCTGGATGGCTGGGCCCAAAGAGTGGTGGTGAATGGAGTTTACTCCAGTTGGCGGCCAGTCACAAGCGGTGTTCCCCAGAGCTCTGTGTTGGGGCCAGTCCTGTTTAATATCTTTATATCAATGATCTGGACGAGGGGATCGAGTGCACCCTCAGTAAGTTTGCAGATGACACCAAGTTGTGTGGGAGTGTTGATCTGCTTGAGGGGAGGAAGGCTCTGCAGAGGGACCTGGACAGGCTGGATCGATGGGCCGAGGTCAATTGTATGAGGTTTAACAAGGCTAAGTGCAAGGTCCTGCACTTGGGCCACAGCAACCCCATGCAACGCTACAGGCTTGGGGAAGAGTGGCTGGAAAGCTGCCAGGCAGAAAAGGACCTGGGGGTGTTGATTGACAGCCGCCTGAATATGAGCCAGCAGTGTGCCCAGGTGGCCAAGAAAGCCAATGGCATCCTGGCTTGTATCAAAAATAGCGTGGCCAGCAGGACTAGGGAAGTGATCGTGCCCCTGTACTCGGCACTGGTGCAGGCCGCACCTCGAATACTGTGTTCAGTTTTGGGCCCCCCACTACAAGAGGGACATTGAGGTGCTGGAGCGAGTCCAGAGAAGGGCAACGAAGCTGGTGAAGGGTCTAGAGCACAAGTCTTATGAGGAGCGGCTGAGGGAACTGGGATTGTTAAGCTTGGAGAAAAGGAGGCTGAGGGGAGACCTTATTGCTCTCTTCAACTACCTGAAAGGAGGTTGTAGAGAGGTGGGGGTTGGTCTCTTCTCCCATGTAACAAGTGATAGGACAAGAGGAAATGGCCTCAAGTTGAGCCAGGGGAGGTTTAGACTGGATATTAGGAAATTGTACTTCACTGAAAGGGTTATCAAGCATTGGAACAGGCTGCCCAGGGAAGTGCTTGAGTCGCCATCCCTGGAGGTATTTAAAAGACGTTTGGATGAGGTGCTTAGGGACATGGTATAGTGGTGGTCTTGGTAGTGTTAGGTTTATGGTTGGACTCGATGATCTTAAAGGTCTTTTCCAACCTATACGGTTCTGTGATTCTGTGATTCTATGTGTTATAGAGGAGCTTGAAAGTTCCATGCATTGGAGAAATTTTTGTTTGTTTGTTTTCTGTCACAGGCTTCATGCAGTTTATTCAGTCAGTACCAGTTGCAGAAGTTCTTCCTACTGAGGAAAGTATACAGGTACGTGATGGGGGATTTTTAGGTCGTCTTCTGATCAAACAGTATAAATTGCAGGCTTAGATCTCATGCAAAAGTCTTGAGTCCCTCAACCGATTTTTGTATCTGTTGTTAGAAGATAAATTACAGCTTGAAACATAAGGGTATTTAAGCAAAACATCTGCTGTTAAAAAATATACTTAAATCACAACATGAGTATCTCATGTCCTAAAAGTAATACCATTTAAATAATTAAAGTGTAATTTAATTGTGATATTGAAATTCTGGCTTTGCTGTAATAATGAATGGAAGATCCATGACATGTTTCTGTAGTGTTTTGTTTTAAAGTGTTTCTGTCATTCATTCAGTAGTTTTGGCTTGATACCTTGTCAAACTATGTTTTAATGTAATGGTTTTGTTTGTGGGGGTTTTTTTGGTGTTGTTTTTTTGGTTGGTTTTTTTTTTTTTTTTTTTTTTTTTAATGGAACAACTAAATAATTTGTCCATAATTTCTGAAGTCTGTTTCTCTGCCATGGTGGATGTATAGATATTGTGTGATTTTTTTTTTTGTTTGTTTGTTTGTTTGTTTTTACTTAGCAAGTTTTCTGTAACTGTCGTGGAATTGAGTAGGGACACATAATTGAATAGTAACACACAAAATACATGCTAATTTCAGGCACAGCACACAAGCTAGGTAGCAGAGCTCAGCTGGTTGAGATAAATATAGTTAGATAAAAACATACCAAATTGCCATATGAGATCTATAGCTAATAAGCTTTTTAATGAAAACACAGCATGTTTATGTTGGATTCAATTTGTCACAGTACCTTTTTTCCCTTTTTTGTAGTTGATACTGAAGTTTGCATTTGTTCATAGCTCAGTAACTGGGAGTCAAAGCAAATAGCTCCCTGCTACTGTAAACTACATGTATTCAAAATACGGAGATGAAAAAATGCGTATCATTTGTCATTATCATTTGTTTAACAAATAAGCATATCAAATGCTTATCATTTATAAAAAATGCTTATCATTAATCAGACAATGACCAGCATCAAGTTGTTTAAGTTTTTTGAGCTTTCCATTCCGTAAAGATTGATAAGCTACATCTACACATACAATAATCATACAGTTTATAAAGTGGTTTTTTGGCAATCCTTTGTAATCTTGGAAATGTATTATTCATATTCTAGTCCATTATATGTTTTATAAAATAATATATTTAGAAATGCTTGTGAAATTGTCATTTTGCAATTACTTATAACATCATATTCCTATCTAAAATAGGTCCCCGACTATTTTAGTTGCTGTGCAGATTTAAGGAGCAATTCTTCCTGTGAAAAATTGCTAATCTAAATAGACAAGATGCCAAAAGAATGTGATCTAAGATTACTTCACAGATCAATGGCAAAATACATTATAGAGCCCAGATTTCCTGTGTCAAAGCATGATAAAATAGCTGGGCATTGTAGGCCAAGGAAATAAAACCTAAATGAACAACTAGGTGTTGTGAAAGTTTGGTTTATTCTTTTTGTAAATATTCGTTTTGGGTGTCACAGCTGTTTTAATAAAGATGGGCACTGTATATAAATATTTAAAAATGTTTCACTTCTGGTAATATTTAAAGCAAGTAGTGTAATACTGGCTGGTAATGCAGATCTGCAGGAAAGAAAAGATGTTTTGATGTTTGAGTGTTACTTACCTTCTATCAATAATCTTGAAATTACAGTTCATGTTTTGGAGGTATTTCTGTTCCACACTCTACGGTTTAGCATTTGGATGGTCTGAAGTCTGTTTGTGGTTTTTTGTTTCGTTGGGTTTTGGGTGGTGGTTTTTTGTGTTGTGTTGTGTTTTTGTTTTTTTGGCGGGGTTTTTTTTGTGGCTGCTTTTTTGTGTGTGGTTGTTTGGGGGTTTTTTTTGTTGTTTGTTTGTGGGGTTTTTGGTGGTGTGTGGTGGGGTTTTTTTGTGGGGTTTTTTTTTTTTTTTTTACATACAGCATGTAAAATTTTGGAGCACTGAAAGTAGATCTCTCTCGTACCCTGTTAACCAGTTAAAAATTTCCTTCCACGTTTTGCTTAAGGATTTCATTTAACAGAATCTTTCTACTCTGTCAGCTTTTTTAATGTATCTCAGAAGGGCTTGTTCCTCTGTAAGCAAAGATAATTAAAGCTTTCTCCAGGCCTTAAAACTCTGATACATGTTACAACAGGACTGCTTTGCAAGCAAAACTTTCTTAAATAGCCTGCAGGTACCTTCCTTCAGTACCTCTTCTTTTTTTTAAACTTCCCGTCATTTTTTCATTACGATTTTAGTCACTTATGTCATCCAGATGCCTACAAAGCTTCTTACAGTGCTTGCTTAGCTTTGTGTTTGCTTACTGGAAGAAACTTGTGCTTAGGCTTGGATTTAATCTACTTATCTTTTGTCTCAATCAAGAAAAAACAGTTTTCTTCTGAGTGGTGGGAAGGACTGTTTTGGCCCTGTCCACATTTCACAGGAAATGTGAAGTTTCCATTTGATGACTTAGATTTTTCCTTTTAAACTCAGTAGCAGTTGGTTGTATTGAGGAATATGGAGACATATAATGATGATAAACTTTGTAAGAGTGTGTGTCTCAAATGCAGTTACTAATCTGGACTGTTAGTCCTGTGTTAGTTTTTGTTGATCTGGCCTAAACACTTTCCTGTGGAAGTATTTTGAACTCATAGTTATTACTTAGTAACTTTTCAATGCGTTGTTAATTTTATGAAGCTGTTAATAAAGAAAACTGCTTTTCAATTTGAACTTCACATCTGTTTCTGTTGAGTATAAGAATGTGACGATTAAGACAATAAATAAAGCGATACAAAATTAAATTAGATCTTATTAGGGGTTTTGGGACTGGTTGTTAGTTTAACGGATTGTAATAACAGCCATTTATGCTCTCGATTTAATTGTTTAAAAGTTCTTCCTCTTCTTCTCCTTGTGATGGCCCTGGTCTTTCACCTTCCCTTTCTAAACAAGCTGACTTTCGCTTCCAGGATTTCTTCTTGTGTATAGGGGCGACTGATACTGATATTGATACTTTTATGTGCACTACATAGAAGTGCACACTTTTATGTGCACTATACTTTATACTGACTGATACTGATACTTTTATGTGCACTACAGGGACCTTATCCCCTTCTACAGTGTGTAAAAGTTTTGATTGGGCAGGGCCAGCTCGATTGACAGATCCCCTAGTGTTGACTAACCAGGTGGCCTTTGCTAAATGTGTATCCCAATGTTTGAATGTCCCACCACCCATTGCTCTCAGTGTAGTCTTGTATCCATTGTAACAGTCCATTGTATCGTTCAATCTTCCAGGAGGCTGGTGCATGATAGGGGATGTGATATACCCACTCAATGCCATGCTCTTTGGCCCAGGTGTCTATGAGGTTGTTTTGAAAATGAGTCCCGTCGTCTGACTCAATTCTTTCTGGGGTGCCATGTCGCCATAGGACTTGCTTTTCAAGGCCCAGGATAGTGTTCCGGGTGGTGGCATGGGGCACAGGATATGTTTCCAGCCATCCGGTGGTTGCTTCCACCATTGTAAGCACATAGCGCTTGCCTTGGCGGGTTTGTGGGAGCGTGATAGAATCGATCTGCCAGGCCTCCCCATATTTATATTTCAGCCATCGCCCTCCATACCACAGAGGCTTTAACCGCTTGGATTGTTTAATTGCAGCGCATGTTTCACATTCATGGGTAACCTGTGCAATAGTGTCCATGGTTAAGTCCACCCCTCGATCACGAGCCCATCTCTATGTTGCATCTCTTCCTTGATGGCCTGAGGTGTCATGGGCCCACCCAGCTATAAATAATTCACCCTTATGTTGCCAGTCCAGATCCACCTGGGCCACTTCCATCTTAGCAGCCTGATCCACCTGCTGGTTGTTTTGATGTTCCTCAGTGGCCTGACTCTTGGGAACATGGGCATCTACGTGACGTACTTTTACAACCAGGTTCTCTACCCGGGCAGCAATGTTTTGCCACAATGCTGCAGCCCAGATGGGTTTGCCTCTGCGCTGCCAGTTGCCCTGCTTCCATTGCTGTAACCACCCCCACAGGGCATTTGCCACCATCCATGAGTCAGTATAGAGATAGAGCACTGGCCACTTTTCTCGTTCAGCAATGTCTAAAGCCAACTGGATGGCCTTCGCTTCTGCAAATTGGCTCGATTCACCTTCTCCTTCAGCAGTTTCTACCACTTGCTGTATGGAGTCCTATACGACAGCTTTCCATCTCGGATTCTTTCCTACATTTCGACAGGACCCATCAGTGAACAGGGCATACTGCTTCTCATTTTCTGGTAGTTGATTGTACAGTGGGGCCTCCTCAGCACGCGTCTCCTCCTCCTCTGGTAATATTCCGAAATCTTTGCCTTCTGGCCAGTCCATAATTACTTCCAAGATCCCTGGGCGATTGGGGTTTCCTATCCGAGCCCGTTGTGTGATCAGTGCAACCCACTCACTCCACGTAGCATCAGTTGCATGATGTGTAGAGGGGACCCTCCCTTTGAACATCCAGCCCGGCACCGGCAGCCGGGGTGCCAGGAGGAGCTGTGTTTCAGTACCAACCACTTCTGAAGCAGCTCGAACCCCTTCATATGCTGCCAATATCTCTTTTTCAGTTGGAGTATAGCGGGCCTCGGATCCTCTGTATCCCCGACTCCAAAACCCTAGGGGTCGACCTCGAGTCTCCCCTGCTGCTTTCTGCCAGAGGCTCCAGGTAGGGCCATTCTCCCCGGATGCGGTGTAGAGCACATTCGTTACGTCTTGCCCTGCCCGGACTGGCCCAAGGGCTACTGCATGAACTATCTCCCTTTAAACTTATTCAAAGGCTTGTCGTTGCTCAGGGCCCCATTGGAAATGGTTCTTCTTCCAGGTCACTTGGTAGAGAGGGCTTACGATCAGACTGTAATTTGGAATATGCATTCTCCAAAACCCCACAAGGCCTAAGAAAGCTTGTGTTTCCTTTTTGCTAGTTGGTGGAGACATGGCTGTTATTTTGTTAATCACATCCATTGGGATCTGACGACGTCCATCTTGCCATTTTATTCCTAAAAACTGGATCTCCTGTGCAGGTCCCTTGACCTTACTTTGTTTTATGGCAAAACCGGCTTTCAGGAGGATCTGGACTATTTTCTTCCCTTTCTCAAAAACTTCCTCTGCTGTATTGCCCCACACGATAATGTCATCAATGTATTGCAGATGTTCTGGAGCTTCGCCCTGTTCCAGTGCCGTCTGGATCAGTCCATGGCAAATGGTAGGGCTGTGTTTCCACCCCTGGGGCAGTCGATTCCAAGTGTACTGAACACCCCTCCAAGTGAAAGCAAACTGCGGCCTGCACTCTGCTGCCAAAGGGATTGAGAAAAACGCTTTAGCGATATCATTTGTAGCATACCATTTGGCTGCTTTTGACTCCAGTTCGTACTGAAGTTCCAGCATGTCCGGCGCGGCAGCACTCAGGGGCGGCGTGACTTCATTCAGGCCGCGATAGTCTACTGTTAGTCTCCACTCTCCGTTAGACTTTTGCACTGGCTATATGGGACTGTTAAAAGGTGAACGAGTCTTACTGATCACTCCTTGGCTCTCCAGTCGACGAATCAGCTTATGGATGGGAATCAGGGAGTCTCGGTTGGTGCGATATTGCCTCCGGTGCACCGTTGTGGTAGCAATTGGCACCTGTTGTTCTTCAGCCCTCAGCAAGCCCACAACAGAAGGGTCCTCCGAGAGACCAGGCAAGGTGGACAGCTGTTTAATTTCCTCCGTCTCCAAGGCAGCTATACCAAAAGCCCACCGGTACCCGGTACCCTTTTGGGTCCTTGAAATACCCTCTCCTGAGGTAGTCTATGCCAAGGATGCACGGAGCCTCTGGGCCAGTCCCAATGGGGTGCTTTTGCCACTCATTCCCAGTTAGGCTCGCTTCGGCCTCCAATACAGTCAGCTGTTGGGATCCCCCTGTCACTCCACAAATACAGATGGGTTCTGCCCCTGTATAGCTTGATGGCATTAGGGCACACTGTGCACCGGTGTCTACTAGAGCCTTATACTCCTGTGGGTCTGATGTGCCAGGCCATCGAATCCACACAGTGCAGTAAACCCGCTTGTCCCTTTCCTCCACCTGGCTGGAGGCAGGTCCCCCCTAGTCCTGGTCATAGTATCCATTGCCCATTTCTTGTGTATAAGAGTCAGGAGCTCCTTCATTAAAATCAGAAGTAAGATCATCCCTTCTACTCTGTCTGGGGAACTGCCCACTGGAAACTAGAGCATCAATTTTTCTGGAAGAACCCCCTTTGGTGATTGTTTTTCCTTGCAACTCACGTACCCGCGCCTCTAGGGTCGAGGTAGGTTTTCTATCCCACTTCCTCATGTCCTCTCCGTGGTCACGCAAGTAAAACCATAGGGTGCCCCGTGGTGTGTACCCTCTATATCCTCTCTCTTGAGCAGAGGAACGCTGACTCCTAATAGCTGAGACACTGGTCCGTACAGGTGGAAAGTAGGACCTGTCTTCTTCGAGTCGCTGGAACTTCCGGGACAGTTTCTCCACAGCTGAGACAAGGGAGGAAGAGATACTTTCTTTGTATTCCCGGAGCTGACTAGCCGCTTCATCCACCGTTGTTCCCTCTCCATCTTTCCAGGTCAGTATTGCCAGTGAGTTGGCACACGACGATGGTGCGTTCCGTACCAACTTCCACCACAGGGGTCGTGTGCACTGGACTTCATCTGGACCTTTGGGTGGTTGCTCATCATCCAGGTCACCATTAATCACCTCCAGCACAGCTAATTCCCTCAGGTACTGGATACCTCTCTCCATGGTGGTCCATTTCCCGGGGCGATATGTAACATCTTCCTTGAAGGGATATCTTTCCTTCATAGCTGACAGGAGTCGCCTCCAGAGGCTGAGGGCTGGTGCCCCTTTTCCAATCGCTTTGTCAATGCCCCCTTCCCTAGAAAGGGATCCCAGCTGCTTGGCTTCCTTACCCTCTAATTCCAGGCTACTGGCCCCACTATCCCAGCATCGGAGCAGCCAGGTGACAACGTGCTCGCCTGGACGACGGCTGAAATCTTTTCGCATATCTTCCAGCTCACTCAGGGATAGGGATTGGGTAGTTTCCATCTCGTCCACAAGTTCTTCCTCTTCTTCTCCTTGTGATGGCCCTGCTCTTTCACCTTCCCTTTCTAAACAAGCTGACTTTCTCTTCCAGGATTTCTTCTTGTGTATAGGGGCGACTGATACTGACACGGGTTGGTTCCCTGGTTGAACCACAGTGCCTGTCGCCAGGGGGGGCTGCAGTAGCCGCAGTGCCTGTTGCAGGTGGGGCTGGAGTAGCCACGGTGCCTGTCGTTTTGTCACCAGATCCTTGAGGGTTCTGAATAGTGTTGAACAGGGCTCGGTAGGCATGGGCCAGGCCCCAGCACATTGCAGTGATTTGGATCTCCTTAGAATTGCCAGGGTCACAGCATACTTTTTCCAAATATTCTACTAACTTTTCAGGATTCTGCACTTGTTCAGGGGTGAAGTTCCAAAACACTGGAGGTGCCCACCATCCTAGGCATTTGCCCATGCTATCCCACACACCCTGCCACTCATAACTATCCGGCCTTGGGGCAGATCTCTGGATGATATTCTTAAATTGCTTACTAACCTTAGACAAAACCAAAACAATATTCCCAAGCAATACCAATAGATGTATCTTAACTACCCAAGGATGTTCCAGATACTGAAAAGTTATTGTAACGAAGGAGGAAACATCACAGAAGAAAGTAGCGAAGGTGCCATTCTGCGTTTCCTCCATAAAAAACCTCTCAGAGGAAGAAGTATAGTTGCTAATTGTCTCCATGAGGTGGTACCCGATGTACAGTAATGGTTTCAGTACAGCACTTAGATACCAAAATAAACCCAAGGTCACTGTTTTAATAACAAATCTCCCAGGCAAAACATCACCAATCATAGCAGAGCACAGCAAACTGCAAAAACCAACACCCATCTTTAACATGTACAGCAAAAAAATGAGCATGGTGCAGATCAGGTAAACCAATATCGGGAACAGATGGATCAATATCGCGTCCCGCAACTACTAACAGATCTAAATTCCTTAATACGCTCTGGTTAATCTGTTATTATCTCAAACCCTTCGAGCCTCACGTTGGGTGCCAAAAAGGACTGTCGTGGGTTAGCCCCAGTCGGCAATTAAGTACCACACAGCCGCTCGCTCACCCTCCCCCCTCCCGGTGGGATGTGGGAGAGAATCGGAAGAGCAAAAGTAAGAAAACTCGTGGGTTGAGATAAGAACAGTTTAATAATTGGAACAAAAAAAATTAATAATAACAATAAATTGTAATGAGAAGGAAAACAACAAGAGAGAGAGAGAGAGGAACAAAACCCAGAGGAAAAAAAAAAAGTGATACAACCTCTCACCACCTGCCGACCGATGCCCAGCCAGTCCCCGAGCAGCGATCGCTACCCCCTGGCCAACTCCCCCCAGTTTATATACTGGGCATGACGTCATAGGGTATGGAATAGCCCTTTGGCCAGTTTGGTTCAACTACCTTGGCTGTGCCCCTTCCCAGTTTCTTGTGCACCTGGCAGGGCATGGGAAGCTGAAAAGTCCTTGACCAGTGTCAACATTACTTAGCAACAACTAAAACATCGGTGTGTTATCGATATGATTCTCATACTAAAATCCAAAACACAGCACTATACCAGCTACTAGGAAGAAAATTAACTCTATCCCAGCCGAAACCAGGACACCTTATCAGAAATACTTGCCTTACTGGTTCAGTTCTAGGTCTTCTCACATTTTAAAGCCTCTGAATAGACAGATTTAAACCTACCTTGAGGGTAAAAGTCACAGTTCACCAAGCTGCAGCACAGTATCCGAATAACTAATTGCTGCATTTGATCTAATAGTGATCTGTCATATAGCAACTAAGCTTATGTTCTTTTCATGCAAAGGCACTATTATTTACACTTTGTAAGGGAATTTAGAAGTAACCACATTGATCTAATTCATAGCTCTTACGACTTCCTTTGGAGATCATGGAAGGAAGCAAAATCTAAATCGGATACAATACAATCATGCTTTCCATAATCTTGATTTTTAACTACTGTACATCAGTGAACTGTAACATACTTAGCAGCTGTAGAAAAGACTTCTTGGCTTTAAATTCTGTATCTTGATTTGTTATTTCAATAAAATTATATGGGAAATTTATATAGAGTAAGAGAGTTTTAGAAGCGTCTGAAATACTCATATGTTGCTACATTAAAACAAACCTTTACAAATATTTTACAGAATATGACGTCCTATTATCATTAATTACAGAAAGCAATATACCCTTGGACAGCGCTTCTACAGAGTTACCAACACAAAATACGATGCCAAGATACTAATAAGAAACAAGGATACTGAATGTTAATTGGCAGCAAACACTGGGAGACTCAGTTTGATAAAAAAAATCAGAGCTCACGAGAGAGCATTCAAGGCAAGAATGAACTAAGATGAGTTAAGATTAAAATACGCAGCAAGTCTCAAACTTATTGTGGCAAACATGAAAGAACCAGCACTTCTGGAATTCAATGAAACCATCAGTTTGATCTCTGGATGACTATTTAAGTCAACAACAAACTTTCCAAAATTAGATCCTGCACTACCTGTAGATACATACTTCAATTTCTCCCAGGATTTATTGTGCGTCTTTTTGTAGACTTTGGGGGAAAAAAAAAAAAAAAGTACTTCTCCCCTACATATTACTAGGGGTTTTGGGACTGGTTGTTAGTTTAACAGATTGTAATAACAGCCATTTATGCTCTTGATTTAAATCTTTTTTTTCTACCAGTTCTAAAGAGCCTGTTTCAGATCATGTGGAGTAACTGAATTTGTTGATAACTTCCCCTCCAGAACTTTTTCAGAAAGCATGCACCTAGTGAGGCTGGCCCTCATGGAATAAGTGCAGAGGTGATGGACACATATGTTAAGAGCTGTGGTAAGTTACAGTCTTATAGTTGGTAACTTCATATCTGAAGTATAAAGGACAGGGTAGACGTAGGTAAGACATTTCAGTTTAGATGACTGCAGATAGGGCACTATGCATGTACTTGCTATCCGAATCCCTGTGAAAAGAATAGTTTTGAGCCTGGCATGTCATACACAATTCCTCTCCTCAGCCCTCTTTTTGTTCTCCTTGAAGGAGACTAGAAGTTAAATACTCTTTGCTTTCTAGTAATAATCTTACCTCTGCCCCCTCTGCATAATGAGTTGGGGTCTTTATAATTCAGGGAGATGTAAAGCATTTATATAATAACAAATCATCTGTATTTGAGGTAGAAAATTTTAATTTGTTTTTAAAACATTGGGTTTTTTGGGGGTGAGGCTACATTCAACTTCTTGTTCCATTTGGATGACAAGAAAAAGTGGTAGTGTAGTTCTTGTTCAGTAAACTGATAGCAATGTTAAAATATCACATTTGCTGTCCATTAAATTAAAAGCAACTTCATTCTAAAAAAAAAAAAAAAAAAAAAAAAAGGGAATTAAGTTGTTGCTCCACAGTATCTTCTTTCTCCTTCTCTTTCTGATGGCACAGTCTTTAAGATTGCTTCAAACTGGTTAGTGGGTAAAAGTAAGAATTAAAACAGTTTGCATTAGTTCTAATTTATTTATCACTGCCTGGCTTATTACTTAGCTTGTAAATACTGCTGACATATACATTCAGATTCCTATCAAAGTCTAATGCTTGTTTACAGTTGTCCTAAAATATCTTAAGTTCAAAATGTGTACATTCATTTTGCTCAAAATACTTCATCTTCCTTTGAAGTATCTTAATCCCAATATTGAATGAATTTAGGCTTTTAGTGTTAGGCATATAATTGTCTAGTAAGAAATGAAAATCTAGGCAGTACTGAATAAACTTCAGAGTTTTAATTTATTACTTCAAATGTTCTTCATACTGCTGATAATCTTGATTATTCTTCACCAGCACCACCCCTGCCCACAGTCTCTATGGTATATTTATTACTTGTGAACAAGAAATAAGATAATGTCATATGCTGTTGTTAATTGTGTGGAACTTGTTGCTCTCCAGGAAAGGTACTTATATTGATGTTTACAATTTACTTGTTACAGCTGGTTATTGTGTAATTACATACATCCTTGGAGTTGGAGATAGACATCTGGATAATCTTTTGCTAACAAAACCAGGTAATTCTTTTTAGCAGTATAACTTTATAACAGCAGTTGTTTAATTTCTAATGTGTTGGTACTGTTTTCCTTCATTTTCCTTTTGAGTATAACCCACTGAGTATTGTAGATTAGAATATAATTTTAAATGTAAAGTTATATTGTCTCATCTAAGGTAATATTTGATCCAGTGAATCAAAGTTTAGGTTTAAACTATTAGTAGTGTGAAGTTGCAGTTGAAGAATAAGAAAGCAAGTAGATTAATTGCTCTCTAAACACATTAGTAGGCAAGATATAATGTGTATCTGATATGTGGTTTTGATGTCAGTTTAAGAGCCATTTATACATCTGTAGGTAAGGGAATTCTAACTTCACCTAAACACAGGCATGTTTATAAACACTGGGGTTTTTGTATAGTTTTCAGTTGGCTTATTTTACAGTCCTGTGTTCTACTGTCACATTTTTTACACTGAAAGCTGGACCTGTAAGTTGTTTTTTGTTAAACACAAGAATTTTCTTGAGTGATGCTACCTTTTTTGAAAGTAGTATGGACATAGTATGCAGTAAAATTTGACTGCCTTTACCTAAGACGAAGAAACATTTCACTGTTACCTTAAACTTGGCTAAAATCATAATTATGGTGGGGTTTTTTTTTCAGAACTCTTGGTCCAAAGCTGGGAAAAAAAAAAGGATGCATTAAAAAATATTTGTAAAGTGACTTCAGCCCCAAGTATCCTAATTGTTCTTTATCAAGCCATTTAATTTTTCATTAAACTGTTACATTCCTGTTTAGTAGCTCTTTTTAACATGCTATCAGAAAGCAAATTCAAGATCTACTAATTGGATGCCAGTTGTATTTTAATAGTTGTCAAATAATTCTGCTTTTTTTATGTATGCTATTCTAAATGCAGTAGATGTTTAGACAAGTATTATCAGTAGTCACATGGAATTAGGTATAATCTTGATGACTTCACTGAGATGTCCATGTGAATTCTTGTCTCAGATTTGACTTTCTTTTAAATGAAGTGGTTCTGTGAGCTTTCCAGGTCTGTATGTTTTTCTAAGAAATTTACATTATATGTCCCAGAAGTGGGAATGTCACATGAGACCTGTCAGAGCATGGTTCACTACAGCATTTTCTATTCCCTGGGAATCTTGTGTTCTTGATGAAACCAAACTACTGTACAGCAAAAATCCAAGTGTTCCATCATCAGCCTGAGCTGGCTGGACCATTCAGCTCCAGTTGAGATTATATATATATAATGTTTGGGGTTTGTTTTTTTAAGCCTTCTCTAAAAACAAAGAAGGAAATAGACTCTTTAGTGTCATGCTCATTACAAATTCACAGCTGGGGGAGAGAAAGTAGTAGAAGTTACTGTTTAATCAAGTACATCCTTTGGTTTGCAGCAAAACCCGTGTATCTTGAAAGTTCAAAATAGCAGATATACACTTTGATTCTCCTTAACTTGTTTTAACTTTTTAAATGTTATTTTCTGTTGCCATCTGTATGGATTAATAACAGACCAGGTAGAGTGAATAATTCTAGTGATTCTAAATAAATAGAAGATTCCTCTACTAGAGGAAATGAAAGATTTGAAAATTAAGCTACTCCAACTATTACAATCGATGCCTTGGGGTGGAGGGAAATTCAAGTGTTTTAGTTGAAAAATGAGTTCATGTGTAGCTACATGAACTTCACAAAGTTTTAACAAACAAAAACATTTATCGTAGGGGGAAAATTTTTTGGAGTTGGTTGGTTGGTTGGGGTTTTTTTGCTTGCTTGCTTACTTTTGAACTATAGCTTCCGATAGGAGTTCTGATACCTTGCATACCTTCATTACATAGTGATGAAGAGTTAGGAGTTGTGGTTAAGTGTTTATAATAAAGCGAAACGTTCATTGAATGAGAAACATGTAAATAAAAAATTTTATTTGGGGAAACAGACACATCCAGGTGGAAGGCTTGTTAGTTTACAGATAAGGCTGAAGCATATATTACTTTGAATCAGCATACTCTGTATGAACGAGTAGAAAATTAACCATTGGGCCTTGATTTAGGGTAAAAGGTCTTGCTCTAAGCACATGAGGGAACAACTAAAGCAAGTGTATTTTTCCTTATCTGCTTGGAAATGTACAAATGGGCATTTAAAAATCTGTCCTGAGAGGTCTCTATCATTTGTCTAAGGTGACAGGTATAAATCTTTCCATAGCAGGCACTGCTTGCATGCTCAGAGTAGTAATATTTTAGTGTTTTGATTTGGAGTAAAGTGCATCTTACCTGTCTATATTAAAAAGTAACAGCACAATGGCTGTTTGGGTTAGTGGAAGAATTTAAGCAGTACAGCAGAGGGCAGCGTACATCCACGGTACATTCCGAGTCTGAAATTATCATCTGCTACCTATGCTCTGTCACATACCGAGAGAGGTTTTTTGAGCTATCAAGAGAAATTCTTATGTTCCAAATACAACAAAGGCTTGCTACAGAGGCTTATTTCTTGCTACTGAGAATCCCTTAGACTTAAGTTGGAAAAAGCTAACTTCATTCTTCTCTTGAAGAATGGAAGCTATAAGTACCTTTCTTCAAAATTATATGACCATATATGCATCCTTTCTTAATGATATTTATTTAATGAATTGAAGCTTTCCAATAGGGTAAAGAATGCTGAGTACCAGCTGTGTGTTTCACATACTTTTCTTGGATTTATATGGCAATATTTATCATTACCTTTTTCAGCTCTACCTTTTAGTTTGGTGGATGTAGCCACATCTGTGTTGGACTCCTTCAAATAGAATTGTTGCATCATCTTCTAACATACAGATGTCTATGCTTATAATAGATATGGTATCATTTAAATATTAAGCAATAGACACTGAAGTTCATAAAAACAAATTGTTTCCCACTCAGTGTTAGAAACGTATTTTTTTGCGCTGTAGGATGAGAATGTCTGTTATCTGGGTGAAATAATTTCTGCTGTCTTTCATGACTGTTTTATGCCTCTAATTCTAGAAATAGGGTGACTTTTTTTTTTTGTTCTTTTCTTGTTCTTAAACAAGAAATCTAGATTTTTCAGATTTTTAAGTGCTGTACCATTATACTTCAAGGGCAGCTGTAGAAGTTTGCTTGGAAAGAGATATAGGGAACTTTCAGTCAAAACATCCTCATCTATCAGTAATGTTAAAAACTACAAGAATACTTGCATCAGTTTCACAAATGTGCCTTAGCTTGTAACCCGAATGTCACATTATGTAGTCAGTATTGTGTTACAGGAATATTTATTTTCTCTGAGAACTTTCAACTTCCTACTTCTCCTGCAGATGAAATATGTTATCAATTGCTGTATGTTTTAATTTCTTGTTTCCAGATCTATAACAGCAGATATTACTGTGACTTGTAAATAACAAGACACTGTTTTGCAGCTGAATACCCAGCTTTAAGTAACATCAGTGCCTTGCTGTAGGATTACAGATTGATTTATATATTAATGCCAGTATCTGACTTACCAGCTAACGTGCCCTTTGTTGCCTTGGAAGGAAGAGCTGGATGGTTGTGAAGCTGGATTGTGATAACGAGATGTAGCATGTTCAGTTAACTTTCATGTAATATGTGTTATGCTAGTATGTTTCAATTATGTCATGCCTTCCCTTGAAAATACTGTCTTCTGCATTTGTTCCACACTCTGTTTTTGATTGTAGAGTTGGGATCTAGCTACTGATGTAACATCCAGATACGGATGTCTTCATGTTTGCTAATCCTTTTAAAGTCTTAAGACAGTCAGTACAGTCGTCATTAGAGCTTAGATAGTGTTTTGACTATGACAGACAAGTGAAGTCTCCTGTCCCATTTGAGATATCTTAAGAACATCAACTTGCTTTATAGACAGACAAAGGTCCTGTCATATTTGCAGGCATAATGGTTGTGGCATTTATCAACTAGCAAATATTTTGCCTGCTTATTAAGCATCCTTGTGATCTCCCTTAGAAAACTGACTGTGATGGAATTTGTTTCTTGGGTTATAAGAGTGCTTATGACAGATCTCAAGCAGCCATCTCTGATGATAGAATCATAGAATCGTTTAGGTTGGAAAAAGACCTTTAAGATCATCAAGTCCAACTGTTAACCTAGCACTGCCAAGCCCACCACTAAACCATGTCCCTAAGCACCACATCTACACGTGTTTTAAATACCTCCAGGGATGGTGACTCAAGCACTTCCCTGGGCAGCCTGTTCCAATGCTTGACAACCCTTTCAGTGAAGACATTTTTCCTAATATCCAATCTAAAGCTCCTCTGGCGCAACTTGAGGCCATTTCCTATCGTCCTATGGCTTGTTACTTGGGAAAAGAGACCAACACCCGCCTCGCTACAACCTCCTTTCAGGTAGTTGTAGAGAGCAGTAAGGTCTCCCCTCAGCCTCCTTTTCTCCAGGCTAAGCAACCCCAGTTCCCTCAGCCGCTCCTCATAGGACTTGTGCTCTAGACCCTTCACCAGCTTCGTTGCCCTTCTCTGGACTCGCTCCAGCACCTCAATGTCTCTCTTGTAGTGGGGGGCCCAAAACTGAACACAGTATTCGAGGTGCGGCCTTACCAGTGCCAAGTACAGGGGCACGATCACTTCCCTAGTCCTGCTGGCCACGCTATTTCTGTTACAAGCCAGGATGCCATTGGCCTTCTTGGCCACCTGGGCACACTGCTGCCTCATATTCAGCCGGCTGTTGACCAACACCCCCAGGTCCTTTTCCACCTGGCAGCTTTCCAGCCACTCTTCCCCAAGCCTGTAGCGTTGCATGGGGTTGCTGTGGCCCAAGTGCAGGACCTTGCACTTAGCCTTGTTGAACCTCATACAATTGGCCCCAGCCCATCGATCCAGCCTGTCCAGGTCCCTCTGTAGACCCTTCCTACCCTCAAGCAAATCAACACTCCCGCCCAACTTGGTGTCGTCTGCAAACTTACTGAGGGCGCACTCGATCCCCTCGTCCAGATCACTGATAAAGATATTAAACAGAACTGGCCCCAATACTGAGCCCAGGGGAGCACCACTTATGACCGGCCACCAACTGGATTTAACTCCATTCACCACCACTCTTTGGGCCTGGCCATCCAGCCAGTTTTTTTACCCAGTGAGGCGTATGCCCATCCAGGCCCTGAGCAGCCAGTTTCTCCAGGAAAATGCTATGGGAAACTGTGTCAAAGGTTTTACTAAAGTCTAGGTAGACAACATCCACAGCCTTTCCCTCATCTGCTAAGCGGGTCACCTTGTCACAGAAGGAGATCAGGTTAGTCAAGCAGGACCTGCCTTTCATAAACCCATGCTGACTGGGCCTGATTGCCTGGTCGTCCTGTACGTGCCGCATGATGGCACTCAAGATGATCTGCTCCATAACGTTCCCCAGCACCGAGGTCAGACTGACAGGCTTGTAGTTCCCTGGATCCTCCTTCTGGCCCTTCTTGTTTTTTACCATTTTTTTACCCAGTGAAGCGTACGCTGGTCCAAGCCATGAGCAGCCGCGATAGAACGTTATTATTCAATGAAATGGTCAAAGAAGGGTGACTGATTGAAAAATACTGGCTGTTCTATTTTTTCAAGAGTGCTAAGCACCTAAACTTATGAAAATATTAAAATGAATACAGATGCTGCGGGTTAAAATACCCCTTGCCAAACAGATCTCTGTCCATAATGCTGTTCAGTTCCATAATTCTGAAGCAAGACTCTGTGTATGTTCTGTGCTATCTGTGATTGTCAAGATAACAATCATGCTAATAATTTTCTACCTTCTTGTTTAAAAGATCTTCCATCTTGTACCTACGTTTCATTCTCTTCTATAAATTAGTCATATAAGGCTAAAATTTATTAATGTCACTGGGTAGCTTTGCTTTGGATGCAAAACTTAATTTACATAACAGTTCAAACACACATCACCTTTTTGTTCTTAATTTATTTCTTGATTCCTCATTACTGCAGAGTTCAGGAAGATGGTTTCTCTCTGTCCTAAGGAAATCACTTATCAGATTTCATTTACTTTTTTTTTTTTACATTTTTTATATAAATGTTTCTTGGCATATCTGAATTCTTACCATCTTTTTGTAATGCAGCTCTGGTATGACCCAAGTCATTGTTTAAATTATGCATTTCAAACTGAAAACTTGTTTGCAGAACGCATTCAAAAACTTTTTTTTGCTTTATAAAGTCAATATTTTCCTCTTAAGTGAGTCAAGAATGTTCCTAGAAACTGGCTTCCTAAGAATTATGAATTGTACTATTTTGATTTCTGTTGATAACATTTTTCTGTGCATATTTATATAATATTTAATCTTTAGATTATCTAAATGTTTTAGTAGTTTTTTGAAGTTGCTGGTGTTTCAGTTGTTCATTTTGCCACCTATTGCATCTCACATATGGTTCAGTACTGTTGAAAGGGAATATAGTGAATACTCCCCAATAAGGGTCTGAGCAATATTGTAAACAGCATGGCTGCACACAAGCTCTTGATAGGAAGGGAAGTTGCCTTGTGCATTTGAAGCAAGAGATGTATATAGTTTTTGTCAAGTTAATGTTGCAGAAACATTTTAAATGTAGTCGGGTGATCTGAGAAGGGAAAGGTAGTGATCAAGTGATGTAACTAACTCTTGCATTTAATACTGAAAAAGTGAAAGACACTTTGGCTCATTGGAAATACAATTTCAGATATGGAATTGTAGTGATGTTTCTTCAATGTATTTGAAAACTGTTGACGAATTTTAAGCTTACTCAAACAACTTTTAAAGAATTTTGAAACAGCTTTGAAATCTTCTTCAGTATTTAATGGCTTCAAAAGATCTTTCTTAGGATCATGAGTCTTATTTTCCCTTTGGAAAATTTAACGTACAACTATAATAACATATTTCATGCCACAGCAACCAAATGGGATACTAAAAGCAATGCAATGTGTGTATTAGAATCTGTTAGCAAATTAAGATACTAAAGAAGGCACAAAGAATTAGTAGTATCTGTTACATAACTGTGCATTTAATATCTACTGACCAGTTTCAACATTGATTCAGTCTTTGCGAATATATTCCATATGTTTTAAAAAAAAAAAAAAAAGACGGCAAAACCCCCTCATCTTATTTGTTAGTACTCTTAATGAATTTGATACCAGCTTTACTTTTTTAAACCCATAATTTCAAATTGGCAGCTGAAGATATAAAATACACGGTTATAAGCCTTAAAGAAAGTAGAGAATTGTATTTTTTTTGAGCTGCTTAGCATCTTCTAGAGATTGCACTTAAAGATTTTTTTTTTCCAAGTTTTGCATCAAGATTTGATACTATATGAAGTGTTGAAATAAGTAATTATGTTTGCCTTTCCTTCTTCTAAAGGTAAACTATTTCACATTGACTTTGGTTATATTTTGGGTCGGAACCCTAAGCCTCTACCTCCCCCAATGAAGCTGAATAAGGAGATGGTGGAAGGTATGGGAGGCACGCAGAGTGAACAGTACCAGGAGTTCCGTAAGCAGTGCTACACAGCCTTTCTCCATCTCCGCAGGTAACAATACTATTTTGATGTTAAAATTTATTAGAGCCACCGTAAAGGAGGAGAGGAGTAAATGAATCGGAGAAAATATTTCTGTTGAAAATTCAAAACTTTTTTGAAGTCTGAACATAGACACAAGAATTTGTACGAAACAAAGGAATGAAAACATCACAGCATTGGTGTAATGTGGAGCTTGAATGTAATTGTCCTTCAGGTTAAGGTCCCCAGTTTTGCTTGTTGAATAACCTGAATAGCTTTTTTTTACTCCTGTGGGGTATTGATTTATATCTTGCATTTTGGATATGTTTTTGCCCTTAAGCAACTTTTTCTCTGATTATTGATGATCAATTAACTGTCCTTTTAACTCTAAGTCATTACTCATTTGCTGCTTTCTCCTCCTCCAGTTTAGATTAGTGATGATCAAATTCTTTGGCTTGAATATGGCATACATAAGCTTAGTTGGGTTTAGGTCCTGTGGGACAAAAATTAGCTACTTGTAGTGACAATCAAGTATGTTAGCAGTTTCTGTAGATACCCAGAACCATGAGAGCTAAAACCTCTTTAGACTGTATTTATTTATGGACCAACAGATCTCTCCTTTAGACTCGGAATCAGCTTCATTATTTTGCAGTGACCATATCACTTACCATCAACTTTCTGAGCTAAGTAGCTCAGCATTGTTCTGTTTGAACAGAACGCAGGTAAGCACTCTTAGTCTGTCCAGTGATTGATTTAGTACATCTTCCATGGAGATGAAAGAATTTCACTTTGATATCAAGATTACATAATGTAAACCTCCAAATATGTGGGAAAAAATCAGTAATATGAAAAGCATATGTGAACAGTACATGTAGTATGAAAAGTAGGCAGTCAATGATTTGAAATAAAAATGCTACATGTAGTTCTCTCCTTGTTAAAAGGAGAAAGAGTAAGGAGTTGGTTTATGAACTGACATTATTAATGGGTTAAAAGCAATTCAGCAGCATGAAAAAACAGCGGCATGTTATCAGCAAACAATATTCATGACTTTAGAGAACAATCAGGAAGGCTAATGTGTATTCCATGTTCTAAATTTTTCTTAAAACTGTTTTGTAATACTGTATTTCTTATTTGTGAAATACTTGAGTTGTTTTTATTGTTTAAACCTAGCTGTTTCAATGGAAATGTCTGTTGTGTCAGTGAAGGATTATCCATTGCATTAATTTATGTAATGATTTGCTACAAAGATCATCATTAAGTGTGGAGTATAGCAGTAATTTGGGTATAAAACTAAACTGTAAATCAAGATGGTTTCACTTGTCTGGGATTGTAGTTGCAATTATAGCCTCTCCAGTATTTGTTCAGTTTAATAGGAAATTATTTTTAAATGGTTCTGGATAAATATCTTTAAGGCATTCAACAAAGATAGCATAGGATAATATTGGTATTACTGTAACTATTACTTTAAGCAGCTAGAACTAAAAATTATTAAGATTACTTGCTTATTGAAAAAAAGAATAATTAGAGGTGGAATGGCTTAGTTCTAACAGTTCTGCATGTTGACACAAACCTGTTCACGGATACTTCTTCTGGCTAAGTAGTGTGAAATCATAACCTCTGATTGCTAAGACAAAATGCAAACTCTGTTTGTCTTCTCCGTCAATTTGTGTTTTATTCTTTCTTCTTTATTTCCCTGGTGTATAGACAGTTCTCTACATATTTCAAGGGCTGTATCTCAGTGTTTCAGGATTCCTGGTGGAGTGGGTGTTGCATAGTGAAAACAAATAAAATCAAGTTAAAACTAATAAGTGGAAAAATAGTTTTGTTCATTGTTTTAGGTTGGAAGCAGTTTGGCATATGATCATTGGTGTGTTGTTTTTTGTTGGGTTTGGGTTGTTTTTCAGGGGGTGTGGGAGATGCTTTCCACTTTTTTGAACAACAATAATCATTCGTGTGTGTTTGTCAGCAGTGCTGTAATGAAGGAGCAGCCTCTGCATTCTGAATGTGTTGCAGGGCAAATTGTGGCTGGCAGCAGAACTTGCATCCTCACTTGGGCCGTAGCAGCCTTTTATACCTTCATTATGCACGTTGAGCCTATTTAAAGATGTTCAAGTCCTGTTATGTGTCAGCATTTCCCTTCCTTCAAGAATTCCCAGTTTACACGTCCTCAGCAGGATCCAGCAGAGAAGAATCCAGCATTGACATTTGAAAGTTTTTCCCAGAGTGAGGTTCTAGATTGTAAAGATTTCCCCTGTGTTAGTCATGTGAGAAGTTTGATGTTCAGTTTGAGTTAGTAGGCATAGGTAGGGACAGAGGATTGGGAAGTAACAGGAGACAGCAGCTGTAGTTTGGGCTGAGATACTTGCTCTGTATGGATGGGGATATCCAGCTGGCTGGACCAGAGTGTTTTTCCCCAGTCTGTTCTCCATGGTATAGTGGACAGAGGAAGCCATATAGATCTGAACAAAAAAACTATAGGCAACAAGTGGAAAGCTGTGATGGCCTTGGGAAGTGCTGATTCTTTGGAAAGGTTGTAGCTAGGCAGTGCAGGGTCTAGATAGTCTTCTAAAAGCTGGGGGTAGATGGTGAAGAGGGAAGAGCAAAGGTGAAACTGGTTGGGATCAGGTCAGTTTTGGTTGAGTCTGGACTGTGAGGAAATGCTTTTGGAAGAATAAGTGCCGTAGTTCATTATAGCTGGCTGGGACATGATAGTGATTGGGGAGTATATGTATGTTTTTAAGAGAAGAAATGAGTCCTGGGGGGACCCAAGTTATATTGCAGAAAAGGCAATCCTATTTTAAATTTAGGAATTTTTGAGTTAGACCAGGTAAACAGGGCTTCAGTTTGGGACTATACTTTCCTGACTTGTCTTTGTAAGGGAAGTTTGTGGCTTCAAATTTGATAATATATTGCTATGTCGACAGCCTAAATGTTCAGTTAGTTAAAGACCTATATGCAAAGGGGCCAGTAAATGTTAAAAAATTACATAAAGAAGTGCTTAGGATCAAACACATATTTGATGAGATATTAAGCGCTTAAAAACAAAAGCTGCTGTTCTCAGAAAAGATGGCAGTGAGAATTTAAACTTCTATTTGACGTGGGTTTCTTGGTATATATGAGGCCTCTTCTATGTAGAAATAGAGTTACTTTGTTGGATTTCTTAAACTTTTACAGAAACTCCATGTTTTTAGCACTTCATGTTCAAACCGTAAGCCAACAAATTTACTTAATAAGCTCTTTTTCATCCTTAGACCACCATCTAGCTGATTACTGAGTTAAAGAAATGTTGGGGTGAGGGGCAGAGGAGAGGCCTGCAGATAGTATAGTGAGAAGCTCTTTCCTAATTTTTGTCTCATCCCACTCCATACTCCCCTTTTCTTGATTTTTTTTTTTTTTTAAATGAGGTTCTTCAGATGACTTTATGCTTCCAGTGCTTGTGCTTTTACTTTAAGCACCAAGAACCAAAAGACTTCATTGTGTGGAACAGAACCAGCTCTTAACTGGTATCTGGCAATGATGCCTAGACCTTTGAAATCTCTTTTACAAACCTCCATCACTTAAATAACCCGAGTAACCTGTAGTGCTCATAAGCTCTTATCCTCTATGTGGTTCAAGAGCAAAAGGGACTCTGAGACTCTGGACTCCTGGGTCATTTCAAAGGGAGAACTACCAATGACCCAGGAAGAGACTTGAGAGAATGTAGCTGTAAGATTTAAGCATGTTTAAAGGGAGATTTTCTTGTTTCGGGCAAGTAGAAAAAACTTTCATTAAAACCTGTGGTGTCTGTTCCTGGCACCAAAGCAACTTGACTGCCAGATTTCTTAGCCAGATCTGAAATAAAATAGTAGCGTAACTTTTCCTTCTTTCTTTTAATCTGTGCTAAAGTAATTTTCTTGATTCCAGCCCCTTGCCCCTGGGAAAGTGAAGCAGAACAGCTGAAACAAATTAGACACTGAAGATTTCTGCCCAAACAGTTTATTTTAAATGTTTGTGTTATAAAGAGTTAAAACTTATATTGGAATGTGTTAGGTAGTGCTAGTTCCAGATAAGTGTCAAGAGTTTTTGATGGAATTATGCTTTTCTAGACAGATTTTTTTTTGTTGAGCAGTATTTACTTTGTGAAATACAGCTATGAAGCAATCCTTTTGTGTAGTTAAAATACTTTGCACTCCTTGCAATTGTCAGCTTATATATATTCAGCAGCTTGCTAATAAACAAGTTTTGCTACTAAGAATTCATTTTCGATCATCTATGAAGCTCCTAGTGCTCTTAGCAAAGCAATATTTCAGATTTTGAAGTCAGTTACGTACTTTGTCTCTGAAAGGGGACTAGATCTCTTTATAGAGGAAGGGAACTTTCAGTTTATGTTGAACAGCTTGAAAATTATCCTTTCAAAAAGCAACTTACAGCTAATTTCCTGCAAGGGCAAAATGGTGTTCTTTAAAAGATTAGTGAGTACTTCCAACACCACATTAAAACTGAAAACTGTACTCTGTCTTGTCTTTTTTAATGGTTATAAATGACGTTTGTACTTCATAAGTGTAGCATGCCTACCAATGTTATTGCAGCTTAACTGAGCAACTGCGGACTTGGATCTGGTTAAATCACTTATATTCAACCTGTTATGGCAGAAGCCCTTGCAGCAACTTGAAAAATCACTTCTTGTAATTGTGAAGACTTCAGCTGTTTGAATGCTAATTTAAATAATACTGCTGTATCACTGATATCCTTTTTAATACAAAAACCTCCTGTGAATCAATATTCTAGCATGTTTGTCCTACTAGAGGTAGAAAATGGCATTAAATATTACAATATATGAAATCACAGTTTGTTTGACGTGTGTCTGAATAAATGTTCTGACAATTTTTAGAAAATTATAACACAACCAGAGCAATTCAGTTTTGGAAGTTGAGACAGTTTGAGGGTTAAACGTGCACTGCTAATATCACGTGTCTTCTGTTTTTAACATAATGACGTGGTTTAGGCCCAGCCGGCAACTAAGCACCACGCAGCCACTCGCTCTCTCCCCCTGTGGTGGGATGGGGGAGAGAATCAGAAGAGCAAAAGTAAGAAAACTTGTGGGTTGAGATAAGAACAGTTTAATAATTGGAACAAAATAATAGTAATAATAATAATAATAATGAATTGTAATGAGAAGGAAAACAACAAGAGAGAGAGAGAGGAACAAAACCCAAGGGAGGGGAAAAAAAAAAAAATACAACCGTTCACCACCTGCCGACTGACGCCCAGCCAGTCCCCGAGCAGTGGTCGCTGCTCAACTATCCTGGCTGTGCCCCCTCCCAGCTTCTTGTGCACCTAAAATAGGCTCTAAATTTTCTCTAAAATAGGCTTTTATTCTGTGTTTTCAATAAGCTACGAAAGCAGAGATTCACAATCTTGAATATTTCATGTTCTAATACAGTTCCCTTAAAGAAAACTAAATTGTTTATACCAGTGTTTACACTGGGCAAGGACTTTTCAGCTTCCCATGCTCTGCCAGGTGCACAAGAAGCTGGGAGGGGGCACAGCCAGGATAGTTGACCCAAACTGACCAAAGGGCTATTCCATACCATAGGATGTCATGCCCAGTATATAAACTTGCACCTAAGCACCTAAACTTGAGCACCTAAACCGAGCACCTAAACCAAGCACCTAAACTTGACCCTGAATCTTTCTCACATAAATGCATTCTTTGTTTTCTTCAAAGCCCCATACAAATTAATTTACAAAATAAATGAGCACTCAGCTGCACTGGAGGTTGATTAAACTTACGGTTTGAACATGAAGTGCTAAAAACATGGAGTTTCTGTAAAAGTTTAAGAAATCCAACAAAGTAACTCTATTTCTACATAGAAGAGGCCTCATATATACCAAGAAACCCACGTCAAATAGAAGTTTAAATTCTCACTGCCATCTTTTCTGAGAACAGCAGCTTTTGTTTTTAAGCGCTTAATATCTCATCAAATATGTGTTTGATCCTAAGCACTTCTTTATGTAATTTTTTAACATTTACTGGCCCCTTTGCATATAGGTCTTTAACTAACTGAACATTTAGGCTGTCGACATAGCAATATATTATCAAATTTGAAGCCACAAACTTCCCTTACAAAGACAAGTCAGGAAAGTATAGTCCCAAACTGAAGCCCTGTTTACCTGGTCTAACTCAAAAATTCCTAAATTTAAAATAGGATTGCCTTTTCTGCAATATAACTTGGGTCCCCCCAGGACTCATTTCTTCTCTTAAAAACATACATATACTCCCCAATCACTATCATGTCCCAGCCAGCTATAATGAACTACGGCACTTATTCTTCCAAAAGCATTTCCTCACAGTCCAGACTCAACCAAAACTGACCTGATCCCAACCAGTTTCACCTTTGCTCTTCCCTCTTCACCATCTACCCCCAGCTTTTAGAAGACTATCTAGACCCTGCACTGCCTAGCTACAACCTTTCCAAAGAATCAGCACTTCCCAAGGCCATCACAGCTTTCCACTTGTTGCCTATAGTTTTTTTGTTCAGATCTATATGGCTTCCTCTGTCCACTATACCATGGAGAACAGACTGGGGAAAAACACTCTGGTCCAGCCAGCTGGATATCCCCATCCATACAGAGCAAGTATCTCAGCCCAAACTACAGCTGCTGTCTCCTGTTACTTCCCAATCCTCTGTCCCTACCTATGCCTACTAACTCAAACTGAACATCAAACTTCTCACATGACTAACACAGGGGAAATCTTTACAATCTAGAACCTCACTCTGGGAAAAACTTTCAAATGTCAATGCTGGATTCTTCTCTGCTGGATCCTGCTGAGGACGTGTAAACTGGGAATTCTTGAAGGAAGGGAAATGCTGACACATAACAGGACTTGAACATCTTTAAATAGGCTCAACGTGCATAATGAAGGTATAAAAGGCTGCTACGGCCCAAGTGAGGATGCAAGTTCTGCTGCCAGCCACAATTTGCCCTGCAACACATTCAGAATGCAGAGGCTGCTCCTTCATTACAGCACTGCTGACAAACACACACGAATGATTATTGTTGTTCAAAAAAGTGGAAAGCATCTCCCACACCCCCTGAAAAACAACCCAAACCCAACAAAAAACAACACACCAATGATCATATGCCAAACTGCTTCCAACCTAAAACAATGAACAAAACTATTTTTCCACTTATTAGTTTTAACTTGATTTTATTTGTTTTCACTATGCAACACCCACTCCACCAGGAATCCTGAAACACTGAGATACAGCCCTTGAAATATGTAGAGAACTGTCTATACACCAGGGAAATAAAGAAGAAAGAATAAAACACAAATTGACGGAGAAGACAAACAGAGTTTGCATTTTGTCTTAGCAATCAGAGGTTATGATTTCACACTACTTAGCCAGAAGAAGTATCCGTGAACAGGTTTGTGTCAACATGCAGAACTGTTAGAACTAAGCCATTCCACCTCTAATTATTCTTTTTTTCAATAAGCAAGTAATCTTAATAATTTTTAGTTCTAGCTGCTTAAAGTAATAGTTACAGTAATACCAATATTATCCTATGCTATCTTTGTTGAATGCCTTAAAGATATTTATCCAGAACCATTTAAAAATAATTTCCTATTAAACTGAACAAATACTGGAGAGGCTATAATTGCAACTACAATCCCAGACAAGTGAAACCATCTTGATTTACAGTTTAGTTTTATACCCAAATTACTGCTATACTCCACACTTAATGATGATCTTTGTAGCAAATCATTACATAAATTAATGCAATGGATAATCCTTCACTGACACAACAGACATTTCCATTGAAACAGCTAGGTTTAAACAATAAAAACAACTCAAGTATTTCACAAATAAGAAATACAGTATTACAAAACAGTTTTAAGAAAAATTTAGAACATGGAATACACATTAGCCTTCCTGATTGTTCTCTAAAGTCATGAATATTGTTTGCTGATAACATGCCGCTGTTTTTTCATGCTGCTGAATTGCTTTTAACCCATTAATAATGTCAGTTCATAAACCAACTCCTTACTCTTTCTCCTTTTAACAAGGAGAGAACTACATGTAGCATTTTTATTTCAAATCATTGACTGCCTACTTTTCATACTACATGTACTGTTCACATATGCTTTTCATATTACTGATTTTTTCCCACATATTTGGAGGTTTACATTATGTAATCTTGATATCAAAGTGAAATTCTTTCATCTCCATGGAAGATGTACTAAATCAATCACTGGACAGACTAAGAGTGCTTACCTGCGTTCTGTTCAAACAGAACAATGCTGAGCTACTTAGCTCAGAAAGTTGATGGTAAGTGATATGGTCACTGCAAAATAATGAAGCTGATTCCGAGTCTAAAGGAGAGATCTGTTGGTCCATAAATAAATACAGTCTAAAGAGGTTTTAGCTCTCATGGTTCTGGGTATCTACAGAAACTGCTAACATACTTGATTGTCACTACAAGTAGCTAATTTTTGTCCCACAGGACCTAAACCCAACTAAGCTTATGTATGCCATATTCAAGCCAAAGAATTTGATCATCACTAATCTAAACTGGAGGAGGAGAAAGCAGCAAATGAGTAATGACTTAGAGTTAAAAGGACAGTTAATTGATCATCAATAATCAGAGAAAAAGTTGCTTAAGGGCAAAAACATATCCAAAATGCAAGATATAAATCAATACCCCACAGGAGTAAAAAAAAGCTATTCAGGTTATTCAACAAGCAAAACTGGGGACCTTAACCTGAAGGACAATTACATTCAAGCTCCACATTACACCAATGCTGTGATGTTTTCATTCCTTTGTTTCGTACAAATTCTTGTGTCTATGTTCAGACTTCAAAAAAGTTTTGAATTTTCAACAGAAATATTTTCTCCGATTCATTTACTCCTCTCCTCCTTTACGGTGGCTCTAATAAATTTTAACATCAAAATAGTATTGTTACCTGCGGAGATGGAGAAAGGCTGTGTAGCACTGCTTACGGAACTCCTGGTACTGTTCACTCTGCGTGCCTCCCATACCTTCCACCATCTCCTTATTCAGCTTCATTGGGGGAGGTAGAGGCTTAGGGTTCCGACCCAAAATATAACCAAAGTCAATGTGAAATAGTTTACCTTTAGAAGAAGGAAAGGCAAACATAATTACTTATTTCAACACTTCATATAGTATCAAATCTTGATGCAAAACTTGGAAAAAAAAAATCTTTAAGTGCAATCTCTAGAAGATGCTAAGCAGCTCAAAAAAAATACAATTCTCTACTTTCTTTAAGGCTTATAACCGTGTATTTTATATCTTCAGCTGCCAATTTGAAATTATGGGTTTAAAAAAGTAAAGCTGGTATCAAATTCATTAAGAGTACTAACAAATAAGATGAGGGGGTTTTGCCGTCTTTTTTTTTTTTTTTTAAAACATATGGAATATATTCGCAAAGACTGAATCAATGTTGAAACTGGTCAGTAGATATTAAATGCACAGTTATGTAACAGATACTACTAATTCTTTGTGCCTTCTTTAGTATCTTAATTTGCTAACAGATTCTAATACACACATTGCATTGCTTTTAGTATCCCATTTGGTTGCTGTGGCATGAAATATGTTATTATAGTTGTACGTTAAATTTTCCAAAGGGAAAATAAGACTCATGATCCTAAGAAAGATCTTTTGAAGCCATTAAATACTGAAGAAGATTTCAAAGCTGTTTCAAAATTCTTTAAAAGTTGTTTGAGTAAGCTTAAAATTCGTCAACAGTTTTCAAATACATTGAAGAAACATCACTACAATTCCATATCTGAAATTGTATTTCCAATGAGCCAAAGTGTCTTTCACTTTTTCAGTATTAAATGCAAGAGTTAGTTACATCACTTGATCACTACCTTTCCCTTCTCAGATCACCCGACTACATTTAAAATGTTTCTGCAACATTAACTTGACAAAAACTATATACATCTCTTGCTTCAAATGCACAAGGCAACTTCCCTTCCTATCAAGAGCTTGTGTGCAGCCATGCTGTTTACAATATTGCTCAGACCCTTATTGGGGAGTATTCACTATATTCCCTTTCAACAGTACTGAACCATATGTGAGATGCAATAGGTGGCAAAATGAACAACTGAAACACCAGCAACTTCAAAAAACTACTAAAACATTTAGATAATCTAAAGATTAAATATTATATAAATATGCACAGAAAAATGTTATCAACAGAAATCAAAATAGTACAATTCATAATTCTTAGGAAGCCAGTTTCTAGGAACATTCTTGACTCACTTAAGAGGAAAATATTGACTTTATAAAGCAAAAAAAAGTTTTTGAATGCGTTCTGCAAACAAGTTTTCAGTTTGAAATGCATAATTTAAACAATGACTTGGGTCATACCAGAGCTGCATTACAAAAAGATGGTAAGAATTCAGATATGCCAAGAAACATTTATATAAAAAATGTAAAAAAAAAAAAGTAAATGAAATCTGATAAGTGATTTCCTTAGGACAGAGAGAAACCATCTTCCTGAACTCTGCAGTAATGAGGAATCAAGAAATAAATTAAGAACAAAAAGGTGATGTGTGTTTGAACTGTTATGTAAATTAAGTTTTGCATCCAAAGCAAAGCTACCCAGTGACATTAATAAATTTTAGCCTTATATGACTAATTTATAGAAGAGAATGAAACGTAGGTACAAGATGGAAGATCTTTTAAACAAGAAGGTAGAAAATTATTAGCATGATTGTTATCTTGACAATCACAGATAGCACAGAACATACACAGAGTCTTGCTTCAGAATTATGGAACTGAACAGCATTATGGACAGAGATCTGTTTGGCAAGGGGTATTTTAACCCGCAGCATCTGTATTCATTTTAATATTTTCATAAGTTTAGGTGCTTAGCACTCTTGAAAAAATAGAACAGCCAGTATTTTTCAATCAGTCACCCTTCTTTGACCATTTCATTGAATAATAACGTTCTATCGCGGCTGCTCATGGCTTGGACCAGCGTACGCTTCACTGGGTAAAAAAATGGTAAAAAACAAGAAGGGCCAGAAGGAGGATCCAGGGAACTACAAGCCTGTCAGTCTGACCTCGGTGCTGGGGAACGTTATGGAGCAGATCATCTTGAGTGCCATCATGCGGCACGTACAGGACGACCAGGCAATCAGGCCCAGTCAGCATGGGTTTATGAAAGGCAGGTCCTGCTTGACTAACCTGATCTCCTTCTGTGACAAGGTGACCCGCTTAGCAGATGAGGGAAAGGCTGTGGATGTTGTCTACCTAGACTTTAGTAAAACCTTTGACACAGTTTCCCATAGCATTTTCCTGGAGAAACTGGCTGCTCAGGGCCTGGATGGGCATACGCCTCACTGGGTAAAAAAACTGGCTGGATGGCCAGGCCCAAAGAGTGGTGGTGAATGGAGTTAAATCCAGTTGGTGGCCGGTCATAAGTGGTGCTCCCCTGGGCTCAGTATTGGGGCCAGTTCTGTTTAATATCTTTATCAGTGATCTGGACGAGGGGATCGAGTGCGCCCTCAGTAAGTTTGCAGACGACACCAAGTTGGGCGGGAGTGTTGATTTGCTTGAGGGTAGGAAGGGTCTACAGAGGGACCTGGACAGGCTGGATCGATGGGCTGGGGCCAATTGTATGAGGTTCAACAAGGCTAAGTGCAAGGTCCTGCACTTGGGCCACAGCAACCCCATGCAACGCTACAGGCTTGGGGAAGAGTGGCTGGAAAGCTGCCAGGTGGAAAAGGACCTGGGGGTGTTGGTCAACAGCCGGCTGAATATGAGGCAGCAGTGTGCCCAGGTGGCCAAGAAGGCCAATGGCATCCTGGCTTGTAACAGAAATAGCGTGGCCAGCAGGACTAGGGAAGTGATCGTGCCCCTGTACTTGGCACTGGTAAGGCCGCACCTCGAATACTGTGTTCAGTTTTGGGCCCCCCACTACAAGAGAGACATTGAGGTGCTGGAGCGAGTCCAGAGAAGGGCAACGAAGCTGGTGAAGGGTCTAGAGCACAAGTCCTATGAGGAGCGGCTGAGGGAACTGGGGTTGCTTAGCCTGGAGAAAAGGAGGCTGAGGGGAGACCTTACTGCTCTCTACAACTACCTGAAAGGAGGTTGTAGCGAGGCGGGTGTTGGTCTCTTTTCCCAAGTAACAAGCCATAGGACGATAGGAAATGGCCTCAAGTTGCGCCAGAGGAGCTTTAGATTGGATATTAGGAAAAATGTCTTCACTGAAAGGGTTGTCAAGCATTGGAACAGGCTGCCCAGGGAAGTGCTTGAGTCACCATCCCTGGAGGTATTTAAAACACGTGTAGATGTGGTGCTTAGGGACATGGTTTAGTGGTGGGCTTGGCAGTGCTAGGTTAACAGTTGGACTTGATGATCTTAAAGGTCTTTTTCCAACCTAAACGATTCTATGATTCTATCATCAGAGATGGCTGCTTGAGATCTGTCATAAGCACTCTTATAACCCAAGAAACAAATTCCATCACAGTCAGTTTTCTAAGGGAGATCACAAGGATGCTTAATAAGCAGGCAAAATATTTGCTAGTTGATAAATGCCACAACCATTATGCCTGCAAATATGACAGGACCTTTGTCTGTCTATAAAGCAAGTTGATGTTCTTAAGATATCTCAAATGGGACAGGAGACTTCACTTGTCTGTCATAGTCAAAACACTATCTAAGCTCTAATGACGACTGTACTGACTGTCTTAAGACTTTAAAAGGATTAGCAAACATGAAGACATCCGTATCTGGATGTTACATCAGTAGCTAGATCCCAACTCTACAATCAAAAACAGAGTGTGGAACAAATGCAGAAGACAGTATTTTCAAGGGAAGGCATGACATAATTGAAACATACTAGCATAACACATATTACATGAAAGTTAACTGAACATGCTACATCTCGTTATCACAATCCAGCTTCACAACCATCCAGCTCTTCCTTCCAAGGCAACAAAGGGCACGTTAGCTGGTAAGTCAGATACTGGCATTAATATATAAATCAATCTGTAATCCTACAGCAAGGCACTGATGTTACTTAAAGCTGGGTATTCAGCTGCAAAACAGTGTCTTGTTATTTACAAGTCACAGTAATATCTGCTGTTATAGATCTGGAAACAAGAAATTAAAACATACAGCAATTGATAACATATTTCATCTGCAGGAGAAGTAGGAAGTTGAAAGTTCTCAGAGAAAATAAATATTCCTGTAACACAATACTGACTACATAATGTGACATTCGGGTTACAAGCTAAGGCACATTTGTGAAACTGATGCAAGTATTCTTGTAGTTTTTAACATTACTGATAGATGAGGATGTTTTGACTGAAAGTTCCCTATATCTCTTTCCAAGCAAACTTCTACAGCTGCCCTTGAAGTATAATGGTACAGCACTTAAAAATCTGAAAAATCTAGATTTCTTGTTTAAGAACAAGAAAAGAACAAAAAAAAAAAGTCACCCTATTTCTAGAATTAGAGGCATAAAACAGTCATGAAAGACAGCAGAAATTATTTCACCCAGATAACAGACATTCTCATCCTACAGCGCAAAAAAATACGTTTCTAACACTGAGTGGGAAACAATTTGTTTTTATGAACTTCAGTGTCTATTGCTTAATATTTAAATGATACCATATCTATTATAAGCATAGACATCTGTATGTTAGAAGATGATGCAACAATTCTATTTGAAGGAGTCCAACACAGATGTGGCTACATCCACCAAACTAAAAGGTAGAGCTGAAAAAGGTAATGATAAATATTGCCATATAAATCCAAGAAAAGTATGTGAAACACACAGCTGGTACTCAGCATTCTTTACCCTATTGGAAAGCTTCAATTCATTAAATAAATATCATTAAGAAAGGATGCATATATGGTCATATAATTTTGAAGAAAGGTACTTATAGCTTCCATTCTTCAAGAGAAGAATGAAGTTAGCTTTTTCCAACTTAAGTCTAAGGGATTCTCAGTAGCAAGAAATAAGCCTCTGTAGCAAGCCTTTGTTGTATTTGGAACATAAGAATTTCTCTTGATAGCTCAAAAAACCTCTCTCGGTATGTGACAGAGCATAGGTAGCAGATGATAATTTCAGACTCGGAATGTACCGTGGATGTACGCTGCCCTCTGCTGTACTGCTTAAATTCTTCCACTAACCCAAACAGCCATTGTGCTGTTACTTTTTAATATAGACAGGTAAGATGCACTTTACTCCAAATCAAAACACTAAAATATTACTACTCTGAGCATGCAAGCAGTGCCTGCTATGGAAAGATTTATACCTGTCACCTTAGACAAATGATAGAGACCTCTCAGGACAGATTTTTAAATGCCCATTTGTACATTTCCAAGCAGATAAGGAAAAATACACTTGCTTTAGTTGTTCCCTCATGTGCTTAGAGCAAGACCTTTTACCCTAAATCAAGGCCCAATGGTTAATTTTCTACTCGTTCATACAGAGTATGCTGATTCAAAGTAATATATGCTTCAGCCTTATCTGTAAACTAACAAGCCTTCCACCTGGATGTGTCTGTTTCCCCAAATAAAATTTTTTATTTACATGTTTCTCATTCAATGAACGTTTCGCTTTATTATAAACACTTAACCACAACTCCTAACTCTTCATCACTATGTAATGAAGGTATGCAAGGTATCAGAACTCCTATCGGAAGCTATAGTTCAAAAGTAAGCAAGCAAGCAAAAAAACCCCAACCAACCAACCAACTCCAAAAAATTTTCCCCCTACGATAAATGTTTTTGTTTGTTAAAACTTTGTGAAGTTCATGTAGCTACACATGAACTCATTTTTCAACTAAAACACTTGAATTTCCCTCCACCCCAAGGCATCGATTGTAATAGTTGGAGTAGCTTAATTTTCAAATCTTTCATTTCCTCTAGTAGAGGAATCTTCTATTTATTTAGAATCACTAGAATTATTCACTCTACCTGGTCTGTTATTAATCCATACAGATGGCAACAGAAAATAACATTTAAAAAGTTAAAACAAGTTAAGGAGAATCAAAGTGTATATCTGCTATTTTGAACTTTCAAGATACACGGGTTTTGCTGCAAACCAAAGGATGTACTTGATTAAACAGTAACTTCTACTACTTTCTCTCCCCCAGCTGTGAATTTGTAATGAGCATGACACTAAAGAGTCTATTTCCTTCTTTGTTTTTAGAGAAGGCTTAAAAAAACAAACCCCAAACATTATATATATATAATCTCAACTGGAGCTGAATGGTCCAGCCAGCTCAGGCTGATGATGGAACACTTGGATTTTTGCTGTACAGTAGTTTGGTTTCATCAAGAACACAAGATTCCCAGGGAATAGAAAATGCTGTAGTGAACCATGCTCTGACAGGTCTCATGTGACATTCCCACTTCTGGGACATATAATGTAAATTTCTTAGAAAAACATACAGACCTGGAAAGCTCACAGAACCACTTCATTTAAAAGAAAGTCAAATCTGAGACAAGAATTCACATGGACATCTCAGTGAAGTCATCAAGATTATACCTAATTCCATGTGACTACTGATAATACTTGTCTAAACATCTACTGCATTTAGAATAGCATACATAAAAAAAGCAGAATTATTTGACAACTATTAAAATACAACTGGCATCCAATTAGTAGATCTTGAATTTGCTTTCTGATAGCATGTTAAAAAGAGCTACTAAACAGGAATGTAACAGTTTAATGAAAAATTAAATGGCTTGATAAAGAACAATTAGGATACTTGGGGCTGAAGTCACTTTACAAATATTTTTTAATGCATCCTTTTTTTTTTCCCAGCTTTGGACCAAGAGTTCTGAAAAAAAAACCCCACCATAATTATGATTTTAGCCAAGTTTAAGGTAACAGTGAAATGTTTCTTCGTCTTAGGTAAAGGCAGTCAAATTTTACTGCATACTATGTCCATACTACTTTCAAAAAAGGTAGCATCACTCAAGAAAATTCTTGTGTTTAACAAAAAACAACTTACAGGTCCAGCTTTCAGTGTAAAAAATGTGACAGTAGAACACAGGACTGTAAAATAAGCCAACTGAAAACTATACAAAAACCCCAGTGTTTATAAACATGCCTGTGTTTAGGTGAAGTTAGAATTCCCTTACCTACAGATGTATAAATGGCTCTTAAACTGACATCAAAACCACATATCAGATACACATTATATCTTGCCTACTAATGTGTTTAGAGAGCAATTAATCTACTTGCTTTCTTATTCTTCAACTGCAACTTCACACTACTAATAGTTTAAACCTAAACTTTGATTCACTGGATCAAATATTACCTTAGATGAGACAATATAACTTTACATTTAAAATTATATTCTAATCTACAATACTCAGTGGGTTATACTCAAAAGGAAAATGAAGGAAAACAGTACCAACACATTAGAAATTAAACAACTGCTGTTATAAAGTTATACTGCTAAAAAGAATTACCTGGTTTTGTTAGCAAAAGATTATCCAGATGTCTATCTCCAACTCCAAGGATGTATGTAATTACACAATAACCAGCTGTAACAAGTAAATTGTAAACATCAATATAAGTACCTTTCCTGGAGAGCAACAAGTTCCACACAATTAACAACAGCATATGACATTATCTTATTTCTTGTTCACAAGTAATAAATATACCATAGAGACTGTGGGCAGGGGTGGTGCTGGTGAAGAATAATCAAGATTATCAGCAGTATGAAGAACATTTGAAGTAATAAATTAAAACTCTGAAGTTTATTCAGTACTGCCTAGATTTTCATTTCTTACTAGACAATTATATGCCTAACACTAAAAGCCTAAATTCATTCAATATTGGGATTAAGATACTTCAAAGGAAGATGAAGTATTTTGAGCAAAATGAATGTACACATTTTGAACTTAAGATATTTTAGGACAACTGTAAACAAGCATTAGACTTTGATAGGAATCTGAATGTATATGTCAGCAGTATTTACAAGCTAAGTAATAAGCCAGGCAGTGATAAATAAATTAGAACTAATGCAAACTGTTTTAATTCTTACTTTTACCCACTAACCAGTTTGAAGCAATCTTAAAGACTGTGCCATCAGAAAGAGAAGGAGAAAGAAGATACTGTGGAGCAACAACTTAATTCCCTTTTTTTTTTTTTTTTTTTTTTTTTAGAATGAAGTTGCTTTTAATTTAATGGACAGCAAATGTGATATTTTAACATTGCTATCAGTTTACTGAACAAGAACTACACTACCACTTTTTCTTGTCATCCAAATGGAACAAGAAGTTGAATGTAGCCTCACCCCCAAAAAACCCAATGTTTTAAAAACAAATTAAAATTTTCTACCTCAAATACAGATGATTTGTTATTATATAAATGCTTTACATCTCCCTGAATTATAAAGACCCCAACTCATTATGCAGAGGGGGCAGAGGTAAGATTATTACTAGAAAGCAAAGAGTATTTAACTTCTAGTCTCCTTCAAGGAGAACAAAAAGAGGGCTGAGGAGAGGAATTGTGTATGACATGCCAGGCTCAAAACTATTCTTTTCACAGGGATTCGGATAGCAAGTACATGCATAGTGCCCTATCTGCAGTCATCTAAACTGAAATGTCTTACCTACGTCTACCCTGTCCTTTATACTTCAGATATGAAGTTACCAACTATAAGACTGTAACTTACCACAGCTCTTAACATATGTGTCCATCACCTCTGCACTTATTCCATGAGGGCCAGCCTCACTAGGTGCATGCTTTCTGAAAAAGTTCTGGAGGGGAAGTTATCAACAAATTCAGTTACTCCACATGATCTGAAACAGGCTCTTTAGAACTGGTAGAAAAAAAAGATTTAAATCAAGAGCATAAATGGCTGTTATTACAATCTGTTAAACTAACAACCAGTCCCAAAACCCCTAGTAATATGTAGGGGAGAAGTACTTTTTTTTTTTTTTTCCCCCAAAGTCTACAAAAAGACGCACAATAAATCCTGGGAGAAATTGAAGTATGTATCTACAGGTAGTGCAGGATCTAATTTTGGAAAGTTTGTTGTTGACTTAAATAGTCATCCAGAGATCAAACTGATGGTTTCATTGAATTCCAGAAGTGCTGGTTCTTTCATGTTTGCCACAATAAGTTTGAGACTTGCTGCGTATTTTAATCTTAACTCATCTTAGTTCATTCTTGCCTTGAATGCTCTCTCGTGAGCTCTGATTTTTTTTATCAAACTGAGTCTCCCAGTGTTTGCTGCCAATTAACATTCAGTATCCTTGTTTCTTATTAGTATCTTGGCATCGTATTTTGTGTTGGTAACTCTGTAGAAGCGCTGTCCAAGGGTATATTGCTTTCTGTAATTAATGATAATAGGACGTCATATTCTGTAAAATATTTGTAAAGGTTTGTTTTAATGTAGCAACATATGAGTATTTCAGACGCTTCTAAAACTCTCTTACTCTATATAAATTTCCCATATAATTTTATTGAAATAACAAATCAAGATACAGAATTTAAAGCCAAGAAGTCTTTTCTACAGCTGCTAAGTATGTTACAGTTCACTGATGTACAGTAGTTAAAAATCAAGATTATGGAAAGCATGATTGTATTGTATCCGATTTAGATTTTGCTTCCTTCCATGATCTCCAAAGGAAGTCGTAAGAGCTATGAATTAGATCAATGTGGTTACTTCTAAATTCCCTTACAAAGTGTAAATAATAGTGCCTTTGCATGAAAAGAACATAAGCTTAGTTGCTATATGACAGATCACTATTAGATCAAATGCAGCAATTAGTTATTCGGATACTGTGCTGCAGCTTGGTGAACTGTGACTTTTACCCTCAAGGTAGGTTTAAATCTGTCTATTCAGAGGCTTTAAAATGTGAGAAGACCTAGAACTGAACCAGTAAGGCAAGTATTTCTGATAAGGTGTCCTGGTTTCGGCTGGGATAGAGTTAATTTTCTTCCTAGTAGCTGGTATAGTGCTGTGTTTTGGATTTTAGTATGAGAATCATATCGATAACACACCGATGTTTTAGTTGTTGCTAAGTAATGTTGACACTGGTCAAGGACTTTTCAGCTTCCCATGCCCTGCCAGGTGCACAAGAAACTGGGAAGGGGCACAGCCAAGGTAGTTGAACCAAACTGGCCAAAGGGCTATTCCATACCCTATGACGTCATGCCCAGTATATAAACTGGGGGGAGTTGGCCAGGGGGTAGCGATCGCTGCTCGGGGACTGGCTGGGCATCGGTCGGCAGGTGGTGAGAGGTTGTATCACTTTTTTTTTTTCCTCTGGGTTTTGTTCCTCTCTCTCTCTCTCTTGTTGTTTTCCTTCTCATTACAATTTATTGTTATTATTAATTTTTTTTGTTCCAATTATTAAACTGTTCTTATCTCAACCCACGAGTTTTCTTACTTTTGCTCTTCCGATTCTCTCCCACATCCCACCGGGAGGGGGGAGGGTGAGCGAGCGGCTGTGTGGTACTTAATTGCCGACTGGGGCTAACCCACGACAGTCCTTTTTGGCACCCAACGTGAGGCTCGAAGGGTTTGAGATAATAACAGATTAACCAGAGCGTATTAAGGAATTTAGATCTGTTAGTAGTTGCGGGACGCGATATTGATCCATCTGTTCCCGATATTGGTTTACCTGATCTGCACCATGCTCATTTTTTTGCTGTACATGTTAAAGATGGGTGTTGGTTTTTGCAGTTTGCTGTGCTCTGCTATGATTGGTGATGTTTTGCCTGGGAGATTTGTTATTAAAACAGTGACCTTGGGTTTATTTTGGTATCTAAGTGCTGTACTGAAACCATTACTGTACATCGGGTACCACCTCATGGAGACAATTAGCAACTATACTTCTTCCTCTGAGAGGTTTTTTATGGAGGAAACGCAGAATGGCACCTTCGCTACTTTCTTCTGTGATGTTTCCTCCTTCGTTACAATAACTTTTCAGTATCTGGAACATCCTTGGGTAGTTAAGATACATCTATTGGTATTGCTTGGGAATATTGTTTTGGTTTTGTCTAAGGTTAGTAAGCAATTTAAGAATATCATCCAGAGATCTGCCCCAAGGCCGGATAGTTATGAGTGGCAGGGTGTGTGGGATAGCATGGGCAAATGCCTAGGATGGTGGGCACCTCCAGTGTTTTGGAACTTCACCCCTGAACAAGTGCAGAATCCTGAAAAGTTAGTAGAATATTTGGAAAAAGTATGCTGTGACCCTGGCAATTCTAAGGAGATCCAAATCACTGCAATGTGCTGGGGCCTGGCCCATGCCTACCGAGCCCTGTTCAACACTATTCAGAACCCTCAAGGATCTGGTGACAAAACGACAGGCACCGTGGCTACTCCAGCCCCACCTGCAACAGGCACTGCGGCTACTGCAGCCCCCCCTGGCGACAGGCACTGTGGTTCAACCAGGGAACCAACCCGTGTCAGTATCAGTCGCCCCTATACACAAGAAGAAATCCTGGAAGAGAAAGTCAGCTTGTTTAGAAAGGGAAGGTGAAAGAGCAGGGCCATCACAAGGAGAAGAAGAGGAAGAACTTGTGGACGAGATGGAAACTACCCAATCCCTATCCCTGAGTGAGCTGGAAGATATGCGAAAAGATTTCAGCCGTCGTCCAGGCGAGCACGTTGTCACCTGGCTGCTCCGATGCTGGGATAGTGGGGCCAGTAGCCTGGAATTAGAGGGTAAGGAAGCCAAGCAGCTGGGATCCCTTTCTAGGGAAGGGGGCATTGACAAAGCGATTGGAAAAGGGGCACCAGCCCTCAGCCTCTGGAGGCGACTCCTGTCAGCTATGAAGGAAAGATATCCCTTCAAGGAAGATGTTACATATCGCCCCGGGAAATGGACCACCATGGAGAGAGGTATCCAGTACCTGAGGGAATTAGCTGTGCTGGAGGTGATTAATGGTGACCTGGATGATGAGCAACCACCCAAAGGTCCAGATGAAGTCCAGTGCACACGACCCCTGTGGTGGAAGTTGGTACGGAACGCACCATCGTCGTGTGCCAACTCACTGGCAATACTGACCTGGAAAGATGGAGAGGGAACAACGGTGGATGAAGCGGCTAGTCAGCTCCGGGAATACAAAGAAAGTATCTCTTCCTCCCTTGTCTCAGCTGTGGAGAAACTGTCCCGGAAGTTCCAGCGACTCGAAGAAGACAGGTCCTACTTTCCACCTGTACGGACCAGTGTCTCAGCTATTAGGAGTCAGCATTCCTCTGCTCAAGAGAGAGGATATAGAGGGTACACACCACGGGGCACCCTATGGTTTTACTTGCGTGACCACGGAGAGGACATGAGGAAGTGGGATAGAAAACCTACCTCGACCCTAGAGGCGCGGGTACGTGAGTTGCAAGGAAAAACAATCACCAAAGGGGGTTCTTCCAGAAAAATTGATGCTCTAGTTTCCAGTGGGCAGTTCCCCAGACAGAGTAGAAGGGATGATCTTACTTCTGATTTTAATGAAGGAGCTCCTGACTCTTATACACAAGAAATGGGCAATGGATACTATGACCAGGACTAGGGGGGACCTGCCTCCAGCCAGGTGGAGGAAAGGGACAAGCGGGTTTACTGCACTGTGTGGATTCGATGGCCTGGCACATCAGACCCACAGGAGTATAAGGCTCTAGTAGACACCGGTGCACAGTGTGCCCTAATGCCATCAAGCTATACAGGGGCAGAACCCATCTGTATTTGTGGAGTGACAGGGGGATCCCAACAGCTGACTGTATTGGAGGCCGAAGCGAGCCTAACTGGGAATGAGTGGCAAAAGCACCCCATTGGGACTGGCCCAGAGGCTCCGTGCATCCTTGGCATAGACTACCTCAGGAGAGGGTATTTCAAGGACCCAAAAGGGTACCAGTGGGCTTTTGGTATAGCTGCCTTGGAGACGGAGGAAATTAAACAGCTGTCCACCTTGCCTGGTCTCTCGGAGGACCCTTCTGTTGTGGGCTTGCTGAGGGCTGAAGAACAACAGGTGCCAATTGCTACCACAACGGTGCACCGGAGGCAATATCGCACCAACCGAGACTCCCTGATTCCCATCCATAAGCTGATTCGTCGACTGGAGAGCCAAGGAGTGATCAGTAAGACTCGTTCACCTTTTAACAGTCCCATATAGCCAGTGCAAAAGTCTAACGGAGAGTGGAGACTAACAGTAGACTATCGCGGCCTGAATGAAGTCACGCCGCCCCTGAGTGCTGCCGCGCCGGACATGCTGGAACTTCAGTACGAACTGGAGTCAAAAGCAGCCAAATGGTATGCTACAAATGATATCGCTAAAGCGTTTTTCTCAATCCCTTTGGCAGCAGAGTGCAGGCCGCAGTTTGCTTTCACTTGGAGGGGTGTTCAGTACACTTGGAATCGACTGCCCCAGGGGTGGAAACACAGCCCTACCATTTGCCATGGACTGATCCAGACGGCACTGGAACAGGGCGAAGCTCCAGAACATCTGCAATACATTGATGACATTATCGTGTGGGGCAATACAGCAGAGGAAGTTTTTGAGAAAGGGAAGAAAATAGTCCAGATCCTCCTGAAAGCCGGTTTTGCCATAAAACAAAGTAAGGTCAAGGGACCTGCACAGGAGATCCAGTTTTTAGGAATAAAATGGCAAGATGGACGTCGTCAGATCCCAATGGATGTGATTAACAAAATAACAGCCATGTCTCCACCAACTAGCAAAAAGGAAACACAAGCTTTCTTAGGCCTTGTGGGGTTTTGGAGAATGCATATTCCAAATTACAGTCTGATCGTAAGCCCTCTCTACCAAGTGACCTGGAAGAAGAACCATTTCCAATGGGGCCCTGAGCAACGACAAGCCTTTGAATAAGTTTAAAGGGAGATAGTTCATGCAGTAGCCCTTGGGCCAGTCCGGGCAGGGCAAGACGTAACGAATGTGCTCTACACCGCATCCGGGGAGAATGGCCCTACCTGGAGCCTCTGGCAGAAAGCAGCAGGGGAGACTCGAGGTCGACCCCTAGGGTTTTGGAGTCGGGGATACAGAGGATCCGAGGCCCGCTATACTCCAACTGAAAAAGAGATATTGGCAGCATATGAAGGGGTTCGAGCTGCTTCAGAAGTGGTTGGTACTGAAACACAGCTCCTCCTGGCACCCCGGCTGCCGGTGCCGGGCTGGATGTTCAAAGGGAGGGTCCCCTCTACACATCATGCAACTGATGCTACGTGGAGTGAGTGGGTTGCACTGATCACACAACGGGCTCGGATAGGAAACCCCAATCGCCCAGGGATCTTGGAAGTAATTATGGACTGGCCAGAAGGCAAAGATTTCGGAATATTACCAGAGGAGGAGGAGACGCGTGCTGAGGAGGCCCCACTGTACAATCAACTACCAGAAAATGAGAAGCAGTATGCCCTGTTCACTGATGGGTCCTGTCGAAATGTAGGAAAGAATCCGAGATGGAAAGCTGTCGTATAGGACTCCATACAGCAAGTGGTAGAAACTGCTGAAGGAGAAGGTGAATCGAGCCAATTTGCAGAAGCGAAGGCCATCCAGTTGGCTTTAGACATTGCTGAACGAGAAAAGTGGCCAGTGCTCTATCTCTATACTGACTCATGGATGGTGGCAAATGCCCTGTGGGGGTGGTTACAGCAATGGAAGCAGGGCAACTGGCAGCGCAGAGGCAAACCCATCTGGGCTGCAGCATTGTGGCAAAACATTGCTGCCCGGGTAGAGAACCTGGTTGTAAAAGTACGTCACGTAGATGCCCATGTTCCCAAGAGTCAGGCCACTGAGGAACATCAAAACAACCAGCAGGTGGATCAGGCTGCTAAGATGGAAGTGGCCCAGGTGGATCTGGACTGGCAACATAAGGGTGAATTATTTATAGCTGGGTGGGCCCATGACACCTCAGGCCATCAAGGAAGAGATGCAACATAGAGATGGGCTCGTGATCGAGGGGTGGACTTAACCATGGACACTATTGCACAGGTTACCCATGAATGTGAAACATGCGCTGCAATTAAACAATCCAAGCGGTTAAAGCCTCTGTGGTATGGAGGGCGATGGCTGAAATATAAATATGGGGAGGCCTGGCAGATCGATTCTATCACGCTCCCACAAACCCGCCAAGGCAAGCGCTATGTGCTTACAATGGTGGAAGCAACCACCGGATGGCTGGAAACATATCCTGTGCCCCATGCCACCACCCGGAACACTATCCTGGGCCTTGAAAAGCAAGTCCTGTGGCGACATGGCACCCCAGAAAGAATTGAGTCAGACGACGGGACTCATTTTCAAAACAACCTCATAGACACCTGGGCCAAAGAGCATGGCATTGAGTGGGTATATCACATCCCCTATCATGCACCAGCCTCCTGGAAGATTGAACGATACAATGGACTGTTACAATGGATACAAGACTACACTGAGAGCAATGGGTGGTGGGACATTCAAACATTGGGATACACATTTAGCAAAGGCCACCTGGTTAGTCAACACTAGGGGATCTGTCAATCGAGCTGGCCCTGCCCAATCAAAACTTTTACACACTGTAGAAGGGGATAAGGTCCCTGTAGTGCACATAAAAGTATCAGTATCAGTCAGTATAAAGTATAGTGCACATAAAAGTGTGCACTTCTATGTAGTGCACATAAAAGTATCAATATCAGTATCAGTCGCCCCTATACACAAGAAGAAATCCTGGAAGCGAAAGTCAGCTTGTTTAGAAAGGGAAGGTGAAAGACCAGGGCCATCACAAGGAGAAGAAGAGGAAGAACTTTTAAACAATTAAATCGAGAGCATAAATGGCTGTTATTACAATCTGTTAAACTAACAACCAGTCCCAAAACCCCTAATAAGATCTAATTTAATTTTGTATCGCTTTATTTATTGTCTTAATCGTCACATTCTTATACTCAACAGAAACAGATGTGAAGTTCAAATTGAAAAGCAGTTTTCTTTATTAACAGCTTCATAAAATTAACAACGCATTGAAAAGTTACTAAGTAATAACTATGAGTTCAAAATACTTCCACAGGAAAGTGTTTAGGCCAGATCAACAAAAACTAACACAGGACTAACAGTCCAGATTAGTAACTGCATTTGAGACACACACTCTTACAAAGTTTATCATCATTATATGTCTCCATATTCCTCAATACAACCAACTGCTACTGAGTTTAAAAGGAAAAATCTAAGTCATCAAATGGAAACTTCACTTTTCCTGTGAAATGTGGACAGGGCCAAAACAGTCCTTCCCACCACTCAGAAGAAAACTGTTTTTTCTTGATTGAGACAAAAGATAAGTAGATTAAATCCAAGCCTAAGCACAAGTTTCTTCCAGTAAGCAAACACAAAGCTAAGCAAGCACTGTAAGAAGCTTTGTAGGCATCTGGATGACATAAGTGACTAAAATCGTAATGAAAAAATGACGGGAAGTTTAAAAAAAAGAAGAGGTACTGAAGGAAGGTACCTGCAGGCTATTTAAGAAAGTTTTGCTTGCAAAGCAGTCCTGTTGTAACATGTATCAGAGTTTTAAGGCCTGGAGAAAGCTTTAATTATCTTTGCTTACAGAGGAACAAGCCCTTCTGAGATACATTAAAAAAGCTGACAGAGTAGAAAGATTCTGTTAAATGAAATCCTTAAGCAAAACGTGGAAGGAAATTTTTAACTGGTTAACAGGGTACGAGAGAGATCTACTTTCAGTGCTCCAAAATTTTACATGCTGTATGTAAAAAAAAAAAAAAAAACCCCACAAAAAAACCCCACCACACACCACCAAAAACCCCACAAACAAACAACAAAAAAAACCCCCAAACAACCACACACAAAAAAGCAGCCACAAAAAAAACCCCGCCAAAAAAACAAAAACACAACACAACACAAAAAACCACCACCCAAAACCCAACGAAACAAAAAACCACAAACAGACTTCAGACCATCCAAATGCTAAACCGTAGAGTGTGGAACAGAAATACCTCCAAAACATGAACTGTAATTTCAAGATTATTGATAGAAGGTAAGTAACACTCAAACATCAAAACATCTTTTCTTTCCTGCAGATCTGCATTACCAGCCAGTATTACACTACTTGCTTTAAATATTACCAGAAGTGAAACATTTTTAAATATTTATATACAGTGCCCATCTTTATTAAAACAGCTGTGACACCCAAAACGAATATTTACAAAAAGAATAAACCAAACTTTCACAACACCTAGTTGTTCATTTAGGTTTTATTTCCTTGGCCTACAATGCCCAGCTATTTTATCATGCTTTGACACAGGAAATCTGGGCTCTATAATGTATTTTGCCATTGATCTGTGAAGTAATCTTAGATCACATTCTTTTGGCATCTTGTCTATTTAGATTAGCAATTTTTCACAGGAAGAATTGCTCCTTAAATCTGCACAGCAACTAAAATAGTCGGGGACCTATTTTAGATAGGAATATGATGTTATAAGTAATTGCAAAATGACAATTTCACAAGCATTTCTAAATATATTATTTTATAAAACATATAATGGACTAGAATATGAATAATACATTTCCAAGATTACAAAGGATTGCCAAAAAACCACTTTATAAACTGTATGATTATTGTATGTGTAGATGTAGCTTATCAATCTTTACGGAATGGAAAGCTCAAAAAACTTAAACAACTTGATGCTGGTCATTGTCTGATTAATGATAAGCATTTTTTATAAATGATAAGCATTTGATATGCTTATTTGTTAAACAAATGATAATGACAAATGATACGCATTTTTTCATCTCCGTATTTTGAATACATGTAGTTTACAGTAGCAGGGAGCTATTTGCTTTGACTCCCAGTTACTGAGCTATGAACAAATGCAAACTTCAGTATCAACTACAAAAAAGGGAAAAAAGGTACTGTGACAAATTGAATCCAACATAAACATGCTGTGTTTTCATTAAAAAGCTTATTAGCTATAGATCTCATATGGCAATTTGGTATGTTTTTATCTAACTATATTTATCTCAACCAGCTGAGCTCTGCTACCTAGCTTGTGTGCTGTGCCTGAAATTAGCATGTATTTTGTGTGTTACTATTCAATTATGTGTCCCTACTCAATTCCACGACAGTTACAGAAAACTTGCTAAGTAAAAACAAACAAACAAACAAACAAAAAAAAAAATCACACAATATCTATACATCCACCATGGCAGAGAAACAGACTTCAGAAATTATGGACAAATTATTTAGTTGTTCCATTAAAAAAAAAAAAAAAAAAAAAAACCAACCAAAAAAACAACACCAAAAAAACCCCCACAAACAAAACCATTACATTAAAACATAGTTTGACAAGGTATCAAGCCAAAACTACTGAATGAATGACAGAAACACTTTAAAACAAAACACTACAGAAACATGTCATGGATCTTCCATTCATTATTACAGCAAAGCCAGAATTTCAATATCACAATTAAATTACACTTTAATTATTTAAATGGTATTACTTTTAGGACATGAGATACTCATGTTGTGATTTAAGTATATTTTTTAACAGCAGATGTTTTGCTTAAATACCCTTATGTTTCAAGCTGTAATTTATCTTCTAACAACAGATACAAAAATCGGTTGAGGGACTCAAGACTTTTGCATGAGATCTAAGCCTGCAATTTATACTGTTTGATCAGAAGACGACCTAAAAATCCCCCATCACGTACCTGTATACTTTCCTCAGTAGGAAGAACTTCTGCAACTGGTACTGACTGAATAAACTGCATGAAGCCTGTGACAGAAAACAAACAAACAAAAATTTCTCCAATGCATGGAACTTTCAAGCTCCTCTATAACACATAGAATCACAGAATCACAGAACCGTATAGGTTGGAAAAGACCTTTAAGATCATCGAGTCCAACCATAAACCTAACACTACCAAGACCACCACTATACCATGTCCCTAAGCACCTCATCCAAACGTCTTTTAAATACCTCCAGGGATGGCGACTCAAGCACTTCCCTGGGCAGCCTGTTCCAATGCTTGATAACCCTTTCAGTGAAGTACAATTTCCTAATATCCAGTCTAAACCTCCCCTGGCTCAACTTGAGGCCATTTCCTCTTGTCCTATCACTTGTTACATGGGAGAAGAGACCAACCCCCACCTCTCTACAACCTCCTTTCAGGTAGTTGAAGAGAGCAATAAGGTCTCCCCTCAGCCTCCTTTTCTCCAAGCTTAACAATCCCAGTTCCCTCAGCCGCTCCTCATAAGACTTGTGCTCTAGACCCTTCACCAGCTTCGTTGCCCTTCTCTGGACTCGCTCCAGCACCTCAATGTCCCTCTTGTAGTGGGGGGCCCAAAACTGAACACAGTATTCGAGGTGCGGCCTGCACCAGTGCCGAGTACAGGGGCACGATCACTTCCATAGTCCTGCTGGCCACGCTATTTTTGATACAAGCCAGGATGCCATTGGCTTTCTTGGCCACCTGGGCACACTGCTGGCTCATATTCAGGCGGCTGTCAATCAACACCCCCAGGTCCTTTTCTGCCTGGCAGCTTTCCAGCCACTCTTCCCCAAGCCTGTAGCGTTGCATGGGGTTGCTGTGGCCCAAGTGCAGGACCTTGCACTTAGCCTTGTTAAACCTCATACAATTGACCTCGGCCCATCGATCCAGCCTGTCCAGGTCCCTCTGCAGAGCCTTCCTCCCCTCAAGCAGATCAACACTCCCACACAACTTGGTGTCATCTGCAAACTTACTGAGGGTGCACTCGATCCCCTCGTCCAGATCATTGATAAAGATATTAAACAGGACTGGCCCCAACACAGAGCTCTGGGGAACACCGCTTGTGACTGGCCGCCAACTGGAGTAAACTCCATTCACCACCACTCTTTGGGCCCAGCCATCCAGCCAGTTCTTTACCCAGTGAAGAGTATACCCGTCCAAGCCATGAGCAGCCAGTTTCTCCAGGAGAAACTGTTTATTAAAGGGCAACAGTAATGCACACTTTCATTCAACTGCTTCTCATTGGCAAAAAAACATGCTTTGTCCCCATTTTCTGCCTTCAGTCATTTTAAAACATCTAGTCATTAACACCAAATTAGCTTGCAAAAGTCTGTTCTTCCAAGTTTTCATGAGAAGAGAAAGATAAATCAATGGCTTTCTAAACATTTATCCAGAATGTATCTAAAAGCCTAGCCAAGTTTGATTTTGTTTTGTCTTGTGTTTTTCCTCCACTTCATGCAAAGATCTATAAACAGGAGTGTTAAAAATTATTTGTCTGAGATCACACAGCAAGCTAGCAGCAAAGATAACACTACTGATTGTCACATACTCCAAAATCCAGACCGGGCTTCTTTTATGAAGATATTTGAGTCACCTATGGAATACTGTGGTCACTGAGGTTGTTTACTTCCATGACTTATATTGCAACAAGATATTCTTACACATTTGAACTCCTTTTTAGAATGCTGTACTAAGCAAAACTTCTCTCATGAAAATAGTGTGTCACAACAGCCTATGAACAGAGAGAGAAGATTCCTCACAATACTGTATTTTTAGGATATAAAAGTATTCATACCATGTTTTTAACTAGTTGCCAGCACTTTACAGGGTGTCAGCTTCAAATCCAGATTCTCTTTTCTTAACAGCTGGAAAAAAACAACACACCAAAAAGCAAAGATGAATGCAATAGAAAGGCAGCTTCTATTTATAAAAAGAATGTGTATTGGACGTTGATCTCCACTGTTCTTCACTGAAATTAGTAATGAGTTTCCCCATTTTTTTTAGTTGTGTTTTTTTTTTTTTTTTTTTTAAATCTACACAGAACCATTGCCTGTCTATAAAGAAAAAAAAGATTCTAAAAAAAAAAAAAAAAGAAATCCGAGAACCCTGGAATGTATTAGCAACATAAGCTGCATTAACAGCTTTCACCAGTCTTGCTCTCGACAAGGAGAATCAAGAACATGGAAGGACAAGGATGTGGATCAATAATTCTCACCTTATCCATGAGTGAAATAATCTGAAGAATAAGTTGATCTTGACGTAAATCATCACCATGCTTAAAAATTACAGGATGTTTGCCTCCATCTTCTGTCTTGAAGAATAACTGAGCAGGCATTAAGGCACTCTGGAAAAGGAAACTTATTCCACTAAGCTGGTTCACAGCAATGTTCATATTAACATGTTGCTACAGTGGAGTTCTAAAATATAAATCCTTGTTTACTGCATTGTAAATTAGAAGTGAATTAAGCAAGTATCAGTTCATAGGATTCAAGTATCAAATTCAGTTAGAAAAAGGTTTGAATAGTCCCATTTGAATACCAACAGCATGGCAGTGAGCACCAGAAGTCTCTTCACATTCCTTAAGTTTGGTAGAAAAGAAGCAATTCTAAAGCTTCTAAAAGCAGTTACTCACTGTCTAGGACTCAACAGTTAGAACATACCATTTCCACTTACCAAAAGTGTGATCTAGGCATGTTTTTTAAAAAAAATATCTTAAGACTTTCCTTTTTTAGCAAGGAATGTGAAGGATACATTCCTCCCACGTTCCCCCCCAGCAGCAGAAGAGGAAAGGACAGGAGGATTCAAATTTTGTTTGTATGCATGTAATTCCAATCAACATAGAAGCACTATAAAAGGTCACAACAAAACAAATTTAAACTAACCAGATCAGAGACACACAATTATAGGATAAACATCCAAGAAATGCTAGGGGCAAGACATCTTAAACAACTAATTGCTTCCTTAATCTATTTCGTAAAAGCAAAAATGCCTTTTTACGTTGTTGTTTGAGAAAGCCAATTTAATTGTTTGCAATTTCTCTGCATAAAATGGGTTGAAGGGGATCAATTACCTACATGAATGATTTAATCTACTGCAACTGACCAAGTCACTTCCCTCAAAACCAAACCAAAGCAAAAAATCAAGGATACAGAGTTTAATATTTGAGCAGTTACATTAGTTTTTCACATGCAATGAATGTTTCACAATTATGAAGTTCTACAAATAAAGGAAAAATGATTCTTTAAATAGTCCTACAAAAGCTGCCATGTGATGTCCAAGAGCACCAAAAATTTGTCATTCTTCCCTCTTTGGGTTTGTTTGGGTTTTATCCCATAGTACAGAATGAGAGGTTAAATGGAAATCTGTAACCTTTCAGAATCAGGAGGATCAAAACCATCTCTGATTTTGAAACAAGTTACATCTCATATATTTTGTCCTATATTTTCTACATTGCTACAAAAGACCAATATGTAGAAGACCATCTGAGGAGGAATTAGGCATTGCGGGAGTGAAAGGGTTAACAAGATTGAAGTACTGAGGGTCCGGGTCATGTCCGAAAGTGCGTCTGGAACACTTTTGTTGTGGGGGAAGGAACTGCAGGGTTGCAGGGAGATAGCCAATCGTATTAGCTGAAGGGATGCATGGGGGGCGCGTGGACAAGACAGGTAGACCAATAAGAGTTCTCTCAGGAGCGCGTGTATAAACAATTAGAAAGTATATAGGCCATGGAATATTTTCAATAAAGGGTCTTCGATTTACCCCTCTATCGGAGTCCGTGCATCAATCCGCTACAACCATCTGACTTGAGTTTGTCCTGATGAAGTTAAGCTATTATTCTTGATAGGAAACATTTAGTTGCTGTTCCAGCAGTCTTTTTGTCAACATTCTTCCCCCGACCCTTAAATCGTATTCACACTAAAAGTTGACACAAGTTTGTAAAACCTTGTTTTCGTGACAAGATCTTTCCGACGTTGCCTCCAACCTGAGGTGCAGGAGCATGGAATTAAAGCAGCATACTCTTCAAAGAGACTAACTGGTTGTCGTGGTTTATCCCCAGCCAGCAGCTAAGCACCATGCAGCTGCTCGCTCACTCCCCCCCAGTGGGATGGGGGAGAGAATCAGAAGAGCAAAAGTAAGAAAACTTGAGGGTTGAGATAAAAACAGTTTAATAGGGAAAGCAAAAGCTGCGCACGCAAGCAAAGCAAAGCAAGGAATTCATTCACTACTTCCCAGGGGCAGGCAGGTGTTCAGCCATCTCCAGGAAAGCAGGGCTCCATCACGCGTAATGGTTACTTGAGAAGTCAAACGCCATCACTCCAAATGTCCCCCTTCCTTCTTCTTCCCCAGCTTTATATACTGAGCATGACGTCATGTGGTATGGAATAGCCCTTTGGTCAGTTTGGATCAACTATCCTGGCTGTGTCCCCTCCCAGCTTCTTCTGCACCTGGCAGAGCATGGGAAGCTGAAAAGTCCTTGACTAGTACAGCAACAACTAAAACATCTCTGTATGATCAACACTGTTTTCAGCACAAATCCAAAACATAGCCCCATACCAGCCACTATAAAGAAAATTAACTCTATCTCAGCTGAAACCAGGACAGTCTGCTACTGTATAGTTCAGATAGCATAGTGTATGTTTTAACTGTTGAATTGAATTAATTTTTGTCATCTCTGCCCCCATTCCAGGTGCAGGACAGGTTTCATTTGGACCTGTCTGATGAAGAAGCTGTCCATTATATGCAGAGTCTAATTGATGAAAGTGTCCATGCCCACTTTGCAGCTGTGGTGGAGCAGATACACAAGTTTGCACAGGTGAGATATCTCTCGGTTGGTGATCTCTGTAAAAGCTGAGTAATGTGAGAGGTTGCGAGTGGTAGGTTCAAGATTTAACTTCATTGTTTATGATGTTTTAGTTCATTTTCCAACAAGTTAAAAGTGTGTTCTTGCTGCCAGGACTGGCTTTTAGTGGTCCTAGAAAATTCTTTAAAGCACCTTAGCAAACATATTAAGTGGGATGTAACTGGTTGTATTACCAAGGGTAAGAACTGCAAATTGGAAAGCTGGAGTTCTGAGTGAGGGATCCAGAATTTCCTTAGCTTTCATTCCCAAAGTAAAGGAATGAGAATAAACTTCCTTTCTTTCCTAACTTTGCTAGACTTCCTGAACTGTGCATTCCAGCTAGTTATTTTGATCATTAACAGATGCAGCAGCCTGCACAGCAGGGTGCACAGAAGGGGCCAGGAACTCTGCTCATAACAGCATCCACATCCTCTGCAGTGTTGACAGTGTACCGCAGAACATGGTCCTCAGCAGCTACGTTAGCAGCTATCCCCTATGTCAGAGGCCTCAACACAGATGGAGTTCCCAAGGGAGAATGCAGTTTTTCAGATTTGGGGCTGTAGGGGGTGGCTGAGACCTCTTTCTGGGGCAGTGGGAATTGGGCTCCTTGCTTGCAGGAACTGTGCAGTGGTGGCATGTCTACATCACCAAGTAAAGGAGCTGTGGGAGTAGGTCAGCAAACTGCACAGTATCAGGGCTGACAAGAAAGAGATTGACCAGATCTTCCCCAAGACCTTGGAGATAGAAGAGCCTGAACCTCTAGCTGCATTGAAGGAGGAGCAAGAATATGTTGTGCTCATCAAGTTAGGAAATAGAGACTCCCAGGATGGTGACGGCTGGAACCTTGAGACTTCTGGTATTAGGAGGGATGGCTTCTGCTCTACCTGCAGATCTGCACCTGCAGAATAGATTCAAGGTGATTGGGAGTAGCCAGCATGAATTTACAAAAGGGAAATCATGCCTGACCAGCCTGATAGCCGCCGAAGATAAAATGGCTAGCTCAGTGGACTGGGTGAGAGCTGTAGGTATTCTTTATCTTGACTTTTGCAAGGCTTTGATACTGTCTTCCATAATATCTTCATAAACAAAGCGGAGCAATATAGACTAGAGAAATGGACACTGACGTGGATTGGAAACTGGCCGGTGTGCTGGAATTAGAAGGTTGTGATCAGTGGCACAAACTCCATCTGGAGGGCAGTCACTAGTGGTGTACTCCAAGGGTTGATACTGAGGTCAAATTGTTTAACATCTTCATTAATGGCCTGGATGATGGGATGAACTGCACCCTCTGAAAGTTTGCAGACAATACAAAACTGGGAGGAGTAGCAGACACACTGGAAGCGTGTGCTGCCATTCACAGGGACCTTGACAGGCTGGAGAAATGACCGCACAGGAACCTCATGAAGTTCACCAAAGGGAAATGCCAAGTACTGCACCTGGTGTGGACTAACCCCATGCGCAAGCATGGGCAAGGGGGGCAGGTGATGAGGTGGGAAGCAGCTTTTCAGAGAAAGCCCTGAAGTGGTGGACAAGTTGCACATGATGCAGCAATGTGATCTTGTGGCAAAGAAGGGCCACCAGCTTCGTTGACCACATTAGTTAGTGTTGCTGGCAGGTAGAGGGAGGTGATCTTTCCCCTCTACCCAGTGCTATGTGAGATGCATCTGGAGTGCCATGCCCCTTTTGGGCTCCCCAGTACAGGAGAGACATGGACGTGCTGGAGCAAGTCAAGCAAAGGGCCATGGAGATGATCAAGCGCTTGGAGCATCTGTCATACGAGAAGAGGGTGAGAGAGCTGGGACTGTTCAGCCTGGAGAAGAGAAGACTCAGGGGGATCTTATCAATGCATATAAATACCTGATGGAAGGGAGTAAAGAAGATGGAGTCAGACTCTTTTCAGTGGTGCCCAGTGATAGGACAAGAGACAATGGGCACAAAGTGAAAGACAGGAAACTTCATCTAAACATAAAGAACTTTATTTTACTGTGAGGGTAATCAAACACTGGGACAGGTTTCCCAGAGAGGTGGCGGAGTCTCCATCTGTGGAGATACTTAAAATCCAATAGCACAATGTTCTGAGCAACCTGTTGTGTTTGATCCTGCTTGAGCAGGGGGGTTGGACTAAATGATCTCCAGAGGTCCCATCCACCCTCATGCATTATTTGATTCTTGCTAATGGTGTGGGGTGGCAATAGATTATTGTCTCCACTATTTTTATTATTAAAATTTACCCTTGCTCTAGTGTGGAGAATGAAATGTTTAACCACACATGTGCTGTCTTACTACAAGCCACAGTAAGACAATAAAATGTTTAATTCTCATGTTGAATAAAACTGTATTCACAAAAGCATTTCTTCTTTGAATTTAGTGTTTTTTCCTTAAAGCCACCTGACATTTAGTTTGTGTTTATCAGGGATTTAAGATATTACACTGTTTGCCTTAAGTATTAGACTCACGACAAGAAATTGAATTGAAAGGAAAAATGAAACTGATCTGAAAAGCCAGTCATTATCCCAGCTTTTTTTATTGATTCTTTCTTCAAAAGACTGATCAAATTCTGCTAGAAACTGAGGAGAACTATTTTTATGGCTATCCATTTTGCTAAAGGTCTTCCAACTAATCTGTTGTTTTCTGCAAACTTAATTTTTATTTTGAAAAATCACACTACAGTGCAGGTTAAGAAGCAAAAATGTCATTTCCATCTGCATATATATTTAATAAAGGTGATCTTTTACGTGATGTGGGAAAAAGGAGTGTAATTATATGAAAATGTTGCAAAATTTGTTGTCATTCATTATGGATTACTTTGATCATAGGATGGAGGATGGTAATTTCATTAGACAGTGAAAAATGCCTAGCATCTACCTTGGGGTTCAAAAGAAAAATTTAAAAAGCCATTACAAAGATTCAAGATTAAAATTTTAATTGCCTCCAATATATGTGTAGACCTTTCTTTTAATCACATACTGACAGTCACTTTTTTTAAGACATGTCTTTTTACTTCATTGGTTTTAGGTGACTGCCAGACTCTCCCAGATAATTGTTATTGCATTTGTGAAGCTGTATTAATCAGAGTTTACAGGTTTGATTTAGGTGACCTTTTCTTTTTCCATTCAGGCTTGGTTTTGCTTGACCTTTCTTCAGCACTTACAACTGCTTTTAAAATCACAGGACAGATTTGTTCAGAATATTTAAAAGTACACAAGAATTTGAACCCCAGGCTTCTAGCTCCCAGGAATGGTGTTCTAAGCAACAGGCTGATACATACAGCAGCAGGCACCAATTGCATCTTTCATTCATATTTTGGGAGTTAAAAAGCAAGCCCCACAGTGTGTATTGCACTTTGGATACCAAATGAGCAGATGTGACAGCCACTAATGCAAGCCTGATCCAGTTGTCTCATTTTGGGGTTTTTACCTCTCCAGCTGGCTGATGCTGGGTTCCAGCATGGAGACTTTTGGGCTGTTTTTCCTGAGGCCCTGAGCTCTCCTCATGTGCTGCTGCAGAGTTTGCTACCTATGTGCTTTTAGCTTTCCTTTCTACTTTTGGGATCGAGTGCCTAAAATGAAAACAATCGTGTTGCTTTGTAAGTGTTTAAGGCGTCTCTTGGCTCTATGTGATATAGGATTCTTCTGCTAGTTTTGGAGTTGAGATCATTGCCTTCATTCATGTTCTGTAAATAATTACACTTGCAGGCTTCCCCCTGCAAGAATACTGGATGCTTATAAGTTTGAGGAGGATACAAAAAGAATAGTCACAAATTAACCAGCAGTTGACAAGTCTTAAGAATCTGAGCTCTATTTATATTTTTTTAAAAAAAAACTTATAAAAAAATCCCTCAAAATAAAATGTAATTAATGTCTATTGTCTTTATATTACAAGTGAGATAGGACACTTTTTAGTGATATTTAGTACTTCATTAGTCAAAATCATTATCTTTCCTCTTTGTCTGAGGCGGTCTTAAGAATTTGCTGCTGGAGTCTTCACGGAGTCTGTAAATCGTTGAACAAATGAACAATTAATGCATCATTGAATTTACTGTAAAGACATCATCTTACACAATAGCCAAGTGAAGCTTTCAATTTGTTCATGTATAATGCTGCACTGAATTTCCAATGGCCTTGCTCTTAACAGTAATATAAGTTGTCAAAACAAAAAAACAAAACAAAACAAAAAAAACTAAAAAAGCCAAAACCACTACACAGGTATTATGACACATACTTAAACAGCAGATTTTGGCCTAATGCCACACAGTTTTTCATTTGAAATGCCCTTCAGCATGTTTTCTTGTTTATCAATAGATATTTATTCTTTTACTGCCTCCAAAATAGGCCTACGAGGAATCTGTGCTGTCTACTGCAGCAGTTAAGAGTTTTTTAATAAGGTTGGTTATTATAATAACTGTTGTGTATCAGCATTCTATATGTCACTCTGTAGTAAGTAAAGCTCTTGAATAAAGCAATCTAGATATTTTGGCATCAGCTTGGTATTGTTCTTTTGTAACAATACTGTAAATTGAGTTCAGTTCAAAGCTGTGTTATGAAGCCTTTAGTTTAGTTTCTAATGCATCTCTAATCTATTATTTTATCAGATATTTTACAGACCTTTTTATGTAGTACTTGTCTCCTTAATGGTTATCAAAACCTGTTGTCTCAAAAGTAAATAAATGTAACATTTAGAATAAATTAATGGTGTTGTACAATAGTGCTCAAGAGGAGAAAAAGTGCATACTAATTTCAGTTGATACTAATGAAGACTGGATAGCCATTTCTCCCTGGAGAGTAATTTTCATTTTAGCAGCATTATTTATTTCTGTAGAGGAAGGAAACAATCTCCAGTTGAAATGACTAATTTCACATTTTATTTCCCTTGTAAATTTACAAGTCAAGTCAGTTGCATTCAGGACTCATGTTAAGCAGTGATTACAAAAGTGAAAGCTTGGGGGATGAGGGGTGTCCCACTGTCTCATCCCACTCGGTGGGTTGCGAGATGGGTGAATCTTTTCGATTCCCCGAGGCTTTGTGTACCGACAAAAGCCGATCTCTGCTTGACAGAGCCGTGTGGTCGGTAGAGTCACAACAATGACTCAGAGGAACAGTCTGGCCAGCAACTTTATGAACTGGCGAATTCCACAAACGGACAAACTTAACGAACTGGCGAGCTCAACGAACGAACAGAGGCGATTTGGCAATGGAGCTATTTTCCGGGCAACCCGTCACAATTTATCCCAAACTTGCATATATTGGAAGAGCAGAGGAAGAGAGAAGGGAGAAACGGAAAGGAGAAGAGAGGAGGAAAGAGAAAGAGAAAGTATCACCACAAGGCTTCTGTTTTCCTCCTATTTAATGCAAGAATAAAATAGGGAACATCTACCAGCAGGATTGTGTAGATTGGATGAAAACATTTGTCAAGGGGCAGATAGAGTTGGTTTCTATGCCGTTTGTTCTCCTGAAGGGTTGTGAAAATTGCCTGCCTTTAGGCATTTCACCATGTTTTTAAACACAGAGTACAATTTACACATAACTTTTGTGCTATGTGCTTTTTGTTTTCTTTTAGTATCGGAGAAAATGAGCCTTTTGCCTGCCTGTGGTGGAAACAAGCAAATGCTCAAGAAAGAGACTTTTTCAAGCCCTTGTGGACTTCACCAAACAGTTTTGGAAGGCAAGAGCTGCAGGTTTGGTAGCATGGAGAACTGAGAGCTCAGGAGGTAGAGAAGCTTTTTGAGTCTCCATTCACTGAAGGTTTAAAACCAACCATTTTTTAAAGGAAAATGGTTGTTTATACCGTCTTTGGGGCTCAGATGCTATGGCATTTCTTTCCAACGAAAACATTTGAGCCTCAAAGGTTGAAGTAAGCAACTTCCTCTCAAGCCAAAGATAACTGGAAGAGGCTGGATTTGATGGTAAATTCTTGTACCTGTTAATATATTTTCTTATTTAAAAATAGAAATCATTGCTGTACCGAACACGAGTATGTACAAAGTTACAGCAGTGAGGCTACAGTTCCTCGGTGCAGAAAAAACACAAAAGTATGGCAATCTCCTCTCTTCCCTTCCCACCAACTTTGTTCCTTGAGTAAGTTTTAAATGTAATTTGTATGATCCTTTATTTCCCACCTTGGGCAATGTTATCGTTTAGAAAGGACAATAATTTCTTCCCTGCTTACAAAAATGTTTTTAAGTGCTGATAAGTTAGCCAGCTGTAGGCAGCCAATTAAATCATCACTAACAGGCTCAGCAACCGGAATGCACAGTAAGCGGTTGAGTATTTCACACTTAGACTCTGAATGTTTTCTGTACAGTGATTATGTATTCTTGACTCTAATAAACTCTTTGTTGTTGCAGTCTTGAGGTGTTCTGTTTTGTCTTTTTAATCTTACCTGCTGAGACATGGCATACTAGAATATTATGTTCATAACTCTTGGCTTTTTGCAAGGATTTTCACTTCTCAGTTTGCTTGATGCAGGAATAAGGCCACTCATAAAATGACTTTTGTGCCACATGTTGAGTTCATAATGAATCTGTTTTGAATGATCAACAATGTAATTAGCTCTTCATAAATGTGTGGATCTCTTCAAAGGGTGCTCTTACACTACTGTATTTTTTTAATAATAATTTAAGTCAGGAAGAAATCCCTCCCAATTATAAAGATAAGAAGGACTGATTTGAATCTGAATGACTGATATTTGTGAGTCAGTCTTGCTTTGTGCTGCTTTTGCTAGCAAACACCAGAAGAGCTTTGATGGAGGAAAATCCACTAGGGCTGTGATGGGCCCTTAGTTGTTTCAGCATATTACCTAAATTTGCTAGTTAAGCACAACATTGGTTCAGCCCCTTTTTCCCCGTATGTGTGACTTAGAGGAACTGTATTACCCTAGTTACTTAGTGCTTGTGTTAGCTGGCAAAACACAATGCCACAGAGGAGCCACAATAGTACCTCTTCTCTTTAGTTGACTCTTCTTTGGAGAAGTAGTAATTATCATTTTCTTGTGGTTTTTTTTGTCTTGCTTCATCTGGCAAAAATACGTATTTCTCTACTGCCTCCATTTCCCATGAACTCATTCTCCATACAGTACTTTGTGTTATCTTATAAGGGTATTTTTGAAAGCATGGAATTTTCAGACATTCAAAGAAAATTCTACCAAAAAAATTGTCTTTTAAAATTTGTTTTGAAGGGGCATTCTATGTACTCACACAACTTGTTGATTTGTATGATGTGGCCACACTTCATTTGGCTGAGTTCTTGACTCCCGATCTCCAGCCCTTTCCACTGTATATGTTCTAGGACTTTCCCTCCAGTTCTTTTGAAGAAAACTCTTCTTTTGAAGAAGACTTCCTCTTCCCCTTGCCCAAGACTACTTATGAAGAATATGGGCATGAGCTGCTCTGCACCAGTTGACCAGACAAGCCAAGGATGACTCCTTGTTAAAACCCAAAAGACATCATCAACCCTATCCTACAGCACATTCCACTTTGCAAAGAGGTTTATAAAGTGTTAAATGTAACTTTTATAAACACATTAGGAATGAATGCATGGTTGTTCACTATGTCTTGTGGTTTAAAATGAATATAATAACCTGTTCATATGCTGGACTATGCAACAGTCTATTAAAACTATACACTAAATCAGTTATAAATGTTAGCATGTGCACCGAAATGGAATCTGAGTGTGATATGTAAGGCTTAGGAAGACCCTGACTTCACTGTAAATCACTGACCACTTCATAAATGGAGAACCTCAGGCACAGAAAAGGAAAAGCTTGCCTGAGTCAGTGGAACATAATCTAACCAGTGTGCTCATCTGTGTTTCTGCTTGTTGAGTGACCTTGCATATTTTTTCAGTGTATTTTCCAAAGAATTTTGTAGATGCGTACCAGCTGAGTGCTGACAAACTGTCTGGATGTGTTTCTGATTGAACTAGTGACTGTTTTTGGGATGATCTACATATTCTGTTCCCAGCTCCTATGAACCCTTACAGCATGAAGAACAGGACAGCACTGGGACTGCTACAACATACTAGATGTAAGTAAATTCATTACTTTAAGTCTTGTCTTCTAAATACCAAATAATGTTGGAAATGGTTCTTAGAAGTCCACATATCAATAGATTTTTTTTTTAAATCCTGATATACAAAATAAGTTCTGACTTTATTTTGTAAAATCTAATGGCTCTTAGCACTTCGTGCAGCATCATCTATTTAAAGTAAAACAAAAACAAACAAAAAACCCCACAAAAACTGGGGGGAATAAGCTATTTTGGTTTGAATGAAGGGTTTTCTTTTTTGATATGTTAGTCTAAAGCTTTGACGAACTGGAGTAAGAATGTTTAATTTAATGGGTTATCTATCACAGCTCAATATCTCTATGCAATCAATACTGTGAGTATATTATGTGTCTGTCTCTAACTTCTGAATCCCTTGAATAACTACTACCAATTTTGACTTGAGGGGTACAAATCTTAAAGGTGAAATTCCTACATGTTTCACAAAGGTAGATCCCCAGTCAGTGGAAGGTCACCAGGGAATGTCAGACAGCAGTATCACCCTGCACATGTATTTGTGTGTATACATATGCGGGGGGGGGGCATACACACACAAAATTCTATGTAGAGTGAGGCTGTGAGCTCCATCACGTGTATCAAAGCATGATGCAGCAGTTGGTAGGAAACCAAGCTGTACCAGTTGTGTTGCAGAATAACTTGTCAAAAGTCATCCTGTTAAGTCTCTCCAGGAAGCATTGCAGGAGAAAAAGAAACAGAACAGTCAAAAAATAATTTTGCCATGGGCTTGTTTTACCCAGCAGTTGTATTTTGTATAACTAGAGATAAAAAGTACTATAAAGCCAGCTTGTGGGTGCATTATTTGCCTTTCGACATCCATCTTGGTTTCATCCTGATTTTATTTTCTTCTGGAATCTCTGGTGGTCTTTCTGTTAGGATTGAGGGTGAGAGAAGCAAAAGAAATTGTTCCATCTTTTTTTTCCTCCCTTACCTTGTCTCGTCCCACTCGGTGGGTTGTGAGATGGGTGAATCTTTTGATTCCCCGGGGATTTGTGTACCGACAAAGGCCAATCTCTGCTCGGCAGAGCCACAGGCCAGTAGAGTCACAACAATGACTCAGAGGAACAGTCTGACTAGCAACTTTATTAACTAGCAAACTAGACAAACAGACAAACTTAACGAACTAGCAAGCTCAGCGAACGAACAGAGGCAATTTGGCAATGGAGCTATTTTCCAGGCAACCCGTCACAATTCATCCAAAACTCACATACCCGGATATATATATAGTGGAAGAGTAGAGGAAGAGAGAAGTGAGAAAAGGAAAAGAGAAGAGAGGAGGATAAAGAAAAGGAAAGGTATCACCACCCTTGGATCCCGCGATGATGATGACAGACGTGGCAATCCTCCAGTGATGGGCCCGCACCATTCCCTGGGGAGGGTGCCTCTTTATACTCTAATCCCTGCCTCAGGTCACGCCCCTGGAGGACTTATGTTGTTCTGGTCCTCGAAAGTTCGCAGGCGCTGGGGGAGGGGGGTGGTCTCGAGGAGTTTCATTCCAAGTTTCGGGTGGTTGCAGGCCCATTCCTTAGATAAAGTCTGTGTGACCTCTGGCCGTATATGGTAACTGCGCATCCTCCGACGCTCTTCTCATCCCGTGCTAGCCGACTTGCTGCACCTTGCTGCACCTTATCTCGCTTAAGACAGTACCTTTTTCAGTGTCTCACAAGACAATACTTCTTTTAGTCTCTCCTCCGATGAGCTCTCCCCATCCCAAGCTAGCCGACTTGCCGTCGCCATGCAAATCACGCCTTATCTCTCCACAATGTTTGAGACATTAACTCTCTCAGTCTCTCACATACCTATACACTGTCATTGGTTGTTTTCAATTGCCAGTGCTTCAGGAGCAGAAAGTGGTACAGTCATCCTTTTTTCTTTTTTTGGGCAAGAAGCAGTAATTGCCAAAATAGTATTGGGGGTGGGGGGAAGTGGAGTGGGAAAGAGAGGGATGGGCTCTTAGCTTTAATATAAAAGGTATATATCCTTTTGGCAAGAAATGTCCTTGTTCTTATAGACAGTTACCTGGCTTTGTTCTTCTTGTGTGCAATCTAAAATAAAAAGCACTTTTGCAAGGCTTTGAGGGAATAATGGCTTTGGAAAAGGGAAGTAGGAACAGAGAATGGGAATCTTAACACCTCCTTGCAGAGTGGGGTAGCAGCAAAGAGAGGTAGTATGGCTAAATGGCCTTCCTTTTGTAGTCAGCAAAGGTTTTACTCACAAGACCCTTATCATCAGTGGATGGTAAAATACCATGGTTATTATGAAGTATCTATCTGAAGCGTGTACATTTAAGGAGTCTTAAGGGAGTCATTGAAAACAGATTGCAGGTGGATTGTGTTAAAATAGATTTTTGTAACCTCTTCAGCTGATGTGATGATTCTTTGTAATAGTGAAGCTACTTGAAGTGCAGTATTGGTGTCCTCCTGTCCTTCCAAGCATCCATGATTTAGAAGGGACTCTGCTGGGGGGGGGAAGAAATTTCACTTTGGAGGGTAAAATACCTAATCCCAGTTGCTTCTAGAGTATTGAGCAGGAAATTGGTTCGCCTGCATGGGTTCAAACCTGAAACAGCAGGAATGTTGCTTGGAGAGGAATTCATAGCTCATCTACACACAGGCATTAATCAGTTAAGCTGTGTGCAGGATGGTCCTTTCCAAAGTGGATTAAGCTATACCACAGGGAGGTACTTAAATTCTGAATAAAACCTCTCCACAATTAGACGTTGTGCAAAATTTAACAGAGCCACTTTGAATTCCTTCCCTTGACAGAAACGTATTTGTCCTAATTTTTTCCCCATCCCCCTCATCAATGGTGAGGGATCAGAAGATGGTGATTTTACAGACTTGCTCTGAGGAGGATGTTCAATTCATAAACTACAGTGCACGGAAAGTAAAGCTATGTGAAGGGAGGGCTGAGCCAACGTGGGGACTGGGGAGCTCTGGGATCAGTTCTTCCATGGGCGAGCCATTCAGTTTGCTCCAGCCTGTAGTCCTCAGAGTGACAGTCGAATAATGGCACTTTCCCCATCTCGCTAGGTGCTTACACATTAATTGGAATGTGTAAATCATACGGATACACATTCCACAGTGTCAAACAAGCTGCTTCATCTGTCCTTGATCTATAAAATAGGAAGACTTTTTGTGCAGTCCTTTTTTCAGTGTGTCTTCTTTCACTGGGAATCAGATTGTGAAGTTAATTGTAACCAAAGGCTTTTCTCTCCCATGTCTGTTTAATATAACATCTCTCACTGATTAGAGACTGAAGAACCCATATTGCAAAAGAAAAAATGGCTTTTTTTTTTTAATAGGTTTATTTTCTGGCACAGTCATAGATAAACAGTTTTCTAGCTGAGAAGATGGGAAGTAATTAGGGAAAATCTCTGCTTTTAACAAACCATTCACAAACTACTTCCCTTTGAACTTTAGGTGGAATAACAAGCTCCATGTCTGCATGCAGGTATAGAGAGGCGCCTACTTATCTTGCCTAGCTGGTGTTGTAGCGCCCTGTGACAGGGGCACTGTGTCCCCAGGACAGGGACAGAGCTTTTTTTCTCTTCCAGTAAATACTGGATTGGTTTTTTTCCCCATATCTGGTGATGTCAACTGTACTCATTCAGTCCAGTCAGCCATCTGTCACCTTTCTAATGCTGTATCATCGTCAACTGACATACCAGGGAGAGATTTCTGACGAAAGCACAACTGGTCTAGTAGCAGTGTCTATTCCTTGAGGTAGGCAGCTTCCATTTCAGCTTAAACTTGGGCTTTTTCTTCCCTTTGGCTGTCCCTGCTGGGAGCCATTCTTGTGTGGATAACTGTTTCACTTCTGACGCTTAGGTCTGATCATACAGTGACTGACGCGGATACTAAGTTTTCTGACCCAGCAGAGGTGAAAAGATGGTTGATGCTGTAATGATTATCTGATTCATTCACCAACCTCAAGGGTTGAGGACAGCAGCATGCATGGCAGGAAGCTCTTTCTTTAAAGGAGTGATTCAGCTGAGGTCTCTGACCAGGTTCTGCCAAGGCAGCATTAAACTGGAAGTTAATTCAGTTTCTTTTCCAAGGGGAAGCACAGCAACAGACCTTGGGATAAGAAATGAGGTAGTTTTAAAAATTAAATACATGGTAGAGAGCTGGATACCACAAGAGCTGTACTTGTTGAAATTCTGAATGGGGAAAAACAATGTGGTTATGTAGTTCGGAGGTGTTTTGTGTGGTTGGTCCACACAATTTACTAAAACCTGTAGGTGGTATCTTTTCAAGGATATTGGGCCATATTGCATTTATCTTTTTCAAGTTGCAAACAACATGCCAATAACAAGGTGCTGAGTGGCATCTTACTCTGCAAACAAGGAGATGACAGGTCTTAGCTCCCATTCTGTTTCTAACTTGACAGACACTACTTTTGAAATAATAGCTGAGAGACTCTGTGTTACAGTCCTGGCTGTGGCTTTTGTTGTCCATTGGCCTTGAAGATTTTTCACATTTTGAACTTCCATTTCCCTCCCAGCTCTGTAAACTCAGTGGTGCAGGACCTGTTTTTAGCTTGTCTCACACAAGAAGTACCGTAGCTTGGGGCTTTAATTTCAGATGGATCTGGGAAGTGCCATTGTAATCTGCCAAATAACAATGTGTTTTGATTGCATTTTGCATTCAGCCTTGGTTTGTTGGCTTGTATTTGTTCCATACGTTAGAGTTGAAAGATGCCTGAAGAAATGTACTTGCTGGAACTCCTGTTCCTGTCAAACACTGTTCTGGCAGTTCTCTCCATCCTTCTGTCTTAGAAAGCTGTAGTAAAAATAGGGAGAATTAAAATGTTTCTTTCCTTTCATTAAATAATCCTAAAGTTCTGTACATACAAACAGAAAGCTTAACTGAAATACAGCAAAATAAGATGATCAGTTTTTCAGCTTAAGCAAGCAATAGCCACAAGACATATTGTCAGGCCTTTTTATCAGGGTCCATGTTTTCTGCATCCGCGTCATCCAGCTTAATGGGTACCTGATCCTGATTTAATATGCTGCAACAGATAAATTATTTTATTCAATGAAGAGATATAGCCAGAAGGATAGCTAAAAGCTGTACATTTTTCCTAGTTTAACACCATATGGATTGTAAATGGGCGTGTACAAGAACAACTGAGAATTATGAGTTCCAAGGATTATTTTCTCATTTACAGTTAGAGCTATATAATAAGCAAGAAGACCAACTCATTTAAGACTTGTAAATCACCATAAATCAGGACACCCACAGTTCAGTCTTACATCTCCATTATGTATGTATACAAAAGGCTTACTTAGCATATGTTTTTCCACTATTTCATTATTTTGTTGCCCATGTCCCTGGTCATGTACCTAACTAATGCTCCTCAATAGCAGTTTTAGTGTTGAGCCTTTTGTTCAGTCATAAAGATTGTGCTTTTTGTTACTCAATTTTTTGCATATTGAGTTCTAGTGCATTACTATTGTAGCTTGCAATTTTTCAGCCATGACGTTGGTACTAGTGCAAAGGCAAGCTCATGTGTGGTGGTAGGCTTACCAGCTATCCTAATTTTTGTGACTGCAGAGTGTTGACCTTGGACTAGAATATCTCTGAAGATGCAATCACTGCTCACATACTTGACTACAGTTTACACAATGTACTGTCCTGTAATACGGGAGCATGAAAAAGGAATCTGGGACCACTGCAGTTGGTGCCATACAGACACAGATTTGGGGCAATTAATCCTACTAGATTAACGCTGCCAGGTGTATGCATGTTCTAATCCTGTAGATTACAGTATCTACAAGATCCTGTTCAGTTCTTTGCTGTCCTTGGATAACTACTGAATAATCTCTTCCTTCCCATTTGTCTTGCCAGGCAAGCAGGTAAGGATCATCAACCTTAGCTTTATATCGTGATATTTGGATCACAGATTAGGATTTCTAAAGGAAATTTGTTTAAGGTAGGTCCCAGATCTAACCAATATCCCTCCTGGACTCTAGCTATTGCTCTAGAAGAGCATGGGTTACCCATATTTTCCATGTTATATTTGCCATCCTGACATGGAGGTCTTGGCTACCCCAGGCCATTTCAAATGGCACTGTGTGCTTAGTTTTAGCCAAATTGAATCAAGGCTTATGTGCCTATTTTAGGATGAGCTAACTCTGAAATTATTAGATTTCACTGACTGTACTGAGTAGATTTCCATGGACCATGCTGGGAATTTAGATGCGGGTATTTATATGAAGCTGAAATACACACATGGCAATTCTGTTTTCCAGTACTGGCATGTTCCTTGCAAGGACCAAACAGAGGGCATCCCTAACTGGATCTCCCAGTCATGGGAAGTTTGGATAATTTTAAGGGAGTCTGAAGTCTTGCTAGTTGGCAGGGAAGAGGTTCAAGGCACTAGGCCACCTCCTTCTCTAAGAGGAGGTCACAGTCATTGGCATGCAGACATTACGTTGCTCTCTGAGCAGTGGAATTCACTGTGAGATGTGGATTAAGTGTGCATCCAAATCACATTTAGGCTTTAATTTGTTTGACTGTATGGTCACATACTTGTTTTCTGAGAGGAGTCATAGGTACAGGAATGTTCAGAGAAAGGGTTTATCCCATCACGTTTTCATCCAGCTGGTTACCTTGAAAAGATCATTGTTTCCATTAGTTCAACTTCTGCAGAAGTTCAGAGCTTCGCATATAGTAAAGTATTAGGAGTACAGCCCCGTCACTGAGCACTGAGATACTTTTCCTACATTCAAATGCCCATAAACTTAACTAGAATGAGAGGTCTCCCCCCAGAACCATAGGAGATTGTCTCGTCCCACTTGGTGGGTTGCGAGAGGGGTGAATCTTTTCGATTCCCCGACTGTTTGAGTACCGACAAAAGCCGATCTCTGCTCGGCAGAGCCGCGTGGTCAGCAGAGTCACGACAATGACCCAGAGGAACAGTCTGGCCAGCAACTTTATTAACTGGCGAATTCCACAAACGGACAAACTTAACAACCTGACAAGTTTAACGAACGAACAAAGGCGATTTGGCAATGGAGCTATTTTCCGGGCTTCCCGATCCCAAACTTGCATATATATATTGGAAAAGCAGAGGAAAAGAGAAGAGAAGCAAGAAAAGGAAAGAAGAAAAGAGGAGAAAAGAGAAAGAAAAAGTATCACCACCCTTGGATCCCGCGATGACGATGACAGACGTGGCAATCCTCCAGTGGTGGGTGTGCGCGCTTCCCTGGGGGGGGGGGCCCAAGCCTTTTATTGGCTAATCCCTGCCTCCAGGTACACCCCTTCAGGACTTACATGGTTCTTGTTCTAGAAAGTTCTCAATCTTCTGCGCAGGCGCTGGGGGAGGGGGGTGCTTGTGAGGGGTCTCTGGGGCGGTTGCAAGCCCCTTCCTCAGATAAACTGTGTGACCGCTGGCCATACGTGGTCAGGTTTGGCAGAACCTGGAACCGCGCATCCTCCGACCCGCTCTCCACATCCCGCTCTTGCTCTCCCCCACCCCATGCTCGTCGACCTGCTGTCGCCATGCAAATAGCGCCTCAAATCGCCACAATGTTTGAGACATTAACTCTTTCAGTCTCTCACACCACCCCGTGGCTCAAACATTGTCTATACAATCTTCGTCCAGGGTGACGATTTTCGCATAGAGAAGATCGAGAAGACACAGTTCACGAAATCTTCAACAAGAGTTGGTGGAGGGTCCTTGATTTTGTCTTCCAGGGTGGTGATATGAACATAGTGAACAGCAGGAGAAAAGAGAATGAAAGCAGAAGCAAGCAGATAAACAATAGCTATGCCAGTCATAAGGAACAGAAATCAGGGTTATTCCAATTTGAATTAACCATTTCCCCCACCCCGTGAGTCCCCAGGATTGTAGGAGGGAAGCAAACGAAGATCTGGGGGCATGCCCGTCGAAACAGTCTTTCGGCTGGAGTGATCGAAATAATTCAGCAGCTTGGTCAGCAATTTCTTTCATTTTGGTCCATGCTGCCTCTATAGTAGTACTGATGTTGTGAGTGTAGTAGTAGTAGTAGAGTGCAGTAGCAGAGTGCAGTAGTACTGGAGTTGTGAGATGGACAATGTTATACAACATTCTCCATCGCTTAAATTCAACATCGAGTTTTTTGGGGCTTCTGCCACTTCCCAGCACACTCGCCAGGGAGGGGTGGTGAAACTGAAAACACGAGATGGGCATAAGGATGGGATGACTAATCCACATTTCAGACCAGCGTGATATTTCAATGCTAATCAGGAATAAAATTTCCCGTTAGAACATCCCCGAACTAGTCCCAAGGGGTCTGGGGATATGCTAATTTTACAGGTATGTCAGGTTTTGCAGTGAGCAGCAGGCTCTGCAAAGGGTAGTGTGCACAGGGTATGCCACAATACTTGACTCTACCATAAGTCTTGTTGCACAGAACATCCCGGTTTCTATATCCACGGGAAGGATAACCCCAACAAATACACATGTCCCTTATCAGAACCCTTACTCTCTCCAAGAGCCAGTTTGGGGTTTTTTTGTTTGTTTGTTTGTGGGTTTTTTTTTTTGGGGGGGGGGGGGGGGGGGGGCCAGGACCAGTATTATAGTTAAGAACTTTTCCAAGTTATACATAATATGGGGTAATGCAACAAAAACCACCACCAACAACAAGAAATCTCAATCCTTGTTCGGTTGACTGGGGAAGGGCAACACATATCCCTTGGTCGGTTCTATTCCAGATTCTAGCAAACACATGAATTGGTTCCCACACAAGCTTCTAAGGAATATGGTTTCCACTCCCCCCATGTCCTCCTTTCCCGGGGGAGAGGAGGACCACCATCCACATGAAAAATCGTAAATACATATTAGGACTATTATTACAACATTGGCAGTATTCATCGAGGTCCAACGCTCCTCTGACGAGATCGCTATGTTTTAGCAGGCGACGGTCTGGTTCTCCCCCTGCAAAAGAGAAAGAAAACTAGGTCCCCTTTCGGACCAGTTTTAAAAGCAAGGGATTATCCGGAGGTCTTCCGACAGGTAGGCCTTTTAAAAGCCGATTGTCTAATCCCGTTCTCCTAACCACAGCTTTACCCCTTTGTTCCCCTCCAGAGATTCCCACGTTGCAGCTATAATTGATCAGCTCCTGCGCAACCCCTCCCCAGGTGAGGGGGAATTCCGCCAAAGTGGACTGCGTTTGGTTTCTCCCTGGCGTTAGCATTTCTGTTAAACGCTCCTGAATTGGGAGCGCTGCCCTTAGGCGGTCCTGGATTTGTATGGCATGTAGCTTTAGGGGGTCAGGGAGGCCCTTTATCAGGGTTTTCATTCGACTGGGGTTGGCTTTTAGCAACATCGGGGAGGGCTGATGGGGTGTTAAGTGCCGGTCATGCAGGAGCTGGAGGCAGGCGGCTTTCTGCATGCTCTCGGTAATCTGATCCAGTCCCGGAGTGGGGATGGTCACCGGATCTCCCAGTTCCAAGGGGTCCAGCCCTCCAGCCCTTTGAGTGAGGGACCAGGGGGCTTGAGTGTCGGGGACGGTTAGAAACACGCCTGGACCCCAGTATCCCTGCGCCTCCTCCTCAGAAAGTTTAATTCTGTCCTCCCCCGTGAGGGAGACCCTCCACACATATTCTGTCTCCGTTTCTCTAGGGAGCCTACTATATCAATCTTGTAATTTCGCCAATTCAGTTGCACTATAGGGTATTTCTTTTGTTATGATTTCTGGCGCGGTATCGGCACCCCCTTCATATTGAAATTCCTTTCTAATAAGTGGGCGGAGTTGGGGAGCAGTTCTCTCATCATGTTGGCACTTTGCCCGTTCCATTTCCTCCCAGGGGTAGCGGCCAGCTACCCCCCCGTCAGCCAGCTCGCGTTCCTTAGACAGACTGCAGTGCCCACACTGGCTCTCCAGATCCTCCCTCCGCGCCTCCGCTAGCACCGACCGCAACTCGCGCTCCCTGACAAAAGCGTCGCGCAACTGATTCTGCAACCTAGTCACTGCTATTTCCGCTCGCACCCGTTTTTTCTGCTCAGCTTCCAGCTCCGCTTGCAAGCTTTTACCCAAATCTTGTGACGATTCGCTCGCCTCTCACTCAGCCCATTTTACCGTGCACTTACACTTCTGCGCTGCCGTCAGTGCAGCTACCAAAACACCCAAAACAACAGCTTTTAACAACTCTAACAACAAAGGGGAGCAGTCCAGATCAGGCTGAACCCAGGAAGCCATGATCATCTATCTGCCGGAGGACTCGGACTCAGCCCATTCACGTCCTCCCTTCTCGACTCAATCGATATCCCCTCCCTGTTCCTCTCACTGATCAAGTCAGGGAATCCCACTTCTGACACCAAATTAATGTCTCGTCCCACTCGGTGGGTTGCGAGAGGGGTGAATCTTTTCGATTCCCCGACTGTTTTGAGTACCGACAAAAGCCGATCTCTGCTCGGCAGAGCCGCGTGGTCGGTAGAGTCACGACAATGACCCAGAGGAACAGTCTGGCCAGCAACTTTATTAACTGGCGAATTCCACAAACGGACAAACTTAACGACCTGACGAGTTTAACGAACGAACAAAGGCGATTTGGCAATGGAGCTATTTTCCGGGCTTCCCGATCCCAAACTTGCATATATATATTGGAAAAGCAGAGGAAAAGAGAAGAGAAGCAAGAAAAGGAAAGAAGAAAAGAGGAGAAAAGAGAAAGAAAAAGTATCACCACCCTTGGATCCCGCGATGACGATGACAGACGTGGCAATCCTCCAGTGGTGGGTGTGCGCGCTTCCCTGGGTGGGTGGGTGGGTGGGGGGGGAGGCAAGCCTTTTATAGGCTAATCCCCGCCTCCAGGTACGCCCCTTCAGGACTTACATGGTTCTTGTTCTAGAAAGTTCTCAATCTTCTGCGCAGGCGCTGGGGGAGGGGGGTGGTCGCGAGGGGTCTCTCGGGCGGTTGCAAGCCCCTTCCTCAGATCATACGTGGTCAGGTTTGGCAGAACCTGGAACCACGCATCCTCCTATGCGCTCTCCACATCCCGCTCTTGCTCTCCCCCACCCCATGCTCGCCGACCTGCTGTCGCCATGCAAATAGCGCCTCAAATCGCCACAATGTTTGAGACATTAACTCTTTCAGTCTCTCACAGAGATAGTGGTGTCCCAAGAAGACAGACTGCTTTTACCTAAATTTATTAGTGGATGATGTTGCAGCAGAGAGTACCACCTTTTAGAAATGCCATCTTCTCAGAAGCTGGAGCAGAGTCAAATGTATTTCACACAACTAGGCACATCAACCAAGCTTAAATCACAGAGTAGATAATTACATTGCCCAATCAACTAGCTGTTCTGTTATGCCCAGCTTTGGACTCTAAATCTTCATGTAGCATCCAATTGCCATGGTAGCTAGGCTTCAGATGTGCTTGCTCTGACAAGTGGTCAAGTGGACAAGAGATCCAAGTGGTTCTTATTTCATCTGTTGCATCCATCTGTGTTGTCTTCTCTTGACCTTTAAAATTTGTAAGCTCTTGTGAGCAAGGATCATATCATTACATTTGCATAGTGATTCTCACCATAGGTCTAGAATCTCTGAGCATTCCTATAATACAAATAATTATGGAAGAAACCAGCAATCCAAGCCCAAATGAAAAGGCACATGTAAATAAGAGCTGGATCTTGATAGTTAAATTAACTGTAAAATGAGAAGGGACACTAGATAGCTGCATAGAAGACAGGAGAAGCCCTCTGAAGAAAATGTATAACTTCTGCTAGAAATAATTCAACTCACACATTTTCACTTTTGTCAACCTGAAAATATCAGAAAAAAATGAGGGTTTTGTTTTCTAAATCAAAGTGAGAAGAACTGTCAACTATTGTCGTTAAAGCAAACTGTATAAGCACCCAGTGAAATCCTTCAAGTCAGCCTGCTAGACTGCACCAAATAACTTCTGGTGGAGAACAGAACAGTTAATATATTCAGATAGCTTACCATTATGTAGGATAGAGCTGCAAAGAAATGTCTTGTCTAAAATGTCAGTCAGAAAAATGTTATTGTTAAGGTGACAGTAATGCATCCCTGTGAATTTCTGACTCCACACCATGAAGCTGTGCGTTGGATTGCAAAAACAGATAGCCAAGCTTTGTCTGTAACAAAATCATAGAATCATAAAATAGTTTGGGTTGGAAGGGACCTTTAAAGGTCATCTAGTCCAACCCCCCTGCAATGAGCAGGGACATCTTCAACTAGATCAGGTTGCTCAGAGCCCCGTCCAACCTGACCTTGAATGTTTCCAGGGATGGGGCATCTACCACCTCTCTGGGCAACCTGTTCCAGTGTTTCATCACCCTCATGGTAAAAAATGTCTTCCTTATATCGAGTCTAAATCTACCCTCTTTTAGTTTAAAACCATTACCCCTTGTCCTATCGCAGCAGGCCCTACTAAAAAGTTTGTCCCCATCTTTCTTCTAAGCCCCCTTTAAGTATTGAAAGGCTGCAATAAGGTCTCCCCAGAGCCTTCTCTTCTCCAGGCTGAACAACCCCAACTCTCTCAGCCTTTCTTCATAGGAGAGGTGTTCCATCCCTCTGATCACAAAATAGTTGTGCCTTTGGCCCTGAGTGTATTTTGAGTGCTTCCCATCCTTTTGGAATGAAATCCTAAAATACTCCAAGTCCTACCTCGTTCATAGCGTGACACACCTGCCCCTGAACAAACAGCTGTTTCTGATAAAATCCCATGGGGTTTTGCATCTACTAATCTGCTGTCAGAAGTTAAACAAGACTTTATTGGAAATGTGAAAAGAAAGAAAACGATGCAAATATTTACAATAAAGCAGTCTCTATGCACGTCTGTCTTGTACAAGGAGATCCAACTACTTCAGACCCCTCCAAGCATATAGTCATAGGTCATGGTAGCCAATCTGGCTTTGAAAAGCAAGTTACATAGCAGAAGTAGGTAGTGAAAGCATGGCTGTTATGCTTCCTTCTCCATTTCACAAGCTAGAAGTCTTCAGCCCTTGGACTGCTTACTTTACATATGTCTAAAATTGTGCCCACAATGTTGATAGAGGTGTCTGAATTCTTCTGTCATTGAATAGACCAGCATGTGAGTGTAGAAAGCATTCCCGTAAGCTATGCTGTAACCATCTCACAAAGAAAATCACTTGTAGGATGTCGGAGTGGGAGATGGACCCGGAGTAACGATGAATCTCAATATGAGTATGGTCGTTCTCCTTTATTCAGATTACTTAACAGGTTTATATAGAAGCTAAGCAAAGCACGCGCTAACAGCGACTATTCTATTGGATAACTATACTTGTCCACGCGCTTAAAACAGTTATATGATTGGTACAAAGTTGCCATTCACGCACTGTTCACAAAGGGGGGTTTATCAGCACTTTCCCAGACTTAGTCCCGCTTATCTTGTTTTACCAAGTACTCCTTCTGCTGTTCTCAAGGGAATTTCACCTTGATCTCTGGCTCCCAGGCCCCATCAAAGGCTGGATTGCTCACATCAATCAAGTCGTGTCCTTTATCACTTAACCATTCTTCCACAATTCCCCCTTCTTGTTTTTGAGCGATCCAGGCATGATTTATCATGGTTCTAAAAGCCTTTTTTACACAGCTACATGCTACACAAAAACACAGACCTATGATAACTAAAATTATTAAGAGTCGTAATCCCTCAGCTAACAAACCCTTCAGCCATGATGGTAAGGACCCAAACAAACTGGTTAACCACTCATCAAAAAACCCCTGATTTTGTCGAATTTTGTTGGCATGCTCTTTCAGCCATCGTAGTTGTTTGTGAATTGATTCACTGTGATCAGACAGGTTCATACAACACATGCCTTCAAAATCCTCACAACCATGACCTTGGGCTAATAACAAAAAATCAATTGCTGCTCTATTTTGCAAAATTGCGTGGCGTAAGCTATTTTGATCCTCTAATAACGTTTCTATTACCTGGGTAGTGACATTTGCTTGTTTTTCTGCCCAACAGGCTAATTGCCCAACCTGTTTCAGGGCTCGTCCTGCTGCCCCCCCAGGTATGAGCAGGGACAGGAACACTCTCTCAGTAGTACTGAGGAGGGTAAGTTCATCATCACAATCTGGGGAAAGACCCTTGACCCCCCCCCTTTTTTTTTTTTTTTTTTTTTTTTTGAGTACTGTATGTCTAGGTCATAGGATCAAGATGCTTAAAACGTGGAAAGGAAAAAAAGAACCTTTAACTGTAATTTAAGCAATGAAAAGTTACAATAACTAAGTAGTACTATGCACGACAATCCTTCTCAGTCATCTCTAGAACTTGAGTAGTTTTTCATATTACCATTCACAAAAATTCAACAAGTCACTAAATCTGAAATGCTAAACTATGACTCCAGTAAACAGCTGTTTTTGTCAGATCTACTGTTTCCTGTTCAAGTTGGACAGCTAATTTATCTTCTATGTACCGAAACATGTACCAATTGCAAGGAGAAAAAAAAGACAATATAATAAACCCAAAACTAAAAATAGATGACAACTAGACAACTGCAGAGAAATGATACTTGGGATTATGGTGGGTGGAGGGTATTTTTTGCTTGTTGGTTTAGTCCTCATGCTTCCACACCCTATAAATCCGGGGGAAAAATCCAAATCCCTGACTCACTTAAAGATCTAGCCAAATAAGCATACAAGATCCCCAGCAGTCTCAGTGCTAAACTGATACAGCACTTAAGCTAATTTCATAGTTTTGAGAAGTACATTTCAAAGCCTTCAGCTAAAAAAAAAATAATACTTTTTTTTTTTTTTAGGACACTATATGAATCATCTTTATTATCACAAAAGGAAGCATCCAATTAGAAACAGACGTCTGAAATTTCAAGTGAGGGCATGGTAGACCACAGAGATTGGTAAAGTGAGGAAAAAGCATAACATGCTTGTGTTAGGCTGGTGTACTATTTAGTACCAGTGCAACTGTAAATCAGAAAATAATGATTAATAATGAAATAATATTGATTTAATATTATAACGAAATTTAATTTCATATCTAATATTATATTTAATTTAATACTTTAAATTTTAATAATTTTAATAATTTAATAAAATTAATAAAATAATTTAATAAAATTAATAATAATTTTAATGAAATAATTTAATTAATTTTAATTTTATATTTAATTTTAGATTTAATTTTATTTAATATTATAATGAAATAATAATGATTAATAATGAAATAATAATACTTGCCAAATAATGTTTTTGCTTTAGTGGTCTGGATACAGTTACAAAGTAACTGTGAATGACAATCTTGGCATATAAATGGTTAGCAGATATTCATTCCAGAATTTAGGCAGCTGTCTGGTGCAACCCGATACATTTTGTAAATAGTTTTCCATATAAAATGTCTCACAGAAGGCTTTACAGCTAATCATCCTTTGTATATGCATACATAAGAGGATACCAGTTGCAATATAATCCATATTTGGCTTTTTTTTTTTTTTTCACTTTCCTTGCCTGTTTTCCTGTATAACTGGAAACGCTAATGTCGCAGGGCCTTCAGCCCTCCCCCACAGGCTTCCAGTGTCCTTCTAGAATTGCATCTTTGATGACACCACTCCAGCGTGTGGTTCTAGGGAGTGCTGGAGGGTTCATTAAACATGGAGGCACAGCTTCTCCTTTCCTTTTTGTTTGTAATTCCAGAGTATCAAGACGTTTCAGAACTGCTTGCAACATTTTTGCAGTGGCATCAGAGGATTGTGGCAGCTCCTCCCCGCTAGGTGGTGTGGTGGTTCCAGAGGATTCCGTAGAGGGAGGTAGAGGCGGATAGAACGAGGGTGAGGGCGGCAACGGAGGCGCGGAGGGTGGTTCACTGGGCGGAGCTGCAGGGGGAAGTCGGCAGGCTGTTCCGCCCAAGTCGTTAGGTTTTGTCGCTCCCGCCCCTCCAGGGGGTTTTGGCGGAGCTACTTCCGCATTCGCTTCACAGTTTGCATTAACTCTGCTAACTGGAACTTCCGCCTTTTCTGGCTCCTGCACTGATTCCGCCATAACACGCAGTTCAGAAACGTTTTTACAGACAGTTCCAGACGCGCCTCTCACGGCAGGCAGCCCAAAAAATCGCGCAATAGGTCCCGGTTTGTTTTCGGGCTTATCTTTAGACACTCCCGGACCTAACATTTGGGCAGCAGCGCAAGCTACTTCCCTCTCCGCCTTCATCGCTTTCAAAGTTTCCAAGACAGTGTTCCAGAGTCCACGAACCGCCCTTATTTCCTTTTCTTCCTTTTTATCCCCCTCTATTGTTTTCTGCCACATTGTTCCTCCAAAATCTCGCCATTCCGATACGGAAAATAACATGCAGGTGTCAGAAAAGTGACCCCAACATTGTCCCAACTTAATCAACCTTATTAACTGCTTCACTGGTGCTTCTATCCCTCTCTTAGAGAGGATTCCAGTGAGCAACGTGGCCGCAGCTTCTGTTTCCATCACTGCGCCTGAGAGGTGAGGAGCGACCTCACACCAGCGTCTGCCCTGCTTCTTGCCCCAGGCAGCGCTTCTCTCAGCCGTGGTTTCCCACTCCCCTCCTCTAGCTGCTTACCGCAGTCACGGAGATTTCATCGGTGCGTAACCATCCTCTGCTACCAGATGTCGGAGTGGGAGACAGACCCGGAGTAACGATGAATCTCAATATGAGTATGGTCGTTCTCCTTTATTCAGATTACTTAACAGGTTTATATAGAAGCTAAGCAAAGCACGCGCTAACAGCGACTATTCTATTGGATAACTATACTTGTCCACGCGCTTATAACAGTTATATGATTGGTACAAAGTTGCCGTTCACGCACTGTTCACAAAGGGGGGTTTATCAGCATTTTCCCAGGCTTAGTCCCGCTTATCTTGCTTTACCAAGTACTCCTTCTGCTGTTCTCAAGGGAATTTCACCTTGATCTCTGGCTCCCAGGCCCCATCAAAGGCTGGATTGCTCACATCAATCAAGTCGTGTCCTTTATCACTTAACCATTCTTCCACAGTAGGATGAATACATTACTTCAATATTCCATCTTTACACATACATTTCTACCCTTTTTATCCTTCTCTTCCCGCCCCCCCCCCTTCATTCACTTTTCTGTTTTGCTATAGGAAAATAATTGAAAGGGGGCAAAAATGCTAATACAAAAGAAATTCTTTTTTCAGTTTTTGTTTAAGAAAGCAAAGCAAAAACTGAAGGAAGAATAGGGGGAAGCATTTGAAAGTGATTCTAATAATAATACTACTACTATAAGGAAAACCTGGCATTATACAACCCCATCTGTTAAAAGGCTTATTCAGGAAAGAGATCTCCGAGTTCTAATACGTAGTTTTAGGGAAACATCTTTTCATGCTCAATAGCAGTCAAAGAGCAATTGAACATTAGGAGTTGTTAGAAAAGGAATAGAGAATGTACAGAAAACATTCTCACGCCACTGTGTGTGTGCATGTGCATCCACGCACTGAATGCAAACAAAGCTATGTTTGTCCCATCCCAAAATGGATATATTGGATCTAGAGAATATGAAGATGAGTAAAAAGGATAAGCAAGGTGTCGCGGATGGAGTGAGTGTGCACTTCGCTCGTTAGAGAGAAGTAAAAATATAGTTTATTGATACAGAATAGGGAGTTAACAAAGTTCAATGCGACAGTGTTTTAACAAGATTCGATGGCAAGGCACACTTGATTATTTACTGCATAGAGGACAGGGTCAGACAAAACTGTCAGGGAGACCCTCCCGTTGAGTCATGAGGTTCGGAAAAGGATCCCCTTGCTTTCTAAATTCCTTCTCAGAGAGGAGTCTAGGTGCGGCTAGATCCAGTCCTAGTCCCAGACTTGGTCAACGGTTTATGTCTAAAGGATTATATATGTGCACAATCAATCCTTTCTATCACTTAGCTAAGATTTCAAAGTTTAGCATGCTATTAGTCACTTACTGAGGATCTGTTGCGGCAAGGAGTCTCTCAACCTCGAGGAGTAACCTTGAGAGGTGTCCCTGCTCAAGGGGAGATCCTGGCATGCAGCCCGCTGCCGTGCAGGAGAGCTCAAAGGGCCCTGGGCTGTCCACTATTTAAGGAGTAAGATGATTGACTTATGGTCATATTTGCATATCAGCAAGAGGTTTAGATCCCTGCTTCAGGCAGCCCTTGGCTACTTTGTTGCCATCCGTCCTCAAGGTCCAGCATAAGCTGGATGCAGCTATCAGGATGACTCCCACTGATGGTTACTGCTTGTGCAGGGAGCAGGGTGGGGGGAGCACACCGCCACACAAGGAAACAAAATGACTCCCAACACAGGATCAATAGCTGGACCAGGAAGTTTCAGTCTAGAAAAGATACATCTGAAGAAGGATGTGACGGAGGTCTTTAAAATCTGCAGTACTGTGTCCAGTTCTGGGCTCCCCAGTACAAGAAAGATACAGACTTATTGAAGCAAGTCCACAAAGGGCCACAAAGATGTTTGACTGGTCCATCTTTCCTATGAGGAGAGGATGAGAGAGCTGGGACTGTTCAACCTGGAGAAGAGAAGGCTCAGGGGGGAACTTATCAATGTGTATAAATACCTGGGGGCAGGGAATGAAGAAGGTGGTGTCAGACTCTTCTTAGTAGTGCCCAGTGACAGGACAAGAGGCAATGGGCACAAACTGAAACACAGGAAATTCAATCTGAACACAAGAAAACATTTTCTTTTTTTCTTTTTTTCTTTTTTTAACTGTGAGGGTAGTCAAATTTGGAGACAGGTTGCCCAGAGAAGCTTTGAAGTCTCCATCCGTGGAGATGTACAAAACCCAATTGGACAACACCTGCTCTAGGTGACCCTGCTTGAGCAGGAGGGTTGGACTAGGTGGTCTCAAGAGGCCCCTTCTATCCTAAGCTATTCTGTGGAAAATACTGAGTAACATGGAAAAAAGTGAACAAGAAAGGATTGTTTTTTCTCTTTCTTAATGATCAGATGGTATGAAAAGGAAATTAGCAAGAGAAAGGTTTGAAACAAATAAAAGCAAGTGCTTTTTACACAAGGCATAATTGAACTATGGAGCTCCTTATCATAGTGTTTTGTGGATGCTAAATAGCAATTAGATAAATACATGGAAGAAACATTCATCAAGGTCAGTTAAACACAGTATTACCCACAGTTCTTCAATTTCCTGAACCTACAAGTCAATGGAGAGAATACAACAGAGAAATATTAATATATTCTTACCCTTCTCGCTCTTCTTTTGACTTTTGTTAGTGGTCATGGTTGAAGACATGACACAATACAGCTGTCCTTGCATAGTTGGTCATATGTTTAGAAGTATAATGCATGTGCACTTTGTGATCCATTTCATTGCAAATGCTCTGTGAAAAGATCATGAGAGAAATGGGTGACTATCTTAGAAAATATGCCTTGAAGAGAGAAATTATTTGCATAGAGGGCAGATTTGTTGAGCAAGAAAGTTCCATTCTCATGTCTGCTTTTGATGAATACTGTATTTTAAGACTTTTTAAATCAATATTTAATATACAATACTGAAAGCTATTCAAGCACAAGTGAAAAATTAATAAGCTTTTCAGAGGCTTTGTGTAATTCTAAGGTATATAAGTATAAATAAAATTACTTAAATGACTTAGAGTCAAATGGGAATTGGGAAATCTGTTCTTTTTGCAAAACAGAAGTATAGCTGTATATTAGGAGACTGAAGTTTTTCCCATATTTAAAAAGAAAAACATACAGTTTTAGGAAAATCTGGAGCATATGCTGAAGAAATTGTTCATCATAATTAATTCTTAGGCAAAATAGTGAAGAACTTGATTTGCACAAGCCAGAAAACTGACAATCTCTGTAATGGACTAAAATTGAGGGGACTGAGCCCTGGGAGATATCTTTGGTTTTGATTATGACAAATAAAGCAAATCAAAAAGCAGCTATGGTCTTGACTTGCAGTGCAGGGAAGGAAAAGTCTGGATAAGAGAGTTTTCTTATTTCCTTTTTGGCTGAAGACCTGTATATTCAAACTGAGAAGAAAGAACAAGTGGAAGTGACAGGATTTTGTGCAAAGAATCTGTACAAGGTTGAAAATGTTGAAAAATTAGACACTGTGGGGATTAATAGAAGTCTGGGCAAGAAAGTTCTCTCTTGATGAGAGCAGCTGAAGCTGCCTTTGAACTGATGTCAGTGGGACACTGTGATTAAATACATCTTGTTTTTAAAGCGCTGCCGGTCCCTGTGGAGCAGTGATTAGGAGCCAGATCAATTATATGTCTGTATTGGTTTAAGACTGCTTTTTTCCTGTTGTTGCCTGCATTGCAAGCCTTTGGTATGAGATGGTAAAAAGGAGGAACTCCAGGTTACTAACCCGGAAAGGCTGTTAGTTTTGTTTGGGTAGGAAAAGCCCCATGGAATATTACATCTATTTCTTCCTCTAAGTTCATTTAGGATAGTCCAGCTTTTTGGTTTTTGCCTTCCCCCCCCCTCCCCCCTCCCGCCATCTGCCCTGGGTGAGTACTGACCTGCTGTGGCCAGCAGCTGAGCCTGGTGATTGCTGTGCCTTCAAGCTGTCATGAGGTTCATCTGGAGAGCTGAATGCAGCTGTATATGTTCTAAGTCCCTTTGTCTACAGTTTGATTGCTTTGATAATATTCTTCTGTCATGTGTGATGACAATTAAAGAATATTTAAAGCATCAGACACAAAAGAAACATGAAGGAGCAGTGCTAGATGCAGGAAAAAAAATGCTTTCATTTAAATAGTGAGACCTTAGCTAGGGGGAACTGAGTGCTTAAAAGGCTTTTAAGAGGAGGAAACTGAGTGCTTAAAATGGCTTCTATGCAGAATTTGAGTGTGGTGTTGACACCACCCACTGAGTCAGGCAGGACTTTGACAAATCTCTCAATTGCTCTCTTTGACCTTAAAGTTTGTGCCTCAGGATAAGCACAATATTATGCCTGTTTTTCTAGGTTTAAACAACACCGAAACTTAAATCGGGACTCTGAGAGCAGGTGACCCTCTCAGTTTGTGACTGGCTCAATCTGATGGATTTACTCCAAGGAAATACAAAATGTGCCCTTCGGGAAACTCGGACATCACACAGAGTCACACCAGCCACATCACAGCAGTCATCTGCTACTGATAAAACTTTTCCAAGAAGAAGGAGGGCCAAAGGCTGTGTCCTTCCTGGGTTCCAGGCTGCAAACCAGGGACTGATGTCCTTTCCCTGAGCACTGCTTGTTTCCATAGGCTGTTCTGTGATTTCCCTCAGAGAACTCTCTACTGGATGACTAAGTGAAAGCCCACCATTACTCCAGGGGCTAGAGCAAGGAGATGGTCAGAACCCCCCTGTGTGGCGTGATCCACCAAGCTGTTGGACTCCTCAGTAATTAGAGCTCACAAAAGCAGCTAGTTTTGATGACTGATTGATATTAATTACCTTTAGGATATAATCCCTCCTGTCTCTGACTATTCAAATACTCACCTGAAAAGTCGAGAGAGAAAAGAGGAGAAATCCCCTCTTGGAAACTGCTTCCATACACATTATTCTTAGTCCATTGGCTGCTAATTATTCACTGTGTGTGAGCTCACATTATCGTACGTTGCAGAAAAGGCACCATGAAAGATGTTATAGATAGCATACCACAAAGAGCTTTGAAAAAACACTTTTAGTCCATAACAGTCAAGTCAAGCCTACACTCCAGTGAGTCAATTGCCTCTCATACAGTTTGGACAGACTTTTCTAAAACTCAGCATATAGTGATTTTGTTCTCTTTAATCATTCTTCCATGGAGGGACTTACTATGAAAGCAAACCCTGGGCATGCTGACAAATGGAATTGAGGGTGTTAGGGTTTTCTCCCTTTCCCAAAAGAAGTCAAAACTATAGATATATTTGTACATGTATATTTAGTTCAGGTTTGTTTTCAGAACAATGTTTTCAACTGGTGGAGCTGTCCTGTTCAGCAGATTAACTATAATATATGGAAATAATATATGCTACAGGAAAAAAACCCCAGAGTGACACAGCGGTACATGAGAGGCTGCTCTGGAAGGAATAGTTTCCCCCTGAAAGCAGTAGAGCTCATTCTGGGATTCCACTGTAACCATGTGCTGTGGTCTCTCAGTATGTAAAAAAGACCCCTGTCAAAAGGAAATTACTGTCTGCAGGTCACGGTGTTGCCTTGCTGTAAAATAACTCCCGAAACACACAGAGTATATTTAGAGAGGAGACATTGCTTTATTCTGCGCAGGATGCAAGGTGGAATATTTCCACAAATCGAGCACACCTATTGCAATTCTTTTCAGTATTTATACATGAAAGTTAACACACCACGCCTATCTAATACATAATCATTAGACTGACTAATCATCCTCTTCTTCCATTGGTCCGTATTTTCTCCGCTTCAATTTAAAGCTACAGTGTGATTTTAATTCACTGCGCATGCTCACAAGGAGTGGGAGGGGTAGTCCTTTCATCCCCCAATTGGGTCGGTGGTCACGATCTCCCCCTGCCGCCTTTACCTTTCCCCTAGTTACTGTGATTCCTGTTGTTTTCATGGTTGTTGTGGTGTCCCTTTATCTTTACGGCTCTCCCAGTAAGAGGATGTTCCCGTTACTGGTCTTTGAAGTGTTACAGTTTCGCATTCTTTTAGGACAAACATATGCTTGTTAGTAAAATATGCAGTGCCCGTACCCTCTTATCTAACTTAGGCATTATCTATTACCTTGAGGATTCTACAATTCTCATGCTCTCGTATGCTAGTTTCTATTTCTAACTGTGATCCCTTCTTAACTACTACTAACTCTTATACTATTTCTATTTTGTTCTAAAATATTCTAAAATACATACTCATATACTAAAATATTCTAAAATACATACTTATATATATACGATTCAAGGTGACAACGGTCCGAGAGACATGAAAAATGATGCGCTACTCCCAGGGGGAATGATTTACTGGCTCAGCACAGGGGCCAAAGAAAAAGGGCTTATTTATTTCTGTTTCTTCCTAAAGGATGAGGAGAGGACACCTGTGTTGTGGCTCAGAATACCTATTTCAAATCTTACTCATAGTGACTTTCCATGTGATGTTTTCTCTAGCAACAAAACCAGTTTAACCTTTTCTTTCCATTGTCCCAAGGGCTCCTTCTCACCTGTGTGTGATACTGTGCTGCCCCTTCAGCTGAGCCACTATTAGATTGTGTGTGATGAAATCATCCAAATTAACACAAAGCACAATAAAAAAATCCAGGATTCTTCCAAATGAAGAAATGGTGGCAGGAGAGTGGATAAAGAAATGGGATGAGAGAAGAATTTAACTCGGAGAGGTGAGGAACATAGTTAAAGTACTTATAGTCAAAAGGAAGATATGCCTTGTTAGCATTTAAATGCACATAAATCAATTCCTGTGCACTGCTTAGAGCCCCAAAAAAGCTGTGACACAAGCGGAGAAGGCTCCCTATGTGACAAGGAATGCAGGTACCCACTGAGCAGTACTATGGGAGGAAAGGGAGATCCCCAGAGCTCCTCCTTCCCCAGCCCTTGGGGAATGTCTCTCCACTTTGGAAGCGTGTAGCTATTCCTGGTCACACATTGCTTCTTAGCAATAATAAGGATGTGTCTGCTCTTGCCATACAGCAGCCTGCAAGCATCTGCTGTCCGTTGTGCTCAGTCCCCGAAGAGCACCATTGAGTGCTTGAGTTCTCCCTATTAGTGCAAACGTAATTGAATGCAGCAATGTGGTGCTTCCCTCCTCTAAAGACAGCTGAGCTCTCCCTTTCCAAACAAGTCCAGTCCTTTCTCCATTATCCTGCTGCCTTCTAAGGGCTTTCTGGCAGTAGCTGAAATGCTTTGCAGAAATTTCATTGTGGGCTGAAGGTGGTTTAGAAGATTGGCTCCCATTCAGCTTGACACTTAGTCATTTAATTTTAATAATCAAATAATCCAGTGGGACAACTCAAAAGCCTTTAATGAGATGGATTAAACTTCTTGGAAACAAGGGGTTTAATAGCTGTTAAAAGCCATTAGCTTTCTCTGTTTGCCTCAGGCATGCCAGCAAAGTTATAGACAACTGCTCTGGAGTTTCAATTTGGTGAACTAAAGCTGTTTTCTAGGAGACATGCACATGTGAAGAAAGGTAAGCAAAACACCGCAGAAGTAGTCACAAAAGGAGAAAAAAGACAGAAAAAGAGCAACCCAAAGAACCCAAAGAGAGCTCTTGGGTTAAATTCTGGCCTCAAGAGGCCTGTTTTGCATAAGCAACTCAATTTCTGTTTTGTGGAAGAGGAGACTTGATATGTTTTTTGTGAATTAGAGGCAATAAAACAGCCACGATAGAAGAAAATGGCAACAAGAAAAATTAATCAACAACAGTAAACCTGAAGTCTTATTCTAGCATCATCATCTTTTTCTCCTAAGAATAAGAGAAAATATGCCTAGGACACTTCACATGACCTCAAAGTTTGGCTACATCTAAAAGGGCTCACCGTTTAGAAACTCGGTGACAGCATGTATAATACTGATTCTTGGTGAATCTGTTGCTGAGGTCCTGAGACATATAATTCATGGCAATTTTTATGATGTCTCATCATAGACTGGGTAGATGGATAGACTGGGACAAACATGTTTAATGCAACACAGTGATCACCCATCACTCCTTTGCTTTCTTACAGTGTTAACTTTGCTTTCTTCTAAGTGCAAACAGAATCCAAGGGGGCATCTCTTGGACACCCAAAATAATGCACTGGAACAACTTTTTCTTTGACCAGTGGAAGCGTTGAACTGAAGAGACTGGTCTGTTATGGAGTACTTGCTCAGGTGAATTTTCTTGTGCTTGCTAAAGTGCAAATAGTGACAGTGTTTGTTGTTTTGGTTTTGGTTTTTTTTCCTAAAGCTAGGGAGTTCATAAAAATTTCTGGTGCAGCTTCTCTATTTAATGATTCTTGCTCTCACACTACAGCTGTTTTAATCAGCAGAGAAATTAATAAGGTCTCCCTTCTTGCTTAAAGATTCATTTCCATGAAACATACATTCATATAATAATATAATAAGGGTGTGGCACGGCAGTTTGCGCAGAAGGGTGTGCAGGAAGGGTGCTGAAGCTCTGCCAGCTCGACCAGGGAGCAATGGTATCCACCCAGCAGAAAGCCACGGCCTCTCTAAGCTCTGCACCCACCATGGCTGACACAGCTTCCCAGACGGAGCTCCGGTGGGAACATGCTGCCACCCAGGTGTCAGGGTGCAGGGTGTGCCCTACTCTTATGCCAGTATGGGATGGCAGCAGTCAGCACACCTGTGGGAGGTGTGCCCAGGTAGAGGAACTCCTCTGCTTAGTGACAGAGCTCCAGGAGGAGGTGAGTAGGCTGAGGAGTATCAGGGAGTGCGAGAGAGAGAGACACTACTGGAATCACACCCTACCTTCCCTGAGACAGGCCCAACACGCAGACAGGATGCATGATATGGAGGATTCCCTATCCTCTCTCCGCCTGGCTGAACACAGTGAGACTTAAGGGATAGGGGGCAATGGCGACGAGTTCCTGCCCGGCGCAGCAGGCATGTCTCCTCTGTGACTACCCCACCTTCCCAGGTGCCCTTGCATAATAGGTATGAGGCTCTGCAAGTGGAACCAAACAATAACGAGGTCGACGGTTCACCTAGCTTGGAGGTGTCACCAAGGTTAAGTCGGCCTACGCCCTGCATCAAAACTGCTTCTGTAAAGAAAAAAAGGCGGGTCATTGTCACAGGAGACTCCTTTCTGAAGGGAACAGAAGGCCCAATATGCAGAGCAGACCCACTTCTTAGGGAAGTCTGCTGCCTCCCTGGGGCCCGGGTAAAAGATGTGAAGAGAAAACTTCCTACTCTGGTACAGCCCTCAGATTACTATCCATTATTGATTTTTCAGGTAGGCAGCGATGAAGCTGCAACTAGAAGTCTGAGGGCAATCAAGAGAGACTTCACTTCAGGGCCTTGGAATGACTGGTTAAGGGAACAGGAGTACAAGTACTGTTCTTCTCTATCCTTGCAGTTGCAGGGAATGACGAGGGAAGAAACAGGAAGAGCCAGCAGATCAATAGCTGGCTCCGAGCCTGGTGTCACCGGCAGAATTTGGGGATTTTGATCATGGGTCTGTCTACACAACACCAGGCCTGCTGGTGACAGATGGGGTATACCTGTCTCAAAGAGGGAAAAGGATCTTTGCACAGGAGTTAGCAGGGCTCACTGAAAGAGCTTTAAACTAGATTTGAAGGGGGAAAGGGATAAAACCAGGCTTGCTAGAGATAAGCCTGAGGGCAGCACACCAATGTTTGAGGCATGGTGTGCTAGCGAGGTCCTTCGGTCTGCCGTCTCAGTGGAGGTAGGGGATGGAGATCCATGTAGCAGCAAAGACGAAAGGGTAATGGATGTGTTAGAAACCATGGAAGTGCCTGAGAATGGTCATGTAGGAATTAGGGCTTTTCCCCCCAAAAAGGTGACAGGATCAATAGCCCAACTGAAGTGCATCTACTCCAACATATGCAGCACAGGCAACAAACAGGAGGAGCCAGAAGCCATTGTGCAGCAGGAAAACTATGATATGGTTGCCGTCACAGAAACATGATGGGATGACTCGCACAACTGGAGTGCTGCAATGGATGGCTATAAACTCTTCAAGAGGGATAGGCAAGGCAGGAGAGGCGGTGAGGTAGCCCTGTATGTTAGGGAGTGTTTGGATTGTCTAGAGCTTAATGATGGTGACGATAGGGTGGAGTGTCTATGGGTAAGAATCAGGGGGAAGGCCAACAAGGCAGATATTGTGGTGGGAGTCTGTTACAGACCACCCAACCAGGATGAGGAGGCCGACAAACTATTCTATGTAGTCTGTCTGGATGTCTGCTGGAAATAAATACAATTCAGAAGAGAGGAAACAGTCTAGGAGGTTCCTGGATTGTGTAGCAGATAACTTCCTGACACAGCTGGTGAGTGAGCCAACTAGGGAAGGTGCCCCGCTGGACCTGTTGTTCACGAACAGAGAAGGACTTGTGGGTGATGTGATGGTTGGAGGCTGTCTTGGGCACAGTGATCACAAAATGATAGTTTTTGATTCTTGGAGAAGTGGAGAGGGGGGTCAGCAGAACTGCTACCTTGGACTTCTGGAGGGCAGACTTTGGCCTGTTTAGGAGACTGGTCGAGAGAGTCCCCTGGGAGGCAGCCCTAATGGGCAAAGGAGTCCAGGAAGGCTGGACATTCTTTAAGGAGGAAGTCCTAAAGGCACAAGAGCAGACTGTCCCCAGGTGCCGAAAGATGAGCCAGCGGGGAAGAAGACTGGCCTGGCTGAACAGGGAGCTTTGGCTGGAACTCAGGAAAAAAAGGAGAGTTATGACCTTTGGAAGAAGGGGCAGGCAACTCAGAAGGACTACAAAGATGTTGTGAGGTTATGCAGGGAGAAAATTAAAAGGGCCAAAGCCAAGCTAGAGCTCAATCTGGCTACTGCCGTAAAAGACAATAAAAAAACACTTCTTCAAATACATTAGCAGCAAAAGGAGAGCTAAGGAGAATCACCATCCTTTATTGGATGCAGGGGGAAACATAGTGACAAAGGCTGAGGAAAAGGCTGAGGTACTTAATACCTTCTTTGCCTCAGACTTTAATAGTAAGACCCGTTGTTCTCAGGGTATCCAGCCCCCTGAGCTGGAAGATAGGGATGGGGAGCAGAAAGAAGCCCCCATAATCTAAGGGGAGATGGTTAGTGACCTGCTACACCACTTAGACACACGTGAGTCTATGGGGCTGGATGGGATCCACCCGAGTACTGAGGGAGCTGGCAGAAGTGCTCACCAAGCCGCTTTCAATCCTTTATCAGCAGTCCTGGCTAACCAGGGAGGTCCCAGTTGAATGGAGGTTAGCAAATGTGACGCCCATCTACAGGAAGGGCCAGAAGGAGGATCCAGGGAACTACAAACCTGTCAGTCTGACCTTGGTGCTGGGGAAGGTTATGGAGCAGATCATCCTGAGTGCCATCACGCGGCACGTACAGGACGACCAGGCAATCAGGCCCAGTCAGCATGGGTTTATGAAAGGCAGGTCCTGCTTGACTAACCTGATCTCCTTCTATGACAAGGTGACCCGCTTAGTGGATGAGGGAAAGGCTGTGGATGTTGTCTACCTAGACTTTAGTAAAGCCTTTGACACAGTTTCCCATAGCATTTTCCTGGAGAAACTGGCTGCTCAGGGCCTGGATGGGCATACGCCTCACTGGGTAAAAAAACTGGCTGGATGGCCAGGCCCAAAGAGTGGTGGTGAATGGAGTTAAATCCAGTTGGTGGCCGGTCATAAGTGGTGCTCCCCTGGGCTCAGTATTGGGGCCAGTTCTGTTTAATATCTTTATCAGTGATCTGGACGAGGGGATCGAGTGCACCCTAAGTAAGTTTGCAGACGACACCAAGTTGGGCGGGAATGTTGATTTGCTTGAGGGTAGGAAGGGTCTACAGAGGGACCTGGACAGGCTGGATCGATGGGCTGGGGCCAATTGTATGAGGTTCAACAAGGCTAAGTGTCATGTCCTGCACTTGTGTCACAGCAACCCCATGCAACGCTACAGGCTTGGGGAAGAGTGGCTGGAAAGCTGCCAGGCAGAAAAGGACCTGGGGGTGTTGGTCGACAGCTGGCTGAATATGAGCCAGCAGTGTGCCCAGGTGGCTGTCCTGGTTTCGGCTGGGATAGAGTTGATTTCCTTCCTAGTGGCTGGTGTAGTGCTGTGTTTTGGGTTTTAGTAATATTGATAACATGCCGATGTTTTGGCTGTTACTAAGCGGTATTTACACTTGTCAAGGACTTTTTTTCCCAGCTCCCCGTGCTCTGCCAGGTGCCCAAGAAGCTGGGAGAGGACACAGCCAGGATTGTTGATCCAAACTGACCAAAGGGCTATTCCGTACCATATGACGTCATGCTCAGTATATAAAGCTGGGGAAGAAGAAGGAAGGGGGGGACATTCGGAGTGATGGTGTTTGTCTTCCCAAGTAACCATTACGTGTGAGGGAGCCCTGCTTTCCTGGAGATGGCTGAACACCTGCCTGCCTATGGGAAGTAGTGAATGAATTCCTTGCTTCGCTTTGCTCGCGCGCGCGGCTTTTGCGCTCCCTATTAAACTGTCCTTATCTCAACCCACGAGTGTTCTCACTTTTACTCTTCCGATTCTCTTCCCCATCCCACGGCGGGGGGAGTGAGCGAGCGGCTGCGTGGTGCTTAGTTGCCGTCTGGGGCTAAACCACGACAGTTCTTTTTGGCGCCCAACGTGGGGCTCGAAGGGTTTGAGATAACGGCAGATTTGATTGGAATGTGCTAGATGATAAAATTTATAGCTGTTATTGCTGTTTGGCTATTAATCAGTAGGCTTCTGTGCTTGTCATAGGGCTTACTTTCTTTACTGTATATTAGAGTCTAGGGCTCGTTAGTGGCTGCTTTTTGCTTTTGCTGCTTGCCGTGCTGCTGTGCCGCTTATCACCTTATTCTGCTGTGCCTGGGAACATTTTGATAACAGCAATGGCCATGCGCCTGGGCTGGCAGATGGCCAGGACATCACTGCTGTTTCTGTGCTCTGCTTTAATTGGTGATGTTTTACCTGTGAGATTTGTTATTAAAACAGTGATCTTGGGTTTATTTTGGTATTATCTAAGTGCTGTACTGAAACCGTTATTGTATGTTGGGTATTACTTTATGGAGGAAATGCAGAATTGTACCTTCACTACATTCTTCTACAATGCTTCCTCCTTCATTGCAATAACTTTTCAGTATCTTGAACATCCTTGGGTAGTTAAGATACGTCTATTGGTATTGCTTGGGAATATTGTTTCGATCTTGTCCAGGGTTAGTAAGCAATTTAAGAATATCATCCAGAGATCTGCCCCAAGGCCAGATAGTTATGAGTGGCAGGGTGTGTGGGATAGCATGGGCAAATGCCTAAGTTATTGGGCACCTCCAGTGTTTTGGAACTTCACCCCTGAACAAGTGCAGAATCCTGAAAAGTTAGTAGAATATTTGGAAAAAGTATGCTGTGACCCTGATAATTCTAAGGAGATCCAAATCACTGCAATGTGCTGGGGTCTGGCCCATGCCTACCGAGCCCTGTTCAACACTATTCAGAACCCTGAAGGATCTGGTGACAAAGTGACAGGCACTGTGGCTGCACCAGTTACCCCTCTAACAGGCACTGCGGCTGCTCTGATTACCCCTGCAACAAGCACTGCTGCTGCTCTGATTACCCCTGCGACAGGCACTGCGACTGCTCCAGCCCCCGCTGTGACAGGCACTGCGGCTGCTACAGCCCCCGCTGCGACAGGCACTGCAACTGCAGCTGCTCCGGACAACTCTGTTACAAGCACTGCGGTTCAGACAGAGAACCAACCCGTGTCAGTATCAGTCGCCCCTATACATAAAAAGAAATCCTGGAAGCGAAAGTCAGCTCGTTTAGAAAGGGAAGATGAAGGAGCAGGGCCATCACAGAGAGAGGAAGAGGAAGACGAAGAACTCGTAAATGAAACAGAAACCACCCGATCCCTATCCCTGAGTGAGCTGCGAGATATGCGAAAAGATTTCAGCTGTCGTCCAGGGGAGCACATTGTCACCTGGAAGCTCCGATGCTGGGATAGTGGGGCCAGTAGCCTGGAATTAGAGGGTAAGGAAGCCAAGCAGCTGGGATCCCTTTCTAGGGAAGGGGGCATTGACAAAGCGATTGGAAAAGGGGAACCAGCCCGCAGCCTCTGGAGGCGACTCCTGTCAGCTATAAAGGAAAGGTATCCCTTCAAGGAAGATGTTGTATATCGCCCCGGGCAATGGACCACCATGGAGAGAGGTATCCAGTACCTGAGGGAATTAGCTGTGCTGGAAGTGATTTATGGTGATCTGGACGATGTGCGGTCACCCACAGATCCAGATGAGGTCCAGTGCACAAGACCTATGTGGCGGAAGTTGGTATGGAACGCACCACCGTCGTGTGCCAACTCATTGGCAATAATGATCTGGAAAGACGGAGAGGGAACAACAGTGAATGAAGCTGCTAGTAACCTCCAAGAATACGAAGAAAGTATCTCTTCCTCCCTTGTCTCAGCTGTGGAAAAACTGTCCCGGAAGGTCCAGCGACTCGAAGAAGATATGTCCTACTCCCCACCTATACGGACCAGTGTCTCAGCTATTAGGAGTCAGCATTCTTCTGCTCAAGAGAGAGGATATAGAGGATACACACCACGGGGCACCCTATGGTTTTACTTGCATGACCACGGAGAGGACATGAGGAAGTGGGATGGGAAACCCACCTCGACCCTAGAAGCACGAGTACGTGAGTTGCAAGGAAAAACAATCACCAAAGGGGATTCTTCCAGGAAAATTGCTCCTCCAGTTTCCAGTGGGCAGTTCCCCATACAGAGTAAAAGGGCTGATCTTACTCTTGATTATAATGAAGAAACTCCTGACTCGTATATACAAGAAGTGGGTAATGAATATTGTGACCGGGATTAGAGGGGCCCTGCCTCCAGCCAGGTGGAGGAAAGGGACAACCGGGATTACTGGACTGTATGGATTCGATGGCCTGGCACATCAGACCCACAGGAGTATAAGGCTCTAGTAGACACCGGTGCACAGTGTACCCTAATGCCATCAAGCTATATAGGGGCAGAACCCATCCGTATTTCTGGAGTGACAGGGGGATCCCAACAGCTGACTGTATTGGAGGCCGAAGTGAGCCTAACTGGGAATGAATGGCAAAAGCACCCCATTGTGACTGGTCCAGAGGCTCCGTGCATCCTTGGCATAGACTACCTCAGGAGAGGGTATTTCAAGGACCCAAAAGGGTACCGGTGGGCTTTTGGTATAGCTGCCTTGGAGACGGAGGAAATGAAACAGCTGTCCACCTTGCCTGGTCTCTCAGAGGACCCTTCTGTTGTGGGGTTGCTGAGGGTCAAAGAACAACAGGTGCCATTTGCTACCACAACGGTGCACCGGAGGCAATATCGCACCAACCGAGACTCCCTGATTCCCATCCATAAGCTGATTCGTCGACTGGAGAGCCAAGGAGTGATCAGTAAGACTCGTTCACCTTTTAACAGTCCCATATAGCCAGTGCAAAAGTCTAATGGAGAGTGGAGACTAACAGTAGACTATCGTGGCCTGAATGAAGTCACACCGCCCCTGAGTGCTGCCGTGCCGGACATGCTGGAACTTCAATACGAACTGGAGTCAAAAGCAGCCAAATGGTATGCTACAAATGATATCGCTAATGCGTTCTTCTCAATCCCTTTGGCAGCAGAGTGCAGGCCACAGTTTGCTTTCACTTGGAGGGGCGTTCAGTACACTTGGAATCGACTGCCCCAGGGGTGGAAACACAGCCCCACCATTTGCCATGGACTGATCCAGACTGCACTGGAACAGGGTGAAGCTCCAGAACATCTGCAATACATTGATGACATTATCGTGTGGGGCAATACAGCAGAGGAAGTTTCTGAGAAAGGGAAGACAATAGTCCAGATCCTCCTGAAAGCCGGCTTTGCCATAAAACAAAGTAAGGTCAAGGGACCTGCACAGGAGATCCAGTTTTTAGGAATAAGATGGCAAGATGGACGTCGCCAGATCCCAATGGATGTGATTAACAAAATAACAGCCATGTCTCCACCAACTAGCAAAAAGGAAACACAAGCTTTCTTAGGCGTTGTGGGTTTTTGGAGAATGCATATTCCAAATTACAGTTTGATCGTAAGCCTTCTTTATCAAGTGACCCGGAAGAAGAACCATTTCCAATGGGGCCCTGAGCAACGACAAGCCTTTGAACAAATTAAACAGGAGATAGTTCATGCAGTAGCCCTTGGGCCAATCCGGGCAGGGCAAGACGTAAAAAATGTGCTCTACACCGCAGCCGGGGAGAATGGCCCTACCTGGAGCCTCTGGCAGAAAGCAGCAGGGGAGACTCGAGGTCGACCCCTAGGGTTTTGGAGTCGGGGATACAGAGGATCCGAGGCCCACTAATACTCCAACTGAAAAAGAGATATTGGCAGCATATGAAGGGGTTCGAGCTGCTTCAGAAGTGGTTGGTACTGAAGCACAACTCCTCTTGGCACCTCGACTGCCAGTGCTGGGTTGGATGTTCAAAGGGAGGGTCCCCTCTACACATCATGCATCTGATGCTACGTGGAGTAAGTGGGTTGCACTGATCACACAACGGGCTCGGATAGGAAACCCCAATCTCCCAGGGATCTTGGAAGTAATTATGGACTGGCCAGAAGGCAAGGATTTCGGAATATCGCCAGAGGAGGAGGTGACGCGTGCTGAGGAGGCCCCACTGTACAATCAACTACCAGAAAATGAGAAGCAGTATGCACTGTTCACTGATGGGTCCTGTCGTATTGTAGGAAAACATCGGAGATGGAAAGCTGCTGTATGGAGTCCTATACGACAAGTGGTAGAAACTGCTGAAGGAGACAGGGAATCGAGCCAGTTTTCAGAAGTAAAGGCCATCCAGTTGGCTTTAGACATTGCTGAATGAGAAAAGTGGCCAGTGCTCTATCTCTATACTGACTCATGGATGGTGGCAAATGCCCTGTGGGGGTGGTTACAGCAATGGAAGCAGAACAATTGGCAGCGCAGAGGCAAACCCATCTGGGCTGCAGCACTGTGGCAAGATATTGCTGCCCGGGTAGAGAACCTGGTTGTCAAAGTACATCACGTGGATGCTCACGTACCCAAGAGTCAGGCCACTGAGGAACATCAAAACAACCAGCAGGTGGATCAGGCTGCTAAGATGGAAGTGGCCCAGGTGGATCTGGACTGGCAACATAAGGGTGAATTATTTATAGCTGGGTGGGCCCATGACACCTCAGGCCATCAAGGAAGAGATGCAACATAGAGATGGGCTCATGATCAAGGAGTGGAGTTAACCATGGACACTATTGCACAGGTTACCCATGAATGTGAAACATGCGCTGCAATTAAACAAGCCAAGCGGTGAAAGCCTCTGTGGTATGGAGGGCGATGACTGAAATATAAATATGAGGAGGCCTGGCAGATCAATTATATCACACTCCCACAAACCCGCCAAGGCAAGCGCTATGTGCTTACAATGGTGGAAGCAACCACCAGATGGCTGGAAACATATCCTGTGCCCCATGCCACCGCCTGGAACACTATCCTGGGCCTTGAAAAGCAAGTCCTGTGGCGACATGGCACCCCAGAAAGAATTGAGTCAGACAATGGGACTCATTTTCGAAACAAGCTCATAGACACCTGGGCCAAAGAGCATGGCATTGAGTGGGTATATCACATCCCCTATCATGCACCAGCCTCTGGGAAAATTGAGCGATACAATGGACTGTTAAAGACAACGCTGAGAGCAATGGGTGGTGGGACATTCAAACATTGGGATACACATTTAGCAAAGCCCACCTGGTTAGTCAACACTAGAGGACCTGCCAATCGACCTGGCCCTGCCCAATCAAAACTTTTACGCACTGTAGAAGGGGATAAGGTCCCTGTAGTGCACATAAAAAACATGCTGGGGAAGGCAGTCTGGGTTACTCCTGCCTCAGGCAAAGGCAAGCCCATTCGTGGGATTGCTTTTGCTCAAGGACCTGGGTGCACTTGGTGGGTAATGCAAGAGGATGGGGAAGTCCTATGTGTACCTCAAGGGGATTTGATTTTAGGTGAGAATAGCCAATGAACTGAATAGTATAATATCAATTGTTGTATAATACTATGTGTCATCACTTTTTCAATAAGGATCACTCAGATTAATGAAGAAGGAACTTTGATGAAAGCAAGCAAAGTGCAGTGGTGATGGAACCAGAACTGGCTTCAACATGCAACAATCCAACACCACACACCATCTCTTCTGCCCTGAAGGACTATTATGACGGATGGAGCCCAAAGCCATGGACTAAATGAACTTAATTGTATTAGAAGGGGTAGAACCTGGGCATGACGTAAATGGTATAGAATAAGGGGTGGATACTGTCCTGGTTTCGGCTGGGATAGAGTTGATTTCCTTCCTAGTGGCTGGTGTAGTGCTGTGTTTTGGGTTTTAGTAATATTGATAACACGCTGATGTTTTGGCTGTTACTAAGCGGTATTTACACTTGTCAAGGACTTTTTTTCCCAGCTCCCCGTGCTCTGCCAGGTGCCCAAGAAGCTGGGAGGGGACACAGCCAGGATTGTTGATCCAAACTGACCAAAGGACTATTCCATACCATATGACGTCATGCTCAGTATATAAAGCTGGGGAAGAAGAAGGAAGGGGGGGACATTCGGAGTGATGGTGTTTGTCTTCCCAAGTAACCATTACGTGTGAGGGAGCCCTGCTTTCCTGGAGATGGCTGAACACCTGCCTGCCCATGGGAAGTAGTGAATGAATTCCTTGCTTCGCTTTGCTCGCGCGCGCAGCTTTTGCGTTCCCTATTAAACTGTCCTTATCTCCACCCACGAGTGATCTCACTTTTACTCTTCCGATTCTCTTCCCCATCCCACCGCGGGGGGAGTGAGCGAGCAGCTGCATGGTGCTTAGTTGCCGTCTGGGGCTAAACCACGACAGTGGCCAAGAAGGCCAATAACATCCTGGCTTGTATCAGAAATAGTGTGGCCAGCAGGACTAGGGAAGTGATCGTGCCCCTGTACTTGGCACTGGTGAGGTAGCACCTTGAATACTGTGTTCCGTTTTGGGCCCCTGACTACAAGAGAGACACTGAGGTG